>NC_136542.1:11690520-13020520 GCF_910591455.1 Pholis gunnellus | reverse complement strand
ACAATTATGAGGTGACACACATTAATAAACAAGAGCCATAAAAATGTCCCAAGATGTAGTTTTCCTGAAACTGTGTGTGTATGTAGATGCTGCTAAGTGAGTGCCCCATTGTTTGTGCTTGTCCCTCTATTGACGAAAGCTTGTTGTTTGAGGTGATGCTGTGGGTTAACGGAAGGGCCGGTGGGCGTTTCGTTTAAGCCGTCATTACTAAAACAAAGCAGCCTCTCTCTGCTTATCAGCCCCTCATCGACTCCCCTTCCAGCCCCTGTCGTCCAGCGTATTGACACCCATTGACTGGGACTTGAGGAAGAACAGGATGGTGAACTTGTCTAACACAGATCAGGGTCAGGGCAAGGGACAGGGGATGGGTGTGTTTGTTTGTGCGTGTGTCCGCGTGAGACCCCTCGCTTTCTCCCGCACGGATCCAATAGTGCTGCGTGTGCTGCTAATCAATGCCATGGGGGTGAAAATGAGGCCTGAAATTGGAGTGATTGATTCCAGCAGTTATGATGCCACGTTCATTGATGCCTTTTGATTTGCGTTACTCTCCTTTCGATCCGTCTTACTTCCAAAATGGCCACAAACAACATACAGACTGTAAACTGTGTGTGGGAGCCGCTTTGAGGAAGGAATAAATTCTCTGTAGGTCAAACAACCGACGTGAACTGTGAGCCACCTCAACCCCTCACCCAATTTCCCCTCCCTCCCCTCGTTCTCTCCTCCTATCCAAGGTCAATATCCTGAACAATTAGTCCAAAGAGGAGGAGGAGGATTTGAAGCATGGTCGCACCCTCTCCAAATGCCCCCTCAAGGGCTTCGGGGGGCAGCAACGGTATGTCAGACCAAAGTGAAAAGTGTACCCATTCCCTCTTTATGTCTCCATTTTCTACCCTCATTAGGGCCATTCATGAGCACTTAGAGGCCTCCTGCACATCCACACATCACCCTGGTCAGGTCTGCCCTCTCTTCAACGCACCTGTCCCAATAACTATCATTAAAAGCCCATGTGTGTGTGTGTGTGTGTGTGTGTGTGGCAGAGACACAGACACAGTCGCCAAGCTATTTGTATCCATATAGCACGATCATACTAATGTAATATTGATTGGTCCCAGTCACCATGGCACCAGGACAATAGTCCAGCCCTGCTGGCCACTGGTCAGTCTCCCAGCAGCCTCTGCTGTCTCTCTAACCCCCCCCACTTGGCCGGCTGGATGATCCATACTGCCGCGGACTAAAAAGCATGGCTCTCTGTGTCTTTGCATAGAGCGCTGTAACCTATAGCGCGCAGGACAGCATTGTCGGGAGGACAAAATGTAAATGTATTCATAAACGTCATTCCCAAAGTGGCAGGTCCATACAGACGTAAATCTGGGGCTCATCCTCCTGTCCTCTCTTTTTCTCTCTGCCAACGCCCGCTGGCCTGTCAAGCCTCAGAGGAAGAGAAAACAAGAACGGGGCAGTCGTCAGGGAGGAAAAAGGGTTTGAAGATACAGCGAGGTGAAGCAAGTACAAATGTTGAGCTCACAGAAACTAGTCCCCTGTGAGTCCATGTGCAGCGCTACGAAAAATAACAAAAAAACGAGACCGGATCATTACATGCAGCTCAGGATTTACTGTTTGTTCTCACACACTTTCTAACATAGAGAAACGTCCTCGGTTCTGAGTATTTCTGGTGCGAAACACTGTTGAGTTGACGTCATTTTGAATTCCAAATGTCTGAGACTTTGTCTGGACAGCTGTGCCCTTCCATCCACCGGACCACACACGCACACTGAGAAACAAGGGGCGGAAGGTTTGCAGTTAGCGTTGTAGCAACAATGCAGCAGGAAAAGAAAAGTGTGTGATGACAAGAAACACAGACGCAGGCGGCCGATTTTCTCAACGTCTCGGCTGCCTAAAAAACGAAGAGCACAGGACTCCATTTTTGATTCAAGTGAATGATTTGCATAGAAAAGTTCATAAGCGCGGGACATACGGATATGGTCATAAAAGAGGGCAATAAAAATGTTAACTATGACAGAATATTAAAAGTGGCAGTAAATTGAAGGCATGCTGCAGAATGACCCTTGCAGAGTGACTTCCTCGGTTGGGACCTCTAATCTCCGCGTATGAGAGGGACACTCACTGTACACAGAGAATAAAACATCTCCTGCCGACCCCTGACAGATATGGTTGTCTCTCACACTTTCATCCTGCTGGATAGTTAAGATTTAAGATAATGACACAACGACTTTCACGTTGATGCCGACATTGAATCTTTTTAAGAGGCCTCCCGCTGCCGGGACGGGACGGCCTGTCAGCCGCTGGCAGTGAAAGAGTTGAATGTCTTGCGCACAGTCGTTTCCCGATGTCAGGAAGAAATTGTTCGTAACATCGGCTCCTCACACTTGTCTCAACTCATTTATTTCAGCCAAGGTCTGCGGATATAAATAAAAGGAAATGTTACTGGAGCATTCAAACTCGGCGCCAGCCTTGAATCCAGTAATGTAACCACATATCATCAAAAGTGCTGAATCTCCCTTTGTCACCACACATGACATGCAATTCCTCCAAACATATTCACGTTTTGTTGCCAATCATACAAATAAATAATCACTGGAAGCCAGGATAGCCCTTTAAAGCTGACCTCTGCAGAAATACAGAGTGTCCATCAGATTTATCTTGTGGCTACTAAAAACAGGTATTATTTACCACCCACAAGCATTTTCTTTTAACACACTGGGGTAACAAGCTTCTTCCAAGATGGATTAAAGGCTGGGGTTTTTTTTTTTTTTTGAATAATGAATGCAGTTCAACAGGTGGTCCATAGATGGAGCTCTTCTCATTAGAATATACATTACATTACATTACAAGGCTGTCCTCGGGTAACTGTGCGCTGTCCTTCATTCTTCAACAGCAGCAGAGCTGAGCTGCAGTATGGGCTCTACCTTTACCTGCCCTCTGTGTAAGCAGAAAAAAAAAGGCTGCTGGAAAGCAAACACGCTGCCTTGTTGAGGGAGAAATGACTCCCTTAACTGTGCCTTTAAACGATATAGTGACCATTTTAATAGTTGTTTCTCTGCCTTACTTAACACACCGGACCCCTTGTGAGCGAGTGTCAAACCACAAACCACCGGGTCCCCGGAGCAGTATGACTTAATTGAGCTGTCCTGGGAAATCTAATTACAATAATGCACAGAGGATTGTGTAATATTCCCTCTGCTTCTGCTCCAACACCTATCCCTCACACACACACACACACACACACACACACACACATGCACTCTAACACACACACACACAGATGAAATGATTAGGGAGGGTGAGAGGAGACATGCAGACACGGATGTGTTAGAGGGTTGGGGATGGGCACAAACTGCAACAACCGTAAAGCTTTTTCACAGGAGATGTTTTAATCACGATTCATGGGCCAGTAAACCTTTAAACAGCAGTCAGTCAGACCTGCTGGGCAGCGAGGACAAAACAACGACAGCGTTATATGACCGAAGAGTGCAGCATGGGGACAAAATAAAGTTGCTTCTTCTTGGCTTTTTTTTCAAATTATTAAAAAAAATGTTTTATAGTTCCTCAAAGTTTGTGAGAAGGGTCCGCACAAAACTGTCTGAAGGTGGGCGGGTGACGCAGGAGGACAATATCAGAACAAAAGCGCACTTAATTTGCTCATTTGGTATTACACTGTACAGCTGGGCAATGATCATAGCCATATCACTGTAGAGAGTTATTGAGCAAATCACAGCAATTCAAACGCTGCCATATGCAGCGTAGCTCAGTGCTGCTGGGGCCAAGAGACAAGCTATAGAACACACACACACACACACACACACACACACACACACACACACACACACACACACACACACACACACACACACACACACACACACACACACACACACACACACACACACACACACACACACACACACACCGGGTGTCGTTATTGGGATTTCTAAAATAATCCATCCTCTGACTGCGCTCATTGACAGTGTTAATTCCACTGGAAAGTGTCCTAAAATGCCTGCCGATATGTGAGCTTTTACTGCACAAAGACAATAGGAAGAGTCCCGCAGCTGTACACTGAAGGTATTGATGCTTGTCAGGCATCGACAGAGGCAACCTTTGTGTCTGGTGTGGACTGACAATGTGCAGGCATTTTGGGGCGGCTGCATTTTGCACGAGTGACACTACAATGGGAGACGACCGGACACTGAAATGAATGAATTAGTGTGATTGTGTGAGACACAATTGACCTGAGAGTTCCCGCGTGCGTGCGTGCGCTGTAAAAACAGACGCATATCAAGGGGCCGGAAAGCAGATGTGATTTGTGTATAGTTTCTTATGAAGTCAATATGTGTGTATGTGTGTTTGTGATTGAGTGCAAGGTCAAAGGGACACAGTGGAGAGACGAGGGGGGGGGGGGAGCGGTGGTGAACTAAAAAAAGGGGGGGGTTGCTACTGTGCCCAAGGCCATACCCACACAGACGGACACCATATTGAAATTAGCAAATGGACTGCATAGCGTCGCTTGCTGCCCCATTTGCCGTCCCTTCTTCTCCGGGTGATATACAGATGCACCCATCAATGGGACGTCACGCTTTCAAAGGGGCAGCGGGGTGGGGTATACAGGGGGGGCTGGCTAACCTACCACCCCCCCCCTCTGTCCTACAATGAAATGGGTCGACTCTTATTTATTTACAGCATGTTTTGCACTCATCTCATAACACTGTAAATTACCTGCATGGTCAAGGCTCCTTTCTCAGGCAAGGAGAGAAAAGGACATAAAACATGTGATCTATATGATATTTAATTCAGGAATCACATATGATCTGTCAATTTCCATATATCATGCTTTACGAGTCATATTTTAAATACAAAATCACGTATATGAATATAAATCTGTGAATTACGAGCGGCCATATGTGTTATATGATGTACAATATGTCTATAGGCCCCAGACAAGAGTGTCTTGCCAATATTTATGAGAGTTCTCCAGTCTCTCTCGTAAGAGGATAAGGGATGGGTGATTCCCTTGCTGGGGTCTTAGGTGGTTGATCACGGATCTATTTCTCACATGGTGCGCAGTCTCATCATGCTGTTGACTGTTTGACTCCCTGTTCATCTCTTTCCCAAATGCAAATAGCAAGAAAATGGAAACAAGGATGATCACAATAAAGAAGATGATGCGGAGCATTTTATGGCCGAAAAATACTTCATGTAGTTTATTGTAATAAAACATGTTGGAGTTTGGTTTGTTTGATACAAGAAAGAAGCCTGACACCAACTTGAACTTAATTATACGGAAAAGCAGGCAGCAATAGAGACAGTACTCTATACGTATCTGTGTGTGTGTGTGTGTGTGTGTGTGCGTGTGCAGAAAGAATTCCATCAGAGGGAACTCTCTCGGGAGCAGACCTGGTCTCTAGCTGGAAAAAGGCAGGGGCCTCCGCCATTATGGCAAACAAGTGCATTTGCTTTAAGGCCAGTGGAGATTTCTAACCTTTGCTTGACATGCCGAAAAGGTCAGGCCCATCCGTGGCTTCCCCCCGGAGTTGAGCCTGACCATTTCCTCGCTGTTCCTTTGGACTCCAGGAAATCCTGGGATCCACGGTACCAACAGGCTACAGTGCAGATAGTCGGCAAATGACACGTGACAAATTGTGTCTTTCTTGTAAATCACAGCCCACCAGTTTCTTGGTCAGGATATTTTTTGCAGCTTGATAAATGTAGGATTATTTAGGACAATACAACCAACATATATATAAATATAATAGTGAAATAGTTGTCTAAAATGACAAATCAATAACTATATGCAGTTCTAACGTCTGTCACTTTTAAATATTCCAAACATGCAGACAATTATGAACAATCACACCTGTACACTCAGATGAAGCAAATGTCTTAATATGATTCAAGACGCAGGCCCGACCCTCAGTAATAACGGGGTAATTGTGTT
Source organism: Pholis gunnellus (assembly GCF_910591455.1). Classification (NCBI taxonomy): domain Eukaryota; kingdom Metazoa; phylum Chordata; class Actinopteri; order Perciformes; family Pholidae; genus Pholis; species Pholis gunnellus. The sequence continues at coordinate 13,014,567 of NC_136542.1, read as the reverse complement.
AAACGCCTGTGAAGTGAGCACACACAGCAGCCTGTGTGAGTTTTTCTCCATTTGATGGACGTATCCATGCTTATCAATGTTCCTTATCTCCCTTCATTATTTCCAAACCAGTGGTTAAATTGGAAAAGCCCATAAGAACGCGTGAAGACATGGCAGAGGCAATAAAACAGTAGAAGAGCCCCCTCCACACACACACACACACACACACACACATCTCACAACAGTGTTTTCCTTGGGTGGAGGGAGATACATTCAGCAGATAGTTGGAAATATTCCTGCTTCCCCCACAGCTTCATATCAGTGAGCAGCACAGATAAAGATACAGTTGGGCAAATAAATCTGAAATGAAGGGAGAAAACCCTTCACATGCAGTTATCGTGTGTGTAAGCAGTGTGTGTGTGTGTGTGTGTGTGTGTGTGTACAGTTTTATTACCTGCCCGCTCTCTGTTACAGCGCTTGTGTTCCTACAATGTTCAAAGTGTTGGGGAACAACTGATTTTAGCTAAAAGCAGTGTTTCTCTGCTGCGCTGGAGGGTCAGTGTGGTCTCCTGCTAACGGGCGTGCTGTGTGGCGGTACTTCTCTCTGTATCCTTTGGGACTTGTTCTCAGGAGATCTTTGTGGGTTTGCTTAATTTCTTATCAGCTGAGACAGAGAAGCTTTTTCATGCAGCTCTACCAGAACCACGTTTTGGCACAGAAACGTATTGATTATTTACCAGATTCTTTTCCTCTTTTGCTCCAGATTTCAGTTTGACACCTGCAGAAGATTGATGTTAGAGAAGAAAATGTGTTTGAACTTCGCTAATGCTGAAAGTCTTGCCTTTTCACTGCATGGTTACATGGTCCGATGACAAATGTAACCAGAGTAATGTGACAAAACTGGGACACAAATTCGCTGATGGCCACTAGGTTTTTTTTTAGGAGAGCAGCTCAGCCATGCATTAAGTGGTGAGCAGAGCAGGCGTGTAACCTGATAAATGCACTTAAAACGGTGAAGACGGACAACGAGAGCGCGAAATCTCAGATGGCCTGAGCCCTGTGCCTGCTAGGCACTTTGACAAGCCTATTGATCAGCCAAAGAGAGTCTTGGGCAGGGTCAGAGGTGTGAGGATGCATGGCTCCGATACCGCTAGTGGGACAGGTACAGGACAGCAGTAACCAGGATCTATTAGGAAATAGATCTACTCTTGAGCCAGTAACATTGTCCTTTTGTTGAAGATCAGACGGGTTGTTGACTGCTGGTACTCGCGGTTCCCTCTGTGGAGATGGGTGGAATTTTGCCTCCAATATAATACACAACAACAACATAGCAATCTGTCTGTTGTTTGGAATTGATGTGACGTAACGTTTCTGTCTGGGACATTGATAGCCCACGGTTGTGAAAATGCCCGGCTCCTGTTATTGAATAGTAATAGGCTTGTCGGCCGGTGCCTCCAATTTCACAAATGGAGCAATAAATACACGTAACAGAATCAGTGGAACAATAAGAATGCCCATAAAGGATGGTTGAGCCTCAAAAACTGGGAGGCGTGCGCGGCGAGGGGAAGGGAGAGGGAGGAGGGGTCGAAAGAAAATTTGACAAAGAGAAGAGATGAAAAGTGTGTGTTAGTGTGTGTGTGTGTGTGAGGGAAACAGAGAGAGAGAGAGAGAGAGTGAGAGGGAGAGAAAAAGAGATGGTGGCCCACTCTTCATTTCTGTGCCACAAGCTCTCCTGGGCATTTGCGTGCTCCGTTTTCAACCTAAGTGTAATTTGAGCCCTGGGTTGATACAAAGTGTATGCAGCAGCTCTGTTCAAACCCAATCACTCACCCTGACGTGTAATCCTTTCCCTCACCATCATCAACGTTGCTTTGGGAATAATGAAACACACTTAAGCAATACACAGCCGTCGTACAGCTGCGAGCGGGGCCGCATCTTGATGAGATGCCTCGTAACTCTAATGAAAGGTGTTTTGACCTGTCAATGGAGGTAAATGATTGCCTTGCTACTGTATCTGTGGGAAACTTATTGATGGCAATATCTGGTCCAACCGGATGATTTGCATGCGAAACGAGAAGCACAATGCTTTTAAAAAATGCTCCACATTTTATTTGTGTGGGCCTCCGGATCTCCTTTTTCCTCCCTTTTCATCCTCAAGTCATCTCGTCTTGTGATGCCATTGTTTCCACAAAGAGGATTATTGCAATTAATTGGTTAGCAAGACATTATTTCAGAAAGGGAAATTGGCTTTTATAATTATATAGAGATGGGAATACTTTCACTCCCTGAAATATCAGCTTCCTGAAATAATGGAGCTACAGCCCCTCACTTCCCCCACCTCCATCAGCGTTAGCGTGTCTGTCTGCCTGTTTCCTGTGACGGATCCATTTTCAACAGCTCCTGGCCCTGCAGTGGCTGCGGTTGATGGCTGGATAGTTGGGTGGCCTGCGTGAATCTTCGACTGGCTTGCCTCGTTTACTGCCACCCATCTGTGGTCTGCTGGGAGCTCCGATCTGCTCTTTGTTCTGTCCCACTTCTGAACACCCAGTCAATGTGTGTGTGTGTGTGTGTGTGTGGCTGGCCATAGTAGAATGGGTAAATACACTGAGCAGAGGGCAGGGTTAGAGCAAGGGTTGCTCTACTGGGTGAATGACTAAGTAGAAACACTGTACTGATGGTAAGCATAGAGGTAAGTGTAGTAAAATAGCTTTTTCTTTCTTTCTCTTACCTTTTACTACAACTGCAGAAATTATTATTTGTAGTCATTTTGGTTTACCTCTTACTTATTTTCTTCTTCTAAAAAAGTGGTGAGCACATGCCAGTTGAGGTTTCATCCAACCTTAAGTTAAGACTGGTGTGTTAACTGCATGCCAAATTAATCAGAGCACACAAGGCCAAATCGCTTCCTAAGTTATGCTACATTGCTTGTCAGCAACCACATGAATGTAGCATTTTCAAAAGCTATTTCTCCAACAAACTTAATGGAGAACAATGAGGATATGCTTTAACCGAAGATTCTCTGTTCTAGATTCTCTGTAAAGCAAATCTGTCAGCATATTAGCCCGTTGTTCACTACCGAGCCCGTTTGTAGCCGCTACCGACAACGTTATCTTCACTTCACCCGTCTCTGCTTCGCTCTGTGTGTGTGTGTGTGTGTGTGTGTGTGTACGGAGAGCACACTCGGTGAAACACGAGCTTTCAAACAACCAATGACAGACTGCTAACCGGTGGCAATGTCTTGGAATGTTCGATCTATAATCCCCGATTCTGGCTGCTTAAAGTAGAGATAGAGAGTTTATTGCGTTGGGGAGATTTTAATATAGCAGCGCTGCAAATCATTCAATTGAAATATCTCAAAAGTCATTGGATGGATTGGCAGGAAATTTGGACATTGGTGCTCAGATAATGTATCCTGATTGCTTTGGTGATTCCCTGACTTTTTTTCTACTGCGGTAAATCTCAGGGAATGAGGTTGACATTTGTAGTTTTTCAGTGACACGTCCAAGAGCTATTTGATGGATTGTCAGGAAATTTGGTTGGCTACAAACATTCATGTTCCCCTTAAGAATGGATTGAAATAACTTTGATGCATCCTTAACTTCTGCTTAAACACCTTTTTATCACGTCAAACATTATACCTTCTAATCGTCAGAATGTTAGCATGCTGATATTAGCAGCCTCACAGAGCCGTAGTGCCTTTTTTTAAAAAGCTGTTAACTTAAACATTATTGGCTTATACTGGTTGAATATGCTGTATTACTACACTATAACACTTTTCATCTTTGCTTTACAACAGATTTTTAGTTTGAACACAAAAGAATCACAGAGTTCAGGTAGTATTTAATTCATTGATCCTTTACCTTTTTGAAAATCAAAACGTAAAAGTTACACAGATATTGGTGATTCAACGATCAGAGATATCAATGTACACCATTGCCAAATGATATATTTCACACCATAAATAGTCATAGCACAGAAGCAGGAAATCAGTTACCTGCCCCTGTCAGCAATTTATCATCAAGGGACCAATTCTGACACATTGATGTTCATAAAAACACATACCCGCTTAGTAACCAAAATGGGGGGTCGCACCCACTGATGGCCAAGTCATGTGGTCAACATGAAGCATGCTTTACCTTTACAAACAGATCATGAAGAATGAGTGGAAAGAGAAGATCAGTAACTACAATTACAAATATTTTGGCAGGAGCGCTGAGGGAGAGAAACGGTTTTAGATAGAAACATGGATGGCTCAGGTGTGTCACAGACGCGTGAGGATGACAAAGAGCAGAACGTGTTGGATCAGAGAAATATTGACAATATGATAATGAGGTAGTAGTCAGCAGGGCGCTGCATACTTTATTTTCAATGGTATTTCGGCAACCTACTGTATTGACGCTGATATATTTACACACTTGGACTCAGCTTTCAATGTAAGACATGTTCTCTTTTGCTTAACACAGTGCCATATTGCAAGGAAAAAAGGAAAAAAAAGGGAGATGAGGACTCATTATTAAGATTCTTATAGCTGATCATCTCAGGGCCACTACAAATTTCTAGTTGTAATGATTTCCTGCGAAAGGTTTCTTTTTTTTTACTGCACTTTTATTGAAATAAGCAAAAAAGTCTTTTATCAGAGGGATTTAGAATATGTCACTTAACAGCATACACATTCTCCCAAATCTAAGTAAAAGCATGCTTTTAGCATGGTTCCAGTCAGAATTGGTCCCTGTTGTATTGCACAACAGCAAAATAACTCATGTTACATTGTCACCCTCTACAGTGGAGCTTGTTAACTGGGCAGCGGCGAGTTCAAGTTGGGGCGATTGGGTGCTGGAGTTGTCTAGTCGTCCTCCATTACGTATACGTGGCCAATCAGGCTGCTGTATAAAAGGCATGCCGGCCGCTGGATCAGTGCTAGCCACTGATATCGCAAGCATGGCGGCAACTCTACCCGACTGCAATGTCAGGGATTCCTTTGATCACAGTATCATATTATTGTGACAGCACCACAATTTATCACATCACATAAAGTCTTTCAGTAGTATAAGCATTCGCCTCCCAACACATTCTGTCTCGCATTGGAGACGAGCGGCACGGCTGGACTGGACTGCAGTATTACTCACACCCGGCGTAATGGACATGTAGCTAAACACAGGGAGAAGGGAGCACGAGATCTCTCTCTCTCTCCAAGCACAGATCACACCTTGTACTGACACACTGTTGGGTTGCTGTTACCCTCAGGAGCGTGCTGACACTTTGTTTCTTGCATAGCTATTCACATGTTTATGCCCGGGCAGCCGGAGATCTCCTCGCAGATGCCTGCCTGCCTCCTGGCCGGTGGGAAGGGTGTTACTCTGCACCGGCCACTGTGTCAACATGAGGTCAAGAAGAAGTGTTCCACGTGTCTACCGTACTCCTGGAGGGAGGCCGTGCAGACAACAACCTCCTGCTGGGTTAAAAATAAACCCAGTGTGAAGTGCCACCGCTCCCTCTCCGCACCTGCCATTGACCTCTGTTTGGTTGAAGCTCTATAAATGCAGCCACCGCTATTTAAAGACGAGAGGTGTCCAAAATGGTGAGAGCAGATGCTGGGCACCTTGCTCCCTGTGTGTGGGATGACTCTGCCACGGGCTTAAAGGGGCCCAAAATAGAGTGGCTGACATATGGGCCTCTGATTGTTTGAAGAAGGAATCGCATGGACTTCTGCCTCTCGGCATAAATCCTTTGATACCGCCACACCAAACACGCCGATCATCTTTCACCTCGCCTGAATCGGGTCATCTATTTGCATGCCAAGTGGTAATTTCCATGGGCTTAAAACAATGACCAAATTTGGGGTTCAATGGGTTACATGAACAGCACCGACAAACACCACTACAAGGAGAGGAGGAACACTAGTGTGCGACAGCGGTGCAGCGGTGTGTCCCGCTGGTGGGACGGAGATACACAGGCATGGTCCTCTAGCAACAGCAGCATTGAAAAGCACATGAAAGATTGGAGTTTAAGCCTGGCTTCCCCACAGCTCCCTTTATTGCTGAGTTACTACAGAATAAGACGACTGACTAATTGTACCTGCCTATGCTAGTTTGGTTAAACATGGGACCGGCAGGTCTTCCCCTCTGAGACAGATCCACAAAGAGCACACGGCTTACTGCTCCGGAGAGGTATATCCAAGGACATTTAAACTGATAAAGAGTTCACATTTAGGTAACAATTTTAGTTCATTTTTTTTTTTTTTTTTACCGGGAGGAGAACAAGAGAAAATGGCCACCAAGTTCACCAGACTTTGAACTGTACACTCAGTCTTCCATTAATAAATATATACATGTCCTGGTCAAGTCCAGGAAAAACAACAACAACTGTGAGACTGTGAGTCAGTTCGTGGTTGTTGACACCTCTGCTGTCTTCAGAACAAATTTAAGGAACTTTTTTTGTTCGCCGAGAAGAAGAAACCTCTTTATCTTGTTATCAAGAACTGGCAACTACTTATTCTGAAGATGCTGAGGGGCAGAAGGGTCCTTCTTCATATACAGCATGACCACTGACAATTAACAAAAAACAAAAAATTATTACTGTACATAGTATTTCTTATATATTTTAAATTAATCTGCATTTTATATTTATACTAATAACCAAGTTTTGAATTTGTTCTTTTTTTATTTAGTGTCCCAGGGTTCCAGGAGAAGGAGTGAGAGAGGTCAGTCTCTCTCCTGCCTAGCACAGTCAGTGGGGGTCTCCTCCTGAGGGCCCTCAGCCTTGGTTCAAGTCACTTTCTGTATCGCTAATGCAGCCCTCCGCCGCTGCCGTGGCCAACCAGCCACCCTCCGATCAGACCTTGGCCTCCAGCATCTCCAGGAAGAGTTTGTGCATGGGCACCTTTCCCTGCACCTTGATGCTGTAAAAGTGCTGCACGGCCTTGGTGGCCGTCTGCCGCAGCAGAGGCAGGGTCATGAGCAGCTTGCCCGCCCGCCGCGGGTCCTCCTGGTGCTGGCTGCTCTCGTAGTCCTGCAGGGCCTCGTGGAGAGCGTCCTGAAGCTTCTGCACCGCCTCCATGTCCTCTATGTGCATGGAGTCTGATGGGAACGAGAGCAGAGATAGGAGTTTGAAGATTGATGGGCTTTTCAATTTTTGTCAAAAAGAAGGGAAAAAAAAGTAACTTTTAAGAATTGTAGCCTGCACTCTGAGACAGTAGTAATATAACAGGAGTGATGGGATTTTCTAAAACTAAATTTAATCTCATGATTGATCTGTACTGCTTTGTCAGTAGTAAAAGGTAGCAAACACATTATCAGTATAACTCACACGCCGACAAGATAAAGAATGGATCATAAAAAAGAAAAAGGAAAAAAACATCTGCTTTATTTCATTTAATTATTTATTTAGTCTTTGGTGCACCGGGCGGGATATTCATACGGCCCTTGACCAGCGAGACTGAAAATCAATGTTATCCTCTAGTAACAATAGCATGAATAGCACCCAATCTCTTCTGAGCGAGTACACATTAAACACCTGACTGTTCCAAAGGACAGATTGTTAACGGACAAATAAACAAGGAAAAGAAAGGGGCTCCATTAGAGAATTGGACGCCACGAACAAGCCTGAGATGAATACAACACTTCCTTTCAATTAATTTTCCTCCTTCTCCCTCCAAGGAGTTTCTGTCCATCCGACTGGAGGAAAAACAAATACTAATGGGTTTATTTTACAGCTAGATGATCATCGAAAATATAGCGGTTAAAACTGGCTGTAAATGTTCTGTGTTATTTGTCTATATATTAAAAAAAAAAAAGGTTTATCTTTCCATATTAAACCAAAACTGTGACTCTCTCAGCTTCAGTCAGCCAAGATCTTTCCCACCTTCTGGCCAGTTTTAGAGCGGTCTACAGTTTCAGTCTGGCTTCTCTCCGGTGTTCTTCGCTCCTATAGTGTTTCGCTACACTGCCACCGTTCTTTCCCGATTCTATTGTACATCATGTTACAGCACTCCCCTCTCATTCTGGCCTTTTTTTTTCTGCCTCTCTTACGACCTCCTAGCCTCTCTCAGGGACAGTCTGGGGTCACGCTGTCGTTCACTGGCTAACCCGTGTCTGGCACTCCGGTGGCGGCATGTCATTGGCTGCCTGACTCGTCTCACCTTGGCGGTGCATATTTTACCACACGGGACAATAAAAAGGCAAAACAGATTTCAGACTTCGCCCCAAATTCATTGACTGGAACAACTGTATTCCCAAGACCTTGAGACATTTCTCACCCTGACGGTTTTCAAATCCACAGTGGTAAAATGAAGTAGGTCGTTTTGTAAAGTGAATGTGGGAGGGAGGGAGGTGAGAGGGGGGAGGATGGAAGAACAAAAGGCAAAAAAAAGAAAAAAGAAAAATCTCAGATGAGGATGTGGTGTGACATAATTATCTCTTGTTCTTTTCACAGAGGCTGGATTCACAACCTAACAAGCTGGGTTTTTTTTCAAATCAAACTCATCATTTCTCCCTGTTTTCATGCTTCAAACACGTTTTAGCAATAAACCTGATTTGAACCTATTGTAATTGAATGCTTTGCAGGGAGAGGAAAAAACAAAAGAGGAGAAAATAAAAAGAGAGACAGCGAGAGAGAGAGAGAGAGAGACATCTCAACAGATGGGCAGGAAAAGAGGGCAGGAGACGGCGAGCATGCAGCGTGTAGTCTTTGGAGGAGGGGTAGACTTAAAAAAACAACTTTGAAGAAACAATTTCCTCGCAATCCATCAGTGAGCCCACGTCGATGCGATTGATAAACTGCTAATTACAAAATCAATCGCTATGAATTTTCACAGCTGTCGGACCAGGGGGGGCTCCCGGGAGAGCGATCTCCCAGAGACCTTGTTCTAACATTCCGGACACCCTCCTCCCCCCTCTTCTCTCCTCGACCCCCATCTCTCCGCTCTCCCACACCCCACCTCCCTACCAAAAGCTCTGTTGTCGGACAGCAAAGGCCCACCATCAGCATTTTCTTTTTTTCAGTCCCCGGACAAAACAAGCGAAAGCGGCCCAGTGACCCAGGCGTGCATTGATCAGAGCGGGACAGGTCCTGCCTCCTCAGAAGGAGCCTGTCAATAGCGGCGTGCCGTCTTCACATTGAAACAAACGACGCCCATCACTGCCTGATTCTCATTCCATTCGACTTAACACATTTTATTGACAGCCCCTGTGCTCCTAATGAAATGCTAAATTTATCTCCCGTGGCTGCTTGTGCCCTGCAGCTACTGTTATGGAGATGGGGAAGGAGTGCTTGAGAAATACCACAACATGGAAGGTGTTCAATTAAAAAAAGCTCACTCCTCCACCCCCCTCTCCCCGTACACTGCCCTTATCTTTTTCTCCATCTCTCCATCTCACGCTCCAAACTAAAGGTTACGCTGAAAAACTCCTGAAAAACTAAGAAATGTAATTTCTGAAACTGTGTCAGACAATAGCTCACTGTTCTGGATATTACACTGTCTGTGTCTATTACTCAGGTCCAGTCAGGAAAGAGTGAAATAATCCGAGTGAGTAATACACGTGAAGAATGTTATGTTCGAGTCTTGATTTCTTTCTTTAAATAATGGTACAACTTCAATGTATTCTTCATATATATTGTGTGCATATTAATTTGTTATTTCAGCAGATATGAATGCTAAAGGATTCACTTAACATTATTCAAAAAGAGAAATCTATTACATTTATTTTAGTAGGAAAGTTAAGATGTTTTTAAAACAAAAACAAATTACATTGTGAAATGAAACAATAGGAGTAATATTAAGCAAATAAATGCCTGCTTTAGGAAAGGTTTGTTCTCTGAAAGTAACTCTAAATTGTAAAAAAATATTAATTATTGGTGTTGTATTACATATACATGTATATATATATATATATATATATATATATATATATATGTGTAAATTAAATAAATAATTTCCCTTTTTTTATTGAGGTAAAATGTTCTGATGTTCATTTAAAACTTGCAGTAGCTTTCATTCAAATGCACATAAAACTTGCCTCACTGATGAACCACGACACGTGAATGTTATTTATGATGCGACAGTGTGCTGAAGATGCCCCACCTGAGTTCGCGAGAGCGATGGCCTTGAGGGTGACAAACTCTTCCTTCTCCACTTTGAGCTTCTTATATTTGCGGACCAGCTGCAGGATGGAGACGTAGAGGTCGAGCAGGCCCGTCAGCCGCGAGTGCTCCTCGTCCATTATGTAGTCCTCGGCGTACACCAGCTCGTCCTCGTATGGCAGCGAGCGGAACACGATGCTGAGGATGAGGATCTCCATCCAGGCGCTCTGCAGTAAACTCATCTGATCTCCCAGAGAGAGGGAGGAAAAGCCTGGAGGGACAGAGGGGGAAACCGTATGAGGACCGTATTTCAGTTTAAACATGCACATTTGTGCCTCTTCCATGATTCCGCCAGAAGTCTTCTTTCATTAGATGGCTTTAAAAAGTATTTTAAATTGAAAGAACAGATGGCACTTTGACTTGATCTGTAAACCAAACCCGACTTGTCAAGCCCCGGCAGCCCGGAGTACATGCCGAGGCACATGTTAGCGAGTGGTGTTTAATTTTAAATGCGCAGTGGAAGGTCCTCTTTGAAGCCGGTGTCAGAGCACTTGAGTGGGCTTTACTGTAAGTGAGGACAGTAAATCGGTGCAAAGGTCTGGGATACACAAAGCCATGTGGTTACCCCTTGTATCCTGTCACACCTCTATTGGTGTGCGGGGGGATTAGCGCCGAGACATATTCTCATTGGAGGGGTTGAGGACATGACATGCACTGTGTCGCGGGAGGAGGCGATGAGGGGACATACGTACACACACACACACACACACACACACAGCAACACGCACAGATACGCCAACATGTGTCCACCAGGAAAACAAACACGCATGCACCCGCGGATCGTGACACCCATAGGCCTACGTATGCACATAAATCTACACACATAAAAGTACAGAGAGAGAGAAAGAGAGAGAGCACAGGGGTCACCTGGTTCAAGCTCAGCCTGAAGACCTGCTTAAACCAGGGGCCTCATTCTCCAACAGCAGCTGTAAGAGCTGAAATTGGCTCGGGCGCATCAAACCACTGTCATTTCCCCTTCAACACCTCTACATACGCTGAGAATAGAACATTAAATAAAACAAACCGCTAGAGCCCCGAAAGATGAGCTGTGAGAAACTCAAACAAATTAAAAAGGGTAAAAGCAAAAAGAGAAGGGAAGAGAGAGGGAGGAACAGATAGCCATCTCATCCCTTTTCCCTTCGTACTACCCTTCAACTGTCAACAAACTGCATGAACTCCCCCCCCCCCCCCCCCCCCCACGCTTTCTCCTCCATCTCCCACCTCCCCTCCGTCTGCACAGTGTGCCTGCAGGCGGCATATTAGGCTCTTCAGCTCCACCCATGATTAATATGATTGCTTTTACAAGTTCGCTGTTGCCACGCTAGCTGCCACTGCGTGATTAAGAGGCGATAGATTACAGTATTGACCAGGGCGCTCACCGCACCTATTCCCCGCATTTTCTCTTAAATATAAATGATCTCGCTGGGTTGCAGCCACCAGTCTGATGTTTATCTCCTCCTGCCAGGACACCGTGAACACACACACACACACACACACGCACACACGTGTGCAAGCCGAGAAGAACAAGAGACATGATGAGGAAGCGTGAGAGAAAGTAAAGAAGAAACGGGATGGAGAGAGAGAGAGAGAGAGAGCGAGAGAGAGACAGGCAGAGAGAAAAGAAGAGCCAGGCAGAGTAGTACCTGAGTGTTCAATTTCCCTTATCGTGGTGATGACCACTGCAGGGGTAGAGCTGGAGGATACATTAATTAACAGATTGTGATCAAAATGTGAGGGCCTTCACATTTTGAAGGGGAATCAATAGTCAGTAGAATAGAGTGCTAACAGAATGGTGCTGGTGTCCGACTGGACTGGTCAGAGGTCTGAAGAGCCCAAATTAGACCCAACAAAGCAAACTGCCGAAAGCACTCAAAGCACTTTGCTATTATCAGTGGAGGCAATAAGCCATATTTTGTAAAGGCCTGTGCCATTACACATATCCAGACTGCATCTTAAAATCTTTTGTTGTGTTATTTCCTTGTCTGCATACGTGGCCATTAACTTGTACAGACTGCGGACTGGCCGGAGGGAAATTGTCATGCAAGCGTGGACGCGGTCTTGATTGCCGCATCAGGTTGGCATCACAATCACAGGCAAGGCTTTGTCTAGCCTTTTAATGCCAAGGAGGGCTGAAGCGGAACTAAAGCGCTGCTCCCAATGTGACAGCCCGTGTGAAGGCCTTGTTCAGGGTTTGCTGGAGAGGCTTTAGAGTTCTGATACAGCAGACACCTCTCAACCATATGCACACATGCAGCCCAGCAGCCTACAATTACCTTTGACGCTAAAAGTCCTTGAATTTAATCCAGTGTTGTGAGATGGAGAGGTGGTGTTTTTCCTCTGCTCCATCCCCTCTCTACAGGGCCTAAATTATCGCTCCAAATGGGATCTCGTGTCGTTGCCTCGCCTTTTTCCACTCAATTTAATCGAGTAATGAAGTGACTTCCCGACTCCGCAGGTCACGCGGCGCTCCGGCCGCCGCACTCTGAAGGTGGCCCGGTTAAGTGCCGTCAGAGTGGGTGATTTCCTCTAATGAAATATCAATATTTACATCTTCATTTCCAGCCCACTGCCTTGGCGGGGGTTTGACCAAACATGACACAATATTGACCAAATCAGAGAGGCCTGTCTGCGCGCTTGAAGGGCCTTTTCCACTCCACTGCTGAGTGCACCTGCAGACTTCTGTCTTTGTGGCATGTATACAGAGATAATAACAATGCAGCGCTTTTCTTTCTACACTTTGGCTTAAGCACCCTGCTCATACGGAGATCATATGGCCTCAAAAGGGATTTTCACTTTCAAATTGATCAGAGGTGGCATTTATCTTGTATGGGCATGTCTGAAATTCAGTTCAATATACAAAAAGGAATAAAAACATCTTTAACTAACAAAGAAACAACAAAACCGAGCCCAACTGGCGACTAACTGCATCAGGACACCATCATTCATAGCTCAAAAGGTAAAAACAAGGCCACTGAAGACCAACAACAGAAGCCAAAACCGTCACCTCTCCCTTTATCTCCCCAAAAGCACTCGGCTGTGGGCAGGAGGGGGCAGCCCAAACCCACAGACGGCTGCTTCAAACCCCTCGCAGAGATTAATCAGACCACCGTTTCATCTGCCAGAGCACAGGACGGTCCAAAATGAAATGCTGTAGATTTCTGTTGAGCTGGAGTTCATATTCTATTAATTTATTATTGTTTCCCTCTCCCCGAGGGCCATTAGCGCGGGTAATAAAAAGAGATGTAATTACGAGGCACGGTGGCCCCCTCCAGCTGCAGCCCCCTCGTAACTCACCCTCAATCAGACAACATCGCAGACAGAGGGACGGAGAGGAAAGGGGGAAAAAATGGCGAGAGAGAGAGAGAGAGAAATGAAGGATAAAAGAGAGGAGGAGATATGAGCCAGAGAGGAGGGAGATAAGGAAGAGAGAAAGAGAGCAGCGAAAAAGGGGGACCGGAGGACGGACGGGGAAGAGAGAGATAGAAAGTGGAAGGAGAGTAATTCTGGCCGGACAGCAGCTGATCTATCATGGCTAGCTATCAGAAGGACAAGCAGGCCCTGAAGACTTCTGCCCAGCGGCAATCTCACCTCAGCCAAGTCAAGTGCTCTCCGGGCTCCAGTTGGAGTAAAACTGCCCCTAACAGGACCCCAGAGGTTCAACACATCTTTTTTTTTTTTTTTAAACCTCAAACTGAGCTGAATGATCATGCAGCCATAAGCTTATTCAATATCAACCCTTTTTTTATTTTATTTTATTTCGGAATAAAGAAAAAAAGAGAGACAAGGGGAAAATGTATGCACCTCTGATCTTGTATGGATTCCTCTGATCAGGCAGAGTGACACACTACGGTGTTAGATGTATAACCAATACAAGAATGAAGGGCAATTTTGAGCTGCTTCGTACTGGTGTGTGTGTGTGTGTGTGTGAGAGCAGGTTTGCTTGTGTGGATGTATGGATGTGTGTGTGTGTGTGTGTGCGTGCAGCTAGCGACCATGATTCTCCTTGAATTTACATGACGGCGTCAGGAGGACCCAATCAATAGCAGCTTGGTAATAAATTGCTGCGCTTGACATAAATAATTTGACCTGCAGTCCAGCCACATGTACAACACAAACAGCTCAGTTTGCTGCGAGCTTTCCCTGGACACTGATTTGATGACACCAAGGCTGTTTTTTTTTTTTTTTATTGAACAAAATCATGTCAGTACAAACTAGATTGAGTTGGTGAAAAAGAGGTTGACATCTGAAATTCATCTTTTTTTTTTTTTTTTTTAGCTCTAGCGCCGACTTTTCAAGAGAGCGCTATCTGCCTTCTGTCAACGTGATAACCAGCCCATTATCCCATTGTAAGTAGCTGGGGAATGGGTGATTTGACCAGTAGCCTGTGAACGTTGTGAGGTTGAAGAACGTTAAATACAGTAATCCTCTTGTTTTAATCTGCACCCTGTGACCTCCTGACCCTAAAGGAGAAGTCTTTAGCCCTCCCAAGGGTCCCACTGCCCAATACTGACGTTACATATCTCTGTTAAGCCCCAAAGACCGGGACGAATCAGTCTTTAATCATTGCCATAATTACACATAATTTATCTCCGCTGCCATCAAGCAACATTGCTTAATGAGGGATGGCGCTCTGCTGACGATCACTTAAAGGCACATTTTTCTACAAAGTATTTTATATATATATATATATATATAATATGACACAAAAGTTTACACAGATGCTACAGTTTCAGATTTTGCACTGATTCAACTCGGTGACAAAATGAACAGTGCACACACAAATTGGGATGCTGCATGTACCTGCTCATGTGTCACAGTAACTAAACAAAGCCCTCCCCCACCCTGCCTGGCAGATGTCCCTTTCCTGGCCCGGCATACTCCTGACTGCCTGTCTGCCTCCAATACGCCCCCATCTCAATCTCCCTGCAGCTTTTCTGCCTTCCTCCCGCTCTCATGCCTGGGTTCAGGCCTCGGCATCCACCTGATTGCTCAATCTATCTTTATCTCCTGTGTTGAAGCCTACGTCAGAGGGTAAATTGAATATACTAAGAGCTGTCTGTTGGTGTCTATATTTAATAAAGTGCACTGATGAGGTGCTGATTTATTGCCGGGCAGTATTCACACTCTATTACAAGGAGATTACGCAGCTTGAGTGGGATCAGGCTGGCAACACAGTAAGTAGATTTCACAATTTAATGGCAAAGAGAAAACAGGAGCCCGGAGGGGGCTGGAGGAGGGTGGGCTGATGGGTGGGTGGGTGATTATGGTGGAGGGTTGAGCTGACACAAACACGACAACATACAAGAGGCGCGATCTCTTTTTAACATCGCTGCCTCCACGCTAACAACTAACCCGCCAGGCGGTTGTCTGTCAAATGCAGAGCTGATGAGCTGGAATCCAATAAAGCACAGATGATGAATATTCCCAAAACACCAGTAATGAATAGAACAATACCAACAAGACTATTTCATTAGATTAATCTGGTCTGAATCTAATACCCCAAAATGCAATAACACGAGGAGGAGGTTTCTTTTTTTTTTAGAGTAGCTTTCAAAAAAAAAAGAAACTAAAATGAATTGAAGGCATAAAAATGCTGTTTGAATATTTTACATTCTAGCGGTGGAGATGCCAGAGAAAAAATATTTTTTATTGTCTAGGAGCAAAGCAGCAGCAGCAGCAGCAGCAGCAGCAGAGTCAATGTTTGCTTGGCCCTTTAGCCTTCAGAGAATTCCCCGCTGAAAACACTCAGGCCTGGGAAGGTGGGAGCGGGCAAACACCAAACAACGAGTACCTCTTGTATAAGCAGCATGCATGGCAGTTTTTACATATGAACACATGGCATTCCCACCGCGGGTGGGAAGCAATGTGGGGTGACATGAGGCCACAGGGGTCACACTGGTATCCCACCGCCACTGAAGAAGTCAGCAATGTCAAGGTGGTAAACAGGTTCTAGTGTACTGAAGCTGTCAGTATACATCCCTAAACCTCTGGGACAGAGTGAAATGATGCTTTACGGGATGGAAGGGGGCCAGAGGGATGGACAGTGGACTGCTATGTGTGTCAAAGGTTGTTAGCACCTTAGGAGCAACAAGCCATCTGTCAGCATCCCCCTAACACGGCTCCTAATGACCCTACCCCCCCTCAGGCAACAGCCGCGTTAGACTGCTTCGTGGTGCTATTTGGAGCAGTGACACTAGTGTCCAAAAGCTCTGCAGTGATTATCAGTTAATCAAAGGCAGATTCAGAATGAGGGCAAGGCTGGCAATGGCAAACCTGTGAAAAGGCTCTTGACATGTGACACCAGCCTTCAATATCTACCTCGTTGAACTAAGATAACAAGTGCACCTGATCTGATTGATTCACTGTGCTCTCATTTCATCTGAAATCGTAGAACAAAAAGGTGTAAAACCTGAAAAGCACTTCATGTATGCACACTGACCTTTCGCGGTATGCTAAATATAGCCGGGATGACAAAGCTGACATTGGACCCTGTAAGGCAAAGATACCATCTACACTAATGATAGAGCTTTGATATTCTCCAATCGCCCTCCAATTAAAACTCGATAGGGCCACTCTACTCCACATTATGCCACTTTTCAAACGCGTTTACAAATGTTAGCTGAGAATAGGGGGAATTAAAAATCAATTGGGAGAAGGTAAGTGCCAATTTTCGCGACATTTAAATTGTTACATTTGGACTTTGGTCATTGGCCCATCTGTCAATGGCCTAATCAATGTGGTCTACTTCATAATGAACTGTTAATCTTTTTAATTCCATTGCCTAAGGCTGCAAAAATCTATCAGAATGCAATCAGCAGTTTTTTCCCCCCCTTGTTCCTTTCTTGTCCCGGAGCGGGTGGAGGGAGAAATATGGTAGTAACCGAGCATGGTAGGCTGCCCTGGGGTACAGTTGTTGCATGAGTGTTAGTGCATGGAGTCTCGCTCAACCAGTGAACCGTCTCTGATCAGGTTCAGCCATGTACAACTCAATTATGCAGCCATTTCATGGCCAGAGGACAACCACTGTCCTAATACAGACTCCACCAAAGGGACAGGCACGGACCGAGCACTTAGCTGATGTCTTTTTTTTCTGTCAATTTTTTTATCTAAAAAGAATGTGTGTTTTTCTGATACGAAGTGAAAAAAAAAAAAGACCAAATATAAAACAAAAGCGCAAGTTTGACTGCGTGTTTTTTCATACAGAAGCAGATCAGAATAATCCACTTAACGTCTACCATCTCCCAGGTGCTGCACATTGTTTAGCGCATCCGTCCAGCTCCAGGTACTGGAACACAGTCGGAACAGACGGTCAGGCTTACTGCATCAGGTTTTGGGTTAAATGATCATTATCGACGCACTTGGAATGACAAGTCCTCTGTAACAATCTGCGCAGCAAATCCCATTAACGTTATGAATCTATCCACTGTACAATAGGCGTTAGTATAATCTGATTATCAGAGCTTCAACACTATGACACATAAAATCCGAGTTAGAGTGTACACATATTAACATCATGTTGCACTACCGGATACAAGTTAAAGCCTTAAACACTGACTGTGTATTAAATGGTGTGTTAAGACTATGATATATTTACTTATACTATCTGCTTCAGGTTTTTCAGTGGCCTCAGATGACCTGTGAAATAATCTGTATTTTTTCACCAGTAAGATATAAAAAAAGACGACAGACTCCTCTCTATCTGTTCATACTGTGTGTGTGTGTGTGTCTTAATAAGTAACGTCTCCAAGCTTGCACAGGAATGTTCTCGTTTTTGTGCACGTCTGCGACGCTGGTGTGATTTTTGGGTCACAACCACGAGAGTGTGTTATCGGGTCAGTTGTGATCCAGTCCTGACTAAGCTCCTTGTTAAACTCTCAGTGTGCTGACCATGCAGGCCCGTGGGGAGTGATCCAAACAGTTTAGACGCATAAGGGGCCGGGGCTGAGGCCATGGGCTGGGAGCATATCCATCTCTAATCTCCTTACTATCAGATCTGTACCTGATTAATACCTCTCCTTCTGAGAAGTACTCTAATACCTTTTCAGTACAAAATGCACCTGCACGAGGTCAGCTGGAGTCCACTTCACTTTGCTGAAAATAAATAAACCTTCTTAATCTATGAATTGAAATCGAAATGTATCTTCTGAATTCACGGATGTGATCCAAAAGCATGCACACACGTGTGTGTGTGTATGTGTGTGAGAGAGGCCGACAGCATGTGTGTATGTGTGTGCGTGCTGTAGTGGTCGCACATTTCCTGCATGCTGACAGCTCTGCCTGTCCAAGTTATGCTGATGAGAAGAAGAGGTTATGGAGGTGCCGCTGAGGGACACATTCATTTAGTTTGTTACCCCTCCGTGCCTACAGCAGTGTAATGTTATAGAGTTATGGGGGGTCAAGCTCAAGATCAAGGAGAATCTGCCTCGGTTGCAAAAAAAAGCGGCTAAACAATGTGTTCTCTGTCAAAATCACAGGAAAACTCTTGAAGGAAGCAAAATCTCTGCTGACGTGAGGCGCTGTATCCTTAATTCAACAGCCTCTTATAACCTAACACCTCGTCTATCAGAATGTCTATGGGGCAAGGAAGAAACATGATTATGCCCATCAATAATTCAATGTATGTGTGCTTGTGCTTGAGTTTGTGTGTGAACGTGTGTGTCTGTGTGTGTGTGTGTGTATGTGTCTGTGTGAGATATGATGTCTTGTTTGGTTGGGCAGGTCCCCAACTTTGTTCTAAATCTCCCTGGTGATTACAACATACATTGGCACTGGGTCTGTGTCCCCCCCCTCCGTTCAATGCAGGGGTTTTAGATGCACTCTATTGATTTGTTTCTTGCACAGCTTTGTCCATTTTGCACCCCCTCCATCCTCCACACACCCCGAGGCTGTATGAGCTGCTGTCATTAATTATCTACGTGTGTGTGTGCACGTGCTTATTCATGCAGAGTGTGTGTGTGGAGAGGAGACAGAGAAAAATAAAAGTGGCGAAAAGTAAGAGCGAAAGGGTCAAATAAAGACAAAAAGGAAAGCAAAAATCATTTGCTTTTATACCTGGGATGTGCTTGGCCCAGCCGATGATGACCACAAGCTCACGGTCAGCCAAGTCGCACAGCGTGGTCAGAGCCTTGATGTCGCTCTCCGGCATGGTGGGGTCAGGCATGGCATAGATCTTCTCTGGCTCTGCCACCAACAGGTGAGACACTATCTTTGTGACTGAGGATAGAGGAGGAAGGAGGGGGAGATGTCAAAGCAAAGCAGAGGTCAAAGGGCTTTTCACTGCAAAGCTCAGCCAGGCACGAAGATGCATCTCGCTGATAAACACCGGGCATTGGTGAAATTGTAACACGGTAGAATGGTCTCAATTTCAGTTTCTTTCTCTGTCTCATTATGCAAACTAATGGATGGAGCTTGAATTTGTCTGAGTGAAATGAAGGCACTGAAAGCACTTATCCCTACAGAATGCATACAAGTGGAAAAAATATATGTGTGAAAATGTGAGAGACTAGCGTCCTCGAGCACTCGGTCGTTGTTTAATATCGGTCATCTGCTCGAGGACTTATTATAATTCAGCTCCGACCGCAACAACACCTGGCCTATTTTTTTGACCAATGAGTCTCTCAACTGCCCAAACATGGAGGAGACGGGAGGAACACGAGGCTGGAGGGAGACAATGGGCTAGTGGCGGAGCAGTACTCACGGGGCTTTTTGGTGGGAGGAGGGAGCGTCAGGCCAAGGTACGGGTTGTTATCGTTGTCCAACCTCCGCTTGTATTTCTGTCTGCCACCTCGCACGCGGTCCAGACGCACCCCTGGGTTAGAAACGACAGGGACATGAGATTAAGAGAGTGTATTTTTTTTCCTACAGCAGAGTGTAAGGGAAATCAAATACATGAAAATTGGATGGGTAAAAAAAAAAGCGAATTAATATTTGAGATAAAGGGCGATACATTGGAAAACATGCAAAATAAATTCTAAAATGTATTACACTAGAACAAATATGTAGCATGATGATCAGAGATGACACCCAAACATATTCTGTACTAGATCATGTGTAAAAGTACTGCATAGTGACATGTGTGTGTGTGTATGTGTGTGTGTGTGTGAGAATGTGTCAGAGGCACGGCTGCCTTCCCATATGTGGTCCATGCCTGGCTGGTCTACTGTGACACAGCTGAGCCCAGAGCAGGTCTAAACATATGAATATTTAACGCAGGGTCAATGATCTCACAGACTGGCCCTCTAATTATTTAGCTTTTGGGGGTGAGGCAGATTGCATACTAATTAGCTGCCAGCGACAAGCCTCTTTGCGTGTGTGGGTGCGTGAGCTCAGGTGAGCGCTCTTCGGGTATCGCGAAAAGGAAACTTGACCGGCCCACAAGTGAAGACACAGTCCCACACACACTGTACAAAACATCCGCTGTCACACTGCAGATAGATAACTAGGTATTGCTTTCCCATAAAAGACCCTTATTTCACCCCTCTTTCACCGGAGTAGCACTGAGGCCTTATCACCCCCAGCCACACCTAGGGGCCAGGTTCCACACTGATACTGTAAATGTCAAGCCAGCCTCATCATAACATAAGTTATTTATTATCTCATTATTTGATAAGAATGTTTTCATTTGGATGTCTTTTCTATTCTATTTATTTTCAACACAGTTAAAATATTTAATCTACACTGTTTTATTTATTTGATACCACCGGTCACACATTTGGTTATTTAATGTAAGTGTATGCAAATTTGTATATATAATATAATGTAATATAATCTGCATTTCCATATATAGACCAGCGTGTCACTGCTCCCTACAGCCTAAATATCCTTGATATCTTAATCCTGTCAAGAGGGAGAATCCCTTAAATTTACATTGTATGCATAATGTAACCCCCCCCCCCCCCAAACAAATTTAATATTAAAGGGTGGATGAGAAAAGGCTCAATGAAATGCTTGCGGTGGAGGAGGAGTTAATTTGTCAGTCGCCCGCGTCCTCTAAGCGGACAACACCCGCAGCCAGAGCACTTCCTTGATGATTTCATCACTTTATAACAGGGAGGACGGTGTCAAACCCGGGCATTGTGTGGCCACTGCAAATGAGCCTAATACAATTTGTCCATCAGCAAGTGCTCTTGGAGGGGATGAGTTTGGATGTGTCCCATGCACGGTGATTGGAGGTCGGTCAGTGAATGTGGGGAGGGGGGGGAGGGAAATCAGATGATATTAGATAGAAGGTGGCCTTCATTTAACAAAGAGGAATTCAACGGTGGAGTTATGCTAAATAGCTTCTTGATTTTCACCACTTATCCTACGTGGCCGTAGCCCCTGTCCCTCAATCTCAACGCATGGGGGGGATGGGCGGTGGGTGGGTGGTTGGGTGGGGGGAGTTCCAGTAAACTGTATTTTCATGGAACTGAAGAATAGAGATTTCTTCTACTTTTATAAATTATTTGATTCCCTGGAAACACAAATCTGATTAGGATTGTCTTTCAATTTCCTGACACTGACAACCCACTAACCTAATTACCCCCAATTCCCAATAGAGCATCATCCTTCTCAGCAAGCACCAGGGAATCATCTGATGGCAACTACTTGTGCTTTACACACACACACACACACACACACACACACACACACACACACACACACAAAATGACAATTTCATTTTTATGTGTAACTTATAAAGAACTATTTTCTTCCTGCGAAGGCGTCTTGACAACAGTCTTCAAACACCCTTTACTTGCCTACTCGAGTATATGTGCCTAAAACAAGTTTCAGATTCAGCTGAGATGATCCCGTTACCGCTGTATGGTTGGAAAATTCCTCCCATTGTCAAAACGTGATGTCACTGCTTTTCTTTTCCGGCTCCCCCTGCTGAGCTCGGTGTCTGCCAGTTGGCTTTGCTTCTGCTCTCCATATGATTCTCTGTGCCGGTAGAGTCATGTGGCGGTATCAGCCAGTGTAAAGCCGGTGATGAAGGTAGATGGGTGCCTCTTTTAATTAGAACAGTCCTGGCCATAATTAACAGATGCTGACAGGAATTAAAGCTTGGCACTAACCTGTCTCATTTTACTGTCCAACAGGGCCAGATACAGGCAGAGGGGATGAGAGAGTGATTAAGAGCAGCTAGACAGATTCATTCACTCTTGCTGTCGGGCACTATGGTCGGGACTTTATCGGGGCCTTTGTGGGGTTCATATGTCCCTTTGGCGACACCAAAGGTCTGTTGTGCTCCCTCCAAAGTAAACAGAAGGAGCGTTATAAATGTGTGAAGAGAGTTGAGTACTACCTCATCCAAAGTCATCTCACTGCTTTATGGCCCACGACACGGAGCAGTGAGGGCAGCAGCGGGCGAGCTCGGGTATCATCTCTTCAAAGCAGGGTGCAGAGGGAGAGGGCTTTCGGCCAAGGCGGCTGGCATTTGTGCACGGATTAGCGCAGGCCTTCGGGGTGGGGGCTGGGGCCAGCTGACCTAGGGCTCCTCTTTCTCTCCAAAAACAATAATAATCCCCTTCCTAGTACACTCCTACAAAAGGGCCTGTCTTCACTCACTTTGTGTGGCCGGCAGTGGTAGGGGCCCTTATTTTGAGTCTCTCACCTGTTCCTGGTGTCTCTCCGTGGGGAAAGTGTCAGGATGTCTGGGATGGTTGGCAATGCCAAGGGGGGCTTAGGCGCACCCTATTTTAGCTGGGAAAATCAGAAGGCCACACGGCAAGGCATGGTGAACCTTGCCTTTCAAGGAAGCCGCCCGGCTAAACCGCCGTCAGCACTATTTCAAAGGGCGCCTGTTGCCAGCTTTGCATGCTTGTACGTGTGTTCCAGCATTTTTGATCACGAGTGGTGATGAGCGAGGGTAGCAGAAAAATTGTCACGCATTGCCCTCCTCCCCTTCTGCTGAACCCCAGGGGCTGCCATACTGACACCCTCGTCACAAAGTCCATTTACAGGTTAGCTACTGATTCCCTAGTGAGCTGACATCCCCGCTCACACTGCTAATTGAAAAGACTTCAACTAAACTTTAGATTGCTGTAAATTACAGTACTTTACTACCTACTTTACTTCTGCCATTACTGCATCTTGGAAGGAGACTGTATTTGTCTTACTGGTTTAAATGGTCGACAATACATGTGGACATTGTCATGTCTAGAATTTCAGGCACTATACATGTGAGCGTAGTGTGGTTCGCGTGTATGTTCTGTATGTTGCGTATGTGGCTGTGACGGGGCTATTGTGGGATGCGGTTGTCCTTTGCATGCCACTCTGCGGAACAATGAGAGGTGTATTGTATATCATCGCAGACACACTTTACTCCTTTGTTCAGCAAATGTTCACGGGTGTCAACGCCGTCCTCTTACAATGGGATGGGATACTTTCTACCTTTTACAGAAAGCACTGTTACACAGTGAGGACAATGGAACAAAAAGCTATCGTTTTTGGTCAACACTACAGGTGTGCAGATAGAAATATATATGTGACTATACAGAAATAAAAAAGAATGTCTGCAGCGGTGTGTGTGCACATGTGTGGAGGGATCTATGTGTTGGTGAGCGATGGAGAAAGGAAGTCAGTGCAGAGAGCAACTGCCACTGAATGATGTCAATGTAATCTCTCAATAGTATCTTGTCTTCTCTCTTGCTCTAAGCTCTGATCCGTTTCCATTGATCAGAGGAAAAACCTGTTGCCCCTGACATTTGATTCTTCTATTGATCACTTCCTCCTTCATACAGTCAGGGGAAAGTACAGCGACTCAACACAGAGTTCAGGCTCTCCTGTAATCACACTGCTGATCTTCCAAACCATTTTCCTTCACCTCGTACCACACTCTGAGATGCTGTGATTGCAGCTCATGTGCTTGCTCAGTAGAAACTGATATCGTATGAATTTGACTAGTGGGAGTGTAAACAGAAATAACTAACCATGACTTCCTCAGAATACGTCTAATATCGCTCTTCTCTCAGAGACGGTGATGGATTTAAACTTCTGCTTCATTCAGCGCCGTACTTTGTTGGAGCTGTAAAGTTATAATTAGGTGATTTTACCATTGAGACACAATGTGACCTTTCTGCAGTAATGAAAGTAAGTGGCAACCTCAGTCACATGAGCGGTGGCCATCTCCACACTCTGGGCCTGAGCATGGCGTTGAGCCGACGGCTTCGTAGAGCTTACAGTGGACAGAGACCATGTGTCTCTCTTTCCATTTCGTCTTGGTGACACTTTAAAAAGGGCCGGACCTCAAGGCAGAGCTTACTCAAGTCCCTGTTAATCACGACAAACGTGCAATTTGACTAATATTTTGATTGTGACAGAAATCGGTTATTTTCGAGGGATCTATTGCAACTCCTGCGCAAAACTTCAATCAGCCTGTGATAATAGTTGCCATGAGGTGATGACAGCCGCTTTGTAAAGTAGGGTCATTCTTATTCTGACAATGTGCTGAATACACAGAAGTGTGTGGCATTAGAACCACGGGCTTAGCCAAAGTCTGCATATTTGAGTTTTACATTCTTTTTACCCTGACCCGACACTGGTCATTCATTTATAGCCACGGCTACATATTTTTGTAGTCTCTTATTCTCCAAGATGATATATTGGCATAAATTTTTCATCAGATAGTAATGCGATTACTCTGTCTTTCTGGCACTGAGGCTTTATCTGGCTGCATGCAGTCCAGCGGATTCTGTTACTGTGTGGAGATCCATACGGGCTATGACTCTGGCTTCAGGTGGCAACCGGATATATTATGCATCTATAAATCCCGCTCTCCGGTGAATAATGGGAGGAATAATGGTGGGATATATACTGCGCAGAGTTAGACGGAGAACTTAAAAGTGGAAGATTGTACAGAATTTCATTTATCAGAGCTTCTGTCTGGCAGTATTCATACCACTGTTTAAGCATGAGGGACAATTGTACTTGGCACAACACAAGTGCCACACTCGAGGAAAACGCGTTTCCTTACACAGTTCCTGAGCTACTCCCAGAGGAGGCTTGAATAAATATAACACTGCCACTTCACCCCCAAGTCACATATCTTTCATTATTCATTTGTCTGGCCCTTTAGGAGCAACCAACAAGTGAGAAGGAGACGGAGGGAGAAAGAGAGAGAGAGAGAGAGAGAGAGAGAGAGAGGCAGGTGAGCAGGCATGTGCTCGTGCGATGGAGTAAGAGAGAACAGATAGGTGCCTCCCCCGAAAGAGCAGCCCATGCCTCGGGGTCTCAAGGGGTTCAGTCAGGGCGATTGGGGGGTGTGTGTGGGGGGGGGGAACCCAACAAGACAAATCCATCGGAAGCATGTTTAATTGTCACTGAATTCCCTGCTGGCGTGACTTTAAAAAACCATCCACAGGAAGAGAGCTGAGATGTTCGGAAAACATTTAGTGGATCAATATGCGGGGGTGAGCTGAGACCATGCCCAGTGTGTGCTCAGGGACCCGGCCTGAGCCTTTCCAGGCGGAATACTGTTACATTTCTATTACTCAGACGGCAGGATCAACCTATTCAGCATATTTCTGTCCCCAGCTCAACTGCACATTATTTACTGCTCTGTAGGTAGGGGGAGGACAGGGGGGCTGGGAACTGTTGTCTGGGCCAGCCAGTTGTATGCATCTCTCACTTTGGGGCTGCTAGATGAAAGATGCTGTGGGACTCATTGCTTAACGAAACAAACTATCATGAGAACAAGTCTGGGATGCTGTAATGTTCCACTAACAGCTCCCTCACCAGATTAATGGTGGCTTCTTTCTTTGCATGAATGTTGTGTGAAACAAAATACGTATAGTAAATGTATCTGCATGTGTGTGTGTGTGTGTGTGTGTGTGTGTGTGTGTGTGTGTGTGTGTGTGTGTGTGTGTGTGTGTGTAAGAATAATAAAAATGCTCTTACTCTTCTTACCTTCTTTGAGCATCCCCACTTTGAGGCATTTCATGAAGCGACAAGCCTGACATGATTTGCGTCTCCGCTTTGTGATCTCACACTCATTTGTGGCAGGACAGCTGTATTCTATGTTACCTGAGGAGGAGAAGAAGAAGAACACCAGGTTATCACAAACAAAACCAAGTCGTCCAAGTCCAATACATTCAAATCTAAAACAAAATGTTGAGGTGGAAGCATTTCACCAGGCCCTAAAGAGAACCTCATTTTTAAAAATGTGTGCTGCTACTGATGTGTATTCTCAGATGGTCTATAATAAATTATATTTTGCCAACCAGGCATGGGCACTTGTTAACCATATGGATTCCTATAGAATCCATTTCTGTAGTGTGCAGGTGGCTCAGGTCTCCAGCGGGTAGAGAACCTTTCAGCACTGAGGGCCTCAGCAGGAGGAGAAGCTGGGGTAAGAGGTAGAGGGGGGGGGGGGGGGGAGTAAAGCTACAACAGTCCTTCAGGACCCATCAGTAGACGCCACCCAGGTCCAACACTAAATTGGCCTCATTAATTCTGTGCGTGTCCCCTCCGGGCCCCGGGCGCAGGCCGTGTCCCCCTGCGCTCAGAGGGGCCTGCCACTGCCTCAATAGCAGGCTGGAGAGCCAGACACGCTGCCCCTGACCACTTTACATAATACTCCAGCGGACCCAAACCTGTTGTTACCACTGTTGCTATTGTTGACTATTTACATAGTGTACAGGCAAGAGGCCTAATGCATTATTCAACTGCAGCGTCTGATTCCAGGACGGAGCAATGAAAAAGAGTTTCATTGCTACACAATAAAAGAGCCGGTTGCGCTCTACTCTAGCATTAGCAATAGAAAGGGCAGGATGTGTGAGGCAATGCCTCCGCTTCTGTCTGATTCCCTACATTTTACTGTATTCAGGGAGGTTTTCAATAAAGGGTTTCAATGTAATGGCTGCTCCAGCCCGGGAATTTGAATGATCCTCATTTTGAACAGGCTTTCAGCTTTAAAGCTTTTGACATTGGGGTTTTCCCTAAACTTTTCTTTTAACCCAGGGTTTATGTCTTTGTCAGACAGTGAAATAAATTGTTGAGTGATGTAAAAATATAATTTAATCATCACGAGTACCTCAATATTTTTCCCTCATCCATTAAAATACATGTAAGTAAACAATATGTCAGCAAATGTGCTTTTTGTTGAAACTACTAAATACACACATACTGTACAGCAACCCCTGTAAGGCATTTTTATATGTTGCAGTGTTTTAACAGAAGTCCACACACAAGCACATCAGGACTGCGTCCCGACATCCTGTAGCTGCTGCACAGCTCTGACCCTTTACTCCATATTTTCTGTACAGAGAAACTGAAAGCTGTGTAATATTCCACGGGCGTTCCTCCACTAGCCCTCCAACATCCTTTGACAACTTATGCAATTATGTTAACATTATTGGGCAGATCAAGAGGAGGGTCCCAAGATGTTATAAATAATTAGAAATTCCTCCTTATATCTGGGTTAGAAATCAGTATGCTAATTCTCCTCATCTCTTTGGGATTGGGGTAAATAAAGGTGTGAGGGAAGGCGGCTGATGAGCTCTGATTGTCTTTCCTCTGTCTGTTTTCTCTGTTGTCATAGCAGAACCAGACCATAATAATCCTATCCATTTCCCATATCCTGGGAGGAGGCAATCAGTGCCACCCTGTGCTGGATTCAATTCTTGGAGGTCTTTTTGGTTTGCGTTCCCATTATACACTAACCAATCAGCAATTTGCTGGGACGTAAAATACTTAATACGTGAAAGAAACATGGATTATGCAAATCGGACAAATCTTTACTTATCATTTTATTCACTTTGTTGAACGCACGCTATGTGGCAGGTCTGCTTGCCCGGCACAGTTGACCCTGTGTGTCCCCTGAGGACTCGTTGTTTATGGGGGTATTTTGCTCTCCCTTCCCCGTCTCAGGGGGTGACGGGGGCACGTGCACATACCACACCTGGTGGCTGACTAACTCTCAGAGAGTTGTCCCTTGGATGTCACATACTCCAGAAACAGAAACAAACACACGCTCACACACTGCTGCGCTACCGTGTCCACCTGTCCCGTCAAGTCCTCTGTGCGTCTGATGTTCTGTCAGAGGGGGCTTCTCATAGCTCAATGCAGAGAGGGGGGGTGGATTAACTCATTTTTTTCATCGCTCCATTAGGTTTATATTTAGAAGAAGTTTCAGTATCGGTATACGAACAGTAAGCCCCACTTCAGAACATGCCTGACATCGTTTAGCCGAACTAAATGACAATAAGCCTTGACCTCTCTTGGCCTGTTGTTTTTATTTACATACATTCATATTGATAAAAGAAGACAAATATCCAAGAAATGGTCATATTAAAGGCAGCTCCCATAGATTGGAACTTGCCACGACTATGACAAATTTAAGTAATTATAACATCTGATGCTGTTAAATGCTTCTAACTTTTCTAACCACTGTGGTAAAAATCACACTTCATTGACACTATAAGCTAAATATACCTTTAATTGATGTAGTTAATTAGGTTTCGACTTCAATGTAATTGTTAAATAAAAACACAATTACTGAGATTTACATTAATGCATTTAAATGTTTTACTTTCAACAGAATAGGCTTTATTACTGTAAGCTGTATTGTTTTATGTGTGTCTTTCTTGTCTTTGTGTGAATGAATGATTTTGTTTGTAGCAGTCTTTAGTTGTTTCTTGTCTCATTTACCAAAACTTCCACCCGAGGGGTGAATAAACTTTTTAGGAAAACAGACGACTGGATCTAACTGACTTTTAACTCTAACGTGGCTTTACAGTCTCCTGAACAGTAGTTAAACAAAGTCTCACAACTAACTACTGATTTAATTGGGAATTTGTAGTTACATTAGATTAAACAATTGACTCAAAAGGGCGCACCTCTTACACTATTTACAATAACCTTGTCATTCAGAGATGTGAGTAATAGAATGTCCGGTTTCACTTTCAGAAATGAAGCATACTGGCGGGAACCCCTTTAACCCCAGGGCCATGCCGGGGTTTATCCGTCTTTAGAGAGGTTATGGTATGGTTACCAATAACATTACAGAGTGAAGGGAGAAGAAAAAGATTTCCCTCCTTCTTCTCTTGATAAGTATCTGTCTCAATCTATTTTATGGCTTTTCAGGACCCATGCCAGGGCACAGAGGGGAAAGTCAGGTCTTGTAAGTAAATTACAGTAAAATGGCAGGTATTTCTCATCAAAATCTAAACTGACTTTTACAGGCTTACTGTCAAGGTCTATTACTTCATATAGGAGGGGGCCACTGAGTTCAGTTGGTTTTCAAGCAATTTTACACTTGGGTTCAAAATGGGAAGAAAACACAGTTCAATAAGAGATTTATGTTTTTGATTGGTGGGGCACGTGAGGTGCAGGAATGGCGGGATGATTAGGGAGCAATGAGAACAGGGTTATTTCTGGGATGGATGGAGATCCAGGTTGACATTAATTTGGGCCTGGCCTTGAGTAATGTAACTATCTCCACGTAAGAGTTCAAGGGGCTTTTCACTGGACGAATAGGTGACAGATGATGGATTTTCCATCATCTTTTGTTGAAAAGGTAAGAGTATGAGGCTGGAGCGGGAAATAAAACAAAGATGGTAAGTTACTCAGTGCCTAAATTATCATAAAAAGTCAAAACAATTTAAATAGAACTAAATTGAAAGATAATATATTAATATCTAAAAAAAAAAAAAAAAAAAAATACAAATTTCCTCTCAAGAATTAGCTGCTGAATCACACAGAGGTGATAAAGAAACTGTCATGTAGAGGGTTAACGCTAACTTAGCATGCTATTTGCCCTAAGTGCTATAGAACAATGTGATAAAGGGCTGGAAAAGACAGCTCCTTTGTTTTCCTCTCATTAGAGAGGGCCGTCTCACACCCCACCCTTGACTGCCTCGTTATTCCTTTAATTAATCAGTTCTCATCAACGGCACCCTCTCATTCTTTTCAAGGGCTCTACTTCCCGCTATTTGCCGCCTCCATTTTCCTCCAGCCATCCTGCATGTGTTTCTTTTATCATTTCGGGAAGGCTTTCACCTCCCCCAAAAAGTCCCTGCGTCCTCCTGCCTTTTTCTGCCTGGGACCCCTGTCTGATTATTATGCCATTAAGCCTCTCCTCCTCTCCTCTGAAAGAGCAGCAGGGTCCCTCTCCAATCTAAAGAAGTCCTGGCTTTTTTTCCCCTCCTTTCCCTGAAATTACCCGGCGACGCGTGCCTGAGTTTCTAATTGGCATGCCCGTCCCTGGAGACGGCCCCCTCCCTTCTTCCTAATGAAAAGCCTCGGCCTTAATTACACTTTCCAAACGCTGATTGTTATTGACAAAACTCCTGTGGCTCGGACAAACGACGGCAGATTAGCTCCATTACAGGCAGCCCTCCAAGAAGAGAAAGAGAGGGATTTCAAATCGACAATGCAAAGTGAGGGGGGGAAAAAAAGAGGAGCTTTCAATTTTTTTTCCATGTACCTTCCTCTTAATTGTTTGGGCCATTGCTCCACTTAAGACGTCCCATTCTTCCCCGATGCCTTTTTTTCTGTTCCATTGTGTTGCCGTCAGTGTACTTTTAGTGAGGGGACAAAAGCCCAGTTATGTTATTTGAGAAAAAATGTTCATCTATTGTCAATAGACAGGATTGCTGATGGCAGCATGGGTAAACAGGAGGATTTGGCCTAATGCTTTTGTTTGCCTGCAAAAGGTACATAGACTGTCTAAAGCTGATAGGGCTGTAAGGTCCAAAATCAACACTTAACAACCAGACAGACGGCCAGATCTTCAAATAATGCCTGCAATCATTTGTTGATGAAAAATCACTGAAAGCAATGGATAAAACCTGTCAGACTCATTTAGTTTAAATATCAAATTCTTCCACTCTTAATCACCTCATTTCACTATACTCCAACCTTTTGGCTCATTTCACCTTTTTCATCCAGTTTGTCTACTGTATTTGTTGCAGTACTCAGCCGGCAGAGCTTCGACTCGGGCAGCTGTTTCCAGGCTCAACAATATCTCCGTCTTCCTGATTAATCCGGAGCAAAGCGCACAGTTTCACAGCGGGGGGCCTTTCATTGCCTCTCTAATGAGAAGCTGTGATACATCATGCCTTGCAGATAGCCAATCGCACCCTAGTCCCCAGGCACACACACACACACACACACACACACACACACACACAAAACAAGACAGGAATAATAAAGCACGTTCTCTGAGCCCCCCAAGGCATCTGGGCAAAGAGCCCCGTACACTCCGCCAAATCTGACCTCTGAGTGATGATGTCATGTCCACCATACACCACCAACCATGACAGACGACGTAATCATACCTACACGTCCGTCCCATGTCAAAATAGTCTCCTGGTTTCTGTTTTTATTTGATAACTAGTAAATACGCTTGTAATGTTATATCCTATAGTGAGTGGAAAGGTAATGGAATCAAATATTTTCTGTTTTTGTTTTACAGAGGTTGTTGGTCTCAGGAGGTAGAGAAAACACTTTTCACACTCCAGTAAATTATTTTTTACATAGCAAATCGATGGGCCTGAGTATGTTTCATTGTTGTTGTGAGGTCGAAAGTGTCTCGTACGGAGGGTGTTTTTATGTCTGGCAATGCAGCGACAAGGAATGAAATACTTGTATTGAGTGTTTGTAAAGGGGGGAGGTGGGAGGAGAAAAATACCTTGTATTGTCCTTTTAAAAAAGGCTTTGCAGGCCTCACAAGAGGCCACCCCATAGTGATACCCCGAGGCTATATCTCCACAGACCAGGCACAGCCTCTTGGGGAGGGAGTTCAACATGTATTCGCACTTTATGGACGAGTCCTCCATGATGGTGCTGGAGCAGTCATCGTAGCGCTTGCGGCAGGTGCCGGCCCCGAGCCCGCTGGGGGTGAACATAGGTGGAGAGTCCAGGCCGTTGGAGTGGCTGTTCATAGTGCTGACATAGCCGCCACTGGCGTCTGAGTTGCCGCTGGGGCTGTGGTGGCTGACCGTGTCGATGACCGAGGAGGGACTGGACGGCTCCGTCTTGATGTAGGACCCACAACTGGAAGGTAGGTGCCGGTCATCAGCGGCCATTCTATTCAGCAGCCTGAGGGATGAGGGGGAGTGGGGGAGGGGGAGAGTTGATGGGAAAGGGAGGAGGAGAAAAGGAAGATGATTAGCAGAGGTCTTCCGAGAGTAGATATTAATCTTATCCACCAGTGGAGAGACATAAATGTCTCAATAGGTAAACACTTGATTGAAATTAAGTGCAAAATGTAATGATTTTGTGGCTTTTCATGACAATTACAACATAAATGCTCTTTTCCTTTAAGTAGACATTATGGTAAAGTTTTTAGAGTTAATGAATTATATATGCGTATATTCAACAATGCAGTCCCAGTAGAAAGCAATCTTTCTTATGCTTTTCACAGAAAAAGATGTTTTAAAATATAAACATGCAATTTCTTCCTATAGAAAAAGATGGGTGATTTGGTGGGTTTCATGTGCTCCACCAGTTGTAATCTATTGTATTTGCCAAATCACATTTAAATGTATCTACTATTCTACTATGGTCTACTTGGTAGACTTAATGTCTAATAGTCTACTTAATGTTCTGTTCTCTATACCACTGTGTCCTAACCTTCCCTATAAACCAGTAAACTAGAGGGAGGATCCTAAGTGCTTCATTAGCCACACACCACCGTAGCAGGAAAAGCGCTTTAGTCTACAACACGCACGTCCACACACCGTTGCACACATGCCCAACACAATGCAAACACACAGACAGAAAGAAAGGAAAGTAAAAGGGAGTAAGAGGGAGGGATAGAAAGAGCACTCAAATAACTTAACACGCAAGTGCACGCACACACACACACACACAGCACATCAGGTCTGGGGCATCTCCATAGTTTAGAGAGCAGAGTGGACCTTGGCTTGTCTCCTTGAGTCAGCAGTCAACCAAAAGGAAACATGATGGCAAGATATTGACTTTTTCACTGTCTGCCTAATAACTGTGTTTTGGAGTACATGCAATATGATGCTGTAACGTGTGCAGACTAAAGTGCAGCCTTTTGGCTGTGGCCACAAAATGCACTCTGAAGCCTTCCTTGCCCATATAAATCTATTTCAGTCTCGCTCTATAACCTTTAACTTGAAATTGCATTGGGCGAACAATGGGGGGAAAAAACTTAGCCCGGACATGTTCAACTCATTTCTCCGTCCACAAATGGAGTGAACTAAAGGGGTGGACTGGCAGAGGAGATGGATAACTCATTGTATTGGGGATGCCGTGTAGACATAGTGACCCCTTAGGGTCAAGGCTAGGTCACACACTTACACACACACACACACCCCTTTGCATTAGGTACCACGGAAGGGGTGAAAGGTCACCTGCACTTGCCTGCATTAACAAAATTGAGCCTTGCATGGCTTATGCAAATTCAGACACAGGGGCTCCTATTGAGTGGCAGCTAGACAGCCCGAAGTTGTGCCTTAGCACATTAGTTCCATTAGCATATTGCCAACTAATGGTAATGTTTACATATTTGACATGTCAGTTTACCATCAGCACGGGGAGAGAGGGGTGTTCCGTACCGGGCTCTATCTGCCTGATTGGACGATAGCTGTCTGTCTCAGAGTGCTTGAGAGGAAACAGGAAACGAGAGGCCTCCGCTGTGTCCCCTTCGGTCGGCCGGACTGCCTCTTGCTCTCTGAGGCTGATTTAATTGTGAGGGTGGGTGACGGAGGGGTTCAGGCCCAGGGGTCAGTGGGTCAACCTTATTTTCTCACCCTGGCTTCCTGGGCCCGTGGAGATGGGGGTCAGCGTGTCAAATTAAATCTCATTCCCAGGTTTCCCTCCCTGCTGTCATGTATATTCATCGGAGCTCCAGGTGCCTACCACTTCTGAAAATTCACAAAAAGGTTAACTGCTAAAATAAATAATAAAAAAATGCCCCCTGTTAAAACCGTTGACCTTGTGGAATAAGCCCTTTGCCTGTGCACTCCTGGAATTCTTCTTGCAATATAAAGCCTTCACTATATAAAGCTGATACACAACTACCATTGTGCTAGAGAACATGCTTTCCAATTTACAGTTTTACTTTCAGTTGTTCTCAATTTAAACAACGCAAAAATACATCTAATACTACTGATGGCATTGGGGGCGGTTATTCAGATTTGCTGTTGAAATGATCCATTCGTACTCTTAAATGTCCTTGCAGACAGAAATTGAAAAAGTGAATCCACTTCATGCCTTTCTAAAATAGAACTTGCCGCTCTTGATAATGAATGCAGATTGCATCCCCATAAATTAATGCACGGCTCTGTGTTCATCTGCTTTATGTTCTCTGTTTCAGATGGATATGTGCACCTGTGCGATAGGGCACCTGCACTTGGCTTATTAAAGGCTATATATTAAAACGCAGGAGCACAAGATGGCTCCATTTAGCTTTTATTTCACAAATTCAGAGTAAGCTTAACCCCGGTTCAAAGGCCATCTTCAGGGTGACACTTAGCATAATTGCATAAGTGTCTTAACTGTTTCCCCTCCAGCTCAATGTGGTCATTTATAATAAATGTGCTGGCTAGAATCCCCTTAACTCATTCTGCTATGACACATTATACCACTGCTATGCTTATGTTTTTAACAAGCCTGCATATATTGATTAATGATACTGAGGGAATACTAACCACTTGAACCTGGCGTATTAATCAAATAGTCTAAAATATTTCTATAAATATTCGTAATCTCTAATGGGACAGGTCCAATTTAAATCTATAAATACCATTGTATGGGAAAATGAATTATGAGCATTAAATAGTTTGACAGCAGCAATAGTTGTAATAAATAATTCAATATGTGGGGCAGGTGCTAATTAGCTTGTGTGCTACACAGACAGAGCAGACAGGAAAGGATCTGCTGAACTAACCGCGACTTGATGCTGTAAAATCTATAGTTCTGTCTTACTTCCTTCCTCAACATAAGAGCATTTCAAATTCTGCTGCCTGGCTGCCCAAAGGAGCAGTGCTCGTCCAAGATACAGTATCTCTCTCTCTCTCTTTTTCTCTCTCTGTTCCTCCTCCTTTTGTTCCCTTTGCACTGATCAAAATTCATGCTGAGTAGTGGGTTATGGGCCCGCAAACGCACACTGCGCAGTTTGGTTTTAATCTGATTCCACCTGGCCCTCCTAACAGCATTTCAGATCCCTAATATCATTCCACTGGTGCTGCTGTGACCAGGATTAGCTGGCCTAATGATCTGGCAGCTCGTCTCACACTCTCTGTTCCTCGACTTCCGAGAGGAGAAGCGAGGAGCACTCGTTTACTCGCTTCTCAACACTTTCCTCGCCTGCGAGCGAAAACTCTGAGCGTTGGATGACACTGTCGCAAGAACGCAGAACATTCAGGATCTAATTGAGACAATTTGTAAGTGTTCCTGCTGAGAGCTTCCTGCTCACTTCAGGAGGATACTGACACCCTCCACTGTTCTCTGGGTGACTACAGCTCTCTCCTTGTTTCATGTGTAAATCACAAGCACAGTTACAAACCCGTGCTTGAGGCCCAATTCAAAAAGTGAGTATATTCCCGATGTCCTTTTCACTCTCAAGGCCACCAGATGCCAAAAACACAATTTTATAACATTTGCTAACCTCATCCCGGAGTGTCACATCCTTGCTACCTGATCAAACTGGGTAAGTGGAGGGGAAGGGGTGGGTGGTGGAGGTGGGGGTTGACATCTGCAGGCAGGGTGATGGTGATATCAGATGCCCCGGTAGGGGCAGATCTGTCTGGAGGGCCCCAGGCGATGTGGCCTGATAAGCCACTGGCCCCAGAGTCAGCGTTGGTAGGACGAACTCAATTAGCTCCTGACAGACCTCCTCTCAGCCGGGCTCAGCCTCCCCAACACAGCAAGGACCCACTGGCAGCTGCCACGCTGACCTCTCCTCCTGGGGCCACCGCCACCTTTTACCGCTCTAACACACAGCCAGGGATTCATTTTTTGGGAGAGCGGAGACCACGCTGAAATTCTGCACTGCCCGACTAAAGTCACAGAAATACAAGCAGAGATATATATGCCACCAAGGGTGCTCGGTGTGTGTTCACGCAGGGCAAAATGGAAATGAAAAAGGACTGGGGCTCAGGGAGGGGTTTGGGTGGCCCTTGGGAGAAAGGAAGGGAATAGAGATTCCAAAACATATATGAAGGACGCCTCTCTGACTGGTTCCAGGTTAATGACCATCAGGGGAATAAGGGGCCAAAAGACTCTTGGGGTGATGTGCATGTGTGTCTGTACCAACGCTGTATGGGCTTAGGTGCTCTTAGGGTTAGGGTGTGTTTGTGTTGCAGACAGAATATGAAAGATGGAAATGTTGGGGAAGGGGGTTGAAGGCTGTGGTTTCGTTGGAGGCAAGCCTGACACTCCATAGGGACCCATTCTAATCTATGAGGGAGAGGCCCCTAATTTTGGAGTTTCTCATTCATTAGTCCTGCTCTGGCAGAGAAAGGAGGGAGCGGAGGGGGAGGACCTGAAGGGAGGGGAGGGGTCTCTTTATTAACGGATATGCCAGACACTCAGGAGAAGCTGACAGAGATTTATGATGCGCAGATCTATGGAGGCAAACAAAAGGGAAGTCGAGGAGACAGAAAAACAGGAAAAGAGAAAGTAAGCGATACGCGAGGGGGAAGAGAGAGACGAGGCAGAGAGAGAGAGAGAGAGAGAGCTGTGTTTACGGTACCAACGGAGAGCTAGGGCCCCGGATCAATAGTCCGTAGGCTGGGGGCTCGTGCAGGGTTACCACTGGGGGGACCATGGTGCTCTGTGGCCTGGGCAATTAAGTTTTTCAGTCTCCAGCAGAGGATTATATTTAGCTGCTCCACAGCGATGTCACTGTAGTCTTTATAAAGCTATGAGCTCACTCCACTACGACAACATGAGCCCCATGCTCCAGCGGCAGCACAAGATAGCGCTGGCCAAGAAGCAGATCACATCTATTGATCCCCCCCTCTTGCTCCTTCCTGTTCCAGAGATGCTGCTGGCAGGAAAGAGAGGGCCTCTTGTGATACAGGCGCTGCTGTTTGTCTGACGTAAACTGTCTGGGCCGCACTGGGCAGATCCAGTTCTTATAAGGGGCTGAGTTCAGGATGTTGAGAGAAGCAAATGGCTAATGACGGAGCTACTGTCGGTGGGGGATGTGAGGGAGTTGTCAGTTGTCTAAAATGCCCACAGTGGAGAGTGAAGAGTTAACAGCCTTGTACGCAGACCCAGTGGGGAAGCTCCCTGCAGAATTGAACAGCTCATCACACCGTATGTAAAAAAGAAGTTTAGTGATAAGTCTAGTCTTCCGTGCAGTACATTTGGGATCAAATTTTTAATTCTGCTTTTTCATTAGAAAAGATTAGTTTCCATTACATCCATTATGAAGCATGGCCATGGTATAATTTAACAACATAAATTTACAATGGCTCGTGATATCTACAAAAAGCAATTATAGTCCACTACTAAAAATCATCCTTAAAAACTGTTTCTAATTATCAGCGTTTTGTATATTTAAAAAGACTCCTTCAAAGCTGGTGTTGGTAATGACCTTAGACAAAACCTGGCGTTGTATGATATGTTACTGATACACTGACGCCAATATTACAATACACTCCCGAGCAATATGGGCATACAGTTGGTGGATTCGTCCTTTACAACATATGTTTTAACAATAAACTGTTTCGCTTTATGGCAGTTCTTTGTCATTTTATGTCTGTTTAAAATTCGAATGATGGAACATATTACTAACAAGACACAGTTCTGTTGTTTGGCTATATAACTCTAATAACATAAAAATATATATGTATTTTATTTTTAATTGTCCTGACATTCTAGAGGAACAGTATGGTTTTCTCTTTAGTAAAACAGATGCAGTGATGTATTAATTGTTTTATCACAGAATCTCCAGCATCATGAAGTCATTATCAACATATCATCAGCGCCTCATAAAAGTATATCATCAGTTAACTTGGCCACTCATAAACAGTGTGATTTTCCTAGAAATGACATGTGTAATATGGTAATATAATGAATCAATAGAGTCAGTAGAAAGAGATTCAATAAGAGCAGAATGTCAACACTGTTGTTAAAATAGTAAAAAGAAAAAAACAGGATTTGGTAATATGCTCCTGAATAGCTGACCTGTCCAGGCTAATGTATGAATATAGCTTAAGAAATTCTGTTTCATGCTGCAAAAGCCTTTTAAGGCTAGATTTTGTTTAACTGCCATAAATTATGTGGAAAGCCAGCAGATATCAACCACAGCACACCTCTCACGCACTCTCAGTAGGGTTCCTTATGTAAAATAAAGAGAGGGGGATTATTAAATATGAATGACGGAAACTTGAGCAAAAGATCCAAGCCCATTTTATCAGAGGGGGCGAAGGATATTACAGATTGTGTTGCTTGTTTTTTGCAGTGTGTGTGTGTGTATGCGTGTCACAAACAGAAAGAAATATTATTATAAAGGGTTAAGGCTATTTAACACAGTCCAGTGTAAATCACAGGTTTAGACACAGTGACTGTGCGTACAGGAGGACGGAGGTATAGAGCCATGCATGAAATTACTTCATTAATCTTCTTCTGATAGGCTGTCCTTGTTTAGGGGAGAACTATACCTGCTTAAAACAAAGAGCCCATCCTGCCTCCGTTATAAATTGTCCTCTTCATAAGAAGAAGAGACAAATACAAACATACCTACACACATGCACACACATACATACAAATGTACAAGGCACAATTAATAGGCCAAAATTAGCAGGTTTATCAGGCGTCCAGGATAATTTAAACACAATCAAATGTGTAAATGTTTGTACAGGTTCACAGTCGCTGTGTCATCACGGCACATAGGTAAGATTCAAATAACATACATAATACAACGTGATCATCAAATTTGACTTGATTTCTCTGATTTAAATTGTAGCGCACAATTCAAACAGTTCCAAAATGAATTGATGCTGCTCAATGGCTATTGCTACGTCTGTGTCTGCCACAGCAGCAGACACAGTCGTAGCAATAGCCTCTGGCTTTTTACAGGCTCATCTCTACCAGCTGCCACACATTCCCCATAAATAGTGCTGGTAATAAAAAGACGGGTGGGCCTAACTGATTTATACGGTAGTGTCCACCACCACACCATTCAGGAATAATTAAACTTTGGGGATATTTCCTGAATTAATGTGTCTCCTTCAGGGAGCAATCTAAACATACATTTCAGTGTTCGCCACGTCTGGTGTCACCGGATGAACTGGGAGGGAGCGACTCTCCAAGTGGCAGGTTCAACAACCAGACACTCAATTTGACCATTCGATGGCACTCAGCGCTGTGGGGGTGGTCTCATAAGGAGGCATT
Organism: Pholis gunnellus; assembly: GCF_910591455.1. NCBI lineage: Eukaryota > Metazoa > Chordata > Actinopteri > Perciformes > Pholidae > Pholis > Pholis gunnellus. Next base: position 12,975,153 of record NC_136542.1, on the reverse strand, counting down.
TAAATGTGAATGTGTATCGTGTGACCAACAGGAAAATACACACACAAGCACATAGTTGTATAATTTGAATGCAGGCGAGCAAGCAGGGACACACACACACACACACACACACTACACTAACAAATCTGTCAGTTATCAGTTGAAATGATTCTGTTGTGAAGTTGTAAACAACAGGTTTTATGAGACACGAGACAAACAAAGTTAACCTGTAATGAATAACGTTTTATGTAATGGAGAGTCAGAACCTAGCCTGACAATCTGATTTAAACTGAGATGGAAGCTCTATTAGTTTGAACAAACAATGGCAATGTTTCAAAAAGGAAAAATAAATGACGGTTTAAAGTAAGAATACATGTGGGTTAATGTTTAATCAAAATACGTATCAATTATGTTCTGCAGACCATTCAGTTCTGAGTTCTAGGAACAGGATTGTAGAGCAGTGTTTTCTCACATCATTTAATGTTTTAATGTCAAACAAAAGGGTTTTTCTTATTTACATTAGTTACATGAGCAATGCATATTTGACACGGGTCAAGGGAATCAAATACGTCAATAGAAGTTCCTGTTCAGCACAGAGAAACTAGGCCTATAGTGGCTGGCTTTTTGCACACTGCCATGTTAACGGCTGGTTATTGGTCACATCTACTTCCCTTGGGCAAATCAGGGATGAGTGATAGTAGTGCTGTCTCTCACTCTCTCTCTGTCTCGAAGACACACCCATAACATAGCTGCTGTAAGTCTGCACACTGCGTCAGTCCTTTCAATTTAACAGTTTTGTACAGTTGATGATGCCATGTTGCACAGTTTTCCTTCAAAACTACGGACTGTGTGTGTGTGTGTGTGTGTGTGTGTTCAAATATGAGCATGAAACATTTACTCCCAGCTGTCCGAAGAGTGATGAGAAAAAAGAGAAGCGCTCGCTCTAAAAGCTGTAATGGATGCAAGGCTCACTCTGGCCATGTAGAGGAGACTTGGTGAAGCTGTCAGTGGGAATCAGAGCGGCTACTGTGACGGACGGTTTCAATATTGATTTCATAAATAAACAAAGCTAACCATCGATCCTAATGTTATTTTGCATTTCAATTACTGCTCCGAAACATAACCTTCAAACAGCTGGCCGTTCAATACCAATAGCCTTCACTGATAAACACCCATATAGTTACCCACCTTACATCACATTTTCTTACCAAGTGTGAATTAGTGGACCTACAAGTTTTCCCCTCCGCCACATTTAGGACAGAGTGGTTGAAAAAGCAGCAGCATTGCAGTGAGCATTCATATCTATCATACTAATGGAGAGAACCGTAAGAAACAAGCAGACTCGGCAAACACAGGAAGCTTCACTGGCGTGTTTTCTTGTGACTAATTGACCACTCTACAGTTTTCAGCTTTTTTCAAGTGTATTTCTTGACTCAGTTATTTTTCTAAACTTTAGTGTTCTAGATGGTGTGTGTGTGTGGGTACGTGTGTGTGTGTGTGTGTGTGTGTGTGTGTGTGTGTGTAAATGAAGAGGAGCCCTTCAATGTTGGAGCAACAGGAAGAAGTGCTGACGCACCGTGTCAGTGATAGCACTCTGCTGCCACAAGGGCATGAGAGCCCACGTAGGCTAGCATTATCCTTCTAGACTAATGGACCTAGTTATTTTTAAACAGATTCTCACACTGCGGCGGAGGTGTCCAAGGTTACAATGGATGAGAAATCAGAAAGGGAGGCGTGTGGTGACGGCTGGTGGTTTCTGTGCGGGTAGATGTTGTGAAATAGCCAAAGAGGCCTGGTAGCTAATCACTGAGAGGTGTAAAGGCCAAACATCAGATAGGGTCTCAAGAGACAGCATGTTATAGTGACAGTAACATCCAAAATCTACCAATAACATTAAAAATACAATTGTATACTTTCTTCAAACTTTCTTTCATGCAATGTTGGTCGAAAAGTAAAAGTTAATTTGCAAAGTGACCATTTTTACACAGAGTTTTTTTTTGCACAATATTAAATAGAACGGGTCATAATATTTCAGAACAGAACAAGTCTGGATATTGCATGCTTTTCTTACTCTTATTTTCCCAATTAATGACCCACGGAATAGAGCACCCAAAGGTGGGGTAACACTACTGCAAATGAATGAGTGGGTTTGATTTAGCAGCGTCTTTAAAGCCAGTCTAAGCACTAACAAGTATGGACCCCGAATACATCTGAAACTACAGTACAGTGAACATCCAGAGAGTGTCAATATACTCTGCATCCCCATTTGGCCTAGAGAGGGACAACATGCTCCACCCTCCCCCCGCTCAGCCTGAGCTGAGTGACATATTTACAGTGAAAGTAATGATACTAGATACCAGAAATGAGAGGGCTCCAGCGTGGCCAGTGGACTCAGGAATCTCTCTAATGAATTGGACAACAAAGCCCTGTTGGTACAAGGAAGAAGTATTTAGAATTGGGTGACAGACTGAATTTTAAAACATCAGGGTTTACTTTTAAAAAAAAGGCACACATCCCAACGCCCCCTAAAAACTCTGGGAGATGAGGAGGGTGGGATGGGGACAGGTGGGCTGTGGGGCTGGACACTGCAGCTACAGAGGCCACCAGCTCCTGGCGCATAGCGGGGTGGCCATTCTCGGCCAGAAGCCTCTTCTGGTAATGTATTCTGAAACCAAATTACCGTAAGCTGATCCCATCTGGATAGTGTCTGTGCACGGCTGCTTTGGTTACCCACCACTGCCTCTAGCCTGCGATAGCATCTCCATGAAGACAGCAAAAATCTGATTAACCCAATAACAATGAAACACTTGGTCAAAGAGCAAAGAGCTTTTAACTTAAGATACACTAATGCAATTCCCTCGCCTTGTTTTCTGAAACCTAATAAGAATCAAGCAGACGGACTGCTCGAGATGGGTGTTTGCAGGCTCTAATGCAGCAAGCTGGGAATGAAGTCAAACGAATTGAAATCTAATTCATCATTGTGTGCTAACTTCTCTCTGCTTCTCTTAAAAAAAAGAAATACATTAAAAAGCTTTTATTCCATGAAAGGAAATGGGATAGCCTAGTTAGTTTATAGCAGTGGCTCTGCCAGGGCTTAAGGAAAGCGAGGGTGTTGATGGAACATTTAGAGGCAGAAAGATGTCACATCTCAATTCAATTCTAGCGAGCACAGAGGAACTCAAACTGACAATCCTCGGCATTGGCTGACTTCTGAGTGGCGCGAACTGCCACTGCAATACAAGATCAACAATAAGCCTGTCAGACTCGTACACTAAGCGGCTGCTCTCTCTGCCTGAGCCAAGAGATATTCAGACTCCAATAAGTCCAGCAAAGGTAAATAACAGGTGGAGTGTAACGGGCTACACGCCGGCGGCAATGTTACAAACACATTTTTGAGAGAATACGTACAGAATTAAACTTTCAGTAAAACCTGTGTTATCAGAATACTCTTGTGAAAACGTGCATGCGCTCGCATTTCTAAATACCGGCCAGCGTGCAAAGAGACGAGAGGTGCGTGTCTCTCTATTCTGAAGGCAAAACTCTGTTTCCATCTGATTCCCAGGCAGTGGCGATGCCCTCGGGTGGATCTATAGAGAGAGTATACCACAGCGGTTCCACAACAGTGCTGTGCTAATTACATGGCGCACATACGTCCCACTAATCCTCTCAACCGAGCATCACAGCCACATTCAGCCCACAGTGAGGGGCTGCGAATACCGCTGTACAATTAGCAGAGGAGAGCCACTGCTGAACCAAAGTGAACAGCACACTCAGGCCACTGCTGGAGAGATCCCACCAATAACTAACTGTTGGTAGGAAGACATGTAATCAGGAAAATGCTAATTTACTATCGTAAGTTACTGTGACAGATTTGTAGCTTTGGAGTTGGAGAAATTATTACATCCACTTCTGATCACAAACAATTTCTAATCACATCTATAGTGAGTTACCAGAGTTGTTTATAAATCAAACACCTGTTCACAACTCAGCTTTGAAAGAGCAAATGGCTTTTCACCGTTATTTTAAATGTTACATGTATCCATATTAATCAAATAGTATGATCATGGGACACAGAAATGCAACTGCTTTCTTGTGTGGAGTGCCATTAAATATTCATTTTCTTTTATCATACACACATTCCAAATCAGTCAAATATGCAACTGTAATGTTTTGGGGGAAGAAAACAAAAACAAATTAACAAACATAAACACGAACTTGCAATATATTACTTGAACATATTTTTCATGTACAAATTTAGGAATGTGTTATTTTACATTTGATAATTTAACGATAACATTTGAGAGTAGACGAAAAATCTAAAGTACATTTATGAATTTTGTCAGATTACTTGGAAGGAGACAAAGTCAAATCAACTAAAACTGAAAACATTTTAAACAAATGATTTCCAACACAACTAAAATATTGTTGTCATGTTTAAAAAGGTTTCTCCTTGTTGCAATAAATTTGATTCAAAATGTGTTGGAAAGCATTTGTTATGAAAATAATTTGAAAATGAAATATCTCCTCAGACATAAGAATAATCATATATCCAAATTATAATTATACATAAATGTGTGGGTTGTGTAAAGATCTGCTTAAAAAATGAATACAAATTAAAGTAGTTTTGACAAAGATATATTTGCAGGGAATACTACAATGACAAATATAAATACACTTAAACATATAATACTTGATGTGTTGCAGAAATATCCACCCTGTTACTGCTGTTTGTGTATTAATGTGTAGAGAAATAAGTGAACTTTTATAATCCATTACAGGATGAACAAAAGGAGATTATTGAATGTCTGTCTAAGATAGTAATATTTTCTCGAGAAGTATTTCTTTAATTTTCAGTGATTAAAGCCCAAAGTAAAGAATATCTGTGACCGAATGGGTCAAGTAAAGCACTACACACGAACAACATTCAGCTTCACACTGAATTATAACCTGTTACGTATTTTCACTGCATGTAGAATACTGCTTTAAAATATAGTGAATCAAAACTAAACTAAACTCCTCAATTAGCATTAAATAATGTTCAGAACATGAAAAGCTCTGTAACGAGATGATACAATTTTAACTGGAATGTTTTACAAGAGACAGAATCAAATGTAAATTGTCTGAATGTGTAAATGACTTATCAGGCAACTGTGAGCTAATTGAAATTTAAACGTCTGATTGGTCTTCCACAAATCACTACTTTTGCATATATACTACTTAATTAATTTTTTTTTTTCAAAATTGAACACTTCATATAATAAAGATCGATATAAAAATGATCTATACATTTATATGTATAAAAATCCTCACACAAGCCCAAAGTTTTAGTCTGTCCATTTACTGGGATATGTTGAATTAAAAACATTAATATTATACCATAAAAAAACAAATACATATTTTTAACTAAAGATTATACGCTTATTTTGTATCAAATCCAAGCTATGGATGTTTTTACAAAGGTAAAGTGTGGTAGAAGCTCAGACTGTCCCAGCAGAGCAGGAGTTGTTGAGACAGCAGCTTGCCTCGTGTGCCGCTGGCTGGGACACACTTCCACTGAGGTCACAGGGTCCTTTCATTCGTCTTTTCTGGCTACAAATATTACACTGTGTAATGTATCCTCTCCAATTCCACGGGTGCACGTTAATCTCATCTCCTTAAAAAAAATATATATATATTCTCCCTGTGCGGCCGAATCTAAGAACAAAGCCATCAGCGAACAACCTCCTAACCCGACTGGACAGGTACCCCAAATTCTTTAGGAAACAAATACACAGTTTGCAGAGGGGCACGCTAAATCAATCAGCCATGCTCTGAATGAAATTTAAAAAGATGCCAGTCTTTCTCTCCACATGATGTGCTCACACAATAAATCTACACACGTATGCACACACATACACAGTTGCACCTGCCCTGTTGCTCGATACTGTCAAGTCCTACATGATTTAAGAGCCCTTAAAACAATGAACAAGAGAAAGTGCATCTTTTAGAGTGGGAGTAGGTGTGAGAGGGTAGATGAACAGAGAAGCCAGGAAAAGTACATGACTGCTAAAACAAGAAAAAGTTCAGTGCCTTGACTAGTGGGGTTCAGGAAACATAACTAGAACAGGCAGAGTTAAACAAAAAAAAAAAAAGCATAAGCAGATAAGGCAAAAAAGAAAAGAATAACAGAGAAGAAATAAAACTGCATCACAACAGAGGGGTTAAAAGTTAAAGTGAAAGAAGGAAAGAAAGAAACAAGGTGCACCTACTGGTTATGATAGCTGAGAGGGTCTGGAAGACAAAGTTCTGAAATGTCCATCAGTCCAGTTTTAGCATTCCAGGAATGAGAGGAAGAGGAAAGAGAAAACAATTGAGACCCGCTTCTTCCCCAAATGACGGCACAGCACCCTCAGAGACAACGCTGCCGAAAGCTCCCTCCAGCACCGCTCCCCCCAGCCTGCACAGGTATGTTGGACTCGCGTGTGTGTGCGTGAGCATGGGTGTTGTGTGTGTGTGTGTGTGTTTTGTGTATAAATGTGTGGCAGAGAGAGTGTGTCTGAGTGTATGTAAGTGAAAGTGTGTGTATGTCAGAGAGAGAGAGAGCGAGAGAGACAGAGAGAGAGAGAGGGAGAGAAAGTGAAGGAGGGGAGGGGGGGAGGGACAGATAGACGGAGGAGGTAAAGGGGGGTGAGACAGAGAGAGAAGCGCAGGCAGCAGCGGGATGAGCGCTAAGATGGAGAGAGCATGAGAGCGCGAGCGAGGGGAATGACTCTTTCCATGGTCGGGATAGGGCTCTTTAAGACTCAAGGGCTTGATGAATATGGAACAGCTGCTGTTGGCTGGCTCCGAGGGGCAGGACTTAAAGCGACAGAGGGGCCGGCGCAGCACCGGGGAGGAGGGATCCAAATGCTGCTTACTCGCACACTCCGCTACATGCACAGATACAACACACACACACACACACACACACACACACATGAGCTCACACACGCATAGACAAAACAACCTATCATATGAACAACAGAGACGCAACTAGGAGACCAGTCAACACAGTTTCCATCTTAATTACATAAAAAGAGTTGTGATATTCTGGATGCTCAGAAATACAAATCAATAGAAGTAAGGAGACTGTTTCAGTGCGTGCAGCTAGCAGTTATGGTATATTTAAAAAAAAAAAAGAGTTCTTTCTTTCTGTATTGACTTTCAATTTATTTCAATTCCTATTTGATGAAGAAAAGCATTTTGTCTCAGCTTCTACAGCTTGTTTTTATGCTGACATGAATATGCATTTCAATGATATCAAACAAAACCACAGCGAAGCTACTTCACACGACGACAAACAGAGAACTTTACCGAGCGGCTGACATTTCAGAACTTGCCGATGACGACGTAAAAACGTAACAGTAATCTACTCTATGCATTTTTAAGGTATCAAAATGTAGCCGGTACAGTTAAGAGAACACATAATAAAGTCAAATCTGACACCAGCCTAAGCCACACCGTAGAAGCTCCAGCAAGCAGTCGAGTGCATCTGCAGCACTTTACTTTCAAAAAGCAATAGCTTTCAAAACCACTAAGGACAGTACTGTATTTATTGAGCTGTGTCGCTAGCTCCATTTGCGGGTGTTACATGTGAGGTACCATTGTGAACCTTTCACCACCTGTGAGAGATGATCTCGAGCCATAACTCATATTCTGGAAGCCCATCAGCTTCTAAAGCAGCGGAAAATCCAGCTCTGTCTTCTCTTAACCCCAGCTTTAGAACCGCCTGTGTTTCACTGTTGATCAAGCTCAGTAAGAATGCCGAGAATGCAGATACCATTTCACAGTCAGTGAGGGTCTCCGTGTTACTGTATCCCAACCTCATAAGAACAGAGCTTACCATGGCATCTTATTGGAGAAATGAGCAGTCCGACAAATGGCTGACACCTGACTGAGTCTAAGCAGCAGCAGCTTGTCCACGTCTCAGAAACTCACAAGGTGCCTGACGGCAGTCTTCGGCTTCTTCAGTATAAAATAAGAGTGAGTGAGGAGGAGTCCAGATCTACCAGCAGATTCGTGCAAAAAGGTGTGTAAGGTCGCTCTGCTGCTCTCCGGTTTTTCTCTGCTGAACAGGAACAGTATAACCCTTAGAGAGGAATCTGGTTCCATTCATCGGCTCACGTTTCTATAATCAATGCAAAAACATCACGCAATCCCTATTGATCATCACAGGCTTATTGATGTGCAGCAAGAGTGCCTCCACAGTGGCACAGATCACACAGCATCTGCTCTCTTTTTGTGACAAAAACAAATGACTAAATAAATGAAAATCCAATTAAGATTGATGCCAAGTCAAACACCTGTCAGTTTAATTCCTTAAAGAGGAATAAAATCACTATCAAACACAGTTGTCATACTTCAATAAGACACTGCAGGAAATAAGGGACAAAAACCTGTATCTGTACACCTCACAGGGAACAAAGTATACCGTATATTGTACTTCCATATCAATAAGAGTTCTAATAATTCTGCTATTTATTAAAGTTGTGGCACTCCATTCTCTCATTTGGGATGTAACACAAGAACAATAGCTTATTTAAAGAAACCAAAACTGGCAAAACATCAGTCATTTTGAGTTTGAATTGCTGCACCGATCACAGCATACTAGGACAAATAGCTGATCAAGCATGATTTTAATCGACAGACTTAGTAACTACTCAACAGAGGATCAAGAAGTGTTCCTTTCTCGAGACAGACTGCAATATTATCCTGGTATCTAGCCCGTGTACGGCCTTTCATGTTGATAAACGCCTTCACTTGATAGATGACATTTCTGCATATTTTCCTTTGGCCTCCCAAGGCTTTTTCGACTGACACTGCACAGACTTTAGTCACGCAGCGTGAGCTATGAAAGCCCTGCTGCTGCTATCGTCGCTTCTTATCAGCTACGTTATGAAGAAGAAGAAAAAAAATCACGGTAGGTGACAGTTGATTTGACAGGAAGGGATCTGATAGAAATAAAGAATAGAGCTGCACTTGGCTAACACTCAATCACACGTGGCATGACAAAGTTAGTGGAGTGTGACAACTGAGTTGATTATCTAACATGATATTTTGTTTTTGTTTTAATGATTTCGATTTTTGCTTTCTGAATAGCATCAGACATACCTGCATTGTATCCCTCTTTACAGCTCGTGTGTGTTTGTTTACATGTACTGTATGTACAGTATGGGTGGTGCAATTATAAAACAGTGAGTAAAGTCTACTTTACAGGAGGTCAAACTACAGTAACGTTAAGCAGTGTGGTCACCTCAAGTGAATTAGTGTCATGAAATGAGATTGCCTTATTTTTGTTTTTCATACCCTGCTGCACAACTTAGATGCTATTCAGTTTACACAGTGCTGAAGCTAAACGTGCACGTCTGCTGAACTTTAAAGAGCAAATTAAAGCCTCGTGATGGTGTGATAATGTTACTTTTATAAATGTTCTTAATGACATGTCAATTTTATACAAAGTCTGGTGACATAAACAAATATGGCATGAAAAAAAGGCATAAGAGCACTTCAACAACCTAGAATCCTTTAATACTGCACGTCTGCAAAGAATTAGCAAATAAATCCGCAGTGTTAGTAGTTTGCATTTAACAACTCTACCTCCGAATTTCTCTGGAAATAAACAGACAGCCAGGCCTTGTAAAGTCGTCATATTTAACCTGCTCATGCATAGAGCAATGGTCTAATCGATAACATAATTCAGTCACCATTCCCAGAGGAAAAGGCACAGTGTAGCAGGACCGCGCGCACATTCATGCCTCAATTAGAGCTCAACCGCGTGCCCATTTGTATAATTTACAGTAGCCACAGGTGTGTCCAAACTACTTTTAAAATTGCATTACAATGTCAATAGAAAAAAAACGACACAAAACTGGGATAACCAAACAATGTGCCTCGACTGTGTAACCGGAAGACAAACGTAGGTTGATCAATGTACAGTGTACCTTACTCGGACAAGTCATGTCACGTCCCCGTCTGAGCACAGCGCACTGGTGTCTCCCGGTTGTAGTGGTGCCGGTGGTGATGTGGCTCTGCGTGTCTGAGCGCGCCGTTTAACTGTCACACACCGCGGCCACACTAGCAACTCCTCCTCCGGCGCGCGCCCTGTGGCTAAACCAAACACCTCCACCGGCAGCAGGACCCGGGTGAGCGGGGTCAGATGTGACACAGGGAACGAGGAAATGTAATCGTTTCGCCTGGTCGTCTCGTGACTTTAACTCCCCCCCCCCCCTTTTTTTGTTTCATACTAAATGTTGTAAAATACCGCAGAATACATCCTGTTGATTGTTCGACCGTTATTATCTTACTTCACTGCTTTGTGAATTATTATAGGCTCCCCAGCCGGTAAGGAAACTCACTTAATATCATTCTAGGCAGCATAGAAGTACCTCTATGCGTGTGCCTGTACAGCAATTTGTTGACCTCTCTCAAAGGCTCTAATTTGGTTTATTTTGGCCCTCTGCTCATCTTCCCAGAAGTGTAGTGTAGTGTAGTGCAGGGGACAGCAGATGTGAAAAAGTTGAACACACACACGGCCGTCGATTTGTTTCCACTATTGATGAATAAATAACAGGATAATAGCAGTGCCTCCTCTGTTGCAGAGATCACAGTAGCTGTATCACATAAACCCAGGCGTTCACAAACTCTGTCATTTATGTTTTTCAATGTATTTTGGTATGTATTTTTCTCAAGCCAAGGTGAGATCCTGTAAAGGCGACCATGTGAGAGGAGGCTGAACTGTAATCAATGCATGTGTTGTACATAATCGTGAAATGGAACGTACCACTAGCCCCCGTAGTACCCCTCTGCATGACCCCTGGTGGTTCTCGGGCCCTTTTTTTAGGATCCACGGTCAGTTTAATGGCAAAACACCACTTACACTTGAAACATCAATATGTATAAACAACATTACAATACATTTCAAAGCAGTACACCTAACCCTACAGCTTCTGGAGCCATTTTCTTTTTAGAAATGTGATAAAAAAAAGATTTGAAATTGTTCATATAATTTCTGTTTTATCCTGTCTTATGAAAGGATTTCCTCCACCCATTTTAGAATCTCCATCATTGACTGACTGCCTCAGCTGTGGCCCAGAGCATGAAGCCGGCTGACAGCAGTCACCAACGCTATCATCTCCACTAGAGGGAGGGCTATCTCAAAACAAGGCCACCAAGGAGCTGCAGCAGAGGTACCTTTATTTATTTATTTTCCCAGGGTGATAGTGTAATTCATAAACTGAATGAATGACAGTCGGGACAGTGCCAACAACCTGGCGCACAATGGGGACTCGACTGCATTTGCTTCTGAGCACAAAAAAAACCTATCCATTACAAACGTGTAATTATTGTCCTTAATAGATTAATTCATGCTGAAAGATAGAAATGGGTTCCAGGCTATTGATGTAATCATTTCACTGAGGAAATTAAGTGACATTAAAAGAATGATATTGTCACCGCGAAAGTATCATTGATTCTTTTCGAATGCAATTAACTGTATTTGAAAATGGGAGCTGCACATTGAGCTGCGCAAGGAGCACTGAGGATCACTTCATTTGTGAGAGATATAAAGACCAAATTATCCCATCAAAGAGAAAATCTATAAATGTAATGGCACAGCGCTTCAGCACTAAGGAACGACAACAGCGGTCCTGTTCAGTTCCCTGTGTTAGGTGCATTAACTACCAGTGAGCGGCTCTCAACAACCCACAGAAAGATTCTCCAGATGGTGAAGGAGAACATCGCTAAATGTACGAATTCACAATCACATGTAGTTTTTTTATTTTTTATTGGCTAACATAAACAATCCTCTCTTAAAAGTAGGAGTCATGAGATGAAGGGCTGTAATATGTAATGTCATTGAGATATTGTCAGGACATGTTATTGCTAATGAATGGAACAGTGGGTTTATGGAGTTGTAGAATCTTTATTTCAGTTCCCAGACCTACTTTTTGCTTAATGCAGTTCAAAGTGGAGCTGAAACGCTTAGTTGATCAATCAGTTGATCAACTGAATATAAACCGGCAACTGTTTTAAAATTTGAATCATCGTTAATCATACATTTCAAACATTTACTTAAGAGGCAGGCTGCCAAATGTGAGGATGTGCTGCCCTTCTTTGCTTTGTATCATTCTTAACTGGATATCTTTGGGTTTTGGACTCTTGGTTGGGCAAATCAAGAAATTTGGACTTCAGGAAATTGTGACATTTTTCACTATTTTCCAACATTTTATAGACTCAACAATTTGTTGATTTACCAAGAAAATATGTGGCAGGTGAATTGACAGTAAAACTCAGCGTTACTTCGACCCCTACTTCGAACTAATCTGAATCAGTACTGGTTTACGCTCAGAAGAGTTGCACGTACTTCTCTCTTCCAATGCAATATCATCCACAAATATATGTTCTGACACTTGAGTATCGAAATCAACTGCTTATCCCCATAAAATGGGATTTCATGGGTTTTTGTTCTGGTTTTCTGAAAGTCACCATCAAATAAATTATGATAATGGCCAACGTCACTGTGACCTACAAGAGCAAATATTCTTTCGCGTTCTCTCCTGTCTGCTATTGTACTTTGATGATAAACTGGAATGCACTGCAATGGCACTTTTGAAATGAGACAGAATGAAAGCTCGCAGACAGATTAACATTTTTGCTTGTTGCTTTTAGATCTAGAATCAATAGGGGGTTTCCATGCACCCTACATTTTTGTAATACCAGTTTTGCGTGTGGCGTTTTCTTGACTTTCCGTAGTTCTGCGGTGAGTTTTGATGGATTCCAACAAAAGCATGCTTGTGCGGCGGTTACTGGTCCACACAGCTCCCTAACCTAATTACAGTGTTGGTAATCCAGTGAAACGAAATTCAGTGAAGAGGCGGAGAGGCAGGCAGAGGGAAAAAAACATGAAATATATCAGACACAACTGCTGATATGATGTCCAAGCATCAGATGAATCAGGCATCAATCTCCAGCCCCGGTCAAAAATGCTGCATTATTCAAACCCAAACATTTTTTTTTTGAGCGATTCAAACTAAATCAGAGGGTCCAAAGCCTCTCTCCCTCCACCTGCTGTCAGCCAATCTCCATCCCACCCTCGCCTAAATTTCATTTAGGAGATATCTTTCTCCCTTTCTGTCTCCCTCATGCTCTCCACATCGCTGTCTCTTCTCTCTTTTTGAATTCAGTGCGCTGCAGCCCTTAGATTTACTTGCTTAACAAATATGGACAGGGGGCCTAAGTGGTTTTTGAAATCTTCGAATGGACTTTGGAGTGCCTGTGCTGTGCTGGGTGACAACAGTCTCTCTGTCTCTCTCTCTCTCTCTCTCTCTCCCACTAACCCATCTGTGTGTGTGACTGTGTCTGGTTGTCTGTCTGTTTATGTTTACGTCTGCATGTGTGTGTGTGTGTGTGCTTCCCCACGCTCTCCCAGACTCCCTGGCTGGGAGATGGCAGCGCATGGGTGGAGCGGCAGTCTGGAAATGAGATAAGGATGTCTGATTCATAGGATCTGACAGGAAATCTATACTCTGCAATGTTTATAATCCAGCCATTACTACACAGCCAAATGAAAGAACAATAATCCAATCATTTACTCCATATTTACCTGAAGCAGATTCTCGGCTTTAAAGGTACAGTGCATTGCGCGGCGACGGAGGCTGTAAAACGGCTGATATGGGTGAGGGTGCGGAGGGTGTTGGGGGCAGTTTGTAGCTCAGAGAGAGGAGGACGTCGAGGAGGGCGAAGATGGACTGTCCTCAGGGGAGATATGTGTCTACAGGAGACGGAATGGTTCACCTGTGTGCACTCGGCAGGGTTAAGGGTCACTCATTACTCATCATTAAGACTCCGTTGACTTGAGTAACTTAAAAACAAGGAGTAACTAGAGTTTTTGACACGTGAGTTTAAAGGTTACCGAGATGAGCTCCAACGAGAAAGAAAATAATCCTCAACACACAAGTAGTGCATTAGCAAAAGGCTTCTACTGTTACAAAGCTCATAGGAGAGGTGTAATTTGTCTCTCACACTGATCCTGTGTCATCTATAACAGAGAAGTCCATAGAGGTAATGTCTCACCAATAGCAGAGGAATTCTCTGGTGGGGGTTTACTTATCATAGAGTCTTTCATGGACAGTATGAGCTGCTCTTCATTGTGTACGAGGGGGGAGGTTTATCTTATTTGGAAAAGTGAAGGGGGCCTGCCCTTATCTGTCAATAAACAGTAATTAGATTTTGTGGCCGATAGCGTCGATTGGTTTCTAATCTAGCTGTCGCCCTAGACGTGTGTAATTAAAATCCTGATTGATAAAGGGGTCCGCCCACGCCACCACTTTACCAGACCCTACCCCCGACCCCTTCAAAACACAAACAAGAGAGAGATATGAAAGAAGGCCTGGGGAGAAAACTGCACTACTTATTGATCAGCTATATCTGCCTTCCTATCAATGCCCTTTTCCCACAATAGAGGGGCCAGTACAAAGGTTTCCTACGTAAAACTTCATAGCTAATCTTCATCCCGCAGATTTTATCTTCCTCTGAAAAATAACACCAAAACAAGCAACATTTTACCCAGGAAAGCAGATATTTGGCTACTTGTGCTCTCGACAACCAAAAAAATGTACATGTGTTTGTGTGAAATTCCCTTATCAAGATATTAAAACATGCATGCCACTAATGAGGGACAGCTTACTATAATTGTAATGCAATAAAGGAAAAACACCCTTTGGGCAATACCGAGATGAAAAAGGAAAGCATTTCATCTATTTCACTAATGGGCCTGTGAACACAAGAATAAGCTCCAGACAAACACGCATACATACACACAAGCACGCACACACACACACACACACACACACACACACACACACACACACACAGGTGAATGTCAAATGTGCATCACACATTACACAAATAAGGTAGTACCTTCAAGTCAGAGGACTCCCACAGAGAGTAGCCAGGCTGAAAGATGTTCAAAAACACCGCCTCCAGACTTCCATGCAGACAGACGAGCCAGGAAGAAAGGCGACGTGCTGTTTAAAGTTCTGAAGAAAAATGGACAGTGAAGAAAGTGAAATAGCGCGAGAGGAGAGCAGGACAGAGAAAACACATCAGGTAAAGAGGCATCCAGCCAAGTGAGCACGCACGTTTAGCTGCTCCAGCCAGTGAACATCTCGCCACGACCCAAACCTTAAGAACGGCAGATAATCAGTCATATAGAGTCCGGTTTTGCCTGGTTATCTGCAGGATTTTTTTAAGCTGCGTAAACTGGGAGAGAGTGCAGGCCTGTGACCTTTTCTGTCTGACACTGGTCACCCGCTGTCACGTGTGAGGGCTGACCCACGGCAGTGAATGATGGCTGCATACTCTGCTTCACCTCCCTCTGTGAGACATATGCACACACACACACACACACACACAACACACACTGTACCCACTGTGGAGTGAATAAACCGCCTCTCACTCAACAGCCCACCAATGCTCCTCACACATCAAGAACATAATAAATCACAAATTAGAAGTGTGTGTATTTGGAGGGGGTGGACCTTCTAGAAAGCACTGGTCCAGTACTTAATTTGATTCTTAATGGAAGGCAAAATTTCCAAAGGAAAACTTTCATTGGGCACAAAATGACTTTCCTTAGTTTTCACTTTCTTACACTGAGAGAGATTGAGTTTGATAAATGCTGTCAGTGCAGTGCCAGCCCAAGCATGGTGTACCTCATTTAACCCATTTCTGTAATTTCTTCACTAAACAGGGATTATTAAATAGTTACCTGAACAAATGGGACATCGACTGAAAGAAATTTAGCTTTTTAACTTCCTAACCAAAGATCTGCTGCGTTACTTGTCTTATAAACATCTAATTTAGAGAATAATGATTCAAGCCTTGACTGTATTAGTCATTTCATACGAACTACAGTATATTGGAGTTATTAGGATTTGTTCATCATTTTCACGTCTATATTTCAACATATATTTCTGTGTTGCAAAATGCGAATTTAATTGTTTTTTATGTAAGTTCACCTTGCATAACGAAAATACAACTCTGAAGCATTTCAAAATAAAAGTCTAATAATGTTATTCTTGTGGATGCTATGTGCACAGTGAGCTGTGGTGCTTGTAGCGAGCTTGTAAGATTATGTGTTCAGGTCTTGACCTTTGTCACATGATCGCCCACCCTTTCCTTTCCATCCAAGTAATGTGTTATAATAATACAGGTAGTGAACAATTACAGCAACACCTGTACAATATACTGATCTGAAATGCAGGAGCAATGCAATTAGTTATAATATATTTAGTGAAGCAAAGAAACATTTCATTTTGTTAAGAGTGTGTCGGTGATGTGTTGATACAGCTCTTTTATGTTGTAATTCTTTGCAGATTTATGAAATGGCACCTTCTTGTATAGTGGAAACCTTAAATGCAAGCCAATACAGCATTTGCATTGGCTTGCATTTTAAAAATGTAAATTGAATCCATACCTCTCTCACTCTCAGAGCTGATTAGACATTATAAGTTAATATATATTATAAAGTGAATGGTTTACATGCTATTTTCTGGGAATTGCTGTTACTGTACTCCCTGAATGCTATCTCTAATAAAGTATAAATACACGTATAGGCCTATATTTAAGAAAATTATCGTCATTCATACATAACTAATTTCAAGTAAATTTTTACCCTTGAAAAAGAAAAAGAAAGCTCCTGGATATAAAAAACCTTGTCTTGCGTGAATAAATGTGATTGGAGATCAGATTCTCCTTTAGATTGTTCTTAAGAATGTCTTCTCTCCTGATAATAAGGCCAGTTCCCCCTGTGGTGCCACAACAGTGGAGTGACCTTGTCACCAGGGTGCCATGTGTCACAGTGGGGGGACCCAGAGGGAGAGGGGTGGGGTGAACAGATCATCTCCCCGCATGGTGCCCGTGCCTTACCCTTCCTTCCCCACCACAGGCCCAGCACCAGAGAGGCCGGTGCAGGGAGAGGAGCAGCTCCAGGCTCTGGAGAACATGACTCCAATTAAGCTGTGGAAGCCTGGCTCACGCTCCACTGCCTCAGCCCAGTTGTCCTACGCAGGAAGACACACAGTAAACCCAGGGAAATGAACTCTGTCAGCATAGTCAAGGTAGTCACTGAGAGAGTTAGATTGTGCTTTACAAACAATTAGCACTAGAAAGGACTCGCTGGGATCCATCAAGAAACCGCAGAATCTGCTCAAATTTTACGAAACATAATACAACAATGTAAACAAAGAATATAAAAATCAAACCGATAACCGCAAGGGTAGAGCAGCGGCAAATAAAGCTCGTTTCCTGTATTAAGAGCCCCGTAGAAAGAATGCGGAGAGTTAAGCACACAGTAATGGATGAGAGCGATTGAGAGGCCTCGTTTTCCCCTGTGATTAAAAATGTATGTTGCCACACGCAGCCTTTGGTGTGGAACTCTCCTGGAAAAGGAGCTGGTTAATATTCAGGCCCATGTCTGGCTAATGTCTTAAAGTGATAAATAGGAGGGGGTTGCTGCCGTTTGATTGTTCTTCACAGGCAGTCTGGGAGCAGCAGCACAGGGGGATTTAAGGTGGAGGAATCCTCTCAAAGCTCCTCATTCATTCACTCTCAGACGCCCCATCATTAATTGGGCCTGTCGACATGACTCCTCTGTACCCAGGGCCACTGGCAGCTACTATGGTGGATGAGCTTTTTAAGACAGTTCAAAAGAGTCCTTGCCTCATGAAAGGCATTCAAATTACGTGAAATTGCATTCATGTCAAGCCTTGCAGGCATTTTCATACAGTACACTGGCATAATGTCTTGTTTTGTGCCCTGCATATCTGTGTGACTATATAATCGCTCTCTTGGGAGCAAAGCACACTATAAAGAGTATTGCTTTAAAAACTATTAATACATTATGTTTCATTTTCTAAATGACTCTATACATATATACAGTAAATACAGCACCGTATGATGTCGACTAAATGCAATTCAGTTCACTGTAATGTAAACATATCAATCTTTTCTCATTTAAATTAGAGGGCTAATTATGGAAGATAATATTCCCATAACAAACTCATTTTTGTTTTTTGCAAAACAGAATGAAATATTTCTGGTGAAAACCTAAATATTCCCAGGGAGTCAATATTAACATCATTGCATATCAAGACTGAATGGACATTACTTGGAGCTGCTTGGAAGGAAGCTTCATTAATTGGTTGAAGCATGAAATGTAGACCAGATGTATCTGGTTAATCTTTACCCAAAGTGAAAAAAAAGACTTCAGATCAAGTACATGAATGGCTGTTTCACACAAGCGTTATGACTGAAATGCATAATAGAACATCCAAATAAGTAGCTGAACCACAATGTGTGTAAGCAGCAGTGGTCCCTTTGGCACAGTATCCACTTTGACAGTTATCTGTATAAGTATAGCTATGCAGGACAAGGTGAGTCCAGCCTTCAAAACTTTGTGATTTCTACTGATGTGTAGTTGGAAGGTGAAAGCAGAAGGTGGCCAGATTTGGTTCACAATGTCAACCATGTGATACTTTAGTATTTATAACCATTAGAGGCTGTATATATGTCATGAAGTACAGCGGGCTCTTTTTCAGGGTGGCCATTGGCCTACTTCACTTCTGTCCTCATCTGACTGTTTCGACATGCCAAGGAGGACCAATAACCCCTTCTTTAGGAGTAACACTTTCCCTCAGACTTTAAGGGAATCCTAGCTGATGTTGGTGATCTTCATTGGTTTTTACACTTATTTAAAACGAAAAAAGTTAGGTATTTAAATGCAGCTTATCGGTCCACAGTTTTGTCGCAGAATTGCTGTTATATCTCATGCACTGAAGGACGGCACTGGTTCTCAGGCCACACCGGCTCACCGGACCTGACCTTGTACAATAAAGCCATCAAATGTTTAGCAGAGATCACAGCACAGGCCTGGGATTGATTGCTGTTTCCAAAGAGGCCATCGCACACAGTTTTCAGTTCAGGCCACCAATGATCAGTCAAACTAACTCTTATGTTGTCATTTCTACAATATGTGTTTTTTTCATGCTACTGAAAGTATTCGCAGTCTCACTTTTTCTCACTCTTTAAATATTTCACTATCTATTGCAATCACACCCATTCAGTATCCTCCCATTATTTCCCCCCCTCCTCCTCCTCCTCTCCCTGTCGTGGAAGTGGTTTCTGTTATGGCAGTGGGGAAGGCTACCCGCAGCGGGAGAGATCCTAATTAACAGCCTATTCATTTGTGTGGAGCGGAGGGCTCCTGCTTTCTGAGCACTTGTTTTATGGTGGCGCTAGGGAGCCCTGTCCAGGGATTTGGAGGGGGATAATTGCCTTTGCCGCAGGCTGCAGTAATCTGGTCGGCTAATTCATTATTTTAATAAGTTAGCTTCTCCTCGGGGGTGTGCTAGCTGCGCGGCGCCTCAAACCTTGGTGGTGCACCTCGTTATTGTGGCGCTCTTTTACACTGCCGCCCGCACGGGGTTAATAACTGTTATTAGCCTCTCTCCTCAGCCTGCAATTTCTCGTTTAACTGGGGCGATTCAAACGAAACCTTTGCGAGCGTCTAATAATCAACCTCTCTGGAACCAGGGGTAATCCCTGTGAAGGGGTCCATATAGAGGAGAGGGGTAATGGATGCAATTGCCTGAGTGCCTTTCCCTCCGCTCCTTTCATTATGGCTCCTGATGTTGTTTTTGTTGTTGATGCTTCTGTTGTTTTTACTCAATTCCTCCAAAATCATTTGAGGGAAGCAATGTTTGACTTGAGCAAGGGAAATGGATCAGATTTATACATACAAATAAGATGATCATTAGGTTTGCGTAACTAATGGCTTCATTTAGGCCATAATCTTCCATCTCTCTAATAGGCTATGCAGCCAGTGGGATGTGTGCATGTCTCTGTGTAGAGGCAGGTTTAATGACTCCAGTGCAGTCAGACATTTTGTGCATTGGCTGATTAAAAACCATGTCGTTTCAACAGGAAGGGAATAAAGAGAGGGCTTCATGAATAGAAGTATTTGAAAAATCCAATATTGGAGATGGTGACGGCTAGATGTTTGAAGGAAGCTGCAGTTAAAATCAAATTATGAATACAGCACAAAGTGGTTAAATGGTTTGTAATGCGCCTATTGGATACATTATTTCACTCTGTGACGTAAAGAGATGTCCTCATTCACTTTAGAGGAAAAAAAAACAATGTAGACAAGACAATCCTATTATGTGTCCCGAGATATCCCTTTGCATCTGCCAATGACAAAATCCATCACTTTGGATAAGAAAGAGAAAACATTTGGACTGTCCTTAACAGTGAAGTTATAGACAGAGGAACTCCAAATGTTCTGGCTGGCGAAGGCCATTTGCACTTCAAAAAATGCATATTTAGCTATTTGAACAAATGCATGTATCTTTTCACCACTAACTGTATCTTAATAACAATCCATCTTAAATGTTTGGTATCCTCTGTACACTCGGGAGCGTGCAGGCCACAGTCCATATGCTCTGTGTGGCTTATGTTCCATCCTGTAGACCGGCTTGTTTAGCTGTCATCATGCCGTGACCTGCCAGCCACTGTGAAATGAGCTCCTGGATATTAAAGAGGCTATCTCTTCATCTGTACTTAACCATAGTGGAGTGACACATCACATGGCCCTGGGCCCTGTAAAGGAGACGGGCAATAACATCTAGGGTGGAAAATGTTGAAAAGAGCAAGGCCATATTCTGTGGTCAGTCATACGACTGAAAGAACAACATGTTCACCATGCTTTCTCATCGACCCAACAACAAGCTATGAAATGACCTGAAGTATTGCACAATGTTTATCCAAGAATGTGACAGTCTGCAAATGGCCCTGCATGATCATTTAGCCCTTTTATCTGCATGTTAAAGTTAAACCTTCTCTCAGCCACGGCCCCTTCTGCACACAGTAGTGGCGGTTGTGCTTCATAAAGTACGCACATGATAGTAAATGACCTGGTTCACTATTAACTATTATTCACTTAATGTCCTTCCTGGCTTGCCACACGTGGAGCTTTGGCCTCTGGGGCTGCCTGGGGCTCGTTCAGGGCCATGGCTTTTCAAAGCCCACACTGCCATCTGCTAGACCAGCGGCCCTGCTCCCCTTCCGCGGCGGCTGGTGTGGCTGCAGCTGGGACAGCAGAGGCCTGCGACTGTCCCACACCCAGGTGTTTACCACAACTTCATGCATATGGATTCGCAGCTCGCTATAGATATATGCTCTGCTATGTAGACAGTATTGCTGAAAGCAATTTCTGCACAGGGAGGAGTTTTGGTATTGATTTTGTTCCTCTTTTGGATATATCTAATTTGGACACTCTTCTGTGTGAGGCAGTATTGATCAATGATATCAGCTGACATTTTTTGAAGAACTGCTGGAGTGGCATACAGCCCTGCAGCCCTGCAGCCCTGCCCACCTTAAAGCCGCTCAACTTAGCATGACTGGCTTCTAATGAGTGGTCCCTCCTCTCATCACACAATCCTGAGTCCCCCCTCCTGCATTCATCAATTCTCATTAGGGAAAATCATCATGTGGAATACCAACTTTTGGCCAATATTCATCACTGTCAGCCCTCATCCATAGCAGCACAATGACAGACGCAGGATCTGGGAGTGCCTAAGTAGCACTGACTTAGCTCTTTTATTCCCTAATCTCACCCTCAGTGCTTGTGGAGCCCAAGCAACTCTCTGCAGTGCACACTCCCTGACAGCAATTACTTTATGCAAAAAGAGTGGAGGAGTTCAGTGAGTGGCGTGAGTGAGAATAAGCCTCCACAGAACTCTGGCTGTTAGCAGGCTGCAGCATTCCAATAGGACCAGCTAACTTCCCACGGGCACTAAAGGGCAGCGAGGGGGGAGGAGAGATAGCAGTAGACAGCTTTGTTGCACTGTGACAGGGATCTTGTTGTGACATCGTCCATCTAGGCATCATTCATATACTGCTTCTGTAAAATAATTACACAATTACATAGCTCTATTGTTATTGTACTCATATTGAACGGACATCCTCCGAAAAACTATTCAAACTTAGCACTGTGAGCACACACAAACCTAGCTACAAAGCCCCCCCCCCAAAAAAAATGGAACATTGTGTTTTTTGGGGGGGATTTTTTGCCAGACCATTTCTTAGCTTTGAAAGCTAATATGGTAATGAGCTTTAGAGTTGCTGGTTGGCTGATTTTGTGACCTTTGGACAGTACCAGGCTAGCCCGTTTACAGTCTTTATGTTAAACTAAGCTAAATGGATGCTGGTTCTAGCTACATGTTTACTGTACAGACAAGAGAGTGGTATTGATCTTTGCACCTTTAACTCTTGGCAATAAAGCAAATAAGAAAATGGCAAACTATTCCTTTAAATCAAGCTTGCATCTTTTTCCCATTGGGTCCATCTACTCTTTAGGAGCTTATCTACGTCACCGACAGATTGCCTTCGCCAGCAATGTGTTCCCCCTCCTGTAAAAATAGCTTGTGCATGTCATTCTCATAACGGCAGGAGGATCAATACATTCATTCCCATTTTAGCTGCACTGCCCCTTTGCCCACCCACGCCCAAGAATAGGACAGCTTGCAAAACCCAGCCGCCATGTAAGCTAATCACAGCCCTATTGCTTCAGTCATTCGTGCCCCATCGTTGGCCCACACCGGCTGCCTGCCCAGCGCAGCGAGAGATTTTACCCAGAGGTCAGTGGGCTGGCCAGCCTGTCTCAGTCCAAATTCCCCTCCTGCCAGGTGGATCAGAGGGAGGCTAGCGGTTCGCTTCACCGCTGAGAAAATGAGATCACACTGCCACAATAGGGGGGCTGCCTTTGGAAGACCTTCATTCCAGGCTACAAGATAATAGCGGAAAACCATTTGCATCAACCAAGGGGACATTATAATAAATCAGACACCGTGATAAATTCTCTTAATGCTTGGCACTAACAGGTGTTAACTGACTCTAAATTATTGTCTTTTACCAGCAGCTACAGAGCTAAAGAAGGCCTGTGTTTTGTTATGAAGATCTAAATTATACAGTTATGCATTTCACAGCCAATGTTGGGTAACATTTTGACCATTGTGCCTCTCAACATTGCATAATTTTACCGTGTTTGTGACAGTTGCATCAGTAATAAATGCAGCCTCTGTGTACCCTTTCGCAAGTTTTCTCTTCAAGAAAATGCCACATCTGTATTGATAGAAAAACTTGAATACCCACATATACTTGTATATGCACATACACACACACTAGCGGATGAAGATTGCACCGTGGAACCTTGGCGGGCAACATATGATGGCCTGAGGCGGTGTCTCAGTGGCTGAGCCATGAGTCACTTACCTCAGGGCTGCCAGCGAAATCATAAACAAACAGCATTCCTCCTCTCCAGGGAAGCATTCAAGGAAACTCATTCAATATAAAGTGTTCACAATGATAAAACAGTTATTGATATTGTTTACGGTGAACTGTGGGGTACATTACATAATGTGTAGCCAAGTTAAATGGATGCAATTCATGTAGGAACCATAAATAACAAAAACAGGTGATGCTGAAGCTGTTTACCTCTGTTTCCAGTCTTTATGCTAAACTAATCTAATCTTGCAGCTGTAAATTCAAATAAGCATGTAGAACTATTCACTATAGATCTGAACTGATCTGACGTCGCTGTGGCGTCCCATTGAAATGAGCAAAGGATCGTCTTGGGATTGTAGTTGCAAGCGCACAAAGTTAGGTTTCCACCTCAACCATAACAGCTGTGACCATGTCCAGTAGATCTGGTACACCACATACACAGAAATACAGATAGGTACACACACATACACATCATTTGACACACAACGGTCCCTTTTCACGATCACATATGCATCCTGGAAAAATCTGTGTACAGTCACATACTGATACACACTTGGACCTCACCCAAGCCCTTCATCTCTCAGCAATATAAAGCACCTGAACTTTTTCTTGGTGTGATAGATGGATGGCAGAATATCCCTGAGGGACTGGTGATTAAACAGGAAGTAGAGAGAGTCACTGAGCCGACCAGGAGCTGGCTGACCCCTCCTTCTCGGCCGCTCAATGATCTGCTGCTACAAAGACTATAGGAGAGGAGAGAAAGAATGAAAGGGAGCCATAGATTATCAATAAAGTCAATGCGGCATTGTGTTACACGTGCCCTCTGACCTAAGCAGGGTTACTAGCTCTGATGTCTTTATTGTGACAGGACTATTGGAAGAGACAGCCATCATGTATCTGTATTCAACAATTAGATGTGTGCTTATCAGGGTTTGTTTTTTTCATTTAACAATGTTCTGATTAGAGTGATTGAGGATTATTAACTAGCTTACCACTGAACCATATCACATAATAATCATCTGATATTTGCCTCATGAGGTAATCTATGTATTGTTTTTCCACACAAAAGGATTTATAAATAGCAAAACAGATCAATATGTAGATTCTTGTTTTCACATACTTGATTTTTGTATTTTCTGACATATTTAGCGGTCTCGTTTATATTAAATTGTCACATTAGTATGCAAATTATTCAAAAATGATCTTGCATTCACTTTATCAAAGCATTATCTCTTCATACCTAATTAGAATTCTAGTCACAGTCAATGAAAAGCTTGTTTTAACATATGCCATATCACCACTGCTTCTATACAGTATAATGCCACTGAGCTGAAATCTGCCTTAGACCTGCTACTTTATTCATCTCCAGCATTCCATGTTTAATTTTTAGCCTTGGCTGCCCACAGGGACTTTAACCCTTTCTGCTGTCTCATTTTAATCGGAGGCTTTTTTGTTAAATGTTTAACTTAAATGGGGAGCCTCATAAATATTCCAAATCACTCGTCCTGTGTTTGATGAGGAAATGAGCCTCGTACCCGCCGTGATTCCCCAGGCAGGCAGGAGGGGAAAAAAGCCCTACAACTTAACTCTTGGAACTAGACCTGTGCGCCGCTCTGACAGCCTACATTAGCGAGCAGCAAATTGTTTTAACAATGTGAGGGCCGCCTTTGTGTCGAGATAATGATGATATCTCTTTTCTGTTGCGCTGCATGCTACTGAGGTAATCATAAAGGTCTCTACTGTCATCACTGCCTGAAAGCACCTTTTATGGTCTAAAGGGACAACAGCTTGTGCTGAATATGAATCTAACTGCTCAATGATTGACTTTACATGTAGCATGATGATCCCAGGTGAGGTTGTAGCGTGTTCTCAGGCTGGTTTTGATATCTGTTGAAGGGAATTTTGTCTCGATAATGTTCTAAGACTAACACTGGTGACAGTGCTGCACATACCTGTAGGCATAGTTAATATCGTAGCTCCCTAGCAAAGGTCAAGCAGGTCTGACCTTTGAGTTAGTCGGATAGGCCAAGGCCTGTTTCAGAGTTTCTCTCTTTTTCTGTCTGTCTTCCCCTCCCGTGGCTCTGTGGTCATTAATCTTCCACACAGGTGCTGAGGACTCCTGACCCTCTGCTCCACTTCCTCCATTAGCACCATGACAGCTCCACTGTAAGGTTCATATACGCAACCGTATTTCCATCCCTCTTCTACCACACCACTTCATCCGGCCTGGGAACTCAAATTCACTGTGTCCACTTCACTCCTCAGAAGTTCAATTACACTTGTTTCAGTGCAGCTTCATCATCCAGTCACAGCGTAACGAGATTCAGATTTTTTTTAAATCAGATTGTTTTTCACGCTATTGGCTTGGCCGATATGTTATAGTTTTACCACTGTTTTACCTTTTTGAATAATGGCAATGTGAGAGCATTTTTTATATAGTTTGGTAAAGGGTTACACAGAGAGGGGGCGACAACAGGGAAAGACTCTGCCATCCCAGGTTCAGCACTTGGTCCTAGAGACTTGCAGGAGGTTGGCCTCAGCAGGTTGAGGTATCAGGAAGGGGGCGGGCTGGCAGAGGAGGTCGGTGAGAGAGGGGGGAGCCAGGTTGTTGAGGGCATTGTACTGTAGGTTGAGTAGAAACTTTTCATCTTGTGTTTAACCGGAAGCCAGTGGAGGTCATGGAAGACTGGGGTGATGTGATCGAGTTAATTTAGGACTTTGATTATGGCACCATAGAGGATACTGTTGCAGTAGTCAAGCCTGGATGTTATGCGTAAAAGTAAAGTACTCATTATACAGCAGAATGGGCCCAGTCAGAGTATATTGCTATAATGTATTACATTAATTGGTTATTATTACTGCTACATACATGTATCAGATGCATTTTAATGTTATGTCTAGTTTGAGTTAGAGTTCATTTGAACAGTTTCACACATTTTTCTCAGGCCGCATCATATTTTATTGCATGGTCATGTATATTATGTAAAATATTGTATCGTCACATGAATTAGTAACTATAACTGTCAAATAAACATAGTGGAGGAGAAGTATAAAAATGGAAATAGTCAAGTACAACTAACTCTGAAATGTAACTTAATGCAAAGAGTAAATGCACTTAGTTACACCACTAAAATATATATGTAGTGTGTTCAGTATGCACTCTAAAAAAATGCTAGATTTCTGAGAGCGCTTTCATGGACTTTGTTGTTCCACAAAGCAATGCAAAAGTTTTTTTTCTTTATCACATATACCTTCAATTTACATATCATTCATGAATTTAGAACATCACTGATCAGATATCCTTGCACAGGTCAAAAGAGTTGAACACAGGTCAGTACACAGCTTGTCTTAATTGTCACAAAAAAATATTTTTCAAAAATACCCACATTTGCTGTAAATATTTTTAAAGGATCATCAATATTTTTAAACAAGATAAGTAACCTATTAAGTTAAAATAATCTCTTTCACCATGTTCTTTTCAGCAAAATCTCTCTCTGACTGTAAAATGTCTCTGTCTCTTTAACTGTCTCTCTGTCAGATCTCCTAACATACAGTCCTGCACAGTAGTGTGCTGTGCAAGTGTAATGATAATGTGACAAGACCATGACCAGATTTCATAACCCGAGAACAACATATCAACTCTTTTCAGAGGCTCTAGTGTCGGATACTTGCCAGCGTTGTGAATCTGTGCCATGTTCTGAGGTCGCGACCCCTCCAATGTAGCCGCCTCCTGCACAGAGTCTCAGTTTCGCAGCAGAGGAAGCCCCTCCACGCAACAGCTGGACTGGCTGGCACACAAACACACACATATGTAGACATTTACACATTCTCACATCACACATAGACATATCCTTACAGCAACACATGCATGCAGTTATTTAACATATGCAGCATCTCCATACGCCCAGGCCCAAGGCAGAGGAAAACACAAATGTCAGTCAGGATGGGGAAAGGTTACAGGGAAGCCAAGAGCTTGATACTGTTAATTTGCTCCCCGGGGCC
The DNA here is from genome assembly GCF_910591455.1 of Pholis gunnellus. Lineage (NCBI taxonomy): Eukaryota > Metazoa > Chordata > Actinopteri > Perciformes > Pholidae > Pholis > Pholis gunnellus. The sequence goes on along the minus strand of NC_136542.1, from coordinate 12,947,814 downwards.
CAAGAAGTCAAGCAGCAGAGTGATTTTGGCTCTGCTAACTCATGAGATATATCCAAAATACCAGCAGCCTGCAGCCATCTATGATAAAGATATCTGACAAAGAGCATTTCCATGACATAGAGCGATGGTGTGGTGGCTAGCACTGTCACCTCACAGCAAAAGGGGACGGGGTTTGATTCCTTGGCAGGACGGGCCTTCTGTATGGAGTCTGCAGTGTTCTCCCTGTGGCAGCGTGGGTCCTCTCTGGGTTCTCCAGCTTCCTCCCACAGTCCAAAGACATGCAGCTTAGTTTAATTGATGGCTCTTTATTCCCAAACTTTTTCTTTTTGTCATTATTTTTTTCCCCTACCAGCTTCTTAGCCAATTGAAATTGATATTATCGATTAATAACATGAAGGAAAACAAGCCAAGTTAAATGCTTTTTATTGGAATAACATTATCAAGAAAATTAACCGCATGTTTCCTTTGACTGTTACAGGAATAATTTACACACATGGCTTTCCTGGTGCACTGACAGGCCAGTAGTCAAACATGATAAGCCATATTTTTGATTATATCCGACACGTTTACTTGACGAGTATCTATTTTTCTATTCTTCACTGTGGTAGAAGTCCATCTTGTCCGTGTACAGGTTTTTGGTATATCTGACTTAATCTTGCTAAACTGAATCCTCCATGAATGTTTGTTTTGTTCAGTTCAGTTAACTTCACTTCCTCTTTACTTTCCCACAAGAGGAAACTATTTTTGCAGCAAGGCAACATGAAAAAATAACATGAAACATAAACACAATGTGTACGCAAAATAAAGGGTGTATGGTGCTGAAACTCTAACATAAAGAATAAAGATAGGAAACATAAAGTGCTAAGCTGCGTAGGGAAGCAACAGGCTGGTTTATAATGTATCAGAATGAAGAGCACTTATTGCACATGGGTAAATGAAAACCTTTTGCAACGAATTTTTGGAAACCTGTGTCTCTGACCCAATGGGATGGAGGTCATATTCCTTAGGTAGCGGGTGGTATGGATTTGACATGATGGATTTATCTTTCCGTGCGTCCGCTGTAAATGTCGGCCAGAGAAGGCTGCTGCTCACCAATGACTTTACCTGGTACCTAGTTGATTCTGGCTTCGTACATTTAGATTTCCATACGATCAAATCAGTGAGAAGTACTGATATATATATTTATAGTATAGCCTGTCCACAAAATAACCTACAATTATAAAGGTTTTGATATCATTTTGCAGAAATGATTGCCCCACATACTGTTAAATACACATATAAAACATTCAGATAGTGTACTACGCCAAAGTTTAAAGGATATATTATAAAACGGTCAAATGAAAACTTCTACAGTCCATGGTGAGTGTCCTTTTGAGGGTGGATGTGGTGCAAACATGATGTGTATATATTCCTGGTGGTCCCATCCAGACGGTGTGTCTGACTTTCAACATGTCTCTCCTCCCCATCTCACTGAGGTCACCTCGTTGGTATCGCAAGCGCAGCAGTCACATTGTGCTTCAATGCAGACAGATTGCTTATAATAACCGTTAGAGACCTTTCATTTTTCCCTGTCAGCAGTTTGCAGGATAATTTTGGCACCCTTTAAGGATTCAACTCCCTTAATAAGAGGATAAAAATAAACAAGCTAGTTGTTGAAGCACTATATTGGGATGGCATAATCCCATTTACAAGTCTGAACGCACTCTGGCCAATAAAATCAAACCGCAGCAACATTGTTATACGTGGCAATTTTCACCATTTCTAAAAGAAGAAATGACTGAGTGCTGGGCTTTTAGACTGCCAGGATTTACTAAATGGATGAAACGTCACTTTCCAAATTTCATTATTAAAGACCTACAGCGGAAAATGCTCAGTCAATTCATGTACCGTAACAAATATTCGGTACATTTATTATTGCTTCAGCTATTGACCACATTGGCAACAGATTGCATTACAAGTGTATTTGAATTTAAGTTGTAGCTGTTTAAAAACAAGTTTAAAATTATGCACAAGTGGAGCATATTGATTCAGGTAGTGTGGTGCAGACGTGCTGGAGCTTTTACTGTTAGTCCTGTCCATCCATTGGGTCACAACTGATCTGACAACCGCCTGACAACCACATCACATACCTATACAGTCTGCCGGTACGCTTCATTTTTTCTGTTCTTTTGTTTTGCATTAAAAGTGGAATGGAAATATGGGCTCGCTATGAAACGTAGATACTCAAAGACATTAAGCAGAGCGCGGAGATTAGGTAAATTAATCAAGTGATGAAAGTTTGATAAGAGAATGGTACAAAAAGGTGATGTATGAAAACAGAAGACAAAGGTATTGTAGGGTGAGATAGAAAGAGTCGGGCAAATTAATCAACAGAGGCTGAAGGACAGAGGTTGAAGGAGTAAACTAATGTAGGTTCTGCCTTGAGTGAGATGTACATTTAAAAACATAGCCAGAGATCAATACACACGAGGCTATCTCTGTTGATAAGATCCATCCATTACTGTCTTCAAAGTTCAACACATTGAATTCTGCTTTCTGATTAAAACAACTCATTGCTCAATCAAACATATCCACGTCATTTTATTAGCACTATCAACAGATTATATATCCTACAGTGTGTGTGTCAACAATTTGTGAAAATAATATTGGGGTTCATTTAGGTGCAGCCACAGTGGCAGAAAGTAAAAAGGAAATGAGTGACATTAATTCCAGGCCTCTATTTATCCCATTTCCTATACTCTCTTTATGTATCTAATATTTCTAATTTACCACCGTCCAGAAAAAGTGACACAAGAAGCCATAAATTCCCTTCTAATTCCAAATAATTCCGATTACATGGACGAGTAGTTTTCAATCAGAAAGATAATCTGGATGATAGATGGTGGGATAATTGGCTGTCTCTGCCACGTAAATATTGTGTCGTTCTATTAATCTTGCCGAATGAAGTGTCAAGCTGTCACTCATTCGTCAAACTGAATTAGGAAATATAACGAATAAATAAATGCAGGCGGTTGGCAGTGGCTGTGTGTGTTTTTGTGTACATGGTTGTGTGTGAGAGAAAGAGGGAGAGATAAGATAAAAGGTGAGAGCAGGCAGCTTCAGTGGCCCTGAGTCAAAGTACGAGGCTGGAATGGAAGTGTGGTGGTCGTTTTGTGCTTTAGTGTGTTTCTGTTTAAAAGTAAGTTAAAGACAGAGAGAGAAAAAAGCGGAGTAAAACAGAGATGTGATAGAGGAAGAACAGTACTCTCAGTTCTACCTCCCCTTCAGCGAATATAAAATCATCTGGAGTATTACACATCTTAAAACGTTACTGTCTAACAATACACTGCACTTAATCTTGCCAAAGGCATTTTTATCAGGATGGATACCCTCAGAATTACATTGTCTTTTCAGTCCCTGGGTCCATATCTGTCACATGTCAAAGGCAGCTGCAGTCGCTGAATATTTTACCTAACTATCAGGTGAATAGCTGAGATTGTTTTTAGCCTCACAGGAAGAAAGGCCATTTGTTCAAATAAACTCACAAGGATACTTTCAATTTATTCTGGTAATGTGCAATAAATGTTGTCTTGATAGCTGAAAGCAGACTGTAAGAAAAAGCCAATTGGGAATTTGATACATTTTATAATTAATATGTAGGAGATCAGTCAAGAGGTGATAAATATCTTATCTACTCTTTAACCTGTAGGACAGGAAGATAAAAAAAATCAAGCAGTGACATCCTCTTAATTTAATTTATAAAGATCATAATTAACGACCTACAGGCTGCGGGAGACCCCATTTCAGACTGGAGACAGAAAGGGCCTCAGCCATAAGAATAAAGATGAAGTTTTCATTGAATTCTGAATTAAATCTCAAATATCAGTAATTTCACAGAAAAGGTCAGCTCTAATGGAGTTCCTCCCTGCTTTTTAATATCTCATATTTCTCTTGAAACAGCCTACCTGGCGTCGACGTGGGGCCGCTAATTGTGGCCGGTTAATTAATGAAACCATCAGGTGTTTGCAAAGGCAAACAAAGAGCCGGGCTCTCCTAAATCATCTGTGCCCTTCGACATGGTTATTATCCGGCAGCAGGTGAACCCTAGCCTTGACGCATGACAGATTAGATCTTCTCAGAGGATGGGCCGTCCATTTATCTGCCTGATAAACTCAGAGCCTCTCTCCATTTTCAATCATCAGAAAGGAAATGAGATTAACAATCTAATGATGCCAGCACCCTCCACACACACACACACGCACACGCACACACAAAACAATACTCATAAGCAAATGTCCATTTATCGTAGTTTTGATGATGAGCACAGGAAAAGGCATCTTCGGTGATGTATGATCAAATTATTATTTATGATATATCAGAAAACAGAGCGCTCTTTTTATTTGATGCGAGGATCCCATTCTCTCCGTTTCAATTCTGCCTGCTCTGCTGTGTCCCTGTTAAATCACACAGTGCGGCGTGGGTTCACGTTGTTCCACAGAGGTCCGGGCCTGTCGTTTCACAGCTCCCATACCTCGGACCTAAATTTACAGTGCAGGGCTCGTGGGCCCCGCTGTACTCCCCTTGTGGGTCAGCCCCTCCCCTGCTGTCCCTGACACGCATAGCAAGCATCCTGGCCCTCGTAAAGCTGACATCTTCACTAAACTATGCTAACAAGGCCGTAGTGATTTGTATATGCACAGCCCGGTGGCACGTGCTGTTGGGGGTTGGTGCGACGCAGAAGAAAGTGTGTGGGGGGAGTACCGCTCGTGTGGTGAGGGCAGCTAATCAAAGCACCGCCACATGCAAAGGTTCCACCACAAAGCCAAACATATATGTGCACGGACAAAAACACATATCTGAGGGGTTCACATGGTGTAAGGTGACAGAGGAGGCAAACCCAGGGTCCAGTGAGCAGGCCGTGGAACATTTCAGCTCTGTGATTCCTCGCAGCGCGAGGATTTATAGACTTCAGGCTGAATGGTTGGTGCAGGTGCAGAGCACAGACAACTGCTCTGCTCTGCCGATGCAATATATCACCGAGCAACAAACATCAGCCTGGGTGTCAACACGAACAACTCTTATTATTTAAGGCTGTGTCTTTGAAAGGTGATGAGCTTGAATGGCCAGGATGGCGCAATCAAGTTTGGTGTTTGAATGTTTATTAACGAGAACTGAGGGCTTGATGAATTGAAATCATTTGTTTTATTCCCCTCATATTGATCAGATTAACTAGAAGCAAACAACTGATATATTCTGAAATATTGTTCCATTTTCTCTCTCTCTCTCTCTCTCTTTCTCTCTTTATATATATATTACGAATCAAGTTTACGTTGTTTTAAATCTGATTAAAATATATAAATGAACACATACAGTTGCCTGCATTAGCTGATCAGTATAAGTCTCTGTTTGCATGTGTCTATTAATACCTATCGGTGTGGGCTTGAGGAAAGGAACCTGTCCACCGCTCACTCACTGGTGATTGAAGGGTCTGTGTGCTCTTTTACTGCCCGACAGGTGAGGCTTAGCCTATTTGAGGGCATCGATGAGAGCAGCAGCCCAGTCGTGACCCAGCCACTGCTAATCTGAGAAACTGCAGTTAAAATTATATTACACTTCATTAAAACACACTTCTGTTTTTTATCTGTGTAGGAATGATATTCGGGAGGTGCTTGGTTAATAAGATCATTCTGCCGAAAGATCCTCAACTTTGAAGTAGGCTAGTGTTGTGCGTTAGTGGAAAATCTCAGTTGTGCAATTTTCTCACCATTTCTTTTATGATACTGTCCATATTTTAAAACAGAACAAATGAGTTGCTTTATAGCCACGCTAGATGCTCTGAGGATGGCAATGTCAGTCTGTTGTTGGTCGATTCACCATTTCATGTCTCTCAAAAACCTCAAGCTTATTTGCAAATGTTTGCATGCTAAAACTGAGAGGGTGAACCTGGTAAAATGACCTTATAAACATCAGGATGTTAGCATTGTCACTGTGCCTTTGTACAGAACCACTAGCATGGCTGTAGACTCTTTGTCTTCAAGCTATTTAATACAAATAAAAAAACCTACTACTTGTGTATACCAAGTCTTTCTCTGTAGCAGCTGAAGATGCTCACTTTATCCCTAGTCTGAAATTCTGTCAAAATTCCAGGCTACACATCATTCCTAAGAAAATATTTGATGTTTTACGTAATGTAGTACGGTAATGGAAGATGTACTCCAATATTTTACTTAAGTAAGAGGAGCAAAACCACAGTGGAAAAACAACATTGTTGCATGTAAAAGTCCTGTATTCAAAATCTTACGAGTAAAAATGCAAAAGTATGAGCTTTAAAATACACTTAAATTACCAAAAGTAAAAGTACTCATGATGCAGAATGATCAATTATATTATATCACTGGGTTATAAGCAATAAGTAATGCATTCATGTGTACGCATCTCTAATGTTGCAGCTGGTAAGGTTGATGCTAATTTCAATTACAATATATACTGCTGGATACTGTATATCATAATAACCGTGGGATCAAGGTCCAGTAGCGCATGTATTGTGCTGTTAGTGTACAATTGTAAAGTGTATTAATTTATGTTTTATTAATGGTAGAACAGTGTGACTATTACATATAGTATATACTGTATAAAATGAGTATGTAGTATGAAATAGGAACTCTGATGTAACACCATGTAATCACAGCAGTTACTACCACAGTATTTACAGTCTGGGAAAGAAACGAATGGGAGGCCTCTATGAAAGACGTAGTGCGGATTCATGGATTGACACCAAGATTAACTTTGTTGGTCCTACACACATACTGTGAACTCACAGACCATTCATGAATAGAACATCACTTATCAGATATCCTTGCACAGGTCAAAAGAGTCATGGTCAACACATGTCCAAGGTCAGTACACTGCAAAATATGTTGCCTTAATTGTGATTTCTTAATATATTTTGATCTTATTTCTCACAAATACCTGGAACCTTTGCTGTAAATATCCATCTAAGGGAACATCAATTGTTTCACATAAGATGAACTTAGCTTAAGATGATCCATGTCACCATGTTCTTTTCAGGGCAATCTCTCTCTGATTGTAAACATCTCTTTCTCTGTCTCTCTAACTGTCTCTCTGGCCGGGGTCAGCAGGTAGAGAGTCAGTAGAAGTGAATGAGAGCGCGCCTGATCTCCTGCGAGCGATGCTGTCAGCGTGGCCCTGAGTGGGCTGTATGGAGCTCCTGTCAGAGGGTGTCACATTTCCACGGCCCACACTGTGGCCCTCTGTCCTGCTCGTGGCTGGATCTCAATGGACCCTTTGATGGGCCACCCGAGGCCTTTCATCGTGCACCTTTCCACAGAGCATGGGGCCCAGTGGGGTTTGCGTCGCACAACACCTGGCAGGTATGCAAAACCACGTGCCCGAGACAAAACAAAAGCCACTCTGTCAAACGTTTATTGGAAATTAATTTCCTCTTCCCCATCTTTTTGCATTCATAAAACGGAACGGAAAAGAACAGGATGATGTGGGGCTCAAATATGTGCAGTCACAGGAGATAGGACTGAGTATGGACAATAGGTCATTAGGAAAATCATATGACTCATTGGTCTTATGATGAAGTGAATTGTTGATTAAGATCTGGCCAAACTCAGGGTCTGATCATATTTCAGCTATTGGAAAATTGTACTTGTGTGTTTGATAAGGTCGTGTGCCATGTGATCATTACATGTTCCAGTGCAGGAGGGCCGACAGTTTAATAGTGAACGTAAAAAAGAAAAGTGTTAGCTTAAAAGTTAAGAAGTTATTATGTATAAGCACAAAAATCTACATCCATTTCAAACCACATCAAACTAAGAGTGTACTGTAAATTGGACAGTTGCGTCCGTCTCAGCTCTTATCTGACTTGGACCTCTCCAGTTCCCATACACCTGTTCCTGCAGGTTCCTCTGCCTGTACTGCCCTTCTACTACTTTGCCTCTGCCCCATATACAGTAGGCCCAACCCCCGGATCATCCTCTTCCTCTCTTATCTGCAGTTCAAAGCCTGTTGACTGAATTATCTCCGGACGGTAAGAGAGAAAGGAAACAACTGTCGGCGGCCCTCAGTCAACCGGAGAGAAACTCTCCTCCGACAGCTGCTTGGTTAACTGGTCTTTACTGCTTAATCCCAAGGTGGAGGGATGGGAGCAGAGAGAGAAAGCGCAGTGTAAGGACACATCAGCGTCTGCACACGGAGCTCCCCACAGACAAACGGGTTCAGTGTTTCCTCTCGGAGAGAGCAGTGTCATGAGATAGTGGATGTTCGTAGCAGGAGCGGAAGCTGAGGTCTCAGGTTTGAGTGGCCACAGAGAGTGCTTGACTGAGGTGTTGAGAGGCAAGGTGTGGTGGCCAAACCCACACGAGGACGGAGGGGAAGATATAACTGCTGCGCTCAGGGGAAGAAAGAACAAGCCCTACTGGATGAGTGGAGCCTTGAACTTAGAAAACCTGTGGTCATTGATCACAGGCAATGTCTGTGTGTTTGCGGTACAGTGCTATATCAGTTATATTGTTTCCATAATTACAGTTACTCAACACACTCCAAAGTCAATTGAATAACTAGTTTACGGGACATTATTTTCACCCTTATGTCAGTTAGTGCCTGTAATAATAAAAAAAAGAGTCTTAGAGGTCCACTTACAAAATGCCTAGTGCTTCACGTCCGGAAACAGTGAAATAGATCTCCATTGAGCTCTATTGATTTGTCGTCTTTGATTACAATTATTCTGCTGTTAGCTATATTTCAGCTTGTTACGTTTCAAGAATTCACCCCCGTGCTTTGGGAATAGTCGTGTTTAAAATTAGGTATGTTAGGCATCTATTTTACTTGACGTAAAACTCCTGATTGCAAAGAGACTCTGTAGTGGCTGAGAAATGACAGGTGAGGTGAACACAAAACAACATTTTCTTTACCTGCGTTATCATTTTCGTTTTTCAGCTCCTTTACGTTCTAATTATAGCCAGCGGTTGGCCTGAAGCATATTCATATACATTTAAAAACCCTACACATTTAAACTGACAACATCAACACGACAAGTCAGCATAAACGTTTTACCGCCATATGGCTCAACCCTTAACTACAGTATGGCCTGTTAGATACATTTGATTTAAAGAAGCCCAAGTCCTCTACTCCCCCCTGGCCCCCTCGTCTGTCTTGACTCTCTGGCACACAAGGTCATCCCCTAGCCAGTCACGACACTCCAATTAAGGCGACTGATGGACGCAGCTAATTGGTAGGATTTATAACCTCCTTTTATTATGCTTTATGAGGAAGGCAAGTGGAGGGCATTACCATTTATAGGCCCTAGGCTCCATGCTGGATCACTGTCATCCACTACTGTCCAGCCGGACTACTGAATACCGCAGCAGCCTGAGTAGTTCGAGCTGGGACGCACTAAGTGTCTTCTCGCCCGATCTTGTTTCAGCTTTTGATGTAATTTGAGGGCAAAACTAAATGCCGTACAGACTCAAAGTCAAATATGTAGGAAAACTGGAAACAACTTGAAATATAGAGTGAAAAGGGTGGACAGAGTTAAAGATATGGTGAAGCATGGAGGGAGGCTCCACGGGGCAGGAAGGCAGGAGAAGGCAGGCAGCGCTCCCATAATGAGTGTGTGGTTATTGATTGTATTGTCAGGGTGGCTGACCAGGGTCCCGTGTGCTATGGGCCCCAGTCCATCTGTGGACAATGCAGTCAGTTACAGCTCACTGCTTCGTCTAATAAAGAGCAGGCAGATTGATGTCACCAGTATGGTTGAACTCTGCCTAACACTCACCAGCACCACTCTGTGAATACACACACACACACAAACACACACACACACACAGGGACATGTTTACAGTGGGACAGTCGTGAGGCAGTGAAATTTCAATTTGCATCTCCTTTCTCGGCAGAGAAATATTTAAAGAAGGTAATATGCTTATGGGCTGCAACTAACAGTTATTGTCATTATCAGTCTAGACGGCCTAAAGTGAACTCTAATTTTTTTTGTTGTTGTTACAAGTTAGTTCATTTCACGTGATATAAAGCAGGCAGAAAACAAATGGCTATTCGATTATGTAAATTGTGTTCCTTTGATTGACTAATCACTTCATGAACTAGTGGTAAATATAATATAATACTAAAATAATATCAAAGGGAATTGGACAACAAAAAGAAATGTGCTTACATGCTTTTTTTTTTTTTTTAGCAGGACCTTGATTGCGAGATATCGCAGTAAAGTGCTGATAAATATACAGCACTATCGAATACATTAGATGTACAGTATGTTCACACACTAAAACACACACACACACACACATATAACACATTACTTGCACTTTCATACCAGGAAAGAGCAGTTTTCTGTATGTACACCTCGTGGGAAAACTATGCCGCTCTGAGAACACACTACTTTTTGCACCTGTTAATATACCAGCAATACATCAGTAATCATTGCACATGACAGTGGTTGGCATTCTCAGCTAACTGACTGACAGCTTATGAGGTCAGGGCCCTTATATAAATGATAAAACTATTGCAGTCAAAATGAAGGCTCTGTGTTCTGCTGGTTAAAGTTGCCTCCTTTAGGAGGAAGTCAGCGCCTCCATCGAACATTTGGCTGCACCCGAGCCCCACAGCCTCAGCAGCAGCACGAGCGATTACTCCTGCGCAGCCAGCCAAAACACAAAAATCAATAAACAATCTCAACGTTTCTGAGGGCCTTTCGTCAGACTTAATAAATGTCTCAATCCACTGTTATGACTTCATTTAGCTTTAACGTCTTCTTCATGTGCATCTTTTGCTGATCAATTAGAGAATGGAGTGTCCCTTCTGTCACGACACCTGCCCTCCATCCGCTGCTGCTGCTGCTGCACACACACACACACACACACACACACATCCCATGCCCAAGCAAAAGGTGAACTGCTATTTTAATCCTTGAAATGAAATACCTTTTGGAAACACACTCACTTAAATGGCTCATTAGAGGCCATGCCGTCCACTCCTTTCAGGTTATTCTACGTCTCATGTTCTTGTGGTTTGGTCATTTTATTTTGTCTCAATTTGAGGTGTGGTGCTCGGGTAAAGTTTGGTAACCACGAATGTGTAGTCTAAGAGTGCAGGAGAGGCACCATTTCCAGGCTGTCAGTGGCGATGACGACCATAGCATCTTTCTCTTCAGGCTGCTCCTGCTGTCACAGGCCCTAATCCTGGTGCTGCAGGGATGACAGGTGAGTGGTGCCAAAGCCCCTGGCCTGTGACTGGAAGCTCCGGGAGAATTTCACATGCACCCCTCTGTTGTCTCCCATCGATTCTGCCACTTCCCATTATTGTCAATCAGCGCGGCAGAGTCTCCACGGGAGGAGCTGTGCAGCAGGCGATTGCCAGGGCAGCGGGGTTCGGAGAGCAGCATGCCTGCTAGCAACTTGGGGCCCCTCTCAAGAGGCTGCCTGGGCAGGATGCCACAACTAAAACGGAAACCTTTTGCCTTACAACACACAATGCACATGGCTGAGAAGCGCAGAGGGGTGAAACCTCTGGAGCAGCTTTGTGTTGACAAAAGGAGCAGCTGAGGCCTGTGCCGCAAACACGGTTTCACAGGGCTGTCAGCAGGAAACCAATGCTGCTCTCTCAGACGTGACCGCCTTGTTAGAAAAACGACATAATAACAATGACAGGAATAATGGAACAGAAGTGAAGCACTTTTCTGGAGGTTACGGAAGGTTTGGGAGGTGGTTGCTCCATAAGTGAGCTTCCAGTGTGGCCACGTCCCCACTGGTGGCTCCTGACCCTGAGTGGGGTGCCGGCGTGCTTCCGTGCAGGCGTTCTGGTCAGGCAAGCCAACCATGCGGCGGCTATATGCCCTGGAGATTGATGGGACTTGTGCCCTCCCTCCCTGCGCTGTAAAAGATTATCCGCTCACCCGCTGGAAACAAAGCTGTGATGGAAATTCGTCTCGGATCATCAGCAACAAAATATCTACACGGTGAAGCGGGAGTCTCTCATTTTTCATGGGCTATATATTAAATAAAAAAAGGCATTAGAGAAAAAGGGAAGGGGGTGGTCTGAGTGATAGCACTAGTTAGTATTTTTTTTTTTAAATGGGCCACTTGAATCAGGGAGATTATACGGTTTTTATTGGCTGTCAGGAAACACAACTTTCTGCGTACTTCACCCGCTGAAGCTCGTAATGCTCTGATTAGAATGCCAGCAGAAATGAAAAGGGATGGTGCTGGTGTAAAGACACGGGAAAAGAAGCAGGACAAGCACAGATGCCCTGGAATCTGCTCCCCCTCAAATACACAAGAGGACCAACACATGCACGCCGATAAAGCACACAGAGTGAAAGAACAGGCTGCACACAAGCTTCAGACAGAATTTATACACCGAGTTTCACAGTCAGATCTGGTGTCAGAGGCTGAGCCGTGCCTATTCTGAACTGGATACATGGGACACATCAAATAGAGTGTTATCTCTCGCTAAGTGAATATTGCATTCAGCTGATATGTGATATTTGAATTTCCCATTAGGGTGGAATGTGTGTCGCCATGAAAAAGCTCAGTGATGCTTGCTCATTTCAGAACAGGCAGTGAATGGAAACCTTGCTTCACAGTTGCAGTGTGTCATGGCGGTGATAAGGATGAAGTGATGGAGGGGGACTCCTGAGGGGGTGACTGGTAAGAAAACTGACTGCTGTTACTCGCAGGGTCACCTACACAGGAGCTCACCAGTCAGTTCGAAGACTAACTATCGTTTACCTAAACTCAACCTGATCACTGTGATCGTCGCCAGCAGATTGAAATCGGTCATTATATTGACTTGAAACACTCCAGTCTATTCACGTCTGTCAATTTGTCCAAACTCGGCTTTCAATTTCCCATCATGGAGAGAGAGTAAGAGCGGGTAACGTCAAACTCCCAAACATGACAGAGCTGGCTCTTTCTGACGAGAGGAAGCCATTGATTTTTCCTCCATTTCACCATCAATCTGGCGGAGAAGAGGTGGCTGTGGGTGCTCAGACAGCTGATGATGTGATTTGTAACCGTGGACCACCAGTGAGTGGAGAGAATTGCTCTGACTCTCAACATGTGGCATACCACCGTCTTCCACATTCAGTCGCAAGATTAACAGCGGGGGATCTACTGATGATCTCCATCTGCAGAGGGAGTCATTTCTCTGTCAGCCACACATGCAGCCACACTAACATTCGTATTCAACAGGACCAAATATGGTGTCAAATCTGGTGGGGCTCGTGTCACTTCATTGGTCAAGAAACAATCAGTCTCATCATCGGTTAATGTGTTACATTTTTTTCTTGATGAATCATTTAGTCTTTAAAATAGGGAAGAATGCCCGTCACAGGTTCCCAGAGCTCAAGGTGATGTTGTCAAATTGCTTGTTTTGTCCCACCAAGCTTCCAAAACATAGAAACACTCAATTTACAATGATATAAAAAGAGAAAAGCAGCAAATCCTTTAATTTTGGATGCTGGGGGTAGGTAATGTTTTGCACCCTTGCAGCAGCTCTTGATGTCAATGTGTCAACGTGTCCACCTCTTTGGTCAAACTGAATAATCTTAAATACTGGATGGATCGCCATGGCAATTTGTACAGATATTCATGGTCCTCAGATGATGAATCCTAATGATATTTCCTCCTGCTTGTTTTATTTTTGTAGTCTTTAATTAAATGTATTACATTATACCCCTCATGGTACATTGTAATCACCTTGGTGAACCTTTGACTTTTCATCTAGCTCCAAACTAGTGATTTTCCCATCAGCCTCAGCTGTACTGTTTGTTTAGAGCTAATAAGCACATTGTTCCATACTAACATGCTGAACTAACATGGTGAACATGAAAAACAGTAAACCTTTGTGAGCAAATGAAGCATGCTGACTCTAGCATTTAGCTCAAAGCATTGCCATACCTGAACCTCAGAGAATCACCATCACGGCTGGACTTTTGTCTTTATTCTTGATAAATTATGATTTAGCAGTTACCACTATATCTGACGATTCACATGTTGTATCGACTGATTGATTAGTCAGCTATTATTTCACAAATAATGTATTATAGAATATCTATGTCAGGGCTATAGCAGGTCTAAACTAGAGACCATTTTGCGATAGGATCACACAAGCCACAATGCCAACTACACATTTCAAATTTGACCTGGGGGGCGTAAAGTGGGCCAATGGCCCCCTCACCCTGTTGCACTGACCACGCCTATCTTCAAACTCCACCGACTCGTCAATTACTCACCTGTAAAGTTTTGTGATTGCATTGTAAATGGTTGCAACACTATCATGGTGAAAAAATCTGCCCTCAAACGGACCGAAACATTAACACCTGTCTGACTCACATGCAGACTCACAAGGAAAACAATACCAGCGTCGCAGCTGAGTATACATTTAAATTGTCATTAGAAAAGTCATATTTTAATATACCATGAAAATGTCTTAAGAAAAATGTCATAGTTTAATATACAATGAAAATGTATAGTATTGTGCCAAAAAAATTTATAATATAGTGTGACATAGAAATGTAATAATAATGTCATAGTATACTATGCCACAAAAACTGTCTTCAAAAAGTCATAGTATAGTATGCAATAAAAATGTCATAGTGCATAAAAATGTTAATAAATTAAAAAAGTCATAGTTTACTATACCATCAAAAATATGTTAAAAAGTCATTATATTGTATTTAATACAAATATCATAAAAAGTCATACTATTCTATGCCATATAATGTCATAGTATAGTATGTATCATGGAAAAACATATGAACATCATCATAAATGAGGACATTGTAGATATTTCCAAATCCAACCGTCTGAAGCAAGGATTACACACACAACATCGTTTTGATTTCTCCAAGGTAGTGTGATTATAAATGATTCTATATGACATGGGATAATCTGTATAAAGCTGAGTAAATGTACTACTTAGTTTTTGTTATGACTGTCAATGCAAGCTGTTCCAAGATCTTCTCTGAATTCATATTTGTGTTGCAATAAATGTATATATTACAAGTAAGGACAACTGAGATTGGAGCTTGAAGAAGCGAGGTGACTGTGGCTAAGTGGAGAGCAGGGCCGTCCTTCAATCAGAGGAGCGGCGGTTCGATCCCCTCTGGCTCCGCTAGTCGTATGTCGATGTGTCCTTGAGCAAGACATTTAACCCCAAAGTTTGCTCCCGTAGCTGTGCCTACAGTGTATAAATGTGATAGAAAGATGTAAGTCGCTTTGGATAAAAATGACTGTAATGTAATAATGAGTTTGTTCTATTATTCACCTAAATGGAGATTCACCTGAAATACAGATTTTCAACAGGATCCTTACAGAGACACACACTGGGTAAATGAAGAAAGGTAAATGTGTGCCGATTTAAGGGATCATAAAACAAGAAAAATGTAACTAAGTTGAATATTTGGCATGAGTAAATGTGACTGTAAGCACTGCTTTATTACACACAGAAACATGTACTAATGGATGAGCAGTGAAAACCCACAGTTTTCTGTTTAGTGGATTAATTAGATCACTAATTTATTGGAGCTCCGCTTCTGGTCGCTGACAAGTAATGCTGGAGGGTAGTTTGACGGGGAGACTGGGAATATGTTTGTGCAATGAGGTACCCACAGTTACTGGATTCACAATTCAAATGTCATTTGTTTATATTTAAAAACTTGCATTGGATGTATGGTTTTGTTGTGTTGTCTTTTGTGTTGATGCTGCTTTTAATTCAAGCATTTTCAGGAACATTGGAGAATGCCTCAAATGCATCTGATTCATGTTTTGATTTTCTTCCTTCACTTTTGATATGTATGTAATGACAATGACCTCTTTCAGGAGGTCCTACAGAAATCAAATCAGAAAGTAATTGAAGGTCCAAAAACACCAAAAAAAAACATACAGCAAAGGGTTAGGGAAAGAGTGTAAGTGAAGATTATTTTTTTCCATTGATTTGAAAAAAGGGGATGACTGAAATTGCTAAATTGGGAAAAGAATGTTCTGACTAGGATTATCAATTTATTATACAAAATGGGAAGAAATTGCAGTATTTTATCTTTACCCACAATTTCATCCGCTGTGTCGCCAAGAAAAGTAATGTTGCGTGTGTGTGTGTGCGCGCGCACTATTAAGTGTGCAAAAACTTAGCAGGCTCCCTTTTTTACTTTCATACTGTGTCTTTTTGTTGGAATTTCTTCTGAATTGGCACAAACGTCCATTCGGGCACAAGGATGACAGGTCAAGGTCACTGTGACCTCCTGTCCGACCAATTCTCGTAAACACGATATCTCAGGAACACCTTGAGGGAACTTCTTTAAACCTGGTACAAATGTCCACTTCGACGAAATAATAAACTGCTCAGGTTTTGGTGGTCAAAGGTCAAGGTCACTGTGACCTCATGTCCGTCCCATTTTCGTGATCTCTCGAGGGACGCCTTGAGGGAATTTCTTAAAATTTGGCACAAACGTCCACTTGAATCAAAGTTGAACTGATTAGATGTAGATAAAATGTATTGAAAAGTGATGACATTTTGGACAGACAAGGCAAGGCTTTAATTCTAGTTTGAATTTGGTTTGTTTTGTGTTGTGTCTCTTAGATCCATACCAAGTGTTGCTAACCACGACAATCTCCCTGACGGTGGAAGAGAAGCCAGAGTGGATCTTTGCCACTAAATGCGAGATTGATTCACACGGGGAAACAAGGGCACGGAAGGTGCCATAGGGCGGCGGTGGTCCCATCCTCCAAGGTGACAACTTTAAAGGATCAGAGTACACATGCTCAAATATTCATAACACCTACACCTATCCTATTTTTGCACAAGTTTAACAGTGTGTAATGGCTCTAGGACCTCTAAAAGACAAACCAAATTTCACAGTAGGAGATAAGTTCATTACCGGACTTCAGGAGTGTCAAGAAGCATAAGAAAAAACTTTCATCATACTGCTAAACTGACTAATGTGATGGACTATGATAATGGACTAACAGAAATTGCCATCTTTATATCAAAAAGTGAAAAAACTAATCATAGTATAAAATATGAAAAGTCGGAAAGATTTCATAGTCGAGTATGGGATAATGTAATAAAAAATCTATAGGATGTTGAAAACGGTCACATTATAGTATATCGAAAAATTCATTAAAGATTCATAGTGTAGGATGTCAAAAGAAGCCATAATATAGTATGTCTGCTTCTAAAACTGAGTTCCCTGACCGGGAATCGAACCCGGGCCGCGGCGGTGAGAGCGCCGAATCCTAACCACTAGACAACCAGGGAATGCTCTATGCTTTGTACAGCATGTCCAAAAATGTCATAGTATAGTCTGTCGGAAATAGTCATAAAAAGTCATAGTATAGCATGTCCAAAAAAGTCAAAAAAGTCATAAAGAATGTCCAAAAAAGTCATAAAAAAGTCATAGTATAAATGTAATCTTTATTATAGTAGTCATTACACATCAGGTTTAAACTGCATATAAACCCCATCAGATTGGGAGCAGTTGGCTGCTTAGAAGCGCCAGGGATTCAGAGTCTTGCTCAGGGACACTTAGCAGCCAAGAATGGAACCGCCAACCTTGCTGTTACTGCAACAGCCACGGCCGTCTCAAAGACATTTTTGATTTGCCACCACTATTACACTGCTTCTAAAAGGAAGTTCCCTGACCGGGAATCGAACCCGGGCCGCGGCTGTGAGAGCGCCGAATCCTAACCACTAGACAACCAGGGACTGCTCTATGCTTTGTACAGCATGTCCAAAAAATGTCATAGTTTAGCATGTTGAAAAAAGTTATAAAAAAGTCATAGTAGATGAAAACAATTCCGGTGTCGCTCATTATGATGCATACAATGTGCTGTAACTATGACATTTGTGGTTTGATACCAACCGGCATGTACAGCAATCACCTTATTTCTCCCTGTGTTTCCTGTCCCTCTACCAAAAAAAAAGAAGAATATACACACATAAGTTAGTAAATATGTATACCTTATAACCTTAGTCGCAAGCCACATCTTCACATTCACATTTCACACAATCATGTTTACTCATTTATTGCACATATATTTCAGTACTTGAAATAAATAGATACTGCAATTTTTTTATGAATACTTATGACATGGAATAATGATCATAACATCACAGATTACATGAAGGAAAGACATTACATAATTATTTTTTTAAATACCATTTATATCATTCTTAATACACAAATGACATAAGTAGAAATGCAACTTCTTTAAACAGCTTCTAATCCATAATAGTGTTCACAGTTTATTCAGAAGCAGAGTATCCACTTCATACTGACACTTATTTTGACATAACACCGTCATAGAAAACTTGCTGCACAAACACTGCACTGCAGGTTTGATTGAATGTTGCCATTGTAATGTCTCTCTCACATCTAGTGACACGGTACAGGATTTCTAAGGGACGAGTAATCCTCTTTAGATCATTTGCAAAGCAATTACGCATGCCTCCACTGCTATTAAATATAAAGATAACAGCCTATGAGATAAGATGCTATTTGTACTACGTATCAAATATGGATAGCTGCCTAAGAGCCCTGATATCAGGGAGATATTTTTAAATCCTTGTAAATGAAATTAAAAAATACGACAGTAAAAAATATCTACACTATCATCTATCATGAAATTGATTTAATGAATTTAATGTCCTCATACCTAAATCCTCAATTAATGGACCTATAATTATGCATCACATCATAAATAATACACATTTTATACAGCGCAATCACTTACAATACATGTATTCATGGATAATATCAGGTCTGACATTCCACAGAACAAGGCAATTACATTAATATTTTTAGCTGCCACAAAAACACGAGATAATGTGAAATAAATTGATCATTGCTAATGCAGGTTGGATTTCATTGTGAGAAGGGTGACCAGATCAAACCGTATCACTTTTGAAACCCAAAGTGAGTTGAACTATGGTGACTCGCAACATGCATTTGTCAGCAGGAACCAGAGAGCCTCTTTTGCATGTGTTTTTTTTTTTTTATCATCACTACACACCACACAGCAGGAACAAACGCCACCGACAAGAAAGGAGCCAAACAAAATTTCCCCCACTGACCTGTGACCCAGGGGGCCATGGGGCTGCCCTGCATGCATACAGAGGAGGTTCAAACAGAGTTTATGACTGCATTATCTCTCCTCTTCCTCATCACCTCTCCACCCATCAGTGGACACTAGAAGCCACTACGCTGAAGCAGACAGACCCGGCATCACTCATTCACTCGCCTCCTAGGTGCCTTTGTCAGGTGATTGCTGGCGGAAAAAGGAAAACAGATCAATACATCTCCCATGGGCCTGACAGGTAATCTTTACCTAGGATGAAATATGAGTGGTACCAGCCTGCTGGATTCCTTAACTGTAACAGGGCAATTGACTGGCTGGACGGAAGCCATTCCCCCACTTCCTGGCCATTGGAAATACATTTTGGGGCATACAGTCTGGCTGAAATGTCATTATGGTGGCTGCTAATTACCAGAGAGACAGTAGAGGTGTTTCCCCTCCTGCTACTAATGGAACTGTATCTGAACTGATGCGTCTTCCTTACCTGTCAATGCCTTGGCACCAAAACACACACTGACGGATAGGGCAACAGCAAGAAGCTCTCCTTAAAACACTACACAGTCAATACTTGTCAACGTGTCCAGGGGCATATGTCTTGAAGAAGCCAGCAATGTATTTATCAAAAGCTTTTTTTTTTTTTTTAAATTATAAATGTATTCAGTCTGGACCGTGTATTTCTTGTTGTGTGGCAAGAGCCCAAGCTGGACTCCTTGGTCAAGCTGCAGCAGTGGACCCAGCAGCACTAGCCATGGGTGTGTGTTGGGGGGGGGGGGGGGGGGGGGGGGGGGCTGCCTCATTTTGACTGATTCCTGTGGCAGGATGTCGTGTGTGAGGCATCCATTTAGATGAGTGTGCACACACAGCATTTATAAATGTCATCCCTGGCCAACATGATCACATAAAGCTTTCTCAGATGGATTATTGCAGACATATAACTCACGTTAATTGGCAAATCCCATTCTACTAAATGCGATTCTTCTCTTCAATAAGGCTTTAAAGTTTCTGAAAAAGAATGTAGCTGGTGATAATGCCGTTCATTTCACCATTTTGTAATTATTATTTTTGGTGCATGGAAGATTTCAGATAAGGTTTTTAAAAATATGTCAAAATGTCATTGTAAAAAAACGTTTTCAAGACACTCTCCAGCAGAGATTATGCCTTGTATTTTTAAAGACAGTTATCACCTATGTGGTTTAGGTAAAGCAGGATGTACTTCACTTGATTCCATATATCAAAATGTATTTTTCTGAAAAAACTGCTTGTTTACCAGCTTGGCGAGAAGCGTTGTGTCTGATCTTACTGTTTGCTGCCATTGATCTTTTAATGCATCTGATGCCGAGGGAGGCGGGGAAATGTATACCCCAAGGGTAGGTGAAAATACATTGTGTGACTCTCCTGTCCTGTCTCCAACAGCTCCTCCTACCCCTTTCTGCTGGCTCTCTGCACAGCCCCAAAAGCAACTAATCCACCACTGCTGAAAAACAGGCTGTTCAAACAGATTTGCAGCTGGCCTTGAACTTAAATACATTTGGGGAAATTTGAATATGGAAGGTAGGCTAAAGGGAACAGAGGCAGCCCTCCAAGGACCGCGACTACACTCCCTCTGTGTTGTGCTAATGAGCACCTTTGTACAAACTGTAGCTTTTCAAATCCATGCTAATAGGAGGCCTGTACTTTGTGTGGCTCTCTACCGGTGGTCGCCTTTCTGAACCCTGTAGCAGCATGTGGTCGCTAAACATTCTGATGCTCTCCTGTCTCAGCGCTCTCGTGCTGCCTGCACAGCCATTGTTGGCTGCCGTAAAGTAGAGCCATCCAGCCTCGCCATCCTCCGTCAGTATTCCCGCTGACAAACGCTGCGCTCCCAGAGTGGACATAATTGTTGGATTGTGTGGTAGCAGGTGGCCTGAAGACTGTGTGGAAACAGGAGGGGCCGTCCAGTCTTGAGTCAAACAAGGAGCCTCTTGAAGCTGCTTTGAGGAGATGGCAGAGGGCTTAACAAGGCTTGATTGCATTAACATTTGTCCTGCTTATTATACTACTGGAAAGACTGGATCTAGCAGTAACATGCTGATTTGATGAGTAATGATGTGCTTTGTGTTTTGTTTTTTTTTTTGTCATAAAGTTTGTGCAGCAAGAGGCGTTTTGGCCTTTTAAATTCTCTGGAACAATAGCTTTTCCTTTGTCACTTAAGTGTGCTTGTCCAGGCCCTATTCAGGTTCCTCATGGTTCCTCTGGAGAAACGATAAACTCTGTGAACCTGGTGCACTTGGTCCCACAGCCTCTAGGGTTGAGGTGTTACTGGCTCCCTCTGCCTCTTCTCTCCGGTGATCCTTATGAAATGGGTTGCAAGCTGCAGAGAAATAGATATATACTGTACATGTAACACAGCATTGAGGAAAAAACAGTGAAAGATACTCACATAAATAACAATTATTTCAAATAATAATTATTTAGTCCACGACTCGTGGATCGCTCGCTCGCGTTTTAGGTATATTAAAATACAACTTTGAAGCAATCCTCTTTAAATAGGTTAAATATTAATGAGGTTTTGGTCAAGTGAGCCAAATCCAATTTGGCCCCATATGACTTGTGGACATGGTTATTAAAAGGCCAATCTGTGCTGCTTCTATGGCTTAACTCTCCCCCCCCCCCCCCCTTCGGTTATGCAGTGTAAGAAGCTGTATGTTTTTAACTTCATTCATCACACGTTCTCATCTCAGTGACTAGCTTCCTTTTTAAAGATCCTCTTTGTCTTGATCTCGCTCACCTTTAAAGCTTTTCCTCTCTGGGAGTGAAGGGAAATATCCGAAAGAGAAAAGGGGCCAATTTTTGCAGAAGACAGAGGAACTCTAAAACAATTGCTCTCCCTAACATGCTTGATAAATAAATCTTTCCTGGTCTGCCCAAAAAAAGTTAGCGGCGGTCACACAAGACATTTGCGAGGCAGTCCCAGAGCAGAGGACAAGGGAACTAGAAGTGACATTGTGGCTCTGGGCTGTCTCAAAGGATTAGGCATTACAGCATTCACTGGCATGTGCTTTTGCTCCTTCCCATTATATCTGCTTGTGCCTCTTTCCAGATGACTTCTTCCCCAAACTGATCCGGCGGGCAAGATAATTGATTAATATTTCTTGAGGGAACGATGACTAACCGTTGCTGAGTTTCAACCCAAACACTCAGGTTAAACACAGTCAAAGGCTTGGATCAAAATTTCAGGGGTTTTCATATTTGACAGAGACACAGAAATCGCTGGGAAACGTTTAATGTGTGAGTATGTTAACATGCACAGGGCATTCCAAATACAAGCCTCTATTCTAGGTCAAGGTCACAGTCAGGATAAGCTGTTTACACACATTTTAACATTGTGCTCAAGAGAGCAGGTATTTAAAAAACGAAACATTTAACATCACAAATTGAGGCTGTACTAATGTACAATCGCTGTACCCAGTATTCATGTTTCTCATGCTTAGCTCATTGTATGTTGGAAAGACTCAAATCCTTTACTTTAGCTAAAAGTACAAACACAACAATTTAACATTAAATCAAGTCAATGAAATCCAAATTCTACTTCAGTAATATATTCAGTATTATAAATGTCAATGACAAATATAAGGGGTTGTGAGATGATTGATGGGATACGGGAAAAAACAATTTCAGATTTCTTTTCCAGCTTTTGTGAAATATTGGATAATCTTGGGCCTCAGAGGGGAAACATTGTTTTGGTGAAACTCAAAAAATAGTCATCTGATCTGACACTGGTTATATAAGGAGTCACAAGCCAAAAAGTGTGGGAGCACTGTTTAACATGTATTTATTAGATTTGCATGTGTTGAAATCGAGGTATAAAGAAGCAAAAAATGGAAATACTCAAGTAATGTAAGAGTAGTGGAAAATTGTACTGAAGGACAGTACTTGGGTAAATGTACTTATTTACTCTCCACCACTGGTTGTACTGTTATACTCATTAAAATCATAGTATATTTGTAAATGAATGTGTACAATATAAGATATTTTGAAAATGCTGAATGTGAATAATCAACAGTTTAGATAAAAGATACTTTCATTTGTCCAGAACAGCTACACTTACACTCAACTGGTTTTACATCAAAGTCGATAAAACATTACTACGCAATGGTTTTCTGTCAATGGGAGAATTACAGTACATGCATTTATTGTGGGTGATAATGGGGAGTTGAATGGAACCATCTTACCATCTTAATAAGCTCTCATGTGATGCTCTCTAAAAACAATCATTACAGACCTTCCTGGAGCACTCCCCTTCCCCGTGTTTATTAATCAGCTAATTACACATTGACAGTAATGGACCTGCTGATTCCCACACTTAAATGAACAGGGCTGAATAGCTCTTTAATGATTAGCCTTTGTGTTTCTCTCTCCTGCTCACTCTCCTTCTCTCTCTCTCTCATGCAAACACACACACACACACACACCGTTCTTTTCAAAATTGAAAAAATAGGACATTCAAATCAGACCTCCCGGTTTGAACAAAAGTGGCGAATAAAGAAGCCTAAAAACAAATGTGTCTCCACAAACAAAAAACAACTAGAGTGGTTACAAAGGCAGCGGGTTCATGGCTACACTATGTCAACCTGTGTGGGTTTGAGTGTTAAACTCCAGCCTCCAGCAACAGCGAAAAACACCGTGAAAGTTTGGTGAAGCAGCGCAGGCAGGTGCAGGTGGAGACGGAGGAGATGGAGGGGGTTTTTTGAAGGACGCGAGCAGGGTGCGGAGTGGAGCCGGAGAGGGCGAAATAGTGCGGTGGGCTGCATTTCTGTCAGCAGAAGTGATGGCTGAGTGGTAGCGTTATTTGTCTTGTGCTGCCATACGGCCCTCGCACCAGCCTGGGCATTAATGAGAGGGGGCCGGACCGCCGGGCAGGAACACGGCGGGCCTCAGACGCAGGTGATCTGTCACGCAGCCGTCTTGCTCGGGCAAGGAGACACGTAAAGACAGAGGGGAGAGGAGAGGCGGCAGGGCTGACCGAGGGGCTGGCCTCCACATGGGAACCCAAATGTGGCACTTTTCAACATACAGAGATGGCGCACTAACAGTCTGATGAGGTTAATCAAACTAACTTCACACCCTGCCTATTTACTCCAAACTCTTCCTGAAATTAAGCACACTGCATAAGTTCAAGTTTGGTTTTATTACCATCATCCCTTTATAGAGATAAAGATGAAGGGCATTATACAGTAGAAGACAGCAGGGGAGGAGTAAAATTGCAATAATTAATTAGTCTGTGTGAGACCAGCCAAGGCTATTAAAGTGCTTCAGGATCTTTACACATACTGATTCATCTTTGCCTTACGAATAATTCTCCCAAAACTGTGGAGTGTGTAGAATGTATTCATTTCCATTCTCGATCATTGGGCGACATGGTGATTTTTCTGTTATTCACACATTGCAGAATACAAATCAATATTTTTTGAAATTGCGAAAGACAAAGTAAATCGAGCTTAAGTGACAATTTCAATCTGTATTTTTAATAATAGCCATATATATTTAACAGAAAACTGGCATGCTTTGTTCTATATCTAGTGGGGACTTGTTGGATTGAGTTGGATTGTTGGATTGATGGTAAAAAAAGTAGAAAATGGCCAATTTACGGCTGAGAAATGGAGTGGTCATCTAATCCAAACAGATACCTGGCTTGATAAGTTGTTGTGGTTTTTTTTTTCACAACCAGCTTCAGCACTTCCACGGCAGTGCTAAAAGGGTAAAGAAAGAAGACAAAGCAACAGCTGGGTACCGCCTCAGTAATTCCCCATGGAGACCTGGAAGACACCTCCAGCCACAGACCATTTTCACTCCTGATTACAGAGTTTCAAATCAACCACTAACACATACAACAATCCACTTCCTCTGGCTAACTCAAACAAAGACTCGGCTGTCGTGTTCACTAAGAGCAACGCGCTGTTCCTTCTCCTAAATGCAGTAAACAATCTTTCCATGCAAACAAGATGTTTACCAGAAAGCAACTCCCCTCAACAAATCACTGAATCTGATTTTGTTTCTGAACACATTTATGTCAGAATGGCAACAAACCAAATGTTGTACACAGAGAGTGTGAAAGCTTGTCAGAGTGAATGTGCATCTCCTGGCGGTGGTGAGATTACTGAGGAGAGACATGGTGCAGCAGGCTGCCAAAGTAAAGATTTATACAGAGCAGTTGCAGCTGCAGAAACTGACATTGGACGACATGGGATGCATGATAAATCATGGTGGACAGGGGGCACTAGACTCAAGAAGCAGGAAAACATTCCGAGCGGGGCTGAGGGGGGCAGTGCCAATCAGAGACTCTCCTTCTATGCAATTTAGCAAACAGATCATAATAAAATGTCTAAGAGTACATTAAAGTATCTCCCTTTTAAAAAACACATTAGAAAATATAGCACTTATTTGAATAATACAATGCTACAGTGATAACTGCTGTTTTGCAAGGATGACGTTAATAACATTAATCATTTTTTGTCTTTTGTGTAAAATTGCATCTCGCGTATTTCCCCTTCCTACAGCAGACTGTGGGTCTGTTAACTGTCGAGAAACTGAGGGATGCCCCTCGTTCCGCATGTTGAATATGAGGGGTCCTCAAGGGCCAGGGGTGAATCCTTTTTTACTTTTATGGGAAGTGGCTCAGCGCTGGGGAGGTGAAGGACAGAATTGCTGGCCATTCCATCACTCAGTGCAATAAATGGATGCAATCTGTATCCAAGTAAAGCATTGGCTGTTTTCAAATTCCACCTCTTTTATCCAAATGAATGATGGATCCTGGTACAGTGCGCTGTGCGACAATATTAATATACATCAGAGGCCTGCACCCCTCACTAAATCAGGGAACCACCAGCATTTGTTATTTAAATGACAAACGGCAGCCGCAGGAGTCGAGCACGGAGAAGGGACGCAGAAGAAAAGGTGGACAAACCAATTCAGATTTCAATCCGGCAAAGACACAAGGCGCGAGCCATGACTCTAATGGAAAAAGGCAGCTCCACTGGTCCAAAAAGACACAAAGCCTGCTGCTCAGTGCCAACTCCAATAGGATGAACTCCACATCACACTTCTTTTCTTCTTTTGCTTTAAACAGGAAACGCCAAACGCAACACATTTACCAAGTCTACTTTCCTCTGCTGTTAACCCACCAAATATTCAGCATTCTGTAATTTGGATGGAATTACAGAAATGTATTAACAAGACTAAGAGTCTACAGCCATAACTTCTGGTTGTTCTGGGAGGTCGCATTTAAGCAGAATTGTGCTTTGAGCTAAATGTTAACATCACCACGCTAACATGCTTAATGCCATGCTGATTCTAAACAGGTTCACCATGTTCACCATTGGTGCCTCATTGGACGAGTGTCCCTGTGACACAACCACGACGTCACCAAGGCTATATAGACCTGCGCACACCTTCACCCTGCGCCGCCAATGCGACTCACACTGCTAAAAGTAGGTGAAACAACATTGGTGCCTTGAACAACAGACAGTTTTTGTGTTCAAGAACACACTTGGATCCCGAAGGAGAAACGGATAACTTGCCCCGTGCTCCGCCGCTTTAATCTGCAGGAGGAAGATCACGGCAGGAGAAATTCCGCCGAACAAATCCAAAGAAGCAGATCCCCGCTGCCATACGGAGGATCACACAGTGGGAATGTGCCACTGTTCAAAAGTTTGGGATTTAAGTTTTCAAGATTATGTGTATTGTGATAAAAGTTTGAATTCAGCCCAACCCCAATCTTGGTATAATAAGGGTTCTGTCAAATTGCCAAATCAACACCATAATAACTGGATATCTGTAGCTTTCGCTGTTGCCAAAGTAGATTTTTTCTTTTTCAAAAAGGAGACACAGCAGTGCATTGCACATTCAAGACTGGACTGATGCATTGTTGAAAATAGATAAACCTGAAAAAGTAATTTACATGAATGTAGGCTCTCTGGATAACTACATATGGTCAACCTTCGTAGCAACCATGTCCTGAACAGATAGAAAAGTGTTGTATTTTATGCACATCTATTCACTTGCTAAACTAAGGTAGTACGTTTATGACCTGTAGAGACTATCCCCCTCCCCCATTGTCTGATTAGATATTTATTTATCTTTTTATTTATTCATTTTTTGTATTTCCTTGCTGATGATTGTGTCATTTTGTATTGTTGCTTGCTTGCTAGTTTGATTTCTGGCTCTTTGGAATTGCCTGGCAGGTTGTCACAAACTATTGCGGTTCTGTTTGATCTTCATTTGTATTTGTAGATTAAGAATTTGAAACCGGCCAAAGGTTCATTAGTATGTGTGGAGGGTACCTGATGTTGTGACGGACACAGCTTCCGTTGTCCTCCTCCTCCTGATGTCACTTTGGGACTGATATGCACAGGAGACATTAGTCTGCCTGGGGACACACAGACAGAGTGAGCAAACGTTACCCACAATTTGATGATGCAGCTCCCGCCCACAATACACACATAAACATGTAGAAATCTAATACATTTCACAAAAGTCAATAAAAGCCAGCCAGGCATATTTGCAAACACAGCAGCTTACATTTAGTCTCAGTACGGTGCACATTTTGCCACATCTTAATTTTTCTTCATTAATACATATTTTCACCGGAGAGAATATTCGATGAGGAGAGGTGGTGGGTGCATGTGGCTGAGTCATTGCAGAGTTCACATAAACAAATTACACCTGCTCTATGGCTCCCGTGTCATATGTCAGGAGCCCTGAAATAGGAAAAGCCCCCCCACAAGCTTAATAGCCCTGACTTCAGAGATGTAAAGTTAAGGTCAAGGTCCGTTCCATCACTCTGGGGGGATGTGGGGGGGTGCAGTGTGTATGTTTGTGCCCGGGAGGAGGGGGACAGACTGAGTGGAAGAGAGAGAAGAGAGTTAGTGCTACAATAAGATATGGCAGAAAAAAAAGGCTTCAGTTAAAATCGTGCATATTCTATTTGTTATCCAAAACTAGACTGCATCTCAGAGAGGATTTAATAAACAATATGGTGTGTTGTTTGAAAAAAAAAAAAAAGCCAATAAGGCATAACTGACGGATTACTAACCAACGGAGGTTGAAACAAAAGAGAGCTCCTTGTTAACCAGCGTGGCTCATTTTGGACGGCAGGCAAACACAAAGCCCACAACCCTAACAGGCACATGCTACAATAAGGCCCCGTCAGGGCAGCCTTTTAACAGGCAGCATGTTCCATGACCTCAACACCCATAAATCACATGACGGGTGTGTAGTGGCGGGGTGTCGAGAGCTGTGCGGCGCATGCTTTGAGCGAAGTCTCTATGTTGTATAATCAATAGATATAAAAATAAATGGCCTGACCGTTATTCTCTCCCTGCTACCCCTCTCTAATAAAATCCCAGTAATGCATATTTCATTTACTTTTATACTTATTGATTACCTGTACTCCAGTTAGTAAATCACGCGCCTATCGATCCCTCAATCGTACCTCTGTCGGACAGCACATAACCAGCCATTTGCGCCCCTGATAAAGAGCTCAGGCATTGAACTCCCCACAGTAAATCTTTGCAAACTAACTTTTTAATTCCAAAATCGATCCCCGTTTAACAACGTCGCATTATTTCACGAGGCAGGCCTGCGGTATTAAAAGTAATACCCTGATGCATTTGGTCCTAATGTGTGGAGGTCCATCCCTCCGTCTCTTCTCTCATTACACCGAGGCCGAGGCACTCGAGGGCCCCTGCAGCCTGGAGGGAGGCGAGGGCCCTCCCCTGCTGCTGAGAGCGGAGAGGCACAGCCGCTCAGGGGCCGCCAGGAGCCCACTGAGACACTCAGCACAATGCTAATCAAACATGAGAATACCATCAGCTGGCTCATTAACCAAGGCAAAACACCACCATTCATCTCAGAGCAGAACCCAAAGGCTTTTAATAAGCATGTTACATGGCTCTGTGTAAAACTGAGAGAAGTGGTAAAAAAAATGCAGAACACTGTTTTTTATTACTTAACATCTGTTACTTCATCAGTTTAAACAGTGTGACAGATGTTAGCCAGTTGTTTTGTCCCTAAATATACAGAAACTGTGATGAGAAAACAAAGATTGACTTAGAGGCAATGAGCAATGAAAAAACAGTAATATGCAATGAAGACGGCCAACAACAACAACTCAATTCTGTCAAAGACACAAGGACACCGAGGAAAAAGTCTCCAAGATAGATTTTTCAGGTCATATGAGACGCTTTTAAATGCAGTGCAGTCCCTTAGGGTGCAGAATAAAACAGCACTGACACAGGGTCAATTGTAATTTTGGCGCCCACATCCAAAAGCAAATATATCAATTAAAAAGAATAAATCAAAAGAGGAGTGAAGAGCCGCAGTTACAAAATGGCCATCTATTTTCATTAGGGTACACGGCGCTTCAGGTGTGAGCAGGATCTCAAGATTAATAGAGGTATTCAAATGAATCAGAAAGGATTAGGGTCTCCAGGGAACATAATCAATAGCTCCAAATCAATAATCAATAGGCCACTCACACCAATATACTAACTGCTGACACCGAGATCTCACAATTAAAATGAAAACTGGGAAGGGAGTGGCGTAAGACTATGATTTATCTCACAGCACAAGTGTCATTTAGAAATAAATAAGTCAATAGATAAAAGCTGCTGCTGCCTGGATCAGGTGGGAGGCAGTTATGCATTTTAACGCGGCCGCCGGCCCCGAGCATTACAGCCAAATCCCACAAAGCATTGCAGCTATCCCCACGCCGATACGAGGATAAACAGCATGCAACCTCATACCGCCTTTATCACTTAACATCAAATCTCTGATTGTCGCCGTCAACTCGCTGCAAACAGGAGATGACAGCTTTTATTAATACAGTATCATTTCAACCTGGCCGCAGTACAAGATTAATGCTTACACTCTGCCCACAGAGAAAACACTTTTCTCTCAAGGGTGTTTGGAAACAAAGAAAAGTCAGATGTATGGGGGAGCTCAGCGCTAGAAATCGATCATTCCCGTAAGATGCTCGAAAGAAATGAAAATATAGTGAAGCGAGATCAGGAGTGGACCTTTTCAAGTTTGTTAGGAGCAGGCATGAGCAATTATAGCATTCCTCATTGTCATGCAAAACAATAACTGTAACTGATGCTGTGTTTGCATGTGAATGTGTGTTTTGGAGGAAGTTAAAGGAAGTAAATGGGTGCTATGTGTGCAGAGCTGGGCCGTAAGGACAGAGCAACCATCTCACTGGAGAGTGGATTTGAGCAGCTTGGGGAGATAGATTCAGCTTGTGCCGTCCAACGGGACACATCAGAAGCCCCTCTCGTCAATCCCCCCTCTCTCCCTCATTCATTTGGGAGTATGATTTAGACTTTTTGAAGTGAAGGGTCTTGAATCCCACTATAAAGGAATTAAGAGGTCTCCCCTGAGTCCGCCATTCAAATGAGAGCATGGCAGGGATATGAGGGCTTCTTAATAGAGAGAAATTAGTATTCACAATGCCTCAAACTGGAATCTGAAGGAACCTTTCAGGTGGAGAAGAAAGGGCCAGTTTAGAAAAGAAAGCCCTAAGAAGTCGGGGGCTTTTCATAGCAGTCGTGTTTTTGCCCCTCATCAAGGAGTGCTGGAGCGCTCTGTGAAATAACCCAAGAGAGCGGGAGGAAGAAGAGTGTGTGTGAAGCAAAATTAAGAATGCACCATAAATAGGCAGAGTGGAAACAATACAATGAGGAGTCCCACAGACTCGAGGCCAAGGGGGCTAAGCGGCTTCTCAATAGTCCCCCATGCAGATCCAACAGTTCCAGCGATGACTGGGAGCCATGTGATGCTTTGACAAAGATCTTTTGGATAAATCTTTATTTTACTTTTTTATTTTTTGGTGTAGTCCCAGAAATGCGGGGATTTGAATCCGCATTGCAACTATGTCAACACATAGTATTTCTCTATTTGGGAACGCTGACCTTGAAAACTATTGAATTTAAGTATTGCTGCATCCAACTGTAGCTGTCTATTGTCAATTCAGCTCAGACTCCGGCCCAGGATCACCACTAATCTTCTGTTCGGGGTCCTGGAGAACAGGGTCGCACTGACCTCACACATAAGTAACGTCACTGTGTAGGAAGGCATGCGGTAGATTTCTTTGTCTGTGAGTGACTTTTTGGCAAAAAAAAGGATTTGTTCATGCATAGCACATGTTAAGCATGATTTATTACGTTATTAGGTGTAACACCCATGCTTTATTATGTTGTATGTTGTTGTTTGCATGCTCAGTTTGTACCAAAGGAAATGGCTCCCAATTCAATACTTTTCTGCACATTGGTTTATAATAAGGTCAAAAGAAAAGAAACATTTACATTTGAAGAAAAAAATGGCTGATTTTGTAATTATTATTATTTTTAGGCATACAGCATTATATTCTGTGAGGTCCCAAGCAATGGGGACGTAAAGCCAATGATAACCAAATGAATACGATACGATGGATGTGCACACAGACATTGAAATATGTGGGTTATATATTGTATACCACTACAAAGAATATGCATCAGATTAAATTCTCCAATAGTGTATTTGCAACATGAAACATGCTTTGAATTCACTAATTTATGCAGCAAAAATGGGCTAACAATGAACTCCTTTAAAGTCACACAGTCTCTGAGGCATCATCTTAACAAAGATTACTCTAGTTAACAGCGACCTATGCTCCGTAACTGATTTATTTAAATGAAAAAGCCATAGACTTGTCCATCAATATATTGAGCTTTGATTGAAAACATGGAATGGTGTCTCCAATAGGACCTTGAAAGGCTGTGATATTTAACACATCAACTACCTGTTTCTGCAGATTGAGGTGGAACATCTGAGACGGGAGCTCTCTGACACCATGTCAATAGGACACACTGGTAATGGGCACAAAGGGCTCAACTGGAAATTGAAAGTATCAATAACATTTAGATTTTTGCATTTTCACCATTAAAGTCTGAACAAACTGGGGTCAAAAAGATAAAGCTTGTACTGCAACATACCTGGCTTCGGTCTCTTTTTCCAACAGAAGGCAGCCAAAAGCTAAAAGGAGATAATCAAAGTAAAATCACTCGGTGCAAAATCATGAAGGAAACGGAGTTCTACGACAATTTAAAAGAGTTTTAACCAGTATATCTTACTCTCTCTGGTAAGGATCTTGGGAGAATTGTCTCAGTCTCTCTACAAACACTGGCATGCCGTTGCTCTGTAAAACACAATTCAAAGATACACAGTAAGAAACAAAGACTGTGAGAAAGATATAACTGTTCTACAAAAGAGGAAGAGGCTTTAACCTTGCTGGGAAGCCGCCTCCTGTCCTTCCTAATGCAGCAGGAAGCAGAGCCAGGCACTCGCTGTAGAGGTGAATGATACCGATACCCTGCAACAGCAAAAAGCACCTTTATCTTTCTGCGTCGCAAAATGGTCTGAAAAGAAATGAATGTTGGTAAGAATTTGTGTCTAAAGCACAGAAACGTCGTCCACTACCTCTCTGAGAGGGCCGCGCTGGTTGCAGGAAAGTAGGCGGGGGCCGGTTATCCTCGAGGGAGAGCTGGTTGTCTGACTCCCAGCTGGGCAGCAGGCCGGCCACACCCTTCCCGACTCCACAGTCCCCCTCGAAGAACCAGTCACTCTGCTCGTCATCACCTGTACAACGGGGACAGGGAAGATGTTGCATCAACCAGCATGCTGCGGCCTGCCGCACATTTCTAGCATATTTGCCGAATGCGATGCCGAAGTCAAAAGCACCACCGTCGTAGAATTGCTTCGTCCAAAATAAATCAAGTAGCGTTGTCGGATCTTAATCTTAGAAAATACAAAAAAATTGCACAATTTATTTGGGCTTTTTTGAATCATTCAATTTGGGAGAAGCTAAGTCGCTGTATGTTTGGTGGTCCTACAAACTCCAGTGTAGCTTGAGCTGACACGTGGGTGCATCTTTTAAGGGTAAACTGCTCCTTCAATTACACTCCAACCAGACATCAGCAGCTTCGTCCCCAGACGGCAAGCTCTTCTCAGGCCTGTCAGTCAGCAAAGAACACGCAGGAACCATGCCTCTCACAGTCAAGGTGTAGTGACAACTGTTAAATCAGAGGCCGCCTGGCCCCACCACGGCTAATGAGATTAGCAAAGGCTTCAGCGCTCATTAACACGACATGACAACGTCTTATTAGAGTCGCCTGGGTGCCCAGCAACCAGCCCATTGAATGGAAACCTCCCTCTCTAGCCCCAGCATTCCCTCAGAGTCGAGCAGGTTATTGTCCAAATCTGACGACTCATCAACACTTCTTCTGTGAGCTCCAAATACACAAAATTAAATCCAGTGTTTTTTACTTACCAGATTGAGCCACATTAAGTGTTTAAAGCTGTTGTATAGTTCCAAAGGTGTGTTAACGGTGTTAACGTTTTAATACCTTGTCTTCCCTCATCATTGGTGAACAGACCGGGGTCACTGCTGCATGTGCTGCTGGTTTCCCTGCAAGCAAGAAGAAAAACATCACATGTGAATGATCGTCACTGACCTGTTTGTTTAATATCAATGACATTAGAGGATGAAGAACTCTGCTTTGAATTGCCATCTCAAACCTGACGGGTTGTTTGGGTCAGACAACGCTATAGCATCTGAAAAGTGAACAATGTCAATCAAAAATGTACATGACCCTGTAATGTCAATATTTCACATGTAGCATTCAATAACAAAAATAATGGAGAAGTCCGGAGCTAGAGGTCGACATAAATGGAAATGACACAGAAAGACAGACATGCAGTGTTCTCCCTTGTTGCGATAGCAAACACAAAGGCACGAGGAGAGGCTCTGATCGAAGCCACTGAGTGACATGCACAATCTAATTGAATATCCTCCGCTGTCAGCTCCAATCTAATCTGGCCTGCGTTGTGGAGGATGACAGGAGAGCGAAACACATTCCCCTGCCCGCCCCTCCCTCTGGGTGTGCCCCACGCGCAGAGCGACCCACAGACGTGCCGCTTCCACACAGCAACTGGCCAACATCTGCTGTGTGGGCTGCCACAGCTTACTGCCTGGACTGCTCCACCGCTGCTCCTCTCCACACCCCCAGGGCAACCCCTGTTACAATGCCTCCACACCCTTTGAGCCCCCCTCTGCTACCCCAGACCACCCTGGGTTTCTCTGCCTTTCTCACACCTCAGCCACCTTGAACCGAGACCTCCAGACACTCGAAGGTCATGGAGGGGGATCAGGGGAGGGTGTGGAGTTGACACAGATGGAGGGACAAAAAAGGATTTTCTCTCTCTGACAATGCTGTCATTGCTGACTTGTAACAAGCGAATGTGTCAAGCACACTTGTTCAATAACTACATAAATCTTTATAAATATCGTCCTTTTTCCAGAGGACCTTTTCTGAATACCAGTTAGCTTTAAGGACAAGTCACATCATCGCACCGAGTGAATACAGTCATTCACATAAAGTATATGTTGCCATAAACGCTCACTAATGTGTATTGATTCGCAGATGAAATTAGTCCCCGACAAACCCATTATTTACTAAAAACTCAACAGTGCCCAGCTGTTTTAAGGAGTCACTTAAACTTAAATTAAAACAATATTAAATTCCAGCTGTAGTCCTTTGATGTATTTGTGACACGATTTTTTTAAATGTTGGAACATATTTAGGAACAAATCTTTTTTTGTGACATTTGTAGACCATAATAATAAATTGCTAAAATCCATTTAGATTCAAACTACTTTGTGAAAAATGGGGGGCTGATGCTCTTGATTGCCTTGCATTTTGCTTCTTGTTTGTCATTGCTGACCTTGCTTATAGGAGAAAGCTGGAGGGTCAGATATGCGCTGATACGCTGCTTTGCCATATTGCAGAGGCCTCTAAGTGACGGCAGGATCTGAAAAACCGTCCGTCCAGCCTGCGAGTCTTCCTGGCCAGATGGTCCTGCATCATCTCCCTCTCACATCCGCAAGAAGCAGATGTGAGAGGGAGCAGGCCTCTGGAGGATGTCAGGCCTAGTCAAGCAGTCCTGGACCGTCCCTCCACCCCGTCCCACCCCTTCAGCCCTCTCTCCAGACTGATTCCCCAGGCCTCGGCTCAGCTGTACCCCACCTCTGGACACATTGGCTGGCATCTGGAGCACACAACACTGCAACATCAGTAGAGGACACAGCCACGAGCCCGACAAAAACAACAACTTTGAATTGTATGCTTCATTCTACAACCTTTCTTCGGAACCAGTGATGATTAACTATTTCCAGCAGCGTCTCAACTTCTTCCACTTTCCAAGTAAAAAAAAAAATGTGTTTGCTTCATTTTGGAGGGATTTTGTTCAAAGTTTGAAAAGAATCACAGGTACAAACAATTAATTAGAGACACCCATTAAGTATTTATCCGTATTAAAGGTGTAATGTGATGTCGCTTGGAGCAGCACAGGGCCAATGTGAGACCGTTTCCATTAAGTACTGCCTAATTAATGCCATGAATAATTGAAACCCCCATTTTTCTTAGGACCAAAAGAAACACCTCTTCTCTCTTCAGCAGTGACCTTTGCCAAGAAAAGTTGACAAACATTTTGTGCAAACTTGGTCTTTGGCTCACACGCACACAATAGCACTCCTCCCAGCCATAAGATATTCTACTTTGGATTAAGTGCTATAAAAACAAATAAGTCTTAATTACATAAAATACCATATGTCCATGGTGAAACAAAGGCAAGGGCAAAAACAAAAACCGCACTCCAGTGTTTTAGTGCTGAACTTAAGTCCCCACGTGGCCCTATTGTCTCTACACAAGCCAAAGAGGTGAAGCAAAACACAGTATCCAGATGAGCACTAATCATTAGTATATAATCCTCAGCTCCTGGGAGAGGCAGACCAGTTTGCACAGAGATTACAGGCTAGCCGTCATTTATTGAGCCCGGGCTCATTCTGCAGAGGAATAAAGAAGAGGCAGAGACAGAGGGGGGCAAAGCGCTGATAACAATGGATCTGTGGGCTCTTCAAACAAGCCGCCCCAACCCAAATCCATGCCCTCTTCCATGGGTGTCTGATTATAAGGTTATCCCACCATCCCCGAGCTGCGGTAATTGGATTAGTCTCAGAGATTTATGAAAATTAACTTCGGCAAATGCTGCACTGCTTTTCCCAAAAAATGTCCTCGTAGAGTTTTCAAAATATAAATTACAGCACGAATAAGCCGAGTGTGAGAAAGGCACGCACGACGGCTTTGTGTTTTTTCTGGTAGTAGCAGTAGCAGCTCACAGCTGGAGACGGAGGCTGAGCCCAGGACAGCGTCTACACACAGGTGAGGCCTGCTTTGCTGGGCCAGCCTGGATGCCAGGTGGCCTCACTGCCAGCAGGCTGGGCCAGGTCTAATCAAGGATGTGGAGCCCAACTGGAGCCGCCAACATCTGCTCCCCTTGAACTTGGGTGGCTGAAGGCAAAGCTCCGCTCTGTATGCACATTAGAGTATAGCGACCTTGAGGAGAGGCATGTTTTAAAACACCAGACACTCCATATGAGAAAGGTTAATGGAAGGAATGGAGACTAAAGGAATCCGACTGCTTCAAAAGACATTTCAACAATGGCGCCTGTGTCTGACAATAAATGAACCGTACACTCTCTGAGCATAAATATTGCTGTTGTACCACTGTCAACTCCTCATCGCTGCTACCATTTGTTCGTATTCCGTTGCCTCCGCTACAGCTTATCCATTAGATTGTTGAGCCCTCGGTACAGTGTGGCAGTCTACTGAGCAGCAATCAAGAGCGTTGGCGTTGTGTAAGTGAGAAATGATTGACAGCGTGCCATGGTGTTCCCATTTATTTCTTCTCCGGAGCTGTTTTCTGTCAGAACGGCTATTGATTTTTCCATAAAGTAAGAAAACAAGTACCGTTTAGGGGCCAGGGAGGTCAGCACAAATTAAACCAGATGATGTAAAGCCTTCTGTCTGTCCCATTACCGGTTACCTCGAATGTCTTCTTCTTACATGTTTTATATGATCAACAGATAATGAGATCAGCAAACGAAACACATTGTGCATGCGCATGACAAGACATTGAGAATGGGAGATCCCAGGATTAAAGGACTCTGTTACTGAACGTCGTATTAGCGCGCAACTGAACTGCCCACCTTTTCTATTCATCAGTTGATTATGCATGTGAACCATATGAGGTATTAAGGGCCAAAACATCAATTATACATTCTGAAAAAATATAGTTTTTTAGTATAGTGCACCCTTAAAGGTGAACCGTTTTGCTCTGCAAATATACGAGTTATTCTAATGATAAATAACAGTGCAATGGAAACAATTACTCAATAAATAAGTTGACAGGAATCAAATCTGCTTGAATTGATTAAACATCAAACATTTGCTGATTTCAGCTTATCAAATGTGTGTTTTAGCCACACTAGCAGCATGGTGCACCACTTTGAGCCACACTAATACAAAAACTGTTAAATGGATTTCCATGACATTTTGTAAAGACATTCATGGTCACCAGAGGACGAAGCCGAATAACTTAAGTGATCGACCAGTAGCGCCACCAACAGGTCATATTTTCAATTTTTTCAATGAAATATCTCTACACCTACTGGATGGATCGGCACCACATTCGGTATTATATTATTGTAGC
The DNA here is from genome assembly GCF_910591455.1 of Pholis gunnellus. Taxonomy (NCBI): domain Eukaryota; kingdom Metazoa; phylum Chordata; class Actinopteri; order Perciformes; family Pholidae; genus Pholis; species Pholis gunnellus. The sequence goes on along the minus strand of NC_136542.1, from coordinate 12,910,102 downwards.
CTTTTGTTTTATGTCAAGTGCATTACAATAAAAGTACTTTATTGTTAAAAGGTACTGCACATATAGATGTGCCTTGTAAATTAATTATTCTGGATGTTTTGGACTGCAGCTTTTGATAAAAATGATAGAATACATTAGAAGACGTTAACATTAGCGCAAGGAAATAAGAGTTTTGGTCAGTTGAACTAATGTTCAAAAGACCACGTGATTAACAGAAAAATCATCAGATTAACCGACACAGAAAATAATTGTTAGTTGCAGCTCTTTATAACAAAAAAAACCTCTGGGATAAGGTGACAGCTTAATATAATTGTCAGTCATTTTGCAACATTTAGCCTTTTTGATTCCGCAGTATATTGTAATCTTTGCTCCGCCGTTATATTAAAATGCCACTTTCTGCAGCCAGTTACAGCCACGTTTAGTTTTGCTAAATAAAATGCACACAAGCGGGTGCACTCAGGGACACTGGGACAGGCCAAGCTTTAATTACCCAGCCCAAGAAAGGAATGCATTTCAAAACAAATCAATACCACACCAAGTCACTTATTTATTTGTGACAATATTTCTCGAAAGGAAATAATGAGCTGGAAAATGCCCAGAGGCATAACTATCAAAGATCCCTCCCTGGTGATCATTTCAGCTATAGGAGATGAAGATGAAGAGACTCTATCATTCATTTTTAATGTCAACTCAATACTTTAAAGTGGAGTGGTATGATTGTGAAACTTTTTTTTTTTTTTTTGGTTTAGTTGAGGACACGCTGAATATTGACAAGTGGCTCGATGGAGACAGGCAGTATAGATCATCTTAAATGTCGCCTTGTTTAATTGCTCCTGTCTGATAGTAGTTATGCCCATGACTTTTATGTTATGGGTTTAACTGCCGTGGTAACTTTCTATTTAAAGGGTAAAAAGGGCTTTTAGAGTTTTGAGCTCCTTTTTCAGTATGGTTTTAATCCTGACTTTTTAAACAATGACAGGGTTAACATTTGGCTCGATGCAATGCTGTAAATTAAATGTAGATTTTTTTTTTTTATTGCAACTCTTTGCTACAAAAAATGAACCGCAGCATTTTATGTAATCCCAAAATTTGGCTGGATCTTTTCCGAAAAGGCCTAACTGTGTAACGACATTGTAATGAATGAAGGGTTAGGTTTGACACTAACATAAAAACAAAGAGGAATAAAATACTGATAATCTCTTGAATCTGACATTACCCCTCAGACATCTTCTCGTCAGCGGCATCTCTGTGTTCCTTGGCCATCTTTCTCTTCCAGCACTCCTTCCCCATCAGCCTGGCTCCTTCAGTCTGTCTTTCTGCTCCCACGCAACCGCCAGACCTGTTCTTCGATCCTGGCAGATGCTGCATCCTAGACGGCCTGTGTCTCCGTTTCCTATCTACACCAGAAACCTTTAACTTCTGCTGCAACCTAACTGTGATGTCTGAAGTCATGCGTTTGACCTTCCTCCGCCTCCTGAGATGCCGTCCTGCGTTATTCTCGGTGAAGGAGTCGGACTCTGGCCAGGAGGGCTGCCTAGTCCTGACCGGGCCTCTCATGACGGAGCGCCATCGGTTGGTTGAAGTCATGTCGTCAGAGTCACTGCAGTTGGCCACAGAGGCAGCGATGGTTGAGGAAGAGTTCTCCCTGTATCCTTTGGTCTCGTCCAAACTGGACTCAGAGGCCTCAATCCAGCATCGTCTGTGCTCCAGCGGATAGAGGGAAGATCCACGATAGCGCTTGCGGCCTCTGCGACGACGGATCTGCCGGCGCTGGTGCAGTGGACTCAGGACCATTTCCTCCCACAGCTCCCCCAGCTTGTTTTGCTCCGAGGTCTGCTCCAGAGCAGACACCAGGTCCTGCACCAGCTCATCCATCATGGTGCTGGAAACCAAAGATCCAACATACAACAGGTAAACTCAAGGCAAAATAAATAGATTAGTCTGACATACAACAACCATGACAATAAACAAAAGCTGAATGTGAAGCCAATGCTGAACGGCCTTATGATGCAGCACAGATGACTAATATTCACGAAGAAACTTCCCCAAGTCTCCATAAATACAAGGTCAATAACAATATCTTTATACAATAGTTCACAGCAGCTAATTTCACTTCATATAAGCTGTATGACTTTGTGGCTGTGATGCTTGGGACCATGTTCAGATGGGTAACTAGTAAAACTCCAGGCCCAGAAAAGTACATTTAGAAACCTAATAGTGACATCACAGTTCCTTTGACCTTGATTATTCATGATGTGCAGGTGGACCATTTAGTGGAAGTAAAATCCAAAATGTTTTAGTTAACATAATGTATGTGTTTGACAGGGATATGACAATGTATACCATGAGATCTACTTGTCTATGTTGCCGTACCGTGTCTACTGTGATTGCATTCACTTTAATATATCTAGGTGTGTTGGTCCATTGTGAGCAAAGTTGCACATCAATGAGGATAATTTTGGGGCAGTATTTGCTTTGTATTTTCTTTTTTTTCAGCAATGTTGATTTTTCAGGTATTTTAAACTCTGGATTAGCCCAAAAACTCATATTCATGTCAGGTTATTTTAACCATCAAGTGTTTCGAGATAATGTAAAAATCACATTTGTATTAATATTGCAACATAACATTAACACATCGCCACTTGTATCCATTATTGAAAGCTGTAACTGTGGGTATTGCCAATGGCAATGTGCTGTGTTGGCTCTACCACAGTGGTCTTCTCTCCATACAATCGTTGAGAACGGATGTAACATGGCACATCTAACAAGGAGCCCTCTTTATTGAGATCTAGTCTGACCGTTGGAGTGGATAAATGTCTGGCTATAATCTCCAGGTGTGGTTATGGGCCAAGCAATGCAATAGCGTTTCTACACATAACATGAACCCTGGCTAATTTCATCTTTAAGCCTGGCTGTTCAACGTTGTGGAGGATCCATTTCAAGCTCCCTTTGTTTGACTGCAACGGCGTCAAAATGAAAGCTTGCTCGAGCGTCTGCATATCAACAGCGGGGACAAAAACACAGCATCTTCACAACAAGCTTAGAAAGCGACCTGGACGCTGTACAGCATCCGTGTAGCAAAACGACAGCAGATGCAGGCTGGGCTGCCTGCATGCTCCGTGCAGACTGTGTTACATAACAACATCTAACATATGAGATCAGCACAAGGACAGCCTGAACAGCAACCCATCTCCCTCATGTTAGCGATCAGCGATACACACCGTTAAACGGCGTTTAGCATAGTAACCGTGTCATAATGCGACTCACGGAAGCTACCACGATTGTTTTTGGAATAATAGGAAGAGTGTCCACTGTGTCTTTTTTAGCACTCACCAGTCGCTGCTTGCCTTGTTTTGTTTTTCTGCACAGCTGGGACACCAGACGCACTTCCGCCCTGCTGTCCAGCCAATCGGGTGTCTGAGACTCGCGGTGACTCTGCTGCAAAACAGCCCGTCACACCGCCAGTGTTCGCGCAGATAAGGACCGAAAAGTCAGCCTGCTGTGCAGCAGATAACACACTGAACTTTACCACCGATCAGCGTAACACTCTTATAACACGCTGACAAGTTTCTGGCGTAAACTATTTTCAAATCCCCTGCATTACTGCAGTTTCCCTGCAAGGTGTCTGTGATACCCAACAGAAAATGTGTTGATCCTTCATTGTAGTGTATTATTACTTTATTTCCTATGGTGGGCTCCTAGGCAAAAAACATCTGCACGTGCATGCATTTAATCTATCAGGGCAGTAACTAGGATTGCAGAAATACTAAAGTCATGGGTCAAAGCCCCTAAGTACCCCAAAAAAGAATGTCTATAATGTATTTATTTATATGTATTTCTAATAGAAAGATACATTTCTGTAAGACTTATATAAAATAAACAATGATTTCAAAGAAAGTTGCAAAGAAAAGGATCAGTTAAACTCAACACAACCAATTAATCTGTCTATTTTCCATATCATTTGTATCAAAAAAGGGAATTATAGATCCATAAAATAAAATGACCTTTCCCAACAACAAATATGGAAATGGTGTTTCAAAGAATCTTCGCATACTTTTTCACTAAATATAATCGTACTTTGCGAAGCTCATTCAGTTTTTGTTGTGACTTTGTCTTTGAGGTGTTCTTTCAACTTAACAGTGTTTTTTAAAGGGTGAGTTTATGGTGTTTTGCGTTGGATTGCATTACATTGTCAGGTGAAGCACCTGCAACACTCAAAAGAGGGGAGAGCGGTTTGCCCGTTAATTACAGGGTTGGCGGTTTGATCCCCAACTTCACATGTCAAAATGTCCTTGAGCAAGACACTGAACTCCAAAAACTCCTAAAGGTTAGCCCCCCCCCCCCCCCCCCCCTACTTAATGCTACAGTCCATTAAGCACTTACCTCAGAAATTGCCAGTCAAACCTTTAATGACAGGATTTCAATGGAAATCAAACAGATTAGGTTTTAACATCATCTTAATAAACCTACATGTCATATTTTGTGAATTTCTTCAAACAAAAATCCCAAAACATGTTACGTTTGTGATTAGTTGTAGATTACAGTTATTCTATTACTTCTGCACCATTTAAAACAATAGTGCACTAATAAGTGTTTTATGACTTGTGACAACTCTCAGTAATGAAGAATTGTCTCTCAAAGCCATGGCGTGTTGCTGAATGAAGCAAAAATAAAGAAAAGTCATTTACCAGTTCTTTCATCTCTCAGATGAAGGCAGCCCAAATAATAAAAAAATAAAAGTCTGTGAAAATGAGTACAAAAGCCATTTAATCTCTCTCATCTTCCTCTTAATAACTGCAAATTTCCCCTTGGGCCCATGGGAGAGGGCCTCTCTGTGCCGCTGCCACCTTATCTGTCGCCTCCATATTTCGGAAAGCTGAGCGGCTCCCTCAGTACCCAGCCCCCGGCCTCCTCTCGCTGGGGCCTGTGGGGAAGCTGGGCTCCTGGGCCCACCATTGTTCTGGCCTGGGAGGAAAGTCCAGAGAGAGCCCTGAAAGCTGGAGAATGGGAATATATGAAGAAAAAAAAACTTGAGCCACTGCTTCATTAAGCACCAGCCTTTCACAAGCAAACATATCAGAAACATCCCCCTTTCAGAGGCAGTAATTAGCAATTTGGAAACCTTGCCCCCTCAGGATATACAGTTTCAATTTAGTCAGCAGCTTTAGATTCTTAGGCACTTAATATTCATTGTTTCTGCCATCTTCCCAATTTCTCGACGTACATTGTCTCGTCTTTCACTGGCGATAAAGTGTTTTATCTTTCATGTAATTCTTCTTTTCAATGAGCCCTCTGCAAGAGAAGTTAATTTTTATAAATAATTTTCAAAGGGATTTGCAAAGAATGTGAGGGATATCATAGCAAAGTGCTCTTCAGGAAGTGCCAGGCTGAATATCATATTGAGCTTTTGCTTGATTGATTAAGTCTGGCTGTAAATAGCGTACTGGAAAAGTTCCTGCAACTTACTCGGGAGTTATATTGCAGAGGAAACCTCTGCAACTGATGACATGCCTCAAAAAGTAAACACGTTTCAAGTTTAAATGATCACATTTGATAAAAAAGGGCATCCAGACATACCAGGACAGGTACAAAACATCTTCAGTTTGCATGATTTGTAGTGTGACATTGGCTCTTTTTTGACTGTGTTTGTATTGGCATGGTGAACCCTTGGCATGGATTTAATGGCAATGTTTGCAAACTGCTTATAAAGCCAAACCACATATTGTACCTCAGGGGGACAGGACTGACACTTATCTTTGCCACCATGGAGTCTTTGTTTCAAAATGCTACCACTTCCATTCATTTCCAATCAGCATTGTCTAATGGAAATAATTGATTTTTGCCTCTTCTCCACAAATGAAAAACGCTTGTGATTAAACATTTTGTCTCCAAATCTAAATTCCAAGATCCCCATCAACACTTGAGAAAAAAAAGGCAACTCATTAAAGCAAAAAAGAGAAAGAAGTAGCTAAGACGTGAAAAGAGGAGGCAGGGAATGAAATAATGAATGGAGTCCGAGTGAGCTATCTTTCCCAGGCAGAGCGCCACTAGGGATGCAAACTCTCAGCCACCAGAAATGAGCTACCTATCTGTGAAAAGAGTGACTGCTCCATCCTATTTGATTTGGCTCCCCTATCATCTCTTAAGAAGATGTCAGCCTTGCTTCTTCTATTGCTCTGAGCCTTTATCAACCCGAAGACGATTTCCCTGCAAAAAAAAAAAAAAAAGAGAAGGGGGAGACGCATTTCCGTGCCTTTCAGAGAGCAACACTAAAGAATAAGTGTTATGCGATAAAAAAAGGGGTTGTTAAATAGATCTGTCTATTTGTATGGTAATAATGATCGCTTAAAGACTCGGGGCTCCGTGACTTGTAGAACAAGGAAACAAATCTGTATTCAGGTATTGTGTTAACACAACTCTCCAAACGACCTTGTGAAACTTTCATACAGTAAAAAATGAGTTGAATTCTCATGTTTTTTTCCTTTCTTTGTGTCATTCTTTTCCCCGTCCTGCTAGAGTGCCTATAAGGTCCCTGCGCTGAGCAAAGGCGCGCATCTCAAACCACTGGAGCTCTGCATTTTAAATGATCTTTGTCAGAGCTTTTTATTGACAGATCTGGTACAGAGATTTTAAATTCTAATTTAGCACGTCAGCAACAAATCTGTTGAATATGTTTTTAATACAATTGCTAGTGTTAGAAGAAGTACTTAGATCCATACATAAGTAAAAATAGCAATACCGCAACAAAGAAAAAGTCACATTTTTGCTTGAGTAAAAGCACATTATGCATAAATGGTCCATTTCATGGGTTTCGTTTATACAGTATATACACATATACACATGTAGTGTTCTAGCAATGACGTTTTTTCACTTCATCAATAGTGTACCTAAGTACAGTGCTTGTGTCACCATAAACAGTAGTAGTAGCAGTGGTAGTTATTTTCCATTTTGCTGAATATAAGCTACCTTAATAAATGACTGTCAAAAAGCCAACCTTGATGTCTCTCGTTAGGATTCAAAGGCTCCAGTTTTCTTGTCCCCTGGTGGAACGAGCTATTAACAAAATTATCTGGAAATCCGGCCCATAAACCCCAGGTGCATGTTTTTGTTGTTGTCAAGCAAATCAAACAGTAAGTAGGGGGGGTTGTTTGTTGTTCTGCGTACCTGGAGACCCTGCTGTACATTGTGTCAGATGCATCACTGCCATGGGTGGCCATGTCAACCTGCTCCACAAAGGTGCGTTTGACGTGTCAATTTAGCAGGTGGCTGGTTGAAGCTGAGCCCGGTTAGTTGATCCTTTATCTGCTCTTTTGATATCTGCGTGGCACGTCTGTGTAAACAACAAACAGTTCAGCCCAAAAATGTCTGCCAGGGGGTTGTGTGAATAACGCAACTGATTTTTCAGGCACAGCACCAGAAGGTTAGAGGTTTATGTGACTGACAAGCCTCCACACACCACTGATGGTATAATAATAATGATCTTTTTTGGTATGAACATAGAGTACATCATAGAGTGATGTAGCGCTTCTAACGGGTTAAGAAGATAAAAGATGATATTAAACAGAGGGAAATCAATGTGTCCTAATTTATCAGAGTTGACCATGAAATCCTCTGATTAGAAAAGGACAGCTGAAATAATAACCCTCTAATAAAATAAACCTGCTGTAAATACTGCCTTCCTGTATGAACGTTTTGTTGAGCCTGTGAGAGAGAGATGTTGATTATTTCTAAACCATAGTTTGTGATGTTGTACAGACCTTTTACATTTTGACGTGTCGTGGAAGGAAAAGTACAAGTAATAGCATTATCGACTGTTCTTTTCCATTTGAGTGCCTCAGTAAGCCAGTAAGCCATCCCGCCCAACAGCAGGCTCCTGGAACTGGAACCTGCAGACAGTTAAAGGAATGACCAATCATTAATGTTATTACTTACACTTTTGCTTTTCCTGCAAATCAAAAGGCTTTTTTTTAAACAGCAGACATCTTGATTTGTCACAGAAAAGCATATATATTACTAATAGTAAGAACAGCGATGACTTTGCGCTATTCAAGTGGCCCAATAAGCCACGACAGTGTGACAATGAGCCAGCATGCACAAGACCAGGTTTCTGAAACTGAAAGACAATGAACAAAGGGTAGCATCAGTTCTAGTCTACAATTATATATACATATATATATATATATATGTATATTTTCTCATCAGAACAAGTAATATACTGTCCCAGGTTAATGACAGCATGGAGGGCATGACACTCAGGCAACTCACTTGCCAAGAAATTGAGAACAAATTCACTGTCGGGCTGCACTGAAAATATGAAATATCAGGGCTCATTTTCATGGGATATTAACAGGATGAGCGATTGCTAGTCCAGCAAACAAGATGCAGCCCGTTACACAAGGACAATGTTAACAGCCCAAGGAAGTGAGACAGAAAACTAACATGTTGTCTTTATCCTTTCTGCCCACTTGTGCAGTGTAATGTATGGAACTATTATTAACTGATGTGTACGAGGCAAATGGAAACATTTTCATTATGGATCTTTACTGGTCAATAGTATGAAACGTGATTTAACAAATATTAATAACCAAACCAGTAAATGTGAAGGAATCATAAAGGTCCACAAATACAAATCCCCATTCATCATAACAATGTTGATTTGTAAGAAAGCATTGCTTCAGATGTCATGTCAGTACCATGTTATAGCTTTGAGTCCAGATGTGGACCTTTACTACATATCGTACCTCTCCTTCTCTCCTCACTTTTCCAGTCTGATACTACTATCAAACTACAAATCCAAGATTCCAAGATTGTTATTTACTTCTTCTGTATTTGTTTGTTACGTTTTTGGAGATCTGTCAGAGTGGTAAAATATGAGCAACATCAATCAAATGCAGAAACATTAAAAAGCACTTATTTAACCAAGACACATGAGCAGTATTCAAGGCCTTAAACGTCTCACCACAAATTACGACTGTGTGCATTTTGTGTTGGTCCCTCACAACGGTATTGCTCTCCTGCCTACTGCTGAACAGAGGAGGAGGAGGAGGATGCAGAGTACACAAAGCTCTCCCGGCCCGGCGTGGAAAGCACTAGAGGTAGATTGATTAGCCTACTCGGTTAGGCTGATTAATCAGAGTCTGTTAGGTGGAAACCAGCACCATTTATGGCTGATTATCTTCCCAGAGGGCAAAATCTAAAATCTAAAAGTACAATAGTGGAACTTTTCAACCTCCATTTAAACCCGGCACTTTCTAACTCTTTATTTCGTTATTGAAAATGCTGCTGATATTGGTTTCATGAAGTTCCACATTACTGCTGTGGGAATATTGGGCTTCGCGTTTTTTTAACATTTGAATTTGATAATGGCCAACAAGCCAAAGTAGAAGGAAATAAATATTTTTCTTCTTCAATACATGCATTAAATTAAGCAAGAAAGAACATTTTAGCAGACATACTAATTTCATGGCAGTTGAAGTACTTATGGTTTCAAGCTGTACCCTGAACCCTCAAGCAGGGACCTCTTGATCATCCAAAGATTTAGGCTAAAGGGGAGAAGTCACCAAGGCGTGAGAACATCCTGCTTGAGTGGTGATATAATTCATTAGTTTTTACTCAGTTTATTTATGCCCTGTTGTTCACATTATTCAAACTTTATTTTTGTATTAATATTAAAATAACTTAACCCTTTATGCATTACTGTTTTCTGTATAACAGAACTAAAGGAGCTTGAACTTAATCCTGATGTAGAATAAAAGGCGTTTAAAAAGCCTTATATACTAATATTAAGGTAAATCTATGTCTTTAAAAAAAGGATTACATGTGAAAACCCACGGCACTGTCTTTGGACTATGTGTGAAATTACATTCTCAATTCACAAGTGTCAAACAAATGTTAAAATGCCATGTGCTATTGTGGTTGAAATGATAAAAACGCTCAAACATAAGATTTACTCTGTACTTTTAACTTTTTGCATTGAAAATTGAAATACAAACTTCCACATAAAATCTGAATAAAACATAAAATATATTTTGTATATTTACATATTTTAACATTTCTACATCTTGACCTATTTTGTGTTTAATTTTCTATATTCATCTTTTCTATTTCCTTTAAAATGGTTTCTGTCCTTTCGATTTGTTTTAAAATTGTTGTATTTCCTATTTAGTGTTACATTACATTATCTAAAACACCAGCTTTTATGTCTTTAAAGTGCTGTTATGACCTGAAACGACAAGAAAATTAACCGGCAACTATTTTGAAAATCGGTAAATCTAATTTTTAACAAAAATATAAATTCACAGATTATAACTTCTCCAATGTGAGAATGTTCAGCTTTTCTCTGTTTTACAGTTTCTTTGGGACTGTTGGTTGACATTTGAAGACAATTAGGAACTTGTGAAAGGTCTAATAAGCAACTACTCACTTGATTAAGAAAAGAATCGGCAGATTAATTGAAATAATCTTCAATTTCAGCCCTAGTGCTATACAATTAAGCTTTCCATAACTGTTTTTACACTGAAGGTAGCTTTAAGACAAGCAAGAACAGCTCCCATCTCGTGCTTCACTGAAAAACCAAAACCAACCAACTGACCAACAGGCTCTGTGAAACAGTGAAAGAAAGACTTTATGCAAAGTGTCTGTGACCTTTTACATTGAAGCGAGCTTGATATTATAGTAATGCTGACACTTCCAAATTGGTAAGTGAACACCTATCACCCTGAGGACAGTTGCAATCACCCATTTCATCTTGTACAGCTCATTCTCAGTGGAGCTAGACCACAGTGTGCCACTGGACTTTAACTTGCCCTCTATCACTACAACTACAGGAGGAAGAAGCAAAGGTTTGCTAACATAAACTTATATTACTAAAACATACATAAACTATATTGAGTGTTTGATCTGTGTTTTGTGTGTTACTAGTAGACACAATGTCTCTGAACAATAGGAAAGGAGGTCTCTGGTGGTACCAGCTTCCTCGTCTCTGCGGTCGACCCTTTAATGTTCACACCACACCTCATGCTATTGTCCGGCCGTGCAAGCCAACATTCGGAGAGTGGCCTTCCCCAGCCTGGTCACCCGATTCCATTTATCTACTGGGATAACTATAAAAATCTGTCAGGAGCAGGGTGGGTTTTTTCGCTCAGCCCGGCCTAGTTGGCAGATTGAGAGCCCCCTGTAATGCACAAGTCTGTTTTTATTATTCTTGCTGGGGGAACACTATTTCATCAAGTGCATGATTCCACAGAAGAGAGAAGATAGCCCCCGCCCGGCTATATTTCTTCCAATCAAACATTCCAAGGGGAAAAAATGAGTGGGTGCCATCAAATCCCAGAATAATGCTGCCAGATTTTATGTAAAAAGAAGGACTGATGGACAAATACAGGAAGGCAAGACAAGTTTAATGACGTGTGTTCAGGAGCTGAGATTGGAAAACTGACAGAGAAAAGCAGCCTCTTTGCTGGAATATAAATTGTTGTGCGCTGTAAAAAGGCTTTTATCTGGAGTGAATATGGGACGAAATACACAGGTCAGGGTTAAGTCATTTTCTCCGGCAAGTTAAGCGAATAATGAAGCCGAGCCCGCGCGGAGAGGAGCACTGCTACTGCCAGTTTGTCTTCATTTATTATGCCAAATCTCATGATTTTGGCGTTGGCGCAGTGAGTGCTCTGGCGCGCACCGGTGGACGACATATCGCTTAATTTACACAAGGTAATGAAAGCAGGGAATGGGAGGACAAAACAATTTACCTGCTGACACAGGAAGAAGTGATTTGCGAACATGGGGGGTGAGCGAAAGAGCAGGCAGAGGGCCAGGGCCAAGGGGTGGAAGAGGAGCAGAGATACGGATGAGGGGAAGAAAGGAGGGAAAGGGGGGGGGGGGGGGGGCACGGAAGAATAAAAGAAAGGGAGGCGGAGGGAAAAAACAAAAGGGTGAGGATAGCTTCAGCCTCTGCTCGTCAGGTGATGATGATGGCTTCGATGAGGCAACAGTAAACTCTCACTCTGTCTCTCCCTCCCCCACAGACATGCACACAAAAATACATGCAATCAGGGGGCGAAATTGACCTCAAATCTGGAGGGTCTGTGCTGACAAGGCCCTTGTTTCACTCCTCCTTTCCCCACCAATTGTAATCACTTCTCAGAGAGCCACTTGTGTGGCAAGAATGGGAGGCTCGAACATCACTCTGGAGCCGCAACAAGTATTTTCACCACAAAGAGCAAATCTCTTGACTGCTGTCTCACACCGGTTCAATGGGAATGTATTTGATTTATATACGTTTAGTTCCTTTGAAACTAGCTTAATTTCAGTGGTTTATCTGCCCTGCAAAGATGTCCCCTACCAGCAAAATTTGCTTTGTATCAACATATATTGGAATCAAAGTCACCCAATTTAAGATTACCACACAATGATCCAGATCTAAATTAGCGCTGTTGACCGCCAATCACTCCACAGTGTTGATGGATGCGTTAAAAGTGCACGATTGGCCATTCAGCTGATGGCCTTTCACACAAAGAGAAAAGAGTCTGGCTGAGACTCCCTGACAATATGGCCAGAGCAGCACTGTAATTTTCCAATCACTAGCCCTTCAGGCCAGGCCAGTCCTTAGGGCAGTAAGATCAGATGAGCTCCGGCATTTTCTTTTGTAAGAGGCCAAACTCTATTTGTCTGCTCACAGGAACAAAAACAATCAGGGAGTCGAGAGAGACCGGCTTTTTGGTCTCTCTGGAGATGGGCCAAAGACAGAGCCGGAGGAGAAGGAGGGGGATGGAGGTGGTGGGGGAAGGGACGATGGGGTGACACAGATAACCGAGTCCCCCCCCCCCCCCTCGCCCACAGTGGGTGGCTGGTGCTGGTGATGATGAACGGGGATGCGGCTCAGCACCAGGTCCCTGCTGTCAGGCCTCTCCGCAGGACGAGACAGAGAGAGGAAGTGTCACTCTCGGCGGGCCTGCTGGGCCAACCTGGACTCTGCTGAGTCCTGCTGCTCGAGTCTTCACAACAAATCAAACACCATAACACCCACCCCTCCCCGAACATGGCCACACACACAGCTAGGCCTCCGCCACTGTATGGAAGAATGTGGTGGAAAACACAACCAGGCTGTTGAGCATATACAGCTTCTGAATATCTGCTTCTGTTTGGTTTCGGAATATTCAGCTGGGAAACTAGTGCTGCGGTTGTAAGGGTGGGGGCTCCCTGCGGCCTCTCCTCTGTCTTCCACCTTCCCCTGGCCGCAGCTCTCTCCACAGGCTTATTTCCCCTCACAATGAAAGGTGACAGTGAACAGTGGAACTCATCAGTGTGAATAACACACAGTCATGCTTGGTGAGACCCTCTGGTGGAGCGCGTCACGCGCACACGCGCACACTCGCACACAATGGCGCACACACACACCGAGGCTCAAGGGCCCAGCGGTAGGCACGCTGTCAACCTCAGTGCACTGCCCTCTATTTCAGCTTAACTGGGGACAAATTGAGCAATCTGATGGGTTAAATTTGACATGTTTGCCCGTCTGACCTGTTCTCGTTGTACAGTACAATCACTTTCCATAACTCCAAGGGCTGAAAACAGCGTGCTGAAGCACATACATGAGTTCATAATGAATGCAAGCAACATAACGTTCAATCTGGGGGTCATAACAAAGGTCAGAGTGACATTTGTCAAGTTTACAAACTCAGCTGAGCTCACATTACTGTACCATCAGGTCTGTGGTGGTCGCATGTCCCTCAGCGATGTGCTGTTCTCTTGAGTCTCGCCGTGTCCTTCAGCGGCACCTTATAAGAGCAGTCCATAACACAACCAGTGGTCAGGCTTAATTTACGCACTTTCTCTGTCCACTGCCCCATCAGCATATAGTATCACATAACTGCTAATGGACTAATGGAGGGAGGGAGGGAGGGAGGGAGGGAGCAGGAGCGAGAGGAAGACAGCAATAGTTAGGAAAATGGAGCTCAGGTTCATCCAAACATTTAATAACTTTTCCAATCTGGAGCATTCACCTCTTACTGGGCTAATTATATCACTTAACTTGCCTGGGAGAAGGGGCCAGCGTGGACACTGCTTCTTACAGCGTCGTCACATAACCATGACTTATGCCAGTGCGGCCTAGTAAGCCGGATGAAGTCAGCTTGCCATAAATTTTAATGATCACTCAGACAATACGAACATTCTCAGGGTTTCCACGGCATCGGAAGGGAAATATGGGCGGCGTCACGCAGAAAGGAGAAGCGTGGAAACAGATGTAGAAGAGAGATGTGAAAGGAGAGGAGACGCAGGAGGAGGAGATATTTGTGTGACATGTTCGGGGAAGGTGAGTTTAGACATGGGCAGACACAGCCGCTTGACTGTGAGGGATCAGGTTTTTGTGGTCACCGGGTTGCTAGAAGGCCAACGTCAGGCTGTCCCGAGTATCACATCTACGAGTCTGTTTCAATGGAAAAACAACAGCTGACACTCAACGCTCCCAGGCCAACCACTGACCTCATTCTACGAGTAAAAGGCACTGGACGGAGGGAAAGAAAGCCTGGTGCGATCAATATGGAATGTTGATGGTTTATTCCTCAGCGCAGCAGAAGTTTCTCATAACTTTCAAAAGTTGGAAAAAAAGAGAAAAGGCCATAATGGTGGGAAAATAGATGGGGCATAATGAAAAGGGCTGAGTGCCTTTTTTAATAGCTGTAAAATGGCTAATTAGTCCTCTATGATTGATCATTGAGGGAGCACGCATTGGGAGGTTTGAGTCTCCTGGGCTTTAATAGTTTTCTGGTAAAATAATTTTACATATCTGGTGTAATTAAGAAACGTTCTGTGAACTCTGTGACCTTTGAGTGTGGCATGTGGAAATGTTTTTACAAGAGGGCTCGTCTACTGTTGTGTGAATACATATTTATTATAAGATGTGCATCTTAGCATTAAAGCTATGAGTGTAAACCTATCCTGCAGAATGAGGGATACTGATGGAGGTTGCCGTCTCGATATTCTGCACTTATGAAAAAAGGAGAAGGCAGAGCAGGTCAAAGAGAAATTGATCTCTCTTGTGCTTAATATTAATGTCTGTTTTGTGGCTATCCCGTTTCAGGAGGACCCAGGTCCTGCGGTGGAGCGATTGAATGACAGAGATTACCTGTTTGGAAAGTCCCATGGGACATCTGATTGATAATGCATGACACAAAAATGTTTTTGTTTACCCACAGATATGGCTTTGAGCCGGGTTTCAGTTTCTCGTTTTTTCTTCAGAAACCTGATTCACTGGACTGAAGTGGATTGAGGGGAGAGTCGTGGGTCAGGAGGTCCCAACTGAGCGTTGACTGCCACATCTGGCTCCATAGGTACCAGTACCTTCTCAACCGGGGGTCGTCCACATCATATTCATCCCATTCAGCCTGTGTTGTCCTAGAGGGGATATAACATGAAAACATAATCTCACACCACAATTTCATTCCTTCAGCAGCATTAGATTAGATTGAAACTTCCCTGCACACTTTCCTGAGGCTGTCAAATGAGCTGTCAGTCATGTGTCAGAGTCGGCCCCTGCTCATCTGCTCTAATACATCACACAGCCTTTTATATGGATCAGTATGAGTGGGACTCTCTACACAAACGCCAGCAGCTCATCCGCTGGGACGCAGGGTGATTGATAACATTTCCCCAGCTCTTCACACTCATGCCCATTTGTATAGTTGGTTGGAGAAGGGCCCCTGGTGTCCACTGACATCTACAGTGCCCATCATCGCCTCGCCGAGAACATGACATCAGCCTCGGAAACACAGCAACCCGCTCTGATACATGCCAGGAATGGGCAGCTCTCCATTCATAAAGTACGGCATGACAGCCATTGACAGATCATTTGTACTGGATGCTGATATTTGTGTTTCCCGAACAATGTAAGCAGTACGGGAACCTGGCTCAGGTGCCACTTGAAATTAAAGATGTCAGCTATTTAAACTATGACTATTTAACCTCCATATCATCACGGTCGATAAATGTTTATTGCTCATTAGTATGTAATACTTTAGAAATCCTCAGCTGCTGACACTAGTCTGAGTGTTGAGATCACTGAGGGGAATCCTGAGCCTGTTTTTGTGTACAGTTACATTGGCATATTGGCCAGGCTAATGGCCACTTGGCACATAGACAGCTACCCATCCCAATCCGAGCCTCTCTAATCCAATTGAGGCAACCTGCTTGGCATGAGAGAGACTCATCTGTCTTTGCCGTTCATTAGCAGGGCTCCTCCTCGGCATCGGAGCCCATTCCCATTCCTTCGGATCGGACCGAAAGCAAACCCCTGTCACTGAAACACTGGATCGGCGCTAGAGTTTCAGCAGGGAGGGGAGGGATGTATAATCACTTCTGAGATACATAATCACTGCTGTGTGGGGTAAAGTGTTAGAAAATATGAAACCTCCCACAGGAATAAGCTACACATTTTCACAAACAGTATAAAAACACTTGCCTATGCAGGTAGGTGATTCAGCTCAATATTATGACAACCATGCTTTGGTCCTAAGTAAAGAGCCTTCTTGAGATTGTTTTTTTTTTTTCTTACCATGGCAGGGCTTTATGTCTCGCGGTGGAATGATAATAATGTTTCTAATCTTGTTACATTGCACACAGAATTGTCTTCTGTGTTAATGATGGGCCGGCCCCCTCCCTGCTCCACTGAGATGCTTACTTTCAATTTGTGTACTGTCATCTCCCCGCCACGCGCTTGAAATTGATGCACCCTCTTCCTTTTAATTAAATCAAAAAACAGTCGGGGGTCCCGGCAGGTGGGGGACATGCTCCCATATACAGCCATCACAAAGACCTGGCTGACTCCAGGATGAATCAGGGCTGTTACAGTTCGTCTTTCTGTGTGTGTGACTGTGTGTTGTTTGTGCAGCCAAGTTATTATATGTATAAAATTGATAACAGATTCGAATTACAGGGCACAAAACCGACGTCAATGGAGTAAAATAAACTGTTTTTTACAGATGTAATCAAATGGTTTTGTCAAGAAAAACTATCCCACTACATTCTAACTTTCTTATTGATTTCAGTCAAAAAGCCAGTGGACATTCTTCCTGGTAAAAAAATAAATAACAATCCCAAGAATCTTTCTCAGGTAGGTTTGTCCTCGGGCAGAGCTGGAGCCAAAGTCTAAGAAATGAGAGCGTAAAATTCCCACACATTAGAAGGCGGATAATTGGATTTCCTGTGTCCTGTACGGTGGGCGGTGTGGTTCCTGCAGCTGTGACATTATCAAGGTAACATAACCTGAAGGCTGCGGTGTAGCAGCTCAGGCCCCGCAAGGCCTGTCCTCCAGTTCCACATCACTGCCTGCTTGGCTATTCATCCTGTGGACCCTGCAAATGAAATTATGGGAGGAAGAGCAAAGGACATTCTTTGGGAATTAATCCCATTTATGCCTAAACCCACTTCAGATTTTTATAGTGAGGCCCGTTTTAGATGTAAGGCACATTTACAATTAGACAAGGCCTTAGGAGGATTGAAAGAAATACTATGTGTGTTGGTTTGTTTGGGAGGTTAATTTCTAGACACTAGACAGGAAATAGGAAAGCTAAGAGAAAAAACTGAAAGTTATTCTCAAAGATCAGTTGTCATTGAAACACATGACACAGTGTCTAAACGATCCCTTCATTTCAATAATATAGCATAAACAACAAACAGGAAAAATAAAAATGTACAGTATGTCTTTTATACTGCTACTCTGTACACGAATCTACAGCAGTCCAAATTAACACACAATCGTTCTTTTTTTTTAATTGATATTAAAAAATATTTCCAATTATAAGGTAGTGGACACATTACAGACACTTACTGTGGTCTCTGCGGTCAGATTGCAGGATTGGCTCAAGCTGTCCTGTACGTACACAGTCCACCAGTTTCTTTTCTGAAATATGAAAAAGAAAAAAGATAAAATATCCATAGTAGTATAAATCAACACGATAATGTTTTTGAATGGTATTTTACAGGTATCCCTACTTCCTATTACTTATAGATGTCATAACCACAACGCTAACTTACATTAATATCACTATAAACTCACTAAGGAGGCTTTAACTAGCTGGTAATATAGAAATTAATATATAGAAAAAGCATTATGGCGATTTTTGATAGTGCAACCACATTTTAAAATGACATTGAAAGTGTTTAAGGTAGAAAATAAAAAAATAAAAAGGTTTTGTTTAGTTTGATGTAACTGACATTCACTTTCTCTGTGGACGTTGAGGCTTCAGTCTGACAGGTCAGTGCTATTAATTCTCCTCGTAATTATTTTTTAATCTTCCAAAAATACTATTTTTTGTAGCAGTTTATCATAGCTTAAAACTACAATGGAAGCTTGTGCGTCGAGGTGGCCTTCAAATTCGCAACAACCCGGGCCTCCATGTCAAAACACCTGAAATAAATGTTCCAAAAAAAAAAAAGAAGCGTATTGTCCTTACAAGTGATGTTTCCATCTTACCTGCCTTCTTGTTGTAATAATCTGCTTTGTAACTCAGTTCTAACCACACAGCCAGAGAAAGCACCTGACATCAATTAGCCCCGTCTGTTTGCTCTCGCGCTGCATTGCAGATAAACACTGCCCCCTAGTGACGACACGGGAATACAACTGCTCAGCTGAAGTCAAATCCCAACGTGGTTTGTGGAAGCTGAAGCCTTTCGTTCTTTTTGATTTTTTTAAAAACTCTTTATTGGATTTTATTAGCATGTGCTAATACGTTTAAGACTCTTATTCCTTTTATTAAATAGATGATTTGTAAATTTGATCCAGCATGTTTAATCATCCAGACCACAAAGACCAATATATTATTGTTCATTTTCATTTGTTAAATAACTATGCATGACTTTTCTTTATAAATCATTATTACTACAGCAAATCATATATATTTTAAATGCATATTATTTTTAAATCTCTGTACAAAATATTATATAATGTTTGATGAGATTTTATTTCTCAATTCTGTCTCTGCCGTCATGTAAAATAAACACATATGGGTTTGTAACCTGGGGATACAAAGCTGGACACACACAACCACACACACACACACACACACACACACTACAAGTATTAGTACAAGGACTGGGCTGATTACAGCTCCTTCACTGTCCTCATCAAGACCAGTGTAGACCATAGTCAGAGATGAGAGGCCCCAAACACACACACACATGCACGCACGCACACAAAATACAATAAGCTGTTCTATCCACTGCACACATACATACTGTACTTACAAACACACACAAACAAATACACATAAACACACCGTAACAGCCTCCTCAGGCAGCCTCAGAGCTCAGACAGGTCCCTGCCATTATCCCGTCCTCTACCCTAAACACGCAGTTTTAATTTCAAACCTCTGATTAGCTGATGATTGCATGACAGCCGCCGAACCAGGTTCCCTTTTCACCCGGCTCCCAGACTGCAACTCAATCATGCCCAATTAGTGGGTCCCCAAACACTCTCTCTTATTAGAGGACTCATAATCGACTCATTGTGTCCTGATTTGGCAAATAAATCACTCTGGAGGCTGCTGACTCCCCCCCCCCACCTTCCTCCCTTTCTTCCTCCCCCACTTCTCTCACCCTGTCTTTCACTGCCCACTCCCCATCTTTTCCTTGTCCAGGGGTTCAGTGACAACGTTTTCCGCCGTGCTTTTCATTGGAGCTGACAGTTTGAGCAACGCCGGACTTTTTTATTCCCCCTGAAGAATGAAGAATAATTTAGCAGCTAAGGCAAGGCAGGCAGCATGCGGGTGTCCTTGTCCTACAAGGTTAAGAATCCATTCCATCTGACCAAGAAAGGAGTGAATTAAAATAAATGATGGCCAGATATTTATTGCGAGTTTGTAGATGAAGCCAAGTCACTTCAGTGGACCAGCGGGGCCTGGGCTGCCGGTGGCTCAGTGTTACCGAGTGACCTCCCTACCTAACTGGGAAATAACACACAATGTCACATTATTTATATCTTGTATTTTATATATTTATATCTACAAATGCATGTGTTGGGGGCATCAGGGTGAAACGTCCAATGAGGTAGCAGGACGTAGGCCTATATGAAATTATCTGGTTGGGGGATGCTAAAAATAAGTGTAATTTGATTGAAATAAGGGGGATTCTTGAGAAAACTGAGCTTTGGAGACACAGACAAGGATATCCTGAATGAGACTGGAAACACGGACACACAAATGTCCTTCAATCGGGAGACACAAAACTCAAGGCCGCTCTGACATACAGTAAATGTATTTCATGGTTTAGGCACAGGTTCAGCCGTTCATTTTCACAATGCTTTATGAATCCTTAGTTGCCAATGTTCCAACGATTATAGGGGCCCGCAAGTTGAAAGAGCCTTCAAAAATGCACGAGGATTATGTTTCAGCAGGGCCCAATGCAATATTCTTCCTCAGAGTTCATGGCTGCATACAGCTCCTCGGGAAAGAGATCCGACATGAGAGCTTTACAGACTCAGCAGGGTGGACCAGCTCGAGCCTGGGGGCTTGCGGAGCACTGGGAGTCCTGTGATGTTGCACGCATGCAGGAAACCAGTGGACTGTGATGTAGTGGACTCAGAGTCAGACCCAAAGAGTAGCTTTAGTAACGTCCCACTGTGACGGTGAGCTCCCTCTCCAGGCTCAAACAGCTTCTCCTACAGCAGGAGATCCTGTGAAGAAACCTCAGGATGCTGCTTTCCTTTATCCAAACCAAACCAAGCCTTTTCCCTTACATTGTCTCCCCCTCCTCCACTCTACCAAGGGCTATGAGTTTGGTGTGTGTGAATGTGTGTGTGTGTGTGTGTGTTGACTGGTCATTAGTCTCTGTTTACAGTGGAGAGAGCCTGGCCAGCTGGCATATGACGTGTGATGTGCGGCGCTGTAGTCTACCACTGTGAGACCCCCGTGGCAGAGTCGTGGAGGCCCAGCAACCCCCTTCCCCAGGCGGGGCCGCAGAGACCGCAGCGAGCCCTCGGCAGATGGAGCCTCCAGCGTTTCCCGTCTCTCTTCTACAAGCAAAGAAGAGGTGGAGCGGGCGCTGGAGGTGGGACTGGCCCTGGCCCCCATCACAGATGCCAGGAGAAGGCTGAGACTCTGGCGAGACCCTGCTGGGAGGGTGCTGGGCCGGAACAGGTGCAATCTCAGCCCCTCGATCCCCTCTGTCAGCACCTCAGTGGTGGAGCCCGCGCTCTCTTCCTGTCCTCGCTCCTTCTCATTCACACACTCGAGAGGTGTTGTGGGGTTACATCCAGCCCCTCCCGCCCAGCAACAAATCCAGACACCAAAAATCACGACTAGACACAGTGCTCTTGCTGCCTTGTATCTTTCCCTCAAAGAGAACAAAAATTAAAAAAAAGTACCAAGTTCAAAGTACATTAACAGAAGTGTGTCTGTGACCCTCGGAGGGCAAACTGTTGTGTTGACTCAGGCGTTTTCCTCTGCTGGCTAGGATAAGCTCCTGGGCTGACCTCACCACTGCCGGAGGGCCAACACAACTACTCTCCCATCAGTCCTTGCTTTATCGCAAGTGGCTTCAAGACAAAGAGGTTCTGCTGAATACCTGGCCTGTATGATGGAAAGAGTTTATGACAGGGGGGGGGGGGGGGGGGGGTCGGGGGGGTCGGGGATGGCGAGGCCCAGCAGGCCACCTTGACCTGTCCCTGCTCAGGGGACCTTGGTGAACCCCATCCCATTGCCCCCAGCCCCCCACAGGCGACCTGGCCACTCCAACCACCACTGAGTTATTATCATAATTTCCCAGAGAGGCATTGCAGGGCCTCCGCGATCAGAGAGGCATCCGTGTTTTACAGAATGTTTTGTGTTTTATTGCCTTTAAGTCACTCATAGGCCAGCGGAGAGGGCCCACAATGATAAGAAAACCAGTCATGTGAAAAATGAAGGACCTCGCGTACAGGACTGAGAGGTGAGGAAGGGAAATAATAAAATACATGACAAATAGTGAGCTAGACTGTATTTCATGTTCGAACCCCTGTCTCGCCTTCCAACCCTCGGCTGCACTAAAAACATATGAGGGGAAATAATAATAATGAATTCAGCCAATCTCACTGTTACAAAAAGAACAGAAGCTTTTTTTTTCCTCCATCTCATGGTTTACACTTGAAAAAAACTCCCGGCCTCTCATTCCCCCTCCTGGGTCCTTTGACAACATGACGGCCGCAAGATGCCCAGGGGCATTCAAAGCTGCCACCGTCCCAGCCATTTCATGTCCAAGCCCACCTGGGGTAAACAAAAAAGGGCTTGGAGCGATAGAATATTAACTAAAGAAGAGAGGGGGGAAAATTGCACTGACAAAACTGAAAATACTTTTCAACCCATCAAACTTTCTGTCTTAAAAAATACCGCTTTCATTGTCTCTTGTGGCGTAATTCCCCCTCCTCTCCCACAACCCCTGCAGGTTTTTTTTTATAAAGGTGCAGTATATCTAATGAAAACTAAAGCATCTGTTTAATCTAGCTATTTCAAAAGCAAATCCCCTTTTGATCAAAAAATGATATTGATCTGACTGCCTTAGTTGTGTGGCGAGGACTTCTCCTACAAACTTGAAATAACAGTCTTTGTGGCAAATCAATACTGCGGCTGCTTTTTGAGGCTGGTTTCAAAGGGCACACGATCTATTTGAATATGGTTGATATAGTTGAGCTAGTTACGTTCTAAATTAATGTGTAAAACACGATCTCGGTCTGGCATTAAAAAAGGGGGATGTCTTTATTTTTTTGCCTTTTTTTTAACTGATAATAATCCTCTCATGACCGGTTCATGGCACCTGCTGGCTGGGTCAGCGACAGGGAACCCGTGACAGGCACGCGGCCCCTGGTGGAATGAACTGGTCCTAATATTCCTTGAGCTTTAGCGTGTCTGTCCTCACCCCTCACTCTCTGTCTGCGGGGCCCCGGCATCGGGCCCCATGCTATCTTCACATCTCCCCATTTTCTTTAATTACACCTCGGCATATTGCTTTTGGGCCATGGAAGGCAGATATTGAGACCAGATAAGATGTATAAACTTCTGTCAACACCACGGCATATTAGGTAGAGCTGGAAGCATATTATCTCTATTCTATCCTTCCAATTAGTGCCCAATATCAAAATACATTAAGACAAGCCTGTCGATGAAGAGCAGGAAAAAACATTACATTAACAGGGCCTTCGTCTGTTTTTTATTAAAATTGTATTACTTCCTTGCGTTTGTTTTCTTTGCCACAAAATGAGTAATTTCCACCAAGGGACCCAATAAAAACACAGATAAATTACCCATTTAAACTCAACGGCCTGAGAACTCCCTGTGCTCAGCTGGTCCACACTGGCCTAAAGGTTTTATAGTGGGCCTTCAGTAACAAACTGCTGCTTTAAAAATAAACAGTGTAGAGTCACACGAGAAAACTTCTTGTCCTACATAAACTCTGAGATTTGGTCAGCCATGGTGTTGCATGCGTCCCATCAAATCAAAGGATTTTAAACACTGTGTCATTACGGGAACATTGTGAATGAAATATCGGATTACAGAAGCATCCATTGGGGCAACATGGATTTTTACAGCAGTAATGGCTCCATTATTTTAATAGAAAAATGTCAAGGAAAACAAATTACACCCCAAACCCATGTGAGGCCTGTATCATCTGATCTGATATACGCAGCATCAACGTGGCCTCAGACTCAGCTCACCTCTCAGTGACACCATGTTCATCTGAAAGCTGCCCCATAACCAAAAAAAGCTCTCTATGAACACAACTGTCTTCTTCACTAGAAATAATGTACATATTGTAGCTGTTTAGACGTGATTGAATTCACTGCACCCAGACAGTGAGAGGTCATTCGGCGCCTCGCTTGCAGCATCAGGATATACTGTGTGCACT
This sequence comes from Pholis gunnellus, assembly GCF_910591455.1. Classification (NCBI taxonomy): domain Eukaryota; kingdom Metazoa; phylum Chordata; class Actinopteri; order Perciformes; family Pholidae; genus Pholis; species Pholis gunnellus. The sequence goes on along the minus strand of NC_136542.1, from coordinate 12,886,234 downwards.
GAGAGACATGGAGAGAATAAAGGAGAAGAGAGCGGCAGGATGAGGGTGTGTAGAGAGAGGTCACTTTGAGAAGCTGGATGCAAGCATATGCCAAACAGCGTCTCTGGATCTCTCTCTCTCTCTTTCTCTAATCCCCTCTCTGATCCACCGATGCTCGGGCCAATCATTTGAGGCCGGCCGCAACCCGTGATCACTGGGCCCTAATCTGAGACCTCGGCCCGTCCGCAGTCCACCTCAGACAGCACCGGCCCGCTGCCAGCATAGGAGTGGCAGGCTTAGCCTTCTCCAGAGAGACAGCTAGAGGTTGTCTCTACATGGATGGGCACTTCGCAGCTCGGCGGGGGCGGGAGGAAGGGGCAACATAGCAGCTGCTCAGGGCATATGGGTAGAATTCATTAAGTCTGGCTAAATAAGCCAATTGTGGAGGCGGTAAAAGAAAAAAAAAAAGGTGTGCGTTTGTTTGTCTGATAGAGAAACAAACAAGAGATCGCTCACTGCGTTTGAGCACTGAGCTCAAAATATTCTGCCACGCACACGTATTCTGAGCACAAATATCCCGTGTGATAGCTTCGTCCTGAGGTGTTACACTTGATGAAGTTGATTCAAGGCCGACCAAATGAAAAAAGAAAAAAATCAGGATCTATTTGTGATGGGCAGTGATTGAGCTGTTAGATGCATAGATTACGTGTCCTTGAGGGTTTTGCTGTGCATCTCCAAATGTCATGAGACTGCTCCCTGCCTCAGAAATAAACCTAATCACAATCTGTAAATGTTACAGCTGTTTCTCTAATAGACCTGGCCTGACTTTGGAGGCCTGCGTTTATATTCACACACATGAACCAAAGACAAAACTGAATGCTGATACTTGCGACCAGCACATGTTGAAGGCACGTTATACAGCGGAAATCATATCAACGTCTGTGCAAATGTGTCAGAGCCAATGTCGATTTAAATTCAGAGCGGAAAACATACGTATTCTGTCCTGTGGGCTGTTTTGTGGGCTCTTTATTCAGCGTTATCACATTGTTGTAAGGAATTTGTGTTCTATCACTTTGAAGAGCACACAGCTGACACCTGCTGATGTCTTGTTCCCCCGACTTACATCCATTCCTCTTTATCCAGTAAAAAGGTATAATGTATGCTAATCCCCCAGGTGTCAATAGGAACTCTGTTCAATGCATTTGAGATAATAGTGAAGAAGGGGTTGCTCCTATCGAAGACCTGGAAGATAAAGTCAATGGCACAGTCAATAACAATAAGGTTGTAGGCTTTAATGAGGAATGTTAATTTGAAGACAATCAACTGGATTTCAGCTTAGCTGATTATCAACCTTGGACTTGTATGAGGGTGTTGATAATGCTGGCCGTACAGGAAGGGCATCTGTATCTGTGATGGCTTTTTCAAGAGAAGCTTTTCACACAAAATCAGTTTGCCTTTTGGCTGTTTAAGTTTAAAACTAACAGACAAATAAGGGGACATTTAAAACTAAATTAAAAAGAAGACAACACCGCATATTCACTGCACCGTGAACTTTATTTAGAAAATACAAGAAACACTGTATTTACGCTTTAAAATATATACATTCTGGATAACAAATAGTAATTAAAGTTACTATAACCAAAGTCACTGGCCCTTCTGTGTAATAGACATTCACCCAGTTCTCCCTTGAGCCATTTAAAGTCACAGTCCAAAGCTCCACCTCATGTCACAGGCAATGCGGCCTGCTCCTCACTCTCTCCTTGATCCCATTCCATCAGCAGCTCTGAGGACACCTCTGTAAACAGATGATCCCAGTCCCAGTTCACATCATCCTGCATAGCAAGAAGAGGGGGAGAAAAAGAAGAATTAGGGAGGCAGAGGGAGACATACCACGAAAGAGAGCATGGGGAACAGGGGGAGCAAAGAGAGGAGAACGGGGTAAGGAGAGCAGAGGGTGTTAATGTACACATCATAAATCTTGATTACCTGGGAGACAGAGTGGCAACCTCCCCTGGTGCTCCAGAAACAGCTGGACAGGCATTCGCTGGGAGCTCACACGCTATATTTACTAAAAACTCACTCACCTCCTTCACCTCCTGTTCTGGTGCCAAAACCTTGGTGAGTAGCTTCAAGTCAATCTCTCCATCCTGAAGAAAGACCGCAGCCAAATTCACTTAGCTTGCACAAACAGAGCTGTTGTTGGTTATGAAATGAAATGGACCGCTTTGACGAGAAGAGATGTAAAAATAAATGTACTTGACTTACTAAGGTCTGGAACGCAGAATAATACTTCAGATCATTGTCCAGATCTCTGTAGGTCATTACCCGGTTCACCTGGACGCTAACAGGATCACAGAAAGTCACGAGTCAGTATCCGATACACGAGAGAAACACAACAGACGTGCGTTTCAATCGGGACAACACGTCGCAGAAAAACAGTAGCCATCCTGACTCAAGTGCTTTCACGCTTACATGCAAACTGCAAACCAAGTCTAAGAAGTGGCTTTGTAGAAGTTTTGAAGACTTCAAGCAAAGACCACAGAGAGCAGGACATGGTTGCCAAGTGGTAAACGCTTCAAATTGAAACCCAGCTGCTTATCTGTGGGTTGGAATTAAGTGGGGGGGGCTCTCAAAGTGGCCGGGGCCTAGCAGTGCATGCCAGTCCTACTTACTGCACATTACACGCTACATTGCCCCCGCAATGAGTTCAATGTGGATATTATCTCGCACAGAGAGCAAGCCCCAGCCTAATAACCTCCACCGCTGTCATAGCCGTGCTACATATTCGACACATGTCGGCGTGTCTCTCACTGCCCTGTAAATCAAAAGGCCCTGGTTAGTAGAGACCCCGGTAACAGAGTTGCATAAATCACACCCAACTGTTATTTCTCCATTTCTGCCCGATAAAGTAAGACACTCTGCAATGGCACGAGAGGAGGACAGGTAACCATCAAAGTCACCAGAGCAGGCTACTGATCCAGCGTCCTGTGCATGGACAGAGGTTAACTGTCACGTAAGGACACGCTGTGTGTGTGTGTGTGTGTGTGTGTGTGTGTGTGTGTATAAACGGATGAACTTCTAAAAGTTGAAGGCGTCACTACCTTGGTGGAGCTGCAACTTGCATTGTTAGATCTTCTTCCTGCACTTCGTCGAGGTCTGGAATCACTGGAATATCTGAAAAACACACACAGACCACGACATTTTACAAACGATCGGATAACATTTCTTTTTTAAAAAGTGTCAAAATATGATGAGAAAATCTGATTGGCAGCCAAATGACAGAATCATTTATGAAAAATGCAGAAACTCCCCTGTGTACGGCTGCAACATCTTTGTTTGAATATGGGTATGTGTGACCATGCCCCCCCCCCCCCCCCCCCCCCCCTCCCTCTAGTTACATTCTCATAAGAGCTGCCCTGTCACAATAACCATGCGGCCATGAATATTCAGGAGGCGAGGCGGCAGCTCTTCGTGCTGTGAGAGGGGCGCTAGCCAGGGGCTCCCCAGAAAGCACCCCCTGCTACCTTAGCATTTGGGCCCTGTCAGCGCCGCCCACCCCGAGGACCCGCGGTGGCCGGTAGGCCGACCTCCATGTCCACTCTGCCACTCCGACTGGGGCGGCATCCAGCCACGTGCAAGAGTATTTGCTTGCAGGCCCATCTGTGTGGGGTCGGAAGTCACAGTGCGGCCTGGCAGGAGCTGCGGTGCCGGGAGCCGCCAACCCGCTGCTCAAACAGTGGGAACCCACTTTAATTGGCAAAACGCAACAGGACAGAGGATGGCTCTGCTCCCAAGAAGGACAGGGGAAACTTTCACAGCATTTTTCAGACGGACATTTGTTGGAGCAGGGAAATTTAAACATTTTAAAAAGCATCATTAAGGATATAGAAAGATTGGATGCAGTTAAGCTAAATGATCAATAATTCATGAATAGAATGATTGAAATGTGTTTAAAGACTCATTATTCCATTAAGTCCATTATTGTGTGATGATATTTATCATATCAAGGAAACTATATAGCGACAGGAGAACGTACACAACAATCAATGAGGAGAAACTGTCAATCATGTCAGCAGTATGCGTTGTTGTATAGTACAGACCTTACCGGCTCCTCATCTGCCCTCATAGAAACCCTGTTAACTTTGGATGCGATGTGGATTTCCTGAACAATACTTTCGGGAGGCGGCGCATCCTTATTAGCTCGACAGCCGAGTGTTGACAGTGAGAGAGAGGAACACAGATAGAGACCGGAAGAAAGAGAGAGAGGAACAGACAGATGCTGAGAGGAAAAGAGAGAGCTGGACTGCACGAAGAGGGTTGTCAGTAATCTCTAACCACAGTACTGCGCCCTGAGGGGAAAGTCAATAGAGGAGCTAAATAGAGGTGAGGAGATGGAAGTGTGCATCTGATGTGAGGAAATATCTTGGCATCTATGTCATTCCCTCAAAATAACTCCTGAAAATAAACATCGATCTTTGATGGAAAACTACATTTCAGTTCTCTATAAAAGTTATGGAGACTTTAAAATACTTTTTTTTTAATTCTACAAAACCTAACCAATCAACTTTCAGTATATTAAAAAAAAAAGCTCACCCTCTGTTGATAACTTATTTCTCTTCTTTAATTAAACCAAATTAAAAATGCCAAGCTCGTTTAGCCGCTGACAAGATTCATCTGTGTTTCTGATATCCAAATAAATGCGGGCGCGGGTATTTCATATTCATGAGGCCCACGGTGACACTTTGTCCTCTCATTTACAAAGCACAGCGTTCAGCAGAATCCGTCCCCCCTGGACCCCCAATCAAATTTAATGGTCTTAGTGCAATGACATCAAAAAGCCTTGCCGTCCGGCTCTCTGCAAACGACTTCCTGGGTTGTCTGTCCGTCCACACCCACGCCTTTTCATTTCAGCCCGTAATGCACTATTACCACACTCCATGAGAGTTCAATGTGAAGCACAGAGGCTTATGTTGTCTATATGCAAAGTCTATTATTAAGTGAAAGAAGAAACAACATTTTTAAATGAGCTTCAAATTCAAGCCATTACTGGAGGTCAAGCGGGGGCATCGAAGCAGCCGCAAACAAGCCGGTGTTTTCTTCTGACGCAGAGGGCAGCTCCATCAGGAGGAGCCGTCGCTCCTCGGCACGGCACATTACTTACGCTCGCTTCCTTCCCTCGGCTGGACATGCATCAAGGTGGCTTTTGTCTGGCAGCGAAGCAGGCCCACGCGTATACCCTTATTACGGTCGCGTCCAGCTTTCTCGCTGAAGCATGTAAATATCAAAAGGGGGATAATTTGCTGTGAATGTAGACATACTCCCGGCAGGCACACGCTCAGTCAGTGACTTTGGGAGAGCAGGTAATCTACGCAGGGGTCCAGTCAAATGATTACCTAGGTACAGGATCCATTTGAAAGGCTTATGGGACAATATTCAACACATCAGCGGCTAAGAGTAAGACGGCGAGAGATGAAACATTTTTAGGTGACCAGCAGGAGGCTGTGGGGGCAGCTGATGGGAGGATGGGAGCAGGGGACCGGGCTAGCCTTCCCTCTCTATCTCTCTCTCTCTCTCTCTCTCTCTCTGTGCTTGTAGCCAGTGGACATAAGGGATAAGGGTAGGGGACATAATCAAGATCGCAGGGGCTATCTCACTAACCCTCAGCACTGTAATTTCCAATGCCCCGGCCCCCGGCTCTGTATTAAGAGGTCTCCCTCCACAGAGTAATAATCTTTCCGGCGGCCTTAACTGCAAGAGAACCAAACCTCTGGACTCTTCAATTAACTGGCCGTTTGAGCCAGCGCATACCCGACAGTGACAGACAAATGTGTGTGTGTGTGTGTGTGTAAAACGTAAGAGATATGTACAGTACTGTGAAATGTTTACAGTACCTCAAAACCTGCCGTGAACGTGTGCCATTCACTGTGATTTATCGAGACATTTGAATTTCATTTGAGAGTTTTAAAATACAATTATATTCTTGACTTCCAAGTAAGACTCTGAAATGCAACATTTACTTTAGAGCTGATCGATAATTAAATATTATTTTGCTACATCCCCATATTTTAATAATTTGACAAACTCTTCATCCTAGTGCACAAGTTAAATATTTGAATAAAAAGCTAAAAGGACATTTGACTATTTTTATTCTAATTATTATTACTGTGTATTGCAATACTCTGAATTTAGAAACATGATGGACAGCGTTATGATCTGTAGTCGACTGTAGATTTATAGGGTTTCAAACAATATAGCATTCGTTTATTTTTTCATGAATGGCATTACTCAAAACTACAAGAGATACTGACGTGTCCTTCAGCATTGTCAACTAAGCATTTCATGCTGCTAACCTATCTTTACGGAGGCAATTTGATCCCATTTCCCCAGCTGCCTTGTGCCACAAAATAGAACAATTATTCCAGGCAGAGTTTAGCCGAATTTCCCCCTCAGTTCTGACATTGTTTGTGCTGCGCAGAGTTGGGCCCTCAGGTGACTCAGTTACCGCGAGATCGGTATTCAACCTGACACTTTGTGTGCATGTGTGTGTGGCTAACTGTGTCGCTCTAGGTGGTGAGGGGGAAACACTTAACTCCCGACCACAATATTCTCCATCACCTATAGATCTAACTTTATTTAATGAGCACAGTCACTGCTAATACGGTGTTCACACAGTGGTCAAACGGATGAACACAGAGGCAGAGTTTAAACATATGAATCCATGCTGGATTCAAGGAGAACTATGCTGTGAGCATCAGTGAAAAGCGATGATCTGACTGCCTGCTTATCTGCTCTACTTGCAGAGGATGAATGCGCCGGGGAGGCACCGGAGGGCTCCTCTTTGCCCGCGAGGAGAGACACAGAGCGGGGGGGATAGTGAGGGTGCTCTTACCTCCTTCATCATCTGATCCCTGGGGAGTTTGTGGTCGCAGGCGGCGGCTGTAGAAACAGGCGAGGGTGAGAGTACGAACTATTTCATGCTTTTCAAAAATGCAGCCCAACGGTGAGGTCATCACAGGGAGTGAGTGAGTTGGGTCACTTTTCTTTGATGATGGGCTTGTTTTTTTGTCTCATGGTAGTCGGGACACTTGCTCGGTCTGCTACGGTGTGACTGAGACTTCTGAACAGTCGTCTCTGCCTAAAGAGACCGAATGTGCTTATGAGACGTTTGCTGTGCTGTCTGGGTGACCAGCCTTAGACAAGTTCACCTCTAGGATTTAAAACTAAACAAACAGCTGGAGCTGAATAAGTATCACTGAGACAAGGCAGTTGTGACAGAAGCACAACACAAGGGATGTTTCTAATAACTTGACACTCAAAGCCTCTGTCTCGCTACAGCCATTCAGGCACCGGGCTCCAACCGCTATACGACGAGTAAAACATCGACGACTTCGTCCTCTACCTGCCTCTCCTCCTGATGTCTATTCCAGTCACAGAAGGATGTGAAGGAGGGTGAGCGGGAAAAAAAAAATAGAATAACAGGAAAACTTGGCTGCTCACAGCAATAAAAGTGATGACAACTCAGTCACGCTGTTTTTGTAATCATGTTAAGTGATTGTTCTTGGAAGGCAAGGATTAGTTGCAACCAAGGACAATCTGAAAATCACAGCGCTGTTTCCATTTTACTGCAACAGGAACAAACATTTTAAACTGACCTATTTTCATCCATACACACACACACACACACACATAAATGGAACTGGCAGTAAATTCAATAAACAAGTGCAGGAGGAGTACAATGAAATATGGATGTTAACTTACTCTTCCAGGTCTTCAGCTGCAGGTCTTCTTGAAGATCTGTAGAACAGCAGAAAAATGTTCAATCATTAAAATAAAACACACTTGTTAGATTACGTTTTCCCTACATTCAAATTAATGGTAAGCAAAAAACTCAACGATGTCTCTCTCTCTCTCTCTCTCTCTCTCATATATATATACATACATATATATATATATATATATATATGTGTGTATTTCTGATGGATACATCCTTTCTATCTGTATCTAATGATAGTAATCCTGCTACACCAGACACAGTGGGGTCTACAGTAGTTGTGTCTTCTCCTCTCTGTTGTCTCAGCCTCGTCTCCTGCTGGTTCATACTGCTATTTCAGACTTCTCTCCATTTACACAGCTCAGCTTGAACAGAGCATGCCAGACACCAAAACACTGTGTTTTGACACTTCTCTGCCTCAACATAGTATTTTTAGCATTCACAATCTGTTTTAAGAAAGGTAGCAATCACAGCAGACATAAAAGGAAAAACAACTTTACAGTTACCCAAGAAGTATTTCACCCTTATCAATCATCATTTAACAGAAGAAAGGAATCAGCGCAGATACGTTTTAATGTATTTGTATTAGTAGCCTAAACATGTGTATAGGAGGTTTTAATCTATTTTCCTGATGCAAAATGCTTTTACTAGTTCTCCTGGTTGAGTAGTGCCCCCTACTGGTAAAAACAACACATCCAGAATAGCCTCGCTGTCATCTTCATCCTGTTAAATCAAGTTGATCTGCAATCTTGATTTCTTGCAGTATTAATTGAAATTAGATAAATTCATACTGTTAAATGTGTGTAAAAAAAACAAATAATGAAAGACGTGCGTATCATAATACCTAAGTACCAATGTTGGGATTAAAGTCACTGCACATGTACAGGGACTCTGAACACAATGAAGCGGTAGAGACTAGAAAGGTGGACCCCCTGTGAACAAGAATGAAAAGTGAATAAAAGCGTCTACATTAAAACTAGCACCTGTACACTCGCTACGTTCAGTTAAACATAAGAGGGGTCCCTCGGTATTCTGGAAGTAACTTTCTTCTCTTCTATTAACGGGTTTTTCTGCGGGGAGTTTGCTGTACAGACTGAAAAGCCTTGAAGGCTAATTTGATTTGGGACTTTGGGTTACATAAATAAAACTGACTTGACAATCAGAGCAGACAAATAAACTCATGAGCTCAAAAAAAATAACACTTGCACAAAAAAAACAACAGATGAGTACAGTGTCCCCTCGAGTGGACGGGGACATGTGAATACCATTTTACATCACACATCGACTGTCATCAATCTATACAGACATGTCAGTCAGGATGCATTTGTCAATTGTGTCGGAAAATCATTTATTTATTTCAAATGCAAACGCAAAATAAAAAGGAAATAATGACTTTGAATAGGTTGAATAAAACACCATTAGCTAATTGTCAGCTAAAAGAAACGCTGTCTGAGTGCGTATAGACCAACAGCCTAGAAAGTACTGGAGCCCAACCAAACGGGGCAGAGAGGAGCGGAGGGAGCCTACCTGCCTGCCCTTGGACTGTGTCCTGTCTGGGGGGGTGGTGGGGGGGGCGGGGGTGGCGACACTTAAGACACATTACAGGCCCCTTGATTAAGACTCATGTAAGGCAAAGCGATAGACATGGTAAAACTGTCTGGAAAAAGTTGTTAGGGATAAAATATATTGTGACAACCTGGTTTCAAAGGTTCATCAATAAACTGACAGATCATTTAGTGTCAATTAGAAGTGATAGATCGACAAATCCCGGGATTTCTGCGCTGGGATTAGTGGGAGGAGGGCGGCGGTGATTGAGCATGAGGGGTGACATTGAAGGGAAAAGTCCTTGCCGGTTCCAGGGGGGACCATTACTTACTTTGTTTCAGAGAGGATCAATGCGCACGCAAACCCCTTTTACACCTCCTGTATTTCAATCGCTTCGAGACTGCGAATCAAGCTGGGTTACGTAGAAAGCAGAGAAGCGACACGCTGACCTTCTGTAAGAAAAGAAATATCTACCGAGTTTTCCCTGCTTGCACTAACGGTGCAGTAAACGACGCAAATAAGCACAATTGACTCAAGCCTGTTCACTTCAATGCATCTGTTATGCGCTCACCTCCACTGAGACAGAATAAAAATGCACAGTGGCAGGCGGAAGGAAAAGACGAGAGAGGTAGTAACACACTACCATAAAAAGCTCTTTATGTTCAAGTCATGAACAGTATTTAGATGTGTTAGTTGTGGACAGTGCTTTTGGCAAACACCTTCCATCTGTTCCAGATATTTCACAAATTCTCCATGTTGTGCTCCCTCTGTAAAGAGCAGACTGCAGTGGTAAGGGTTGATTAAGTGGCTTGAACCCCTGTGATGAAGTGGCTAGCTGACTAACAGTGCCCTCCTGTGGCTGATGCATTAACCATGTCAATTACCGCCTTGCTCACAGATGAAGACGAATGGAGAGTTGCCTGCTCAGACAGGCTTCCCCCTAACCTTGTTGATTCACAGCCCGAGTGCCAAATATGCACTGATAAATAAGCTCATTCAACAGCATGAGAGTTCATTAATAACACATAACCCAAGACCACAGCTCGCCGTCTCCGCCTCCAGTGTAGCCGCAGGAGAAGGAGGGAAAGTTGAACATATACTTACTTGGCAGAACCGGACGCAGAGCTTTCTTCTGCCCAGCCACCCTGCCGCCGGGCCGGTTTAGGAGGAGGACCCTGAAAGAAATGTGCAAACAGCTTCATTGAATGTTTACTCACTCACGGGGAGGATAAATAAATCATATATGTTAGCAATGTAACTGTTATTAGGCTTTATTCTTGGCTTTATACCATGTCTATCGCTTTGCTTTACCATTCAAATATCATCTTTGTGTAAGCTTGAGCTTTAAGAGTTGTCATAATTATAGGGCTTGTGTGTTACATCAATATTTGTTTGATATCATGGTGAATGGGCCATATAGTGTGTAAGTGCAAAATTAGTTTGGTGGCCCTCTAGTCTACAACAACACAAAAACCATTCCACTTAGCATGAATGTTTAATTGTCCTACTTAAGGTCTGAGGATCATTTAAACCAAGGTTCACCTCTAAGTTGCAAGCTACCAAAACAAAAAAAAGCACTCCCTTACGGTAAACACATGCCTCAGTCATCTATATGCACTCCATTGTTTTGTTTATTATTAGATTTCAATACCGTTCATTTCCAGCACATATGGAGCAGAGTGTGGGAACTGCCCGGGCCTGTAAGTCTGACCCTAAAATAGATCAACAGGAAAAGAAATGACCCTCTCCCTCTCATTCTTTGATTCTGAGAATATGAACGCGGTACGCATCTCGATCCTGAGACCGGGACCCTGAGACCAGCACTTGAATGAATGAATTCCTCAGAGCACAAGAGGGTGGGCACTAGACAAATGAATTAGGGGAAGAAAAAAAAAAAAAAAAAAAGGCACAACATTTCTCATTACTAAATTGGGTCTGCAGAGGACAAAGTGCTCGTGAAGAATTTCTTTCGTTTATGATGAAAGAGGAAATAATCTTTCATGGCTGGTTCCTTCACCAAAGCCATTTATAAATCTGAATGTCACCATTAAGCAGGGTAGAGGGAGGGGGAGCTACTCTGCTCTGCTGTATATTACCATCAATCGAGAGAGCTGAGGCTGAACAAGCTCCCTCAACTTTGTGTAATTAGTAACTGTCTCTTTATTGAGAACAAAGGGGATTATAATGATGACAATTGAGACATTTTAAGCAACATTGAAAAGATTGCTTCAAGTGACGTGAAATCACTCTGATGTTCAATGTTTGGTATTTCTTAAAATGAACGATTCTCATGAAAGACAAGATAGTAGGGTCAAGTGTCTTTGGGTGTAATAAATACATCCTGTGACAGTTATTTCACAAAATGGAGAGGACCATTAAGTGTCATGAGAAACTAAACAAATCCGTGCCTCGAATTCTTCATGACCAAATATGAACCTCACAGTTGTAGTAAAATAGTTATAGCTGTGACGGCAATTAGCTTAGCTCTCGTAGTTTCTAATTTAGGATTCTCTGATGGTCTCTAGGGCAAGGGACCAAACCCTATGAGCCAATAAAAGCAAATGAGTCTTTGCTTAAAAAGGATGTCAGGAATGTGACCAATCAGTTGGGTATTTTAGGCAGAAGAGGCCAGGGTTGATAAACGAAGACTCCAAATAATCCACCCCAGTCGCACGACACTCTGGAAAAATGTATTGCATGTGCACGGCAGGTCAGGAAGGGCGCGAGAATACCGGTTCGTACATTAGGGAAATTGGCCTAATTTGGGAAGATTAGCCTAAAGCGAAAGCATTGCTGGAATGTTTTGCTTTGGGAATGTTGGCTGGTTTACTGTTTGCCAAATCCAAGAGTCCCTGATTCCATAAATGCCAACGACAGTGGAGTGAAATTGTTTTATAGATTTCAACTGTCACTTCTGATTTGCTTTATCTCATACACGTTTGCTCTATACTTAGTCTAAATCTAGCAACATCAATTCCAACATGTTTTAAGAGGCGGACATCGCTGAGAAAGCTTTACGACAACATGTCTGCTGAGACTAGTAGGCAGTATAAGGAGAGGATTTATGAAAATTGTTGGTAGAGTCATGTGGATTTTAGTGATGTCATCGGCTTGTTTTTCAATGAGACAGTTTACAAGAGAGCAATTACAAAGCGTTGTGCTGTAAAGTTTAAAAGGGTTTCAGAGCTTGTACACTTCAAAAACATCTCATGCATCAGATCCAACACACACAGGACAATAAACGAAGAGCAGCGACAGTTTTAGAACAGTGACTGTATGTGCTATGAATATGAATATAGGAAGTAGGAACATGTCAACTCAAATGAATGAGGACGTTGTGTGTCAAGCTGGTGTTACCAAGCGTGCTGTAATATAAGAGATGGCGAATGTCAACCCACCTGGACATCATATCCAATCAAGCTGAACTAAAGCAAACAACCATGGTAACTCACGTTAAAGGATCAGTGAAGCTAAGACTATTGTGAATGATATAAAGTTGATGTCTGGAGCATTAGCAGCAGAAGCCATGCAAAGTCACTGCTTTTTGTTTTTTCATGCTCCCTACCTCGTCGTCCTCCTGTGATTCATGTATGAGACAAAACCAAAATCGATGAAGATTATTGTGAGGTGAAATTATAAACATGCAACTCAATCTAAGGATCTGTTATCACATGTTTACATACTTCTCCCATAGAAGCAGATGTGGAGGACTTCCGAACGGAGCGAGAATCTTCAAAAGACGATTGGTCTGCTGCGAGGCGAGCTCTCCGTCCAGACTTTGCAACCTGGGAAATGTGCATAGTTTGAAAATTGGAAATTGATATCATAAAGCCAAAAGCTGGCACTCCCAATGATTACCAAAGACTTTGTGGTTTCGCTTTGCTTCAACTGTGCCAGTCATCTAATGAGCCCACCACATGTTGTCTGCATGGACTTCAAAATAAAGCAGATCAGATTATTCCACTTTCATAAACCAACCGAGTTTGGAGCTTAGTATGCTTTTGCTTCCTCAGTTTGTACAACTTCCAATTATGTGAAGTCACGCTGTGCTGGATGTGGCAGTGACAATGTTTTTTTTACATATACATTATTTAACATGTGAACACTATTTGTATGATTTTCCTTGATGAATGGAGCAACAACTCTGCAGACGGACCATCATTGCAATTCCAAAGTAGGGTGCTGCATTATTATGTCAAATATATTTCATAGAAAACTGTTTTTCAGAAATTGAGAGCATGCACACAAGCAGAAACACCTCTACTATTTGTAAAAACATGTTTTCTCAAGTGCTGAAAACTGTTCATACCATGAAAGGTCTAGGAGTGAAGTATGTCCTACCTCACTGAAAACCACACAAGCTAAGTTAAAGGTTAACTGCAAAACACTTGCAAAACATTGAGCTGTGTGTGCATGCAGCTAGCTAGCAGTGCTAACCACTCAGCTAACGTTAGCTAGCTACAACGTTATACTCACAGACGAACTTTCCTGCTGCGGTAAATGGTAGGATAATGTCTCTTTGCTGGTAACATACATGTTAAATAGCTTTCACTTCCTGACTGTCTAATACGAGGTTCACATTAGCTTAATAGCTAACGTTAACACTAAGTACCGTTAGCTACAATTAGCCTCGCTGCTCCGTTACGTAATGCTTTCAACACTTAAAGTTGTCATTACTGCATTTCCTGCAATTCTAACGATTCACTTACATTTTTGACCGACCCAACATCTCCGAGCTGAAAGTTGTCATCCATTTCTCTCCTCCTCGCGCTGCTTGTTGCTGCCTGCGTCTTCCTGTTTATCAAGAAGCGTCACATGGCAACGCTCTCCATGGTAACGCCAATCAGAAGGACAGTTCGCGTCCCAGTTAATCCCCGCGAAGTAAAGAATAAACAAATAAAAAGCTACGTTACACAGACAGTATTACTGACTAATGTACTGCTTAACGCTGCTTCTGAGTGAGATGATCATTAGGATTATTATAAATGCAAAATGCAATGATAACATAAAGTAAAGACAGGGATGTCTGAACTGAAAGATGACCCTCTGCATGTTAACATTTGATTTAAGACTGACCCATTTCCTAAAATTAGAAAGCTCGTGCCTTGCACACACAGGCATGCAGTTTGAGTGAATGGTCGGAGTGATCATTAAGTCAGTGTTGGGTTGGGCCAGTAAAAACATGAGGGAGGGATAGTGGAAAAATTATGTCATCTAAACAATCAGAGCCCTAGTTTGCCTTTTTACCAAACAAACATCATCATTCCCACAACTCCCACGCCCTTTAACATTTTGTTCATCCTCAAACTCAATCAAGTAGAGCCCCGTCACATTATCTCATCTAATTCAGGCATGCACAGTCCATATCAAAGACTGCATTAAGGGTCAATATCCACAATACAGCTTCAGTCTGAGAAATGTTGCATATGGGACCTGAATTGACCCCCTGCGTCCGTTAGATGTCGCTGTTATGCATGTTTTATGTTGCTGGGGAGAAGCTGAACAGTAGCAGCATCCAGTGGTTCAGAGCAGCTGGCTGAGCTCCTGTGCACCTTCAGTGTCCGTTGTCAAAGTTGGCCTTCCATCTGCATTTGATTTTCCTCTAAAACTTTACTTTGGATGAGGTCAATATGTTCCAAGGACTTATAAAAGTTGATGACCCACAGACAGGCTACATATCCGTCATTGATGGGACTTAATGAGTAGCTACACAGTAGGCTATCACATTAAAATCACTTCACTTTTGTACATAAAAAAACCCACAAGTGGTATTTGTAGTATTCGTCCGCAGAGAGGACAAACACAAACATATTCCATAGACTCGGTCCAGTGACTTTGCTTCTGTAGTCGCTCTTGCGAAATCGCATTCTGCCTAATACTACGCACATTTTATTTAGTTTGACAGCACAAAAATATTATGAAAAGTCGAATTAAACACATTTCAGAATAGGACGGATCTCATTGTCCGAACGAAGGCTAAAGCTTGCTGCCCCTCCCTCGAAAACGTCACAGCTTGTGACTATAAAGTACGAGTGAGAGTGGGGAGCGTTTGAGTGTGTTTGAGGCCGGACTGCAGCGAGGGAGCAGAGAGACGCGCTGACTCCGTGAGCACAAGTGGATGGAAAGAGCCCGATGCACTGGAGAAACTGAACTGCGGTGCAGAGATCGGCGCACTATACACTCACGAAGATAATAAGAGGTGCTTGCATGAGATAAGGGGTAATGAAGAGTAGAATAACGAGTCTTATTGAAGAGTTGAGAGTTTTTTCCAAAATGGCACGGATTTGCTCCCATGCAAATGCTCATTTTGCAAAGATGACATAGCACTTGAGAAAATGGGATTCCTCCTGGAACAAGACTCACTAACGACCTGAATGAAAAGAGAAGGGGATTCTATTCAAATCGGAGCTTTTTCTTCTTCTTTTACTTGACAAGCCTCGGTTGTGAGTGAACACATAGTGAAATATGAATCTGGGAAATGCACTTCTGTTTTTCCTCCTTTTAAATTGTGTGACAATGACTCTGTCGCTCTCCACGTGCACCACTGTGGACATCGACCACATAAAGAAAAAGAGAGTAGAGGCGGTCCGGGGACAGATTCTCAGTAAACTCCGGCTGACCAGTCCGCCTCAAACAACAGGTCCAAGTCAAGTACCGTTTCAGGTTCTGGCCCTTTATAACAGCACCAAGGAGCTCATCGAGGAGCTGGGAAGAGACCGGCATCAGAATTGTGGACAGGATAACACGGAGACTGAGTACTATGCCAAAGAGATTTACAAGTTCAACATGATCAATGGTCCGCCAGAAAACAGTAAGTTCATTGTTTTTGCTCATGATTATTCAGGTGTTTTTTTGCGACTCCTCATACTCATCCAAAAACTACAAATATGTTGTGTTGAAGTGTGAGTGATTAATACACATAGGGTGGAGCATTTACTTGTGATTGGCACGATATTCTGTTTTGTCAGCGCAATGTAGCCAACATTAGATGCCCAAACGTAATCCAAATGCCTTTGTAAACCCAATTGTGCAAATCTATGTACATTTTATCTGGCCTCAATGAAAAAATATATAATATGTGAGGTAACAATATCAAAAACAGGGGTCCATTTTTTCCAGCTGGCGTTAAATCCACTGCAACCTTTACGCACAGATGCGCCTGTGAGCAGCGGAGCAGCGCGCAACGGAGAGGGCAAAGTAAACAGTCTAATTGGAATGAGCACCATTCCTCATACATACCTCACACCAAAGCCATGGGAACTCCAGCCTAAGTCTGACACATTCCTAAGCAGGGAAAATTCTCAGGCAGTTAGGTTTAGTATTTATTGCCAACTCCAATACCTCATTTCCATTTTCTGGCCATGAGTTTCCCAATATTTTTCATCCAGTGTGTGTGCACTCGCTCACTTCTATTTCCCCACTATTTCTCTCCAGTAGCAAGGAGCCGAGTGGCTCTCTGTGATGATCTAATTCCCTTGTTCATCCATATTGGTATTTCCTGTATAAGCTATGGTCCATTGATTGTTCCAAAAAACAGTAACAGAAGCTCACTGAGCAGCAGATCCTCCAGAGTAAGTTCGTTTCATAGAGGAAGAGTTAGAGTTTGTGCATTTTCACGGTCAGAGGCCAGTTAGTGCTTGGTGTGACCATTTTGAAATCAACAGGTGTTTATGCTGTGCTGTGACACTAAGCAGAGCCTCTGCCGGTTCCAGCATAAGTCCTGAATCAAATCCATTTCACAGGTCCCACAAAGTGCTTCTGACACTCAAAATACACAGCTCGGGGTTTATCCTCTGGTCAGAGGTAGCCAGAGCTCCCAAAACAAACAGAGGTCTAAGGAGTGGGATCAGTGATGGCCAGGTGCCCAGGACACATCACACTGGTCTCATACTGTAGGCCATAGTGTAGGTGATAATACAAGACGTGAACTTTACTTATACCGGCAATACTTTCTGCACTAAACAGCTTATCCAAGAAGTGTATTAGGAAATTAACCGAAGGTGCCAAATACACATTAATTAGCACTCTCCCTTTCCATTCTGTAATTTTAAAGAGAGCGGGGCATGTTTCCGTATATAGGAACATAATGTCTGTCACCTTGATCATTTTGCAGTGTAGTTCATTTTCATTCCTGCTGAATATAATGAGTTTTACATTCACCGTTTTTGGAAAGGTGGGAGTGTTTGGGAATGTAGTCAAGTTTAGCTTTTTTTATGCCTTGTTAAAAAGTTAAACAGAAACTTTTCTGTCATACTTTAATGTGCCACTACATCCAAATCAAGGCATTTGCCATTTATGGCTAGATGAAGCATTACTGAGACTGGGAAGCAATAGGTCTTCCCTTTCTGGTGCATCAGAAAGCTAATGTGGCACATTATATATCTTCATTAACCAAATACTGTTGAAGAAATTAGATTAAAAACTGAACTGAACTGAACGATGACCTTTAGCACAATAACATTCTTAGAATCCACTGCCTCTTAAATTAGAAAGCCTTGCACACTGACTGAAGCACGCAGTTTCAGTGAAATTTTAAGCCAATCGTTGACTCAGTTTTGGGTCAGTAAAAAATGAGGATTAACGCTGCGGACAGCAGGGTCTCTGATATATGGGATAGTAGAAGGATGATGTCATCTGAGCAAACAGAGACAGAGGTCTTTGGCCTGTTCCCAAAGAAACACCATCTCTCCCCCCCAACTCCCACGCCTTAAACTCTTTTTGCTTCCTCATCCTTAATCAAGTGGGGAAAAAGTTGTTTTTCAACTTCAGAACAGAGCTGCGTCACATTATCTCATCTGCTGTAGTGGCCTGCCACAGTATCGAAGCATGTGAGAGTCTCCTCTGATACAAAAGCAGCATTTTAAATCTGTATTATTAAAACTAAATGTCAATTGAGTACATCTCCATGTGAAAATCAAACCATAGAAGCATTGTGCAAACAAATTGATATTTCAGATACTGATTGTAACTATACAGCACTCAAATTACTACATTTCCAAAGACATTTCCATTGCCCTCGATGAGACCTAGTAGACACCTCAGCAGCTGGCCAGCACCTGCTGCCTTATGCTTCCTATTTCCTTTGTTTACCTCCACAAAGCTGTGGAGAGACTGACATCACGGACAATCCTGCGGGCAAAAGGGCAAAGAGAGGTGATTCCTGAGTTTTGATTTCATCTTTTTCCTCAGTGGAGAGGATCCCAGACACTGGAGGGGGAGCATGTGTCAGGGTGAGAGGTGTGGTCGATAGCGTCTGGGCGAGGCACTCTATGCAAAGCTTTACAACAGAGCTGTTCAAACGTCTGTCCCCAGGACTTCCTGAATCACTTTTCCCCTTGATCCCTCATTAAGAGCCCATCCAAGCTTAATTTGCTTAAGTTAATAACACAAAAATGAGATCAACTGGGCATCTTGTTGTTATCCAGGCTTTTATATGTGACCATAAAGCAAACCTGTTAGTGAGAATGGCTTGCAGTAAATCCAAATTCTCTAATCAGAATCTGATCTAAGAACGGCGTGTAATTTAAATCAGAACTATAACAATATATCTACTTTGTTTAAATCTAAAAATCATTTTTTCTATCATTTCTGAGTGACAAGAAACAAGACCCCAATGAAGCTTATTGACATAAATCTGTGCTGTTAAAAATAGTTTGCAGGTCAACCTTATGTCAGCATGCTGGCACTCTTAAAAGCTATCGTCTGAAAATGGTGGGGGTCAGAAAAGTGCTGAATGTATTGCAGTTAATTATGCAAGCAACCCCCTCCACTTACCAACATGGAACAAATTACCTTTCAGACCCTTGGCAAAAATAAGCCATAATGTGAAATCCACCTAAAACCATTGCAATAGGAAAAATGAGGTCATCCAAAAGGAAACCAAAGACTTGATTAGAATTTCAAATCTCCCCTCAAAGTGGGGCTTTCCACCTTCTGTTGGGGGGGGGGGGGGACGGAAAAATGAGTGAGGGGAGGAATAGGCTACTGAGGTTTCCTCCTTATAGATTGTGTGGAAACACTGGACAGATATCTGGCTGAGGATGAATGCTGAAAAGGTCACCTATAAATAGGGAAAGTTGAAAAAAACGTTGTGGAAATATCAGATAATGACTGGGAGGACACTGAAATAGGATTATGGGTCAAATGAAGTACAGATACTTGGAGATTTGCAAGTTCCTTTTGCATGAAACAACTGAACTTCTGAGTTTCCATTTGTCCTCAAACAGCTTGAGGTGCAAATCAGCCAAAGGTGCAATGCCCCTTTCAACCACCAGCAAATCTGAGGCTTGGTAATAAAGTTTAAGCTTGTGGTAATAAATTAGCAATGGCTTGGCTGTAAACGACTGTTTCCATTTAGCCCATAAAAAGTTTGCTTTGTGCTTGTTTTGCTCAAAACTGCATGTGCTTGGCCTGTTAAAATAATAAACTGTTCAATGGTTAGGATGTAAAAAGGGGGAATGGTTTCAATGCAACAGGATGTTTTTACACAGAATCACAATGTGGCCATTTATTTAGCTGATTCTGCTAAAGTCCAGTGTACAAACACATGCCCCCACCATGCATACAGCAAGTTATTGCTTGTCAAGCATGCACTCAGTGGCGTTACTATCATGGCAGAGTCACCCTCCTAGATGGTTTCTCAGGTATTGTTCTGCTCCAGCATGTGAGTCCATATGTTCCCATAGCTCCGGGGAATACTTGGCTTGTGGCCGAGGCCTCGGAGCACCTGTTGGGCTCAAGAGCTGGTGGGAGGAGGAGGAGCACGGTGCCGTCCCACTGCAGCCGGCTCCACCACCACATGGGACATTTGGTTTTCATTTCATGACTTCAACTTGTTGCTAACTCGGACCGTACAAAGTATAAGCAGATGGTTCGCGGTAATGGCCCACGTCTCTCTGGAATAGAGTAGAAATAGTTAAAAAAAAAGTACAGCTTTTTTTATCTGCAAAACTATATAAACTCGTAGAGGAGAATCCTCTGCAAGAAGTTGATCAATAATCAGAAGGTAAACATGTCCACTCCTGTGTGGAAAATAGGCTTTGATAACATGTCCACTCTGAGGTAACAGATGGATAAGGGTTTAAAAGGATTCTGAAAAAAGAAACAATGTGAGTTCCAGTCTGATCTATTTTTAAAGGCCACTGTTAAGTCATCGTTTCCGCTTTACCTGCAGATGACCTCCCCTACTGCCCGAAGGGTATCACCTCCAAGGTATTCCGCTTCAACGTCTCCACCATGGAGAAGAACTCCTCCAACTTGTTCCGGGCCGAGTTTCGAGCCCTGCGGATCCCCAACACCGGCGCCAAGAGAAACGAGCAGAGGATTGAGCTCTACCAGGTGTGTGAACTGACCGTTCATTTCCACTGCTAGCAGCGTGCCGGGTTTATGTGCTCTGTTTCTCTCAGATGGCCTGCGTAGGTCAGCGAGAAAGATGAAAACATTTATATTAGGGTGTCCCAACTCCCTCTCTCCTCTTTTTATGTGATCATTATTCCATGTGCTTACAGTCAAATGGATTCTACGTTCGGACAAATTCAAGAGCTTGCACAGCCATCTTTAAGAACCCCTCCATTCAGCAGTTTCTTCTTTCTTAGCTGTCAATCTCATAGCAGTTGTCCATCCTTGTTATGGTTTATGCTTTCAACAGGGTTTTCAGATATGCACCTGCATTTGTGTGTTTATGAGGATTCTTTTGTGTTAAAGCGAGCATCTGTTAGATGTCTGTGTGTGGGGGGTGGCAAGGATGGATTTTTTTTTTTTGTTCGGCTTCCTCATTAATCTCCCGTGAGACACTAGGAGTAATGATCAGGTTCCAACATTTCCTGCCAGGGAGACAAGCGTCTCCGGACTGCATACCGCCTCTGAGGCAAGGCTCTGGCCAGCGCTGAATACAGACTGTCAGGCCGTCAGATCGTTTCCAGGGGCCTAGGAGGAGATAGAGGCAGGGTCACCCACCGGGGGAGTAAACGGAGCTGCTCGCTCGCCCCCACACTTTTCAGGCTGGAGTTGATTGGCAGAGGGCTGACGCGGGCCCCTCGTTCCCACAGGAAGACAGATTAGATGCTGACAATGTTCAGGAACCTGGTTATCCAAAGCACTGCTGTGGGGCTCACCACCCAAACACACACATTTCTCACTACAGATAAACACCTTTGTTCAGAGAAGTGCTGATGGAGATAGGAATGTCTGGACCACACTGTTGCATTTTCCTCCATCGTCAGGTTTGTAGATTTGGGGCCTCGACATGATAACACAGTTAGGCCACGAATGCCCACGGATATACCTGGCAACAATGCTTTTTTTTCTGAACGGCTTGAAACTGCATCTAGGGAGCCCGGCTAAAGTGTAACTTTGAACTGCTGATGTGAAGGACAGCCAGGTTCTCATTGGCAGGAGGGTAACACGCAGGCATTAACTTGAAAATGGGGATATCAACACAGGGAGTCACTTTTTCCATGAAGAGTAGACATTTGGCCCAAGGCATCCTGGAGAGTCTGGCTCAGACAGACAGCTCTGGTTCTGTGTGTGTGTGTGTGTGTGTGTGTGTGAAAGGAAGAGAGTTTATGCAGCTGGGTCACATTTTCATCTTCCCTCGCAGATCCTCCAGAAAGACGACCCCAAAGCCAAACAGCGCTACATTGGGGGCAAGAATGTCCTGACCAAGGGAACTCCTGAGTGGGTCTCCTTTGATGTTACAGAGACAGTGAGAGAGTGGCTGATGTACAGACGTGAGTGGGATACCCCAATTCTTCCTTGCATCGCATCTCAATGCATATCCTGCCAAATAGCACGGGCTCATTCAAAATGAAGGATAGCGGCCTGAGGGGAAAATGTCAGCTCCTTACGTCCCTCTGCTCTTGTTTCCTCCTCAGAGACCAATCTTGGCCTGGAGATCAGCGTGCATTGTCCCTGCCACACGTTCAGGCCAAATGGCGACATTATCGAGAACGCCAATGAGGTGCTAGAGGTCAAGTTCAAAGGTGAGACTGCATTGAATACCTCAATGATGTGAAAGAAATTTAGATGGTTTGGATTTGCATCAGCAACCTTTGTTGTTAAATGAAGAGTTTGATATTTGGGGAAATACACTTTACACTTGTTTTCTTGCCAATAAAGGCCTACAGACAGATACTGGTATCCCTATTCTCATGTAATTTACTGACAGAAAGCAAATAAACATATTCCCCAAAATGTCGAACTTTTCCTTTTAATCTCTCTCTCCGGGATTCGTCTAATGTTTTCTGTTTTCACCACATTTTGTAAAATCAGGAATCAAAAACTCCAGTGTCTTTGAGTATTGAACTCTGATTAGGTTTTTCCCACTTTAAGAGCACATCTCAGTCTCAATCTCACCTGTTGGTCCCGTGGCCAAGCTGTGGTCGTTAAGTTGGTATCTGGACTGGATTCCTCTCTGCTTTTGATCTCTCACAGTGAAAAGATGTTCTGCCAGTTTATATTATTGGTCAAGAGGTAGATAACATTTACGTCTGTTTGATTTATTTGATTTGTCTAATGTTCCAGAGAGGCATCTCCTGTTGGATGAAAATGTGTTTCATTCTGAGAATTGCTATTGAGGCAGTGCTGGTTTTAGAATGAGTTGCATAAAAGGGTCTCAGGACTCAGGAGAAGTTTGTCAGATAACTGACAAACTTCTTGAATAAACCTCTAAAATGTCAAACTTACATCTACATATTAGGTATTATTTATCATATTAAAAGTGGCAAATGGCATACATTGGTTGTTGTTCTTCTGTTCATGTTAGAGGATTTGATAAAAGTATACATATTTTAGATTAAGCTCTAATTTGTCTGTTTTCAGATGATTTTTTCTTAATTTGCCCTAAAGGCTCAATAGGCCTTTTGTTTCATTGCATTTATTGCCAAATGAAAGCTATCTGAGGTGTTTATTCAGCCTCTTATTGTGCAGGGTATGTTCTAGTCTAGTGCAGCGTTGGCTACGACGAATGAGAATCTGGTTTGTGGTTATAATACAATAACATCCACAATACGGTCCTTTTCATCCAGTCATCAACATGTTCCTCCAGCAGCATTACCGATTGAGGTCTTGTTGGTCAGATAATGGGTTTCCTTTCTAAGATGTGGAGAGAGACACAGAGCATGGGAATACAATCGATCTGGTATCTCACTTAGCACTGGGGCCCCCGGGCCCTCGGCCCTGGGAACACTCCCGACTGGCTTGGCCGCAAGGAATGTGCTGCCACGGCGCTCAGACGCTTGGCCCCGAATTAAAGAGGGGCGTACTAATCCAACAGCAGTATCTCTCCTGAGATATCCACTGCTTTAGCTATCAGGGGCAGATTGGATGAGCAGACGCAGGCCCAGGGGGGAGAACGGAGGAAG
Organism: Pholis gunnellus; assembly: GCF_910591455.1. Taxonomy (NCBI): domain Eukaryota; kingdom Metazoa; phylum Chordata; class Actinopteri; order Perciformes; family Pholidae; genus Pholis; species Pholis gunnellus. The sequence continues at coordinate 12,862,579 of NC_136542.1, read as the reverse complement.
TTAGAGTCCAGTGAATAAGGAGAAGGCCGAAAAACGTAGCCAAAAATGAGTGAAGCCCTTTCTGGATATTACAGTATCCTCCTGTAAAAGTTACAGCTGACTACACAGATTAGAGTGAAGATGTGGTTCCACTGAAGTCAGCTCTTGAAGACATCTTTACAATTCTCAATAAATCTGCAGTTCTTCTTGGTACCCTGCAGACTAAAGTGACTGTCTCCTGCAGGTATGGAAGCAGACTATGACGATCTGAGCCGTGTGAAAAAACAAAAGGAGCAGCTCTACCCCCATCTCATCCTCATGATGCTCCCTCCCCACCGGCTGGATGTCCAATCCTCCTCCCGCAGGCGAAAGCGGGCACTTGACACCAATTACTGCTTCAAGTAAGGCACATTTCCTTGCCCCGAAAAATGGCTTGGACTATTGTCTTTGACATTGTCAAAAAATGTCTCTGGCTGCACCTGCACTTCAGTTTTTGAGATTTGATATGGGGGGGGGGGGGGGGGGGGGGTATCAGCTTTCACATCTCAAAAAGATGGCAGTGAAGAAGAGTCCATGGGCACTGAACACACAGGATAAGCTTGTTAATCACCTAGACGAGCATGACAGAGGTATTATCCAATACAAGTCTGAATCCGTCCCAGAACTAGCAAACGCCACCTCCTCTTACACGCTGTCTCCTCAGCTCTGGATTTCCTGTGTCAGGCTGACAAGCAACACCAAAAGACACCTGGGCTGACTCCAAGTGGGAAAATAAGGGCACACCTAAGAGTGGAATTCCTGACCGTCACTCTCATATCTGGCTGTGGGCCCATAGGGAGAAGAAATGTATACAACTGTTAAAATTGCTTATTATCTGTGAAATGAAGTGAGTATAATAATCCTCTCTGTCCTCTCTTCTTTGCAGCAATTATGAGGAGAACTGCTGTGTACGACCACTATATATTAATTTCCGGCAGGATTTGGGCTGGAGGTGGATCCATCAGCCTGAAGGGTACTACGCTAACTTCTGCTCCGGCCCCTGTCCTTATCTACGCAGCGCAGACACCACCCACAGCTCGGTGAGACAAAGTGCCACGACACATTAAAGTTGCGGATCTATTTGGGGAAACGTGATTGCTGATCCCTATCTCCTTCTGCTCTTTCTGCCATAGCTGCTGAGCCTGTACAACACCTTGAACCCCGAAGCATCCGCCTCACCCTGCTGCGTTCCTCAGGACCTGGAGCCCCTCACCATCCTCTACTACGTGGGTCGCTCCCCTAAAGTCGAGCAGCTCTCCAACATGGTTGTTAAGTCCTGCAAGTGCAGCTAAACTTCAGGGCTTTAGGGATGTGAGACGTGACGGCTCCCCAGCACTACTCAGGAGCGGGTTTGAGGGGTTGAGGGGGCGCGGTACACTTTGCCCCACAAAAGTACCTCCAACACCTGCTTCAGCCTTTCCTGAGCTCCCTCTCTCTCTCTCTCTCTCTCTCTCTCTCTCTCTCTCTCTCACGAAAAACAAGAGATGCAGTCCACCACTCTGCTCACAATCATTGGCAGCATTTACCAAGAAGACTTGTCAAACACCACTCCACTAACGGCACTCTCAAACCCATCAGACCTCTTCCCTTATCAATCGCCTTTTGACATCAGTGTTTCTCTTTTTTTTTTTTTATATTCCAGCATTTTGAACAGCCTGTACCTCAGCGTTACATCCCAGGAAGAACAGAACAATAATTGCCTTTCAATGACCACTGCATTCGTAAGGACATAAAAATCATTGCAGTCAAAAATGAGAAAATGACTGAGAATGCCGACTGAATAATAGGAATACGTCAAAGTGGGGTGAAACCAAAGTGATTGTTTGTTGAGAGCAAACAAATCCTTCGGCTCTGACGCACAGGACACCTTCGAATGTCCGAGCTGGAAACTGACGCTGTGCACGCCACGGCTCCCTACACTGTTTGTTTAGGATTAAAATGCTGTTGAATTAAAATGACCTTAGAGAAAAAAAAGCAAACATGCTGGAAACCAACCTTTAATTCAAAGTCATATTTCCATGGTTTTATGTTTACCTCTGTAATACAACAGGATGGTGACTCCAGGGATCGTTGTTGTTTTGAAGTGGAGCCTTTCTGTTGTATGAGACGACGTATGTCACTAAGTGAACACTTAATTGATCACAAACTGTAAATGTTTTTCCTATTACTCTTGGAAACACCTTTTTTTTTAATTAAACATGGACAGTTGGATAGAATTGTTCTACTTTCATTATTGTTGGAGTTTTACTGTTTTTGTTTAGTATTTTAGAGCACTTTATTTTGATAGGGTACATTTTGATGACCAAAGTGAAAGACTCAAAGTCCAGTGAATGACAACTTCCAGTGTGTGTGGTGAACAAATACATTTACTGACATGATCAGCATGTTTTGATGTTATCCAGGTATTCATTTCAATGGTGTTTGATACAGACTGACTCGATGATTCCAAACATATTACAATTCCATGCATGTGTGTTGTAAACAATCAGCAACCAAACAGATTAAATGATCAGACTGTAAAACAACGTTGTATCACCACAGGAGAGTATTCACATTGATTTTGATTCTACTGTTGGAGTTTTGTAACACATCATGCACTGGCATAGTAAAGTAGTAGTAAATCAACAACATTACGTTTAACATCACTCACTACAGAAACAATACTATCAATTGTATTAAAACCAGTTCTGTTGTACTGCATTGAAAACGACTGAACAAAATCACTATGATGGTCATCATCAGCTGATATGACAAAGACATGCATGACATTCAAGTATTGCTGACACGGTCATCACAAACATATACTGAATCTTTTGATATACAACACAAATGTTTTATTAACACACCCTGAGTTAACTCGCCAAACAGTCACAAGCAACAGAATATCCACAAAGGTATCGGTCTGTGAGTGCAATATTAACCTTCATTGTAGGCAATGCTGTGCATAACCATAAATCCTTGTTTACGTTATGCCTCGAGCTACAGAAATGGCCAAAAAGGCCGTTTGGTGGACAACGTACAGTAAATAAATACTGATGCAATAACAATAATTTACTTATTTAGACTACGAAAAATATTAAATTTGGTCCATCTAAGGAAAACAACATCAACATCTCAACAGTTGACAGCAATAACCACAAGCCAACTGTATTCTAATCTTGATATGAAACTCAAACATCCCAGTAACATCTGTTACATCATCCTTGTAAACGGGGGACAAGGCAGGAACCAATCGTATTGAAGCTCCTTTCTTTAAGCCAACAAGCAGAGGATGCTATACTTTAACACATCCTTAGGCAATGGCCATCGTGTATGATTTGGCAACAACTTGTCTTCAAACAAGGACCTGGAGTCGGAGCGTCTAATGCCAGAGTCTTCTCCTGAAAGAAGCTTCTCTGCATGCTTGTCTGTTTGTATAACTTTCTAGGAAGATAAAATCTCCAGGAATGGCTCGCTGTGCGCATGCTACTGCATGAGCAGAGAATAAAAAGGTTGAAATGCCACTGGGGCATTGAAGAACCATCTGCTGAAGGCTATCTGTCAGTGAGATCTCTCTGCGGTATCAGTAGCACGGAGAGAATGAGGGCGGACAACTGTCGGGATGTGTGAGAGTAGCCAAGGGGGGTGAGGGGAGGGTGGGAAGGAGCTGAAAAGGCCAACTAATGTTGAGCTGAGCAAATAATAGAAAGCTGGGCATTCCTGGCCTGGAAGACTATCCTCTTGCAAGTCCGTGGCTGTATCACGGAGAAATGAATAGCACCCTGTTTGATGACTCCGGTACTTCCATCTGTTGCTGTTGTCCGTTCCCAGAATACACCTCTGTGAGGATGTAGTTACATGCAGAGACACCTGTCAGGCCAGCAGAGGGGCAGGACGTGCCGCTGGTCGCTTTCATGTCATCTGTGACCAGGCTCCTGGCCCTGGAACAGATTGCGGTACACAGAAAGACCTTGGGAAGCAATAGATGAAAGTAAAATGAATAAAAATAGATCGAACGGCAGCACAAGGTTTCCCGACAGCACAAACAAAAATGTTAAGGTCAAACCCGAAAGAGTCGTACTTCTAGAGAGTGCACGAGAACCTTCTCGGTGAATGTTTTGTTGATCTTTTAAACATTTTGGTCAAGGTGGTCACCGGCGGATCTGCTCTGTCATCTCGGGGCTTAGCCTATTGTCTGATTGTCACTTCATTCTCAGCTACTTATCTGCTGGCTCAGGGCCAGGCACACAGTAGAAAAGGGCATTCCAAGTACAGTTAGAGCTGCCGTGTTTGTGCTCCCAAACAGTATTTCCTTTCATTCCCTCTCGGCACACTCTGTTTATTTTGGTGCTCTTTTACATCGTGGGGCCTGACTAACTGGAAAACGAAAACATCTCCTTGACTTCCAATCCGATGACATGACCGCTTGGAAGCAGCTTCCTCCGGCTCGGCAAAAGAACAGATAAAGGGACAATATTGTCTCTAGCGTGTCCCTCTCCAAATGGCACTCGGAACTAAAAATGACGGAAGAAATGGTGTCAACAGTCGGTCTAACAAGTGGTTCAGTATAAATCAGTATAATCAGCCACCTCCCATAAATATTCAACTGTATCGCTTCGAATCAAACATCCAACAACTTACATAATACATATGAAAAGTGGATGACGGCCAATAACTACCTTCCTTTCTCAACAGGGCACCACACAGTCTTATTTTGATAGAGAGAGGCCTAAGCTATCCGTCCTGACATGATCAGACTCCCATTAAAATGGCACAAGTGCAGCATTCATTTCCTTCTTAAACTGAAAGCAATAAATCTCCCCCGTCACCAGCTGTGGAGCCATGAGAACTTCAAGGGAAGCATTGTAAAACACATGTGGTCGATATAATCTAGGTTTGTAAGCTATGATAGGTCCTCATCAAAACCCACCCTTCATCTCATGTCAAAAATGAACACAGAAGAAGTGGGGAAGGGAAAAGGGGGAACGGGGGTGAGAGAGCAGGAACAGTTTTCAGAGGATAAAGGGAGAGCTGTATGAGCAAAGAGAGGAAGAGATTAAGAGAGCGCACAAGAGAGAGAGAGATAAAGGGAGGGTGTGATTAATGGCGGTTGACAGCTGATCATAGAGAATGCTCTCCGTTTGGACCCGCTCTAACTCCCTGTCAGAGTCAATCAGGGGAGCTCAGTCATCTCGCTACAAAGGTACACTGGGCAGGCAGAAAGACCTGACGCACTCCTAAGCTCCACAATAACACCCTCCCCCCCCCCTCCAACACACCCCACTGAGTCTCTGTTCAACTCCCAGTCCCATTCTAAAAGCACGGTTTAACCTGCCTTGCTAGCTGGTTTCGGTACTGGGAATTTCTTTTTTTTTTTTTTTTTGTTGAGAGCGAAGCATCTCCCCAACCCTTTAAGCCCTGAACGACGGAAAAAATGCATTCATGAAATTCAGAAGCTTCTCCCAACGGATCCGGTTACAGTAATTGATGAGTTTATAAGATGTTTGTTAACTTAAGCCAGCCTCCATAGTTTGGGGGGAAGACGAAGAATGAAAAGAAGTGTTCTGGTCAAAGACACACGCACTGAATTTTATTTTTTTTTTGGGGGGGGGGGGGGGGGGGGGGGGGGGGGGGTACTGGGTGGTGCACAGCTACTGTGTTTTTCCGACAAGCTGATTTCTGGGTCGCACACGTGATGTGACGACTGGTATGATTTGCTAATGCTAATGTATAGTAGGTCTATGGAAAAAAAAAAGCTCTTGATCAGGCAAACAGATGTGTGCATCAGCGCAAACTGCTTAATATCACTGTTACTGCAATAAGCTCAACACTTCGCTCAGGATGGAAAGAGTTGTGGAAATAGGGCAGGATGACAGAGCACACGTGAGTGCATGCAACCACAATTGCAGTGCATTACTCATAATACACTTAGCAAAAGACTGAGCTAGATTTTTCATTCTCTCACTGTGATTTCTGGGGTACAACCGGACGGCACTTTTGGCGGACAGACAGTGATTACGACTGCGTCGGAATGACCAACAGATGGGAATGCTCGAACTGTTCCCATCACTGGATCTCATTACAAAAGAAAGATGTCATCACTGCTATGCCTCTTTATCTTTCGGCAGTAATCTGACCTCTACTCTTAAAAAAAAAAAAAAAAAATATGATCAAATGGCAAATTACAGCACTGGAGAGTTTGTTTATGGCCATTCAGATCTGGCTGCTTCTCTCATCAACTTAAAAGAGGGTTATGACACAAGTCATATGATACAATAGCCAATAAAACCTCACTTGTACTATTCCAACAAGGTTGTCATTAAAGTTGGTACTTTATTTATCATTATGACAATATAGTCATCTTTTACAGTGTGCAGACTACATTTACATATGCTACACACCAGTGTGCAGGCAGGAGCTGGCTAAAAATATCCAGTGGTGTTTATCAGTCCTCCATGGGGAATGTCCACTATGCCTGGCTGTAATCACGGACACTGGCATAGAAAGGGCATAACTCCCCCCCCCCCCTGCCAGAGGACTGCAGCACCAACAGGCCAAGTTACAGCTCGGTACCAAGCGTGTGTAGGACTGCAGCATCAGACCCACCTGTTTTACCACAGATGGCTTCGTAGACCACATGCTGGCCGCTGGGCAAGCTTCCACTGGCTGAACTCTCTGCGGACGTCTGCCTGTTAATAAAGAGACGATAAGTGTCAGTGATGAGCAATAAGATCATTCCCCGAGGTGCTATACATACGACGACGAACTGTCATCTGTGTATCTCCACAGCCCAGGTCAAAGCTCTGGATTCACCCCAGTGTACTCTCCCCCTTAGAGCTCAATATCCAATTAAATAAATAACAGCTGAAAACTGTTTGTGGCAACTCCAGAGAAGTGGAGTCAGTTTCAAATAGTCTGTGTGTGTGTGTGTGTGTGTGTGTGTGTGTGTGTGTGTGTGCAGCCATTGGATGCTGGTGGGAGTGAAGTGTTTGCTGAGTGCTTCTCATGAGCTATTGTGACAAGAAGGGGCCAAATTCCGGCTCCTTGTCCTGGGTGATGTGATTTTCACAAGATTGTTGTGGTGATTGCTGACTATGTGCACCTGAGGGCAATGGCTATAGACACAGAAGGTGTATACACAGTGTTGCTTATAAGCTGAATATAGTCAGTACAGTAGTGTATATGTATCTCACAGGGATACAGGAGTCTGGAGATCATAGTCAGGGAACTATATAGGCTTTTTTAAATTTAAATAATCAGACAGCAAATACAGTGTTTTCAAAGAATAAACCATTATATGAACCGGTGAAGCATAGAGCAGGAGCAGACATGACTGTAACCTTATACATTCAATCTGCTAAGCATTTTTTTAGGGGGAACAATAAATAAAGCTGAGCTGGCATTAACCTCTCGCCCCTTAACAGCAGCTCGCCAAAGGAGCATTAACAAGGTAATGAGGGTACACACTGCCTCCTTGTAAGGGACTGCACAGTTGTTCTTTCATACCATTACACAACCACAAATAGAACTGGCCCACTTTAAGCGTGGCATACCTCGACAGGAAGCAACCCCTTTCATATTGAAAGAGGGGGGGAAAAAAAAAAACTTGACCTCTGGGGTTTTTCACATCACTCTCTTTGTCAACAGTCTCTCACTCGGTCACGTCAAGAGTCAGGCAGCAGCCAGAAACACTGGAGGTGAGGACAAAATCTGAATTTGCAGTATACGCACGGACGAAATATAAACCTAAAGTAAAAGAATATTTCACACTACTCATAGAGAGCATGGAGTCCTTGTGTAAACATAGCTGATGTGCATTCGGGTAACAAGCATGTCTTAATGTTATTCAGGTTGACCAAAGGGGATAAAGTTTAACCATAAACACACGTTTGGCAGCTTCTGTGTGTATACAGTATCCCGTGAAAATAACTACTGTTGTGGCTGATTAATAGGGAGCGAAAGCAGCAGCGGGGCTGACATTAATGGCGGTGCTGTAATTGTCACCCTATTAGTAATGCCACACGACAGCCCGGGTTTCCGTAGTTACAGCTGCGTCTAGCCAAACCTTGCAAACAAAATACCAAACAGGCTCATTTATTTGCGTTACAAATTGCTCCTTTCAAAGCCTTCACTGAAGTCATACCACTTTGAGGCCTTGCAGCCCCTTGAGCTGGCGGTTGTGGTATGTTGATAGACCAGAGAGCCCTGCCCCGCTGAGTAGATACCAACACGAAGCACATTCGCTTCAAGCAAGTGTGATGCACGGCAGTTGAGCTTGAAAATTAAAAAAGGCATTGCGAGTCGACTCAGCATTTTTGGTCTTCAATTAAAACTGAATGCTGACTAATCACTCCGTTCAATCGCTGGACACAAGCCAGCAGATTCTGAAGGAAATGGATTGGATAGCACGAGTGCAGGATTTTCTCTCCAAACAGAGGAAATCATTCTGCTGCATTGACTTCAGTCCACTTCCTGTCCTAAACAAGTACCAAAAACCAAATGTGATTCTGATAAATAGATTTAACTAAAGGCTGTCAGTGATCATCAGCGGTGTATTACTCATGGGAGACTCCGGCGAGGCCAGTGCTGGTAAATTTGTATCGAGCAACAGTTTTACAGCTGAACAGCTGGCTAGAGGAAGGTGTTTGGAGAGCTGGATAACCTTGAACTGTTTGAATACACCCAGCAGAGTGATTCTATTATAAGTTGGAGGAGCTTAGGTCTACACTGGAATGCATTTCAGATGTGCCTCAATAGCAGAGGTATTGAGTTGCCCCTAAAATGAGCACTGGAAATAAAGGGAAGCAACTTATTATCCCCCTATTTTCTGCAAACAATCATCTCCTTTCTCCTGGATCGAGTTCACTTTTCGCTGTCGTTCTTTCTTTCCCCCCTCTCTTTATTCTTTTTTTTTTTTTTTCATTGTTTCCATCGGTGCATTTTTGGTCCTGAAGCTTCCGTTTTTCCCACACTCTCCCCTGTCACACTGGTCGACCACAAAAATGCAGGACAGAGGAGAGTGTGAGGGGGCTCTGGAATTCCACATGCAGAGGGTAAACACAGCAACTGCCAGGAAGACATACACACACAGGAGCAAACACAGCACCTACCCGGCTGCCCCTAACCAATTCTGCAACCCCTGCGCTGCACCCCTGCCCTCTTAACTCTTCGCTTGCCATCTACCGTTTGTCCAGTCGAGTAAGATGGCTGAATGTAACACGTCAGCAGTGCGAGGGCTTTGCTCAGTGCTACCTGCTGCTCTCAAGCTCTACTGCTTAGATGATCAGGAGACCTGCAAAGTGTCAATAAATGAATTAAGTCAAACAGAGAAATGGAGAGTTTTGTGTCCTTTTGTCTTACACATTAGAGGAGTGTAAAGAGCCCTTTACCACTGCGACTGCTAACACTGATCACAAAGGTTTGCTGTTGTTGTGTAATTTGGCCAGATGTTGCAGTAATAAAGTCATAAAGTAAGCGAGGGAAAGAGCTGGCAGTTCAGCCCTATTTCCCTCCTTTCCTTTTATTTTCAATCCTGTGCTCTTCAGCTTATCTCCAAACCAAACAGGAATTAAACGGCGCTCGGAGCCCGGGGCCCTTCCACTTAACCAAGTTCTGTTTACGGTTCAGGCAGAAATCAGGTGGTTTACGCGACACAGGCAGATACACCCTGCGGCCAAAAGACTGGGAGCACTCACATATAACTCTCATTAGCATGAGCCCTATCCCCTTGAACTCACCCATGCCATGCGCTTTGTCTCAATCCACAAGCAGCGGTCCAATCAATACCAACCCACCGCAATCGCTGAATGGGCTAAAAATGACCTGGTGACTTTGTTCAGCTCTCAGCTATACTGGATTTAAGTATCATCAGGAGTCAGGAAGAAGGGAATCAGGACTAAATGCATTCAGCTGGTAGGCTGGTCTTACTTGATGAGACGCTTTGACGCTGTTTTCCTGATCTGTCCCTCTCTGGCAGTGCTGGGTGGCTTTGGGGTAAGAACAGGACTAACGCAGGTTTGAATCTGGCTGTGGCTGTGACTGTGATTGGACCGAACATGAAAGCTGGACGGAGGGCAGCCGGATGAGTTTTTGGGAGCCTGAGCGTGTTGAGTACTCGTCTGGGCTGGAAATTGAGCCTAAGAAACAAAAACAGTTATTTAAGGTTAGTATCATTGAGGCACTGGATGTACTTTTATCAACTCAGTTTACAATTGAAGTTTAAGGAGAGGCATTATAAGGCTGTCAGCGCTGTAAGAGCAGCGACTAACAATGACTACTCTTTGATCAACCATTAGTTATCACAATGGGACAAAGCATTGCTTGGAGCACCTAACGTCCTGCTTGAAAGTTTGTTGATACAGATTGCAGGCCAGCAAATGCCTTTGGACCAAAGTTGCCGGAGCTAGATGAATTCCTGAAGTGATCCCAAAACATCGTGGTTGTTACTTACCTCTGTGGATGTGAGAGTTGTTTTTAAAACACAGCTTACAACAATTGAGATGCCATGAACAAAAAGTCTACACTAGCAATGTGGCTCTGAGCACCATTAGAGCTTAGTCCCTAAAAGATTTTCACAGTAAGACGTTTCCTAACAACATCTTTCTAGATTTCTTATTAATATATTTAATTTAAAAGGTAAGATATTAAAGATCTGGGAGCTGACAAACGTGGTGTCCCACAAGGATCAATCCTAGGGTCGTTACTCCTTTTAATGTATGGAACTAAATAAATAAATGCCAAATGACATAAATCTGTGTTTGATTGTAAACTGATCTGTATTCTTGATGGGTTCAAAAAGTTAATTTGCTCAGAACAAACTTCTTAAAATTGCCGGCTATGGAGTCTTTATTAAAGGTCAGGTGTCAGATGAAAGACAAGGAAAATCACCGCCACGATTCTAGCCGGAATTTAAGTGCATATAACTTTAATTACTATAATCTCCTAAAGCATTATTAGGGGAATGTAAAAAATTGACAAAATATGTTTCATTTTTAAGAATTAACTATTTTAAACAGATACATTGAATCATTAAAATGTTTCCATTTCGATCTAAGTTAAAGTACTTAGCAACAGGGCAATACAAATACCCTATTGGCTTTTGAGAATGGCAAAGGTATGAGATCATGCATAATCCAAATTATTTTAAAATTCAAAGATCAGTTTTGAATCAGGTTATTCTCAATGTATAGGTGACCCAATTCCAAAAGAGGAGCAGGAAGAGCAATCACATTTAGAACGGGTTAGTCATGGGGAAAAAATGTGTTCTCTGGTCATTAAGGTGAAATATCAAAGTGCTTGACATGAATTAGTGCAGATATAAATGAAATGCAATCCAGTATCAAAACAAGACCATTTTTTTTTGCAGTTGGCAGCACTAAAAAGCAAATTCTTCACATTATTTATTTGTTTATACGATCTCCTTAAAGCCTTGGGAAGGGGGAAAATGCCGTTTTCTTTTTGACATAATAATTCAGAGCTACATTTCACTTCGTCCTTGCTGGTGAATGCTTTGCATACATTCCTTCCACATCGCACGTCAATGCTATTTTCTCTGCAGCTTTATATACGGCTATCTAACAGGCTAATGGTTTTCCAGCCTCACAGTGCAGCCGTTCAAAGGGCCGGCAGTGTGACAGGGAATATCTGATGTAATTTGTGTGTTGATAAATGAGAAGCTGAGTTTCCAGGTTGCGAGACCTACGGTCGCAATTCAGTTTGAGCGGGACCAGGAAGGCCACCTTTCTTTGGCTGCCAGGTGGCTCGGAGCCAAGCCTGTGGAGGAGCCGCGCAGTCTGCACCCAGTAGCCGGAACGTGGACTGGAGCGCCGGAACAGCCCCCCTGTCTCTTTGTCATCTCACAGAAGCACACGCTCACACATTCGGGCACATTCGGGCACTCGCACTAGGTGAAGCACTTCCTTTGTGTCTTCAATCAACCCTAAATAATCAAATCATTTTACCAGGAAGCCAGAAAAAACAGCAATGGGGAATTCAGGGACGTTACGTACTAATTCCTGGACCGATCAAGGATACACATTGGTAGGTCAGACTGAAAGAGAGACCCATGTGGGTGGAACGAACTGGGAGGAATGACGAGGGTTTTAAAAGAGGGATGTCTGATTTGATGGTGAGACAATTATATCCAGAGTCGGCCTTCCTATGAGCTCAGTTTGTGAGGGTTGAACAACAGGATGGCTCTGTTATAAAGACCACATGCAGGAGTATAAAGGAAATTTGGTCAACTGTGTTCAGACTATGAGACGAAATGAGAAGGGGAGTGGAACAGAGGAAAGGCATTGCATGTCCCATGACACTCTCCTGTCTCCATTTCTATTCATCCATAGATGAATACAAAATCCTCTTGAAAATGAATACACTCTTCCCTTTAAGAGCCTCTTTCAAAGCAACTGTACAAAAAAAACAGGGTGGCTGTCTTTTTTTCTCTAAACATTAAAATTATGCTGCGGCAAAATGACCATGACCTCTTTACCTTTCTAATCTCCCTCTAAAAACAGCTAAATCACATCCGTCACAGCTCGTCAGGCATGACTTAAATGCTTTTTGTTTGGTACATTACTGCTGCTGAGAAAGTCATATCCCAAAATTGTATTTGTGTTGTAATTGGAATACAAATGGAGCTCAAATCTGATATGTACTGTAAAAACTCATAACTCATAACGGACTCTGTACCGGGCCCTCTCTGGTGCCCTCCTGGGCAGCATTCCTTGATTACTCACCTTCCAATGTAAACCTAGCAGAGTCAATCAGCCAAACAATGTAATCTTAGAGTGAGGAGTCATGTTTGGCTCTCCAGGAATGAGCTTCTGTTGAGGAGGATATTCCCACCGAACACCATTTTTTAAAGTGGTTTGGAAAGAGAATCTCAGAATAGCTTTGAAAATGCTAACATGAAAGCTTTGCCCTTGACGTGGGTGTATTTTGCACTACTTTGGCGGGCGCAGTGCTTCGGTAAGGGAATATTTTGCACAGACACAAATATGAGTTTTCCTGAACTATAGCTCGATAGTTCTCAAACACATTCTGTTTCCTTCCATTCCAAAAAGTTGCTTAAGTAAAGCATCAAACTAAAATAAAAGAAGCCGAACAACTCATTTCTCAACTCTTTTGCTCAATCCTAATTCAACAAAACAAACAAGGTCGGCGTGTTTTGAGGGAACAAATAGAATTGACAACAGATCCCAGTAACGTGATGCTGTTGAGATGAAATACTGGGGGGGAAACAAACCAAACGCTCTTATATACCTGGTGTCTGCAATGGCCTTGGTCCAGAAATTGTCGAGACTGAAGTCTTTGCTGTTGCAGTTTCTGTATAGCAAACTGAAGCTGGTAGCTCTCTTGGGTGGGCTGGTAGCGCTGCTGGGGGTTCACCCCCGTCACAAAGCTATAGGCACTCTGCATCTGACCATCCCAGAGACCCTCCTCATGCTTCAGTGGCCTGTGAGTTGGAGAGCACAAATGGAGAGTGAAAAGTTGAAAGAAAAAGTTGAAAGAATCAGAATTAACAAAAAGAATAAACAGAAGAAAAAACATACACTGACTTTTGCTTCAGATTCAATGTTACTCATTTGCACTCGAATAGAAATTGAACATCTACAGTATGAAGGTTTCACCTCGTGGTGGAAAAGAAAAGGGTATTAAAGATTAATAAAACAAACTTAAAATTAAAACGCATGATTTCTATGAACAGTTAAATGTGAATATCGACACATCAGCAGCAAGAGACAAATGTGCACCAGTATAAGCTCCAAAGTGTGTGGTGAGCAAACATGAACCTGAATACATTTATTTGATTAAAAATGGCAGGCAGTGATGGGTGAGGTAATTAGCATATCGATTTTTCTTATCTATTTGGGAAGGTGGTCCTCGGAATTTTTTAACAATCAGAAGTGATCAGGAGTAACAAAAGATCAAGACCGCCATGGAAGAGGTGACGAAATACAATATATAAGCATATATTGACAAGTAGTGCAGCATAATGTTAAAATAATGACATACAAAAGTCAAATTAAGCTACTACTGACGTACAACTAACCCATCTTAATAGCTAATAATTACCTGCAAAATTGCAAGATGGTGCAAGCTGCAATGACTCAACAGTAAGCCATAATAACCACAGTATTTGCTACCATCTTCTCCTTGTCAGTTATGTTACCATCCAACCAAAGCATAGATGTTGCAGTACCTAATTAGCTGACCCATTTCCCTCCACATGTTGAGTTGCAAAAAAAGACAAGACAGCTGACGGAGTCCCAGTCGGTGGCTGCTGGGCCCACAGAAGCCTCAAGTCAAAGTGTGCAGATCAGAGTCAGAGTCAGAGGGCAAGGCTGTGGCAAACACAGGCTGACCTAAAAACCTTTCCTCTTTGCCTCAGTGCTCCCCGAGCTTCACGTCCCATTTACATCACAAAGCCACAACCTGGAAAGCAAACCTTTTGACGAGTTGCACAAGTTTGTAACTGGATTATCTGTCATTAAAGCTAAGCCTGTTTCAGCTGTTTTTTTTCTCCATTTTTGGCCCCTGTTAAAGCAATGAGGCGAGCCTCCCCTTCAGACATGCTTAGATTGAGTCTACGTTGAGTCTGCTGTGCGCAAACAAAAAGTGCCACAAAGAGCAAACGGAAAACGGAGAAAGATACAAGTACAGTTGAAGAAATGGGATCCCTGGGGGTCATAATCACAAAAGAAATCCATGGAAATTCCTCCCATTACATGCAATAACATTTGTCCATTGGTCTAGAGTAAAAGGAAACACTGTAGACTTAAGATCACAATAGCTGCTATATTTTTAGAGCCCATCTAAATTTAGAATTCAATTAATCTTGAACAATACACACTGTGGGAAAATAATCTTGTGTCGCTCGAGTGGAAACATATTCCTGTCCTGTGTGACACAAGGCACCTTAAACTCATGTGAACATAATGGGACAGATATTGCAAAAACAACTGGTGCGACCATGGGCCAAGTCAATGTTTTTTAGCTTCTGGAAACAAAGGCTCGTCTGTGAACCCTGCAAGGCCAGAGATTCTCCTAACGCCAGGAGACAAAACAAAAACTCGCTCTTTGTTTACAACAGTCATTTCCTTTTGCTTGGCTGCAGTTTGCACACTGGACCACAGGGACCTTCAGCGCTACCAGTTTATTAGCATATGGTCTTAAACAGACTATTCCTCCGGTCAAGAGCATTTGCTTTCCACGACTACAATGTTGCAGAAGGGCCCCCGAGGAGGAGTCTTTTCAGACAGGGAGTGTCAACACAACACCACGGGAAACATACAACAGAATCACCATTAATTTAAAAGCAGCAATGCAAGGAAAGGCAGCAGAGAAGAGCAGTTTTACAGCTGAGTTTCTCATCACTGGTACAGCACATGTGTGTGCGTGGGGCTCCAACGACCTGGGAGCTCCCTCCCTGCTGGACTGCTGCTCGCTGGTGTCAGCTTACTCCCCGCTGTGCATCCATCTCTTAATATGCCGATATGACTTACTGTCGAACAACACAGCAGTGCAAGTTAAGCACATGTGCGGCATCAATCTAACTATGTGTGAATGTGGGAAAATGGACGGTCTGGGGTGACATCATGCCACAGTATCTCAAAGCCCTGCCTGGTCAGTGTACACATCAGCTGCCTCAAGAGTGTGAGGGTATTTCCAGCCATTACTCAGTTGTTTGCCTTGTTTCATTGCAACAACATGACACTTAACAGAACTGTCTTTAAAAATAAATTAAAAAAAGATCTGTATCTGGGCATTTGTTGTTTCAGCAGTCTAGACATGTGTGCTGATGCTTTAGTTAACGCAGTGGTGAGCAATATAAGATCCTGAAACCACCAGTGGTCTGTTACAAAAAATGGGTTGACTAAAACCTAGAATATCCTGACATCTGGAACGTGGACTGATGTAAACTGACCAGTTCAAGGTTTTACTCTCAAAGGAGCTCAGGGGGGAACTGAAAGGCAAAGGTGCCTGATACTGTAAAGGACATGATTGATAAAGATGACACTGACATTCTAGATTTAAAGAACATTTAGAAACTCAAGAAAACACCTTATTCTTTTCATGTGCGCTTTCAAATATAACCTACATTTACAAAATGATGGGAAGCAACCTTTAACATATCGCTTGGCCCTTAAGAACTGTTGTATTCGGAAATGATGTTACAGCTGGTGATGCTGCAGTGACTTCCTGTTTACATAGCTGATTACTTTTGACTGGATGATGGCGCTACAAATGTGTCCTTGCAACCACTTTACACAAACACAGTTTAATGGTAGTTTAACGGTGAACGTGGTTTAGTAAATTGCTAGTTTAAAACTAGTAGTAACCACAAAAACTGGTGCAACTCAGTCCTGATATATTAGCAACCTGAGTTTCACACATTTGACAACACTGCAAAAATTAGGTGACACGTGTACTGCTGTAGAGGTGTGTATATCTGCTGCCTCAATCCCTCCATTCACTGGAATCTCTCTCTCTCTTACCTTAAGGGCTCTCCCTGCTATTACCACATCTGGCTCCAATAATTGCGAATGAATACGTCTCTTCTTTGAAATTTAAGGAAGAGAGACATCAAACCAACCTCCATCGAAGAAGTTTTACATTTTCACCCGAGCTTTTCTGATTAGTTGGGTTGTTGCTTCAGCAAATGACCTGTCATAAAATCCTTTGGAATGGTATGTTCTTACCAAATTCGACCAAGTCAAACATCAATCTAACAAAGTATTGAACAGAACTAAAAATACCCAGCATAAGCAGGGTTGTGGTATTTCTCAGTTCTAGCTGTGCTGGAGCGAACACTGCAGAGGAAATAGGTTTGCGGTCATCTGTACGGACAGTGAGAAGAAAATAAGGAGGCATTTTTTTTCGTGGCCAGGGTGCTAATGCAGCTCAAGACACATTATATGACATGACTAATACAAGTGGAGAGGACAAACCATGACCCGCTACTGACTAAATGCTATACACTTCATCCCAAACTCAAACCCAAACCCCAAAACTAAGATTAATCAGCCATAAGTAAGATGCTACTCTGTATGAAAAATGTGTAGAAGTAACCAAACACAACAAACTGGTTGTTACGTTTGAGGTTGTCTCCTTGACTGTCGTCAGAATGTCTGAGTGTTTTATACTGCGCACATCATTTCACAAGTACGTTGAATGGAAGTCATCATAAACGTTTCAGGAGGTCCAACACCGGAAATGATCCCCCAGCTCACTGTGGATGCATGAAGACCTGCAGTATGGCTCAAAGCCCTCCGGTTGTCAGCACACTGCAGTGAGGCAGCAGCTCTAATAGTGCTGATGAAGCATACCTGGTAGATCCTGGCAGCGGCACTTCAAAGAGCCGCGCTGCTCTTTGAAACCCATCATACTTCACCCCTGTGGTTGCTTAAAGAGCCAGTGTGCCTAACAGTTTCAGTATGTTTGGCACAAACCATCGGCCCGAGTGTAGGGGGGGGGGGGAGGGACAAAGGAAATTCTGTGTTATAAGAAACAGCTCCGAGGTGAAATCAAGGCAATTTATCCTAATATCTTATTAAAGACATTTCACTGCAATGAGAGGTGAACGCCAAAACCAAGGGCTGGGAGTACTGGGGTACAAGAGAGCTTTTGTATTGCAAGCCAGCGACAAATGGGAAGATAAAGGCAGCTGTGTATTTTCTGGAGAGATTTGGAACAGAAGCTACTGTATATTCCACCTTCTATGAATTATTAACCCGAAATGTGAAAAGCTGAAATGCAAAGCTGAACTTAAATGTATTTCGTGATGAATGAAGTGCCAAAACAGTATCGGAAAAACCAAAATATTTAAATGGAATGACATTCAGAGAAGACATTTATGATCCAATCAAAGCACTAGAGTTCTAAAGTTAAATGTGAGATCAAAGGGTGACTTCTGTTTCCTCAGTATCATATGTAAAAGCTACGTGAAGCTATCCGTAAAATTATACATTCTATTAAATCTCTTTTGTGGAAATAAAAACATTTTAAAAAAGGGAACAGGCCAGCAGACATTCTTGGAATTCCCTGACAGCTCGATACATAAGGAAGGGCAGGACTGGAAAAACAGAGTCTAAGATCAAGGCCAAGCTGTCTGAGACATTGTCACTCACATATCAGGACAAAAATAACGCGGAGTGACCATGTATGCTTACCCCTCAATGAATTACACCTTCAAATAGCCGCTTTATTATCCTGGCCTGGTACCGTAGAGCGTGACTGTGTGATCATATTCTGTCCTTCGGTTTCCTTCCTTCTCTCCTCAGAGCAATGGGAGAGGGGTGAGATATGGGGTGAGGAATGGGGGTCAGTGGTTGCAGAGGCGAGAGCTTGGAGCAGACAGACTATGTGGGTGTTGACATTGCCCCCTCACCACTGCCTCCATCCCACCAACGCAACGTTTCAAGCTGCCAGCATGCTTCACACACTCCCGACACTCAGCAGCCAATTCTGGTGTAACTTAGCTCCACAAAGCACTAATAAAAAGAGAATAAAATGCCCATTTGCAGGCACGTATTGAACTAACCTGCCCAGAGGAGTGTTGGCGCTGCGCAATCCTTTTCCAAAGACTAACAATGTTCAATCTAGAAATTTGTCAGAGACCATTAAAAAAGCATTTAGGTTCTATTGAGTGTGACCAAATAAGCAACCACAATCTAAGTGTCTACAGTAAAGACTTGAGTAAAGTTGATTACACAGACAATCCTCAGGACATTGATTTGTCCAAAGGGATTAAAGCTTCTCTGTCTTTTAAACAAGAATGAAAAAAGCAACTCATATAGTATTTGAACTCTTTAGGCCTTATGACATATTCTGAAAATCAAGAATGGCAGTTTATTCAAACTACAATGTCTGTGTTGGTGTCCAACGGCGCAGCATCTCTCAGAGGAGAGATGTGCTGTTTTCCTTGGCAGTGAACCCCATTGAGACTGTAACACACTGTTCCTTCTCTGCCGCCTCAGGAGAGGGCGACCAAGTAGTGCACTTGGGCACAATGGTGAAATCTGACCATAAGGAGCAATGGAGCACTTATAAGGGAGCAGAGGTTTGGTTTGTGCTCAACGAAAAACTGGAGGAATAGAGAAGGTACTGTAGCAATTTCCACAAAATAAAGTCCATCTAAAATCACATTTATTTAAATGTATTTTGTCAAATTTAATGAAATAAAATTACATTTTCCCCCTTTGGTATCTGATTTCAGGTCTCAAAAGAGAACAAAAGAGAAGTGACTTGCAGAGCAGTTATGAATGCTGTTGCAGACAAGAACAATTTATAATTTCAGTTGGACTTTAAGAAATGAAACTTTTCTCTTTCTGATATGAAGTGCAAAGTCAAGTTTTCATTTTTTACACCAAAAAATACCCTGACTTTTATTCGATGGATTCGCGGATTATTTACAATTTATTTTCAAATTAATTCTGTGTCCCCAAGCTCCCCAAAGTTGCTGTGTTTCCTGCTACAAAAACACGCTATTCACTTTGCCGTTTACTAGAAACAAGGTTCTGCAAAATCTCTGTGAAATAATAGGGAGGAAAAGTAAATAAATACTGATTATACACAGTCTATACCAGTGCTCCCATTCTCCCATCTTAAAGATGCTGTACCACACTGTGCAAAGCCCATTGGATAACATGAGGCTAGAGATTGTTGCACTAATAACTGAGTGAGCAGCCCACCCTGACTGAGTGAACTCATGATAGAAACACTGAGTTTTACTGGTTGAAGAAGACACCTTTTCATCATATCCGATGTCTGATCCGCTTGATAAAAGCAGTATCAGCGCCAGTGAAAATCCGGCCTATCAAACTGGTGCATCCCTAGTTGTACTGCAGAAAAGGTATTTTTGAAATGCCCTTTTCCCCCCACAGTTCTCGGCACATGCCACATGTCTTTGGACTCACCTAGTGCTGCTACATAGATCTGTTCCTGAGTGAGCAGCTTTCACTGGCCCTTGGCTTGGAGCAGCAGAATGCCGCTCTTTAGGGTTCAGTGTGACGCTCTCTCTGCTCAGCATCCTGTTTGCCATGTTCAGGTTGGTCAGCTGTGGGCAGAGACGAAAACCTCAACAGATCATTCAAATCAAACCAATTTAAATCAGTCATTTTCATTACACACACTTAACAAGATGTATGTATTCACTCACAAAATCAATGTTAAGTCAAGTCACTTCAACCAAACATCCCACTAATCCCAGCATGTTAAGCTAAATGGGAATGCTTGATGAATAAGCACTCACATTGTGCTCCTCCCTACATCGACCACTTTATTCTCTTGTCTCTGGGGGCTCTGTGAAATGTACACACAGCACATGGCAGAGCTAGTCTCCGCTCAGCACTAAATCCAGGTGGTTCCCTCCTCCCTTCTCCATCTCTGACAGAATCAGCTATATCTTGACTCGCCAGCAAAAATCTGTTTATGACCACTGTAGCGACTGCACCTCTGTACTGCTCCGTACTACCCTGGGAATTATGTTCGGGGAAAGCTAATGGGAGAATAAATTATCCTGCTGTGGCGTTTTATTTACTTTATTTCCTCCTGTGCACTAAATAGTCCAATGGGAAAATTGTAATGCTGCCAGGCCTTGTACGACGTGAAGAAATGTGTCAGCATGGTGTTACACAGCCTCAGCTCTAAGTTACTTATTAGATAGACTGGACGTATTCTTACAAGCTGTGCGATCTAAACTGAGGAAATGAAAACACATGTGGAAACCAATAATACAAGGCTTTTGGACAAATTGTCATGTATCATGTATCATGATAAGCCATTAAAATATGAATAAATCTACCATAATGAATAGATCTTTACCACATCTTTACCACAGTTACCATTGTTAAGTGTATATAATTGCCAGGACGCCCCATCGTCTAAGGTCATGTGCACCAACTTGTCTAACTGAGACACAGTGTTACAAGAATGTCTTATAACACTGTATTGGACAAACACATATGGATGTATACACATACTGTAAGGATTCATATTCATGCGTCTCAGCACGGCGACTATGCCTGACTTTACTCATTTTCAGGTTCTGTTTAGTATACATTCTGACCAGCTTGAGAGTGAGTACGTACTTAAACCTGAGAGGTCAACTGGGGCAACAGGGTGTTGTTCGTGTTTACAACGTTCTCCATTTAGTTCAGCAAGTGATTTACTGACTTCAAATCTGAGCCCAAAATAAACTAAACACAAACTGCACTCTTTGAGCCATTAAGTGAAAAAGACTGGACTATTTCTCTCAACAAAATACCCTGCTGCCATGCCCAGGATTAACTATTCATAAGAAATACAGCAAACACCTTTCAGATAGACAGAATAATGGAGAGTCAAAGGGAAGCCATAAAATCTGCCGTCTGTGTGGTCTGGTGCCATCACAAAAAAACCTCTACGAAAAAATCCAGTGAGGCAGAGGAGGTAGAAGAGGAGGAGGGAGAAGAGGTTGAGAGGCTCCCCACGCCGAACGACAAACCTTTGGGGAATATAGAAGAAGGTGGTGATGGAGCCAATGGAGCTGCCGCTCCCCTGCTCAGTGCCAATTTGCTACATTCCTCTATTTATAAGCATCAATTACCACAAAAAAAGTGGCTGCTTGTTAAGTATCAACAGAAATCACTCCCCCATGGTGCATCTGATAATGAGACCTCACACAGAGCTGAGGCTTGATGCGGCTCACCACTGTTTGGGCCAGCCAGCTTCAAACCCCAGTTCCAGTTCCACCCCCGCACCAACCCCAGCCCACAGACTGCAGGCGAGCCGAGGACTGAAGGAGGAAGGTGCACGGTGCGAGGCAGCAGACCCTCCGGCTCCAACAGGTCTGCTGAACGAATGAGCAGCTAGATGCCGCCAATCAGCATGGGGTCAGAGCCAGGTTTACGCATCAACAAAGATAAATATCAGAGACCTCACAGTGAGAGACTACTGCAGCAGATCACACAGATCCGTTTACAGTTGCTTAACAACTCCACATGGCTTCTTATTCGAGCGCAGCGAAACTTCCTGGGCAATAGAGGTAAAAACCTAGGCAACTCACGTGTTGTGTCAGCAGGTTGATGTGACTGGAGCTGGCATAGTGGCGAGCAACCTGCATGTCAGCCAGCTTCTGCAGGGCTGAGATGAAGGCCTGCTGGTTCGACTGGGCGTGCGAGTTTATGTCCTTCAATGTCCCGGCTGAGTTGGACTTCAGCTTACTGGAAGAGCTCCTCCTGATCACTGACATACAGAATAACAGAAGACTAATGTGAGAAAAACCGGAGTGAATATGATAAACAACAGCAATGTAAAGTACTGAGTTTACCTTGGCCTGCAGTGGTGGTTCTAGAGAGCTTCTGGTTATAGATGTGCGTGGCACTCGGGATGGAAGAGGCTGCTCCAGAGCTGGACGTTGATGAGGTAAAGGACTGAATCCTCTTGAGCGCCTGGGTGGGTGTCCCACTACAGATGGTGTTAGAGCCAGTGGAAACAGATGTCCACATTGCTTTCGGGGGCTGTGTGACCACGAGGCCAGGGGTGTATGCAGGAGGGTCAGAGAGAGCCTCGGGATGGCAGAACTGAGACTTAGCCAAGGACTGTGCATAGGACGGCGGCTGAAGAGGTGGCGGCGGTGGCGGACAGTGGAGAGGCAGGCACGTCGGGGCTGTGGAGCAGCGCCGCAGACGAGTATGTGTGCAGTCTAAAGTCACGGGAAAGCTGGAGTAGTGCTGGGAGGCCTGGACCTCTGGGTGGATTTGACCAGTTCTTCCTGCTGCTTGTTGGTCTTCAGTACGGACATAGGGCTGACTCTCAGTGGCCTTGATGTCTCGGTCACTGCTGACTTTCCCTCCGGAGAGCGAGGACTCTGAAGCACTGGAATCCTCTTTGGCCACAGGCAGAGCTGTTCAAAGGAGGAAAGAAGCCAGAGCTCCTTTATCATCAGATAGCCATTCCTCGGCTCTGACACACATTTGCTTTCCCCCAATGAGTCCTAATCGTTTGAAGCTGACCTTTTCATCACCCGGGATGACTCAATCTTTTTCCTATCACTTTTTTTGGGGGGGATTTACAAATCTAAACTTTTCCTGTTTACTGTGCTTGCATGATAAAGTATTAAACATAAACCAGACCTTCAGTAACAAAAATATGGGGGAAAAAACATGCGGGAGGAACTCACTTTTGGAGTTCTCACATTTGCCTGAATCTCCGAAGGCATTTACTGCACGAACGTCTTTCTTAGCGCTCCTGACTTTTGTTCCGAGGAAAACGGCGGCGGATTTATTTTTCTGTGTGTAGAATGTCAGTACTTCCTCCAGATCGTTTTCACTGTTGTTGAAAAAAATCAAAGACGGAACATGAATGCGTATAGCAGATAGAGATATGGAAACAGATAGAGATCACCCTTCAGTCAGTAGCATATAGGACTTTAACAGTAAGGAGCCAAGCACTGAACAATGGGCAGTGGGCTTGCCAATTCACTAACCTTGCTGCAGTGATGTACTCCTGAAACACACTGGGGTTAACACAATGCTCCTCCTCGCTGCTCTGTGTTTTCTTTACCACATGTTCAGTTTCCTGAGAAGATAGGAAAGAATGAGACAGCAGGTATACACCATACGCATAATATTTCCCAGATTGGATTTGTGGAGTCTGGGAACAGGCACCTTGTTGTAGCAGTGGATAAACTCTCCTAGCTGGTGGGACAGGATGCGTCTGCGGTCTTGGAGTGGAAGCTGTCGACTGGGCAAGACCACCTTTATGTCTTGTTGAAGGTTATTGGCTGCTATTCTCAGGAAGCGAATCACCAGCTCCTGCGCAGCAGAAAAAAAAAAACATTCATATTATCACTTCCCTGAATCTGATTCATCCAGCTGCACTTATTCAAGCTGCCTGTGTGTTCGCCTTTCAGGGTTCAAAGCTTTTCAAAGCATTGATCCTTAGAATTGAATAGCCTAGAGGTCGACTTGAATTCACACTGATTTTCCCCCTAAGGTTTGAGGTCACCGATGATGATGATGATGTTGATGATGTATGCTCTAACAATGCAGACTTTCCAATCGGGCTCACTTCTACAGAGACCACGTTTTCCTTCAGTGTGGCCACAAATGTCTCGTACACATTTCAGCTACAGCCAGGGTACATATGAGTAACAGAGTAATAATAAGGGGAAATCTGGCATGTACACACATACAAGGGAGGCAATGCCCCAGGGCACTCCGCTCATGTCCATTTATTAGGAAAGGGAATTAAAAAATGCTTATCATTATACCATTTGGTCGTTGTCCTTGTCTGGCCAAACTGGGACGGTATTTGCTCTGCTTTCTGCCAGCAGTCTTTGCTGGACTCGCTGCAGGTAGGAGGAAAAGGCCATCCGGGCCTGCACTTTACTGGAGAAGGAGCGAGAGGAAAATCATCAAGAACGGCATCGGTCAAGCAATGGAAAAGGAAAGACGGAGCAACAGTTGATAGTAAACATGATCAACTGGGTCCTCTGTTAGGACCTCTTTGATGCATCTGTTGCAACAGAAAGAACAAGCAGTACTCATTCATATATGCATGAGCTGACATATCATCCGGAAAACAGAGCGAGAACGCAACAACAGGTATGTATCACTTTCAGACAAACTTCGTTGAAACACAATGTATCTTGTCTCGCACGGTATCAAAATGATAAACTGTCTTTGTGACCCGCCTGAACCTGGAAAGAGTACTGTCAGAGGATTGAAAAAAAGCTGTCAAACACAAACAATGATATGCTGTACTATAATTTCCCTGCTACATGCACAGTCCTGGCGAGCACTGAGGAATTTCTACAAACTCAGACTTGTTGTTGTAATTCTTCCTCAAATTATAATTTCCGGCACACTTTTCAAATCACCATCAGACTGCAGTCTCTGTTGCACTTAGGTAGTATGTACATTGTTTCATATGTGTTAATGATGTGTGTATGGTATCTTCATCTAGATAACGGGGAAGATGTAGTTGGAAAGCATTATGCATGTTGATATCATCTTACCACAACTCTCTACATGTCTCACTCAGCACACAGTCAAGCTGTGGCTATCACAGAATAGGTTAGATTTTCTTTTTAAAAGCAAGATCTAGCTTTCTTGGAGGCCGATCATGAACCTTAGCACCTCTGACAGAACTCTTACCGGAGATGCTTCTTCCATCTACACTTGCCTAGACTGAGGAACCACCAGGTGTCAAGCTTTTAGTGAGAGTAGTTAAGAAAATACCAAAATAACACAAACATAAATATAAACAGTGCAATCATGTATTTTCTATCCAAATGTGTAAGTTGTGGCGGACTATAAGACTCTCTGACACGGAAAATTACATTGTTGACTCCAGCAATAAATAAGCAATGGATCAACCTGTGGTGACGATTACAACAAAGACATACTGTACGTCGTATGGTGACAAGGGTACACAAGAGTGGGAGGTGCATTAGTGCGTTTCATATTTCCCCTTATTCTATAGGGAAGGAGGGAGAAGAGAATACAGTGAAGGAGGAAGATGAGAGCAGCAGCCCAGCATACAGACTGACCTGAGGTACCAGCCCTGCTGAAGGATGTTGAGCAAGTTGACTCTGGGCCTGGCATTGTGCGTGGCTGCCTCTGAGCCGGACAGAGCCTCGCTGCGGCAGCGCTCCAGCGGTGTGGCTACTTGTTTTCTTTGCTCTGTTACCAAAGCCTTGTGTGAGACTGGCTCGGGAGCTTGTTTCACCTCCTCCCTTTCCTCCTGAGCGCACTCCTCTCCCTCCTGACTGCTGCTCTCCATCGGGCAGGCCTTGGATTCCTTCCCTGAGGTATGCAGCATTGCAAAGGAACGACACATGTCAATTGCATCACTGTCATTTTGGATAAAATACACACATAACCTCAAAATAGGGGTTCTATTGTTGCTGCAATGAAATGAACTCATTCAGAGTCCTATTTGGCCAACCTTACCATGACACGGGAGACGTATTTATTGGACACGAAAATGCATTAGCTTGTGATGTTGTCCCACTTAGCTACACTCTGGTTAGTGTTTCCTGAAGTGAGGCAGAACACATCAGGCCTACAGGATTTATTCTTGCCTGCAGCGGAGGGCTGTCTCCTCTTCCGCGCCTCCAGAGACAGCAGCTTCCTCTCGTACTGGACATCGTGACATCCGTGGACGGCATCCACCTGCAGCTGCACATTCCCGTTCATATTCCTGAGAGAGAGAGCAAGACATGTCGTCATGATAACAACAACAACTATGATGATTTATATGTGAATCATCAACAATTAGGAAGCAGAGCAACAGTTGTAAATTCCAACTTTAACTGAAGTCAGTTCTGAGAAAGATTAATGTGGTTGAGTAGCTTGTCCAGATGTTAACATGATGGTCCAGAGGAGAGAAGATAAATGACAAATAATAACAGAAACTGAGGTCTTGTTGCAACAAACATTTCCTCAATCTGGCTACCTGACAAAAAGCCCTTAGATGGGCTTAGTTGGGGGCCAAATCTCCAGACAATATTGCACAATAGTCAAAGCTGCGGTAAAAACTCTAAAACCTGATTCAAATAACATAAATGCACGCTGTATTACAATAACAAAATGTGGTTCAATAAAAAAAAGCACAGTTCATCTATAATTGTCTTTCCCCTCCTGCCCCCAAATCACCGCCGCAAAGCCACATAGACTTTGGGCGCATGCTGGAAAAGTTGACTGTGCAACGTCTTTTCAGCTGTTCCTCTCACCTATCCAATCCAAAGCCCAAACAAACGACACTTTAGAATCCAACCGTTTCCACAAACTGATGGGGAGATTTAATCCCCGATCCCGACCACGATGGAAATGCTTACCTTCCATGGAAAAGTCTGTTTGCCAGCATGTAGTTCATTGATGTCTTGGACTCCAGATATCCACTGAGAGAAGAAGATAATAAGCAAATTACAATAATCATAAAGGCAGAAGCCCCAATGAGCCTCGGCCTCCTTATTTGCGGCAAATGTGTTAAAAATGAGGCTTCTGTGATATGGCAGCCACAGTTAAATGCACCAATAATTCCCCAGAAGGCTCAATAATATGCTTTTGAAAATGCCACAAAATCCCTGCTGCTAGGAGAGCCATGGAACTAATCAAGCAACAAATCCTCATATAGGAATATGAATTGCAAGCACAAAAACAGATTTCCTCTCTAATAGGGCCTCCGGTGCCATTTGAACATAAAGTTGCTGTCCGATATAAGCCTTTCCTGGAACATAATATAGAGAGCTCAAGAAAAACCAACTTGGTGCACCTTAGTCTGGTGGTTCAATTAGTGACAGTCAAGAGGAGTCGCGTGGTCTGGCTCTATGCACTGATTGCATTCATATAATCTAAGTGCCCCACTTATTTGAAGACAGTACTAATAATGAGTAACATTATAGACAAACACCCCTTGGGGATTACAAGTGTCTGTTCCTTCTTGGCACAGCTCACCCATAGAGCTCCCAAGTTTCTGCGGTGGGGAAGATCCTAACGAAGCCTCCCCGTCTCTTGTACTCTTCCTTTATCCTCCGCAGCACTTTGATCTAGTGAAACAAAACAACAGACGTTTGCTGACAGTTTTTAAAAGTTACTGTAGTTTCAGGTTCCCAAAACGTGTGAATTCAACAAAATCCCACACTTCATGTCACACTACTACCATTTCAAAAGGCCTTACCTCGTCAGCAGTCATGCTCAAAGTGCTGTCTCCTTGGCTTTGTTTAGGTCCTAGCTTGTCTTTCGACCCGTCTGTTTCTGAGTTACTAGCTGGTGCGGGCCTCTGACGCTACAGGGGAGAAGTGTGGAGACAAAATCAACTAATGCCAACCACTAATACCCACTGTTATATCTCTTTCCAACATAAATACTTGCCAAAAAAGAATCACATTTTGTATCAATTCAAGGATGCTTAATTAAAGGTTGTAAGAATAGTAGCAATTGTTTTACATTTTTTGGTAAAGACATCATTGTTACTGACAAACAACCTACTCCTCATCTGAAACACAGTTCTCATTTATAAAAGTAAAATGTGCAAACTGCAGCTTGTGTAACACAAAATACCCTCTCTTCTTTTCTGCCTGTCACATAAATTAAGCCTTTTTTGTTTTGCACTGGCCTCGCTGGCTGCCTCCGCGCTGCATGTACTACCAGGCTGTGATTGACAATTTTGGCATGCAGGATGGAACTTGGGCCAGGCAGAGGGGCACAACCCCAAAGGATCACATACAGAATTTGTCATCTAAATAGCAGGGGGATTATATTCAATTTGTCTGACACGGGGGGGGGGGCGACAAAGGCAGCCAAAAAGCGACAAGGCCAAATCCTTCAAAAAAAAAAAAAAACGGACTCATCTGTTGCTCCTAATCAGAGTAAAGGGACAGGAGAGGTTCTCTAAAGGGCCCTGGAGTTCTACAACAGCCTCTGTGGTTTAGTGTTGGGCTTGTTTTAGCAACGTCTCAGTAACTCTGTAAATCAAAGTCTCTGAGTTTTGGGACCAAGTGGTGCATTGCGGCACTTAAATCACTTGCTTACTAAGGCCACTTTGCTAATGAGAATTCTATTAAATATAGCATTAGGAATCGATCTGTCTGTGTCTGTCACTGTGAAAAATAGTAAAGCTACATAATCAAATCAGGAAAAAGCTGTAAGCAATTTCTTACCAGTAATGTTACAGCCATCAGGGAATTGCAAAGGAACAAGACAAAAGAAGATTAATATGTCTGAGTCTGAAGACAACTCACCGTTCTGCTGTGTGCGGTGGCTGTCGCTGCAGAAAGAGGTTTCTAAGAGGCAATGGGTGAAGACATTGAGTTGTGGGTGAACATCAGCATTACTGTTTTGACCTTTAAGAAGCCGCATACAGGCGGCGCGCATGCTCCATCGATACGCAACAATGAAACATTGTTACTGTATGTCTAAGCAGGCTCTTTGCACAACATAAGGTGGAGCAGAAATCTGTCTGATTTAGTAATCTCCCTCCAGCAGATCCTAAAGCGCCAAATCTGGGTGCAGTAGTCGAGGGGAGGCAGCCAAGTGCATTGGCTGTTGTGGCATAATTAGGCAACAAGGCCTAGAGTGAGCGTCAGTCGCTTGATTAGAAATGATAAAACAATAAGCCACAGAGAGTAGCACTTACCAACTGATGTCACTCAAACTGTGTAATTACATTAGCAGTTGTTTTGCATTACAGTGAATTTTCCATGAGGGTAGAAGAAGAGCTCAGTGACAGTGGCAGGAATGTACTGTAAGCAACACAGAGATGAAGACAAGAATGGGAATGTTTCACAAGGAAGGGTGAATGAGTGCAACACTTGGCTCAGCTCTCTGCTGTGTGTGTGGTTGTGTGTGTGTTTGTGTGTGTGTGTGTGTGTGTGTGTGAGAGAGAGCATCCAGTACCTGTGTTCTTTGGGCTGCTGGGTGCTTGAGGCTGGGGTCCAGGGAGACTCGGTCAGAGCGTGGTTGTCTCGATAGGGGGTCCTGACACACAAAGCCTGCGGGGACACAGTAGAGCCATAAAGAGCTATATCAATGACATCAGATCTTAAACATGTTACTCATTCCCATGACCTTCATATATTGCATCAGATCTTCAATATTAGTGCAAGAAGACCAAAGTACAGCGAGGGACACAAAGGCAATAAATGTACATGTAAATCAACTATATCTTTAACAATGTCCTTCTCAGTCAAAGACATATTTGCTCTAAAAAAAAAAAAGGAAGACATGTTTTGATATACTGCCTCACCACAGCCCCCTGATGTGAACCACTGACCTAACAGAATAGTTTGACATTTTGAGAAATACGCTTATTTACTTTCTTCCCCAGAGTTATATGAGAGGATTGATATCACTCTCACATCTGTCTGTTGAATTAAAAGCTACAGCCAGCCGCTGGTTAGCTTAGCTTAGCATAGAGACTGGAAACAGGAGGAAACAGCTTGCCTGGCACGTAACTAAATCGGCCTACCAGACATCATGAAGGGCACTAATTAACACGTAATATCTTGTTTGATTGGTACCTACAAACACCAAAGTGTAAAAACAACAATTCGATGTTTTATGGGAAGTTACATGTCAGACTATTTCTTGTCTCAGAGCAGTTGCCAGGTGATCATCAGAGGCTCTTGGAAATGACAGCTAGTATCCCTCATAAAACTTAAACTTTGGTTGTTATACATATAAAAAAGGTATTTGTTAGCTTTAGAGGTGCTGGTAGGGGTATTTTGTTACTGTCGGACGGAGCCAAGCTTGCTGTTTCCCCTAGTTTTCAGCCTTTATGTTAAGTTATGCTAACCGGCAGTTGGCTGTAGCATTACAATGGTCAGACGGGAGAGTGGCATCCATCCTGCCAGCTAAATCTGCGACAGAGAGAAAATACATTTCCCAGAATGTCAAACTATTCCTTTAACTCAGGGAAAGAAGACATGTTTTCTAATTGTGGCACTCTACTTTGGATCTTTATAGCTCCACACAGTGGTATTTGATAAGGGTGGGGAAACATGTTTGTAATCCACATTTACCACAAAGATGTTCCCACCCAGTCAATAAGATTTTAATCTATGATCTTCTGTTAATTAATTCCCACACTCCCTCGAGGTCAATAGAGCTAAAAGTGAAAATGTTAAAGAAATTATGTTTATGTTGCATCTTGCAGTCACACTTGAAGTGAATCAAGTCCATTGACAGCTCGGAGCTCGAGGCTATTTGTACTACCTCATCCCAGCCGTCAGGTAAGAATCAGGCCTCTGCCATGCTCTTTCCCAAACACAGCAATTATTACAAACATGGGCGACACGGAGCTGACAGCTTCACACACGCGGAAAGTGAATGCTAATGGTATGCTGTCATTATTTACAGGTCTGGGATGCGGCCCAAGTGTTATCAACCAACAGCGCCTTAGTTTGTTTGCTACATAATAGATGTGCTATGTTTTACATGCCACTGCTCATTTTCCCCAGACCCGCAGGAGCGTCTCAGTCCAAAGATAACTAGCAATTTATGATTCTAGTCTTTCATTTAATGAGCAAGACAGCATGGTTTCAAGCCACAGCATGGACTGGGCTGAGACACACTCACACACACACTCACACACACACACACACACACACACACACACATATATTAGCTATTCCTTTAATATCATTAGGAGACCACAGACAGACTTAATGGTTCAGTGCCAGTTTAGATGGATGCCTGCTAATCAGTGGGCTCCATGTATCCTGGGAATGGTAATAAGGATAAATCAGAGGATTAGGTAAAGTTAAATATTCAAAAAATGTGAAAGTTGTGGCTAATATTTGTCTCTTTTTTGCTCAGACAAACTTTCAGACCTCTGCATGCCGTCATGGTGTTGTATTCTGCTTGATTTGAACTATTATAAGCTCTTCTTCTGCATGATAATTAAATAATTAAGTAGGGAGGATACATATACAGAGACACATCTCATTGCCTGCTACAAACAACGCTGTATAAACAGTGTTTATCTCTGCCTTGGGCCAGGCATTTTTTTTTTTGTATCTTCATGTGAAAGATTGCTCTAGTTTGACATGTCAGATCTAGTTTCTCAAGAGAGCTTAATGACTCCAAAACAACGAAGGCCTCTGTTGAGAATTTTGTCCGCAAGTCATTTGATGTTAATTAATGAAGTCTGCGGTTTATTCTGTCAACACTGGAGCTCCTATTGTGAAGCCATATAGCTATTTTTGGCAGTTTGCACAAACTTGAGTGAAGGAGAACATTAAGCATTAAACAATGGACAACTGTCTCCACCTTGGTGTATGCCTTAGGAGGGATGTTAGTGAAGAGAATTCGACATAATTACAACACTATTCAATTTATATCAGCTTTTCTAAAATGAACATCTTTATCTTGATTAATTACATAATTCTGCAATGAATAATCTCTGAGTTGCACCTCAAGTAAAATAAACAATACATACACCAATTGTTTATGTTTTTAATTATTCAAATCTAAAGTATGAGAATTGTTGTCAGGACATGTTTTTTCGCATCTCAAGATGTCTCTAAGAACATCTTGAAAGTCAGAGGAATTTAGTTTGTAAGCTCTGAATATGACTAACCCTATGTTACTAACAATGATAGACTGTTGAAGGATCATTTCAAATGTATGCATTTATGTCATTCAAATATGCTATTCTTTATGTGCCGCCTCTACACAAGGTGTTTCCTCTGTTACTTATGTGGTGGTTGATAATATACCTTGTGAAAGTGTTCACAGATTATAGTTTCTACTTGGTGTACTTTATTTCACCAGCATATAATTTACTGGTGTAATGGATTCAAACATCTAGCTATGAATGTACGTGAACTCAATGTCTATGCAGGGCAATTACTTGTGCAACACTTTGGAACCAAATGCAAGTTGTATTTAGTCATTGTTTCAGCACGCACTCACCCACAAGCGAAAACATGTCTGCAATCATGCTGGCCTTTATCTTCAGATCCAAGGGCGCATCACTGTTTTTTTTGTTTTTTTTTTAAAGAAACAAAAAACAAACAAGAAAATTACAACACATTCATGGAGTTGAGAAAAATGAGTCAACTGTGATTAGTAGATACAGATCGTTTGTGTGACTAACTGCTACACCGAGGGGGGGATTTCACAACGTGCGAATGCCATTTCCTTCAATGTGGCTTTTTATTGACACTTTATTTTGCATATTCCACAAAAAAAAAAGCCTTGTTCAAGTTGTCGGGGTAAAAGAAAACAGTCTCAGAGAGATTCTAATGTAACAACAAAATAAAGAAATGATTGAGACAGTGTCACTCACCAGGCCAGGGAGGGAGAAAGGTTCACCTCTAACAACCAGGGTTTCAGGTTGGAGTCAATGAGCACGTCGAAACCATACAGTTCTACAGAGGGAAACACAAAGTGAATCGAAAGGCTTCCACCACTGAGATATCTGATCACTGAAAATGAAGCATGAAGGCAAAGTCACCAGAGTTCGTTCACAGCCCCATTGTGTGGCATTTGGCAACATGGCCGATGTGTTTCTGCTACTGATTACACGCATGTTATATCCCCAATCACTCAAGAGAGAAACATTCACCAAAGCCTGCTACTGAGGGATTGGCTCAATTACATTAACTAAGTACATACACATTTCATCTGTCATGAAGTCGCTTACGTAAGACGGTAGATCAAAAAAAAGCACTGTAGGCTGTGAATGTTTAAATACATACCGTCAATAGTTTTCTCATGACCGGCACGGTTAAGCAAGTCTACATGTTGTCACTACACATTAACAAGAAGGATGACGCACTGAAGGGGACCAGAAAAAGCTTCACCCCCGTCATGCAGTCAGAATCTTAGCTATAAAATATGAACTCCAGAAGTACAAAGCTGGAAATGTGACAGCATGTCCCAAGCCGGAGAAACGTGGGGAATTAGGCTGTATATTGTATATATTGCACTCCAATAATAGCTTAGCACTGAGTGACACAATAAAAGGATTTTACAAAGTGGTCAGGAAGTTCCCTGTGTAAAAATCCATCTATTCTATCGCAGTTTTCCCTCTTGTTTCACTGACTGACACATATATATATATATATATATATATATGGCTCACAGAGGCAGAGTTGGCCTATGAAAAGCACTCACACGGCTCTGGGGAGTGTCACCCTGTAAGCCAACGACCCGCCGGCCCCAGCAGCAGCGTGCGGGGAAACCACAGTATTTTACAGGGATAGGGCAAAACCCAGCCATAGAGCCAGAGGAAAGAAATCCTTGTAATAGCACTTCAAAAGAATAGACTGTGTTGAGAATAGGCCAGGGGGGTTGGAGGTTTCAAAGCGGCAATAACCAGCACTGTTTGTTCTAGCATCTCAGGTCAGTGCCAATGTTAAACATACAAATGCAGCATGACAGCGAGAAAAGGCTTTATATATTGCACTTGCCGGCGTAACGTTAGGCTGGTCTAACAAGAGGAGTTAAATGTATTTGTCTGTACATTACTTACTGTAGATATCTGTGAAACACATGTTCACCCTGTCAAGGCCATGCCTAACAAATATCAAGTAGTTTTACTTGACAATGCGTATATATTTGGTGTTTTAAACAAAGGAGCATAGATAAGATAAGTTAACTCATCATGAGGAGCACTACAGAACGGGGGCTTTGCGTTTGAAAGACAAACAGTGAGACTCTGTTAAAAGATACTATCGAGATGCATGGGACATTTAGGATCCAGGGTTTCTCCAGACTGCTTCCATTTTGACCGTTCTTTTTTTCGTCTGCCTCTTGTGAGTCCACCAACTTTATTGAAATGTAATACTAAATCGCTCCTTAAAACATTAATTGGAAGTTTTCTTTCTCTACTCATCTTTCAACATCTGTATTAAGACAAGTTGGCTAAAACGCACATTGGATTTTGTCCTTTGGGCTATATTACATGGGTCAGGGGGTCAAAATATGGTAGCTTCATGAGGTCCAAATTGGTGTAACTGCAAACTGTATTTTCATGATGGAACTGAACAAGGTTTGCCTTACACCGCTGAGCCAAGAGCAGCAACTGAAGCTGCCGCCGCCATCTTTAACTTCTTTAACTTCTGAGGATGGACGGGACCCCCACTGCGAAACAGTGAGCAGAGCACTACGATTTTATTTTCCACTCGTTGGCTTATCCCGTTCTAGCCACTTCTGTATAACAACGCACACATAAAACATTATATGCATTAGTCCTGGGGAACAGAGCACTGGAAGAAATGGGTTTGAGCCTGTAGTGCCTCACCAGCGGCACCACAACAACAGGGGAAAATGGGGAGGTGTTACACCGCCTCACCAGCCCCGACAAGCAGGCTCCATGTGCCGCTCATTTTCCCCCAATTAGGAGCAGACACGCCGCTCCAGCCCCATGAGCCTGCCATGCCGCTCACTGCTAGACACGTTTATCTATGGCTCGACCGCTGCCGGGGGGGGGGGGGGGGGGGGGGGGGGGGGGCGCTGTTAAATGTGCCCACAGAGAGGCCACAACAAGCATCACAGACAAGGAGAGCAGAGGCAGCGAGCATCCACATCACACCCATTAAAGAGGGAGGATGAGAAAAGATGATGCAGAGCTGTTTTTATATCTATGTTATTGGATGGGCGCTGCTGGAAACTTCACCACAAGAGACAGACGCCCCAAAAACAATAATCTCCCCACCCTGGCCATGCAGCCGGTTGGCCCACAACAACAGCAACATGAAGTAGTTCCTTCATGTGTGTTTTCTTCATTGGTTTAACCCTCGCATCATTCTGAGATGAATTAGTGTCGGTGCAGGGAGCACAGCGGAGCAGTTTGGAGCCAAAACACTCTAAGGACAACAAATTAAAGCAAAAGTTAGCACTCTATAGCGAGACCCTGTCCATTAATCATTCTTTAAAAGATTATTGAATTATGCAGCAGAGACACTGTCATCACAGGCGTAACAAACGCTGTGCTGCAGTAGAGTGTGGGAGTATCTGACAAATGTAAAACAGGGAGAGTGGTTCACAGACAGGGGATCCGACCACACTCAGCACTTAATGAGGGACGTTCAGTGGAACACAGGACCAGTAAGTGGAATGTTTTGTGTGTAATAAAATAGGCCTTTGGCTTGGCTAATCAGATCTTAGTCAAAACATCTCGTAATCAGCATCCCTCAGCAGAAAGCCTGTCCATTAATCACAAGGCAGCGGTAAGTAGCTGCATGGGTGGCATTTTCTCCCCACAGACACACACACACTCTCTCTCTCTCACACACACACTCTCCCTCTCTCTCTCTTACACACTTCTTACCAATGTAAAACGAAAAATCTGTTTTTATTTCTCCCCACATGAGACATTACGGAGCTATAAAAAAAGTTTTGTTACAGTATGCCCATTTAGATACGGATGTGCAATTTGCGCAAAGGGAAGAAATCCCATTTGAAAACAATAAATAAAAATCGTATTAAAGCCATTAATAGACATTAAAATGGCAGGGAACAATTTGCAGTAAATTAAGATTATAATGTGCTTTATGATCTTGCGTGGCTCACTTCCAGACAAGCAAAAGACCATATAAAGACTCTAAACAATGGCTTGCTTTTATCGGCACATTGGCTGTTATTCGCTTCCCTGCATTGTGATGCTGTACCTGCTTACAATTACAGGCAGCTGCCGAGGCCCTGAACGAATGCCGAGTGCATTTCAGGTTGCAGGAGGAGTGAGACAGTAATAAGGATATGTGCAGCTCCCAACAGAGAGCTGACGCTGACAACGGCAGACTGAACACGACTCCTTGGTGGTTTGGGTGGGTTTGATTATAAGCTTATACAGACCTGTGTGTTTGTAAAACGCGTGCTTTACACTGGTTGCTGCATGTCCCCATCTTCATACTGTGTCCATACATACTCAATGAGCACACTGGGAGAAACAGATGCACAGAGACAGGATGAGGGTGGTCCTCTGGAACCGTCAGTGTCTTGACTTTGGAAACTTAATCCTGGA
Source organism: Pholis gunnellus (assembly GCF_910591455.1). Lineage (NCBI taxonomy): Eukaryota > Metazoa > Chordata > Actinopteri > Perciformes > Pholidae > Pholis > Pholis gunnellus. Next base: position 12,826,120 of record NC_136542.1, on the reverse strand, counting down.
GACAGAACTATGAATGCTGTAATTAACTTGCTTGGGGCCATCTGAAGGCAACAAAAGTACAATAAATTCAATAGTAAACTGATACGGTTGAAGTAGGGTGATGGACGTGTTCACAGCCGACCACAGTGTATTATATATCTTCAGAAAAGGTGTAGAACCTAATTGCTTTCGTGCCACACAATGACATTGCTGTAGTATATGTGTCCATATAGGTCTCTATATAGGCTTACGTATTAGATTTCAACATACGCGGATGTGAACACCCTCAAAGCTAAAGGTAATTATGTTGCTGTTCATGGTTTCATTTCATATCCAATGTAGACTCAAGAGTCAAAATAAATCAAGAGGGAATATGAATTAAGAAATATTATCCGTTGCTGCTTCCATAGCTGCACAATGTACGACACAAAAGACGGCACCAGACAGTGTAGTGTCATCAGTAAGCTTATCACTGTACATTTAAAGCATTTTTGCGATTGGGGCATGGGGTTGTGTATTAACAAAAACTCCAGGTTCACCTGAATGAGTGAATGAATGAGAATAGGGGCCAACTTGTTTTTTCCATTCCACCAAATATGTGTCATCTGGTTGTTTATTCGTGTCCACCACATGTGCATGAGAGCCAGGTTGCGGCATGGTAAGCCACATTTCCCCCGTAAACACCTGCATGGTCAACATTCACACCCTGGGCTAATGTGGTCTTTCCACCTAGCAGTTCTGCTCAGAGAGCAGATAGCATCTTCACGCAGGCGACTGTCTGATGGTGCGAGTCCATGCTGCTACAGCCCAAACAACCGCCAATCAGGGGGGCTATTATGTCTACAGAAGCCTGTCACAACTGCAAAGTCCTTTATTTGTCTAACATCTGAGAGGTGAAAGAGAGTGCGAGCAGCAGAGGGAGAATCATAAACAAACAGAAGCAGCGAGAGAAGAGGAAAAAGAGACAGCGGTGTTGAGGGAGGCTTGGCCAACGTGCTCGCTTTCAAACCCCAAATTCTCAGAGAGACTGCCAGACAGCGAGAGAGAGAGAGCGCAGACAATTAGTGCCAACACTAACATGGGTAATGGCTCCAAAATGGAGTTCACACGAGCCCAATGCTAGGCAGGAGCAGCCAAGAGAACAGTCAGCCTAAATCAGGCAGACCTGAATGGCAACAGAGAGGAGGAAGCAAATTCCTGCCTCAGTCAATAGGCCCTCCACGGCCCGGCAGCCAGTCAGAGGGCAGCAACGGGCAGGAAGGCTCCACACTGAGGAACCTGTGTACAACCTCAGCTCGGCTCAGTGTAGAAATAGTATAGAGGAACTGCTGGACAATGAATATGAAACTGAAAGGAAATGTGAGGGGTGGGGTAGTGTGTGTGTGTGTGTGTGTGTGTGTGTGTGTATCTGCACTGTGAGCAAAAATAGGGAAATTAATTTAAAGGAAATTCTTTTGAAGCTGCTTCTCTTTGAGTTTCATTTTGTTGTCCCGGATGTATTTCACCTTCAAAGCCGCTGCTGACGTTTAGATAAATGGTAAATGGGCTTGTACTTGCGTAGCTCTTTTCTAGTCTTCCGACCACTCAAAGCGCTTAAACACTACATGGCATCATTCTCCCATTCACACCCATTCACACACCGATGGCAGGGGGCTACCATGCAAGGTGCCACCTGCCCATCAGAACTCTAACTAATCATTCACACCCATTCACACACAGCAGGCACAGCCTACGGGAGCAATTTGGGGTTAAGTGTCTTGCCCAAGGACACATTGACATGGACTAGCGGAGCCGGGGGGGGTTCGAACCGTCGATCCTCTGATTGAAGGACGACCCCTGCTCATCAGCGCGGGTGTAAACGCGTTACACTTTGGTGGACTAGATTGCTTTAGTTTCTGTAAGGTCCAAAACATTTAAAGAAGAATATGAAATGATTACCAAAGCAGTTTGTTTTGTGGGGAACATACATCTTGCAGGCGTTGGCTATCTGCAGCTCAGCACTCAACACTGCTTTGACGATGAGGTCCTCCACCTGTCTCATCAGCACTGGAACAGACAAAAACACAGAGATGACTTTCTGTCGCACTCTCATGGTTAATTGACACGTTTTGTTAGAATCTAAAAGGGGGAAAACCATGCATGGACATACAAACAAAAAGGAAAAGATGAAAAGGGTGAGCAAGGGAATAAAACGAAGCTTTGACTCACATGTGGTGTCCTTCCCCTCCTGCTTCAAATACCTCAACACTGCACTCATACTCCACTTGTTCCCATAATCCTCAACTTCAGGGTCATCGCAGCTGAAAGGAAGGAAACACACTTCAAACGCTGACGTTCTAACAAATGGACGAGTCAATCGAGCTGCCCGTAACAGCTCCACATTCACTGGTGAAAGTTACCTGACATAATCGCTGCTCTTTTTGTTCACGCTGTAGTTGGTGAGATGCATGAACGTGTTCTTAATGTTCTTTGAAGTCCGGTCATACTTGACGGTGGCAAACCTGCAGAAAGAAGAAGAAGAAGAAGAAAAAAAACGTCTGTCATCCAACAATTTCACTACATATCTATCCGCCATAATGACCACATTCATAGGGCTGACACTTCGCTGAATGATGGGGGCACTTTGGAGAAAGAGATTAGCTTCTGGCAGTGTTTGAGAGGAGTGGATGCCACATGTGCAATAGTGAGAATTCCTTGGCACGCACAGTGTACCTGAATACCAACACAACCTGAAGGAATGTCAAGAGATAAAAGTGGGATTCAGAATTTGGCCGTGATTTATTGTCCACAGTTGATAATCAAGCCAGCAAACAAGAGGGCGGTAGCATTTTGTTTCCAGCACGTACCTCGATCAAACCAAAGCGAAGAGCCGCTCGTTCTATAAATCATCTAACTTCTCCTGACCTACCTGTGCCTGACAATAGCCTGTTTGTGGATTAATCAATAAGTCCTGCTTTAGATAAGAACATCCAATAAATATAACACAGTTACACAAAGTCATCGTCAGATATGATCTTTGAACAATCAGTAACATTTGATGAGCACAACTGGAACAATAGAGCGCTTTGTGTCAAAGTCACCACCACGGCGCAAAGCCACACAACAGTTGGTCTGAAGAGTGAAGGCTGCCCTCTTCTGGACGCTGACGGAGCACCGGGCAGAGTCGAAGCAACGATCCGCTGTTTAAACTTGGTTTTTTTTTGTCAGTACTGAATTTGCTTTGTCAAAAAATTTGGTTTATATGTTCTGTTACTTATTTTGTCAGAAATCAAACCGAGGAAACAAACCATTATGGAGGCAACAGCTGTAAGAAGTTTGCAAAGCACTCGTTGTTAAATAAGATAAGATAAGATTAGATAATCCTTTATTAGTCCCGCAGTGGGGACATTTACAGGATTAGTAATGGATAGTGCAAACAAGATCAAAACAAGTATCATAAATAAGTACAAATGGCACAATATCAATTGTGCTATACAATGTTATTTTGCCTCCAAGAAGATCAGTGACCACCGTATTGCCGGGTGATCGTATTTCCCAAATTATGTCACAAACAATGCAAAGAAAAACCCCACACACACAGCTCACCTAGCCAGGCCCTCCTCATACATGTAGATGAGGACCGGATCGTATGATGTTACCAACACGTACAACCGCACATCAAACTTGAACTCTGTAAACCAAACAAAGAGTAGAGTCACTCACACGGATTAGTGAAGACGTGGCTGTCAGTGGAGAAGAAGAAGAACTCACCGTCTATCAGTAGCGGGTTATTAATATAGCGAGACACCAAGATGTTCTCATCCATTAAAATCTGATTGGGCTGCAGATGATGAACAGAAACAGATAAAAGACACGTTAACACGATGACGCAGATGAAGGCAGTCGATCACAATCATCTTAACATGTTCAAACCGTGATGAGGTTGGTACGGAGGGTAAATGAATTGACCGACTTAACAACTGATAGCGTACATTATTTACTAAAGTGATGAAGTGAGACTTCAAACTCAATCAACATCTCTCAACAGCAGAGCATGAATAACATTTCCACTGCAAATGAAAGCAGGTTTATTGTTTTTATTTCACAGTCCTCCGTACTGTACATTCGTTCACATACAACAGCGTTAAACGCTGAATTCCAGATAGATGATGCGTCACTGCTGCTAACCATTAACATCAAAGAGTCAACAAGGAAAGTCGGAGGCTGCAGCGACACTGGCCGTAGCGGGTCAACATTCTCCAACAGCCTATAAAAACACAATCTGGTGGTGGGAGATGGGTCATTTATGAGGTTGAAATGTGTTGCAGGTGGCGAAGTTGAGAAGAGATGGGACGGAGGGGGGGGGGGGCGGGGTAACCTCAGTGCTGGCTACAGTTCAGAGAAAACCTGAACCAAAATAATGACCGTATTTCTTTCCTCTCTCCAAATATCACTCTGACATTCTTTCCACTGTTTCATAAAATGCCTGAGAGGAAGAAGGATTGTGCATATGTTTTCCAAGAGTGAGAACCTTGTTGAGCTCCTCCAAAAGCCCGGGCCTTGGAAGAGTGTAATTTACTCCGCAAAGCTTATTAATGTCTGAAACACCGGTTGATACTTATTTCAAAGACAGCTGTATCTGCACACCGCTCCGCACACACACACACACACACAAATAACATCTGGACAACTGTTTCAGTTCACACAGTATGTTTTTAAGTCAGGATGCTTACAGTTAACTCCCACTAGGCCTGTCATTAATATGAACCTGTGTTCAAATTTAAGCTTAGCTAAAAGATTAGTTGTTTCCAGTCTGTGCTAACCTAAGCTAACCATCTGCTGGTTCTGCGTAGCCTTAAAGTTATCCTACAGGTTGGTGAGCGGTATCAATCTTCTCACCTCACTATCACCAAGAAAGTCCATGTGTGAATTTACCCAGATGTCAAAGTATTCCTTTAACTCAACGCTTTTACTCGTACAGATAACGCATGCAAAGTAGTTGCAGAATCATTATCCTCCAAATTTCTTTTTAATTTCTTTCCAATGTGCATGTTAGAGAATGTGTTCAGCGCTGTTTTAGACACTCTTTTAAACAAAAGGCACGTAAAAAAAACGTCTCCCGTGTGCCAACGTGTAGGAGACCTGCAGTAGCCGACATGTGAATGGCCTTATGTAGTGTCGGTGTTTGCTTTGTCGGTCTGGGCTACTGAAGAAACATGGCGGCCGGTTCCATGTTGAGGACCCGCTGTGAATGTAGATGTAAACGGCTCAATTCTAAGGGACCGAAAACACAATTCTTATCTTCACATTATTATACACTAAAGAAATATCATTTTCCATTACTGCCAATAGATCCCCAAAAATGCTACACACTGTACCTTTAAGGGATAAGATTTAATAGGAAAGAAAAGAAAAAAACATATTTATGTTAAACAAAACTAAGTGTGAGCTTGAGGGTTCATCCTTGAAAAGCCAGAAAGTCCTTTAAATGAAAGGAATTGAAGAAGGAGAATAAATTACTCTTTTTACGAAGTCAGACCAAAAGGTCAGGAACGGCTGTATTAGAGAGCGAAATCACTCACATTGCTGACCAAGTAGATGCCTCGCCCTCTTGAAGATGCCACTGGTTTTATGATCCAGGGGCCCTTGTCCTTTGCAAAGCAGTCTGAGGAGGGATTCAAACATGTATAACGTTTAGAATGGGCAATGCCTGAAAACAGAGAGGTGTACTTTGACAAACAAGACCACGTGAGGCGTGTCTTACTGCAGAATTCCTGGTACTCAGAGGGAAGCACAAAGGTCTGAGGAACGATATGGAAGTTTTTGAAGCCGTGGGTCTGCTGCATCCGCTGGATGTTTTTATACAGGCGGTCTTTGCGCGTCAATTCATATGACCTGGAAATAGGCAGAGCGTCAGAACACAAAATATATGCAATACATGACTGCAATGGATTGCCCTCTGCAGTATGATTCATTTCATGTTTTCAGAGAGGCACCGGGCCAAAACTAAATGCGCTTTGCAGTGGAAGCCAGCGAACACACGGCCTGAACTGACGGGCTTTGAATGGCTCAGTCGGTGGGGATATTTAAAACGCAGAAAACAGTGGCAACACACTCATACGTTGGAGAGCTCTATTCTTAACCTTGGGAAGTGGTTGACCTTCTGGAAGTCTTGCAGGCTGCGTAGTATGTGAGGCTTGAGGTGAGATCCTGTCCACATGAGGTTGAAGTCGTTGCTGTTTGGGTGAACCTGAAAAATAAAAAAAAAACAGACAGAGTGATTGACCTCACTTAACACGATGGAACAAATCATTTGGATTCAGTGCACAGGAAGCAAATGACATTTGCAAAAGGATCATTAAAAAGAGCATAAAACCAAGCCATTGCTGTACATGCTGAAAATGCTCTGTGGAGTTTCCAGACACCGACAGCAGTATTATATTCTGATGTCCATCACATATGACAGCTCAGTTAAATGAAATCGAAGAAGCAGCGAGACACTCCACCGATAACCTGGAGAAACGCCGCCGGCTCTTCGGAAATTATCACCAAAAGGAAAGCCAACTAACACATTTTCGTCACCCTGACATTATTTGATCTGTTTTGTTTTGTTTTATTCCAACAATTCGTTAGGAGGCAGCATTCAAATGGCTGCTCGGTGTCTAGGGGAGAGCCAGATGTTTGCAATAAAAGCGTATTAAAGTTTGGCTCTGTCGCGGCTGTGGTAGACACTCGTCTGCCTTTGATGATGGGTGAGCGGGAGTCAAGAAGCATTGAAATGATATAAAAAGGGAATTAATTGTAACTGCTTGGAAAGAGCAATAATGGGGATTGTGTGCCCTCGTGAAACGGGATTAATGCTCTTGAGGTCATTTGGGGGGGTTTTTCCGTGGGTGCATTCCAGGGCTTTGACATCGGCATTATTAGTCAAAGGAAATAAGAACAGCCCTACTATCTCTTATCCTACACAGCAGAGAGGTACATAAGGAGCATGTGCAGCTGAGAAACGCAGCTTTTTTGGAAACACAGCTTTAGGCTGATCTTTTAAATTAGCATGATTCAGCACAGAACATTACCTCATGGAATCCATGATTGGTGAGCAGTCCTCGTACCAGGCGACTCTCTGTGCGCACAATCTTGAAGGCCATATGATATCGCTCTATGGTAAACAAAATATTCTTAATATCCAACTCATTGGAGGCTCCAAATTTTTACTATATTATCATCACTTTTCTCATACTCATTGTGTAGTTTCAACATATTGTGGCGTACCTCCAGTGGAGCAGATGTTCCCATCTTTTGAAACAGCAGCTTCGGGGAAAAACAAGAGAACTGGGATGGTCTTGCTGAGGCCACTCCAGGCAATGCAGGGATGGTCTCTGGTGCACAAACAATTAGATGACACACGCTCACAGTTAGAGGCACCCACAGAACTGTCAAAAATAAGATAATCTAGAAACTTCCCAACAACAATATAATACAGATGTGTGTGCTATGGCGGATGATGTGAACAAACCTATATGGGTAGTTTTGCCGTTTATTTCAGTCAGGCAGAAAAAGACAGAACCAAACACAGGAAGTTCTGGAGGAAAACAAACCCATGTACTGTACTCACAAACACCCGTGATAAACTGCAGACTATCTGATGGTACCAGACTCAGCCTGCTTATCAGGGGCTAAGAATAAGATAAGGTAGCACGACGATGGAGTAGAACTCAATCAGGCACAACCGGTCGTGTTTCGGTGGAGAGGCATGTAAACAATCGCTGCCCATTTCAGACAACGTGGTGTATATCTTTTCCACTGATGTGGCTTTGTTACACACCCTTAAACAAGGTGTTTGGATTGTATTTAAGCCTGCCTTGTATTTTGAACATAAAGACTATTGAGATACAAGATGTGAAGGGCTAAGACAAAAGGCCAAATTGTTGTCACCACAGTACTATTTCAGTACATCATGGCCATTTAAATTGCAAATATTTGGCTACATATGCCACATTGTCCATGTACTTGTACATAGATGTGTTTGTCTCCTGTATTTGCTTGCGACACTTGGTTGTCCTTTGCATTATTTAAGGTTGCCTGTTGTCATAAACATTTACATTGTGTTAATATCAATTCAAATTAATTGCCATGAACAAAAAAAAAAAGTGACATTCAAGTCAGAGTTGAGCAGAAGATTTAAATCAAATTTGCAGCCGATGCTTGTTTGGTAATAAGTTTAAATCAGACAGGGTGTACAGGAAATACTACATCTCTGTGACACAAAATCAAAGTGTTTTACTGTAGCAGTGAAAACAGTTTTTTGGGGGATCGCATGTCTTTACTGCTATGGTAGCATCTCAATGCAGCTGCATCATTAAAACGAGCACTGGACCATAACTAAAGCAATCAAAACTAATTCAGGAAATGGAAATAAGACTAAAAGCAGGCGCAGTGGCTCTCAGAACGCCATGACTAAGTATAGCTTAAGAGGGAATTAGTTGGCAGGGACAGGTTAACATAGTCACAACTGTTGCTGCTATGATCTAGAGCTAGACGTTCTTCTCTCTCGACCAGCTAATCTTTCATCAATTATGCAAAATGAAAGCTTCCTGGAGGTTGCATTTTGTCTGAATGTATCTTTGCATAAATGATTTATTAACAGGGCCTCTCCTGTAATCCTGTATAGATCACATTACACAATCAATAAACTATAATAAATTGGAAAGACAAAAGACTTTGGTACAGCCGCGGGACAAAAAGATATTGCTTTTGGGTATAGCATGGTGTTACATTTAGACTGTATTTGGAGTGAAATCTTGAGTTGAGGTCTTATCGGAGGATCAGGAGGCTAAGAACCTAACTCACACTGCCACCTGCGTAATTCAGACAGCATCATTCACAAGCTGCACAGACTGTGAACACTATCTTCCTCATCTCCACCTCCGTGTACAAATGTCTGTTATAAAAGACATGCAAACATATCTAGGGAGGAGCGTGTTTTGGAAGAGAAAATACTCCCACTAGTGAAACAACATAGGTAGATTTAATGTAAAGCACAAGAATGAACATTCTGATTTAGAAAGTCATTGTGTTTTAAAGTAAAAGTTGGCACAGACCTGCTATTTAAAGGCTTATCAACACTAAGGTGACTCTGAGGTGAGTTTGCATGCTGACTGCAGTACACCACAGGGGCACTAACTATTATGTGACTCTACAGTAGACAAGTGTTACGAGCTGACACTTACTCGTCTTCTGAAGAGGACTCTGAGTCCTCCTTATCCCGGATCACAGCAGGCATCTTCACAGTGAAAGAGGACGAGCTGCCCGGTGAGATCTTCCTGGCATCAAGTGTCTAAGTCTTACAATGGCACCTAACGCTCACCCCCTCCGACTGCAAAAACATAAATAGTTCAACTCAGTTCAAATAAACCTCAGCCCATTCATGCAAAATCGTAGCTTGTAACACATAATTTAAATTCGTTCAGTCCTGAAACACTGCTACACATTTAGCACTAAGTTAGCAGCTCGTGGTAACTACCTACATGTAGTATTATTGCCGTTACAGGGGACAGAAGACGTTACGACTAACGTTAACCCCAGACAGAGAGCCCATAGACAGCCAAAACAAGCGTTAGCTAAATACAAATTAAGGTTAACGTTACTGTCATGTTACTTTAGTTACGGGAAGCTAACCGGGTCTGCTTAGTTTGAGAGTTAAGTAGACGTTTTTACGATGCCAGACAAGTACACACCAACGTACACTTGCCTTTATCTCTGAGATCCTGCTTACTGCTAGCTAGCTGCTATCAGCAGGGCCAGTTGATCATCGCGGTTAATCTTCCTGGTAACTACAACAACTGAGTAGCAACAGAGCAAGGAGCATGCGCAGTCGTGGAAAAAAATGTATGTCCACCTGACCAAATTTTGCATTGCATCTCTGTGCACCCGCCCAGGGGTGGGACGTGGGAGTTTCAAACGAAAAAAGCGCATAAAGATGTAGGCCTATGTGGTTGTGTGTGATTAAACGAGATCACACGCGAAACATAAATCAAATATGTTACTATTGATGCACATGTTGCTTGATTACTATCCGTTATAAACTGAATTAAAAACTGTAATACTCAGACCAGTGTATTAACGTTTTCCTCTCCGGATATTATGGTGGTATTAACGTTACTCGAATGTTTTTTTTCCCTCAGTGACACCTTTAGCGGTTCCTTACGTTGTACTTCCTCAAGCGTTACTTTGACAGATTTAACGAAGACACAAGTCACCACAGAGTACTCTGCCGTCCGATATTTACTCTTTGTTTGAACGCAGCCTAGCCTGCAGTCTGCAGGTGACCGAATTGCTTGGTTTCTATTGGTTGGATACGAAAGTGGGCGGGACCTGAAAGCTCGTTTGGGCCAATCATATGAATGGTACGACTGGATGGAGCCATTTCTTAAACTCTGTTATTGGTCATCCCCTCAGTCCAAGAGGAAAAGACTTACTAGTGGAAACATAACACCGTTGGCTTGAATCCCACTTAATTGTTTTATATTCAGTCCTTTCTCTCAGGAATATGTCCACGCGGTAGTTTTGTAGAGGCCACCAGGTAAATATACTATGTGTGTTATCATAATAGGCTCGTTCATTAAGGTTAATTACGTCGTCGTTAGCCTGCTATTGTCACGTTAGTTATTGTTGAATATCTCCGTTTTTCCTGTGATGTGCAGACATCTGTTCATCCGTCTGTAACGTGACATTATTCTGCATGAACAACAACACTGACTCCCTTTGACAGGTGCGTCTCGCATATAGAAAACATGAGTCGCTTTCTGAACGTGCTGCGGAGCTGGTTGTTGATGGTCTCCGTCATCGCGATGGGAAACACCGTGCAGAGTTTCAGAGATCACAGTTTTCTGTCAGAGAAGCTCTACACCGGGGCACCAGAGTTTGGTGAGCAAACCATGTTGACACAACGTAATGGATGTAACACAGCTTGACAACATTTAATGTCAAGTCGCCATATATTTCACTCATCTGAGCATGATGCTGGTGCTGTCGAAGAGTTGGTGGTCTAAAATGTGTGCACGTTTATGAAATGGGATTGAATGAAAATAACTATCTGAAAATTGAAACCAGCTGCTAATACAACATTCAGGCTTTATATCTCTCTACTAGAATAACCAAAACCCCAACAAAGTAGTCAGATACGATACTATGCCGTTTGGAGAAAAAAAAGCAACTGTATCATATCTTATTTATGTCAAAAATCAATAGCAATCTTCACACCAACAAAATCAATATTTGTGAGGAAAAAATCTGATGGAATAGTTAATAGTGGACCATTACCGAAATACATGTTTTTCATAAGAATACCTTTAATATTGTTGTTAAAGAATTAAAGATATGTTGACTATTAAATGGGACATTTTTGCTGTTAAAAATATAAACATGTAAGTGCTCTCTGGTGGGGACAAGGTTTCTAAATGACCCTGATCACAACATCGTGTTATTGATCTACTGATAGCAGTGTTTGTGTCAAGCAAATATTGGCTCAGCCGATTTACCGATCAGGCTTTATCAAAAATGTGTCAAAGTCAACTAGGATATACAGAAGCCTCTATCATGGTCCCTCATTCCTGATTCTCTGTTTACTTCTCATTTCCGATAGTGAATGGTCTCCAAGCTCGAACGTTTGGTATCTGGACGTTGCTGTCGTCGATCATCCGCTGTTCCTGTGCCATCGATATCCAGAACCGAACGTAAGGCAGCTCCTCACTTCCTGCACCTTGTTGCTGTTGGCAGGCTTCATGCTGTATGTTCTTACTGTGTGTCCTCCCGGCTCCTGCAGGCTGTATCACATCACCTTGTGGACATTTGTGCTGGCGTTGGGCCACTTCCTGTCTGAAGCCTTCATTTACAAAACTGCTCCTCTGACTATCGGGGTCATGGCACCTCTCATTGTGGCAAGTGAGTGTGGACCACGATGGGACATATATTGACATTATCTCTTAAATTATCAAATCTTTGGTTTTAAAGGTATTTGAACATCATCATGTGCTCTTCTAGGTTTCTCCATCATAGGAATGCTGATTGGATACCAGTGTATCCCAGAGTCACAAGAGGAGGTCGGTACAAGACAGAAGAAGCGTAACTGAATCCTAAATGTTTTTATTTTCCTTCTTGAAGAGAATGACATCTGGTTGTACATTGATTCATGTAACACTTTCTATAGACTATATACAACTTCATCTGGGCTGTATTTAATGTTTTTAAACTGACGTTTTACAGTTCACAGAGCAATCAAAAACGTTTTTACAGAAAGTCAGGTCATACGTGGAGGTTTCATTTTGTAGTATCTGAACTGTCGGTCCTGAATGTTTTTTTTTATTCCTGATCTGCCAAAGAACTCATCTGACTATATAGTACACAACTATGCTCGCAATTATAAAGTCTACTATTCCTCTTAACCAGTTCTTCTTGTTGTTGGTTCTGTGCTGTGAAATGTTTGTGCACTCTTTCAATTCAGGCACAATTATTGTCTTATAAAACTTTTAAAAATGAAATGTTTTGATTTTGGATGTTTTCTGCTAAAGTAGCAAGCAAATGATTTGTTTGCATTATTTTTGATAAACATTTCATATTTTGTGCTGCTCTGATCTCATATTTGGTTTGAAGCGGGAGGTCAATTTCTGTTAAATGAGGCTTTTAAGCTCTTTGTTTGAAGAACCAAATGCAGAAAACATGAGCACATTGCTATGTGAGTTGTTGTTTTTTATTCCAAAGAAATATAAATTCTCATGGTCGACTTAATACATCCAAACCCTTTTTCTTGACGTTATCCAATTAGGTACGGAACACAACAAACTCCATTTAGTCCTCTGATTCATGGTTATTTTACTTCATTTTCTTTGTGTCATAGAAACACTACACTGTGCATACAGTCAAAATAGAAAAAAAACTCTGGGAATGTAGAGCCTTTCACAGCACTGTAAAATGTCCTAAAAATACCACTGAATGAATAACTAGCACCTCTTAAAATCACATACACTACATTCATTATAAAATAGGAAAAACCACGAGACGACTTGCCACAACACGTCAAGTAAAACATGTTAATGACAAACTGTACACCGGTTACACAGCATGGACTACATTTCTCAGTAACACTTTTACAAGCTAAGTAGTATTACACATAAAAACACTTGTTCCAGACGCTCTCTCATGTACATCCAGATATTTCCAAAGTTTACTCAGATGCGCAGCATCTATTATATTTCATCATCAGCAGTATACGAAAGTAAAACTTCCATGTGATCCTGAAGAGCAGGCGGAGATGATATGACTTGTTGAACTGAAGGCCGTGAGGGGAAAACACAACACAGTTACACAGAATATTAGGAAACTCTCACAATTTAAATATTGCTCATTAGACGCATAGAACAGAGGGGGACGGTAAAAGCTCAGGACACAATTCAGTAAAAGAGTGTAGTAATGTTGACTTCACCAAAGTGGCCGTTGTATTGCACTAACAGGACATGTAAAATGCCTGCATTGGATAAAATGAATGTTTACAAAGATGACTTCGTCTAAGGGTGTGAAAACCACTAAGGTTCCTTGTGCATGATGAACTTGTGCTTTGCTTAGGATGCGCTAAGTTGCACTTGGGATATTAGTGTGATTCAACGATACGGTGTATGAGATGAACAGCAGGCCTGCTCATTCTTAGGGTCTCACAGAGGGCTGCTCAGTATGATTCACTCTCCTTGTGCTCACACTTCACAGCAGCCTTTTTCTCTCCGTGGCCATGTGTGCATGTTAATGCGTGCGCATGACAGTATTTCTCTTATCTGTCATGGTGTCTTCGACAGAGTCTGTCCTCCTTAGAACTTCCCCTCTTTCAGGACCTCAGGTGGAGAGACGGCTCTCTCTAGATCAGCCGTCGCTTTCTGTAAAGGACGAGGACAGAAAACAATTACAATCACGTCGTCCAACTAATGAGAAAAAGTCAAATTTTGTTTATTCAGAAGACAGAAATTCATCCTCACAGCCTTCAAAAAGACAATGGAACATTTACGTAGACCAAAATGAGCCTGTACATTACTTTAATGTTAAACATCTCTTCTTTATTCTCATTCATGGATCAATACGATCCATGAATTGTTTTATACTCATCAGAACCTCTCAGTTTATCACAAACATCCAATGATCAATTGTCCCCTAAAAAGTTGATATCGTTAAAGCTAAAAAAGTTTATGTAACAACAACAAACACCACTGCTGGAATTCAGTTTTTCTTAAATATTAACTTCATCTTTAAGATGAGTTTTATTGGCGGCTGTAATCCTGAGATAAAGACATGTATTCTACTATAACAGACGGTGAACCTGTTTAATTAGATTGTGGAGTAGAATGTACTGCAGTTCAAGTGTTATTGGTACTAATATTTACAAAATATCAGTCATTCTTTTGTGAAGAACAAATTAAATCCTATATGTTTGTAAATTGAAACACAATGTGGTTTGTTACAGTTTTAATGAATGTAACGTTTGAAAATACCATTTACTGTCACATTATGTCACATGTCCATTGTGTGTGTGTTGGTGTATTGCTGGTGTTGAAGCGTCACAGAGGGCGTGCCCCTACCTTGGCAGGTGTGTGTTTTGGTTTTAGTGAGATTGTGGATTTTTGTCAATGCTGCCGTTGCCAGTGGGCGTTGCACTGTGGCCCCGTATTCCTGCACCGATGACACGGAGCCTGTAGGCTGGAACAATAGCTTGGGTGTCACGCCTCATCCTCCTTCGTCTCCTCCATCCCACACCACCACCACCACCACCACCACCACCAGACTGCCCCCGCCCCCCTCCACCAAACCCTGCACACCAAACTAATACTGCCTGCTGCCTTCACTCTAGTCCAGCAGCCACACTTACAGTGTCTTTAGTGAAGACGTGTGCAGTCAGAATCTTTCCTGCAAGTCTTGCTAAATGTAAAATAACAGTATTTTGGCATTATTTATTTAGATATATATTACATCAATTACACCTATTATGGCTTCTTTCAATTGCTGTGCAAGCATCCTTAGTCATCTCACTGCTGGTCTTCTCATTTCTAACAATTTAACAAAACTGGCTCATCAATAAAACAAGGAAACTAGTGGTGGTCTATTCAAAATATCTTATTTAAGTGTCATTAGTGAGCTGGATTACTGTAGCTTTCTATTTCAGTGCACATTGTTATGAAGGGAATATTATGAACAGAGAAAGGACGCGGTAAAACAGCAAAAGAGTTCCCAAGTTTGTCTGAAACGAGGCAAAGGGTGAGCAGCAGAAGACACGCAATGTGAAGTAAGATTTAGTTTAAAGCGGCATTCATTGTTAAAAGTTTGAAGATGATTGTGATCAGCTGGAGTCCACTGGGTTTTGTTCTATGTTGAACTAAATTTGAATCTGCGATATGTTCAGTGTTCATGTGAACTATTGACCAAAAAGATGCCTTTTTTTTCAGATTAACTCAATAAATGGAACCTCCTTTTTTATTTATTAATAGCAGATTGTGGTGTGTTTTATCACCTTATTGCAGTGATTTAAAAAACGATGAGCTGTCAGACAAAGCAGAATAGTGCTTTCTGTTCACAGCATTTGAGAGTAGAGGATGTTTTCTGTGAGTTTAGAGAGAAAGTTTCCAGCAGTGCAGCAGTGCAACCCCTGCATTCACTCGTGTGCATGCCTGCAGCGTGAGGACTGCAGAGAACCAGTCAGAGTGCATTCAGCCCAGAGCCAGGGCGGCATCTAACACATTCCTCCTCCAAAGGGATGTGAAGAGCCCACCTCTGACTTCATGTAGCGCACACCCGATGTACTTACACTCACTGTCTGCACCTCACTGTTTTGAAGGTTGGCCTTCTGTCGTCGGAGGTCCGACTTGATGAGACCTGTGATACAGGAGAAGGACAAACTTTGCTTATAGAAGTCATGGTCTGTGTGGAATTAATATTACTAATTAAAACTAGAGCTAAGGCAAGAAAAGTAGCAGGAAAAGAAAATGGTATCAGTCAATTGTGTAGGGCTGCACAATTAATCTAAATTGTATCGCAATATGGCCGACAGCAACTTTCAAATAGCAGGAGGTAGAATATTTGTTAAAGGCAAAATCTAAATAGTATTTGAAATAAATATCGTCGTGCTGCAGAGATGTTCTGGCCTACACATCATATTCTAGACACTTAAGAAAACATCTTTGTTTGGTACAGATCCCTGCAAAAATCACACAAATCATCACTTTGTTTTTCAATGAAAATGATGATAATGACGTAAAGATTATAATACTCTCTAATCTTCCAAATCATATTGCAATATCAGCCAAAATAATAGAAATTTGATATCTTCTTCAAAATCATTCAGCCACAGAGGTGACTCACTTCTGTATATATATATATATATATATAACAGGGGTTTCATACCACAGCCTGATGTATCTCATGTAGTTTTGAAAGTGACGATTTGCATGTTTTAGGTCAGAGAATATCAGAGAAATTAGTAATTATTTTGTTGTAATGTTAATGCACAGCCAGTACGTGTAATCACATCTCCAGCAACTGTTTTAAAAGTATTAGGAATTTTAAAAGAGCATAAGTTTTCGTTTGATATGGAGCATTAACGAAGAAGATGAAGTCTTCCTTTTCATTCATTTATGCCTTTAATAAATGGGGATTCTTCGTTCGGCCACTAGGGAGCAACCTTATCCTATGAAAGACAGGACTGGGTTAGAGAGTCACGCTCTACCTCTAAAATGCACAGTGTCTTAAAGTTCCCCCATGCGACCACAGTTGCCGGTAGGAGTTCGATGTCCACTGTTGTTTTGAAAGTCTTTCTGTCTTGTGACCACAGGAGAGGCATGCTGAAGAGAGGCTAACATCGTACCTGTCAGTGCTGTTCCTATTAGCAGGAAGACGCACAGGAAGATGTTTCCTGCTAAAGTGCCCCATCTATCAATAATCTTCCCTTGGGAGATGGTGAAAATGATTCCAAAGATCTGAAATGAGATTTTTTTTAAAACAGTCACAGCCCCAAACCAACACATGTTGTATTCTGTCTTATACTGTATGTTAACCGTGCTGGTATTCCTGACCTGAGCTGAACAGTTGAGCAGTCCAGATGAGGTTCCCTCTGATTCTGGATAGGTGAGCTCTACTGCGAACTCAAAGCCCAGAGGTAGATATCCTGTCATGAAGAAGCTGCAGACAGACAGACACTGGAGGTCAAATTAAAGTCTGTCATCTACAGTAGTTTTCATCCCCAAAGAAAAGAAGAAAAAAAACACACAAATCTAAAAGTAGGGCGAGTATTACTGTGTATAATAATACTTCCCGTCCTGGTTTCAGGAGAGAAAAGCAGACAAAGGAATCGCTATGGAAACCAGTTATGGGCTTAATCAGCTTACCATAAATAGCAATAATTGTAGGGACAAAGCACGAGGACTGCAGGATCGGAGGAGCATTAATATTGCTTTGACAATAACACTCATGCCAGATGAGAGAAAAGTAAAGAAACATGAACTACATACAGACATTATCGACATCAGGATGAGGCATCGTTCAAATTGAAACACTTCTACTTGTGATCATGTTTGTCAATTCATTGTCATATCATATGGTTTTCTTCCATGGTTTTTTTACAGGGTCCAAAGTCTTGATGACAACATTAAGGAGTCTAGAGAGATGTTGCTCACTTATGAGTTGAATCTCAGATTCAAATCTCAAGATTCCAAACCCTGCAAGAATCCTGTTAATTATTCCTTAAAGAGAAATAAGCGACCATCATTTCAAACATTGAACTGTGATGTTTACAACCTTTGTAGTAATTCATCTTGAACGGTTACTTACCCTAAAACTCCAGCAGTGAGAAACACAACCCACAGGTGACCCAGGTTGAGGGTGAACGTGTAGACCAGCATCCCAATCAGGGAGAAGAGGTAAACGGCCAGGGTGGTTTGTCTGAGGAGACACGATAGAAACACAGTTTAAGAGCGCTGTGGCGATGTGATCAACCTTCACACACAGGACACGCAGCGTGTGTTGTTCACTACAAGACTATTGTAACTAAAAATCATCTAAGAAATGTAATGTAATCTGCTTTGACTATTATATTAATGAATCTAGTGACAAGGCTCCTGTTTGCTACGTGCCTGTCGAATCAGAACAAAGAAATACTACATGGTTCAACAAAAAGGTTAATTGTATACAAACATATAAATTGCAAAATTAGGGGGAACATATGTACTGATAATCCTCCATCTATAGTCTGATCATTCTGTACTAAAAAGATATTCATATCCAAACCCAACTTAAGTGTTAATGTTTTGTGTTTCCTGTAAGGACTGGTGGTTCTATGAGGCCTTTATATACTATTGATCCCATGTTGCATCTGAAAGAAAACTTACTATTCAGTCAGCAGGGTTAAACTGGGAGCACTGGGACAGTCTCACAAGCCAGTAGCGCTTCTACTCTACATTTAACATGCATCATTTCAAGTGTCTCATGCATTTAATGTGTAAAATGCACATCATGATTCACCCAACCAGGACTAATGCCTACAAGTATCCTCAGTTTCTATAACTATAAGAGACAAGAAATTATCAAATATCCATATACATATATGTATACATATATATATATATATATCCGTATTCCGGAGTCACTAAAGATCCCTCGTCATAACCCAAGCCGTCAGCTCAAACAGGCTTACTCTGGTGAAGCTGTCTCTCGTACAACCACGCGTAAGATAATGCTGCAAAACATTTTTGTTAATACAACACAGTCCTCTGACTCTCTCCCACATGGGACAATAGGCGTGTGAGGGTCAACAACGTAAATCTGGGCCTGACTGCTTTGACAGCTAAGCATCCTGACTGCATGTAAGGAATCTGAGGACTTTTTTTCACATCATAATAGTTTGCATGCCAGATCCCCGAAGGCAGTGTACCAAGTATCTAACACGCGGAAAATAATTGGTTACTTTGTGGAAAATAAGGTAACGTTTTGAGATGCTTAATCAAGACAAAAAACGACAACAACAATAATCAGATAGCTATTGGATATCTTCACTTTTAGGATTGAATGATTCGTACGCTCCATGTTTAATGTGGTGGCTTGAGATGTGACCAGGGAAGAGCAGCAGAGTAAAGGCTGTCAGCTCAGATAAGCAGAGAGGGACATCACATATAAAACTCAGTTCCGCTGGATTCCACTTTTGTTCAACGTGGGCACGAATTCACTTGGTCATCTCCCTGTTAATGGATGATTTAAAAGATATATCCATGCAAGGATCCCATGTTTTAAAGCAAAGAGTGACTGTTGACTCTGAAGACTGAAAAACACGTTTTTAGCACTTCCTTTCAGAAGTGAGAGTGAGTTTATGGTATCACTTTATGGTAAGAAGGAAGCTGATCAACCGATTGTTCGACATGTATAAATTAAAGATAGGGGTTCCACAAGAGACTGGTATTCTGCAACTACTGTTTCCATTGATGCTTACCACTTTCATGCACCTGATATACAAATTAAGATTTAGAGCTGTGTGCAAGCCGTTACTTACCAAAACGACTAACATTCCCGTCAGCCTCAGCTGAACTTTTGTTTTGTGTTATTTAACAAATGTCAGAATGTCAGAAAACACACTAAACTAAGATGGTGAACATGGTAAACAGTAAACAGGTGCATGTCAGTATTGTCACTATTAGCATGTTGGAAACGGACGTATTTCGGCCTTAGGCGTTTTTGTGTTCATTTTAGCATGCTGACATTAGCATTTAGCTGTAATCACCGGCAAAGATCTATCTATCTATCCCTATAATGAAAATGCCGCATAACAAGCTCTGCCAATGGAGAGGTGAAGTCCTGCACTTTCTAGTGGACCCCATGGGACTTTTTTTAGGGGGGGGAAATGATGTACAGTAGTCAACAGCGAAAGACAAATGTTTTTTTGATCCTTTTTGAATTCCCATTGGAGTTAAGAGTCTCAGGACCTGCTGCTAGTCTGCTAAAGGGGTGGGGCTTTTTTGAAACCCGCTTGACACAGATACAGGAAACTGACTCTCAGGGGGCAACATTAAGTCATCATTGATTTCCTAATGGGACCTAAACATGTTGAACCGTGTAGGGAAATAAATCAACACATTTCAAGTCATTGTAATGTCCATGAGGCCGACTTATTTGTCTGAAGACTGTGGCAGCGTGTTTCAAGGAAACACGTATCGTACCGTCAGTGGATAGAAGGAAAGCTACAGGGGGAGTTTGGCTGAGCTTTGGCTTCCTCTCAACTGAGGCATGACTGAAGATCAGTTTGGCAGTTTTTGTTGTCCTTCGAAGTGAACAGATCAATAGTTAAACTGTTATATAGAAATATCTTACTTGTATGTTTTGGTCCTGTCCAGCCAAATGCCACATATAAGGGAACCTGCCATGCCAGCAACAACAATAGTCAGACCAATTCTCCCAGCATTCACCTCTTCGCCCTGAGAGGAAAAACATATGTTTATGGTTTTACAGACCATATAAGGCATCTTTGACATTTGCAGTTATCTTGTCCTGGAAGCTCTAAGCAATAAAAACTCCCAGACCCCTAGTTAACTGTGTCAGGGTCATCTCCTTGGCAGCTTTTTAGTAATCAGAGTCAAAGAAAACCTTACAAATCTCAACATGCTGGACTTATTGACACCAAGTATATGGTATAGGGGAAAAATGGTTGAGGAGGTAAGGAAGGGAGAACACAAAGAAAGAAAGAAAGACACGCTGGGACTTACAGGGTAGTGTTCAATGATCATCCGATTCAACAGCGTGGAAATAGAATAGAAGCTGCCAACATTCAGCCCTGCAGACAACAAACAGAAATCAGCGACTGTCTATTTAGAGAAGACCTGTAGGGAAAGGAAGAGGGTGCAGATGGGACCTCATGCTGCCCCCCCTAAAAACACAGCTGACAACTTCACACATCAAGTCAACCCATTACAGCCTCCAGACTTTTTCACTTTCTTGGCTAAAAGCATGTAAGTTTGTTTATACTGCAGCACAAAAACACAAAATTGCCTTAAAATCCCATTGTTCAGGCATGTTTAGGGTACACATTTGAAGACTAACACATTATAGTATGCTTGACACTGTCAATCTTTTACATTGTCTTTTTTAGTGACCTTTGAGCAAAGAATGTGTCATCTCAAAAGTCCCTAAAATCAATGCTACACGAGAGCAGTGCACTGGAAGTCCATGTGTTCCGACGACACATCCTCATATCTTCACACCAGCTGATAAAGACAGTGAGTTCCACAAAGCTCCAACTGACGACATCTATTTTGAGGCTTTTATATCTGCACCTTTCACCTAGATATTGCAACAACATCCTCATCTGGATATGTGATAAAAGTAAGATAGAGTGTGGGATAACCTGCATGTCACAATGATGTAATCAACACATCATTATGACACAGATGTGTCATGTGAAGACACTGTCCTGGACTTCCTCCTCTGCTATCTTCATGATTTCATTTTATGTGACCTCCCTATGAACCTACCACATGCTAAAATGTGTAATCTAGAGATTTAGCTGAAGTCATGTAAGGAACTCTGATGTAAGTGAATCAACTATTTTGATATTTAAAAATCACAAATCATAAGCAAGGAAAAATGCCAAGCATCTACTAGTTCTGTCGTTCTCTGTTTGATATCATTGTGATTTAAACATCTCTGGGTTTTGGATTGTTGGTCAGAAAAAAAAAGTAATCTAAAGACACATTTTCACGGTTTGGCACAGTTTTCTAACCTAAAATTAGGACTCAAATGGTTAAACAATAGAGTAATCATAAGTGGCAGCACTGGATAAACATCGGTGCAGGCAACAGGAAGGGACCCACCATAGCTGAGCACCAGGAGCATGAAGGGCTTGTTGCGCAGGAGGTTCAAGATAGAAGCCATGTACGAGTAATCTCCGGGGGGGATGTTCCTGGCCTGAGCCTGGGCCTGAGTTGGAGGGATCTCTGGCTTTTCCTGAAAGACTAGAAGACAAACAGACTTGTGTGTTCCTTCATGAAGCTGCTTGTGATCGTGCATCGTCTGTTCTTTGATCAGCCAGTACAAACAATGACGGAGGTTCCAGCCCATAGGCAGAGGAGTAACAGTGGAAGCAAATAGGCCTGTGTGTGTCTTACCTTAATGTTATGTTAATGCCTTGTATTTATAAACCAGTGTGTACCTTTTGAAATAAGCCCAGAAAATACGTTTTTTTCTTTGTTATCTTTGCAGGGACAGATTCTGTCCCTGCAAACACATTCTCTAAATAGACACATATTCATTTGTAATGCCTGTCCCCTGATTGGCTTTTGTATCTGATCTGATATAATATAGTATTATTACCAAGCCCTTGATACATAAACTCAGTATCACATTAGAGTGGCCACACAGCAATTTGCTGCGAATAAAGTAACAACAATGTGAAAGCCATACGTGCTGTATCAGTATAATTGTAATATTGTATTGTAACATTGTAATAATGTTTGTTTTTTTACAATAATAACAATAGTTAACATAGTAACTAATACAATGCTGAGTTTTATTAATTTGATGGTAGGTTGAAATTTTCTGGGAGGAGTATTTATATATTTTCAATGTCTCTATATGCAATAACAATACATTCTGTGTAGGTAAAGCATGTCATATTTTACTGCTGGGTTTAGCAGGTTGCCAGCAGAAAATCTTCATTAAAAAAAAGTGCAACCCGTGGTGAAGCTCGATGCATGTTTCTCTGACTGTCGGTGAGTTTTAGTCCTTCCTGGAGGTGAAAGGAGGATTTGACAGAGCTGACCAGGAGGATGGTTTCTTAAAACACGCCCATGACTCCCCGAGTCCCTGCAAGTATTTCACATTGTGTCTAAACACATCTCATCAAAAGGTGAACAATTACAGCAATTACTGCAGCTGCTCATCCAGTGGACTGTGATGCTGTTGAGTTGTCGGTAGAAAGCACATCTCAGGGAGACTCAGCTCTCCAGTGCTGCCTGAGGAGCCCAACAGCCATATAAGAAGCTCTACTATATAGAAATGTGTTAAACAATGATGTGGCAAAAAATCCAACTTGAGAATCGCTTGTGTTCTCATCGAAAAATACCATTACAATGCCAACTAAAAATGTTAGTAGTGTCGCTGCGGGACAAAGGAGGTGAGATAACAGCTTTGTCACAGTCCCTATTGCTGGAAAGCACAAAATGTCAAGATGCCTCTTTGCTTTTTATATTTCCACAACTATGACTGTGGGAGTTATATGACATTGAAAAGGGCTTGCAGTGAGCTATTTTTGCGTGAGTGAGCAGAGAGCCTGACAGCTCTTACCCCCTTCTATGAGCCTGTGGATGTGAATAGTCATCTTACCAATGACCACGAGGATAAAGATGAAGGTGGCCACTCCTGCGCTGATGTAGAACATGATTCTGATGTGGTACGCCAGCTCCTCCACATCGTCCACATTAGGCACAAGGATGGGTGGGAGCAGGAACCCAATGGCGATACCCAACTGTAGGTGAGAGGCACAAAATAAAAAAAATAAAATGACTCTGCATCTCTAGCTGACGGCTACACACACACGCTGCACATTGTTAAAAGGGGCAAAGCGTCATTACATGAGTGGGACAAATTTGAAATAAAGAGTCGGTAAAGAAAAAGGGTGTGCAGAAAAGGTCAAATATGTGTTTTTACTCTGCCTTGAAAACAAAGGTTCACGTTTGATTAGCATTTGACTTCTTGGCATTTGTGTGAGTGATGGTTACCCGCTGTTGTAAACACATCAATAATACATGCTTATTTACCGTATGTATTGACTACATTCAACATATATAAAAAGGGGGTTAAAGTGGGGTTAAAACATAGATGGAAACACGATGATTAGCTTAGCGTAAAGACTGTAACACAGTTAAACACTTGGCCTGGCTCTGTCCAAATGAAACAAAACCCATCTATCAGCACCTCTAAAAGATTATATCTTGTTTGTGTAATCTCTATAAAAACGAAGTGTAAAAACTTCAACTCGCTGTTTTATGGGGGATTTTGTTGGACCAAGACAGGCTGGCTGTTTCCCTGTTTCCTGTCTTAATGCTAAGCTAAGCTAACAAGCTGCTGGTTATAACCTTGTATTTGAGGAACATACTTGAACCCCCCCCCCCAACCTCAAGGTCCAGCAACAGTCCTGGTGGATCTGGGACGGATGGGGGGTACCAAACTTTCCGAATGTGAATACAGTGAGTAGTGCCGCCTTCCTCAGCTTCTTAAAGCCTCAAGGATATTCCACAGTGGACAACGGACAAAGTACCTTCGCATTAGGAGAAAGGCAAGAGACGAAAAGGTGCGAAAAGTGACAAGACATTCCTGACGTTCCTGAGAACAGCACAGAAATAAGTCAGAACCCTTCAGTCCTTTAGAAATGTTAAAGCCATGCTTTATCGATGTGCACCTGTTACAGCAACATTTCAAACTTTGGTCATTTGGCTAGAGATTTGTACAACACAGTAACTGGGGAGTCATCCCTGCATATCACTGTCCCACATCCGATGCAAAGAAAAGCCACTGTATTTCTCATTTATGTGCATTTTGGATAAGTAGAGCAACTCTTGATAACTTGTCAAAAACAAGCTTATTCTCAGTGCAAATAAAAGATCTCTTATGAAGTTACTTTTGGCACACAGACTGTTGATCTGTTTGATCTTCAAAGGCCTTTATGGAAATCCTACCTATTTTTTGTTAATGTGAACTATTTCTAAACAGCCAAGGGGACATGTGAACTACTTCTGCCTGAAAATTTGTAATCTTCAGGTTTAGGGACCGGAGCCAAAGGAATAAAGTCGTGGTGAGCAAGTAAACATCAACAACAATGTGTCCTTTTATCTCCAGCGGCGGGGAGCTGGACTTAGGCACAAAACAAGAACATGTGTGACAATGGCCGGTATGCGGTGTTTGGTTTAACACATGTGAGAGAGGACACACATCAATTGAAAAAAAACACACTTTATGTTCAGAGGTTCGAGAGCATCAGGGGGGTGAAATGTCTTTTGATGCTCTATGTTTATAGGGTTAAAGATCATGGTGCGATCACAAGGTATCCATATATAGACCAATACATACGAACTGTCATAGCTGTCCAGTATTCATTCACTGCCTTTGTTGGCTTGTACAGAAATAATCATTGAGAGCTAAAAAAAAATAATAATGAAGAAAGATCTTTGGAATTCTCTCAAAATATGATCAAAACTGTGTCAGTCCACTGCTCTCTAGTCATTATCTTTCAAACAATCGTTTGGGTCTTGTAAGTTGAAAGTAACATGAACCATGACAGTTTTCCTTTACCTCAAGCTTCAGACCACCTAGCAAGTTTAAAACTGTAGTATTCTGAGTGTGAGGGTGAAGGATAAATGCTTAGCACCTCCCCAGCAGCCCTCACTAGCTTGCCATGGACACAGCATGCTCAGTGTAATAACCTCATTGTACAGTTAATTTACCCCAAACCTGGGAGCTTGTTTAAAAGCAGACGGTTCAAGTTTTAGCTTGTTTGCATAACATTTCTAACTTACAGTTCTGAACATGAAATTGAGAAAGAGTTATTTAAAAAATGGTAACACATCGGCTCTTTGTAAGTTTAAAGAAAGTAACTAAATTATCCCAAAATATAAATAAATCCAGAACCTAAAAGAAATCATCATTAGACAATGTCTAATGGAAGCCTAAAGTGTCAGGTAGGAAAGGAATGACCTTGTTATTCAGAGCAATATGAAAACAACTATTTGTAATGTAGAGATATATTGGAGTAATGTCTACCTCAGCAGAGAATGAAGTCGCTCTCGCTCTCTTTGTGTGTTATAATCTGAGCTGCGTTGTCGCAGAAGCGTAGTGCCCACCCTCTGGTTCCCCCTCAGGATAGCACTGTTAGCTCAGTCAGCACTGTTGATGTTGTTAGCACTGTTAGCTGTAAGCCACCGGCTCAGCCGTTGCCATGTTTGTACCAATATTTCTGAACACTGCCCTCTAGAGGTTATCTGAATGTGACAACCAACCCCATTCTCCTCTACCTGCCTGTTTTTTTGAACACATCGCCATCTATTCAGACACTGCAAAGACGATAGAGCTCTCTCTCAGTTTTTCTCTGCAACCGACACACACAAACAGTTCTCTTAACACCAACGAGAGAAGTTCATAACACCATATACACACTGCCAAAGATGTTTTGAGCCCGAAAGGCAAACAAGAGACACACCTGGGTTCCAAGAACAGCAATGGAACAGGCGGTGGAGACCTCCTGCTCCCCAAACCACAAGGAGGCAAGTCTGGACGGGATGCCCATATAAATAGTGCCCACCGAACACACAAACTGGCCGAAGAAGGTCATGGCAAACATGTCGGGGTTGGCCGTGCCCGTCTTGATCCAGGCCCCTATGCAGTTGAAGGCTGCTGCCA
The DNA here is from genome assembly GCF_910591455.1 of Pholis gunnellus. NCBI lineage: Eukaryota > Metazoa > Chordata > Actinopteri > Perciformes > Pholidae > Pholis > Pholis gunnellus. The sequence continues at coordinate 12,799,705 of NC_136542.1, read as the reverse complement.
CCACCACGACCTCCCTGACGCCCCGGTTGTTGAGCACCCACGTGACAGGCAGGAAGAGGGGGATGTAGGTGAGGAGGAAGAGCATGGAGAGCCAGTCAATGGCCAGGGTGCCGATGCTGTAGAAGCGCAGGAAGATGTTGCTGATGATGCCGTACTGCAGCCACATCAAGGCGTTGCTCATGGAGAAAGCGCTGAAGATGAAGAGCATGAGCCATCGCCGCTTGTACAACTTGGTCTCCATCAGCGGGAGGAGCTGTGCCGTGTCCAGGGCTGAAGGCTCCGAGGTGTCGCTGCTGTCTCCCAGAGACAGCCGTCTGTATTCCCCCAAACTGGTTCTCTCTTTTCTTGGTGGAGACCAACCATTGCCTCCATCCTCCCCAACGCCATCCATCCACTCTTCAGAGAATTCATCCTGAGAAATCATGTTCTTCCCACTGAAGCCTCAGGTTTTTGTAACAATTAGCAACTGGAGGGAAGAGCAAACATTTTTTTACTTGTGGGTGATCTAACAAAGGTGGATCTCGGGTGCAGTTTTGAGCGATGTCGGAAAGCTCTGATCCCGGCCTTAGTTAAATACCTGCCTGGCCTCTTCAGTCATGTGATAAGCTTCACTTCTCATTTCAAACTCCTCCTTCCAGCTTATGTCATAGGATCAACTTAACAAATAATAGACGGCAGCGGGTGGGAACATACAGTAGGACGGTCGAAGAGAGCAATTCCATTTTATTGCTAAGTTAGGCACATGACACACACACACACACACACACAGGGTTGTGTACAAGGTGCTAAAGTCTGCGGAGGGTGATGATGACTGTATGTTGATCAGAAAAAATCGGGCTAAAATATAGATCTACATCTGCAGCAAAGTGGCCCACACTTACCAGCCCATCTCATCAAGAGAAAACATCTTTGAGCATTAACAGTAGATTCTGTAAAAGAAAGTTCAACACTAGTGCTAGATGCTGTGGTGAGGAAGTACGCCTTTCTGCTCAAACACAACATGATAGAATCCCACTCTTTAAGAAAACTGTTATTTATGTTTGTGGTTCATACATTTGATTTACTAATGCAGTCACTTCCTGTCACAGCATCCCTCTTGGGCGCTACCATACTAGAAGACCTTGTGCTTAAAACGTTGGTTACATTCACAGTGCACTAACATATTTTTGTCATGCTGTCTTTGTAAAAAAATGCACGGTGCTTGTGTACTCAAAAACACTGGATTTGAAATGCTTCGCCAGACAAAGGTCAAAGGTCAATGTCACTGTGACCTCATAAAACACGTCTTTGGCCATAACTCAGGAATTCATATGCTAATTGTGACAATTTCCCACAAATATCTAATAGGATAGCATGATGAGGTGATGACATTTTGGACAGACACGGATGTAAACTGTAACTTGACTGGTGGGCTGAGGCTAACAGCCACGAGGTGGTACTCTAGTTTTACAGAGATGTATTACTCAATGGAGGGTTATTACCGTGGGACATACACAATTAGTCCTGATTAATCATTTTCAAACTTTCATCGTTCAAGGTTAAGAATCAGAGTGATTCGTTTTATTTTGGCTTATTCAACATTGAGACATTGTTATATAAAATGATTCTATCTTGCCACAACTGAGTGTGACAAAGTTTTCACGAGCACTCGAGTTGCAACAATTAGTGTGTATGTGTATATATACAGTATATACACAAAGTACTGTAGCGCCCCTGCTGTCTTCAGTCTTCAGCCTCCAGCTGCACCACCTCTGGTAGCATTGAGCAAATCCCTGAATGGGAGGAGTGAAGGGAATAAAGGGGAAACCAAAACTCTCATCAGCTTTAAAACTGTAGCCCGAACGAGTTCACTATTCTCTGGTGTCTTTAAGGAAACGATGTGAAATGTAATCATGCTTCAGTATCGGTGTTTAGATATCTAGTGGGAAGCAAAGTTGTTAAGCCGAGATTGCTTAGTTGGCATTCGCCTTAATTCCATAATTCTATAAAAAAACAAAACAGCGCAATAAAACACTTAACCACAGCAGATAACCCGATCGTTAAACAATCCCAGCAACTCATATCCAAAACACTTTCGGTAGTTGGGCTATAAACTGCATCGTGATCATATTCCGCGAAGATCGACGACGAGATATGAACACATGAGCTGTTGATATAAAACCCTGCAGCCAGTCTTTCCTAACATGTTGATATTTTCGCACAAAAACATACAGTACTTTGTAGAGAACCGATAGTTTACCATACCTTGCACACGGAAGCCTTGATCTACTAGACTAGTAACTTTATGTGCACGTCACCTGCCATTCCGATGGCACGTCCGCCCTTAAAACAGATAACTTCCGTGATGTACGCTACACCTCTGTAGGCTGTTTAAGATTGGTTTAAAAAAGCCATCAGCCTAACGAGGTGTGGCGTACATCACGTAGCGTATATACGAAATAATCCTGCTTTCTTCTTTTTCACCTCTACACTTCATTTCAGAGGGAAATATTGTAGGTTACTTTTACTCCTATTTTTTGCGTACATGTATCTAATAGCTAGGCTATAATAAGACGCTTATAAAAACGAAAACAAAAAATACAATGACTTAATAAAATGCTAAAATATGTTTAAGATTAAACCTGGTTCCCATCCTTTTGGTTTGTGACTTCTGACAGAAAATCAAAGTCCACTTGGGGCCAATTTTCAAATGTCTATAAATTCCTATAGCAGCTCCACCAAAGAGAGATTCCCGTCTAAACTTCTCAGATGTTTCATCTAAAAAAAATGTTGAGGCCCAAAGAGGAGAAAGTATTTGACATTTCACAAAGATGCTGGAAACAAAAATGAATACACATTTGTAAAGCAGAACTTAGTGGTTTCTTCTTTTGCACCCCATTAATACGCAGGTGCATTTTGTGACCCTTTGTTTGGGGACAAACCTATAAGGTTGGGAACCACTGGACAAAACTTAACTTTATTAATAAAAAGCCTTAATTATTCACAGGAGCCATTTTCTGCAGAGCCATTTACTTTTAAAACGTTAAGTACATTTTGCTGTTAAAGGGACAGTTCACCCCAAAATCAAACTAACCTCTAATATGTTATCACTGCTAATTCACATGAAACTGTTCACAACAACGTCTGGATTATCCTGAGTGACTGCATCATGATTTCTGGAAAGAGACATTGCTGTTGAGTTTTCAAATGTATCTGTTTGACACACAAGCCAAATGCCATATAGTCCCATTATATTTGAGAGAAGGCAGACATATGGCCAATACAATCAAAGTCAAAATAAGCATGGTGTTTAGTGCATTGGCATTTAGTGGAGATATAAAGGATTGTGGACAGTAATAACCTATAACTAATGTAATGTCATGATCATTATCATGTTTTCTGTCACACTCCAGGGATGTTTCTAGGTGAAATTTAAGCAACTAATCAACTCGCCTGATTCCCAAAAACTCCAATAGAGCAGGCGGTGGAGACCTCGTCCGCGCCGAACCAGACCGACGCCAGGCTGGAGGGCATCCCGAGGATGAAGACCTGGGCAAGGGAACTTACAAACTGTCCGAACATGGTCACCCCGAACAGGTTGGCTTTGGCGCTGGCCACCTTGATCCATGTCCCGGCGAAGTTGAGCGCGTTGGCCAGCAGCGCGGTGACACGCAGCCCTTTCTTGTCCAGGAGCCAGGTCACCGGGAAGATGAAGGGGATGTAGGTGAGCATGTAGATCATGGACAGCCAGTCGACAGCGAAGCCGTCCACGTTGTAGAACTTCATCATTATGTTGCTGATGATGCCGTACTGGATCCATTGGTACGCGTTGCTCAGGGAGTACGCGCTGAACAGGCACACGATCAGCCAGCGCCTCTTGTATAAACGCGTTGTGGCCGGAGAGACACTGTCGCCGTTTGGGATGCTGCTGCATTCAATATGCTCCGCGGCATCTGGTCCCCGCGCTCTTAAATGTGGACCATCATCATTCGCATCGCGCGCGCTACTTTCTTGCGAGGCCCGCGCATCTTCTCCCATTTTCTGCCTCAATTCAAACGAGCGCACTTGGAAGATGTAGTCTTCCACCACTGCCGTAACTTACTTATTTTAAAACGGTCCGAATATACTAATTAAATTACAGAAGTGACGATGAGAAAAATACCAATGGTCACTTGTGTTCCAAAAACGAGTCAGTTTGAGAACAAAAAAGAACTTAGATAACTTCAGACTTCATTCCAAAGGACTGACTTGCTCGGCACGAGTTGATTTAATACTTAAGCTGTCTGAGAAATCCTCTGTATTGAACACTACGACCCGAGTTTTACTCCACCCAGCTGCTGAGATAAGAAATGACAAGCTATAAGTGTGGGGACATCAGTCAGTCGACACAGATAAGACAACTAATGTCAAATAAACACTAACTTCATATACTTATCGGTTAACCTTTGTTTATTTATCCCAATGTTTGCTTGTAATCCTATAGTCCCTCCTCCAGGGAGAGAACAAGGTGTGCCTTGTTACTCACTTTGTGTTTTCCTGTAAGTACCTAGCCTGTGTTGTAATTATACTTTCATCATAACAGATCAAATGTGAATTAAATATAAAATCTAAACACAAGAAATGGATTTAAAAAACACAAAAGTAAAGGCATTGTATGGAATTACCCACAGCTGAAACAAAGCTTTCCCTCTGCAGGCTCCCTGAAAACCTCACTGACAGATATGAGCCAAACTTTAAGGGTAAAGTAGGATACTGAAGAGGTACAATAGCTACAATAGATCAAATGGTTGAAATAGTTCGAAAGTTCGTGCATAAAACTATAACACATATGTGGAATTAAAAATGTAGACGTAGGGGGTTAATCAGGTTGTGATGCTACTAGCCACCAGATGGCACCGTTGACCAGAATGTTTGGTCATGAAACATTTTATGAAGGACATGTTTTCAATTTTGTAGGACTCAAATAAATCCAGTAAAAAAAAAAAAAACTAAATATTTATTTCTTAAGGAAATACAAAATGGGATTTTGTGATAGCTTATATGCTTATATAACATCATATACAAAAGTATAAAAAAACATAATTGGTAGTAACAATATGCTAACAGAAAAAATAAAGTACAATGTAAACAGTCCATATACATATATATAGATATAGATACATATATATGTGCATACATGACGCCTGCGCCAAAACCAGAGGAAAAAAAAGAAAAAGGATCAACCGCTCAGCCACCAAATGAATGAAAGAAGAAGAATGACCATGAATCATGACGGCCATTATGTAGTAAAAAAAAAGCTTCTGGCTGTGTGTGGGTGTAGGTATTGAAAAATAGAGAATTTACTATTTTCTTAATTAAATGAGCAAATGAAACTAAATGTATCTATTAAGCCCACCTATTTGCTCTCCTCTAGCTGAATTTCAGTTCAAATTTCTATGATTCATAGAATACATTTTAACAAAGGCAAAATAAAATTGTTCATTTGTAAATCACCAAATGAATTGCTGAGCTGAAACTGTTTTCAGTGGTGGAAAATTGTAGATGCTGGAAATGTATTGAAGCGCTGGCTAAAGCTAAGAAGACATATAGTACAAATCTACTATAAAACAACAAACTGAATGTATAGAATGTAAAGCAATGTGCCAATATCTGTGTTGTGTTTTTTTGTTTAACTTCATACTGACAGTGGCTGGAGCTCTGGCGACCACAATGACAAGTAAATGGGAGAGCAAGAGAGTCAAACACAAAGAATATGTGATTTAACTGAAATAAACAGTGTCCATTGTTATTGGATCCACATTTTGTGGCGAAATGCTCTGAGTTAAGGTGGGAGGAGTTGGCTGGGTCTCCTCCAACTCTAAGTGCTGCTAGTTGGCTGCTTCTTCTCAACTGTACAAAGTCGTCGCACCTTCACTTTCCCTCCAGCTCCTGCAGCAGGGGGTTCACCTCGCTCTCCGGGGTTTTCACGCTGTCTGTCCGGACGATACATGTGGGGCGATGCCGGTTAAGCATGAGGATCAGTTGCTGTCGTTCGAGCTTCAGCTCCTCAATCTGGGCTTTAAGGTCAGAGTTTAACATCTCTAGTTTCTCTGATTCCTGAGAGACGATGGAGGGAAAAGGAGGCGATACAACTTATCATTATTAATAATAATACTGGAGACATGTTGTTTTGGCGATAACAACAGATGAGATACATTTGTGAAAGTTTGAAATAATGACAACGCAATCATGTTTCACCATTTGTAGATAATCTGTTCTCTCCTTCTTTTTGTTTCGACATCGAGCCGCCGCCACTTTGTTTTTCTCTCGCCTTCGTTTCCTCCTGTCATCCTCTTCATCCCTCTAAACAACAGAGCAGGCAAAAAAAAGGTGTGAGCTTAAGTCCTGATGGACCTGCTGTACATTGGGAGACTATCCACGTTTCAGTACAAAATGATGATACATGATTAAAAAATATCATCTCACCTTCTTTATATTACATTTGACTGTAATAGCAGTAGGCTTTGGCCATGCCTTCTTCACTATCATGATCAATAAGCAAAAGGAATGTTGAGCTAAATGAAGAACTAAGAATTCTTCATTTGATTGTATGCTAACTTTGCATGTATGTTGATCTGTCTCAGTCACAGCATCAACATAATGAAGTGAACATGTGTGAAGTGATCCAAGACATAACGAGGCCTATGTTTAGCCGTATTTGCAATGTTTCCTATAAAACGCTAATGACAAAGTTTTCATATTACTGTTTTCAAATGCATATTTTTACTTTTTTAAAAGTATCATGTCCTGTTATGTCCACTAGGTGGAACTGGTGATTAACATGTAACACAATGCTGAAATTGCAAGGGTGGTTTCACTTCAGGCAAATTCTTTATGACACATTAGGCAAATGTTACACATAGTTAAGCTAGAATCTGTGGGATTCATTTGAAATATTTAAATTCTGTATTTGGTTTGTTGCAACTGTTCTTTCCACTGTGGCTAAATGCCATAAATGTCTGAACGTCAGTTTAGAAAAAGCATGCAAAGTGAAAAACAACTCAAAATGCACCATTTGTATTTACATGATCTAGTCATCAGCTCCTCAGTGATTCCTATACCTCTGTTTTGATCACTAGGGGCCTCTTCCCCAGACCGTCCAGGAAGTGCAGAGGTGAGAGCATTGTGCCGAACTCCTGGAAGTCACAAAATTTGAGCTCGTCAGTCAGCATGGTGGCTGAGATCCCAGCCAGTGGACCCAGGCTGGGCAGTGAGCCTGCTGTCACAGAGGGATCTGGGATTCGTCCTGGCATCGCGTCAGACTCGGTCGTGACCACAGCTAGTAGGCAGAGGGAGAAAATGGAAGACGTATTCAGACAGCAACTAAACCAGATCAATGAAAAACACACACAAGTCTATCTGCTCTGCTTGTTATAGTACATACTTTTTGGTATGAGGGTAGAAAAGCCATTTTACAATAACAAATTCGCAGCAAGTAGACATTTAAGGGCGTTATTTGACCTGCAGTCGGTTACAGAGCTTCATGAAGGCATACGCCTGAGGTGCACTGCTCATTTCTAGCAGTCAGACGTGCTTTACTGATGAATTGCTGGTCTGTTAGAGGAGCCGGATGCTAAGGCTGCTCTCATTAGGTTATTTTAATATTTTTCTTTGGAATGAATATACAGCCATTTACATGGATCTTGGCAAGACTTTGCCTCATTTAATCCCCTGAGGCCATATGAGAGACGAGTAACAGTGTACAAAGCACACTCAGACACATTCCTCTTTATGTCAAGGAGAACTAAAGAAATAGCCATGGTTTCCTTCTTACGAGACCTAATGTCGGGGGAGTGAAATGTGGCTGCCAAAATTCACCATAATGGGGTAAAATATGAACCCAAATTTAACTTGTTTGGTTTGGTTTAGCCACATGAAAAATGAAAGTTGTCCCCGTCTACTTATAATGTTTTGTGCAGAACAGATTTTTCACACATTTGTGCATTATCACTGGCGAAGGCCTCAATTTGAAAAGGCTGAACATGAACATTTAAAAAATATCCAAAGACAAACAACAGGTGTGTGAGAGCAAAACCAGCCAAAGACACAGGAAATTACGACAACAGCTCAGCAGATTTCCAAGCCACATGATGCAGCTAAAAATCATCTAACAGTCAAATACTCAAAGACCACACTAGAGGAAATAAACAGCAGAAAACAGCATGTTATCACAAGAGAAGTCCAATAGACAGGATTTCTAAGTGAAGAGTGTGTGTGTGTGTGTGTGTGTGTGTGTGTGTGTGTGTGTGTGTGTGTGCCAATTATGCATCTAAACAGTAATGCTGAGAACATGAGCATCACACATGGGAACAACTTTCAGTTTTCCCACTTCCCCAAACAACAGGTCGAATAGACAAAGTGAAAGCACGGCCTCTGGCACATGACAGGCAATGTGTCTTGAAAATGGTGCAAGACGAAATGGATGTGATTTGTAATGACATGCATTAGAAATTTGGTTTTAAAGTTGAACAACAACATTAACCAAAGCAAAAGACAAAGCTGCCTTAACACCATGATTCTTGAACATTGATAAAAAAAAAGGACTTCTAAGTATGGTCCATAGTAGTTATGATTAAAACAGCTAGGCTATTTAACATTCTTGTAATGATAACTTTATTAGTCCCCGGAAGGTCCAAGAAGCCAATGTATTACACTTATACTGATTAGACTGTATTACAGTTAGTTTGTTTTGAACTCTCTGCACTTAAACATGAAACCACTGCATGTTAGTTTATGAACATGAAGTGTCAGTAGTTTAGGGATATGTGTAGTCATCTTAAACAGACTACAGTGTGTTGCAGCGTGCATACTGAGGCCATTGGTCAACTTGAAAGCGGAAGTTTTTTTTTTCAGTGCGGCATTTACCTTACGTAACTTTGTCTTCCCATCAAAGGAGCTGCAGTGATCAAAAACGTTAGCGCTCGTCTTTCAAAACGGATTTCGCTTCCGATCAAAACACAGTGTTTTAAGAAGCAATGCACAACACCAATGCAACGGGCAGACGGGTCTAAATCGGAACATTTTGTTCTGAATTGTGCACGCCGTAGTTCCATGTAAGAGGAGCAATGCAAACAAAAGAAAAAATGATCCTTCTGTAGCATGCTCAGTAAGATGTCAGGTCTCTGTTGAGTACAAGAAAGCACACAGAGACTGCAGTAAACAGCACAGTTTAACCAAACACACCACAGAGCTTCTCGCTGCCTGTTCACAAACTCTCGTTCTGACCCGTGCGCGGCGCGCCAATAGGCTGGTTAGTATGGAGAAAACATTCAGCTCTCTCGATTGACGAAGTTTAGTATACCGACCTGACTTTGATCCCAGGTGCAACAAATGTCCTTTCTTCTGGTCAGTCGAGGGTCGAGAGTAGATTTTAAAAAGTGGAAATCGTTGCATCAGACCGATTTTTAAACGTGATCCCAGTCGGGGAGGATTTGGGAATGCGGAAATTAGGCTATGCCAGCCAAACGTAAGCAGGGATGTAAAAAAAAAAAAAAAAGTAGCCTACATAGTGGGGGCAGAAGTGGGGAAGTCGCGCCGCTCCTCCCATAAAAGAAACACTGAGGCTGCAAACTGCAACGACAGAATGTGGCTCAGACGGAGGCCTGCGCTGAAAATACAGAACAACCCTCTTCACCCAACCCAAAACACGCGCGCCACATGGATAATACGAAAATGTAGAAGCTAACGCATTTAAACTAGGTTTTAGGAAATACGGAGGTCAAGTTAAAAGAATATAGTGATTCCAGTTTTTACACTTTTACCTCAACTCTGCCTTGCACATTATATTTCCTTTGTATAATTAGAGCTATATCATTTCAATTTATTGAAATAATGTGTACATTCTAAACACAAGCGTTTCATATTTACACCTTGATCAAGAAATAGATTTCTCAGAAACAAATTGCAAACACCAGCAACAAACTCCACTCTGAATGTAGATTTATTGTAATTATTCAGCAGAATAGATAAGCAATCAATGCTCATTTTTACTTATTCTCAAATTTAACAAAGAAGTCAAATTCTGAAAAGGTAAAAAAATAAATCATAAGTTACATCTTGATAAGATATATATAGCATATGCACTGGATGTTTTCATGGAAAACTTTCAACGAGGTCGACCCACAGTTGATGACATTGAGGTATGCACGTAACATGGATGAATACGTAAATACAATATGTACAGCAATCAATACACTATTAACACAAAAACACAAAACCATACTGATACATCAAATTCCACATTACATCTTAGATCTAGTAACAGATCATATATATATATATATATATATATATATATATATACATACATACATACACATACTGTATATATATATATATATGTAAGCTTTGAAAATTATTTGGAATTTTTCAGCATGCGTTGTGAAATCAAAAACGTACTTCGGCCCCACCTGTGAAAGTCAAAGCCATGCTTTTCGCTACATCACTCTGTTGGCTGTGTATCTGGAGAAAGTTTGTATGTGTGCTTAGTCACAAACACATGACATTTCATGAACTTATTCCAGCATACTGTGGCATATGTTGTTCATATCATTTCAAAGTCAGGAACCTGCAAACAGAAATACTAGAGAGATCACACAGATCACTTCCCTCTGTACATTATAAGGCCAGGAGAGTTGGGGAGTTGAGGAGATCCACCGATTCAGCCTTGCCCCCTCCGCCTTTATGACCGTCAAGTCCCTCTGTGAGATAGTCCAACTCGGGACAGGCGAATGTGAACACAGACAGGTAGCTGCTGCAGGTGGGGGTGGAGGTCACCACAGGAGTGCTGAGAGGTTCCAGGTCGCTGGAGACAGACTTGTACAGGGTCTCCCAGTCCGAGACCCCGAGGGAACTGCTCAGATCGATGTCTGGCACGGATCGAGCTGTCTCCATGGGGGTTTTCTCCTCCAAACTGGGTAACATATTCTCCAGCAGCCCTTCCTTAATGTCCAGAGAGGGCTCAAGATCACAGATGTTGATTTCAGCACTGGCGCACAGCAAGATGTCGGAGTTCCCGGAGATGGCTGTGGACGGATCCCTGGAGATATCCATGTCTTGGAGCGAGGGAGCTTCCTGAGTGCCATCCTCTGGGAGTCGGTCCTCGTCCGGACTGGGCGGTAGCTCTGGGGACCCCGTGGGCTCCTTGAAAATAGACTCCAACTCCTCTGACATCTGGCACACTGGTTTGTGTGTGGCAAGGATGAATTCAAGCCTTTCTTTCTCTTTCAGGAGGTTGGCTATTTCCGTCTCCAGGGCTGCTCTTTCCTCCTCCAGCTCGTCTGTCTCCTTCGGATAGATCGACATCCAGAATCATTAGATAACACACACACACACACAAACAGTGGGTGCATATGACAGCTGAGTAAACAAATCACTGTTTACTTACAGTTTGCAGTGTATCTGTGAGTTCCCTCCGTCTGTTGCGACATTTTGCTGCAGCCATTTTATTCCTCTCCCTCCTTACCCTCTTTTTCTCTTCCTCCTCTGGAGACAGCTGGGATGGGAAGGAAATAAGTTATTACCTTGAAGAATCCAGCCATTTCATCCTCTAATCCGCTGCATCTGTTGCCAATTCACCCTCTGAAGAATGGCATAAGCATGTTTCGCTGCAATGCGTCTAAAAATAGACCATTGTTGCAGACTTGCTGTGACCTGAATACAAATTGACTGCCTAAGAAAGGCACACAGCCGGCACACGGCACCAGAGGAGCATGCACAATAGCGCTGTTGCACACAAGGAATTCAGACAAGCATATGTAAATTTACACTATTGACTATTCTGTCCAATGGCAGGTAGACGTCATCTGAGCTAACCTACCTGCACTGTTTTCCCCTTTCTGGCAGCATTTTTGCTCTTATTCCCGCCCACTTTGGGTGTTGCCTGGTGAGAGCTTTGTGGTTCATTGGCTTGCTTGCTACCCAGAGACGGGGAGACAGATGTAATAATTGTAGGCTGGACCATCCACTGGAAATCTGGGGTAGAGGAAATTGCAGTGACTGTTGGAACAAATGGAGTGTCTTCAACGCTCATGTCTCGGCAGAGCTCCTGAAAAAGGGAAATAATCCACAATGAGGACTATAATAGAGATTTTTTTAAATAAATACATTCCCATGCCTTAGTGGCTGCAAGTGGATCCTATTGTGATAACAATCCTCAATTAAACCTGCACATCGTATGTTTAGAGACAGAAACAGAAGGCAGCCTGCATGTGTTATATTTTCTTGAAATAAACCCATCCAGAAATAGCCTTCTCCAGATCAATATTTGACTTTATCATGGTTTCTGACGTCAACACTGACGCAGAGATGCTGTGGAGTCTCCTGAATGGATTTATTTTTCTCAATGAACCGCTGCATCGACACGCTCACATTTGGTCCCAGGACGTCGGAATCAAAACAACCCGGACAACGGTGCCAATTTGTCACACCAACCCACGCTGGTCTCACGTCAAATGTATTCAGCAAATGTATTGTACAAAAGAACGATGATAAAAAAATAAATAAAGCGCACCGAGTTAATTAAAATCGTATCAATCAGTTCCCCCTCCCCCCACCTAGAATGCTAACAATCAGTCTGTGGACCACATTAAAAAAAAAAAGGGGGCGCTCAATTAGCTCGTGAACTGAGCGCCTCCCGGGCTGCATGTTGACTGTATGATCAACAAAGCCATTCATACCTTTGCATTGCTCTCTAAGGAGGAAGCTGGAGAGCTCGCCTCTTCTGGCGTCTTCTGGAAAAGTGTCCCGACAGGAGACTCTGCCCGGCAGGTGGAAGAGACTGAATCCATGTCAGGCGTCAGGTTATTATGATACATCACGAGGGAAGGGGGGGGGGGGGGAGAGAAACACAAGTCCTGATCAATGACAAATATGACTCTGGCCTTCCGCTGGCAGCGTTTCGGGTCTTTTCTCCAGGTATATACCTGGTAACTGGACGACTAGAATGCAAGCCCCTCCTTTTATGCTCCGCTAGAATTTTATGAATGAACTGAGACTGTACCATCCGTGGAGGGGGGAGGGTGGTCAGACGGACAGACACACAGGCCTACTTTTCGGGGTAAAACAACATTATTTTGACATTTAGCATCCAGTATATTTCCACCACGAGTGATATGTTACAATATGTCTCAGATATGGTAAAAACGTCGTCACTGCTCGAAAGCCATACAGCAGTTTTCACTCCCATTCACAAATATGGGCTTCATCTGAATGCAACGTGGGGTGAGAAACGTGAGCCTATTTATAAATACATATATGCAGGCCAACAATTTCCTGCGATGATGTCCTGGTGCATTTATTTATTCAAGGGTAAAAAACACTTCAGTAGGCTCCAGCCGGACACCACACACTGACTTTTAATAACGTAAAAGCTCATTTTATTGCAAGGTCAATGTGATGCATTTTGCACGACCATTTCAAAAGATACACTTTCTGTTCGCTTACAGATTAACCAAATGTCCTCTCACCATTTCATTTGTGTGAAGCATATGCTTCTCCAGTTTATTTATTTGTTTACTTAACGTTAACCGTCTGACAGGCATCTGGATAAACTCAGCACTTCGGGGCTGCCTTTTACAAAGATACGAATCGAGAGCTGCTGGCAGACATAATGAAATGATGCTGAAATTGTTTACTTGGGGCGGAGGTGGTGAAGAGGAGAGGCTGCACATGTGGGGGCGGAGAAGTCACGTGACGCGACCCGGAACTGGAGGGAGACGAGCAGAGGGGGCGGGGTCAGCATCTGACAGGAGCGGCATCTTCCGTCACTCTCATCATCACGATAAGGGATTGGAAGCATGTCTAAACTTCGCGTTTTCCTGCTGATCCCGGTCCTTTTGGACCCGGTGCTTTCTATCACATTCTACCTGCCGGTCAACTCTATGAAATGTCTGCAAGAAAACATCCACAAAGACGTGCTCGTTTTAGGCGATTACGAAGTGGACGAAAATCCAAAAACCAGGACTAATTTGAAGGTACTCGCACGGCAGGTGTAACATATGGCGAGCTTTCTTAATGTTTATCTTGGCGGTTTCTTAAATCAAACAAGTTGTTCTTTACGTTTTTATTGTAAAAAGAAAATTAAAGATTACTACTAAAAATATATCCTGCAATGAATATTCTTGTAAATAGTTATGATATTCTGTCAGAAATATTTTTTTCACCAAAACAAAATGTGTAATGTAAATAATCCAAAAAGTAGAGGGGCATTTAAAAAATGTTATTCTGAAAAAACTAATAATATATGTTAACATTGTGCCATGTAATTGTAATAGGGCTCTTTAAGATCAGGTAATGAAACTAATCATGATACTCGTCTATTGTCATATAATATACCAATATAATATTGATTCATCATCCAGCTCGACTCCAAAGGCAGGAGAAGACCCATTGCCCCACTGAGTTGATACCTGAACCCCTCTGTTCACTCTCTCCTCAGATCACTGATTCTTCGGGTGACCCGTTGTACACCAAGGAGAACGCCACGAAAGGGAAATTTTTATTCATAACAGAAAGTTACGACCGGTTTGACGTTTGCTTCAACAGCATATCTCCAATGGGTGAGTGAGGTACAATCTTTTCTCAATTAATTATTAGTGATAGAGGTAATATTCCAACTCAATTGGACAAACACAAGATGGATAATTGGGGTGTAAAGTCATGTTAATCCAAATTATTTTCTGTCAAATAACTAAATAAATAGGGTGTTATTGCTCGTCATTAGGCACTGGGAGAGTCCCAGACCAACTGGTCATACTGAACCTGAAGCATGGTGTGGAAGCCAAGAACAACACAGAGGTGAGGAGTCGTGTTACTAGTATTCATCCAAACTACTACTGATAATTCAATGTATGATGGCGCAAAATGACAAAAATGAATCTTGCGACCTCTTCGTCAGATTGAAAACTTGGAGAAACTGACCCCCCTTGAGGCGAAGCTAACGCATCTTGAGCACCTCTCACGGTCCATTGCAGATGACTTCACCTACCTGAAGGAACGAGGGAAAGAGATGCAACAAACAAATGGTAAACTAATAGAGCAATATCTTTACTGTAGATGTAGATCACCACTCAGGGCAGAAAATTGCAGCTGCACTGCTCTCTCCGAGTTAAATGTTTCTCTTTTGGCCACATGTGTGATTTGATAGCAGATGTAAATCGCCTGCTGTTTGGTGTTTAGCTAGAAGAGGAGCAAGCTTATGGCTTTGAACTGAGCTGCAGCAGTTTTCTCCTCAGTGTGATTCATAGCTTCATGTATCTGAAAACTATCAAGTTGAAGTTTTGACACTATTTAACTGCAAATTCCTTTCCTAAACAGGTTCCACCAACACGCGGTTGCAGCTCTTCAGTGTCTTATCCGTCTGCTGTTTTCTTGCATTGGCCGCATGGCAGGTTCTCTATTTGAAACGATTCTTCAAGACCAAGAAGTTGATCGAGTAAATACGTTTGTTTTTTTAGCACAACCTGAGGGATACTGAGGGACTGAAAGTTTGGAAACGTATACACGGTCGCTACAATGTGCCTTTTGCTGTTAATGTGATCAATGATCATATTTGAAGGGTTCATTTGAAAAAACAACAACAACGGATATCATAATTTATATTTGTTTTCTAAATCAAGTTGTTTTTTTGTCCTCCATCAAATATCAATCAAACTGGTGTTGGGTTGTTTAAACAACATATCTACATTTTTCCACTGTGCAGACAAGAGAATGTCAATCACATTGGTGTTTAATTCAGTTTAAGAATGGTGTATTAGAAAATTAACGATTCCTTTATAAACAACTTTTTGTGTACGACTTGAGTATTCATTAGTTTTATATGTTAAATATGTTGTTTATATAAAAAGACAAACAAGAGGTTTCGGTCACAGGGCTTTGGGCGTAATTTGACTATTTAAGCCATTTAATTTCGATGAGTTACAATTCATTTTGTTGACAGTAAAGCCACACCCACTTATCTATTTCCATATAGTTCCCACTCTTTATACATTCCTCTCAGCTTTTGCAGGTTGGGTTTCTGTAATTCCTGCAGGAGACAAAAATGCTCAGTCACCAACGGATTGTAAAATGCCTTAAATAGTATATTTAGTACAAAGTTCAGATGCGCTAGTCCATTCTAGTACCTTCTCGTCTTTGTCCAAATGGAGGGTGTCTACTAAGGGAGCAATGGATGGGCGGCCATGGGCACACTGGAAGGGCAACTGACAGGAGGACAAGGATGCCACCAAGCTGCAGCATTCATCTCTACTCAGGCTGTCGTTGAATTTGATGGCACCTGTTAAATGCATACATGTATTAAAGTGAAGTGTAACAAGACGTCAGTGGGAAACTGTCATTTATTCAAGCATCAATGCACGAGAGAAATAATGTAACCGTACCATGGCATGCTAGCGAGGCTAGCACCTTCAGCACAGTGAGAGGCAGAGTTCCTCTTACTCTACCAGTGGAGCGGAGTAACTGAGAAAAAGAAATAGAACGATGCATGTTAGCCTTTATTAAGTCAATGTTATACTTTCTCCATACAAAAAGGTTTAGGAACTTGAAAAAGCTTTCTAAGCTCACCTCAATCTGCTCTTGAAGATACTCCTGATGTGTGATTATAGGGAAAAAGAAGAATTGTGAGATGACCAGTTGGCTAAACGAGCGATGCAATAGATGGTTTCATAGGTCTTACCTTAACAATAGGCTTGATAACAGATTGTCTCCCCCGCCTGAGCTCATTACTCTCCTTTTCCATGAAGCACAGCGGCACCTTTCCCACGAAAGCTTGTGGAGTCGCTGCCTGGGAGAACTTCACTTCCAGGCCCAAACTCCGCAAATGTGCTTCACAAGACCTTTAAGAGGAAGAGTCCATCAGCGATACAGAAAACACCGCTCAACCAACATGCTAACGTAACAGTGTCCATGACATGAAACCAACAGGTTTGAAATAAACCCTCAGTGTCATTGAGAATGCAGCATAGACAAGGAATTAAACAGAAAGAGTTTGAGCTTTAAAAGATGCGGGGTGCAGTTTGACAAAAACAACAGAACAAAGTTGGTTTAAAACATTTACAGCTTAGCCACAGGCGAGCGTATCGTTTATTTAGGTTTAGAAAATGTAAGTTTGAAAGATGACAATAGGCTTCTGAGTGGACTGACTGTGTCGGCAGATTGCGGCGGTTACAGATTGATGACGTCCGTGTCCAAATCAAGCAAAGTGCTCGCTTAAGAGTTGACTCATTCTACTGTCTGGAAACCGACGCGATTTTCTTGCCAATGGATTACAAGAAAAATACAGTGACATTTGGGGACGTGCACTCTACCATTAATACAGGCTGCCACATCATTACAGTGCCGATGCTACTGAATGAGGGCATCTGAGCCAAAGGTCCTGCGCAGTTAACTCAATAAATTCCCTTCAGCCACACTCACTGAACTAATGTATATTCTCAGACTTCGCCTGCAGTTGTTCTGGTTTTACAGGTATTCTCATTTGCCTGTAGCTCTGTAAACACACCTCAGCAGCCGCTGCTCTTCCTCTGTTACGCTGATCTCGAGAGGTGGCAAAATGGTTGATGAACACAGACGTCTCTCCCCGGGGGCCTCTGGGTCCTCCTCGTAAGAATCTATGACAGGACATACATTTATGACATCACACCAGGGTCCCAGAAACAGCATTGTTAATCCAACAACGATCAATCTTTTTAACCTGCCAGTAGATTTTCAAGTCGAACTCTCTCGTGTGCAGCGTGTTGATCCACCAGCACCAGAAGGTTTCCTGGGGTTTCAGCATAAAGAGCATGAGATGCGGATGAATCAACAAATGACAAAACAGTTAAGTCCCGTCTATACCTTCAGTTTCACCGAGTGCTGCTGCAGACTCCTCGTCTCTCGTGTTGATGAGACATGCAAGAAACTTCTTATCCACCTGATGAATAACCTATAAGGCGATTAAATAGCAGTTACTTCATAACATCAATGAAGGTTGAATGGATGAAGCATTATAAAAGAACATTTTGTCAGAACATGCTCAACCAGAAGAGACAGTTGCCTTCATTGAGTGAATCATGGCCTTAGAGAAACGGTAAGGAAACAGGATGTTGTGGATCTTGACAGCCAGTCCGTCGGCTTGCCCACTCGATATGTCCACACCCACCTGGAGACACAGTAGAGCTCATAATGCATCACTAAAAACAGTCAATTCTAATTATCATTAAGACACTAAACTTATTTAAATCCTTACAAAGTTAACAAAGAAGTGTTGTTTACCGTAGGAGGGCAGACAAACACGGGATTATTCCATTTTGAGTACAACGACTTCAGTGAGTCCGACCGCTCAACATCTGATAAGACAAACAATATTAAACGTGAACACAAACCAATATTCATTTTGTATATGAGTGTGTGTGTGTGTGTGTGGCAGCCTACCATCTACAGTCTGATCTGTCTGCCGGGTACCACTGCCATCAAGCCCTGAACTAATCACTCGTTCTGTCCTGGATTTAGGGAGGAAGGGCAACACTAGATCCACCTGAAACGGGTAACATCTGTATTCCATCCCTACAGTTCAGTGGAGGTACTCCTGGTTAATGTTGAGCACTACTTCCAGTTATTATCACGTCAACATCACCTGCTGATTAGCTGCCAACTCACCCATTTCAGAGACGACACTAACTGCCATATTGGTGACATCAGATGTACAGCAGGCCTGCTTTTCTTCAGTGGGCGGGTCTTCATATCGGCTGAGCCCCGTCACTTTGTTGATATAAACCGTCTTCCCCACAGATGTGTCGTAGTGATGAAGCCAGTCCCCAGATGTTGTGTCCTCTTCCCTCTCGGCCAGTAGAGGACTGTCACAGCAACCCAGGACCGGCTCAGGATTCAGGGACTCACGACGGAGACGGGTATTGTCCTGTGAGGTCGTCCTTGACAAGTGCGGCGATACGTTTGAATCGTCTGTCCGGTGTCGTTTCAAATGGACGAGTTTTGCTGCCAAAGATATTTTGCCTTCATTTTGCCCTGAGACTGGTTTTAACTTGGTGAATGCCGAGAGGGTTTGTGGGCTTCGGAGGCTGCTACACGTCCCTTCTTTTTCCGTTTCTGTAACGCCACCATCTTGCTGGTCTTTCTGGGAATTCAAAACAAAGCTGTGTGTCTGAGGAAGTCTAGTATGATTCACGTGATGAGTCTCTTGAGAGGGGCATTTCAGCTCACCAGCGTGGCCACATATTCTTCTGAACTTCTCAAGGGATCCAGGCTCCTTACGTAAAGACAACTTTTGACAAGTTGAAATTCTGTGAATCTTTGAGGGAGTTATGTCGTAGGATGGTTCCTGACTAGTTCTGCCGGGGCCTGCGTACAGTGAGATTTTGCGTTTTGATGCAAAGGATCTCTCTTCACATTTCGGCGCTAAAACCTGTTGCTGAAATACCGACTTGTTGATTCGGGACGGGTCCTGAGTCAGCAGACTTTCATGAATGTATGGATCAGACAGGCCGATCCTTCCGTTACTAATTAAAGTCAGTTCTTGTCCTCCTGCACCCTGACAGTCAGGTAATATTAGCTCAATGCTGTTTAAATCAGGTTGAAATTGTGGACAGACGCTGTCTAGTGGAATCCCACTGCTGGTTGAGGTAGTTGTGTTTAATGGCGTCTCTTTTTCACTTTCTAGTTGTCTGACTGAATTTGACACACATAACACTTGAGTGTCTTCCCCAGCTTCACTAAAGGCTGGCTCCTCGTCCACAGTAATATTATTATCAGATGTAGCTAGCTCAGATCTATATTCTTTGTTTATACTTTCTTCCCTATTTATCTTTTCCAACTCATTTGCAGTTATCTTTTGCTTCCCCTGTTCTTCAGTCTCTTCCTTGCACTCCCGACCAACATTGTCCTCACATACACAGTCATCCTTGCGCTTTCGATAGACAGGATCAGAAGCCAGTTTCATCGCAAAAGTACAATCTAGTGAGGAAGCTCTGCTAGTTGCTTGGCCACCGTCGCCCGTGTTTTGTCCCTCTTGGTCTGTATTGTGAGTGCAAAACAATTCGGGAGCTATGTAGTCCAAGTCATCGTGAGAAAGCACAGCCACCAAGTTCTCCTTGCTGAGGAAAGCTTTCACTGCCTCTTCTATACATAGCAAAACTCCATCCCAATCTTTGAACTCTATCAGAGTTTTGGCAGGCTCGAGACATATGTCATACTCCGAGTAAGGGCATTTGATATTGATGACGTATACTCCGTGCAGCTCGTGGCTTCGTTTGTGCTTTGGACTCCTGAGAGCAGACTGCCCGTCTGGACTGTCATTCTTCGGATTTGAAGCACTCAGTCTGCGAAGGAGAAAGTTCAGGAGCTTGTGTATCCGTGTTTTCAGGAGTAGTCTGTCATTTACATACAGGAACTGTAAGCTGCTATTGTAGTGGCCTTCTCTGCCAATGTGACCCATCACTTCAAACAGTCCGCGCGTGCAGCGGATTTCTCCAAGTTTCTGTGCTCGCCCGAGGCCGTGCATCTGAGCAAACCTGTGGTAGGTGTTTCTGGCTTTAGGAAGCTGCACCATCATGGCTCCTGTGCAGTCGTTCTTCAGGGTGAAGGACACAGAGGGATGCACCAGGGAAATGGCCTCCACTCTGTGTCTGATCCGCTCACCCTCCAGGACAGCATCCATCCTCTTCCTCCGGACCGGCATGTTGTGGAGGAAGTTACAAATGACAACAGTTGTCCCCGAAGAGGGTCGAGCAGTCTCTGCCTCAAACACATCCATGCCCTTGCCATCCTTGAAGATTTTGACGTGAGTTTTCACAGATGATCTGGTCCTTGTTGAGATTTCAACTAGTGTGGCCAGTGAGACTACACTCGCCAGGGCTTCCCCCCTGAAGCCATACCACCTGAGGTTGTCCAGGTCTTCGACGGTGCTGCATTTGCTTGTGTAGTATCTGTTTCCCACGCACTCCAAGTCCTCAGCATTTATGCCAGCGCCGTTGTCGACTACCTGTACTTTGAACGCCTCCATGTCCACCCTGACCCCCACACAGGTCGCCTCGGCATCAATGCTGTTCAGGATCAGCTCCTCTATGCACTGCTGAAGCGAGGGAAGAGCGACACCGGAGCGAAGTTTCCCCTGTACGTCTTTAGGCAAACACTTAATCATGGTGTTCATAACATTCAGCTGTCTTAAAATTAGCCGTTGCTAGCTAACGCTCAGTACCGTTAGCTTAACGCTAACGTTAGCTAGTTCCACAACCTTTTGATTGCGAAACATTAAAAGTAAGTCGGGATACACTTCCTGTTTAAAATTATTAAATACAAATACAAAATATCGAAAACGATGCTAAAATCAACCTCGGCTGCTGTTTACAGTCAACGTGTAACATCAAGAGCAGACCGCAGCAGCCAACAGCCAAGTCTAACAGCGCCATCTTCCGGTGTAGAGGACCTACAGCTCGACGGCCTTTTAATTTATTAGTTGGCAAATTTCAACCAGCTCTGAATGTGCGTAGCGCCACCTACTGTACGGAGTGTGCTATCTCATGTGTTTACTGACTTGTATTTTATTAACTTTATGAATTTCATAAAAAGAATATCCAAGAGAGAGAGAGAAACAGGCAGGAGAACAAGCAGCCATTGATATAAAAAAGGAAGTTATTTGGTTAAAATAATGTGGTTGGCTTTAGTACAGGGCAACAGTTACAGATACACTGTACTGCCAAACCATCAGATTATTGTCACAGTTAGGTTGCTCCCTCCGGATATATATCCACAAAAGCTGTGTTTTTTTAATCACATCGTACTTGCGGTTCGTTCTTCCTAGCATCTTTGCACACGCTTCAATTTCCGTTATTTGTTCCCGCCACATTTTCAGCATAGGGGACAAAAATTAGAACAAATAAAAGAATAAATACAAGTAAATTATCATCCAACATGACGAGCCTAGGGAGAAAATGTACCATCTTCACTCTTGTTAATCCCTCCAGATCCCATGTTATGTTTTGTATTTATGTATCCCTTTATTTCTGTCACACAACAAGTCAATATCCAACTCCATCACATTTGTGTGAAGAGGTGGTCAGATTTCAATTTTGTACACCATGTCTCCTCCTGTTTGGCTCCTGACATCATCAGTTACTTTCTTCACGAGAATTTCTCCAAACCATTCAAACAAACGCAATTTGAGGTTTCATTGATCCTACATCTTTGGCTGTTTTGTCAGTGATTCTCCTCAGCCACTCGCAGAGTCATTAAATGGGTATCTAGTCATTCATCAGGCTCCGCTCAGACTCCTTCAGTCTGTCTTTGTGGAGGCCAATGAATACGGCGGTGACAGATTTCCAGGTCATTCCATGGCCCGTTTGCTCACCAGGATGTCTGCTGGATTCTGGATAATGTCACCTCGTCAAGTATTCCCTTATTAGCTACAATAAAATTCAACAATTTGATGCAGGCTGGAAGGACTTTTATTTGTATTACACTATTGTGTAGGTGTTAAGGATGAACATAAATCATTTCCATACTTGAGCTGCATTCCAACTAATAAAATAAACAATAAATAAAACATTTGCATCAAAGTTAATATTACAAGTACAAACTATGGGTTATCTTAATTTACAATCTTAAAAGATGAGTGTTCTAGGCTATCCACTGTTTTCTCATTCGTAAACTCTGCCTTGGTTATGCGTGACTTGGGGCTCCCGGTGGATTTCAGCCATTCTTGCATTTCTTTCACCTGGTTTCGTGGGCCTTGTAGCTGCCCCTGAACTGTTCCTGCGCCTGTGTTTTGGACCCATCCCACCAGGCCAAGCTTCCTCCCCTCGGCCTGGAAAATGAAACATGGTGGATTAAAAATAGCAGATACTGATGGAGAGTAAGACTGTCAGGGGAATATTAGTTAGATACATTGTACAGGATTGGTTGTGAACACTATAGAACTTGATCTCTTTAAGCATTGTATAAAGTGCAATAATAGCTTGTCATTTTCCAATTAAACATTTATGTTTACAAGCTTTAATGTAAAAAAAAACAACAACATTGTATTCCAGGTGCTTTTAGCTACATCTTGCTTCCTTCCTAAAAAAACAAAAACAAATCATAACCCATGATAATTAACTAAGTTAACTGTACCAGCAAGACTGTGACACGCGGCTGCCAGCTCAAACAAAAGCTAAACAATGAGATAAAGTGATTTACTTCACACTACCGTTACACCTGTTCATGTGTAGGCTTACTTTATAATCACTGTCAAACTCACTTGAGTGTATTTCCGAAAAAACACGCCTTGCACTCTGCCAAAAACTTCATAATCCACTGAAATTAGGTCTTCGTTGCTCATAGTGTACCTGGAACAGGAGAAACAAGACAGCAGCTAGCTACGTGTTGTGTATTATTGTTAGCTACGATATAGCTACCACAAGCTATGCTAACCTAATGTATGCCTGTATGTTCTAACGATTTACCACCTCGATAACTAACACGTTTAGCGTATTATTCATTCCGTATGAATACAGGAAAGCTCGTTGTATGTCATATAATTCACCTGGATGTCGTTAGGAAGCCGCGAGACTACTATCCAGCTCCAAAAGATCTCTATTTAAAACATCCGGGACTCCGCTTCCGGAAGTGATCAACGGACCAATCAGAGAACACCAGAGATATCAGAGATATTTGGTTTCTAGGCAACGAATGTAAACCTTGGGAAAAAATCGAGTAGCTTTATGTGTCGACGGATAGCTAAACACACAGTTACTTTTAATTCAGACGACATTCAAAGGGTCAGTTGAATGTTTTTTATTTATTGCAAAGGCTTCTAACTCTTTGCCCTTTTTATTTATGTATTTTTTGGGATGATCTGGATAATCTAGATACTTTTTGGATTCCTCGTCCGTCCTAAAGGTGAGCGTGACAGTTCACTCCTGACCTTAAAAACAGCAGTTAGCTAGATCTCCACTCAAGGTCGACTGGTTTACATATTCTGGATAACAATCTTCATCTGCTGATTGCTTTTTGGTTGACATAGAGCTCAGACTGTATGTAATTTAAATAAAGTAATCGTCGACTGTAAACGTAGTTGAATGACGACTGAGCAAACATAATCTGTGTAATTTGGTTGAAAGCGAGTTGTCAACGGCTGCTGTCAGGGTTAAGACTACATTGTCAAGTTCAATCTAAGTAAAATAAAATATTTTTCTACATTTGAACAGGAGACTTATTACATGAAATGCATGCAATAACTTCTTGATTCAGTCACACTTGTGCTTTTACTTTGCATATAGTCATACACTGCAGCTGCACAGCATTCTCCTTCAATGTTTTTCTCTTTTAGTCTCACTTTTTGGATGCTTTTTTTCTTCTTCTTAGAAATTATACTGGAAAAAGCACTCAGCAGCTGGTGTGGAGGGCTCGGGTGTCTTTCACAACAAAACAACCTCAAAGACAACCGCTGAAGCCATGAGCACATACACAGGAAGAAAACACAGTGACCAAGGGCTGCACAACACTGCAGGAAAAAGAAATGCAGATGTCTATACTGAAGCACAACATGGTGGTGTACCTGGTAGGAGAGCAGATGCAGTAAACCAGCCATTTCCAAACAAGCCTGTTAGCCACAGAAGATCTCTCCAACCCACGAAACAAGCCGTAGTTGTTCCAAAACAACCAAGAGGCCGTTCGTTAACCCTAGAACACCATTCAAATGCCACCGGAAAGACCGATGAATACCAAGATCCAAGAAACGACTCAGGCGGCAGACAGCCCAGTGGAGAACTGCAGATGGCCAGAGCAATTCATGCAAAAGAGCTGGTGCTACAGGAGAAGCTGTGCCGCGTAGAGGACAAAATAAGACAAAAGATCCAGAGAGACACTGCTGCACTTGACCAAAAGAGTGAGGAGCAGAGGCACAGCAGGGAACAAGCAGAGAGGGGAAACTACCAGAGAGAATCCAGGCTGTCTGAGCAGCAGAGGAGAGAACCAGTGAGAAGAAGAGAAGTGAAGGTGCAAGAAAGCCGACAGGAGGATGTTAAACAATATATGAAGACACAAGATCAGGAAGAAAGAGCTAGGAGGGAAAGAAGGGAAATAGAAGTTGCACAGGCACACAAAAAAGAACATAATGCATCTCACCAGATCACAGTTCCTGAGCAAGAAGCGAGTGGAGAGCTGAACAAACCACGGTGGGAGAAAGTGAAAGAGCATACCGGAAGAAAAGAAAGGGATGAAAAAAATAATGGCATTTGGGAAGACACAGGTGTGAAGTCACAGGATGGAACAGTGAAAGCAAAAGAAAAAGAAAGACATCAACATACAGCCTATACAGGCGATGCAGGTTGGAAGAGAGAGAGAAAATATAGGGAAAGGACATATAAGGAGATTTCTGACGATGAAGATATGCCTCAAATGAGTCAGCAGAAGGCTTCTCATAAAGCTGCAACAGAAGGGAGAAAACCGTCAGGGGGACCAAGGCTTCCACCACTTTCTCATCCCTCACATTCCAGCAGGCCAGACCTGGGACAGGAAGTCAGCACGGACACCAGACACCAGCTCCTTCTCTGCAATATTTGCAACAGAAAGTTTGCAGGCGCAAGATTAGAGACGCATGTCCAAATCTGTGAGAAAGTTAAACAATCAAAGCGTGGAGTCTTCAACACCTACTTTCACAGGACCAAGGGATCTGCCTTAGAGGAGTTCATGAAAACCTACAGTGAAGGTCCAGAGGTAGGCCAGTGATATGTGGGTCTCTTTAAAAGGGGAGCTAGTATGTTGACCACTCATACCCCTGTGGAGTATTGTTTTTAAGAGTGGCTCATTTTGACTTTCAAGCATTTACTGTTTTTTTGGTTTTATTCAGGTTTTGAAGAAAAACAACCAAAGAGAGAACCAGGGAAATACAAGGAATCTGCAGAAAGGTCGGAAGGTCCCGGGTCGAACTGCACATCAGCCAAAGTGAGGAGATCAGAACTGACCCAGAAACTTCGGCCCTGAACTATTTGAACAACCATCACCATCTCATTAGTCACAGTCTCTGAATTGTCTGATTCTAGCCCTTACACAAGCTTTGTTTCAGATCTCTCGTCTACATTTCCATCATACATTCCATGTGACCTGAACAGAACTGTCTAAGATGTTTTTTTAGCTCTTTACAAGACTAACACACGATTATATTAATATGAACTAATAGAAATAAATGTAGTGTATTCTATCTTAGATTGTGGAAAATATTGACTATCAACAAAAGACAAGTTAGTTTTATTTATGGCTTTTACACAATGAAGCAACAGCGTGACTGAGAGAAGTGTTTATACAACTGTTACATCTCCATGTTTGGTTAATTGTTAACAAAAAATAAACCATATTTTTTAGATGCCGTCAACACATCATTTTCATATTTGCATTCATTTTGGTTTCAATAGTTTGCTAAGGCACACCGACTGTATTTAACGTCGCAATTTACAGCATGAAAATACTGCCAGTGTTATTCTGCTGACAGATCACTGACCACGAGACAACTGCTTGTAAGCGAACTATGAAAAAAGGGTTTTTACACACAAACACTTGTAACACGGACAAACATACCCCAAAAAATGCAACTACTTATTTGCATCACAAATGACGCAAAATACGGAAACAACATAAACAACAAAGTACCAACGACAGGTAAAATGGTTATAAATGCAATAAGAAAACAACATTATAGACGCATGGTAAGCTATATCATAAACATTCAAACTGTTCATACACGTCACAGAGAAGACAGACCTACATAATATGTGCTTCCCCATGAAGAATTCAAGAGTTGAAGAAGGCAATAAAAAAAGTAAGCGCTTGTTAAAAAAATGAAATCAGTAGTTTCGTGTTTCACACAAATACTTTCATATGATAATAAAACATGCACATGTAAAAAAAAAAAAAGTATATATTTGAATAAGATCATTTTTAGATAATGTTTATAATATCATTTCTCATAAATGTGGAGAAACTGTTAAAAGCTATTCTGTATTTGGCACTTTCACTTTTTAAGAATATCGAATGAAATCAATAATTAAAAATAAATTGAAAGACGACGCCAAATTGAGTTATGATCAATCTGGACAACATCCTGGCAGCGCATCGCTCAACAATTGACAAAAAGGAAAATGAATCTTTGGATGCATCAGCAACAGCTTTCCTATTTGCATTAGATGGACTTATGTGATATTTGATAAATACTAACATATGAGGCACTAACGACCGAAGCCTCAATGCTGACATCCCTTAAAGTCAATAACACCACCAAAACATGAACTCAACATTCACATTACAGAGTGACACTATACTCTCTATGATTGTCTCTCACAGGGGGTCAGGGTGCTGCATGTTGAATCCAGCCAACATTTCAGTTTGTGGAGAAACTAGCTAGATTACTGCACACAGGTGAACGCAGGTGTGCAAGGTATTACACAGTATTACATATGTAACAGATCGTAATAATGCAATTTAGCGTTCTGTCGAAACGCGTGTAACCTCTGTGAATGGGCACGAGGCTGCAGCCTCTACTGCACGTCCAACCAAGCCTCCGATCCCCATCTAACCAGCTGGTTTAACTTAACAGGTGCTATTCACGCTTCTCCCATAATCAGGACATCGGCAGGTAAAGTCACACACTGGCCCCTGAAGATCGGCCCCCGTGGTTTGTGAATGCGCCTCCTCTTTCTCCTCCGTCCCCGGGCATTCGGGCATCAGAGGGATGGTTTCCGTTATTGTCACATCCGGCTTCCCTTTGCGCTGAACGGTTGATCGCTGCCCAGAGCCTTTCGTTCTCCTTTTGCTGCTCATTGACCTAGAGGCGGCAGGAATACGTGCTGTTACTCACGCACAAGGATCGGACCCAGCACGATGAGGCGGACGGGCGGCTTTTTGGGGACACATTTCTTACCTGCCTCTCGAGCATCTCGATCCTCAAATCTTGATTCGCGACCGTCTCTCGCAGCTGCAAAATAAGCTTTCTTGTCAAATACTGTGGCAATGGGTTTTCATTATTAGATCGTAATTTGCAGTGCTGAGTGTGCAGATTTGATACCTGTGCAACCTCGCAACTTGCTTTGCAGCATGCGCCTGTTTCTCCCTTTTTGCAGAAGCCAGCCTCCTCCAGTCCGTTGACTTTATCACAGGTCATTCGTTTAGTCTGAAAAACAGTGGACATAGTGAACGCGTTTCAAAAATGCAGTATTACACGGTATGAACACGAGTACTGTGAAACTCTAGAAGTGTTTATTTGGAGTACATAACTCAGGTCTAGATAAGTGAAAGGTAATATTGGCATTACCGATAGGTCTTTCTTAGTGCCCACTGCTTCTGCCGCGGCCTTTAGCTCTTTCAGCTCCTCATAAGGCAGAGTGACGCTCTCGGAGATAGAAGAGAGCTGGTCGGGAATGGATCCATCAGCGTCAACTGGTATCGGGATGAACTCTGCATTCTCAAGCTCCTGTTGGATGAAAACCTCCCTGAATTAGAACACAGAGTCTCCATTCAGAGGTTTCTGTTTTACAATTCCTTATTCCTTCAGGCTTTCACGATAACAAACCTTTCTGAGCCAGAGAGGGCAGGAGCTGTCCCCAGTCTGACTTGTCAGTGACATCATGGGAGTCTCCATGAAGCACTCCTCCGTATTATCCTCCCGCGTACCACCAAGACCCCTGTCACGACAGTCCGTCTCTGAACCAGGTTCTCTGTCCAGATCCACCGTAGATGTAGACGCCTCCTGGCCCAGTCCTATATACGCATAACAATGTAGACTTTCAGGACTAAATGTAGACATATTCCTGAAGCAAAGAATATGAATCAATACACAAATTAGTGTCCAAAGAAAAGTATATACCAATACCAACTGATAGTCCACTGCTGTTAGATCGAATAGTCTTGGAGTTGAGCACTTTCTCTGCAAAGGATAACATATATTAGACAGCTGGCTGCTTGCACGCGTACACTGTGCAAGTGTCTGGTTGTGATTACTAACCCATGATGATAATGGTGTGCCAGCCACGGCAAGAGAGGTCCGGTACATGGTGCAGGGAACCAAAGATGGGCCTTGGCATGGCGGGGCATACCTCTGAACCAAATCCCTTATCAGCTGGCATCCCAAGTCGCCCGTTTCCTGCGTTTCCCCATGCAAATATGTGATTGTCTGCAAGGAATACAAAAAGAGGTGATGATATATCCTTCTGGGAGGAAATAAAAGTAGCACAAACTCTGAAATAAAATCAGAAGAATGTACATATTATTGCAATAGAAGCACTACAGGACTAGGTACGGCCTTACCCTCAGTGGCTGCTATGGTGAAGCCGTCTCCACAAGACACTTTGGTCATTATCTTCCCTCCAAAGGGTCCGAGAAGGAGTTGGACACCCGGGTGTTTCTTAAAGTCCTTGACACCCAGCTGTCCGTACTTGTTGCAACCAAAGGTGATCAGACGACCACGTTCTGACAAAGTGAAAAATCATGAAAAATGATGTTTCTGTGAAATGGTGACAATGTTGACTTGCGTGAGAAATATTAGCCTTTTTATTACGGTACCATCAATGGCAGCTGTGTGGGTCTTCCCCGAGGCTATGACCTGAATCTTGAACCTCGCCAGCTGCTTTACCAAAGTCAGTGTAGTGATGTACGGGATCCCCTGATAACCCTGGTGTGGTGTACAGAAAAAGAAACCAAACATAAACATAGCTGCATCCCCTGAAGTCCCGATGATTACAGTCCTGTATGTAGAACCCAGTACCTCTCCGGGGTGGTTTTTTAGACCAGAGATTCCCTGGTTCAGACCAAGCTTGTTGAATTCATTGTTTCCACATGTTAGGACTTTGCCAGTATCTGTTAAAAAGAAGGTTCCATCGCTGGTACATGACACTGAGGAGATGGTGGCGCCTTTCGGGATCTCCACCTGGGAACACCAGAAAACAGACCGTATACTTTTAATTGCTACACATGGGACCATATTGCTTTAAACACTTTGTATCTTACTGGCTCCTGCAAGGTTTTAGCCGCTTGACAGGCATTCAAGAGTGTGCCAGAACCGGAAAGAAAATCTTACCTGCATCGGAGAAGAAAAGTCATCCTCACATTCCAGGCCGAGACGCCCTGCACCAGGAAAATAGAGCAAATCCAACTGAGAACACCTTTTTTGACTGTGTTTTTTAAATTTATTTTTGAAAAAGACCACTATCTCCACCTGCTGGCTACAGCCACAACAGCAAAAACAATCTGGCAGAGGCTTAGTCAGCTCAAAAACCAAAGTAAATACAGCAACTATACTCTATGTACCATACTCTCCGCAGCCCCAGGAGTAGATGTCCCCGCTCTGAGTCAGGACCACCACATGGTTGTCTCCGCATGAAACCTGACGGACAGGCCGCTCTTCGAAAAACTCCAAAAGCACTGGTTTCAAAACCTCCATGCCGAGCTCTCCCTCCACTCCAATGCAGCCGTAATAGTCTGACCCAAACATGTACATCTGGTCCTCGTCTGCAAAAGCAGCAGAATGTTCAAAAGGCATCTTTACAGAAAAAACGTTGTTGGTTTTTTTTTGGGAGGAAGATTTTGTCACTCACCGGTGACGCAGGCAGTGAAGTCAGCCCCACACGCCACCTGTCGGATGGCCTTCCCCTGTAGCTGGTCCACCCTCCTCGGCTGCCGGTAGGAGGACTGGTCTCCCTGACCCAGCTGGCCCACCATCTTGGCTCCACCTTGGACATTCTGAAGAGAAGTTTGAGAGAGCTCCTTGTAATGAAGAACACAAGAACAAACCCGATCCAGCAAATCTCTCCCAGAGTGACGGCGAGTGGTAAATACTCACTGCCCAGGTATACAGCTCCTTTTCCACGGTCACCACTGCAAAGTGACTCTCTCCTGCACACACATGCTGGGCACTGCTGCCTCCTTTAAACATGTCCATTTTCTGGGGGGTGAACTTGCCTCCACCCCAGAAGTACACCTCCCTTGAGCGTGTGGTCACCACAGCCACAGGGGTGTCACTCACTGTACTCAGCCTGTGGTGCATCCAGGACAATCAAGTGAGTTACATAACTACAACATCTTACTCACGGGACTATAGACAGGCTGGAGCATATGAAACAACTGTTGACAACTTACTTTGGTTTTTTCATTGCTGAATTCAGCAGGGCAACTCGCTCCTCCAGCTCCCTTATAGAGAACAAAGTTGTCAGTGGGCTGTCGTGGGTGTTTTGACTCTGTTGAATCCAACGGCATCTGAATCATTTTCAACCAACTTACTGTCTACAGCAGGAGATGAGTGGCTGGCCCAAAATCTGCTCAGCTGTAGGCCTCTTTGCGGGGTCCTTCAACACAAAAAAAGATCCCAAGAACTTAACAGTGGTATCCCTCACAGAGACCAGATGTTTCCTGAGCACACAGTGTAACCTCTGGCACCAAATCATTTCTTTCACAACAACCCCAAAGCTCTTCTCCGATTATTCCCGTCACTCACTTGATCGAGGCACTCATACACCAGTTTGATCAATGCGGACGAATACACATCCGAGTTCACATCCATGGTCCAGTTGCCCTGGACTATTTTCACACAGAGGTTCAGAGCGTTCTGGTGGACACAAGCAGCAACATTAGTAAATTCTGTCAGGGCGAAATCTCATTTTCAGATTAAAGCAAATAATAAAAAACTATTTCTAGCTCGTAAACAAACCAACCGTTGCATCGAATGTCCTTGTAAGAACCAGGACTTCAAAAATGACACATCCCATGGCCCAGATGTCTGATTTGAAGTTGTACTTCGATCCCTGGCACAATTCAGGCGACATGTAATATGGAGTTCCCACACACTGGATTTACAGAAGAAGAGAAAAGTGAAAAAAATCCATTAATATTTACTAAATCATCAGTTTGGTAAAACATGTTGGGAAGGGGGGGAGGGGGTCACAACTTACAGTCTCTGCCATTGAAAACTCAGAGTCTAGCTTCTTTGCGAGGCCGTAGTCGCCCAGCTTGATGAGGTCAGTCTTGGTCAGAAAAATGTTCAGAGTTTTGATATCTCTAAAAGACAAAAACGGATGGTTCCATTACCCAAAAAAAAAAAAAAACAGATACAAACAGAAAGTCCTGCAGATGTCACCAATAAGGGCATGAAAACGTGCTCACCTGTGTAGGATCCCAGCCTTGTGAATGTAGGACACAGCTGAGGCGATTTGGTACAGGTACCAAATGACCACCTAAAGAAACACGTTAAAGGAGAAGATATAATAGAGAACAGTCTGTTTGTTTAAAACACCCTGCAGTGGTGCACTCATACCTCTTCACTGAAAAGTTCCCCATTCTGGTGATTGATTTTATCATACAGATTCCCTCCTGTGATGAGAAGGCCATTTAGCGTTCAGTCACAGATGGACAGCATTCAAACTAATCTCAATAAAAATCTTCAGAGCGGACTAAATATGGACTTACCATTACAATACTCCAACTCAATGAGCAAGGTGTTTTTATCCATGAAGTGATTCAAGTAGGCTATGATGTTGTTGTGCTCCAGGATGGAGAGGATGCTGATCTCATTCATGACATCTCTGCGCTCCCTTTCGGAGAGGGAGTTCAGCTCCACCTCCTTCCACACCACCAGAGAGTTGTCCTATAAGCCAAAGGGGACACCATTAACATAACAATACAATTAATAAAAAATAGTAGTGTCCAGATTTGGTCCTGCACAGGTTTAAGTTTCTCCACGGTGCGTATTGGCGGTTTACAGAATAGACAGAGAAGCTTCTAAGGTTTAGAATAAGAAAAAAACTTCTGTCTGCAAATCCTCATATAAGTTTCCAGCTGGACTACAGGCTGAAGAAGCAAGGCACTTGTTCTCACTCAGGAATGTCTCATAGGGGCATGGAAACAGAGGAGCAGTGAACCGGGACAGGCACATCCTGTACAGTAAATCATGGAGCACACGTCTGATATATCTAGTTGGTCTGTTTCCACCGTGAGCAGTGGTTCTAATCCCTTCTGACTGCAAACCCCATTGCCAGTCCAAAGAAGAAGTTGTGGGGACCATGTAGACTTACACACATGTCCCTTGCACTGTTGGTGAGGTAAATGTAAGAAAACAGGAAAGTTATCATCGCATGGCATAAAGTGTTTTAAAGAAAGAAAGCACTGCTGGGACAGACTACTTACCTCTGTTCTTCGGTAGAGGGTTGCTTCACCAAACGCCCCCCTTCCGAGGATCCGGATAGGAACGTAATGCAGCTTCTCTTCTTCGCCATTATATGTGCCCGACGCGGATCGCTCACTGACCACTGACCCGCAGTCCAAATCGGAATTTAGCGAGTCGAAATGTCTTTCATAGTCCCCGAGTGACATTTCTGTTTAGGGACTTGTTAGCCAGTGTGCAGTGATGGAAATAACCCGAACAGGCCTAACGACAACTCTTTCTGAAAGACTCCTACTAAACCGTACACATGTCTGACATGTTTCCCGTGTAGGCGGATAAAGAGAGCTGTCAAATGATTCGTACGAAGTTACCAGATGCCCGAAAAGCCACTTAACACACACACTGTAAGAAACCAAATGAACAGATACAACGTAGCAAAAATACGTGCAAATAGTTCGAGAGCGTCAAGCATAACACAACAAAAACGGGGACGTTCAGACAACTTTTTTGAAGTTTCAGAATAAAAGTCATAGCTCCGAGAGTGCTGTGGTGTATTTTACGATGAAAACGAATTTCCGGTAGTGACACTCGTCTGCTCGGCTAACGCTTTAGTTAGCATGAATACATTGCTCTCCCGCATATAAAACCCTGAACTGTGGTGGGTTACCACACTAAAAGGTTCCGTAGGTTTACACAACAAGCACACGAGTTCACCAATGTTTAAAATGTCGTCTGACACGCGCCTACACAGGCAACAACCGCGGGCTCGTTCATCATTTCCTTGCGCTAAAACCCGGAAACTATCAAATCAAACAGTCCGCTCGAAGTTAATAAAGTTTTTTCACACATTGCTTTACTCGAGCGGCTATAATTAAAATCAATGTCACACAAGTAGCCGACGAAATGTTGGTGCCATACACCAGCTGTCCACTTTCAGTTCACTGTTGTATTGATTTGATACCAAAATATAAGAATTAACGTGGTGCATCGTGACACTATCCTATGAAACTTCTTTTAATGTACGGGATGTGTGATATTAGTAAAATCCTGTCACTTTATGTAAACGTTTACATTTATATATATATATCATTGTATCATGCATTTTCAGGAAAATCAATTGAATAACTGTAAATGGATAAGATAGCCGGGCAGGAATGTCTGTTTTTTATTTAAAAAAAAGACATTCCTAAAAAAATTATAATCCAATATTGTTATAACTCTGTCATTTTCATTGATTTAAACAGTCTTCTATCACATATATTGAAGGGATGTTGCTTGTTTGTGTGCAGCAGGAGGGTTTACAAAAATCTGTCTCCCACAACCCAGCCTGAGTGACATATTAGAGGTCACCAGCACTCTGTAGATCAGTATCAGAGTGTCCCCTGTAAAATACATTAAATAAAATTCTCATTATTTGCATTGTGAGCCTTTTCATGAGAATCTAAAAGCCTAAATCTAAAAATAAGAGAGAGAGACAATAAAAAAAGACTTTCATGAGGGGTTTTAACATAAGAGATAGTGTGTAAAGGGGACTCAACCCCCCCCCCCCCCCCCCCCCCCACGCACACACATAGTTAATATTGACAGAGCAGCCATCTCACACAGATAAAAGTGGCAGGCAGAGAGGATTTCTGAGTAAAAACCAGATGGATATCCAGACAATGATTTCAAATGATGACTTCAGCACAGATGGAAAATCCTTCCATCATAACACAGGGAATAATGGTAGGCTGGCATAATTTAAACCGTACTCATAATTGCATTATTATCCTTCACTTCAAACTTACATCAAAGTGTCTGTTTGTTCAGGATCTATGTGCACAGTCAGAGTTGGGTCCAGAAGTCTTCCACTGTATCCATTGGTGGCCGTGTGTTTAGGACTGCTAAACGCTATACTGATGTTATCCGCTATTGTTATTGGTATTTACTGTGAGTACAACTGATCCAAGGGAGGTGCTGTATCTCTACACTTCACTTGTTTAGAGTCAGTTTCGAGTATACTGTACTACACAATTTATTAACTACGGCAAGCTATGGACATAATTATCAAGCTTAGGTAGTTAACTATATTTACCCTTTCAATTCCCAATGCTATGACTTGGTAAATACATACAAAATTATAACTATTTCTTTGCTAATCACCTATAAGATGAATGTGAAAAGTTACCTTCTTATATCTGCTAACCACAGGTGGCAAAGTAAGTGGGGACTCCAGCCCCTACCAAATAACAGCACAAGCCCTCATCATAGAGGTGAAGCAAATTCAGATAATGCACACTGAAGTGATCAATGCTCAAGAAGAGGTCCGGCACACATTAGAGACCGAGCAGGGGAACCATCAGCAGCTGAAACTGCAGTTGGAGCAGATCAATGCACTCGGCGATGGCATTCAGGGGCAGATTGAGAGACTACAAATGGAGAAAGCAACACTGAAGGCCAATTCATCTGATATTGGTGAGAGGCTAATAATGCATACGTTTGTTTTTGCATTTCGGAATCAAACTTTTTCTTCTTGTTGTGACTTTAACTCATGTTCTTCTTTGAACAGTGCAAAGTTGTGAACGATGCCAGTCAGGATGGCTTTTATTTAACACATCATGCTACTTCCATTCTGCATCCCAACCCCCAAAGAGCTGGCACGACAGCAGGGCGGACTGTATCAGGCGTGGGGCCGATCTGGCTGTGATTAATAGCTTGCAGGAGCAGGTGAGTCCAGCATCATGTATGTAGGTGGAAAAGAACAGACTAAAGAGTGAGTAGTTCCTGATGTTTTTATTTACACACGTAGCCCTATTATACTGTAAATAATGCAATGGCAGTCTTAAGAAGACACGTTATTGTAGTTTGGCCCACTATGTTGGCCTGCTTACCAACACTGTCACGTGACAGTTGCACTGGAAACATGGAGGAAATGAAGATAATTTAAATAGTATAAAGAAGACATTTCTGATACTAAGAGCATCACAGCCTAGAATTACAGAACATAAACCAAAATGTTGGAATAAGATAAATAGTCCTTCTAGCTGGGTTTAATTTGGTCTGGCTCAAGTGACTCACCGTCCTTGTCCTCAGTGTGTGATGTGCTCGCTAACCATTGCATGCATTCCGCACCACAAGCAGAGACCGGACTCACCGGAGGCATTTCAAAGAGAGTAGAGAGTCGTGGAGAAGTTTAGCAAGGTTAACCGAAAATCCACACAAAATGAAAGTCCCTTGTAGTTACTTTAAAGTTGTTTTCTTTAAAACAATCATTTACATCTTTCTTGACACGATTAATCAAGGTCGACTTTTTTAAGCTAATGTTTTTTGAGACAAGATCACTTCAGCATCTCATCAGTTGCTATAGGCTTGCACTGCTATTACATATGGTAAAGGTATACCTTTAGCAACAAATTGTGATGCTGTTTAAACTCTGTTTATCTAGGTATATCTTTTTGAGTACCTACCTAAGGATCTGAGCATTGGACAATGGTGGAGCAGACCAGGGGGCGTTTGGATTGGCCTTACTGATATTCAAACGGAGCACAATTGGGTGTGGGTAAATAATGTCACTCTGCAGAATGAAAGGTAAGAGCTTTGAGACTTATTATGCAGTGCTGCTGTGTTAAAAGAATCATGTGACATTTTGGAATACGCTTATTCCCTTTGTTGTTGTGAGTTAGATGATCCATGTGTCATTAACTCTCTGCAAAAAAAGCTAATTAGCTTAATTCCCTAAATGTCACACTATTCCGTTACGATCAGACGGGTTAATGTATCGTTCATGAAATGATCATAAACTTTGGAAGGAATTCTCAGGATAGTTGTTAAATTAGGTATCCATCAATCTCAAGTAGCCTCTTCCTGTGTATTCAATAAGGACAATTTGAAAGAGATTCATATATACAGTATGTGAATAAATTAGGTTTGGTGTATTAAAGTGGACAAATCATATTCATAATTGGGGACATGTTAATGCCTGCAATGTCAATCTGTTGACTGGATTTAAATCAGAGAGAGAGTGGGAGAGAGTGAGATTATTATTATGATTATTTTAAAGTATAACTCGGGCCTTGCTTTAGGTACTGGATAGACGGGGAACCCAACAACCATGAAGGAAAAGGACCAGAGGGTGAGGACTGTGCAGCACTTATGAACAGGAGAAACCCTAAGGCAACATGGTATGATGCAAAATGCCAAGATAACAAGGAATGGTTATGTGAAATGGAAATCAACTAGCTGCGGAGAGCATGGTGGTCCGAATCCAGGCCAGAGTTTCCTCAAAGAAGTTGCCTCCATGATGTCAAACAAGCTCAGAACCGTCATATGAGAAGAGAAGGGCCAGATATTTTCCATATCAGGATTTGTATCTCAAGATTACCAGCTTTAACTCATCAAACTCTCAGCAAGAAAGTTAATTAGCGCATTCTCAAATGTATTCTCAAAATGTCTATGACTATTCTTTTATCAAACATGTTGTGCAGAAGGCTTTCGCTACACGTTCCAACAGTACTGCGCTTGGAAAGCCTTCTTTTATGCTCCTTCTTCATGGAATAGATCCCGCAGCTCAACACCATGGTATCTCTGGATAGTTCCAAAAGACCTCATTAATGGCATTATCAGTGTTTTATGGAGTGATGCTATTGAATAACACATTGATTATTTTTGATTAATCCTTGATTAATAAAACAGATGTTTTTGTTCTCTGTAATGCTACTTTTCTGTTGTCATACATTCTTTTGTTCCTACTAAGTTCTAACTGTTGTTTTGACTTTAGCCATGCAGCAGCAGTCAGTGCCCCACTTTGAAATGTATACGATCTATCCATGGATGGATGGCATGACAGTCTTTACAGGTTTTACATGCTAAACTTGGTGAATATGGTGAACATTATACCCGCTAAACATCAGCATGTTAGCATGCTGATGTTGACATGTTTAGCTTGACATACAGTACATGTATAAACTAAGCTCTGGTTCCTCAATGTGTTCTTTCTGAGATTAAATAAAGGTTGAGCGAATGAATTACATTCTCGTGAGTCTACTGCTTTGGAGCAGTTACGCTAATTTTACAGATGTTGTGTCGGTGAAAACTTAAGTTTCTGTATAAAGCTGGAACAATAAATGAAAAATCTCTCTTTCTCAACAACACTTAGACGTGTGGGCAGCAGGTGGTGCACATACGTTGTTCATGGCATCTATACGATCGATAACATTGGTTAAATGATATTATCTGTGACCGCTGTCCATTTAGTATCTCCCACAACTCACTGTGTCACATCTCAGACTTCATTAAATTACCTTGTCATTCAGGCTAAAGGTAGTGCTTTCCAATGTGAACATACTGGTTTAAAACCCGTGATGGCTTTAGCTAATGGCAGTCAGCTAGACAAGCACCTAAAATAACAAGAAAGATTACGTTTTCCAAGATGAGAGAATTTCACATATGAGAGAGGATAGCAGGACACATATAGACCTACACACAGTTTTGTAATATTGCAGAGCATCCACTTCACACAAACATTTACCAAGCTTAAATAATTAATTATTATGATCCATTCTACACCTACGCCTGATGCAGAAAATGTCTTGTTTTCTGAATATCACCTATAAGATAAAAAAAGTGACCTTATTTCTGCTAATCACAGGTGGCCTCCCTATCAAATAACAGCACATAAGCTCATCATAGTGAAGCAACTTCAGACAACCAAGCATGAAGTTATTAAAGCTCAGGAAGTATTTTATTAAACAGATTATGCAACTTCCATGTTTATTCTACTAAACCCCCATCTTCCTGGGCCAACCAGGCCCAAAGCGTGACCACCAGGTTGCCACCATGACAAGCACCAACGACCTTAAGATGATGACCATAATAAAGATTATCGGCAAAACATTAGAACGTTAGCATCGTCATTGTGAGCGCTGAGCTTGTTAGCATGCCGACGTTTAGCTCAAAGCACTGTGCCTCAGTAAAACCCCACATAGATGCTCGCATGGCTGTGGTGTTGTTCTTATAGATTAAAGCAGAAAACAGCAACGGGAGAATTGAAAAGACCGTATACTGATCTACTTCAACACCACATCAGTGCAACACATCTTTCTGAAATAAGATACATGCACACCACACACACACACACACACACACACACACACACCTTATCACTGGTATAAGCTGGAGACAAACAGATCAATAGGCACCACTTGCACCATAATGGAGAACTCACAGTCACAGTCAGAACCAAGGGAGGAATTGTCTTTTGAACAAAATATTTCTCAAGATTTCAACACAGATGGGCATTCGGGCTTTCACGATCAAACATTTGGACAAGGTACAACTAACTTACAACTAAACTAAAAACTAAAATATCAAATCTTCTACAGACTCCTGACCAATGTCCTCCTTTGTTTCTCTTGTTTCTCTCTCGAAATGACTCACTGTAACTTTAGTTCTTTCTGTGACTTAGATTTTAAATGTATGTATGAAACTGTTAAAGATAATCTTCAGATATATTCCATCGTTTTAAAACTCAGAACGTGATGATTTTAACTCTATAATCATATCCATTCATTTCGGTGTAAGCTGTTAGAAGGTCACTATGATATTGCTCTTAATTTTATTTTGTGGGTCTAACTGAAGATGGAAAATAATATTAAGAGTTTACCTTAGAGGAACTTATGGTCTGTGAACAGAACGAGGTGGATCTGTGTTTCCACACCACCGACTGGTTATGCTCAGCCTGGGCCTGCTGAATGCTGTTCTGCTGATAGCTGCTGTTGTAATTGGGATTTACTGTAAGTATGAGAGACAAAAAAAAGCCGATTCCCTGATTCTGTCGTCCTCTTCTTTAGAATTTGAATCAGATAGCTGATTTGTTGATTGTTCAAGACTGTATTCACAATCATATAGAAATCAGTTGAATTCTCAATTTATTTTCTCAAGTATGAATATCTTTTATCGGTTAACACGCTGTATTATGTTAAAATGTCCAACTTTACCAGCTAATTTCCCTGTTCATGACAACTGTGCGGGGGTGAATTTATATAATTCACCTATCTAAATCATATTTAGGCTTAAAGTTAGGCACAATTGAGGGCATGGCTGTTTTGAGTAACTGGTGGGTGCCGTACCATAACTGTCTGCTCCGCCTCTGCTTCATTCACCCACAATCCACCTCTTTGCCCATTTTTTTTAAATTAGCCTGTGTTGTCACTGCCAAGATGGCGACAGACAGAGCTACCCACATTGAGACCTACGTCCATATTTTATACAGTCTATGGATTGGATTCAGCCCTATTGCCATACATTACGATGGTACGATACTATAGGGCTATAACTAATTCATATTTTTATATTATTAATATTAGCAATTAGGCTGCCAAATACTTTGTCGATTAATTGACTTATATTTTGATCTATAAAATGTCACAAAATAGAGAAAAATGACCATCATAATTTCCCAGAGCCCAAAGTGACCTCTTCAAACAGTCAGTACCACAGTAGTTCACACACACCTGTGTTTCCACGGTTTCTCTGTGTTATTATTATTCATTTTTTTATGCCTCAGGTGCCAAAAGCGATTACCCTCAGGTTCTTCATTCAGCTACTACACCCATCATCATAGAGATGAACTATCTCCGCAACAACAGTGATATCCTTAGAGCTAAGTTGGAGGCCCGGGCACAATTAGCGAGAGAGCGCACCAGCCATCTGCAACTAAAGCGGCAAATGAAGCAGATGATAGCCCTCACTGACAGCCTTCAGAGACAGATTGAGACTCTACAGACAGAGAAGACAAGTCTGCAGTCTAATAAAACTACCTTAGGTAAGACAGACTTCCAACCTATCTTTGGTGGCAAACACTCCGGTGTGTTTACAAAGGTCAAACGTTCTCCCCCATGTATTTGGTATGTATCATAGGATTTTTGAGAGAATATTAAAACACTGTCTATGACAAGAAATGGTATTTCCAATCTGCTGTT
This sequence comes from Pholis gunnellus, assembly GCF_910591455.1. Taxonomy (NCBI): domain Eukaryota; kingdom Metazoa; phylum Chordata; class Actinopteri; order Perciformes; family Pholidae; genus Pholis; species Pholis gunnellus. The sequence goes on along the minus strand of NC_136542.1, from coordinate 12,758,623 downwards.
TTACACAGAGGAATCTTGTGGCAGATGCCTTCAAGGATGGATGCTTCTCAAATCATCCTGCTATTATTTTTCTCACCGTCTGTCCAACCCCACAAAGAACTGGCTGGATAGCAGAGCACACTGTATAAGTCAAGGGGGCGACCTACTTGTGATCAGTAACTTGGCAGAGGAGGTGGGTTTCCATCAGCGAAATAGAAAACAATAGTGTATCATTTTCTCAGAATTCAAAAATACTAATTTCATTTTATGTCTCCTGGTTTTAAAGTTCCATGAAGTTCATTTTTCACGGCTCTGTTTAGTATCGTGAGATAAAATGTGGTGTTCGTGTCCAAACCATTATCCATCTCCTGTGTCGGCTTTCTTTCAGCAACTCATAAATTATAACTCTGAAAGGCTGTCAATGTGGTCGCAAAACGGATTTTGGATCGGCCTCACTGATGTAGTGACACCGGGAACATGGGTGTGGGTCAACAATGTGACTCAGGTGGAAACAAGGTATGCTTCTCGCAGACTGTGAACTCATACTATTGATTTCTAAAATAGTGGAACTACATTTTAATCTGAATCATTTTGATTGTCTCAAGGTACTGGATAAGTCGGCAGCCTTCCAATGATGAACGTCAGAATGTGAACTGTGCTCTTTCAAATTACAATCCTGAATATAGGGGGGAATGGTTTAATGCAAACTGTCTTGACCATCTATATAACTGGATTTGTGAAAAGGAGCCAAACTAAAGTGTAAATCAGAATAACTGGACACATCTTTTGTGTAAACATCATATGTCCTGTTTTATATACTAGAAAGAAATGTCAGCCATGTAATGATTTTATGAAATCCTACAAAATTGTACCTAAGTGATACCTAAATAATCTTATAAAGCTTGGATGTTTGAATAAATTAGAAATCCTTTTGATCAGAAAATGACACCGCACTTTAAATCACCTGCAGCCCCTGTAAATATTTAACAAATGATCCTGATTTTCTGTTTGTAATGTTACACACACCCCTACAAACAGGGCAAGGTCCTAACAAATAATCTGTCTGCGACGGTCACGTCAGACTCATTTTAACTGTCAAAATGGAGGAAGGAGAAAATTCAGGTGGTACTTTTGATGGTTCATATAACAAACTGATTCATCAAGAGGACTTCAGTGAAGATGATAACACTCTCTACTCAAACCAAGAGAAGCAACAAGGTATAGTAAATGACAATTGAATACATGAGAATGTTATATCTGTTCTTTAAGATACTGGTATTCCAAAGTACTACTGGATACACATCCCTGTGGTATTTCTATGGTATTTTAACATGTGTCCATGTTTTGCTTAAAGTTATTAGTGCATTTTTTTAAATCATTGTATAACTCAACTATTGAATATTATTTTTACAATATGCAGATACAGAGACAAATAAAAAGAAAAAACGACATAAAGTGCCTCATTTGGTCTGTCTGTTATTTCTATTATATTGAATTGTTAGTATATTGTTGCAGTTTAAAAAATCCTTTTGATTCTGCTATTGACCCACCATGCCTCTGTGTAGTGTCCATATCGATGGTGAGACCTGGATTTCGTTTGAATCATCACAAACTGCTTACAGTAAGCCTGGCAGTGCTTGCTGTCATTCTACTAGCAGTTGACGTTGGCCTGGGAGTCTACTGTAAGTCACTATTAACCTCCTCAGATAGTTATATAGTGATGTGGTGACAGCTCAAATTCCTTGTGAACACTAAATCAATGTGATTCTGGTTATAAGTAAAGGTCCTGCATTCAAAATCTTACTCAAGTTCAATTTCAAAAGTATTAACATCAAAATATACTCAAAGTACTAAAAGTAAAAGTACCTATTATCTACGTGCATTCATCGCTTTAGTCAGTCACTTTTAATGTTGCAGCTAGTGAAGTGGAGCTAATTTGAGTTACTGTACTTATACACTGGTGGGCAGCTTAACCTACAATAAAATATTATGATTTATTAGATGGTTTATATTTTTAAAGTATATTTGCCTCCAATAAGTATAAAGTTGCATAAAACAGAAATATTCAAGTAAAGTACAAGTCCCTCAAAATTGTTGTTTGAATATACTATAATAATAATAATTTGACTTCAAGGTCAAAAGTAGAGTAAATCTTTCAGTAAAAAAAGGAAAGTGAACAAAAAAGGTAACATTATTGAAAGTTTGACTGTTTTCGTTCACTCACAACTAACTATTGTCCAGCACTGAATAGCAGAGACAGAAGCTAAAGCCTAAGAGTTAGCCAGATACTTCCCTCAGGAGTTGACGGAGACCAAAACACAGATGGACTTGGCTACATTCATTAAATGGACACAAACACAACTGTAAATGAATACTAATGTTACTCCCCGTGTGCTAGCAACCACACGGTGGCCGTGTCCTCATTATGAGGGGCCTAGACTGGTTACAGCTTGTTTCTACTGCCCCCAAGTGATACAAAAATAAAGATGAAAATCAGTAGATGCAGGTTTATTAATGAAAGTCAGACCCATTCAATTAATACATATATATATATATAAAGATGTTATAAATGCACCTATGATGTCAATACTGTGGGCTATATAAATGTTTTTCATTTCACTTTTTCTGCTCATACACACTGTGCTCATGTTTGACTTATTAATGTGTTTTTTTTAACTTGAGAAACACTCTGGCTTGACCGCTTACAGATAACAAGCTAACTGATGGGCAGGGGACAACGGACATCATTAATGAGGTGACCAAACTGCAGGCTTCTTACAACGCTGCAATCCAAAGCAGGGATGAAGCCAAGAAACAGCTGGCAAGCGAGATGAGTGCTCAGCAACTTACTAAATGGGAGGTTGACCACCAGACTACAAGAGCCAAATACAACGAAAGGCTGAGTGACAAAATTCAAACGGAAATTTCAGCGTTGAAGTCACACATCCCGATGATTAGTGAGAGCTTCTTTTACATATCTTTTTGTGTTATCAAGGTTTAAAAACATAATTATTGTGACTCAAACAACAACACATCATGTTTCCTTTTTCTTTGGCAACAGAGGAGGGCTGCAGACACTGTTTACCAGGATGGACTTTCCTGAACTCAGTGTGTTACTACTTTGCATTCTCTGATACTAGTTTACGCAAAACATGGTACCAAGCCAGAGAGTACTGCAAAAACATAGGAGGTGACTTGGCAGTGACAGACAGCAGAGAGAAACACGTAAGATATTGATATTTCCGGACAAACTCTGCAATTTAATTATTGTAATTCTCTTTTATAACGCTTTACATTCAATATCTGAGCTGTAAAAGAGGTCAATGTAACATAGAACCCAACAAGATAAATGAATGTACTGTACGTATATCAGAGGGGAAAGGAGTATTCACATCCTCTACTTAAGTGAAAGTACTAGCACCACACGGGGGAAATACTCCACTACAGGTAAAAGTCCTGCATTCAAAAACACACTGAAGTAAAATGATGTATTAGCAGCAAAATTACCTTTAAGTATGACGTAAAGTATTCATTGAGAAGTCAAATGTTCTCTGTCAGTATTTTACTATTACAGTATATATATATGATGTTTTTGAATTAATATTACTGCTGCAATAATGTGTATGATTCATTTTGATGTAGATGTTTACGGTTGTGCTAATTGTAACACCTTGTTATACTTTTAGGTAGTTTAATCTACAGCAATGCTTAATCTGTTAATCTTAATAACCTAACCCTGACCAGTGAGAACCACGTATCTCTAAAAAGTCAAGAAAAACAGCTGTTTCCAGCTTTTGCAATGATGCATTTTCCAGCTGATCCAAGAGGATTTAAATAGTTTATTTAACTCAAGAATAATTTTCTCAACACATAAAAGAACACTTCATCTTTCATTTTATCAAAAACATTTAAAAATCAAACGATCTGGAGACACGTGATTTCCTCTGTGGTGAACAACTGCAATCTGTAATGTAATTTAAGTAGTGGAGCATAAGCACAATATTTTCCTCTGAGATGTAGTGGAGTAGGAGTATAAAGTAGTAATAACATGGAAATACTCAAGTAAAGTAAGTCCCTCAAATTTACAGTACTTGAGTAAATTAGTTACATTCCCCCACTGACATGTATGTGTGTGTTTTTACATTTTCGGGCTTGGCAGCTGGCAATAATTGGCTTGATAAATAAATATCAAGGGTCCCATACAAGCGCCATGGACTACCACGGTGGCTTCTGGATCGGATTGACAGATGCGGAGGACGAAGGGACTTGGAAATGGCTGGATGGAACAAGACTGACTGAGGGGTAACAGTTACATACGCGTAGATACAGAAAAATATGCAAGAGATAATTATTTGGAGTCAAATATTGCGATTGTAGGAACTGTTGTGATAGCATATTCTCATAATTACAGCTGTGTAAATAATCCATTTGTAATACCACTCTTCAAAACCAATAAACAATTGATGATTTGTTCAAACATATAGTTACGGAGAAGATATTATGGCTCACCAACCTATCATTTGTCTCAGGTTCTGGAATGATGGAGAGCCCAACAATCAGGGTAATGAGGACTGTGTAGCGATTTATCCCAGAAGCAACCCCTTTCAGTCCTGGAATGATGCTCCGTGCAGGCATGAACTCAAATGGATTTGCCAACAAACACCAAGGTCTGCGAGTTAATGTGATATTTTAAAATCACACTTAGTTTTCAATTAATTGTTTGAATGAAGAATTAACTTGGTTTTAAAGACTTTATATCTCTTTTTATTGTCATGTCAATGTTTGTTGAGACTTCAAAATGGCAGGGAAGGTCAAAATACCAAAAATACATTTGATTTATGAAATGAACTACAAAATGTAGGTTAACATTATCCTGTAATAAATAATTTGACTATATACATTTGAATTGCTACTATACAGATCTGTACACTAGGCCCTAGGGTACCAGTTTATGAGGAAAACACCCAGCTTCACGTACATTGTACATTCAAGTCAAAGCAACACGTAAAGTGTCAGTTAGCATTGAGTTGTTAAGTTAAGCTTGCAGATGTCACAAACATTTATCATTATGGTTAATGATAATGAAGTTTGAGTTAATTTAACCACCGGAGCTTATTCCCAAAACAGCTGTCAGCTATTGTGTGTACGTATCATTTGATAAATAAACACAAATCAAAACTAATGACCATCTGTTGATTTCCACGTCTAACTTACCCGCCGATCTCATTTGTCATAACTTGTTGTTCAGGAGCCTCATGGCCACCACTGCAGCGCAACATGTCTTATCTTTAACTACGGTCTTATTCAAACCACACCTTGCTTTCTAAGCATGCTGGTCGGACGCTCACAGCGCCGCAAAGTGCTGCCGAAGTTGCTTCAGAAGCTGCTGAGTGTCGACATGCTCCGGGAAGGAGTCCGCGGACTTTTGGGCGGCAGTGTAGCTGCTTTGAAGGTCTCCGATCTGCAAAAACAGACAAAATCATCACATCGGCAGATGTTTCTCTTAAACTAGTGCACTGTTCAGATACTTAGATACAAATAAATAGGGACAAATTACCTTTTCGCAGAGAATGGAGAGATTGAAATGTGGCTCATACATGTGAGGGGCCAGTGATGCGGCCGTCTGCAGGAACGCTTTAGACTGGATCAAAGACAGGACAACCATTAGTCATGTCGAGATTATACTTTTCATTTATAGTCGAGTTGCACCCAAGGAACGGGCGTCTAAATCAGACAGCTAAGACATCATTCAGCCAACTTATTAGCTCAGTGGTAGTTTAAGTTAAGCTGTTAGCACAGCAGCAAACTGACTTCCAGCTGATGGCTGAATACTGTATCGCACGAACACTTTCAAACAATCGATTCTGTACTAGGTCTTAATACATGCTATATTTAAGTTTAGCAACAACAATGCCTCGAGGTTAATGGTTCTTAAATAATGTCTTAAAAGCACCAATATGATCTAATTCCTCATATTTAAATAGTGGCATAAAAGTGCCACTGTTTACATGACTCAAAGGCATATTTTCACCTGTTCGATACGACCTTTGCGCAGCTCCAGCACAGCCAGGTTGTTGTAGGCCTCCGCGTGGTCGTTATTAAAAGCCAACGCCAGTTTAAAACACTGGTAGGCCAGTGTCAACTCTCCTATGCCCTGTAAACACAGAACACATGCACTTTGTTACCAATGTATGTATCCGTTGTAAGCTTGCGAGCTCAACTTTCTTTCATCGCCGACATTCTGGCGCTACTTTTGGGGATTGTGAACTCACCACAGCCACATGTCCTATGTTGTACCACACATCCGCCTGCTCTTGGTCATTGGCCACCAGGGCCTGAGCCCTCTCAAACGAGGACAGAGTCATGTCGTACTGCTGCGCGTAGAAGCAGCACAAGCCCAGGTTGTTGTACAGCTGGCAGTTATACACCCCCATCTGAAGTAGCCGTCTAGCATTGGGAGAAATATTATTGAATCACTGATGGGATATAATCTCTCGTAAACAATACATTACCCAAATGATGCATGAATGTGTATCTGACCGGTAGAAGCGCAGGGCGATCTCAGGCTGATCCGTGTAGAAGTGATTGCTGCCTATACAGGCTATAGCCTCCACGTGGGTGTTGTCCTGCTTCAGGACGTCTTTGTAATACTCTGTGGCTGATGAGATGTTGTTCATCTCCTGTGGCAATATCACGGCATAAACAGTACATATGGTTTCCTGTTTCATTTTGGCAGGTGTATTTTGGAGTGAGAGCTAAGTGGGAACTATCGTTAGGATCATGGTGACATACTGTACCTCATGTATGCGAGCGATTCCTGTTAGAAGAGTAACCTCACCGGGAAAGTGGTCCAGACCTTGCTTGAAAAGGTTAAGTGCTGTTATTGGTTGATCCAGGCGCTGATACACCTATGGGGAAAACACACACAAGGTGTTTTCATTGATAACACTTGGCATCAAGAAAGAGTATTTTCCATCGTGCAAAACAAATTGGTACTGTGTCACTACCTTTGCAAGGTAGAGATATGTATCCACCACCTCTTTATGGTTGAGAGCCGATCGAAACTGTTTTTCTGACTCGCGATACAAACCGAGCCTGCAAAGGTCAGAGACATTAATCATTACATATTGCAAAAATGAGGTGGAGCTCCAACCGTTTGGATGCCGCTTGCGAGTTACCTGTAGTAGCATTTCCCGAGCTGAACTTTCCACCACCAGTCTTTGAACTGAGCATGTTCAGTAGCTTGGGCAGCCAAATCTAAAGCCTGGATAATAAAATATGAAGTTTGTGTTGCATGAATAATCGTCAACAATCTTACAATGTAAAACACATTTTCTTCACAACTTAGATTTATAAAACACTTACATTTTTAACATCGTTTTCATGATGGAAGATGTACTCAAACAATGTCTGAGAAGGGAAAGTATGGTTACTTGACATGTCTGAAAAAATAATGATCATAACTCATTTTTGCAAGTGATAGTCTCAATCTTACCCTGGATAAATGTGGTTTTTGGGAATACTTGGCCAGATTTAGTCTCGACAAGTTTATATATGGTCCTTCTGGATTGGTTAACATCGACGCCTGGAGAAACAAAAAGTCATGCTAAATGTTTAAGGCTTTCTTCATAGTCAATGTAGCTACAGAAAACTATTATAAATAAACAAGTGCACTAGAAGATGTTGGTACAACGTAAATATAACATATTGTATTTGAAAATACTATAAACAAAGATCAATAAAACACAAATATCATGTTTGATATTTGTGTTTAAGAAGGTAATATTGATTATGTTTGCCCAAACTCAGTGGGCAGAGGCTTTGTTTCAATATAAGAGCTGGGGTGGGAGAAGTGTATTTGTATTTGTGTTTGCACATGGAGCCTTTCAGTCGATACAGACTGACACAATTTCATGGAATATTGACTCACTGTTCCCAGACGAATGAATCTGCCAGAAGCGCTAGTGACGGGACGAGCAGTGCTTGCAGTGCGTGGCGTCTTGATGGCCTGCTCCATTGTCCCAGGACGTCCCGACTGTGTGCTGGGTCGCACAAACCCTGTGATAGGACGCCCTGATTGTGTCAAAGGCCTGGAACACAGAAAAGGGAATTCAGATCAGGCGTCTCTTACTTTGAGGAAAAAGTTAGCAATGGCAGACAATACCTGACGGCCGGTGTGGGACCTCCGCCCTGACTTGTTCCAGGGAGCCTCAGTGATGTTCCTGGTCCTGGAAGAAAAGTCAAGTATCATCAGTCAGACACATTTAACAATTGAGTAAATGTATGAATTATTAATTTTCTTAACTTTAAGGCGCTGAGAAGAGTTTACGCTTACGTGCAACTTGAGCAATAGAGCTTTCATCCAGCATCATCTCAGCTATCCCTTCCTGGTCGACCTCAATCTCATCGATGTATACCATCTCTGTAAGAGCGCGAGTCTTCAAGCTCCATGCAGCCTGAGGAGCACACAATGCTTTAGTCATACAGATGGCCTCGGATGTAAAAGGTGAACATGTCGCAGTCAGGACCTGTGTTGAACTATCCACACGAAAAAAGTATGAAAAGGGAAGGCAGAGAGTAACGAGGTTACCTCTGAGATATGTAAGGAGGAGTCCTTGAGACAGCATGCAGTGAGTTAGTGAGAGAAGAAGAAGATTGAGGGGATAATGAATGGAAACAATGATGCAGCAGAGGAAAACAAAGATGAAATGTGAAAAATACATGTGGTCTAGTGACCAGTACATGAGACAAATGTGGATTATAATACGCTAATTTTAATAAATACAACATAACCTAAATGAAATAAAGATAACCTTCACAGACTCGACTAATCGGGATTATACACCGTGTTCTACCGGATTCCTGCGTTAGCAAACGATCAGGATTTCCTGAACGGATAATCGCTAGCATGCTAAGCTAGCCCCCGGCTAACTACGCAACGGTACCTGGTCGTACGGGTTGTCCTGTAATATTTTAGTGCAAATATCGGAACATTGTTGCAGCCTTCGCCTCCTGAAGTAGCTTAGCGCCAGAAACAAAGGGTCCATCGTCACCTCCATTGCTCGGTGGGGGAAAGTACGACGTTAGGTGTAACAGTTAGCTTCACACAAGCTGTTTAGCTAAGCTGCAATGAGGGCGAGACCGACGCTTCCTCTGTCGCTCGGCAACAAGGGAGGAGGGCGGGGCTTCACTGCGGAAGTTCCTCTGTCTTTATGTCTATTGGGAATAGATGTTGAAATGCAGGCCTATTTAATGACATATTATTAAAACACTCATGTATACATTAAATTATATCCAACTTATTTTAGGGGAATATTTTGGTCTTTGTTTGAAAAATGCACATTCAGAGTATGATATTTTCAGTAAGACACAAGGAGTTGATTTATATATTCCACATACTCTGCATGCTTTTGTGTTTTGTGGCTCTGACATGGATGTTTTTTAGTGTCTAACAATGCTGCATGCTATTGTAACAATGCAGCATAATATTGTCTTTAGTCCATGTTTTTATTTAACATAGTTATCCCTCATTTTATTTGCTTTGTGTGTGTTGAATTTGAGAGCCTCTGTGTTGAATGTCTTGTTAGTACTTGACAATGTATAAGAGTCTCCTGGATGATGATACTATTTATATTTACATTCTCACTTCTTTCATTGTTTGTGCACGCTTTGTAAAGGGTCAATATTGCATAACTTTGTACATTTAATCTTAGATTCTGTGTTTAGGCTTAAGGCACAGCAGCCCTCCACATTCCACAATCACTTCACTCATGAAGAGCAGAGTATTCAATTTACAGGTTAACTGCATTGCAGGTGGTGTCGGGTACTGAAACCAGCAACACTTATACATATATCATATGTTGAGTTAGCTACTTCTAACCCACGACTGAAGGAACTGCAATTACGGTCCCAAAGCTCAATTTTTGCATCATTGGCACAGCAAATTAAACATGAATAACTCTGTATAGTGTCCAATGTACCAACCAACAACCAATGTGTATTTAGTCAGTGGTCTAGAACTAGATACGGTAGCAGACACTTGTTTTGCGCAGGCTGTAATCCTAGACTCTGTTCTGTTTGTGTACTATTTTCTCTGGATTCCTTCGGTGTTGGGTCTACCTGCTTTCAGGGTTCTCTCCGGGTCAAATACTACAGCCTACAAAGACCTCTGGGCCCTATTCCTCGTACGTGGCTAAGTGGGTTAGCCGGATAATTTTCAGGATGAGATTACATAAGTGAGGCTTTTCGGTTCCTCGAAGCAAGTTTGGAAAAATCACCATAGCAACACATCCATAAGCCTGAACCTGCTCCAGAGCAGACTTGAGCTAGATCCGCTGGATAAGCTGCCACTCCCCCGGAAAAAAGTGTCAGCTCCCTTCCTCAGAGATCCCATCGATGAGGAAGCGATATTAGTTAGATTAGCGTTTTATAGGGAGAGAGTTCTTCGAGATCGCCAAGATCCGTTATCACATCATGATGACTTCCTGTACGAGCGCTATCGATTCTGCCGACAAGGAATCATTTATTTAAAGACCTTCTCGAGCCGTACATTGAACACCACACGCCATCTACTGTCTCACGGACTGTATCACAGCCTCGCGCTTTTTTGCGAGTGGTTCATGTTTGTACAGTGTCGGTGACGTGGAGAACATCGGGAAAGCCGCTGCATGCCGTGCTGTTCATAAAGTTTATTTGGCGCTTAAGAAACTTATGGATGTGTTCATTACATTACCATGACACATGTTGTATTGATCACCATTCTGAATAATGTTTGTGTGCTTAGTGTTTACTTGCTCCCGTGTCCTCTTGATGGCTGGTTGAACTACATGATGGTTGAAAGCACTCATAATGATATGACAGTATTATTAGTAGGCTACACCATAGATATCATTGTTGTAGAACATGATGAAGGTGGACTCATGATAAGAATAGAGAGAATTACACACAATTTATTTTCACCGCTTATTATGAATAATACATACACACTTTCACAGATTTCACACCATACACAGATTCGCACATGCATATTCAAACTCCTATTCTATATGGTAATCTACACATACATGTATATACACATATATATACATAGTACATGATACATAAGCGCATACAGTACATATATCCTCATAAGTATCTATTAATTCGTATCAGTTAGTTACTCTTTGGGCTTGTTTTTATCTACTTATTCTGAAAGAGTTGATATAATTATTTTCCCTATAAGATCTCATTGGATGATGCATGCCATTAAGCCTACTTAAAGAAATATCATCCGATTGATTGAGGTGATGAGGCACTTAAAATTAACCGATACATTTTCCCAACACTTGCGCATTTAACGACGTCTGCGATATTTTGCCATGCTTCTCGTCTAGCCCTCGCAGTGTTAGATTTCGCCATGATTATGGTCTTGAATTCCTCATATGTGTTCATGATCATCTCCTGCTCGTCAGCGGAGAAAAAAGAGGCTCTTTCTTTGAGTTTATTTGCCGTTGTACTGTTAGAAAATCATGGTTTCGGTGATCGACGCTTCCCCCTTTTGAAGTAGGACGGGCATGCGCAACGATATTGTTGTCTGACATCTGGTTCAAATTAACGAGACTGTTTGAGCGCGGATCAGCCTTTGAGGAACCGAGATAGCCTGATGTCAATCATCGAGTTAATTTAAGCTGGATAATAGGACATTTGATCGACTTAGTTGAACCACGTACGAGGAATAGGGCCCTGATCCACAGTCACACTACAACACACAAACACACACACACACACACATAGTCCATCGCTGTCTGCATACAAGGATGCCTTCTGGACGCCCCCCACTGGAGGTTTTCCAGGCACGTCCACCTGGGAGGAGACCCCAGGGAAGACCCAGAACACGTTGGCCTGGGAACGTCTCGGTATATGAGCTGGAAAATGTTGCGCGCGAGAGGGAAGTCTGGGTCAGCCTGCTTGGCCTGCTGCCACCGCGACCCGACCCCGGATAAGCGGAGGAAAATGGATGGATGGATGGATGGATGGATGGATAGTGTCATTCTGAATTTTTACTTTGAGTGGCTCTTCACACAGCAGCCCTGATTTCTGATGGGTGATTACAGGTTGGGCCTAAAGGAGAGAGTGGGTACCAGGGAAACTGTGTGAAGTGACTCATATTAGTTGTTGTAGGAGAGTCAAAGGGCATCCATGTCCATCTTATTATCCCTCCTAGCAAATATCACACACATTTAAGGAATGAGGAATGTCCTTGGTAAATGCTCTCTGTTGCAACCTCATCAGAAAGCTTCCTAAAAGACCTTCAGTCATTTGTCCGGAGTATAAATCTGCATCGAGATTTCAATAGGTTATGTCAACATATCAGGGTTTTATTTGGCACTGATGTACAACACATTTACAGTTTTAACATCCATGAGAGTTCACTTTGGACAATGTGTTAAATTGACCACCAGGGGGTGCAACATGCAAAGATCTGAAACTTTAGCCCATAACAACCCAAACCCATTTTACCTTAAAGGAACATTATAGGGGATATAAAAAAGACTAAATAGACCACATAGAGCACATTTCTGAAAATATTTTCCATAGTTACATATATGTTTAAATGTACTCCTTATTTAAAAATCTAACTCAACCTGGCCTTTGTTTTGCTTAGTAACACAGTTATGCCTTTTTAATAGCTTTTCCACAACACGTATTGTACAAAATTATAACTTTAATCCAAAAAATATATTTTTCCGATTTGTTTCAAAAGACAAACATGTGTAAACTGAATAACACCATTGGTTAGTTAGTGGTTACACGGTAAAGTCTAACGACAACTTCCGCTAACCGCTAACTTGAGCTACGATGACGTCACAAGGTCGTTACACTTATATGCGAGTGGACGGTAATGTTGGTTTGCAATAAGCAACTGGAATTACTTAAACACTTAGCGTTACTTTTAAGGTGTACCTCGAATTATGCAGGCTTACTTCCGGGGGATGACGAGGCCAGTCCACAAACAATTCAGGGCGTCTCTATGGCAACGCGTTCTGATCGACGCAGCGCCTTTGATACGTCACAGCGCATTTGAAACGTCACAGCGCCCAGAATACACATAGTGGCTTGCTAATATTCATCAGTTGACTACTTCTCAAACAGACATGACTTCAGCGAACACAATGACTTCAGCAAACACAATGACTTCAGCGAACATCCCGATGTATACTGAATATAGACGGCTACAGGAAAGCGAGCACAGGCTGCAGGAGGAAAACAGGAGTCTCAGAAGACAACTAGACATCTTTGTTGCAGCCCAGAGTGACTTCAAAAAAGAACAGGTTGAGGTTACCAAGATAAAAAAACGTACCGCTCTAAGGGCCATGCATGCAGAGCATTTAAAAAAAGACTTAGAGGAGTGCAAAAGTGAATTGAAGAAGGAACAAGAAAAGTGGCCTCTCGAGAAGAAGGAATTACAGACGACATTCATGAATGAGTTTTTAGAGTTTGAAAAGGTGATCCAAGCACAAAGATCACACATTCAAAAGTTGCTAGCGAATGAAGTCTTTGCCTCCCAAAAAATTGAAGAACTGAGCAAAAAGATAAAATGTCAGGTTGCAGAAAAGAAGACGTTGAATGATGAATACAAAACAACTAGTGATGAGCTGGTTGTGTGCGAAGGCAAGGTGAAATGGCTGTACTCTAAACAAAAGGAGCTAGTCGACATAAATACGAGTGTCAACATCAGACACAAAGAAAACGTGGACGCTTACAAGGCAGAAATACATAAAATGACTAAGGAGATCAATACGTCGAAAGTAAAAATTGAAACGGGTGCACTTTCATATAAGGCTCTGGAAGAAGTGGTGGACCAATTGAATGAAAATGAGATTAATTTGAAGATGGAGTTGGAAAATGAGAAAAAAGAGACAGAGAAGCAACATCACCTCGTTATCAAACTCCAAACTGAGAAAAGAGAGCTCACCAAGCACAGTGTGTCCAAAGATGAGGAGATACTGTCTCTCAGGATTCTGAATTGTAAATCAGAGGAGAAGCAAAGACTGCTGATCATCCAGACTGAGGGCCTGACGGCTGAGAGAAATCTCGCCTCACAGAACTTGCTCGAGGCTCAGGTGGAACTCGATGACAACAAAACAACAACAGAGAACCTGCAGGAGGACATCAGAATCTTCAAACGTGAGGCCGATGAAAAGAACAAAGTGCTGGCCAAGGCTGAGCGGGATTACTGTTCTGTGGAAAGACAGCTGAAAAGCGTGGAGTTGGAGCTGGCAGAAACAAAAAACATGTTTGAGACCTTTAAAAAAACCCAGGCCTTCAAATTGAACGAGGTCACAGCTGCAAAGGCAGAGATGGAAAAAGTGATGCTGGGCCACAACGCAACAGTTGCGCTTCTGGAGGAAAAGAAAGCTGAGGTCAAGTTGCTGACAAGCGCATTGGACCAGCTGCCGGAGTACACCATCTCGACGTTCCAGCAGTGGCAGTGGGACATGAGAGAACTGCGAAAAGAGTTGATGGCAGCACATGGAAAATCCACGATGTACGAGTCATTGTACACGAATGTGGAAAAGCAGAACAAGGGGCTGACGGATGACCTAAAGAAGCTAAAGTTGCAGTTAGGACGCAAGAATGATTTGGCCCTTCTTTCCAAAAACCTCGAGCCCACTCGCTCCCCCCCCATAAAGTCTGAGAGGTCTGAGTATCTGCCGGTCACCCCCTTTCCACCCATCCAAGTCCAGTGTCGTGGAGTTAAACTCAAGCCACGTCCTACCCCACCCCCACCCCCATCCCCTCGGGCTCAAATGGGCCATTCCCAAAGACCAGCACGGAGACTCAGTGTGGCCCTGGGTTCACATGAGTGAGCCTGGGCCTTACTGAGTGAGTTTGCATGTTCTCCCCATGTCTGTTAAGATTTTCTCCGGGTGATCCGGTAATCTTACACAGCCTAAAGACATGCACCTCCTATCCTATCTGAAAAATGCCTGGATCATTTTGCAGAGGATCTTTTGCACTTGGTGCAAGTTGGAAGAGGTTCTACAAAACGATGCTCTAAATTGAGTTTCAACAAAGGGCGGGATTATTTTAAGACAGCCTGAATATGAACAGTCTTCCTTGTTCTCATCATCCAAAGTGAAATTCGGCAATCAAGAAATTCGGCAGATAGGAGGTTTTGCGCTTTGGCCCATTATGTTTTACCTATACACTATGTTGTCTATAGTCAAATTGTGTTATTTAAAAAAACTTTGAGTCTTGAATAACATCACACACGGGTTAATGCTGCATATACACTAATACAATGAATATATTCCTGCCACTTCATTAAAACAACGGCAATTGAATCATATCCAACAAAAAAACAATACAAGGTGAGTAGCTTACATTTTTAAGACATTTGCATTGCATCTCAAAATAAAAAAGTAAACATAAACTAGAAAATGCATTTCCTGGTGGAAATGCGTTGGAATGCTGAAAGCTGAAATTAATTGCAAAAAAATTGCTGCCTTGCTGTCGCTCTCGCTGTCTGTCTCTCTGTCTCTCTCCCACTCACTCAGTCCATCTAACTGTCTGTCTGCCTGTCTGTCTTTCTCACTCTCTCACACTCATTCACTCAGTCTCTCTCTCTCTCTCTCTCTCTCTCTGTCTCTCTCTCTCTCTCTCTCTCTCTGTCTCTCTCTCATACAGTCATTAGAGATTTTGAGAACCAGAGGACCTTTTTTAAGCCACAGAAACCGTTCGACTATTAAAATGTTCAGCTCTTGCAGGAGCGGAGTGATATGACTTTGCACATTTGTAATCTTTAAACTTTTTGAATCATTAAGCTCTTTGCAATTTTTTTTTGAATGGGATATCTATGGAGAACATTTTCAAATCCTGTTGAACTTCCTCAACTTTCAAAGCCTTCTTCTTTCTCATACTTTCAGCTACAGACACCATAGTTAGACATTTCAACTAGAAGGGTTTTCAGCAGTGCAGTTTAAATGCTTTCGGCTTCAACATTTTTCAAACAGGTAGTCTCCCAGTTCTGTTTTTTCAGCAATTCTTTTGCGATAAATTTCAGCTTTCAGCATTCCAACGCATTTTCAGCAGTAAATGCATTTTCTAGTTCAAATTCTGTTATCCAGTTTGAAATATTAGTCCAGCATAACTTTGCCGGCCATGACGGAGTTGTCGTCTCCAGCTTTTTATTCCTCGAAGATGAGTGAAGGGATCTGATTGGACGACACGAAGGTCCGTCATCTTTGTGGGCGGTGCTTGCGGAATAACAGTGCAGCTCCATCTTTGCAGGATTTGACAGGAGCTTTGACCTGTGCCGAGGAGGACTGCGAGACTCGGGATGAAGCAGTGGAAGTAGATCCTCATGATGAGAACAACAGCGTAAAAAAAACAACCTGTTTCCTCAATAGAGACAGAGAGCTTTCATCATATCGGACAGCAAGACTATACATTCACATGACCCTCAGAAATGCAGAATTTCAACGCTTTCTCTGGACTGGTGGAAAACGGATCTAATGGGACACAGGGGCTTAAAATAAATCCTTTTTGGTGAATGACACTATATCGGAGAACCTACGTGATAGCGACAGAGAGACACACACGGAAGTGCGGACATGGCTGACAGAACTGCTCCGAACTGCCACCTGAGACTGGAGTGGGTGTACGGATACCGGGGACATCAGTGCCGCAACAACCTGTACTACACGGCCGCCAAGGAAATAGTCTATTTTGTCGCCGGTGTGGGAGTTGTATACAACACCCGGGAGCATAAGCAGAAATTTTACCTGGGGCACAACGATGACATAATCAGGTAGTGTAATGACACACGGAACAGTTTGTTTCAGCACCTCGGACAGCGTCTGACCCACAGTAGAAAATGAATTGATACTGTAGTGTTGTCATTGTGGGTGCCGGTGTCACCTTGTGTAATGTAATATGATATATATATATATATATATATATATATATATATATATATATATATATATATATATATATATCTGCACACAGCAGTATCCCCTTAGTTTGTGAGGGACTTCAGTGTCAATTCAGCAAGGCAGATACTTTTCACCTGACTAGAGATCACACTGCTGCCACTCCTCTTGCAGTTGCAGGGGCTGCTACATTATTTCAACGGAATTATTTAAAATAGATAATAAAATATTTTAAAATAGAAGGAAATGTCGCGTACAATTTTTTCATATAGCGCAAGGTGATTCTTTTAGAATTTCCCAAAACTCAAAGGTATTTCATTTATAGAAATATTACACTGATAAAAGCTGCAAATTCACTCACCAGAGAATGGGTTTACGGAACATATTTTTTTCCTTAATAAATGAACTATTAATTGATTGTCTAAACAATGAATCAACATGTTTTTCTTTGGTGGAGATTTACATTGCTGGCACCGGTAGCAGACACGTTTCAACATATATCAAAAGCTTTTCGAAAACAGCAGCCTACATGTCTTGTCTTTCCAGCACATGGGAGGCAATAATACTAATGTGCAGTTCTGAGAATGCACTTGAACACAGCTGTCCTTGAAAGGATGCTTGGATTGGACTGATGTCTGTGGGTTGCAGTAACTCAAACAAACCTTGAATCACCTTCCTTTTGATAAAAGCAGAATAACCAGTGTTGCATTATGCATGTGAGGATCCTGCTTTTCCAGCTGTTTCTCAGCATGCCATGCAACAGCGACCCGTGTCCAACACTCCAGCGCTTGTGTTGACATGTATGTGTGGGTTGGCCTGGAGATGACTAGCATTATATGCTGTGTCGGTAGTCAGCTGGACTCCTGCTCCATTATTAATGGAACAGTAGAGATACTAACCCTCTGCTGGGTGAAGTCCTCGAGTTCAAGCACTTAGCTGGAGGAGTCACTGACTGCACGTGCAAGACTAATGACTGTGCTAAAGTAATGAATTTGCAAACCATTCAAATCAACCATCTGTACATCTGTTATCACTATTGCAAGCAAAGTTGTAAGGATTCAGTCAAATAGAGCTCCTTATACTCTTATTTTGTTCAAAATAGATATAAAGCTTTGGTAATTTGAACACATTTACAGTATACGCTACACAGATCTCTTGAGCTGTCTGTTATTGTTGACACACACCAGGTAACAGTCATTTTAAATGCAGATCTCAGAGGCGTGCTTGTGAATCTCCCATGAACACTTCCTTTGACTTATACTGCTCTGGCACCGCCGGGAGCAATCCTCATCAGATTCAGTGCTGAATAACTCGTGGAATAGATGCAGCCCCCTCAGATAGCACTACAATTCATAACCCTCTCTCTGTTGCTCTTGTTTTCCTTTTTCTTGGTCTAATTTGGTTGTTTTAAATTGGTGTTTTACTTCATGAATTAATTGCTGGCCTTGGTTCTCCCGCCTGGTTCTGTCTTGCCCTGCAGCCCCTTTAGACCGGTCTCCCAGTCAGATGTGGAGGAGCTAATAGGCAGGTTTTCACATGAATGAAAGTCTCAGCTGTCTTTAAACAAGATAGTCTGGCCTTCTTTTGCTGGTCTGGCACTTAAATTAAATTCACAGGTTGTTGAGCAATAACACAATACACTGAGGATGTTAATTTGCTGTAGTTAAAACACAAATCCCCCTCGAGTGTTCGTAGTATTACATTTTTTCGCTGTTCTTTCCTCACATCGCTCTGTATTTGTTCCACTCTCTTGCAGCTCAGATATGTATTACATTCTAAAACTCAAAGAACCTGAGGCGACTGCTAAAAACCTACAGGAGTCAGTACCCCAAAGCTTAATCTTTGCAATGCCGACATGAACCTGAACAATGCACCCAAATACATCCATGCATACTAACAGAGTATGCAGAATTACTAAAAGATGCTTTGAGTGTGTGATCCCATTGAGTTCCCATAACCACTGCAAACTAAGCAGTGCACACAACGCTGTCCAGGTGGGAAGGGTGGCGGGGAAGGATCATATTTTAGATATTTTGTAACAATAAGAATGTCGATTTCTGTACCACAAATCAGGTATTGTGTTGGCAACAGCGTCGAAACATCTCATGAGATAGATAGCTTTATTTTCTGCTGTTTTTCGAAATCTTGGCTAATTCATGTTCTTTGTTTTGCTCGAGCGTGAGAGTTAATGAGAGGGCGTTATGGACGCAGGAATAAAAGGCTGTGTCATGTTACAATACCTTATTGATGATATTAGTTATGATGGACCACAGCAGAGTTATGGATTATAGATGCCAGACCGAGACTGGTTGTTTCAGTGAGCTGACAGAGACACAGTGGATCTGTGAACTGTGTGAGCTAATGCAAATTAACTCTGCAAATGAATATGCGAGCTAAGATCAAAAGTACAAAACTGACTAGCATGTTCTGTAAAGTCGTTATAGTGTGTTTGATAAACACGCAATACAGTATATTTGAGTTTCTAATAATACAACTATTACACAAATTGAGGATGTGCATGTGAAATGTGGATTCATTTTTATTTCACATGATTTCACATCTTCTGTGTCCTTTTTATTGACTTTGGTCCCAACAGAATGTCAGTTTTCAATCAGTAAAAAACAGTTCAATAAAAGACTATCTAGTGAGAAGATTGTAAAAAAAAAAAAAATGCACTTAGCGTCTACTGTCGGTGACAATGCTGCCTGCCTTTTGCGTCTTACCTTTACACATATTTCGGGGCTTTGTGCAGAGTGTCAGTGAGATGCTCTTAGGTCCCATCATCACTGTGAGTAGCTGCCTCGTCTCTAAAGAGTAGGTCTGTCTCCCCCAATTAGGATCCTCCAGAGTCCAGTAGAGTTACTTAGCGCAATGGCATGATTCAGCATCGTTGTCGCCGCGATTAAAGAAATAAACTCGGTCAGACGTCTCATTTAAGTGGTGATGTTATGAATGTTTCACACAGAGGAGGTGGAAGCCGCTACAGATGCTCCGACATTGTACTCCTCACTTTACCCTCACTTAGAAACAGCCCACATGTCAATAGAACTATTATTTTTATATAACGTTATTGCATTTATGAGATCACAGAATTAAATATCACCATAAGGGAAGAAAAAATAATTATGCTGGAGCGGATACAAGGTGTTCCGTGCTATACTGGCTTATTGACCTTTGTCTCTTTCTGTGCTGCATCTCTGAACTTCACCATGAAAAATCAACTCTTCTGGCTGTTTATTTGCCTCAAATCGACATGTAAACAGGCTGTTTAATTAGTGCAGGGTTTAGACAGTTTTGTACGACAGGACTTGGCAGATGGAAGACAGCCCGTAGCCTATATTAAACAGGAGAACCACGGTGATGCACTGCAGGCTAAGTCATTAGTGATGGCATTTAGCAAGCTCTTCAGCTGACAGAAATGTAAATGAAACAGCGGTCTTGTTGCTGACTCAAAGCAGTAACATGGACACACCATACATATTAAAGCTGGTAGGATAGGAAACATAACTGAAGTTTCAGAGTTTCCTGCAAATACTTTCGGCATGAGCTGTTGGATATTTTATTCTTTAGCATTCATGTTTCATGTTGTTCCAGGGTCAAACCAGACAGATCTGCTGTGCACTACCTGCTTGTGCCAAAGCGGTTTTCTCTGTCTGCATCTCAAAGGGGTCCAGTCATGCTTCTTTTCTCTTCCTCTGAATGCTATTTATAGTTGCTTTGCTCTGATTATATAATTCATAAAAAATAAGATGCAAAATTGTGCCAGGTTGGAGGGAGGTTGAACAAAGAAAGGTGGGAAGCGGAGGGGATGAGAGAGAGCAAGGAGAGAGGGTTGAAGGAGGACAAAGATCAGACCTGTCACATCTCACGCACCTCAGCTTTCACAGACGCTACGCCGCCAAAGCTTTGTCAAGTCCTTGGAGGCAGCGTGTTTCGAATGCAGATGAGGTGTCACGAGTCAGACAGAAAGATTTTAGCCTGGAAACTTGGGAGGACAAGGACGGAGAAAGAGAGGCAGACTGAGGTGTAAAGTGAAAGTGGGAGATGAAAGCCTCGTTTGTCATGAGCTGCTTGGACTCGGCAGGTTGAGGCTGCCCGGCCGGCGAAGCCTCATCGCAGCCTGCTCTCTGAATTCAAGCCTGGATTAGAAATTCTGGAGAGCAGTTGGCAAAACAGGCAGCCTGATTATAATGGGGGGGAGCACCGTCGCAGCATGAAATATATAGGCCAGGATGGGGCAGGAGGAAGAATTGCCCAGTGAATCACTCAGGCCTGCCTGGAACGTGACTGGCGGCCGCTGAAAGGATGGGCAGGGAAGGGTGGAGGGAGTGACAGCTTTATACAGCAGGCTGTTGCTCAGCTGTGGAGTGGGAATGCTTGTGGGTGGGGAAGGCACGAGTGGAGGGGAGAGGAGCGGTGAGATTATGTAACAGTGTTACAAATATATGCCTGGTGATGCGAGGAAACCCCAGATGAATTAGAGAAGGTGAAATGGGCAGAGGGCAGTTCAAGGGATGCTGAAAAAAGTGAACAGAAAGTGTGAAAATAATAAAATTCACAAATTCGCCAATGCTGCTTTTTATACTCAATGCACGCCCTGTAGGCGTGCATGAAGCCAGGCTTTGTATTTGAGCATGACTGAGTTAATTGGACCATGTCACCTCGTCAAGCTGCCCCTCTGCTTCCACATTCAGACCCATCACAGACTTAATGTGTTCATCTCATCCCAGTGGTTTCCGCTGGGAGGTGAATCCCTCGTTTGCTCCCTGCACACACAAGCACGCAAAGTGTCAATGCTAACCAGATGTTGTCGCTCCCTTCTCTCTCTCTCTCTCTGTACAGTTTAGCTCTGCATCCGGAGCGTGTGTTGGTGGCCACAGGACAGGTGGGCAAGGAGCCTTACATCTGTGTGTGGGACTCCTACACCGTGCAGACCGTGTCCATCCTCAAGGATGTGCACACACATGGCATCGCCTGCCTGGCCTTCGACCTGGAGGGACAGGTACAGTTGGACCACGATAATGTTCAAATTAATAGAATTCACCACAGAATATCCCAGGAAATTGACTGTTCCCTATGTTTATATTGCTGCAAGGCACTGGTTTCTGTTTTGTAGAAAAGAGCACAGACAGCATTGAAAGTGTCAACAGACATTTTTAGTTTAAGCAGCACAACAATCAAAACCCCACTCAAGAGCTGCACTCTGGCTGCTGCAGCTCGCCCGCAGGGCTGGGTTTCTGAATGACACATCTGTGATTACTCCAGCAGTATTGGCTGGACAGCTGCACCCAGACATGCTCTACTTGGTAGATTGTAGTCAGCTGCAATGCTTGGTACTTTGCATGATAGAGTTTGACAGGATCTGGTTGTGTTAAGGTGAGAAAAGCTCAAACACCGGAAGACTTTAAGTACTCGTGTAAAAAAACACAGTTAGCAACTGACATCCGAATACACATGTGCACATTATTTGTAACTTGAAATTAAAGCGTCTCTTGTTATCTTTCAAGCTCCCTGCAGCTCCCTGCAGACTTGCCACCAGTTAATATTTACACACTGCAGCCTCCGACCGATGTTGATTTGGACTATGAAAACCGATACAGCGCGGAAGCATCTCTAGATTTTTATCTCTCTATGGTAGGAGCTCCCAGAGTTACACCTCCTGTATTTTGCAGTAAGAGACAAGGAGATGACCCCGTGCTATGTTCCTGCTCGGGTAGAGAGCTGAGGATTTAGATGGAATGTGACAATGTTTAAAGCCAGAGTAGGCTCTATCACTTCTCCGTTCAGCAGCTCTATTTACTCTCCATCTCTCTCCTTCCTGGATTAGAGGAAGTCAGAGCTGAACTCAGGACAATCCAGAGGAATACCTTGTGCTATTACCCTGTCCATCTATTAAAGCAATATCAAAATATACACTGATGTTTGAGACATCTCTTCTAGGTATTTCAGCATGAGCTGCAGTTGTGATGACTAGTAGGAAGAGTATAACTCATGGCCTTTGTTGTACTTTATTCTTGCTGTTCTGAGTATTTAAACCAGCCTACATGCCACATTATGCTGTGTTTAAGGTTGCTCATGTCTTGATCAAAAACCTGCCTGTACACATGATTCATTCATTTATGCTCAAAGTAAATAGACATTGAAAGGTACCCTTTTATTTTGGCATCTCAGCTGTCATATTTGATTAGTGCCAACTTTTGTAAGTGGGATGTATTAGCTTATAGGAAGACTGATTATCTGTAGATATCGTGACAAAGCTGATGTTCAGCAGGTAAAATGTCTATCATGTTAAACAGTTTAGTTTAGCATGTTAGCGTGCTGGAAATTGCTAATTAGCCATCAACACAAGTACAGCTGATGCTGATGGTAATGTTATTAGTATTTGTTCATAAAACAAAGTAATGGTTAACATTTCAACATTTTTATTGTTGTTAAAAGTCATCTTGGGGGTAACATGGATGTGTGCATCAACCTTTATTGCCAGTCTTTTTAATAGCTGTTTAGACATTTACCAAAAAAACAAAAATGCCATCGCCAACGTCATTAGGGCTCCTCATCTGGGGAGCACGAATGCATGTACAACATTTCAAGGAAATCCCTTGAAAAGTTGTTGAGATATTTCCTCGGCTGGCCGTCATTCCTCGAGCTCAAAAGATGACTTCAGTTTTCAAATGATGGACGTACTCTTAAAACCTATATTGTCCACATGGTTTCACTGGGTTTCATCACACATTCAAATACAGACTTCTCTTTGTACAAGTTATAATAATGCCAACGCCTCAGCAGAGTCTTCTCTCCATAGCTGAACTCTTGTTCAGCAGTGGATAAGATGACATCTTTTATCATGTAAAGCAAGCTGCAGAGTGGAGAAGGATTTCCATAAGAGCTGCTCTCCCCTTTTCTGCTCCACTGCTGCTGCTGCTGCCTACTCACTCAGTCAGCTATAGGAGGCTCCTCCAGCAAAAGCACTCAAATGTGCTCACTGGAAGTGCCAGGGGCTGGACAACTGTTCTCTGTAGCCATTATTAGCCCTATCATTGTGGTCTGCCATGTCACAGTGGACCTATTTTAGTTTGTTTGTCAGCGATTATTGCAACAGAGCAGAGTCAGTTCAATCTGATGTCTTTTCCTTTGCTCTCTTTGCAGTGTCTGGTGTCCGTGGGTTTGGACTCGAAAAACACAATCTGTGTGTGGGACTGGAGGAAAGGGAAGGTTCTGGCAGCCGCTCCCGGTCATACAGACAGGGTAAACACTTTCTTCCTCCCCTGTCTCCGTCACAAGCTCAGTATCGACCGCCTCAATTAGCTATAGATGCAGGATGGAATGCTTGCCCATGGGGGACGTAAACAAGTTAGGCCTGATTGATTATGAGCTTTCCAGAGCCCGTCTGAGAGGGCGCACAGCTAATGAAAAGGAATTTTAAAAAGATGAAATACAGACAGCTGTTGTTTTCTAATTCAGCCCACACATACTACAACGCAGCCTGTGCAAACACGCACACACACACTTTCTTTTCATTTTTTGCCAGGTTTAAATATGAATAGAATTGAACTAAATGAACGTCACATTAAAGAGTTACACGAAGGATCATTATGCTGCATAATAATATGCATAATATGATGTTGTGGTGTTTGTCTAACAATATTTAATGCACTGTATGTTTTTCGCCCCACAGATATTTGACATATCATGGGATTTGTACCAGCCGAGCAAGCTTGTAAGCTGTGGTGTCAAACATATCAAGGTACGAGACACTTCCGGGTCATTCCACACAGTGCCGATTACAGCCGGCTCTTGAGAGCTGGAGTTCTTGCGCCTCATTTGCATAATATTTAAAACAGATTTTCCGGAGGTCTGATGAATCCGGTGGCCCCGTGCCCCCTTCTTCCCTGCCTTCTCGGCTTTATCGCCATGACCATATCAAAGCCTTAAAATAGATGTATGCAAATTCACTTTTATGGTTATAAGGCACTTAACATAAGTAGGACAGGCAATGACTCACGGTCTCTTCCCTCAAATTTGTAGTGATCTGCACTGCAGAGAAGAAAATTGTTTTCTTTTTGTGGGGAACCATGAGACTGCTACTCAGCTTTTCCCCATTCAGCTTTTATATACACTCTACCGTACAAACTGTTGCTGTGCTTGCTTCCCTTCTCGGGCCTATCTCTATCACTTCTTTTTCACAGAAGAGTGGTGGTCATAAATCTTTAATGAGTTCATGCAGGGTGTCTTCGCCAAGCCTTCCCTTGGGATGTAGTAGTGTTTCTTGAGCAGCATGGCCGTCAGGAAATAACCAGGAGTCCAGAGCCACAGAGGAGAATTATTTACAAAACATTAGGAAGATAGTGAATCACGCTCGGATAGGAAATGTGACCACTAGCCCACTTGATGCAGTTGGGACGTTTAGCCTACTGTACGTATTTCTCTGTGGTGTAGCATGTCGCCGGTGACGCCCTCATCTCAATCCAGCTTGACTTGCCTCTCGTAGTAATTCCACACTGAACTCTTCGTCCACCGCCGTGGCACCGAAACCCCCTCCGGCCGCTGCACCCAACCCCCCAGTCCACGTTAAATCCTCCAGTATTGTCCCTCCTCCTCCCCCCCCCCCCCCTTTTTTGGTTTCCTGATGCCAAGGCAATCCAGCAATTGTCCCACATAATTCCCCAGCCTTCGCCCTGCGGACCATGTGACATCTGCTCACCGGCCCTGTGCTCGCTCAGCGATTATAGCACTCAGAGCACCCAGGAGATTTAGTCCCAGTAATCCACTCACTAGCAGGCTGAGGAATCCACAAACTCTTGTGACGGGGACCACGGTTGCTGCTCCTCCTTACGCAGCTCCTCCTACCTAATTATACAGTCATTTGTGTTTTGATTCGTTCAGGACAAATCAGACCTTAGTGTGGCCCTCTTCAGCCCACACACACAGAAACAACGCACTTACCAATCATCTGCCCTCTGTCTGACTAGTTGCTGATTAAAAGCTGTGGACCGTACCGCCGGTATTGCATGACACAGCTCTGTGGCTTCCAACTGTTTTGGCTTTTGACCCCTTAAAACAAAGCATTATCTCGTCATCATCAGCTGCATTGCTTACTTTTTTTTCTTGAGGCTCACAGAGGCAAAATCATGCAGTAACTCAAAAAGGGAAAACATTCGGTATTAGAAAATAAACTGAATTTCGTAAAGCAGGAATGTTTTTCTGGGTCCTATCCTCTTAATTATCTTGAGACCCTTCAGACCCCTTCCTGGGGTCCCAGTCCTCATGTTGGGAACCATTGCCAAAGCCCATTGACTACAAATCATGTATACATTGTATCAAACAACTTGAATACCAGGATGTGTCAAACTCTGACTCTGACTCTGACAGATATTTTGATATTTATTTAATACTGTGAATGATCCCTTATGGAAAAAAGAAGACATCAACTCTGCATACATTGTTGTCAAAGTCATGTTGTCATTATAAAGTCATGCAGCGCTTCGACTCCATTATCCCTCCACGCCATTGTTCTGACAAAAATACAATGTAAACCTGATGTTGCCACAGATGTGAGCTTGATTTTGGCACCATGTGGATGAATGACAGCAGCTTTGAGAAAATCAGCTTCCAGCAACACTGACACCCAGCCATCTTGTTTTCCTTACAGTGAGCTGCCAAAAAATTGACCTCTGTTAGCGTAGCATTTAGCGCTCTGACACCATTCAGGGCAGGGCCGCTGTAGTCTGACATTGTGATACTGATATTATGAGTGAGATCAGAGAGGGATGATGCAGTAGCTGATGACCCTCTCTGCATTAATTGCATTTCAAAGATTAAACTTGTAGTGATGGTGGAGGTAACTGAGCTAATGAAATATCACTAATCCTGGGTTAAGAGGAGCAGCTTCCACTATACCAGGGGGGTCTCTGGAGGATGTTTGAGAAATAAAAAGTAAGCAAGCAATGTTGTTAGCCAGGTCTTGATTTCAAAACAACGCAATCTCATTTGTCTAGCACATTTCCACCTTTCTGTGCTCTCCCTCTGGGCTTTCCTCCCCTGCTCGTGGCCTCGCCGTAAACCCTCCTCAGCATCTCGTCTCCTCTCAGTAGTTCAGCAGCGAAGGGATTAGCTGCCGCCCGTGTCTTGCTGCCTTATCAGTTGCGCGGCCAGGGAGAGCTGTGCAGTCACGCCGCATCCATCCCCGCTGCCTTCGCAACAGGCTGGGCCACAACCCCCCCCCCCCCCCCCCCCCATCTCAGTCAAAACCCTTCCACATGCCCAGCACTTGACACACTTCAACCGGCGTATACACCACCCCAGATTACTCACACACCTGTGATCTTTACTACTTCGACCCCCTCACATAGCCCCGCGCACATGCAAATACTCAGTTCAGGATTAGGAAAGACCTGTCCTGATGAGGTGCGTACAAGCTTCAGATGTTCGATTGCAGCGCTGTATCTGAGGCGGTGATGCCCGTCTCTGATAATCGATCCCTCCTGTTCGCACGCGGCAGCCCTATCATTCAGGAGGATAGTTGATAGTGAGGGTGTGACAGGCTGTCACTGTTGAGGAGCTCATTTGTTTTTTGTGTAATCTATCAAGCCCCAGTCGTTGTGTTATCAAAAGCATCACCTACAATTTCGGCATTTTCTTAGCAGATTTATCCTGGTTCAAGGTTATTTTAGTTTAAAAACGTTTTGTTTCTCGCAATGAACCAGATGTCAGGTGTTGTGCAGGAACATTTTCAATAGCTGCTGCTTGACGGTGGTGAGTTTGTCTCGGTTTTCACGTGCCGACGGCCGTGTCTCAGCACGAGACGCCCTCCTCGAGCTTCCTCGCTGTGATCTCATCTCCATGCAGACAGAGCGTCTCTCTTTCACTCTCTCCTCCTCCTTTTGATGGATTTAGCCCTTAGACGAGGCCGTGTCAGCGCATCCCAATGACCTTGTTCATAAATAATGAGTCATGCGTGTGTCTGTGTCTGTGCATGCTGATCAGGTGCTTACGTACAACACTGACCCCCAGCAAGACTCCCCAGTATCACATGAAGAGGAGGGGAAGCATTCAAATTTGACTTTGCTTTCCTTCAAGGTCTCTGTGGATGTGCGTGTGTTTTTAATGAAGTTGCTCCGTGTGCGGCTGTCGAACAATAATTTACTTGATTGTTTTATTCTTTTGTATCCAAGTGTTCCATAATTGTCCATTTGGATTTTTCATGACAGGATTACAGGGGGGATTATTAGCCACCATACTCTCTCACTCTTTCTGTTTGTGTTTGCAGTTTTGGAGCTTATGCGGTAATGCTCTCACACCCAAACGTGGTGTTTTTGGCAAAACGGGGGATCTCCAAACCATCCTCTGCCTCGCCTGCGCCAAGGACGAGGTCACATATTCAGGTGCCTTGAATGGCGACATCTACGTGTGGAAGGGGATCAATCTGATGAGGACGGTGCAAGGAGCTCATGGGGTGAGTTGTTTGTGTGCATTGTGGCTCAGGCTGATTCGGCACCCTGCTGCACCATACACAAAAGACTCACAGTAAATCTGGTAAACTTAACCACGGTCAAAGCCATGCACGCTGGCTTCATTTGATTCTGCTCAGTAGAAAAGGATCAGCCTTTTGCTCCACAGGATTAAATGATATCTATGGGATCAACAGCTGGGTGAGGGGATGGGTGGATGGGGGAGGGGATTATAACTCCAGTACATGTTCATTGCTGCTTTTTGTACCACCAAAATGTCTCACTGAGGGTTTAACAATGTGCCTCCCTGTGTATACAGAGAGTTTTAGCCAAAGGAGGTCATCAGTACAGCTTTTCAGTAAAATAAACTAAAGATAGGACACCTACCGTTACCTAGTTGTGGAATATCTTGAGGCCACAGTAGCAGGTTTTGTAATTGTGAAAGCCTTGTTAAACAAATGCCTGGCTGAGCAGCAGCACTGTGCGGTCTGTAGCTGGGGCTGCTTCTGTCATTGCTTATTTACTGTGCAGATCCTCACTGACAGACTGTCATTTCCTCCAGTCAGGGATTTTCAGCATGAATGTCTGTGAAGAGGGCTTTGCCACCGGAGGCCGAGATGGCTGCGTCCGGCTGTGGGATCTCAACTTCAAACCAATTACTGTCATTGATCTCAGGGAAACAGACCAAGGGTATAAAGGTGATGTCAAGCTGCCTCACTTTTCCTTTAATCTGAGTACAGAAAGGTTGCAGGCCAAGCTGTGGGCTCCTGAGGCACTGGAAGAATTGTGTAACTCTACAATAAAAACCTCCCTTTATGCAATTTCTCTTTACTAACATTTCCTTCTTGTTTTCTATTTTCTCCATCTCTTATATTTATAATATTGGACCTAACAGTAGCTAGAGGTGAAAATAGCAGAGGTGGGTAATATGATTGCAGACAGAGTTAATAAGCATGTCGGAACAGATGTCATGTTCACATATGTATAGGGCACATGCTTCCTCATCCTCTTCCGGCAATATAACCCAGAGTCAGTTGGCAGATTGGCTTGACAACATGTGCTGTCATTGTATTTTCCTGTTAAATCTCCGTCCTAGGTAGTCTGCAGATGGCTATTTTCACCTTCTGTCTTTATTATATCCCTGTCGTGTTATCTTATAATTAGTGTGTCAGCATTTGCAAACGTCTGTCTGCTTTTATGTGAACATGCTTTATGCATTCCTTTTCCTGATTTTTAAGTGCATGTGTGTGTGTTTTTGACAGGGCTGTCTGTGCGCAGCGTGTGCTGGCGGGGAGATCACATCCTGGTGGGCACGCAAGACAGTGAGATCTTCGAGGTGGTGGTCCACGACCGCACCAAGCCCTTCCTCATCATGCAGGGTCACTGTGAGGGCGAGCTGTGGGCTCTAGCTGTCCACCCCACCAAGCCTCTGGCCATGACAGGAAGTGATGATCGATCAGTCAGGTGAAGCGTCACGTTACAATGGTGTTCAAATAACTGAATTTCTGTTCATTCAGTATCTAAAGTAACATAATAACCTAATCACAATTTGAGGAACGTTCACTTGTTTTAAAATCTAAAAGACAGTCCCACTTTCCTTGATAGTTTTCTGATCCTGGCCCAAGAGTGTGGCACCAATTCATTTTAATTTCCTTTTGTTTATCTCTTTGTTAACTAAAATCTACAACAATGATGCAGTATGCAGCAATAAGCCAAATACATCACAGGACAGACACCGCACGCATCACTGCCATGGTTGTTTGACTCTGTAATCCCATCACTGCTTTGCCTCTTCATTTGTCCTACTTCTCTGTGTCTAAAGGATATGGAGCCTTATAGATCATGCACTGATAGCGCGCTGTAACATGGAGGAGCCAATCCGCTGTGCAGCCGTGAGCACTGATGGCATTCACCTTGCGCTGGGAATGAAGGATGGCTCCTTCACCGTTCTCAGAGTCAGGTGGGTACAAATTCAAAGGCCAATTTTGATCCTCTGAGATGGTTACTATGATGAAGAGCTTCATCATTTTGTCTCCTCGTTCATACTGCATGTCTCTGCTCCCCTCCAGAGACATGACAGAGGTGGTCCACATCAAGGATAGGAAGGAAGCCATCCATGAGTTGAAGTATTCCGCCGATGGGGCCCACTTGGCTGTTGGCTCTAATGATAATTCAGTGGACATCTATGGTGTGGTGCAGAGGTACAAGAAAGTGGGCGAGTGCATCGGCTCCAACAGCTTCATCACACACATGGACTGGTCCACGGACAGCAAGTACCTGCAGATCAATGACGGCAGTGGCAGGAGGCTCTTCTACAGGATGCCAAGTAAATTAAAACTAGTTTAATCATGTTTCATGTCAAATACTGGCAACTGAAAAGCCCCAAAAAGTTGCTTTGATGTGATACAGTCACAGAGCTTCTTTGTGAGATCAAGTGTTTCTGTCTTCTGTTGAGGTGGGAAGGAGGTGACCAACAGGGAAGAGCTGAAGCTGGTGCAGTGGGCGTCATGGACGTGTGTGTTGGGCCCAGAGGTTAATGGAATATGGCCCAAATACTCAGACATCAATGACATTAACTCTGTGGACGCCAACTTCAACAATCAAGTCTTAGTAACAGCTGACGACTACGGATTAGTCAAACTTTTACGATATCCATGTGTAAAAAAAGGTAAAGAAAAACCAATTGTTTAATTTTGAACGATATTATTATCTGCTGTTTTACTGATATGTTTCCCCTTGATTTTAGGTGCAAAATTTAAAAAGTATTTAGGTCATTCAGCCCACATAACCAACGCCAGATGGTCACACGACTACCAGTGGGTCATAACTATCGGTGGTGCTGATCACTCAGTGTTCCAGTGGAAGTTTGTTCCTGAAAGAAAGTCTAAAGAGGCTGTGCATATAGCGCCACAAGGTAAGATGATACCCTTGTTAATATATTTCCATTTTCATTTTACCTTCTGATCAATCCAATTAGGAATATTACAGTTTTACATTTGAATGTAGCTTTGTATGGAGACCGGTGACTTGCATTACTGATATTACTCATTTCACAAAATCAGCGGCTCCTGCCAACAAAACACTATCAAATTAGGCTGAGTGGCAAACACTGATGGAAAGTTTGATGTCTACTTCAACTTCACTGGGACTTCAGAAAATATGCCTACCAACACTGCTATGACAAGTTTATTTTCCAGTCTTTATAGGCTAAGCTATACGCTAGGCTAAACATCTCTCAGATTGAGCTCCATACTTACAGGAATACTTCGACAAATTGGGAAATATAGTCGTTTTCTTGCCAAAAGTTAGATGAGAAGACTGATGTCACTCTTGTGTCTGTATGTAAAAAATGAAGCTCTTTAGCAGCTGGTTATCTTCGCGTAGCACAAAGACTGGAAATAGGGGTAAACAACTAGCCTGGCTCTGTCCAATGGAAACAAAATCAGCCTACCAGCACCTCTTAAGTTCACTAATTAGTGTTAATCGTTATATCTTGTGTGTTTATTACAGTTCCTCTAATCAGCTGGAGTGGGATCAATCTTCTCATGCAACTCTCTAAATCGTCAAACTATTCCTTTTCTATTCCCCCCCCTTGTTTCTTAGTTACATTCTAGGGGTTGTATGAATGGCTGGCTGTTACATAATGTACTATACTGCTAAACCACCAGAGAGCAATGCACTAGATTGTTCCCTACCGTTACTTTTTTGCTCGTGAACTACCAGTTATATAAAGCTCTCCAATGGAACAGTCGTCACATTAATGAAGACAAATTAAATAAAAGTGAATGAAGCTAGGAAAGTATAATTGCATTGTCATTCCCAAGTCTTTTTTTTTTTCAGAGACAGAGCGCAGCTGTGCTTTCTGAAATTAAAGCACATACTAACTGCCTTTCCTTTTAATTTTCCTAATGGATCTTGTGAGTAGCCGCCCTTAGCTGCCAGTTCTGCTTATTGCCTTGTCTTGGCACGGCTTCACTATGCTGCATCAGCATTTTTACATATTTGTCTTGAGCGATGTCACTGTGAAGCACGACTGCCTGATAAATAGCAGATGTCACAGGATTATTACATGATTGACCCTTACTTCTACTGAAACAGGACGCAGGTAGTTGTCACTCTGTGCGCGCAGTAGGATATTTGTCTGATTTAGAGGCAGGGAAGGATTTTAAAGAAGAGGTGTGATGCAACCTTGTTTCTGTCTGCAGAGACCTTGGCAGACTCTAACAGTGAAGAGTCGGACTCTGATCAGTCAGACGTACCCGAGATGGACTCAGAAATCGAGCAGGAGACTCAACTTACGTATCGGCGACAGGTTTGTGATTATAACAAACATGTTCCCCTTTTGAACAGGGCTCCCCGAAGGTCGTATATATGTTATTAAACAGAGAAGGCGCCCACTTGTTTATGTTCGTCCAGGTTTATAAAGAAGATCTACCTCAGCTCAAAGAGCAGTGCAAAGAGAAGCATCGAGCGACGGCCATGAAGAAGAAAGAGCGAGCACCGGGGAGTGGGGTGAAGCTGCACTTCATTCATGGGTAGGTTTACTGTGTAGCATCCTGACAGATAAACTGTGGAAAGGCTGATATTGTAAGATGAATTTAAAGTAGGCAGAACATCTCCCTTTTCAATTAAGCCCTTCATATTGTCTTTTTCTCTATTTCTGTTGTTTGCAGCTACAGGGGTTATGATTGCAGAAGCAACCTGTTCTACACCCAGGCCGGGGAGATAGTCTACCATGTAGCTGCCATTGGGGTTGTGTACAACAGACAGCAGAATACACAACGTTTCTACATGGGCCATGATGATGACATCCTCTGTCTGGCTATCCACCCCCTCAAGGACTTTGTAGCAACAGGCCAAGTAGCTGCCAGCACTTCTGACATCAAATATTCAACATTTCTTTTAGTTCTTTGTTCAGATGAGCTGAGAGAGATTTTTTGCCATATCAGACCCAAAATGATCTTGTGTGAATGGGTTGAATTAAGTGGATTGTGTACATGCTGTTGTTTATCCAGGTCGGCAGAGATTCCTCCATCCACATATGGGACACAGAAACGTTAAAACCCATGTCTGTGTTGAGGGGTTTCCACCAGCTCGGAGTGTGTGCTCTGGACTTTTCAGGTAACTCAATTATGTTTTTCTCAGGCTGCTTTTAGTTTCTTCTATCCAGACAGATTCGACATAATCTGCTTTTTATTTTTTTCGCAAATTCTTCCAGACATCCTGCTTTCACAGGGGAGCAAAAAACCTCTTTGAAACACTAAAGAAACGGAAAAATTCACAAGACACCCACTTTACAAGCAACACTGAAAGAAAAAAAAATGCTGCTGTCTTTTAGTCTCGGCAGTCTGACGGCATCAAGGTAGAGCTGTTCATCTCGCTTCCCTTAATTGGCCCCTAGACAGAGCCAGCGTGGTGATCTGTATGTCAGTGTCAGTCAATCACCTGCCGTAGATCAAACCCTTTGGGCTGCTTTCATGTTTCTAGGAAGAGCCAAACTTCACTGAACTGGCTCTGAACTGGCTCTGTATATGCTGTACTCAATGGTTTTGGTTTTCCCTCCACAGCGGATGGCAAACGGTTGGCCTCGGTGGGCCTGGACGACAATCACACCATTGTGCTGTGGGACTGGAGGAAGGGGGAGAAGCTCTCTGCCATGCGGTTAGTACAGCTAAATTACAGTGTTCACACGGCTGCAGGTAAGCCTTTCAGCACGCAGCCTTTGCTGTCCCCACATCCAAAAAGATTTGTCAAACCTTCCTTTTTAATTGATTGTTTGAGTGCTTTTAGTTTGAATTTGGACATTTATGGATGAGGGTTACATTGAAGCCACTTTGCCGTGCAGAGCCGACACTGTGATTGATGATGAGGAAAGAAGGGGAATTACCTTTTAGATTACGAGGCGGCTCCACTCTAACAGAGTCCAAATTGTTAGAGTAGGAGTTTGCCCCAAGGCCCCATCTGCAGATCCATAATTAAAGAGACTTAATCTGTCATGGGCTCATCCTGGCCAATTTGGGTGCTTAATATGTCAGATTTTAGTTTGACAAGGAAACGATACAAAGCAAATGGCTTGTAATCAAGTAATACAACAGATAAATGAAAAGTAGTACGCACATCCTACGAGTTTGTCCTAAAAGCTGAAACAAATTGGACAATAAAGATATAAAGCTCTGCATCTTTAAAAGTACATCAAATATAAAGGAAGACTTCCTTCAGGAGTGTCCAAGGCAACATAATCCTGAGCTTAGATGTGACAGACTTTCTATACCGCCGGAGACAAGGATGCAAATGATCGCTGAGTGCATAGGATGTAAACGATACATGCGACCAGATATGGGGCACACACACCAGGCTTGTTCATTTGATGCAAGACGATTACCTTACCAGACCTGAATTTCTGCAAAGCATGAGAGGTGTAAATGTGTTCAGAACAGCAGATAGCAGATCAAATATATAACCCAGCTAACTGGAAAACATCCGCATCCTAAAATATCTTTGCTTTTGCTTTGTTGCTTGTCCTACTTGATGTTCATATTTAGTCTCTACTCCGCTGGAATTGCCCCTGGCTAGTTTGGAGCAATGAATTGCGGGTTGCTCTCCTGCGTGTTGTGTGCCAGACTCTCACTGCAGCTCAGGGACAGCTTGGAGCTGCACTAGTCTTCTTTCGCAGACCCTGGTGGGCAATGCAGTGAGGCGGGAAGAAGGATCAGGGGCCCGATGGAGCCTAGCTTGTGCACCACCACCGTCTAGTCTTCAGCTGGGAGAAGAGGAGTGGGTGTTAGCACAAAGGGCAACGATTAGAGAGCTTAAAAGTGTCAGGTATAATCCAGTGCCTAGACAGGACCAATGACTGATCTTCAATGTTCACATTGTGCAATGCAGTCAGAAAGAAAAACAACATTTATTTCTCTAGCGTGTTTGTAATGCTTGAAATTACAAAGGGAGCCAAAAAAGGAGCCTAAAAATTTCACATTTTTGGTCAATACAGCAATAGTTTGTGAATAGGGTTAAAGTTGTAAGACAAAAACATGGACAACATCCAGTCACGACTTGTCAATCACAAGGTAGCCACGCCCTAATGCATATCCTGCTTTATGGTTTATTTTACTCTAAATGGACCATAATTCACTAAATGAACACCATGCTGTATTAAGGAAGACTTGAAACTAGCGATTGAGACCATAAACTTGTGTTTACAATGTTTACTGAGGTAATAAATCAAGTGAGAAGTAGAGACATTTTCTCATAGACTTTTATACAATCCAGAGGAGTCGCGCCCTGCTAGCCAGTAGAGAGAATGCTAATTTAAGGCACTTCCACATTGGCTTCACTGTGAACCCGGAGGTTGCCGCCTGGTACAGTCTATAGAAGTGTGTACATGCCTCAAGAAATGTATAAATGTAATGTTTTTCCTAAGTGCATTTTTTTTGTGATGTAATTGATTTTCAGGGGAAGCAAGGACAAGATATTCGTTGTCAAAATAAATCCCTACCTACCTGACAAGCTCATTACAGCTGGTGTGAAACATATGAAGTTTTGGCATAAGGCTGGTAAGACCCCTGGCATTTTTGTTGTTGAGCAGAGACTCTAACACGCACAACTCTGGCTTAGCTGCGACACATCTTACTGTGAGTTTCTCTTTCAGGTGGTGGTCTCATTGGACGCAAGGGGAACATGGGCAAGACGGAGACAATGATGTGCGCTGTTTACGGCTGGTCGGAGGAGATGGTGTTTTCAGGCACATGCACGGGGGACATTTGCATCTGGAGGGACATGTTCCTGATGAAGACTGTCAAGGCGCATGACGGCCCTGTTTTCAGTGTGCACGCTCTAGAGAAGGTACCACAAGGAACAGGGCTCTTTCGCTGATCAGTTTTTACAGAATAAAGTCAATTGTGAAAATTTGATTAGAAGTATATTTTTCTGTCTGTCTCCCTTTTTGCCTAGCCATCTCTTTTTATATATGGTATACATTTAAATGTGCAAATATATTGTCCGTGTAGGGATTTGTGACTGGAGGAAAGGATGGTATAGTTGCTCTGTGGGACGACACTTTCGAGAGATGCCTCAAGACCTACGCCATCAAGCGAGCGGTCCTAGCTCCAGGCTCTAAAGGTAATCGAGTCATCCTGTTCTCAGTTGTCCTCTACTGTCCTTGGATCATTTGATCTAGTTCCAGAGATGAAATACAGCCACCCAATGCAAAACATTCAATGCTTTTAGCTGAGATGAAGATTGCCTCCTGCCTTCCTTCAAGCTAAGGTCTCTATAATTCATTGACTCTTCAGGGTTGCTCTTGGAGGACAACCCCTCCATACGGGCCATATCTCTGGGCCATGGCCACATCCTGGTGGGGACCAAGAACGGAGAGATCTTGGAGGTGGACAAGAGTGGCCCCATCACTCTGCTGGTCCAGGTAAGACACTGATAAGACAAAAGCCACAAAAGCCGCGACAACTCTAATGATATACAGCACATCAGATTCTACCTGATCCCACACAGTGTATTTATGGGAAAGCTACCTGTAGTTTATCTGCGATATGATGAGCTGAAAGTATCTAAAGTGACTTTTGTCTTAGTTAGTAAAGATTTGAAAGATTGAAGATGCTCTGAAGTGTAATTTTGATTGTACTGTAATGAAGTTGCAGGAATGTTTCTTAAGTCGGAGTAATGCGCCTACAACAAGGTGACAAAATGGGGATTTATTTGATTTATTTATTTAAAAGGGACCATTTACAGTTAAAACATAAATGTCACCATTCGATGCACTGTACCAGATTGTAGCTTAAGCTAATTTGCATCTGCAGTCCCTTGGCAGGTCAAACATGTGCCTTTATGGCAGCAAAAGTACCCAAGAAATATGTGTTATGCTTTGAAAACCAGCTGCAGTGACAGAAGCATATCCATTCTGTGGCTAAATCATACAAACCTACCAGCTTTGCCCTTCAGTCTGATTATAACATTACGAGCATTATAGCAACTGAGAATCACAGAGGAGGTGGCTGTAAACGGCGATGAGTTGTTGCTGCTTAATGGGAGATTTTTAATTTAGTTAAGTGGTCCTGCAGCGTCTCAGAGTCTCCCCTGATAGACAGAGCGAATGCTATTGATTGCCCTTTTCAAAAGTTTTAAATTCACAAGCACATTGTGATGGATGGGATCAGTTTAGATAATAAAAGGTTGTCCTCAGTCAGCTGTTGTAACAGACTGACTATGTAAGTATCCTGTGGAATATCGTAGATATTATATTATGTATTATGCTTAATTAAATAAGCCACTGCTGATGATGTTGCTACTGTTCATATATCACCCAAAATGTCTTTTGTTTTTACGGTTGTTTTGTTGCTTTGACTGGCGTTATCATGAGGAGGCAGCATAATTAAATCACCATTACACCTCTAATCTAGAGATCTGCTTTGATGTCGGTTAGTTGTGATTCTTGATTCTAATGTTGGTCTATTGAGAGGATGAGATTCGACAGCAGTTGTTCCAAGTGAAAAAGCTTGATGTCCATAAGACCTGTCAATCATAGTTTTTTTCATCGTGGATTCGCTCCTGTGTGTGTGTTGGTTCCTTTGGTCGTAAGTCCTGCATGTGTATATGGCTCACTATTGGTAGGATGAACAGCTGATTTCCATTTGTTTAGCAGGTTAGGTTGCTGGCTTTCGGATTCGGGGAGATATGAGTTCATGCCATCACGCCTGCTTTTGGCACAACTCACAACACCTCCTTCCAACACGTGGATCATTGCATTGATAGCTGCTAGTTCAGCGTTGAGTTGTAACTTCTCCTTTCTTCTTTTTAAGTTTTCCTCCGCAACCGCCAAAGTATGTTTAGCTTCCAATGCAGCAGCACGCTGAAGCGAGCTTTTTCTGCTTGAGCTTTACGATAAGGAAATACTTATAAGCAGAAGATTTAGTGATTGAAACCTTAGTTTTTACGTGTTTCACTAAAACATTCAAAACACTGTCTCACATCATCAAGCTGATGATCAACATCAGACAGCCATTGTTTCACATTACTCATTAACTGGTTCAAAGTCCATCTTTGTTTTAAACCAATCTTCTTGCCTTTTACACTTATCTTCAGGAAGTGGAATATCAATCAACAGTCAAGGAAATACTTCAAGCTCTTTTGTACCTTTGAAACTTTGCCATCTGTTTGCATAAGAGTCTTCATTTTTCCCACTCATTTGCTTTAGTTAACCGTGCTTTTCTCCTTTTTTGAATATTTTCAATATCTATATATTTTTAGTCAATTGTGTGGGCCGTTTTTCTTTAACATCAGTGTTATGGGTTGGTTCAGGATTCCCAGCCTTAAAGTTAATTGTCTTCAACGCACTCATCAGGGTATTCAATTTTAATTAGAAAGTGGGCTTACACCTCCAAGTGACAACATATGCATGAAATAAGCCGTAACGACTCAACGCTCAAAATTATCGCTTTGTCTTTTACTCACAACCAAATACAGTCCAATATTGTTCAAAACTTCAGGTTGCATTAAAAGAAAAAAGAAATACCAACCGGTATCAATGTCTTCTCTCTGCTTTCCTGATATTGACATTAATTCGTGTAACTTGATCGCCAATGCCAAATGTCCCTATTTTGAATCTAGCTTAATGTTTTGTGCCGTTTAATTGTGTTAGTCTTTGCGTTAAGAACAATTACATCTCCAGTTGAGAGAAGTATTAAGAAAATCTAGACTTTTTTTTTAGACTTTTCTTAATTCTATGATGACCCTTTGTTGAGATGTATGGGGATAGTTACACATTTAAGAGAACAAACGGAAAATAAATAGGAGGATACGAGGACAATGTCAGTTGTTGCCCTGAAACTGAAATTGGATGGCAAATACAGTACAGTGATTTTAACAATAAAATATAATATGATATAATTCTATATCATAATGATAGTAATATATCATTGTAAGTAAATATATAAACACGTTTACAAATTAGCAAAGAAGCACGCTCTGGTAAATACTCAATAGTTACTTAAAAGCACCCATGGTTATTTTTACAAACTTAGCATGGTTGGTTAACTCTTATTTTTAACTGCTTGGACTAGTCCTACAGTGTTGTTTAACTGATATAGTAGTCCTGTAAGTAAAGTTCGGTGCACAGGGATAAGCAAAAAATAAACAAAATACAATATTAATGCTGAGTACATTCTTTGTTTTCTTTTTTGGCAGTTTTTTTCTTTCATTACCCAAGAATAAGTTGACTCAACACATTCGATAATGACTCTATTGTATGTGTTTGCAGGGTCACATGGAAGGTGAAGTTTGGGGCCTGGCCACTCATCCCCATCTCCCTCTCTGTGCCACCGTCAGTGATGATAAAACCCTGCGCATATGGGACCTTTCACCCAGCCACTGCATGCTGGCTGTGCGCAAGCTCAGAAAAGGTGAGTCACTGCTCAAAACACTAACAGACGAGTCTATTTTCTGACAGGGCGTACACTGGCCCTGGGGCTTCAACAAACACATTGTCCTCCACAGGCGGCCGCTGCTGCTGCTTCTCCCCTGATGGCAAAGCTTTGGCGGTGGGCCTGAATGACGGCAGCTTCCTCATTGTGAACGCAGACACCCTGGAGGACCTGGTGTCCTTCCACCACCGCAAGGACATCATCTCCGATATCAGATTCTCTCCAGGTCTGACGCGCACCTCCGCATTTCTTCACCTTGACAAAACTCCCATTACACCCTGTCTGAGAAGTAAATGTGCCTCTGAAATCTGTGTGCCCTTCAAAGCATCTTAGTGTGTGTGGGATGCAGAAGTTCAGCAGGTATACATATTTCCCTTCCGCTGTGAGAGAAGGGAAAGAGAGGCCAGACAGAGAGGCAGCAAGAAGAGGAATGAGAAACAGTGACTAAACGCTCTTTCCCTTGACACTTAACCTTAGTCCACGATGCACGATCTCCTGTTTGTCAACCCAACACCCACGAGTCCCTGAGAGCCTATACTGCTTTATAAAGCAGTGTAGTTATTTATTATATTATTTATATTCAGACTTAGGCACATGGCGACATAAGCTAAATGCTACAGTGTTTAGCAGGTGTAAGGTTTACCATGTTCATCTTCTTAGTTTAGTGTGTTAGCATGCTAACGTTTGCTAATTAGCATTAAAACACAGCTGAGGCTGAATGGGAATGCCAATCGTTTTACTGGAATTACCAAAGAACTTTGACTTTGACTTGATGAAATATGAAAAGTTAAGTTATTCCCGAAGTTACTGCATCAATTCTGAGGTGAACATGAACAAAATGGTCTGTGCAAAATGTCTAAATCTTAAAGTCTGAACCAAAGAGACTGACGATCTATCTGACACTCATCCCTCTTGTGTTTACTCAGGGACTGGGAAGTACCTTGCAGTCGCATCAGGGGACACTTTTGTGGATATTTACAATGTAATGAGCAGCAAACGGGTTGGGGTGTGCAAAGGATGCCTCAACTACATTACCCACCTGGACTGGGACAAGAGAGGTGAACATGCTTCCTTACATACTAACGACTGCCAGCGATCAAATTATGGATTAAAAATGTCTCTGTTAAAAAAACAGTTAAACATCACGGCGCACTTTCATTCACAGGAAAACTACTCCAAGTCAACACCGGTGCTAAAGAGCAGTTTTTTTTTGAGGCTCCTCGTGGCAAGAGGCAGACCATCCCGGCTACAGAGGTATGCAGGGAGAGAAGGTACAGGAGCGGCCTCGGTTATGGTTGCGCTCTTGGCCCAAATTTTCCCTTCGGGATCAGAGGAGGCTCGAGGAAGGGCAGTGAAGCATTTGCAGGGCCCACCTTTGACCAGTATCATTCTAATTTTGGCAGCGGAAGTGCGGTAGTGTTTAGGGTCCCCATAATACAGCGTGACATTCAGACACCTTGCGAGGCACACAGCGGAGGGAAGCATTAAGAAAATAAGGGTCACGGATGATAGATGCTGCTAGATCGTGTCTCGCTGCACCGATGTCCTCTCCTATACCTTTGCTCGTTTGTCTCACCTCATCGTGATGCTTTCCTCTTTCCCTCCCACGCATTTCGCTCTTCTCTTGCACACTCGATCACAGGATGATTATCGACTGGCTGAGACAGTGGTTACCTCTTCCTTCCTTCCTTCCCTCCCTCCTACCTTTTGAAGGAATAGTTTGACATTTTGTGGACGCTTATCTGTAGGTGGTTGAAAATGCGATGGCCCATCTTCTAATAAAGACAAAGAGAGAGAGCAATTTATGTCAGTGTAGACTCGCTATATAGGCTACCAGTAGATGCATGTAGAGGCTCTTCGTGGTGACGCTCCAGAGTACATTTCTGATTTGTTGTTTTATTTTGTTGCTTTTGTGTTTGTTGCTATCTTGCCTGTTGACAGTTAAGGATTATATTGTGAGGGGCTTTTACAAAGAGCTATATGGATAAATCTTTCATTGCCTACTCACTTGGCTCAGGTGGAGAAGATTGACTGGAGCACGTGGACGTGTGTCCTGGGTACGTCTGTCGAGGGCATCTGGCCTTTGATCAACGAGGTCACTGAGGTGACAGCCGCCTGCCTTAGTAACGACAGGAAGGTGCTAGCAACAGGAGATGACTTGGGATACGTCAAGCTCTTCAGATACCCTGTCAAGGTAAGACACAATGCATGATTCCTCGTATTAACTGGGTTGAGCGCCTCATGACTTAGGCCTCAGGTTTATGCAAATGTGATGTAAATTTCCGTGTTAATGTCACAAGTGTTACATAAATGTTGTCCCTCTTCCCCCAGGGGAAGTATGCAAAGTTCAAACGCTACGTGGCCCACAGCACACATGTTACCAATGTGCGATGGACCCATGACGACAGCCTCTTGGTGACAGTCGGCGGGGGTGACACGTGTCTCATGATCTGGGCCCACGAGCCCGAGGGCCACCGGGAATTCAAACAGTGCGACAGTGAGGAGTCGGACATCGAGAGTGAGGATGATGGAGGTGAGAGATGAGCTTCCTTTTGAGGTTTTTCATTCATCGAATGTTTCTGCCGCTAAAATCTGCATCATTCCTGTCCGTCACCAGGTTACGACAGCGATGTGAC
Source organism: Pholis gunnellus (assembly GCF_910591455.1). Classification (NCBI taxonomy): domain Eukaryota; kingdom Metazoa; phylum Chordata; class Actinopteri; order Perciformes; family Pholidae; genus Pholis; species Pholis gunnellus. The sequence goes on along the minus strand of NC_136542.1, from coordinate 12,716,216 downwards.
GCGGGAGAACGAGATCAGCTACACCATCAAGGCCTTATCCGCCAACATGCGACCCATGACGGGCGTGAAACCCCACTTGCAGCTCAAAGAGCCCTCGGTGGACGAAAGGTATCTGTCATTGAAGCTATGGTGAAGCTTTGCAGATGGTTCAGAGGGATGCTCCTGCGCAGTCAGAGAATACCTTTTAGGCATAGGAAAGGTCATAGTATGCAGGATAAGGCTTCTGCATCAAGATGAAGCCAAACCTGCCTTCTTCAGTCAACAAATCTTTTCTTTTCCTGCGTGAAATTCCTGCCCTGTCCCTGCCCTTTTGAAATAACTCAGCCTTTTCTGCTCTTCTTCTTTCCTTTAATGGCTGTCCATCTGTCATTATCCTGCTTCGTTCTTTAATTCTACTTGAAGACAAGGGGTGGTCAGGTAAGCTCTAGTGTTCATGTATGTTGATTTTGGACAAAAGATGAAGCAGAGGGCGTAGCATGTATAAATACAGAGAAACACCTTATCTCACTGAATCATGTCAAGACTCGAGACAGTATCAAGTATTATCTTTCCCTTCTTGAAGCTTTATATAAAGCCTTTAAGTCCCCTCTGTACAATTTCAGCAGTTTTAGTGATTCATTTTTCAGTGTTTGATGCTCTTTTGGGTGTTAATTCACTTAATGAGCTGCTTTTCTGACAGGCAGGAATAATTGGGCGAACAATTAAGTTAGAGCTTGAATTTAATTTACTTTAATCATTTTTAGTAGTCAGCAGAACAAATTTTAAATCTGAATGTTTTTGATAGTCAGCGACTCGGAGGAAAAGTCATATATTAACGTCAAACCAGAAGGAACATTAGAAATGTACACATGTACACATCTTTAGAATCATTTTAGTGTTTTTCAGGAAATATATTGTTTGTTTGTCTGGTCCTGAACAGCGCTTACAAGCATTATCATATTCTACATCATTACAATCCATCTTTAAGTGTGTCTCAGACTTTGGGTGATTCAGGTTCATTGAGTTCCAGATTAGTTTTTTTGACAACGATGAAAGCATCCTCGCAGTTGTCATGGAAATGGACTTTAGTTGTCATGGTTACAACCATGGTGCTGACTCCCGTGTTTTAAGTCCTCGGTGGCTGAGGTGTTGTGTTTCGTTACGTGTGTCCGCCAGGCAGCAGTGAACGCTGTAAGAAACCCTTTTTTCTAATTCTAACTTTCTCTTTGTTGTTGCTGCCATGAAGAGGGTCAAGGTAAGCTGTTTATTTTCTGGTTATGTGATTACTCTACAGAGTACACACACAACCTCATGTAGATATGTGTAGATTAAATATGAAGCTACGGGTGTCTCGCCTCTCTTTCCACACTCTGCCTTGACTGTAGAAGAAGTTCATGGTAATAGTTTGAACTTACAGTCTCTGTATTCTTTCTCACTTCTCTTATTAATTAAGAGTAAAACTGTATTTTTCAGACCCTTATCCTAACATATATGTATATATACGTATATGTATATATTATATGTTTTAATATTTAATTACATTGCATTGACTGAGTGCCTAAAGATGTGTGGGGGATAACAGACAAAGCTCCAGTTATGTCATATTTCCTTGAACTGTTTTTTCCCATAATGGATGATTCTTAGCATTTTCACTCTCGTTCCCACTCAGTCCCCTTATTCAAACATAGTCCTTTCATTGCTTCGCCTGCAAAACAAACTCTGTTCCACTTGTGATACAAGAAGCCTTGACATGAAAGAAAGAAAAAAATAATCCCACCTCAAGAATTGTAGCTCTTTTCCTTTGAGATACAACTTCACCTATTTGTGTGCACACATGAGTAGATGTTCATACAATGTTTTCGCATAATAGTCAGAGTAGCCAACAGTGTATTGTTATTATTATTGTCGTCATTGTCATTAGCATCAGCCTCCCCCTTAATCCCAGCTGTCTGTTTCAGGCCTCCTGTCAGCAGAGCGCTGCCACAGCCGGAGAAGCTGCAGACCAACAATGTCGGCAAAAAGAAGAGACCCATTGAGGTAAGGCAAAACCTCACATCCTTACCAAAACAGATGGGGAACTCATTGTACACAGGAGGAGTCTCGTCTTGTCAGCAAAATATTCAAAATGTTGGTTTCGAATGTGATTCTTCCTTCTGTAGACGCTGTGCGCTCGTACTCTGTCCAGACAGAGCTGTAATTGAACAACGACGTACTCCTTCAGCCAGCAGCTGGCTCTGAACATCTTAGTTGTCATGGCGTTGACCCTTCTGACTTTTTCTGGCTCCCCCCGCAGGACCTGGTGTTGGACCTGGTGTTTGGTTACCGTGGCAATGACTGCCGCAATAACGTGCACTACCTGAACGAGGGGGCGGACATCATCTACCACACGGCCTCAGTCGGCATCGTACTCAACCTGACGACCTGTGAGTACACGGTCCAGAAGACTCGCTGACAGTGTTACTCATCACCGTAAAGCAAACACTCATTTCATGTTGTATCTGTGTGTCTCTATGTGTGTGTGTGTGTGTGTGTGTTTTCTTACAGCCTGCCAAAGTTTCTACGCAGAACACAGTGACGACATTTTGTGCCTGACAATCAATCAACATCCCAAATTTCCCAACGTGGTGGCAACTGGCCAAGTAGGTATGTTTGTGAGAAGTTGACCTCCTGTGTCACCGGCCGCCTCGTTTCTCTCCCTTGTATCCTGTGTTGTGCTTTGTGCAGGGGGGGGGGGGGGGGGGGGGGGGGGCATTCTACATGGAGGACAGCCATCCCCCTCCTACAAGCTTATCTGTGCTATAGAGACACATTTATGCATAAATGAATGGTTGTGAGATTGTCACGCATGCAACAGAAATTGGCAGATATTGAGTTACATGGATTTTTAATGGCATAACATGTTATACATATAACTTTTAGATTTGTAATTTGTTCTGTAAATTACCTAAATATTTGAAAATAAGTTGTTGTCAATAGCAGAAAAGCACAATTGCTCAGAAAGTCACAAAAAATAAACAGATCATTTATCGGCTCTGTCAATTAATCAGAATTTGTATCTTCTTTTCAGGTGATAGTGGTGACATGTCAGGTAAGGACATTTCAAAATGAGTCGTCATGTCAATTAGGAAATTTGGTTAAAAACTATTGAAAAGAAATCGGTATTGTTTCAACTCATTATATTCTATATACAGGATACGTTACCGCCACCTAGTGGCCACTTGATTTGTGGTCTTTGCCTCATGCAAACTTTATTTTTAGATGCTTGGAAGCATTTTTGCTTTGTTGTAGATTCTCTAAAAAAGTAAGAAATATTATGTAGTATATATAAAAAGCATATGTCTAAACTCTAGCTGATACCTTTCTAGTTTTAGGGTTTTGTTCAATTAGAATGTAGAATTTGTAGAAACACAATAATTAATTATTTTGGTAAAGGATTTACACGTGACATAAATTGGACGCAAAAAATAAAGAAGTGCATTGATAGTAGTTCATTTTTTTCCTTCTCTGTCCCTCAGCCACGTCTCCATCTATACACGTGTGGGACGCCATGACCAAGCAGACGCTGTCGGTGCTACGTTGTTTCCACTCCGGTGGGGTTTGCTCCGTCAGCTTTAGTGCCACAGGAAAACTCCTGCTGTCTGTGGGCCTGGACCCCGAACACACCGTCACCATCTGGAAATGGCAGGAAGGTAAAACTAAATAATCTCCCCTTAAACTTTGACCTCATTCTGGGGATTAGAACGTCCAACCACAAATCAGAGATAATGCTTTCATTGCACTCTGTTTTGTTTTTTAGGTGCCAAAATTGCCAGCCGGGTAGGTCACACCCAGAGGATCTTTGTGGCTGAATTTCGTCCAGACTCTGACACACACTTTGTGTCTGTGGGGATCAAGCATGTGCGTTTCTGGACGTTAGCTGGTCGAGCTTTGCTCAGCAAAAAAGGTGTGCTGAGTTCCATAGAGGATGCCCGGATGCAGACCATGCTGTCTGTAGCATTTGGAGCTGTAAGTGTCTTTCAACCAATATACAAATCTTTAAAATGTTTTTACTACATACTGCATTTCACCTCATAATTTGACTCTACTAATATTTAAAGCCCATCTGATCCCAAACTGTCTACTTAAATGTGCTGTGAATTGTTTTTGCATTGCTCGCTCTGCTCTCTTAGGCCACTAGATTAGTGCAGATTTGTTTTCTTTTCAGAATACCTTGACATTTACAGGTACCATAAGTGGGGATGTGTGTGTGTGGAAGGAACACATTCTAGTGAGAATTGTGGCCAAAGCTCATACGGGCCCTGTGTTCACCATGTACACCACACTGAGAGACGGCCTCATTGTCACCGGAGGCAAGGAAAGACCGTGAGTGCTGCTCTGTTACATTAATACACCATACTACATATCAGTGAGCTCACACTGTGTAGCAGGGCTGGATGGCCTTGATACCAGATGATGGAAAACATCCCTTTGCTTTTAATACTAGTTTTTTATTTATTTTATTGATATTTGCAACAATGTATTTCCCCATATGAATGTAATACCAATATACGACTAAATACATATGAGGGGGAAATGCATACATATTTAAAGCTGTGAATTTAATCAGCTGAGGGATGAAATACACGTATGTCTTCCTCCACAGCTCAAAAGAGGGAGGTGCTCTGAAGCTCTGGGACCAGGAGCTGAAACGCTGCAGAGCGTTTCGATTAGAAACCGGACAGGTCATAGACTGTGTTCGCTCTGTGTGCAGAGGAAAGGTAGGTCACACATAATATCGTACTCCATAAAAGGATCCAGCGAATTGCAAACTTCAGCATGTGTATTTTGACTCATTTTACTGATTTCTGTGTCAGGGTAAAATCCTCGTGGGGACCAGGAATGCAGAGATCATTGAAGTAGGAGAGAAGAATGCAGCGTGCAACATCTTGGTGAACGGACACATGGACGGACCGATCTGGGGCTTGGGCACCCATCCCTCCCGAGACGTATTCCTGTCTGCGGCAGAGGATGGCACTGTTCGTCTGTGGGACATCCCGGAGAAGGTCAGCCATGTTTCCTCAATCCCCTCAGAACCATCTCAATTCTTCCCAATACTTTTGTACTTCTATCATATAAGATGTTGCTTTTATCAAGGGGAATTAAGATGGTTGTTCCTCATTCACAAAATTACACTAATAACAATGTGATGATGTTGCATGGCCTTGTGGGGAAACAGAAGATGCTGAATAAGGTGAACCTGGGCCACCCGGCGCGCACCATCAGCTACAGTCCTGAAGGAGACATGGTGGCCATCGGCATGAAGAACGGAGAGTTCATCATCCTGCTGGTGGCCTCGCTCAAAATCTGGGGCAAGAAAAGAGACCGGCGCTCTCCTATTCAGGATATTAGGTAATGATAGAAGAGTTCGGCACTTTGCACAAGGTACAGTTGAGTTCAAGGTGAAGGCAATCCAGAAAATCTCTAAAATCTAAGACCAAAGAGGAAGGAAATATTAAAAAGCCTTTATTATGGTGGCTAAATCATTTAAAGAGGCAACATGTTTGGACCACCAGAGGTCTTCCTCAGGGAATGTCACACTAACAAATTTTCTTTGGGGACTGAAATGGGTCAAACCTACTCCACACACACACAAAGTAAATCTGACAGAACGGACAGACTTTTGAAACGCTGCATGTCTCTCTAACAGGTTCAGTCCAAATTCTCGCTACCTGGCCGTAGGCTCTACTGAGAGCGCAGTTGACTTCTACGACCTGACACTCGGACCGCAGCTGAACCGCATCAACTGCTGCAGGGACATCCCCAGCTTCGTGATGCAGATGGACTTTTCGGCTGACAGCGCTTACGTCCAGGTATGGACTGTGAGAGGGTTCATCAACTCTGCAGTGGGAGGGCATGTTTGTCTCGCATGCTAGCTGGCTGGCTGTATGATCCCTAACCTGTTATGTCTTAAACCAGATATCCACCGGTGCTTATAAACGGCTCGTGTACGAGGTGCCATCTGGGAAGCAGGTCACAGAGCAGTCCCAGATCGACAGGATCACCTGGGCCACCTGGACAAGGTGAGAGTCCCCGTGTTAAGACCGACACATTCATGTTGGAAAGATAATAGCCAAATATATAATTGCTCTCTCTCTCTCTCTCTGTGTGTATCCAGTGTCCTTGGGGACGAGGTCATAGGCATCTGGTCCCGCAACACTGACAAAGCAGACGTCACTTGTGCCTGTGTGTCCCACTCAGGCCTTAACATCGTCACAGGCGATGACTTTGGAATGGTGAAGCTCTTTGACTTTCCATGTCCAGAGAAGTTTGTAAGTATTGCATAATAGTATTATTCCTGTTTGGGATTTCTTATGACACTAATATTTACCCTATGCCATCTGTCAGATGATAACATTGTCTCATGTTTACTGTACTCTGAAAGATGCCACCTGGATGATATGTATGTGATCTGTTTTCAGGGCAAACACAAACGCTTTCTGGGCCATTCTGCTCACTTGACTAATGTACGCTTCACAAATGGAGACCGCTTCGTCGTTAGTGCCGGTGGAGATGACAGGAGGTATGACTGAGGCTCCAAATAACAACGTGGCTTACAAATGACATCACAATCAAATATTAAGCGATGCATCCTTTCCTTTATGTCCTTTCTAGCCTCTTTGTGTGGAGGTGTGTCCATGCCCCTCATTGAGCATCACACCCGGACCAACCCTGCCTCAGAAAGTCTCCCAGCATGGCTCTCCAGAGAGAAAATTATGCTAAAAGGATGCATTGAAGCGAGGAGGAGGAGGAGGAGGAGGAGGAGGAGGACAGACGTGGCAGCTTGTAAATGAGTGGTGATCTGACTTACTGCCTCAAAACTATAGGTGCATGCATATGTGAAAGGCTCATTTTCATCACAGCATCAGTCCTGATTGTGAACACAGGCGGAGGGCATACAGCCCTGCTCTCACGACATCACATCATCCTTAAAAAAAGAGAGACATCTCTCAAATAATAAAAATAATAATACTTTTTTTTTTTTAAAGAATGAGTGTATCTGTGTACATGTTGAAAATGGACGTTTTTGCCACTTGATAGGCCTATGAAATTGTGTTACTGACAATGCCATTTTTTGAAAACATGTAGCAAACTGAATTAGCCTTAATCTGAGTGTTTAATTTATAAGGGTTTGGATTCTTTTTGTATTAGTTGGTTTTACTTTTTGGATCATGTGGTCATTTGTTTGTTCTATTTTTACTGGTGATTCCAAATCCTGTGGCCTTCCTTCTGAATGTAACATCCACTGTTATGTTCTGGATGTCAGCATGCCAAAGCATACTATGCACTGTACACCTGACCTGGTCACTGTGTTACCCTGATGGTTCATTTATGGTTTGTTTATGTGGTTGTGTTGTTGACTGGTTGACCTCAAACCTCCCTCGACAGTGTTCCCCTCATGACAAGTTAAACGTGCTCATACTTGTTTGAGGATGTGTTTGTGGTAAGTGGGTGTGCATGGCTTACTGGAAGACAATCTGTCTGAACCAAATTCCTCAGAAAAAAGAAAAAAAAGAACAGCTGTAAATTGATGTTTCAATACACGGTTGCAATTCTTTCTCACTTCTCAGTGTGCTGCTATGACGTATTATTGTCGCATTTTCATGAATATGAACGGTGTGACTTTTTTCAACAGTAGGTTAATGTTTTGTGTTATCGGATATATTGCTTAAATGGAATGTTTTATCAGAGAAAATATGAAAAGTGCAAAAATATTTTGCTCCTTGTGTTAAGACTAACTATACAAAAAAATTGTTGCTGCATAATTTGATTTACATTATACCAGTGTACATATCATTTGTATATATTCTTTTTGTATATTTTTTGTGAGATGTTTCTTAAATTCCACTTTAATAAAAAAGGCAACCATGACTTTGAGTGATATGTTTTCACTGACAGTGGTGTAATGAATCCAGACCAATTAATAATGCTGACGAAGTAACACTTTCAATGAAACGATCAGTGCGACTAACCTTTCATCAACTATCAATGAATAGAGACATTTCCTGGGTTCCCTTTCATTCCTCTAATGTAATAATGAAAGTGTAATAAACTATATAACACACAATCTGCATATAATAAAAATTTAACAGACTGAAGATATAAATATTTGAAATTCACTCAATTTTATTTTAGATGGCACAAATACAATATAGCTTAGCTCTCTGCAATTATAGATTTAGTCTATTTACATATTTTACACCCAGGGCAAATCTAAGCACTGCAGACTCAAACGCCTCAATTGAGCTTTAGTTGTGAATTGAATACATGATGATTACAGCTGAATGTTGTGAACTCAGCTATCAATGAGCAACGACTGTCACTATCTGCAAAACAGCACAATGATCAATAGATACCCCATCATTTCACTCAGTTTAATTGTTTCACACCTACAACACCAGAAGTTAAAACGTGTCTATGATATTTAATTGTGTTTTGTACACAAACTGGTAAAGCAGGGTATCAAGTAACATTGACGCAGGGTCATAGTTTGACAGAGAAGGAGCTTCCACAGGAGCAGCCATTATCGGCTTGAGGATTCTTGAGCACAAGGAAGGTGGAGCGGATCAGCTCCTGGGTGAAGTCCAGAGTGGCTCCTTTCACAAACTCCAGGCTGTCCTGGTCCACAATGATGCCCACTCCTCCCTGCTCAAACACCCTGATAGCAGAGCAGCGTGGACGCAGGAGGGAACAGAGATTATAAGACACAATGAGGACACAATGAGACCGGTGAGAAACAACAACTTCAAAAATGTGTTTGTGGCAGTTTACCTGTCGTCTTCATTCTTGTTATTGTCAACAGTAAACTTGTACTGGAACCCGGAGCAGCCTCCTCCCTCCACATGTATTCTCAGATAATCGCCCTTCTCCATGATTTCCCCTAGTCTCTGTGTTAAAGGGGGGACAGGATCATAATGAATGAGGTGCAGAGCATGAAATAACAATCCAACACATTGATTGACACGGTGGCTACATGGCAATGCATGTTAGCATGGTCCATAATCACTTATCAGATACCTATGTTGACAAATAACACTTCACTCAGATGGGGGATTAATTAAATATTTGGATTATCAGACATGACAGTATGATGCTTAATGGTGGACATGTCACACCTTCACACATGACTCAGTGAGCTGTACTGTGTCTTCAGATGGTTCTGACCCCGGTGGCATCTGCTGGGTTGAGGCACTGCTGAAGCGGTGAAGCGCCGTTGTGTAAAGGGGCAGGTGATTTTGAGGAAGCCGGTGTAACTGTTGGCTCACATTGTGGTTGGACAAAAGAGTTGATGCCCTGCAAAATAAAAAAAGACGTTATGTTAAGATCAGATTGCACGACAGCAGCAGGACTAGTAGCCCCGCTAGCCCTGGGGCTAGCTAGTTACTTAACGGTAGCGCTAACGGCTAGCTAGCTAACAACAATAATAACAATAATTCAACACACAGCTATTTTTCTCCCCGCAGATAGACTGTTTACAGATCATGATAGTTACTGGTGTCTACGATAATACAAATAAGCGTTACCTAGCAAGGTTCAATACTGTTGACTTTGACGCAGTTATCATAGCTGCTCTCACGAATGACATCTTCCATAACAAATGTAGGTAGGTTACGTCCCCCAGCCTACGACGAGGGGCAGATTGCAACTTTATTGGCTGAAAGGATTGTCTGGCAAATAGATACGCCCAGATTCGTACAATACGGTCGTTTGATTCGTCAGTTTAACTGCCAATCAAAAGAAGAAGAAAACATGTTTGTGTCTGGCTTTGGAGCTTTTCGATACCATGGCTTGCCTCGCAGGCACAGATCTCCCTGAATTGATGCCCATTATCCACCAATCAGATGTTTATATTTAGGTTTAGGTAAAAGATGACTGGGTTCGTTTTTACAGTTTATGGTTTGTGTACCGCTTGAGATTTTGATCTGCCAATTATATCGCATGAGGCGGAGTCTTAACGGGGAGAGGTTTCCTGGCAGACCTATTTACGGGCATAAAACCTTCATATAAATGAATAGCATTGTATGCTAAATAGGCGTTACTTCGATCTCGTGATACACGGAAATAAAAGGTGCTCGGCGGTTGTCGTCCTCACTTCGGAAACTGAAAAAAGCGCTTCAAAGGTACAGTGTCTTCATTCATTGCTTCTTATACGTCCTTGTGCTATGCTTATTAGAAGGCTATTATGATTGTGTAGTTATTCTTGGTGCCAGGTAGTGGAAGAGTACGTGTTCTTTGTTAAACTCTATAATCACTGCTACACTCGGAACATTTGAGGAAACAAACACAAAGTCACTGGCGTCTGGTGAGGTTTACTTTTCTATTACGTAATGACCATTTCTTCGATTCATGTTTGTTTTTTTAGGAAATAAACATGGATGTCCCGACTCGCTTTGTCGTTTTGTTGTGCTTAATGGGACTCACCTGTGCGGAGCCAGTGAAATTCATTGACTGCGGTAAGTTTCACTTCACTCATTTCAATGACAAACGTTAGATTTACTAGTCTTCTGACTTTTAATTACTGTTACGCAATCCTAAAAGGGAGTGAAGAAATCCGTTGCTGTCCTGTTATAATTCTAAAATGTTTAAGTTTACCAGAATACAGAGGTGACTTATTTTTAAATGCTTGTTTTGTCCATCCTTTAGTCATTAAGGTTTAATTATCAGAATTTTTTATTAATGTTCCATCAATAGTTCCATTGTTTCTTTGACTGACAGTTTCATGTCTGGGCACATCTGTCCTGTGGACAAGTGCACATGAACAACTCTCATGTGCTCATTTTGTTTTGTTTATATTCGGTGATTAATTAGGAGTTTCCTGAGTGATCAGAGCTGTCACTCCATCTAGAAGTGATTTTGTATAGCACTTCTAAAAAGAGAGGACTCACAAAGTAAAAGAAAGACGCAGCAGAGTCCAAGAAAGAAACGTTTAATCTCTTGAGTGGACTTCCAAAAACGATGCCAGATGCTACGTTTCCCATGATGCAACAATGTCTGTCATGAGACTCTGATCACATCAGGGTTATCTTTTCACACTTTGGACATCTTCCTCCTGAGCCACAGCAGAGATCTAGCTGAGTGGCCAAACACCAAAAATGAATAAGCTGACAAGCTTCACTTTAGATTATATTAATCAGCAGACAATTTTGTTTAGTTATAATTCTGTTTGTAAGTTCCTGATTTTTATTTTTATTTTTTTGGCAGCTTGTGCAAAAGTATATTGAGACTGAGCTCCTGGATATTGGTAGTTGATTTCCCCTTTTGTATGCTTAGGTCTACTTATTGTTTTTTTTTAAGACATTTTTATTTTCCCCTTGTTTCTCTTTAGGCTCCTCTTCTGGTAAAGTGTCCATAGTGGACATTAGCCCTTGTGACGTTCAGCCGTGTCCACTACACAGAGGACAGTCCTACAGTGTCAATGTGACATTCGACAGTGGTAAGGGGGCTTTCTTTAAAATACTTCACCCGACAGTCAGAACATAAATGAATAGGATTTATTTTTTTTTTACTTTTTGATCTCAGTCATGCGTTGTCTGTTGTAGCTGTGGAGAGCCAGTCAAGCAAAGCGGTGGTTCATGGCATCATTGCTGGAGTTCCCGTCCCCTTCCCCATTCCCATTGAAGATGGCTGCAAGTCTGGAATCCAGTGTCCCATCCAGAAGCAGCAGAAGTATCACTATCTGAACTCTCTTCCTGTGAAGTCTGTGTACCCTACAGTAAGTACTACTCGTTACATCGGCAACAAACCTTTTCAAACGGGTGTTCTTTCAATGTCGCCAAATTTCTAAGTAAAAATGTCCTTTCGTTCTACCGATTACATCTGTCACTTCTTCAAAACTTGTGTGTGTGTTTTTATATATATCTATATATCTCTTCACTGATCCCTCTTCTGTATTTCTAGATAAAGCTGGTCGTGGAGTGGGAACTGAAAGATGACAACCAAAAAGACCTCTTCTGCATTCGGTTCCCAGTTCACATTGTGTGAGCTAAGCTAGCTAAAGTACCTCTCACAATATATATTTTTAAAAAAGGGATTCAGCTATGAGTAGAAATCAGCAGAATGATTGATTCTAGTTATGATCTAATTTTATTCATCCGTCAAATTGATTTTTAAGATGTATGTTTTTTCACTGGTTTGCAAGACTTTGCTGCACTCACACATTTTGACTCCTGCTGAAACAAATAAACGGGTGATTTTTGCAGTGACCTTCCTAACAGTCGATTTTAAGGGAAGTGGATGTGATGCAATACAGTTAATGTTTGTGAATGATCCTGAACCACTTCCACTGCAGTGCAATTGTCTTGTCTTACTGGCTGCTGTGTAGTCAGAAAAGGTACCTTCTGTATTTTTCTTTACTATAACTTTTGTATTGTTTCTTACTGACCTTGTACTAATAGATATATGTAATTGGATAGTGTAAATGAAATAAAGAAATCTAATGTGTACCAAAGTTGCATAGTGTGACTGATATGGACTAACATTTGAGTTGAGAATTTATTTAGTCAAATTTGTTCTAAAAGGACCATTACGGCAATTGTCAACTTATCGAATGTACTTGTGAGACACTTCATCCAAAAATGTAGGCGAACTTTAACTAAATTTCCCCAAAATCAGCACTTGATGACGCAGTAGTGAAGAAACCTTTTGTTTTAAAACTCAGCTGCTCAGCCTTGGTTTGTCTTCTGTGAGACATTTGTAGATAGTAAAAATGAAGACGAATTTAATTCCCAGAATTTATTGTTCTGAGCAAAGGCCAGCAGCAAGGAATGACTTTCTAAAAATGGATTTCTTAACACTGAAGGACATATGAAACAAATGCTGTGCATTATCACATTTGAGAAACTACAACATATATATATAACTTATACAGTGATCACCATTACAGCAAAACTTGAAATGCAAGCTTGTTTCAATGCAGTATGGAGAAAAATACCATTCAAACTAAATTAACTTGATAATTGAGATAGTATAAACCTTTCAAAAGGTTTCTGACCTAGTTATCCATGTGAACTGTCAGCCCCACAAAATAGCATTAATCGGTCATTAAGGCAGTATATAGCTTTGGTTCTTTCACTTTCACCTGCTCAATAAGAACTAGTTAGTATGTTTGAGCAGATGTCAGGTCAGTTTTAGTGCAACCAACTGGATCTATCAATCATAACCTGCTTCTTTCTCAGACCATTCTGATGAGTGTGCAGGATTCTCAAACAGTGTGCACCGTTACACAATTGTATTGTGCAAGTTGGACAATCTTTCCACAGTAAAGTCAACACAATGTTTCAACAGACCCCATACAGCCAATACCACCAAGCAACATGACGTCATTCAATGATATGGAAGAGTCAGAACAAAGCAGAGTTGATAGACCAGGGTAAGCCTTACTGTAGTGGTAGCTAGGCAGGTTGATGTCACATAAGCTATAATATTTCACCAGACTTGGTTCATATATCCAAATACACCCACATCATCAACCTCTGTTCCACTTCTTCAACTTGGTCCTTTTTAATGTCCGCTTTGCTTCAGCCTCTCGAGCCGCTGGAGCAAAGCGTTCCCAAAGGCTTCTCTGTAGCCGGGACTCAGCTTGTCGAGAAGGGAGTAAACAGTCTCGTGATACTGGGTGTCTAAATCCTCGTCCACTTGATTGAAGGCATAGCCCACCACCTGTTTGGAGAAGTGATTCATTGTAAAACATGCATACAGTGAGGAATAAAACAAGAAATCACTGTGCTTCACGCTCCGTGCGTCTTACCCTTAATCCCGACTCTGTGAGCTCCAGACAATACTGGTTTCCCTCCCGTGTTTCCACGTTTATGTAGGCCACATCTGACGCGCTGCTGAGACTTTGTGACACGTGCATTTCGGCAACGGCAAAAAGGACGTCATTTACCACCGCCTCTGCCTCCAAACTCATGTCCTTGACGCGGCCGAGCACAGCACAGTCCTCGTCAAAGGAAGAGCCGACGGATTCCTCGGGCTGGCAGTTTATCTCCATCCCCCTGTTACAGAACAACAACATTATTGGCGGACTCAGCTGAAGCTCAGATGTTACTGTATGCTGTTAAAACTTGCTGACTGGCACAATGATAGAAAGAGTTCTCCATGTCCACAATCACTGAGGGCACTTGAGAAACCCTGCAGTTTACTGGGACTGTGTCAGAACAAGCAGCTCTTTACTGCCATGAAACAAACTACATTCATTGGACTACCTGTCAATAGTTATCTATCATGAGATGGTAGTTAAAATAAAATACACCAGTATAATATGGTCATAAAACAGCTTTAAGCAGCATTGCAAAAAAAGGGTTATGATTCACGTGTTTCCTAAAGGCTCATTATTTAAATAAAAAAAGCAGAACTGAAACAAGCAAGCATCTGACTGTTCTGTGATCTTTTTTTTTATTAGAAGTGCAAGGTGGACTATTTTTAACACTTAAGATCCTCTATGTGTGGCCTAGTTGGGCGAGCAAAGGTTACACCAACTGAAATTAGGAACTCAACTACCAAGTTGGACCCACTAAAATGTCATTAACTTCCTAAACTAAATGTAGTTGCACCAGTGAGATAACATTACACAAGTGCAAGATAAAATGGGTATTCCCAAAATAGATAGTGTGTGAAACACTTCATCCTTCCAAACAGGTTTAGTTGGTCCCTGCATGGTATAGCCATGATTTATCAGAGCACCGGATATTCAAAAAGTCCAATGTGTTAACTAAGAGGAAGACTAATGTTGTCTCCGGTGCTTCCAAATGATGAGTTGGCTCTGTTTTTTTTTAAATTTCATCCTGCAAATGCTTCACTCATTGAAGATCACTCTGAATGTAAAAGGCTGCTAAATGCACCGGTGCATTTTTGTTAAACAAGTTGCATACATTTGTTGCCCCATTTATGTCAAGGAGCATTGGGTTGTGCATTCCTGTATGAGCCCCTTTTCCTGCATGACAGCTGTAACCTGTGTCATCGTTCATTCGTTTGGATGGATGCCTTTATGGGCACTGAGACCTTGTAACCACTGAATGTTAGACACGCAGCAACCTTTACGTAACCTCTCCCTGCTACCTTTTTGATATATGTCTGATGTGGGTTATGTTAAACCAACACACAGTGCTAGTAAGGTCACTTAGAATTAGACAGAGATATAAATAGACGTCTGTTATTTCTCACATATTCTAGACTGAACCCATGATGCTGTTATCGAGCTAGTCAAAGAAGCAACATATTGAACGATATAGTTGAAGACCTATTTGGCACATATGCCTCCATTCAGAAGTGGAGGATGTATTAGATCCTTCACTTCAGTTAAAGCAGCAATATAACGAAGACATAATAATTGATTGCAAGCACTGCATTAAGTTTAAACTATTATTAATGCAGTTTAATGCAGAAAAATGCCGTTAACGTTATATTATTGTATTACTGGAATATTATTACAGTTGCATTAATGACCGCGTTGCATTATATCGTTGTAGTTGGTCGAGGTGGAGCTGATTTTAAATATTTTATAAATGTACAATGAAGAACAGCGACATCTTGAGGACTTTGAGGAGCATGGTTGTGTAGCTGGATGAGGATAAATATATCTGGTATATACTGTTCATGCAGACAGCTGCTATTCAATGTGTGAGTTTCATGCAAATTAAAATGCAAATTAGGCGAATTCATAACACGTTAGTTAGGAAGACTAATCTACTGTAGCTGAACTCTGAGAAAACTAACGGTAGCAAAGCAGCTGACCGCTCTGTGGGCTATACACGTATTTAAATCCCTTTAGCTCTATTTAACCAGTTTGCATTTTAAATACGGTAATCACACGACTGATCTGAATACGTTATAAAAGTCATTTCTCACCAAAGTGCGTTCGTTTTTCTCACCTCCTCGTTGGATTTGTTCTTCCGGGCTCGTGGAACCGTCCGGGGCTCGAGCTCTTTAGAGAGGGTTCCGTCAAATGAGCGTCACCTCACGTTAGATCCGTGACTAACCGTTGAGCTGCAAATGCGTGGATAACCGGAGACTGAGGTAACATTAACGCACGCTCTGTTTCTAGTTCAACCGCTCAGCGTTCTAAAATAACGACCTAAAATAAATGTTGACCCAACTGCCCGTCCAGAGGTCCACACAGAGCCGCCATGTTATGACGTCATTTCCTAATCCCATCCCGACGGAGGCTCAATTGGTGCGGAGTCATGAAAGTGTTTGTAAACAACTCAGACAGAAGGTAACTCACCAGCTGCACTAATACATTCCGCTGTGTTCGTTGACTTGTGTGTGTTGGCGTATTGCTCTGGTGTGTGTCTGTGAAGTGGTTTGTGTTAGCGTACACCTCACTCTGGGAAGATAACTTAGTAAGTGTTTGATTTTAGGGTTAGCGAGCCATCTAGCAGCCATGCACCGTTACAGTCTGTAGCCTGACGTTAGCCGGCTATGCTAATGTTGCCTCACAGGAGTGGTTCAGCGGCTAGCTAATGTCGCTAGTCTTGCTAGCCGGCTAGGTAGCTTAAATGACATGTCTTTGTCTAGCTAGCGCTACACCCGTGTCTTAACTACGATACCAGCCTTGTTCAAGTGACCACAGCTACGGGCAGCTATTGACTGGCACGTCTGTGGCATTCAAACAGTCATTTCGCAACCGCGTTTGTCTTATTTACACTGGCTCTGGAATGGGGGTAAACGTGTGCTTAGACGTTGTGTTGACGTTGTGGTGATTTAATGCTGCACTTACATTATAGTGCTCCTCAGGATACATTTAAAACCGTGTCTGTCTTAAACTGACGCATTCCCGAAGCTTGTTGTTTTCGTCTGTGCTGTAAACATTGTGTGTCAACTCCCATGTTGTGTCAAGTGTCAAATTACAAAAGCTGGAACCTTATTTCTGTCTCTCAATAGGAGCCGCAAACTGGAGTCTGACCAATGCCCACACACATCCCCGAGTGTCAACACATCCTGCGGAGTGTCCCCAATCTTGGGATGTGAAAGGTGTTGGAGCTCCAGATTTCTTAATGTCTTTAAGTCGACAGGATGACACAACTGTAACACCAGTGATTCATTCATAGTGGTCCGAGTTGCTATAGCATTCCGGTTGCCTCGAGATCCCCAGTCATTAGCTGTGTACTGTTCACCCATTGAGTTAAGATGCCGTGGCCATTTTCGGAGTCCATCAAGAAGCGGGCCTGTAGATACCTCCTGCATCGGTACCTTGGTAACTTTCTGCAGGAGAAGCTGAGCTTGGATCAGCTCAGTTTAGACCTCTATCAAGGCACCGGATCACTTGCACAAGTGCCATTGGATAAATGGGTATGTCTAGTGTTACCTTTGTGGCAGGAAATACAACCGATGAATTTATTTGATTCAAACACAGAATCTGTATGAACGCTTCAACATTATTTCTTGTTCCTCAGTCACTCAATGAACTCCTAGAGACGGCAGATGCCCCTTTTGAGGTCATCGCAGGGTTCATCCAGACAATTTCTCTAACCGTTCCATGGGCGGCCCTACTGCACGAAAACTGTGCCCTAGAGGTCAAAGGTTTGGAGATGGTGCTCAGACCAAGACCAAGAGTGGGTAAGGAGAAGCTGCATTGCGTGCCACTTGAACACCATCTTTCAAAAAGGTGTTGGATGGAAATGTATCATCATTCTGTTAAAAAAGTTGACAACTGATTTTACTGAAAAGCCAATAACTGTCCCTCCAGCATCTGGCACTGAGCCCATGTACTGGTCCAGTTTCATGACGAGCAGCATGCAACTTGCCAAAGAATGTCTCAGCCAGAAACTCACCGACGATATGGGAGAGAGCTTCCAGCCTTTTGAGGGGTTAGAGAAGTTTGCAGAAACGATAGAGACAGGTACGATAAGTCGATACTGTTGAGCAACATTTTAAAGAAGTTAACCAACCTAGAATTGTGTAAAGTAATTTCTTTTACATTTCCTACCTTGCAGTTCTGAGAAGAGTTAAAGTGACATTTTTGGATACTGTTCTCAGAGTCGAACACATTCCAGAAAATTCTAAAACTGGGATCGCCCTTGAGATTCGAATCAAAAAGTAAGTTTGGACATCCTGGAAAACCAGACAGTTTCCAAAATATTACATTAACCTATCACAACATATTTTCCAACATCAGAATTTAGTTAAAAGCCTCCGTCCATTATCAATTTTAATTTCTTAAATCAATCATCATTCAGAAAGGAAGGGGAGCAAGATAAAATACTATTGAATATTTTTTTTTATTGAGTTGTGGATAGTAAAATGGTTGCAGCTATATGTATGGAAGATGTCCCCATTATGTAGTGCATGCGATGCAATAGTTTTCACTGCAGGTCCTGATCAAACTAATTGTGTTCTGCGGTTGCTTTCAGGATTGTTTACTGCGATGAAACAGGCGAGGAGACTTCAAGTGTGAATGTGCATCAGCCAACGACATTTGCACATAAAAACCTGCAGATGGAAGGAATCACTGTATTTTGGGATGAGTTCTCAGATGTGTCCCGTGCTGGCTGTAAATCTTCACCCACTCCAGCGGTTAGTGTAGCGAGTCTTTGACATTTTGCAGGAAAGTCTATATATGCATGCGTGTGTCAGCCTTTTTAAAATATATCTTTTATTTTGCAGGAAACTGAGCCAAAGCTTTCCCCTAGCTGGAATCCTAAAATCATATCTGAGCCTCATCCTCAGTTTACAGAGCCGTTATCCTCTACGACACCCTTTGAACCGGTGCAGGTCGGGAGCCTCTGTGGTAAAATCGAGTTGTCCCTCACTCTGAAAAACAACTTGGCGATGCCTGGAGCAAAGGTACATTAAGCGTTTCTTAATTACAAAATACTATAAGCAAACAAATCCGGATTATTTCAACAGTCAATATTATGAACTTGGGGTGATTTCTATTAACCAGAGTGTTTTACGTGCTTTGCTTTTCAGCTGGATGTTGTCGGACATATTGATACACTTCTCATTCTTCTGTCCCCACGGCAAGTTCATCTTCTTCTGGACTTGTGTGGAGCTTTTTCTGGAGGAGGTGAGCCTCCTCTCTGTTGGTAGATGAGAGGCAACATTTCAATCAAACAGGGTAATACTGTCCCCAAATGAGTTACTTAGAAGTAGAGTGAATAGAGGATTTCCTATTCTTTTTGTGAAGGTGCGCAGGAATGGGCGAAGGATAGAAAGAGCAGACCCATGCAGCAAGAGGATGAGTATCGTCTCCATATGGAACTGAACCGCTGTCTGAAGAAGGATACCGCTGCGCTAGGAACAGACCCCGACCTCTTTGAGAGCCAGACCACCAGAACGGTGTCAAGTCGAGGTTGGAATGAAACACCATCCTCTAACCCTTGACCTTTCAGAGAAACCAGATGTTGTGGTTGCATCTATCTAACTGAATGTGTTCTTTCCTTTTTAAAACCCCTCTGTGGTTGGTGTAGATGACGTGTTCTTCTCCATGGCAGACATGGACATGTCTCACAGCTTGTCATCCCTTCCTCCTCTGGGTGAACCGCCCACCGTTGACTTGGATTTGTCACTCAATAGCAACTACTCCGCCTCACCAGGAGAATCTCCGTCTGCAACAGTAAGTCTTCACCTCAGCAAATAGCAATAAAATGTAATTGAATCATCATACTGACAAAATTAGGAGGTATTTGACTTGCGGGCGTTTTTAGTTTGTGTGGTCAAATTCTCCCAAATGAACCGTGTGTCTGTGTTTGTAGGCTCTGTGGGATGATTACATGGATGTACCACAACAAAGAGAGAGGCAGACGAATGAAGCTCCCATCCAGTCGCGGGATTCACAATTCTCTCAAAAATTACTGAGACAGCCTTGTAAGTATCACAATGTATCTGTATACATCATTTCAACACATTAAACTATTAAATACTAGTCCCTCTGTGGCCATGTGCTGAAGAGAGCGAAAGGAGTTTTCATTCTAAGCAAAGATCACATCAGCATATCCTCCTGATTAGAACTTTATCTGTTGTAACATACCAACACGCAGCTCTCTCGTGTGCCATTGTTGTATTTCAGCCCATCCATCCAAAACCCACGGTGACGAGTCAAGGCCAGAGCTGGTGTTGAGGTTGACACTGAGCAGCCTTGCCGTCTCAGTCCTCCACATCGACCCGCTGCCACCACCGGATGCTGCTCCCAGTCCCCTTGGCCCCATGGCTGCGCACTTCTTCAGCATGGTGGGCCCAGGCCAGCTCGCCCCAGCTGCTTTCCTTCAGTCCCGGACAGTGTTTAACCAGGCTTGCCCCCATGACCATCTGAGGTGCGCTTTTGTTTTTCACCAATTCCTTTTATTTAGCATGTATGTGTTTTATGTCTGTTTTGATCTGGGCTCTTATATTTGCAGGTTTGTGGCCCAGGGCCTAAAGATCAACTACGAGCACTGTCAGGGATCCAGCCTGCGGACTTTCAGCACTGACGTCTCCCTTGACCAGATGGAGTTTCTGGAGTGTCTTTTCCCCTCTGAGGCTGTCACTGGTGGCTCCCAAAGAGGCATTCAGTACACTGAGGTTAGTGTTTCAAGTCCAAGCTAAGCACATGTGGCAGTGCACTGAGCTTCGGTTGGTTAAACACCCCTTATACATGGATTGACATTTAAGTGTGATACTCACTACTTCCTCTGTCACACCTCAGCTCCTGACATTTGACACCACAACCGGTGGTGATGCGTCTCTTACCAGCTGCCTTCACCTACTTTACAAACAGGCTGAGCGCAGGGGCCCTCAGGTAACGGCACTTATTAGTCCAATATGAAACCACGACACTAACTCTTAACACTCAAAAGCTTCATGTGTGCCACTGTCCGGCTTTTAACTCATTCAACACTTTGGTTCTCCGTGCAGGGCGGCCAGGTTCGCCTTAGCACCATTCCTAGGAAGGCTGAGATCCAGGTGGAGCTGGGCCCCGTGCGCTCTGAGCTGGACATCAGCATCGTGGACCGTCTCAACTCTTTGCTACAACCTCAGAAGCTGGCCACCACAGAGCTGATGGCCTCCCACATGTACACATCCTATAATAAACATGTCAGCTTGGTAAGGGCTTCTCAAGGGCTTCTCAAGAACTACTATACATATATATATATATATATGCTCTCTAACATATCTTTATTGTAATTCTTTGTCCCTTCAAACTAATTTCACAGCATAAGGCCTTCACAGAGGTCTTCCTTGATGACAGCCATACTCCCACTAACTGTCACGTATCGCTGACTGTCAATGCCCCGTTGCTGGGCCTTGCCATCCGCTTCCCCATCCCTGACCTGCGTTCGGATCAGGAGAGGGGCCCTTGGTTTAAGAAGTCCCTCCAGAAGGAAGTACTTTACCTGGAGCTGGGAGACCTGGAAGTGAAGACAGAGTTCATGGGTGGCAGCTCTCCTGACCAAACCAAAATGGAGCTCACTTTCAGGGAGCTTATTGGTATGTGGTCTAAAGTTCCCTCTGAAGTTAATTTTTTTTTTATAGGAGGAATTGCTCTTTAAGTGCTTTTTATTCTTTTGTTTGCATAGGGAAGTTTCAGGAGGAGCCGGATCAACCAGCTGCCCGGTTCCTCAGAGTGTCCCACACCATGGATGGAGACATGACGACATCTGAGAGTGTAAAGTTTGATTGGCCGAGGTAAGTTTATCTAAACAGACCACAGACTGCTCTGTCCATTCAGGGGAACCCCCTCAGTGATGTTGAATCTCTGTGAGCAGGATTGTGCTGAAGATGAACCCCACTGCAGTCCACTCGATACTGGAGCGGGTGACGGCTGAAGATGACGAGGGTGCTGAGGACCATTCCCTTGAAGAGGAAGAGGAGGAAGGGGCTGCCCATTCACTGAAGGATGTGTGTGACTTTGGGAAACCAGAGCCGTCACCCTTTTCGTCACGAAGGGTCATGTATGAGAATGAAGAGGTATGTCATGGCCAATGGGCCACACTCAGCAAAAATGCTAATATATATTAGTCCATTTCTTAATATTGAAGTACTGAGAGCAACTGTATTTGCTTAGAGATGATCCAGGTGTATGAATACCACCTGATTGTTTAATGTTAGTCTGCTCTCTTTATGCAACTTGTCAATCACAAAAGGCTCTGTTTGGACCATTTATAAGGCATGTTATCAATGCACAGATACCACAAACCTTCAATAACCATATAGAAATGTTGCAGCCCACACATTTGAAAAAGTTCCTTTTTAAATTTGCTTAATAAAATAATTGTTGTTCCAGTTCTGATGATAGCATTGGTCGAACGCAGGTGGGTTTTGTGCAGGTGGAACATTTGCATTCAGGAGCGAGGGGATCTTCTGATTGATGCATTATATTGTAATGACAGATGCATCATTATGCAAACGGGACATCCGCAGTGCTTTGCATGCCTAACCTGTTGACAGAGCAGATGGTGACAAGCCCGTGTTGCTGGTTTCTTTTTTTGAACTCCAGATGGTCATTCCTGGTGATGTTGCTGAAATGACAGAGTTCCAGGAAAAAACCATGAACAACTCCCGCTTCATCCTTGAGTTGTGTTTCCCCAACGTGCAATTAATGCTCCCCAGCAAGGCATTTTATGAAAAACTACACAACAGGTACCACGTTTATGATACGATACAAGATGTGTACATGTGTTTAAAAAGAGAGGACTATCAAAATGTAGTGACTAAAACTGTATTCATCCCCATGAAATATATGATAAGATACTTAACCGCTGTAAAAAGTATATTCTCAATATTTTAGGATAAACAATGACCTGTTGCTGTGGGAGCCAACTGCTCCGTCTCCAGTGGAGACGGTAGAAAGCATGCCATATGGAGTCAGCCTCTCTGTCGCCAGTCAGTTGATCAACACTTATTCCAAGGACAGCTTCAGCCAGTTCCGCTCTACCGGTCCCGAGGGTGAGACAACAAAAAAACCATTTCCCATGAATGTGCATTGAGTCAGAATTGTAGTAGAAACATCTGCGAGGAAGTTGTCCCTTCATAGACGTGCTTTGTGTTGTGCTGACAGAGGACAGTGGCTCAGAAGAGGAGACCATGCACTATTACTGTCCTGCGTCTGACCTGGGCCTCAGGTCTCGCAAGAAGAAAAAGCCCAAAGCCCAGAGCAAGACCTCCCAGAGCCTGTTCTCTGTCATCATCAGTGTCAATCATGGCCTGGTGGCTCTTCAAACTAATGCTAAGGTGAGCAAACTCCTTTTTGTCATCGCTTACCCGGTTTTATTCAAACGTTCCTCGTATCGTGTTTTATGGATCGTGGAACTGAGTTTCCATCTTTCTCCCAGAAGGAGGATAAAACTCTACTGAAAAACAAACACGGCGAGTTCTGGCTGGAGGTGAAAAATGCCGTGTTGTTCAGTGTGACGCAGTACGAAGGATATAAAGACCAACACTACATCTGCTTCCACACCAGTAATATCTGCATGTACCATCAAGGTAAACCAACTGCACATATTCAGAGTATACTACCATATAACCATGCTGTTTCTACATCACTGTCATGTCATTCATATACGCATGTCTCCCTCTTGTTAATCTCTTCAGGACTTGTGGATGGAGGCACCTCTGTCTCAGACGTCAAGTTGCCGTGCAGGACGCATCCCCACTGGTTAGAGCCAACCATCTACCAATCCGAGACGTCCCCTGAGAGAGCCTCAACACCCTCGGAGGGTATCGGTCTCGAGGCCCGCAGCATGGTCTCCGTTGCTGTCAAAATCTCATCACAGAATGCAGAACGCAATGTCAAGGTAGATTACTCAAATCGCTGAAGTAAAAGGCCGCGCTGGCTGGCAGCACGGCTTTAGATCACCTCGGTATAGACTCCCTGTCTGTCAGGATTGCTAAAATGACATATACTTCAGATCTCAGAGTCGTGTAGCATAGTTCAGTGAGTTGTGAGCCAAAGAACGATTTTCAGATCGTTACATTTGAATAGCTTTAAGTGGCCTAAAGATGTGACACTACAGAGTATTTCACAAGAGTAAAAGGCAGAGATTATGTGTATTTGTGTAGCAGAACTTTTCTGAAGTATTTCCTTCCTGTCGATGGGGATATTGTCAATATGAATGATTTTTCTTGATCTATGCTCCAACCCAAACTCACCCCGTCCATTTCCCATCCGCTAACATGGAGGGTGCAGGCTTTATGACCTACACTATATTGGAGCCAACTACTAAGGGGCGATCAAGATGTTTTGGCTTCACTGTTATGCTGTCCATCTTCATATGCACTCTATGATGAATACATACTGGGAAACACCTTGGTGATGTGTTGATTATTGATGTATTCCTGTAACCACACCTTTGCAGTAACATCTGTTTCAACCGCATTCAGTAAACGTTTCCCTTATTTGACAGAACTGGTGTTTAAATATATCAGTCAGCTTGTTTGTTTTTTTGTTTTCTCTTCACTGTGCCTTTTCATTTAGGAATTTCTGGTTGCTGTTGGAGTGAGAGGAGCCACACTCCAGCACAGAGTGGTCTCTCCCAGCCTGGGCTGGTATGACCAGGTAGGCCAATGTGGAGCTACTCATTCACTAACTCTTTCACAGCCTCTTTGATTCTTTTGCCTTCACATAGATGTTAAGAGAGCATTAATGTAATACAAGAATATTACAATTGTAATCTTAATGCCAATTCATGTATCAACAGATTGTTGACTTTCTGAATGTTTCCGATGAGCCTGTGTTGGGTTACGCCCCTCCTACGTCTGTCACCACCCTACATTTACACCTGTGGAGCTGCTCTCTAGACTACAGGTAAATCAGACCTCCCGCTAAATAACGAGTTATCTGTGTGTGTATTGTGGGGGCACTTTAAAGATGAATTCACAAAAAGCAAGCTTGTCCTTTTTTAAAATTTTTAAATGTAGTTTTATTGCAATAATAATAAAAAACATTTGCCAGCTGACTGGCAAGAGAGCCGAAAACTAGATTTCATAGGAGGCAGAAGGAGACAAGCTCTAAGGCAATAGAGACCTCATATAAGACAGTATAACATAATCAGTAAGAAGAAGGAGAACAACAAGTGAAAAGGGTTTTCAGCTGCCAATACAGTATTCTAATCAGTTCCTCTCTTCACAGACCCCTTTACCTGCCACTCAGATCACTGTTGGTTGTGGAGACTTTTAGCATCTCCAGCAGTGTCTCTTTAGACCACTCTTCCTCAACACTCCGGTATGAACAGGCTTCTGGTTTTGCTGACACAACATTGAGCGATGTAATTACAATTGAGTTATTTTTGCTGAGTATAATGTGTTCTGCACAGGATCATTTTGGACGAAGCGGCTCTGTTCCTCTCAGACAAGAGTAATGCTGTTTCTGTCAATCTAGTGCGAGGTAAGTTGACTTCAGTGATGTCATTAAGAAACTGCTTAAAATGTTCAAATGCACACTTTGACCAACGTTTGCTTTTGGTTTTTTTTGTCACAGATTATGTCCAAGTGGTAGACATGGGAACATTGGAGCTGAGGATCACAGCTGTCAAACCGGGAGTGGATGGAAAGTTGGTAAGAGCTGTCCGTCTCTAACTGACTTTAATGTTTCAAACGTTTTTCTCTCGAATAGAAGGTTGAGAAATGTGTGCGTCATGTTTCACTGTCTCTCGGGTGATAGACGGAGCCCAGATTTGAGCTGCGCTGCTCCAGCGACGTCATTCACATCAGAACGTGTTCGGACTCCTGTGCTGCCCTCATGAACCTTATCCAGTACATCGCCAGCTATGGAGACCTGCTCCCCCCTGCAGAACCAGAGGCCAAACACAGCAGCACCACACAAAGAACCAAGGTCAGCAGTGACGCCACCAAGAGGCCCATATTACGTAGCTACAGTAGGATTGAAAAAACACTCCACTCCACTCTGGTCGTACGTTCTTATTTTGAGTATGTTTTTGGACAGGCGGAGTTTCCTAGCCGGCCCACATCTCAGACCCTGTTGCTCGCTGAGACTGAGCAGCAGATGCTGCAGGATCTGATGAGTGAAGCTATGGAGGAGACTGATGGGCAGCATGCCGCAGGGCTGCAGCAGAATGGTGAAGACTTTGTTCAGTGAACATTCAAGTTTTAGCTCCATGAATGATATCACTTAACTTGATTTTTCTGTTTTTGCACACATCTATAGGTGCATGTGAGGAGCGTAATCAAGACCAAGACCCGCCTCGCTCAGACCTCTTCTTGTTCCCGGATGAGAGTGGGAATTTTAACCAGGATTCAAGCCCCACTTACCCCATGCTTCACTCTCCTCTCATCACTCCTGTCCCGAGCCTGGCTCAAGAGACGGACGACTTTTGTATCCTGGAGACACCAGGTTCCAGAGGAGAGGTCAGGATCTACTCCTTCACACAGGTCTGGCTACGTCACAAGTATACTGAAAGTCTGTGGCTCACCGAAAGCAACGTGTGTTTCAGGATCTTGATCAGGAGCCAGTGGTGAAGCAGCTCACCTCGGATCCTGTGGAAATCAAAAACGATTACTTCAGTCAGCCTCTAGACGGAAGCGATTCCAGCCGAGGAGCCATGAACTTTCCCATCCCAGAGGTGCGCTACCTCATCAAGGAGATCTCTGTCATCTGGCACCTCTATGGAGGGAAAGACTTTGGGAGTGGCACTTTCACAGCCTCTCCTGCTAGAAGCCGGGGGTGAGCCAGTCACTATGTTCACACACGGTTTTGAATGTGCTCAAAGGGAAACAGACGTGTGTAAATTGTGTCCTTGTCTCCTGCTTGCAGCTCTACACCCCATAGCTCCCCCGCTCAGACTCCAGTCAGACAGGCCAAGGCTTCAGGACGGGCAGGAGGTGGAAGAGGAAGGAACCCTGACGTCCTGATGGAGATACAGCTCAGCAAAGTACAGTTCCTCTTTGCCTGGAATACATTTCTATTGTGTCACTCTCAAACAGGTCAACTAAATAGCGTCAGTCATTTCTTCACCATTTACCAGCTTTTCTTTGACCTTCTCCCCAGGTGAGATTTCAGCATGAGGTGTACCCACAGGGCCAGGTGGCTTCTGGACCAGCAACGGACCAGCCAGTCTCCCGACAGGTGTTCGTTGTGCAGGACTTGGAGATTCGAGACAGACTGGCTACTTCACAGATGAACAAGTTCCTCTACTTGTATTCTAGCAAGGAAATGCCCAGAAAAGCCCATTCTAACATGGTGAGGAAGGCGACACACTCACGTTAACGCGGTCACGTCTTCGCCTTGTGTAACTTCTTGTGTGCTTTCGGTCTTAGTTGACAGTTAAGGCGCTGCACATGTGTCCTGAGTCAGGCCAGGCTCCCCAGGAGTGCTGTTTGCGTGTTTCCCTGATGCCCCTTCGCCTCAATATTGATCAGGTAAAAGTCTTTGGTACGGATGATTTTATCAAAGATGCGTATCAGCGTCCTCGGTAACATTTAAGTGACAGCCTTGTTTTTTTGTTTCTTTGAAGGATGCACTGTTCTTCCTGAAGGACTTCTTCACAAGTCTTGCTACTGAAGTTGAGTTTTTCTCACCGCCTGCTCAAGAAGGTAAAAATTCATTATTCACAAGTGCCTTGAACTCGAACAGAATCAAACATACAGCCTTGCACACCGAGCCTGGGCGGTGACACTTGGAACATACTGGCTCCTGATACTATTTTGTTCTGCAGCTGTCTGTGTTTCCACAAAAAAAGCGGCTGCCCCAGAGATCACCTGCAGTTTCTCCAAGCACGCCAGCAGCAGCCAGGACCCGGCTCCAATCATCTCAGTGCCTGCTCAGAGACGTTTGAGCCACAATGGTTTCTGCACATCTGGCCGGGAGGAAGCGAACGACACTGAAGCGTCTGCTCCTTCTTTCACAGACCAACCGATCTTTTTCAGGTCAGCGTTCAATAACTAAACAAGGGAACCCCCTTATGAGGAAATCATTTCATTGCTTGTTTGTGTTTGGTAACATTTGCTTTTTCTAAAAGGGAGTTTCGGTTTACCTCTGAGGTTCCCATTCGCTTGGATTACCATGGCAAACATGTTGCAATGGAGCAGGTACATGGTCTAAGAGGCATGTGTACTAATTCCACATTATTTCACTTGTGCTTTATGAATGATCTTACGACTGCTCTCTTACAGGGAACATTTGCGGGGATCATTATCGGGTTGACACAGCTTAATTGTTCAGAGCTGAAGCTGAGGCGCTTGTGCTATAGACAAGGGTATGTTTATCTGAGTGATGCATCAGACCGTGTTGCTTATTATTTGATATCTTTGATTCAGCAAGTAATAGCGCACATTTCTTTTACACACAACAATAAAAGATTTATCTTTATCAAGTGTGTAATACCTGCAGAGAATCAAATATCTTTCCCAGGAAACTAATATTTGTCTGTGTTTCAGATTATTGGGTGTTGATAAGCTGTTTTCCTATGCAATAAACGAGTGGCTAAGCGACATCAAGAAGAACCAGCTTCCAGGACTACTGGGTGGTGTGGGACCTATTCACTCTCTGGTGCAACTAGGTGAGTACAGTGTGTGTGTGTGTGTGTGTGTGTGTGTGTGTGTGTGTGTGTGTGTGTGTGTGTGTGTGTGTGTGTGTGTGTGTGTGTGTGTGTGTGTGTGTGTGTGTGTGTGTGTGTGTGTGTGTGTGTGTGTGTGTGTGTGTGTGTGTGTGTGTGTGTGTGTGTGTGTGTGAGAAATACACCCGATTCAGGTGTATCTTTCGTGTAATGTATTGCCTGTTCTTAAGATGCATGTTCTGTTTTGTTGTGTTCAGTTCAGGGATTCAGGGACTTGGTCTGGCTCCCGATTGAGCAGTACAGGAAAGATGGCCGGATAGTCCGCGGGTTTCAGCGCGGCACCGCCTCCTTTGGAACTTCTACTGCTATGGCTGCTCTGGAGCTCACCAACAGGATGGTGCGGACCATCCAGGTAAAGTCGTCGTTCCACTGTTACTAAAAAAAGTCTGCAGAATACCAATGCATTCATGAGACATCTGACGAATCTGTTGTTGTGTGTCATTTTAGGCAGCAGCTGAAACGGCCTATGACATGGTGTCTCCAGTGCCTGATGAGAGAGACACAAAGAGGGTAAAACGGTTCTCCCATTACGGACTGGCTCATCAGCCCGTTGACCTGAGAGAAGGTGTAGCCAAAGCCTATACTGTAGTAAAAGAGGTAAACACACCAAAAGCTAAAATGACCAATGTTTTCACTTCAATTACAGTGATGGAAAAACCCCTAATGAGGATTTTGTTTCCGTCCACAGGGCATCACAGACACAGCACTGACCATCTATGACACAGCCACCAGGGAGCATGAACAGCGTGGGATGACAGGGGCAGTGGGTGGCGTTCTCCGCCAGCTGCCACCAGCAGTCGTAAAGCCACTCATTATGGCCACAGAAGCCACCTCCAATGTCTTGGGTGGAATGAGGAACCAGATTCACCCTGACGCACGGCAGGAGGAGTCTCAGAAATGGAGGCAGGGCGAGGAGTAATTCTTATATGCCATATGGTACCTGTCTGAAACCATGACTGCATAGAAGCAACAGCTGAAAAATGTGTTTAACTTTCTTTGAAAGTTGCATTTTTTTGAAGAGGAACACAGATGTGCACATACAGCCCTGGTATAAATCCATTACTGTTCATTTTGTGGCAATTTGAGCTACTGCGATTCAGCTTGCGTCAGCTAACCAGTTCCCTCACAGTGCCTTCATGGTTATCAGCATTGTTTAATCCAAGGATGTGTGAAGAGTAATGAATTATAAGCCACATCTTTATGTCTTTATGTGGATTTTGATTTGTTTTAGGATAGACAACAGCGTTTTAAATATAAAATAACAATGAAGAAATAGGCTGTTGTCTCATGAGGCACAACATTTGCTTAATTCTCAAGCAGCTCTGTTTACAAGTTGTCTAATCGTGTCAACAAACACTAATGTTATAGGTGTAATGACCCTTAATGTCTATAATGTGCTGTATGTGGGCTTTATTTACTGTAAATATTCCTGATGGTTAACATTTCATGCAAATATAGGAGAAGTATAGAAACTGAATGTGTTACAGCTGTGTAAAGTTCTGTTATCGGCACTATTAAGTGACTAAGAGTTACTTCCTCAAAATAATGACAGATGGGAAGACTATCCAAATTTGTTATAGATTTCAGAATTTTATTTTGAGCTGTGATCAATGTTGACTTTTCACAAACGCTGCTTTTAAATTTTAAAATTGGTTCAAATGTTTTATTGTGTCAGTCTGCGCTCACATTTTCAAGTGGTTGACAACCTTGTATTTACTCAAAATCTTGAAGCAAAGTCTTAATATCTTGCACAATTGTGGGGTTTTTGTTGTATGTTTGAATAGTGATATTCGGCTTGATATGCTGACATTTCATTTGCCCATTTTCTTGTTTATGTGGACAGCATAATATTTCGTGTACATAAGTGTATAGTTGAATTTGTATTAAAAGCATGAAAGGGAAATAAAAACGGTTGAATCCACTGAGCAGAGTGGTTTTTTGTGTGTGTGTGTGTGCTTGTATCCTAAAAACAACTCACTAAGTTTGTCGGCAGGAATTTTATTTTGAAATGTGTAAGCGGTTAAATCGGAAGTTGTTCTTTTGCCATGGAAACAAGAGGACCGGGCACATTCTTACAATATTGTGAAACTTGTCACGATACTCTTTTTGCACGTTTGACTCCTGTAGAAACTCTGAGGCGATGGTGGACGTAGCTGCTGAGTTGAGCAGTCTTTGTTTTGAGGCCGAACTAACTGAGGACGAGAAAGAGTTTCTTTACCTTCGTGCACGCTCGACTGGACTGACGTTTTGCGGGTGCGCGCACGCAGCTTTCCTTTGCAAACTGGTCCACTCACTGAGGTATGTTATCTGTGGGTCTATTTTTGAGTACCTGTGACACACAGGAAGGACTTAACAATAACTTTGACCATACTTAATGCGACTGCTCGAAGTCATTCTCATTGATTACCATTAACAGATGCACCATCAAGTGTCCCTCTGTGGACAGAGGCTCGTTGGCCTCTGGAGGAGACAGTGACGTGTGCATTGGGATACTTGGGATGGGTCACATGGGGAAACAGCTGCTCCTTGCCCTCCTTGAAAAGTCTGGCGTGACACCATCGCACATTAAGATCTCCAGTAGAAGACCAGAATCTGCAGGTACACTTGAAAGTCCAAATCAAAGTTAAATAGCAGTTCTGATGCAATAAAACTCACTAAATCAGCCAGTGTGTGTAATAACACACAAGACTGGTACTGCCTTATGTTTTCTATCCTGCAAGTGAAAAGGACTGTGTTGTCATGTGATTAAAATGAGTTGATTTAACCAAGTTACCTCTTGAGCTTTGCTTCCTTGTATACTGAAGAAGTCCTCCTTGTGTTTGCCTTTGTTGCTTCTTCTTTTTTTCAGTGGAATTTATCGAGACAGGAGTTGAGTGTTTCTTTGACAACCGCAGACTGGCAGCGTGGGCAGACGTCCTGTTCCTCTGCTGTCTGCCCTCTCACCTCCACAAAGTCTGTGCTGATCTCCGCTCTCACCTGTCCAAGCGCTGCCTTGTGTACAGCTTCATCTCTGGTGTGCCCATCACCAGGTACTCCGGGTACACACTCATACACATGCAACATTGTTGATTTTCAGTCACTGAATCCCTCTTTTGATCTTCTATTTCAGATTGGCTCAGCTTCTTGGACACGACTTCATCCTCAAACCACAGTATGACTTTGTCACTGGTGACACTGCAGATGTGTGGCTGTCTTGCCCTCATCTGACCACGGCTTTGACAGATCCTTTACTGATAGAGGCATCGTCTCCTCTTACAGTGACCGGTATGCCATGTTTCATTATTGCAGATGTAAGGGAGAGCATTTGGAATTTGTTGCAGCAAGGCTTCCCTCTTGATTTGACATTATTTACATTAATGAAGTTGTGTTTTTGTATATTTAAGCTGACTTGTGATTCCCATATTTAGGGGGCATTTCTGTGGGTCTGAACTGGGTGAGTGCAGTGTTGTACACCCTGCTAAATATCTGCACCTCTGCCAATCTGGGATCCAGCGATGCTCTCTCTCTTATCAACAACGTCCTTAAAGAGAAGTGTCCACACACTGTGGAATTAGATGCACACAGTTTCATCAGTGCATCACATGCATCCTCCCTTCACACAGAGGAGTGAGTGGAACTAAAAATATATATTTCTGCCATGTTTAACTTATTCCTGTCTGTCCTGATCAAACGGTTTCTTTTTTCCAGTCCTTTCCCCTGGATTTCTCTCACTGATGCCCAGACCGAGGAGACACCACTGCTGTGCTTTCTATCTAGCAGCACATCTATGCAACAGTGCATCTCTGCAGCATACAAATCACTGCTATGCGAACCAAATCAGACAGTTACAGTCTAATGTGAAACGTAACTGTATATGTTCTAAGGCTGTCCAGCACATGTGCCTATGCGTAAAGCGTGTTCCGTATGTTGCGCATTTTGTTTTGAAAATTAAAATGTAATAAGATTAATTTTTTCAATAAATAGGCCTCAACAGTGTTTTGTGACAGCTGTGTTTTTAACGGTTGTATTTCATACATAATCTGTGTAACCAACATAAGTGAACAACGTACACATGGTGTAAAACTTCAACACAATCTCGACGCTTGAGATTCGCAGATTTTCCGTCAACGCTCGAGAAAACGCGGAAGTGTCAAAAAAACTCGGGACTGTTTTTCCTGTGAAGCAGCAGCAGCGACGCGGAGAGAGATCCGTTACATGATCGCGCCCGTTATGGCCTGAGTTGGACTAAAGTACTCATCGTATCGCCGCACCGGACTACCAGCGTTACACCGTGGTGAGATAAAAGTTGTGTCTTGTGTGGCCGCAGCTTCTTCGGCTCTACTTTCTCGCTGCCTGCTCGATGGCGTTAGCTCGTGTGAGCTAACTAGCTAGCCTCCCAGCTAAAGTTAATGCCAGAGGTTGACGCTGTAGTAGAGCCTCACATAACGTGACACGAGTCGCCCCTGTGGCGTTAGCTGCTAATTTTCCATTTTCGTACTGTTGTTGAAATAGTCCGTTATTGTTACAGTTTGTTTCGTTAGTTTACCCGGACAGTGTTATGAGGCTAATTTCGGTGTTGTCGCTCCCTCCCTGTGGTTACTGGTAGGGGCGGGGTTTCATCTTTTTTAGCCACGCAGACTGAGGTGTTTGTCTTGCCTTTACAGCCATGGAGAGATTAGAAGCTACAGCAGAGCTCCAGTCACGGCTGTCGTCCCTCTCCTTCTCGTCGTTCCCCGGAATAACAGCCAAACAGAGCGACAACAGCCCGCTGGACAGGTAGCCTGTTGCTGCAGAAAAAGTGCCGCTTAGACAGCGACTGTAAGGAAACGCGTTGCTAGTTTTACTCCTTGCATCTTGACTGTCTTCTCTGTTTATATAATGTGATGTCTTTTTTTTGCTCCTCAGGCTCCCGAACACAGACCTTTCACAGAGCTGCACCCAAACCAAAAACCAAGCTGATATGGAGGAAACCAAGGGGGATTCAGAGCAACATTCTGAGGTATTTCATATTCAAGTGTGTCGGACGAGCTGTCAATGAGTGGCAATAATCAGGGAAGAGCAATAGGGTATGATTTCTCAGCTATAACATCAGTGTTGTGCTTTTTGAGGGTAATGCAGCGGCCCCTGCAGAGCTGGCCCCGGGGGAAGGAGGCGAGGAGAACAACAGTGCTGGGAGTTGTCAGCTCTCCGCTGAGATGAAAGGTGAGGGCCTGCAGAGCGTGCCATCATAACTGCTGCTTTGTGTTATCCATACATCTTTTAATACAAGCTTTACAAACCTCAGGTTTATCAAAGTTGCCGTTATGCTCTTTGTGAACCCGTTGCCATTTTGTGCCTCCTGACGGCAGCCCAGATGCCGCCCCTGAAACCCCCAACAACGTGGACATCGGCTGCAGTGAAGGAGCTGAAAGCGAAGCTTCGAACGGAGGACGACAGCGTGGTGACGGTGTACCGGGGCGACATCATGACAGTCCACGTGCCCACTGTCCCCGAGGCCAAAAAAGTGTGCTGGGAGTTTGCTACAGACGGTTATGACATTGGCTTCGGCATATATTTTGACTGGACTCCTGTCACAAGCCGGTCCATCACTGTGCACATCAGCGAGTCAAGTGATGACGAAGACGAAGAGGAGGAGCTGGGAGGTCAGTTACTGTAGTGTTGGCAGTTCAGAGTGTAAAGCGGCCTCAATGTATCATTCTTTAAGACACATATCAGTCGTTCTGCATTCACAAAGCACACCGTAGTTGTGTTTTTGTACGTTTTCCTCCAGCTGGGACCTGAGGCAGGGTGTTTGACTTTGTGCTTTTATGTGATTCCTGTTGCAGGGCCTGTCGGTAACGGAGATGTTGAGAAGGGCTCCAAAAGTCAAACCAACTCAAACTTGGCTGAAATCGTACCCGTATACCGCCAGGACAGTCACACAACCGTCCAGGGGGGGAGCCACGATTTTCCAGGTGAAGGCACCTACCTGCTGAAGTTCGATAACTCCTACTCTCTATGGCGAAATAAAACCCTTTACTACAGAGTTTACTACAGTGCCTGAGATGCCACTCTATGAATGTAGGATTTAAAAGAAGAATACTATTCGTAAGACCGATGAACTATTTTTGATTCAGTACTTTGAAAAAGATAAAGTTATAATATAAAAAGGTTAAATAGAAGCGTATCTATTTTTAGCACTGTCGGCTTGCGTTGCCGCATGTTGAAGTCACAGTCGGATGGTTTTGAATGCAACATCTGCTCCGATGTCTCACTGATGGATATTTGAAGAACCCTTGCATATGTGCCATGTCCCCGTGTATGCACTGTGCTATTTGGTCAAGTGTCATTTAACGTTAATTGTCTTCAGCTGAGACATTTCTATGGTAGCAGTGATCAGGGAACAGCGGCACAGATTTAATTTCACCTGGTGCTTAATCAGCAGCGCTCTAAAGAAATCTATGATTATGTTTTGTTGTTGTTGTTCAGTGTATTTATCCTTCTTCTTTGTATCGTAACTTATTTTTTTTTAATCTGTGTCAAATTGTATCGCGTGAAAATGGAGAATATAATTATATTATACAATGCACAGAGTTGTCTACTGTCATAGTGGTGTGTCGGTAAAAGATATATAAGTTCAATGTACTGAAGCAAGTGGTAACAGTTTACCAGAGTGTGCTTTTTTTTATGGCACAAATAAAAGCCATCCCTTATCACACAAAGCTCTTATTATGTAATATAGATTCAATATTTACAGTTGCTCGCCCTCCGTTTTAATTGACTGATTCAGAGGTAGCGAAGGGCTGTAATATTTCATCTAAATGCATTTTGTGCACAGGTCTATGTAAGTAAAGGTCAGTGTTTGTTTTTCAGTCTCCCCGGTGCGTTCGGCATACTTTTGATTGTGTTGCTTTGTTTCCGTCCCGGTTTCTAAAATCGATGAGTCTACCGCACTCACTCGTGTGCATGTTCCCAAAGATGTCTCAGACTGCTAATGCTGTATACGATGTAAAGCAACTGGTTTAATGCTTCCCATGTCTGCTGAACTGTACCTTTTACTGTTCGTCACGATGACATTTGTTCCTGAAATTTATATTCCACAATAAAGAGAAGATTGACTAGTTTTCTTTTTCATTCATTTGAGAATTGGATCAAACGTATTGGAAACTGTGATTAGTAGATAATAGTTTGGAAACTGAAGACCAGGTAAACGTTGCAAAATGACACTGAGGACATGTCATTAAGACAGCTGCTGTGTGTGTGTGTGTGTGTGTGTGTGTGTGTGTGTGTGTGTGTGTGTGTGTAGTCCCTCAACTGAATGCGTCTCGAGACGCCATCATCTCATAACAGTCTCACTGCTGATCCAGGATTAGAAAGCTGGTCCCCCGTGTTTTCATCAAATTGTGGCATTAGGGGATTGATGTAACTGTTACAGAAGTGCTGATGAAACCAGGTTTTATTTTCAGCTCTCCCTAAAGGCCAGTCAGACTCCTGAGTAACATCCCTCACATTTTACTTGATGTTCCTAAATTGATCTTGTGTGATGCCACTCCAGGAGACTCTGATTTGATTATTTTAAAAGGTGTGGACAGGAGATATGCAGTAACTTATTGATTGTCTTGATACTTTTTGCATATATTTGTTTCCATATATACTCAGATATGAATATATTCTCTATACATGTGCAGTCAGCCAATAATTGAGTATGAAGTTTGAGGTGTTGTTGTAATGATCTGCATTATAATGGAGGTGTATTTATTGTTTAGTCAAAATATCACTGAATGCACCAATCATTTATATTGGTAAATCATTTTGGGCTTCATACTGTTTCTTTAACAATGATTTGTTCAATAATGCAAAATGCTGTTTTTCATTTATGAACAATCAGTATATAACCACAAACATAACCACAGCCACAGAAATGACCATATCAGTGAATAAACAATTATCTTTACAGCCAACCATAAACTAAACTTACAAGCTTTTTAAAAATATAGCTGTGGTTTGTGTTTTTCCCCCAGAAAATTTGAAAGGCATGTACGTGATGATATACTGGTAACAATATACCGGCTGCTTTTTGTAATTCCACTTAATGTTAGCTCTTCTTTCACTTCAGCAGTTTACACAGACAAGACATTAATCAGACAAAACACATACAAAGATATACCTTTTTGTAATTTAAGTAATTCGAGTGTAAATAATGCATTGTTTCAAAAATATCTGTTAAATAACACCTAGCCAAACCATGCAGGTGTTTAACGATGGATAAACTGGTTAATTAGAAAATCAACAGTGCTGCAGTCTCAGCTGTGCGTTTTCTCGACGGCCTCGAGCTCGAATCAGCCAATCAGAAGTGATTACCGGAGCTCCGGGTTGCACCAAAGTAATGCCAGCTGCTGCTCGTGCGTTGAACTTCTGAAAGGCGACCTGAAAAGACATGGGGAGGATGAATTTCTATGTCCTTTGGTCCCTGCGTGACGCCCCCCGCCAGTTCATCAGGTAGGCTTTTAAAAATAATAGTTCTGTTTTCACACTGATGCAACAATTCAAACACGCGGCCTCGCCCTCTGCAGCAAATCCAACCGAAGTTGCTTTCAAGCGCACATCCCGCTGCCTCTTCCCAAACTCCTGGTCATCTTTGGTCTCGGAGAATGGAAATGCAGCGAGACCACAATCTCCGTAGATGTCCTGGTCAGTGCAGAAGTACCGGCACAGACAATTGGGACTCTCTCAGATCAAGCAAGGTATGTGAAGGAACGACATAAGCTGCACAACATATAACGAGTCTAAGTTGGTTTAAAAAAAACCTTTAAATTCAGGTGCTTGACCTGGGAGGGTGACTGGAGCGCTGACATTGTCACGGTGGCAGCAGAGAGAGGCAGGAGAGGAGTTTATGGCAAGATTATTCTCACCGTGTGTGGAGAGGTAGGAGGGTTTGTATTTACTGTCCCCAGTTAATGTTGCTGCTTTTAAGGAAAACAGATATTTTAAAACATACTCTATCTCATATAGCTTACAGTATAACTATTAGCTTCCTGGATCATATTGTCAGTGTTTTTTGTTTCATGCAAAGACTTGTGACCAGCCGCTAGATGAAGCCAGTGTCTTCAGCAGCACACCGCTGGTTCAAAGGAAATGTCCGTTCCAAGAACGGCAGGATGCCACTGATCTCTCTGGCACGTTGCTCCAAAGCGCTGGAAATGAAACTGTGAGATGAATGAGGTTAAAATTGTTTGGCCGTTATCTACGTTTTTGTTGCAACGTTTAATTATGTGTCCCGCCTTGCAGACAACCCTCAACTCCTCACACTTGGCTGACAGTGTTTGCTATGCTGACATTCAAGTGAATACAATTGACACCAGCGACTCCACTACGAGAAATAAACCCCCAGTTTGGCCGACGGTGAGTGTCACGCTTCAGACTGTCGTCTGCATGTATGGGTATGTGACTTATTCTGTGATGTACTCTG
Organism: Pholis gunnellus; assembly: GCF_910591455.1. Classification (NCBI taxonomy): domain Eukaryota; kingdom Metazoa; phylum Chordata; class Actinopteri; order Perciformes; family Pholidae; genus Pholis; species Pholis gunnellus. Next base: position 12,678,287 of record NC_136542.1, on the reverse strand, counting down.
CAACTGAAAGGACAAGACACCCAGACGGACTGTTATTAGTAAGAGAGGCCGCCTGACCTGGAGCACTGAGGACATGGACAGTCTCGCCACACAGGACACAGACCAGGCTTCCACCGCCAAGAAAATGAGGCTGTCCAGAATGAACAGCACAGAGGAAATGACTGTGCGGATACAGAATGAGAACAGAGGTCAGAAAACTTAACAGCTACTGCGGTCCCGTCTGAATGCACACAATGGGGTTTTGACAGAGCTCTGGCTTTAGTTTCAGTGTCTCCATCAAAGCGCTGGAGCCATACGATGTGTCTGAGTGACCCTGACACCGCCATCCTCATTGGAGGGGAGAGTGCGGATCAAAACTACTGCAAGGACTCCCTGTGGAAGCTCGAGTTGGGTCAGTGGAGTTTGTTGAATGACTTGTGTAGGCCAAATAGTTTATTGCATTTACACTGAACACGTGCTCTTTCCAGACAATGACTTCTGGTTCCCCATGAACTCCTCCGTCTCTGGACCCGTACCACCGTGTGCCCGAGGACACTCTGCGACCTATGACCCCGACTCTAAGTCGGTCTTTGTGTACGGCGGCCTGAGGGAGGGCCAGCGCTACAGCGAGCTGTACATCCTAAATACCCTGACCTGGAAGTGGAAGCTTGTTACTGTGGGTTTGTTGCGAGTTACTAACATGTTTGCGGTCTTCGATTTCCTATCAAAATTCTCAAGCAGAGGTATTGAAAACGTTTTCTTTTTGGTCCGTTTTTGTGAATCAACCTCCCCTTAGGCGAAAGGGAATGTCCCAAATTTGGCATATCATTCTGCTGCCTTTTATAAGAAAGAGCTTTTTGTCTTCGGTGGAGTTCAGCCAAGTCATTCTGCGGTGGAGAAATCCTGCAGCAATGCTCTGTACATCTTTAGCCCGGAGTTTGAGCTCTGGTACCAGCCCATCGTGGAGGGGGACAGACCTCTGCCTCGGTTTGGGTCAGTCTTCTTTTCCAAACTACTACAATGGATTTACTGTCATCCAAATACAGTCCCCCCCCCCCCCCCCCCTTTTTTAAATATTGATGCCATGTTTGTCTCAAACAGACACTCGGCGACACTGATGTCACAGAAGTTGATAATATTTGGCGGCCGGAAGACTGCTACCTACCTTAATGACCTCCATGTTCTGGATCTGGGTAAGATGAAGATTCTGTAGCTGCATTAGACATCAACTGTGTGTCCAGGTTTAAACTGATATTACATTTTTTTAAATTTCTTTATGAGTGAAGGATTCATGGAATACACAGCTGTGAAGTGTGGGAACATGCCACCCCTGCCTCGAGGGTGAGTACAGAACTAATCAACCTTGAGAAATGTCCTCGGCGTAGCCATCTGTTTTTTTTTATATTTTTGGTCTCTTCTGACAGACAGAACAGCATTTGAATCTAATCGGTTTTAACAGATCATCTCATGACTAAACACTATCTTTATTTAGCTCAATATGAAATAACAGTAAGTGGTTTAAATATGATGTAGACAGGCTTTAATAGGATATTGTTATATATATGAAAATATGTCCTTGCCTGTACGTGGACAGGTTTCATGCAGCTCTACCAGTTTCAGACAACAGGATTTTAGTCAGTGGAGGTTGCAGTGCAATTGGAGCCCTGCAGGATGTACATATGTTCAACACTGGTGAGTACGTCCCTTGTGCTACTTCAGTCTGATTATATAGTAAATACATTAAGACTATATCAGCGTGATCCGCTTTAGTCTATAATTGTTCAGTAAGGTCAGTGTCATGTCATGTGATCCACTCTTGTGTGCAGTGAACCCTCGTGCTTTGATTTCTCCTTTTTAGACACAAACATGTGGAGCCCACTGGTGTCTCCTGTGCTTTGCTCAAAGCCTCGCGCCGGACACAGCATGATACACTCGGGCTGCTCCATCCTGACGGATGCAGAGAAGCATGAACGGGGTGAAAATGCCAGCGTCCTCTGCACGTTGCTGGTGTTTGGTGGGTCAGACTGCTCCGGTACCTTCTACAACGACACAGTCAAGTGCACAGTGGAGATTCCTGGTGACAAGTGATGGGGGGGGGGGGGGGGGGGACAATTGTTTTTACTATTTATTTTTAAATAGTGGAGGAGTCTGTGATCTGCCTGACAGAAAATAACTGTAAAAGTCCTATTGGTTGTCTGTTTTTATGTTTTATAATTGTTGCGTGATGTAATCTGCAGCTTAGACATTTATGGTTGAGTCCTTTTTTTTATTCCTCGTATGAGTCTTTTTAATAATCCTACATACTTCCTCCACACTGGTAATGGTGAGCTCAGAGGTTTTGCACTTTGCATAACAAATCTCTGATCTGCATGTTGTACACATTACTCTGTCCAACACATGTCAGTATGTATTTGAGGGTCAAGTGAAAATGTATGTCAAAAAGCCAATAAATATTTTTAACTCAAGTTTTCTTGTTATTGAAAGTAACAACACTCAAATGGGATCATTTTCAGAGCATTTTATTTCACAATGTACAAAGTGGCATGGCTGTCAATAAAGCTGCTGAGGTATTCTATGCGCGCAGATCAGCAGGTGTGTCGGGCTGACACGATGGGTTTGTCACTTTGAAAGCTTCAATCTCCAGTAAGGTTTGGTTTAACCTGTTAATGGTTGGATACTGCCCGACATCCACTTTGAACCTGTGGAGGTTAAAGACAGAGGGGTCATGCGAGGGTGCTTCAAGTTCAGCAGGTTAAGCAAAGCGGGTGGTTTCATTTCAACAAAAGGTAAATAAACAAATTCATGTTCTGCTCTTGTTCAAAGTGACCTGAGTGTTAATGAGGTTTTTATGAATTGTCTGATTACATACCGCTCTGCATTGTAGACTTGTGGGACCAGACAGATGTCTGCCATGGATATCTGAAAGGTAAACAAAGCAATGAGTCCAATAAAAAGTATCTGCTCTATATCGCGCCCTCTCCATGCTTTAATGATCGCCATGCCTCTTACCTCATCACCTACGCAGTATTTCCCCGCTGTCTGCTTCAGAATGGGCTCAAGAGCTGGAAGGAAAAGGTACATAATCATATTGCAAAGGACGTCGAGTGATGAAGGCTGAGGGTGTGCAGGCTTCCACCTACCTTGAAAGCCGCGATCAATGAAGTGCTGAGCCCACTGCACCTTTTCTGCTCCGATTTTCTGAATCACGTGCAAATTCTGAAACATCCAGGAATTAATATTGTGAGGTTATATATGCGTTGAGACTGTATTTTTGTATCGTGCCACACCTGCAGCCTGTTTTTCTGTTGGACTTTGACTCTTAATCATTGTGACTGTGCTGCTCTCACCTGCAGAGGCTGTATCCCGGAGGCAATGACATCACTTATCATCCGGACCTGGGCACGTTTCTGTGGGTCTGCGGGCAGAAGCCGAGGCCCTGGCCTGGTCTCATCGACGTATTGGATCACAGCCAGCTGTGTGGGTAAGAAACCACTGTCAGTATTTAAGTTGGTTAACTAAAATGGTTTGTATGATTGCATGGGTGAAGAGTTTGGGGACTTACTGACTGACAAAGGGTGATGCCATCAATTTCAACTGCAGGCACTTGTAGCATGGGGTTTAATTTCTTGTACTGTTCAGTAAGCTTGAGCACATAAAGAACAATTGGGAGACAAATACAGGATTGGCACAGACTGCCCAGTGCCTCATGCTAATTATCATGCAGGCTACAGTATGACATCTCTGCACTGATATTGATCCTGGGAATCTTTACTGTACCTGCTGACCTCCATCTTTGATGAGATTGACTGGAACTTGGTCATATTCAATACCTTTGAGAGCAAAAGCTGATGCACAAAATGCAAATTATGAAATTGTTGTCATTGAAATGCTTTAACTAACAGCTAAGTAGTCAGATGATGTGGCATGACTTACCAATGCGAACCCTCCAGGAGCAGGAGCTTCTGAAGTATCCATGAAGAACAGGCTGTATGAAGAAACAGATCAAAACAGACCACGGTCAGTCCATTTGAAAACACATCAGTCTCCTTAGACATAACTAAGTAAATTAAAATGTCATGTGTCAACTGGTTCACCTTAGTTTGAGATGCCATAGCTGTTTTTGCTCGAGGTTTTTCCTTAACTAGACAGAATAAACTGTTGCAGACCGTTTTTCTACAGTTTCACATCTCTAGCAGCCAATAGGAGGTGCTCCTAAAATCCCTCCTACCTACTCTTCAGTCCATGACTAAGCAATATCTGTCCGTCATATGGTTCACATTAAGTGCACACACACACACGCACACACACAAGCAAACGGCTAACAATGTCATTACAGTACCTTGGCGAGGAAAACTAAGGACAAGTGCATTGTTGTGGCTGTGATATCGTTACGCTAAAGATGAGCTGTGTTGCTCAAACAGACATAGATTATGTCTTTCACATTTCCCAGCAAAGCATTGTACGTTCACTGATGTCACATGGACATAGCTCTCAGCCCGACTCAAGCTAGTTTTAGCAGAGATCTTGGCCACAGTTCAGCTCTGGGTTGCATTAAGAAAAAAAATAACTTCCAGCCAGCACATGGAATAGTGAACTGTATTTCATCCAATGGTTAGCCGAGTTCTACGTATAAGGCGGGATTATCTAAAACGTCAACTAGTGATTGGATGGAACGTGCCCCCAGTTGACCAATTAGGCTGCGTTCTTTGTGGGCGTTCTAACATGTAACGAATAGGAAGCCTCGGATTTCTCCAGAACCCGCCCTACAGGTAGTACGTATCCGTGACGGACAGCCCTGTCAAAGTTGTCCTCGGCTCGGCTGGCCACCTGCGGAGTTGGGTAAATAAAGTAGGCCCACGTACATTCAATACATTAACAATTCCCACCATGGCGACTACAGCGTTAAGAACAGTACTGAAGGCTAAGGTAAGATTCCAATGTTTAAAAACTGGAAATGTCGCCGACAGGTTTGACAACTCACGTTGTTTATCAGAGCAATTTGTCATGTGCTGCAGGATTTACGTCTGGGTTGCTTTAATGATAATGCATTTTATTTGTGCAGCGCTATAAAAGCTACTCTAATGCACTTTACATGGTAAAAACAGCAACAGAAGCAATATTACAACAACGGTGTATAAACATTTAAATTGCCTTACAGGTGTGATTAACTTCACTAGTTTATTCTCTTCAGAGGATATTCTGCGTGACTGTAGGCTTATGAACTGATTTATAGTATGAAACAAGTGGCAGACTTCAGCTATTCTGTATATTTCAACCACTAAAGACTTCCCACTCTCTTGGCTGGACTGCATTTATTCTTCCACTCCAGTCAGATTGACTTAATTAGTCGACCTGAAGCCTTTTTATTCCACACTTTGTGGCTGCTCATTATTCTTGCATGCTTTCAGGGTAGGCTGCAATTGAAAAACCACTGGTTTTTGCTTCTTTAATCTTTAATGTATTACAAATTATGTAAACAAAAACTACAATTATAGTTCCTGTACAGATTAATAATGCATTATGCAATTGCTGATTTCATTCAGACTCCCTGCTTGGTTTCTTTCTTAGGTTCCACTTAAACTTGGCCGCATGTGCTACTCCTCCTCAGTGGTGAGTTGAGAGCAGTGTACAGTTAATTGTCAGACTGCTAATACACTTAACAGCAACTGTAAAGGCGAATACATGAACATGAACACGTTGCATCTCTCCTCACAGCCAACCACCAAGCTGTTCATCGATGGGAAGTTTGTTGAATCCAAAACATCAGAATGGCTGGATATTCATAATCCTGTAAGTATTTCATCTGGACTGGGTCGAGAAACGGTGCACTTATCGTGGTAACCGCCACCTAGTTGGGTTAGATTTATCCTTCGCTGTGGTTTAGTAACTCTGATAAGGCTCAAAGCAGCAAAGTCCACAGAGTTGCTTAACCTGTTTTAATTGTTGATTGTCAATGAGAAACATTGCATGAACTTCGACAAGTCCTAACCTAATAATCATAAATGATTTCTTAAGGACTGAATGTGGAAATCCTGTTATTCGTTTCTGGATAAACTTTGACCGGCAGATTTTTGAAAGTCCACATATCTTAGTTAAACATCTGCTAGGATTCCCTTGTTACCTAAGGTTTGATGAACTCAAACAGCCCCTGCTGATTAAAGCTGAGTCATCTTTGGTGTATTAACGTAAAGTTACTCCTTATTTTCTCCTCTGCAGGCTACCAACGTGGTGATCTCCCGTGTACCCAAAGCCACCCAGGAAGAGATGTCGGCTGCTGTGGACTCGTGCTCCAGAGCCTTTCTCGCCTGGTCTGAGACCTCCATCTTGAATCGGCAGCAGGTCTTTCTGCGCTATCAGCAGCTTATCAAGGACAACATTGTAAGTCAAACGGGTCAGAAAGTTGCAACTGAAAACAAGAGTGCACTTTTTTTTTAGCAGCGTTCAGTTTGATTCTATTTAGTTGAACAACTGTCACATTTGACTTCTTTTTGCAAATCAGCGTTTTTAACCTTTCCACATTAGTCCAGAGCCTGCTGTTTACATTTAAAAAATACTACGTCTGTAGTTTAGATGATATTAAATCTAAAGCTGAGAACAAAGGACTGACATGAGGGTCATCTTGTGTTCCAGAGAGAACTTGCCAAGGCCATCACTGTGGAACAAGGCAAAACCCTTGCAGATGCAGAGGGGGATGTATTCAGAGGCTTGCGTAAGTGTATCACCCTCACACACGTGTGTGTGTGTCTGTGTGTGTGTGTGTACACACACCTTTACAGAGGGCAACATCTCTTTTCTTTGCAGAGGTTGCGGAGCATGCCTGCAGCGTCACCTCTCTGATGCTCGGTGAAACCCTGCCCTCCATCACCAAGGACATGGACACCCACACATACCGACTGCCCCTCGGGGTGTGTGCCGGCATCGCACCCTTCAATTTCCCTGCCATGATCCCTCTCTGGATGTTCCCCATCGCCATGGTGTGCGGCAACACCTACCTGCTGAAGCCATCAGAGCGGGTGCCAGCCTGCGCCATGCTGCTGGCCAAGATGCTGCAGGATGCCGGTGCTCCAGACGGGTCGCTCAACATCATCCACGGCCAACATGCCGGTAAGAGTTGGTCTCTTACCTGGAGCTGGTCATTGTGAGAATCTTTAGTGTAGATACAAGGCAGTGTGGGTAATGGAACTGTTAATTAGAGCAGATGTTTTTGTGCCACAGCTGTGAATTTCATCTGTGACCATCCGGCCATCAAGGCAATCAGCTTTGTTGGCTCAAATCAGGCTGGGGAGTACATTTACGAGAGGGGCTCCAAAAACGGCAAGAGGGTCCAGTCAAACATGGTGAGTTAAGATAAGAGTCAAACACAGGTGTAAATGTCTGACACTTCCTGTAAACGTCCAGCAGGTGGCAGCATTGGCCAACAGATTCTTGTTGTGGTTTTGATCCTCCTCTCTGCCAGCTGTAAAGATGAGAGAAGCTGCAAAACAGTAACTGCAGCTGTGAATCACTGTTTGTCCATCAGCCATCTGTCATAAGGACTCAAATGTAGAACACATTTACGATATGAAAATGTTTAGGTTGTTTGTATATAATTCCCCGATGCTCTCACTTGTGACTCAACCAGCTGCTGTGATGTGTGGAGATCACACAGCAGAAGGCTAACCGCTTCTCATGTACTGTAGGGAGCCAAGAACCATGGTGTGGTGATGCCTGATGCCAACAAGGAGAACACTCTGAACCAGCTGGTGGGTGCAGCGTTCGGGGCCGCAGGACAGCGCTGCATGGCTCTGTCCACGGCCATCCTGGTGGGCGAGGCGCGGCGCTGGCTGCCGGAGCTGGTCGAGCGCTCCAAGGCTCTGCGGGTGAACGCAGGTACCGCGCCCCGTCACTCCACCCTTCGCCCTCTCTCTCCTGAGCCCCCGTTCCCCCCCCTCCCCCGAGGGCCTTTTGGTTTAGTCATCCCGTGGCCACCCACGCCGCCCTGACCACACCTCTCGCCTTTTTGCCATGTTGTAACTTCACATTGGAATCAGCTGGGAGCGAGTGCTCGTTGAGTCAGCCCTGCTGCAAATTTGTGGCCAGATCTGCGGCCCAGAACTAAATGGCGGTTTAAAGCATCAAATCCTTTGAGAAAGAACGTTGATTTGGAGTAAAATGGAGAACGATTATCCCTCTTTGCTATATGGATTCTTATTTTTGTAGTGCACAGGAAACCCTTAAGTATCCATTTTTGAGGGAGTGCCTCAGGGTGCCCCTCGTCCTGGTTTTGCGTGTCTGTAGCAAAAGACATATTTGAATGTCGGTGTCAATTTAACGAGCTCACATCACGCAAATGCCATAGTATAGCTGGTTGTTTTTGGGGCCCTGCTAGGAGACCAGCCTGGTGCAGACGTGGGGCCTCTGATCAGTCCGCAGGCCAAGGAGAGAGTCTGCAGTCTGATCCAGAGTGGTGTGGATGAGGGCGCCGAACTGCTCCTGGATGGCCGAAACGTCAAGGTCAAGGGTTACGAGGACGGCAACTTTGTGGGTCCCACCATCATCGGTAACGTCAGAGTACGTGGGTTTAACTACTTTATGTATTTGCATCGGAGAACTATTAAGAACCACTCTTAAAACTAACCTGCCAGTAAATATGTCCACGTTTTTTTGCTCCCCCAGCCTGAGATGAAGTGCTACACTGAAGAGATCTTCGGGCCTGTGTTGGTTGTTCTCGAGGCAGACACTCTGGATGATGCCATCAATGTGGTCAACAGGAACCCCTATGGCAACGGCACAGCTATCTTCACCACAAATGGCGCCACTGCACGCAAATACACTCACGAGGTGGACGTGGGCCAGGTGAGTGGCTGCAGCCTCCAAATGTGTTCCTCTGTTTTGAGAGAAAGGAGACATTCACATCCCTCTGTCATGTCTAAACAGCATCTCAAGTAGGGAGCACATCACGTTTCTGTTTGAAAACCTTCACACACACAAAAAAACGATTATTTTCCATGTCAAATATAGCCTTGTTTGTCCCTAACCTAATATACACACATTCGGCAACCCTCTTTGCCCCCACTTCCCCACCAGTCAAGACTACAAATAGCTACAGCAAATATGTGTCTGTTTACATTAAACAGGGGGACATTTTTCTTGGTAGTATTCGATGAAATCTTTAATTAAACTCAAAAGGGTTTCCTAAGGTCCTATTAAGCGTAAATATGGCCAGCCTTTACCCTGCTTGTTTGACTGTGGAGCCTTAGTTATGTCCTGTGTTTGCTGTTCACATGTCGGGGAATGCTGTGCAGGCCATGTGCTGTTCTCCGCTCCAAACCTCGATGCAACAAACATCTACTTTTCCTTTTTTTCCTCCCCGCACCTTCGCCAAAAGGCCTAAGTGTGCCCAAACCTATTCCCGCTGTTTCAAACATTCTAAACCAACCAACCGTGCCATGCCCCTACTGCCTTCATAACAAAGTGTTTTATTTAGTTTCTCTTCCCTTTCATAAGAACATGCTGTGCTTTCTAAATTGCAAATATAAGCCGCAGGTTTATCTTTGTTTAGTGAGATCATGTTAGCTTGTTTTTTAAAAAGCATGGCTATACCACATCTCTCATCAGCCGCGTCTACCTCATCCTAGCAATTTAGGATCCCGAGGAATTGTTTTACAAAACTTACACTTATGGGAATGAAAGGGGAAAATCCTTGTTTTCTGCAGGTCGGAGTCAATGTTCCCATCCCTGTTCCACTGCCTATGTTCTCCTTTACTGGATCAAGAGGATCCTTCAGAGGGGACATGAACTTCTACGGAAAACAAGTATGAAACAAAACAATGCATCCTATTGTTGCATGGATAGGAACTACACAGATCTAGCAATCACAGTTTAGATGTAAATGGATTTTTAAATTTTTTTTTTACAGGGAATCCAGTTCTACACACAGATCAAAACTGTAATCTCACAATGGAAAGCTGAAGATGCCACCTTGACGGGTCCTGCAGTCACTATGCCCACCATGGGACGCTAAATACTCCCAAGTGCTGAAGTTCAGTCTGACACACCAGAAGATCTAGACACCTCTTCTACTTAAAAGACACTTGTGTATAGGGGTTGAAGTTCTTACCGGTACTACCACCACAACCTTCATCGCTTTATTTCGCGGCTGCTGTCCCCTCTTCCCGATACTGTGTACAAAGCACCGAAGGTTTTAATGGTATGGAGTACCGGCCTACTTTCACCCCTGCTAATTCCGTTAAATGTGAGTAGTTCATTTACACAAGATATTTAAGAATTATCCCCCCTTTTTAAAGACTTTATATCAGATCTGTACAGCTGAGGCAATGTTATTGGATTGTATCATTTCATCAAATAAAACACCAGTATTGAATTTCTTGTCTTTATTTACACTTCAGTTTAATCCCCATAAATGAAGGTGTCCATAGACACTGCATCTTGTATATTATTATTATATTACCACGCCTTGAATACATGCATGTATAAGATATTTATGAGCACCAAAACAGCATCTTGTATTCTACTACACACATGATTGACACTCATGTGCAATGTGGAGAACTGAGAGCGGTGGGTATATCCGGCAGGCTGTTTGCGTTCGAGGGCAGAACGGGCTCAGGCGCCTGGGTGATGAAGGTCGCCGGGGAGAGCTCCTCTCTAATTCTGGAAGACAGTCATCATTAAGCAACGCTAAAATGCAACTGTCTTAATAAATCAAACGTGGGCAATCGTGTTCTCACAGCCGACGCTTTTCCCTCTAAACATGGAATGTGGCACCAGTAATTGCAAGGATGAGATACAACTTTTATCCTCGTACATTCCTTTGGTGTCTCTTACCCAGCAGCATCGCTGTCAATAAGGCTTCTTCTCAGAGGAGGCTGAGGTTGGCTGGCTTTCCTATCAGGAAAAATGCAGAGTTGCAGTTAAATACAGAACTAGTGAAAAGCCATGTTTCAGCACACTGGTGTCTATTCACTCCGGCCTGCAGACTGTCTTGGAAAGGGGTTACTCTGGGTTAACACAATGCACATGTACTTTTGATGCCGCTAACTGGGTCGCCAAATGTTCCGTGTTATTCTGCTGGACTAGGTGCCAGACCACTGTTAACATGAATACACATCTCCTCTGGCCCGCCGTACCCCCATACATTCATGTCCCCCTGCGCACTCCTTTTTGAAAATCATGTTACCAGCTGCTCCCTGGCCACAAAGCGTTCAAAGAACAAAATAAACTGCAAGTGCACGTGAAGAGGGGCCAATGGGGCTGAGAGCAAATCGACGTGACCAGATGTTTGTTTCCAAGCACACGACTCTGTGGCTGGGCCTATTTTTACTATTGTGCCCAGACTCTTTCTTCATTCTTTTTAAGCAGCTGGATGGAAAAGAAAATTGGTCGAAGCCTAACTGATGTTTTATGGTATCCTCTTCTGCTGAGAAAATGGCTGTTTATAACATTAAAAAGAGGGAGGAGTCACCAGAAGTTCAGCCTGAACTGGTGCTTGGTGTCACTGCACTTTGTTCTTCAGAGGTAATTGATCCACAAGTCCATTTTCAGGGATTTCAAGAGGTAATTTTTTTAGGATGAAGTTAATGAGTGAACAAGCAACAAACAAGCCTTTTGCTCAGACAAACACAATACAGTTATTGGTTGTTGTTTTTTACCTTTCACTCTGTCCATTCATTTTAGCAAAGAGCAGCCTGATCACTTGCTCCTTCTGCTCCCAAGTTAGATCTGAGAGTTCAACTTTGCTGCCTGGTTGATGAGTCCTTAAAAAAAACAGGAAAAATGTATGTTAACCCCTGTTATTGAACACATATTTCATATATCGGCTGTATTGAGATGATCCATGAAGAGTGCAGACCACTGAATGTGCTGCATGTTACTTGGTGCTGATAAACACGAGGTCTTACGACATACACTGTTGTAAAAGTCCTGGAAATGATGGGAAGCGGACCTACCACACTGTAGCCTCCTCCATGTCTGAATAGACAGAGTTGGTGCTGTGGGGGCCTTTCTGAAAGGTGCGGATAGGTGGGAACTTTAGTTTTCCTGCTGTGGCTTGTCTCATCTCCCAGCGATAAGCCTGCAGCGCCTCCTTTTTGTATTGCAACCTGCTGGCCATGATCTCCTGGTTCACCTCCGCCAGTGCCTCGTGGAAGAACTGCTCCAGCTCTCTGCGCTGCTGCACAATGATGCACGCTAGCCGCTTGACCTTCCCCAACTCCCTGTCCCGCATGGAAAGCACCTTTTGGAGCTTCTTCAACTCTGCCTGGTTGCTGACCAGAGTCACCTTCTCCTTCTCCTTCTCCTGTCTCTCGGCTTCCCCAGCTTTTAGCTCGAGGGCCTGCTCCAGGGAAGCTACCGTGGCCCTCAGTTCAGATAGCTCCTTTTTTTGGGCCCCCATCTGAGCTGCGTTTTTCTTTACCATCAACTCAAACGTGTTCTGGGTGAGTAGACAGAAGAGCAAAGTAGTAAAATGGAAAATTCTTTCATTTGCATGCCAATGTAGAGCTGGAACAGATAATGGTTTGTGTGCTAGCCCGTGCTTGCTGAGTGAGTGGCCAAGGCTTCAACACGGTGGATTTACTTCCCTTATTTACTGTCATCAGAGGTAAGATTAATGTGCCAAATATTTATTTGTTTTAAGGAGTCGGTGCCAGAAACCTGCGAAGGAGAAGCCACTGAATTTGAACCTCATACACCAGTGGAAACTCACCACAACCACTGCCCGCTGAGAGGCTGGGTAGCAAAATACACAGGGTCAGCACAAGTAAACAACACAAGGGAAAAACCACCTGAAATATATTCTGCACAGGTCTAACAAGTGCTTCATAACTGAAATGATTGAAAATGACTTCATGGGGGCGAATGGTTTCTATCCCAGGACTGCCGGTGCCTAATAGTAACGCTGCTGTTTGCTGTTCTACGGCTCAAACATACCTTGTCCAGAGCCAGGGAGGCATTTTCCTTTGCCATTGAATTTGTCAATATCTGCAGTCGCTCTGCCTCCTTTATGTGATATTTCAGTGCTTCGTTGAGACGGACGTTCTCCTTGAATACAGAGCGCGAGGCATCATCCAACTGCCTGAATAGTTCACAGGACAAACAAAAAAAAGCCTCTGACAAAAGTGTCTCTGATCATGGAAATATTCTTCTGAATGTTAATTTCATGCCAAACATAATTCGCTCTGTTTCTTGGTTCCAACACACAGAATTTACTGGGTCAGAGTACTTGACTTTTGTGTGTTCAAAATTAAATCAATTACGGACACTAAGACCAAACGGGCAGGACCACACCAGTATCAATGTTGATGTTTTATGAGCTGCAAAAAATAACTAAACATAGCAGTGGTGAAATAAACGAGTCAAAAGTAATAAACTATGGTCTTCCCCACACACATTACACTCCTTTGTTCCGAGGAGGCTGAAGATGTGATCATTGGCTTGGGTGATGGACATTATCTGAATGTGACCAGCCGGTGTGGTCGAGTAAAATAACTATTAGTTGGTAGTTATATATATTTTAAATACATAAACACTTGCGTGAGTTCATTATTATTTCTGTGCGTTCTGAGGACTTCCAAGTGCAGTTTAAAAGAATAAAATTAGATTGTAAAAAGAGACGGCGGAAACACACTCACACAATGGCTTCATTGTGGGCCCGCTCTACCCCCAGGTCTATGATGTGCTCAGCTTCCTTCTCCAGGAGATCCTGCAGGGAAATGTGCTTAATGTGAATCTGTCCATCAACAGGGGGCCAGGTCTCCACATCTATCCAACTGTTTGGCTGATATACTTTCAAACCGCATCTATTTCACCTCATTATTAGTCAGTATCTTCCAAATCGATCAGAGTCGGATCATTTGACTTGACCGTACCTCTTTTTTTATGAATTTGCACTCCCTTTTGTTGAGGTTTTCCCTGTGCTCCTTATCGGCAGCATTCAATTTCTTTCTCATCTACAAAATAAAAAGGTCAAAGTTATTGGTTGCATGAACATCCTGACAACCGCTCCTAATAGGAAACTAATAGGAAGTTTGTTTTACTCACATCACTGAGCTCCTGCTCCACCTGGGCCCTCCTCGTCTGGAATTCCTCGATTTTCTTCATCCAAATTGGGATCATATTGAAGTCACTGGACTTCTCTCTGAACATTTCCTTCATCGCGTTGATTTCAGTTGTGTAATAATCAACCTGTGGAACACAAAATGAAAAACATTAAATGCGTGCCTTTACTGTCTTCACTAATCTGCTCATCTATATACAGGACTAGAGAGTCTGTAAAGTTCCCATAAGTGCAGCTTGGAACAGTTTGGTTGGAAGAGTTTCATACCATCACACAGGCCTCACTCTCTTTAAACCAACTTAAGCACAGATCAGTCAGGGCGAAACGCCTCAAGATGCAACTGTGGCAAAGCCAGTCTGATCAAAAATGTGACAAAATGACCAAAGTCATGAGAGACTCGCAAAACACTCACCCACAAACATGTCCATGACGACTAAATGAGAGGTTATCAACCAGCTGATTACCACTTTAGGCCTAATCGTTGTTCTTAACATAACTCCGGACATGTTCATCGACACAATCGAACCAATCGTTATGCAAGTTGGTTTGCGTCGCATGCAATTTTCACTCTGTGTGATCTAATGGTCAACATCCCCCCAAAAATATCCCTCAGTTTCACATTAAAAGGGATTGCGTGGTGACGTTTTTTTTTATGCCTTCGATGGAGTAGCTTCCATTAGCTAAGTCAATTTTCAAGATGAACCCTTTTATTGCCCCACGTTTAGCGTAAACCACATGACAAGTACTCTTTCCCCCTCACTGGACCTGTGGGACAGTTCCATACATGTCATAAATAGGGATGTTCCAAATAAGTCCAGACCATGCCTCTTTTTTTTCCTCCTCAGAAGCTTATTGCACTCAACTTTACCAGCATGAAGAGCTGGAAGATGGAAAAACAGCTGCTACCAACAGAAGCAAACGTAGATTTGAATTATGTCCGTTTGATAGCTTGATCTTAGCGACAAGCAGCAGAAGTCAGTGGGGATAAAAGGGGTCAAAATAAGGTGTATATTATGCTAACTAAACTTTTATTTTAGAGTACGGATCTGTGTCACAGTGTGAGATAAGGTCAACGCATCGAGATCAGCAGTGTGACTGCCTTTTCCCAAGCAAGCATTTTTAATTTGTAATTCTGTGACCACTGAGATTAAAATAGCAAAACACCATGTAACTCGGAATGTGATGGTGTGTTGTTGTTGTTGTTGTGTTATGGTCTCGCTGTTTAGTTGTTGTCTTCTTATATAATAAATGTCAACATAATTGCACACAGGACAGCAGTTAAGACACGGCTCAGCACATTTTGTTAAGTTGCTCACAGTAAATCACAGCAATGGCAAAGGCTGGCTGCAGCATGTTTGGTGGGCCAAATGAAAAGTCGCATTTGTTTTATTGTGCTTTGTTTGAAAATGAACTCACCAGTTTGTTGTGTTCCTCACGTGCAACTCTTTCTTGACTTTTGAGTCTTTTCTGCAGCGTATTGATCTGTTAAAACACGTTTGTTAAAACCCGGACGTGGTTAATTCATCATTAATTCATCATTCATTAATAATTCATCATTCACACACACACACTACGTGTTCACCTTCTCCTCTTTAGCTGCGTCTTCTTTCTGCGTGAAGGCAGCTATATCGATCGCGTCCTTATCCGCTCGGTACAGCTGGCTCGTGAGATCGTCGTTCACGCGTGCCAATTTGCGGAAATCCTCGCGGTACTCCGCGAGCGACCGCTCAGTGACCTTTAACCTCAGCTCCCAGAGGGCAGCGTTGTCCTTGGCTCTCTCGATGTCAGACTCTTTGACCGCTTTGGTCTCCTGTTTTCCTTCTTTCTTTCCTTTCCTTGAACAAGACACAACGTGTTTTAACGTCAAAGCTAACGTAAAAAGTGTACAACTGTGTGGCAAACTGTGAGGCACTCACCCGGCTTTCGCTCTCTTTACTTTGGAGACTTTCTTCTTCTCCATCGCTGCTACCGTTAATACACTACAGACAACAACCCCGTGCTACCATAAGGAGATGACGTTTGATCAGCTGGGCTAAATTAACGGTTCCGGTACCGGTACCGAGCTCCTGCATGTTTGTCTAGTGTTGTTGCCATAGGTGCGCGTTTGTTTTGTTGCCATGGAGACGCTGCAACCGAGGAAAAGTTGTTTATGTTTATTTGCTATGTATTTTATGTGTATATGGTTTGGCATTTGATCATCTTTATGTTTAAAATAAAACTAGTAAAATAAATTAGTAAAGATGAATGAATGGTTTAGTCAGTAAAATGTCTGAAATCGGTGAAACATGCCCCTTACATTTTTCCAAACCAGAGTTTCAAAGCCATTCCAAATTACATTTAATTCTCAATTGCAATGAAATGAACTACAGATACGTTTGAGAAATGGACCCAACAAGTGTTTTACATTTTACATTGTAAAAGTTAACCAAATATTAAGATTGTTGACAAGTCGTCTAACTGATATAAGCTTCTAAAGTTTGTTTCAGTCATTCAAAAAATAACCAGCAGCTCATTGTGGTGGTTTCAATTAACACCCTTTTCCTTAGCATTTATTTATTGTTGCGTTTTGGCTGCAGTTTTGTGTTTATATCTCACCTTCTGCTAAACAAAAGTTTAAATCAATCAATCACTGTCAATCCCTCTGGGGAGATTGTAAGATACAGATGTCTGTTCTGCTCAACAGCCTGTGGACTGACACACTATTTGTCCCTTCTCTTGTAATTAGAGTCTTCTCATGCTGAGCTCTATCAAACAGGATCTGTTTGCACATGATCTCCTCCCACATGATGACATGAAATACATTTGACTCCTGTCGACAAAAGTGTCCAGATTGTCCTGAAAAGAACTATGTGTTACTCGCTGCCATCACCACAGTTTTCTTTTCCACTGGAGTTATGGGAAAACCACTAGGATAATCGTAAATGCAGTTGGCTTACATCTTCGAAGAAGCTCATCCAAAAGAAACAATGTAAAGTTAGCGCAGGTCATAATTTAAAACCATGACATTCTCTCCATTATCTTGTTCAGCTTTCTGCTGGAGCCTGACAGTGTCCAGTGTAGATTATTCACCAAACAAAAAAAGTAAATATCATAAAAGTGTTGGGTGTAGCTATACTGAAAACTGAATCATACAGGGTCACTCTCTGCTCTGGCATCATCAACAGAGTTTGAAGACTAAATTTAAAGGTAATTACTATGACAGTGAGGAGAGAAAACTGAAATAACCCTGAGCTTTTCCAAGCTGTCATTATCACTGGAATTGTAATGACAAGGTTTGGGTCCCTTCAATGGACTTCTTGGGGTAGGACACCCACAAACATGGCATTCCTGAGGGTAACATTGCAGCATATTAATGATATATTGCACAGTGTAGATTACAAAGCTGGGGTCTCTTCTCATGCGTTATGGTTTCAGTTAACTTGAAACAAAATACCAAAATGTCCTTTAAAACATTGTGTTTGTAATGTGCTGTGTCATGCTGTAGAGGGACACTTTACACACCGATTATGGAGTGGCAGTGCACATTTGGATGACATCAACTAACTAACATGATTTGGCAACATAGAGATTTTCCTTAACAATTGTTATGCTTAGTGTTAGCTTAGTGCGATTTCTAGACTCAATATTCAAAAATAAAATGTCTGTTGTAGAAATCCATTCTACCAGTTTGAGCTTTTTTGATACTTCCAACTCCTTATTTAAGATAATGCCGGGTAAAGCGGTAGTTATCCTGCATTTACCTAAAATGTCTGTTGTAAAATCCAAATTCATCGGACATTTTACTCAGAGGGCAGTTCCTATTGCATCACATAGATCTATTATAAAAGTAGGTGTGTTTTAAACTAACACATGCTGTGATTCATGCACCAAATGGCCTGAGGTGGATTGCAGCTGTCCAAACTCTACACATTATCCAAATTAATTTCTGCATTGACTACAAGATGTGTCTGAACATTAACAGCATTTGAAGTCCTTTTTAAAATATTTAACACATGGCTTGAAAATGAAAACACACTCCAGACAAAACATGGCTCCTTTTACATCTGTAATAGGACATTTCTTTCCAGGGTTTATTTGTCACATTATCACATATGTTAACATGCAACCAAGACATCTACGGGCACAAGTCAGAGAGAGGTCCTGCACATGTAGCTTTGATAGGGGCGAAGGACCATTCTGGTGAGCCGCAGGATTGAAAAAAGTAGCCACAGTATTTAGAAAAAAGGAAGGAGGAAAGAAAGTCCAATATTTTTAGTTCAAATTACAGTGCTTTGCACAGTCGAGTGTCCTGGGAGCGGAATGGCATGATGGGTGAACACTGGTGCCAAGCCCCACCCTCCCCACATTGTCCTCTCTGTGGACTTCCTGCACTCTTTTGTGCCCATCTGCAGGACCTCTGCCCTCCCCTTACCCTCCTGACTGGGCTGGCCGACCGCTTGGTTTCGGCTTCAGTCGCCTGCTGCCTGAGGTGAAACAGTCTCGTATAAGCACATGTTAGGTCAGGGCTGGGGCAGGCTCAGTTTCCCCAGGATGCCTCAGTTGCTAGACTATCAATGCCTCCTGTTTCAGATGTCTGTCCTCTTTCTGTTGATACAAAGTGGGTGAAAAATATCACAGCCCCTTACAAATCTCAGTTCATGTCAGGTCCCTGACTTGCTGTGCCTCTGTGCTCCACTGCTGTAAGACGTCCTTGATGCCTCTGCATCCTGCACTACAGCCAGTGACTGAACGTTGCATGAGAATTAGCCGATACATTGCAGCATGTCTTATGATGCCGTGCCAACCACCCACCTAAAGCAGAGAAACAGCCACTCATGCTTTTCATGCATTCTCTAGTGAAACGTGCCTCGCGGCCCAAATATTTTTCCTTTGGAAAGCCTGTGGTTAACACAAGGATGAGTGGGAGTGAGAAGATTGCTAACATTTTTTTAACTTTTATGCCAGCTGGAGTGCAGGTCACATTTGCATGTGGGTAAGGTTGGTGAAAGAGCTGCAGCTGATTTTATTGTGGTGATTATTGCAGGATCATGAAGAAGAGGTTGAGAGTTTTTGTTATTTTTAATCAGACATGAATCATTCCAGCTACCGAACATGACTAAGTAGATGTAGTAATACCTGATAAAAACAAAGCCAGACTCCATTCTGGCTGCAACACATAATGAGTCACATCTTCAGTCTTAAATAGGAGTTGGAGTTCCTTGTTTTAATTACCCACAAGGTTAATTCCAAAGATTAGAAAATTGCGATATCAAAGTACCTTTGAGACCTGCAGTAATTGATTTCAAAACTCTACTGAAGTGACTTTATAACTGCCAAATAGAAACTTACATCACTTTTAATTTAACCATGTAGCCAAATTTGAGCATTTGTGAAGTCGTGAAAGTCCAAAGAGTTGTAGGGTGAAGGAATTTCTGAGGCAAGTTACTATGTAAGTCTTAAAAACGCCCATAAAAACGTATTTTAAGACCATTTCTTTTAGGGTTTTCGGAGTGAGCCATTCATTTAAACGTCTTTATAAATCCCTTTCTCCTTTCCTTAGGGGACTTTTCCCCCCCCTCCAGAATAACCAGTAAAGACAAGTGAAATGCTGTCGGTAGGCAGGTAGTCGGTCTTCAGTTTAGCTCACAGGAGGAGGGGGGGGGGGGGGGGACCTCCTGATGGAGTTGGGATGGACCGCCACAGGATTGGTGGATGGCTTCATTCGGCGTGGCCCCATGCCAAGCCCTTATGTCTTTATATACTGTAAACGGATGACCGGACAGTCCTGAGTCTGCATCGCATCCACTCTGCCTCTCTCCATCTCCACTGTTCTCTCTCTCTCGCTCTCTCTCTCTCTCTCTCTCTCTCACACTCACTCTCTCTCTTTGCAGGGCCGCTGTCACTCTTGAACTCCAGCATCCACCGGCTCCTCTTCTCCTCGGCTCTCCTCTTTAACGTCCCCTCTCTTGTCGCCGGGCTGTGAAAACAATGGCCACGCCGAGCCCGCTGCTCACTTTATCCGTGTGGCTTCTGGCCGTGAGCCTCACAGCGGAGGCGACCTACTACCGGCACCACCGCTACGTCCCCCACTTCTACCGCTACCGGGACCACTCTGCCAACACGGAAAACCTCCTCCCTGAGGTCGCCAACCCAGAGCCCGTAGTCCCGCAGCCCGGCGTGCCGACTTACCCCGAGATCCCCGAGGTGTTCCACCCGGGACCTGAAGTCATCCACCCCATACCAGAGGCGTTCCACCCGGTGCCCGAAGTCGTGCATCCCGCGCCCGAGCCTTACCACCTACCTGAAGTTTTCCAGCCGGTGCTGGAAGCCTCCTCCCCTGTCAACACGAGCCGCGTGTTCTATGGGATCATGTTCGACGCTGGGAGCACAGGCAGCAGGATCCACATCTATAAGTTCATCCAGAAAGACCCTGGTAATTGCTCCACTTTCTCTAACTCTCTTGCGCATGCTTGTTGGCTTCCACGCTGTCTGCCTGCTGTTAGGTCATTCACTGTGTGGTGTAAGTATAAACATGCACCGGCAGAGTGCACCGGGCAAAGGGTTTCTAAAAGTAGCTGATGTGGACTTTTGCCTGTATGACTCAACTGTGTTGGAAGCAGACCTCTGAAACTGATGTAGGTGACGAGCGGCAGACTAAATATCATGAGTTGTAAAAGAAAAGCAATGCAATCGTGTACCTGGGTTTATATTTGATCCTGCACTCTGGTTTATGATCTGTTCACTGACACTGACTTTTATTTTTTTAGTTGAACTGCCAGTCCTGGACAATGAAATGTACCACGCAGTGAAGCCTGGTCTGTCTGCTTATAAGGACAACCCCGAGGAGGTATGTACGCATGTTTACACCATCACTTATTATTAATTATCAGGTATATTAGGGAGTTGTTCACTGTCTGCGAACCACTGGGATTTTCTTTGGGCTGGGTTCATGTGATGTAAACACTGTGTAATTACAAAAATGCCTCCTGCTGATGCTGTCACGGCTGCCCACTCCTGTCTGCCGTGCCTTTGATTTATGCATGTTTTTAAAGACTTTGACCACTCAAGAAATGTCTTAGTTTGATTATGAAATGTCTCTCCGTTTAATGATTATGCTGCCTGTAACTGATCGCCATCTCTTCCTGCAGGGTGGCAACACCATCCGACAGTTGCTGAAGATTGCCAAGAAGACAGTGCCAGAGGAGGACTGGAGGAGGACCCCAGTGGTCCTGAAGGCCACAGCAGGTCTGCGTCTGTTGCCTGAAGAAAGGGCCAACGCTCTTCTGAAGGAGGTGAGGCACGTTTTCTCTCTGCCCTCGCTACCAGACAATTTGGCACAAGCACCACCCGTCCCGCCAAGAGAGGGATGAGAAACCACTAAGTGCTTACAAGTGTCTTTGAAAAAAAAAAAGAGGCAGCAAGTCTGCCCATTTGGTGGCTATCATGTCGCAAAAAACAGCTGTTGTGGGGTTGTGTGGAGTAACCATATTTGTCATTTAAAGTATTAAATCCAGGCTACTGTTCCAGCCATGCTTGTGGTTGAGTTATCTGTCAATCTAGAACAGAACCAGAGACTGAATAGACTATATCCTGACAACAGCAGCATATTTTGGGGTGTAGCCAAGTATCATTGTATTATTTTGACACATATCCAGGAGGTAATTGTAATGACATTGTGATGAATCTATTCCGTAGGTGCGAGAGGTATTTGACGAGTCCCCTTTCTTTGTGCCAAACAACAGTGTTTCCATCATGAATGGAGCAAAAGAAGGTAGGTGATCATACTATATATATATATATATAGTACACAAAACACAAGATTTGTATTTGTTTTATTTTTGACAGATTTATTGTCTGCAGGTGCTTTAACTGCCTCATTCACCGAGAATGCATCAAACAATGCTGCTCTCGTAATTCTTTTTACAAGAGGTCTGTTACTACCTCGCTTAGACAAATAAATAAGCCAGTGTGAGTTGTTGCCCCACGCCCAATAATTTCGTGCTATCCTCCACATCAGTCATTAAGACACCCTCACTATGTTATGTTTCATCATACAGTATGTGCCATTCATTATCCTCCCTTTATGAGCGCAATAACTTGACACCTGAGACAATTGTAATTACCTGGGCTGGTCTGCAACAGTGCATGTGAGTTGCACAAACTCTGCTACTTTAATATCAGCACAATAAAGGAGAACTGAACCAAAAGCCATCTTCACTTCTAAGTGTGTTCGTCGTGCTTGTAACACGTTCAAATGTGAAAATGTAGCATAGGTCCGTTGTGTCACTTCTCAGGCTTTTACTAATGCAGACATTTTCACCCTTGTGCTGTTTTAGGAGTCCTTGCCTGGGTCACAGTGAACTTCCTTACAGGTAAGACATTGCTTGTGTTTTGCTATGGTGGTGTTAGTGGTCAGGAGGCTCATATCTGAGGCTCCAGTGTACACAGAAGCCCGGCAGTGAAAGACTCCTGTCTGAGGTTATGCGCTTGAATCACTGGCCCCAAACAGGTTGCAAAAACAAGCAATAGTTCCTCACGTTTTTTTTTTAACACAGCTATGGCACCATCACATTTATTTTAATCAACCTTGAGCCAAAAAAGGTATTTTCCCTCTTGGTGGGGAAAGACATGATCTGTAAGCATGCGTCAGTCTGACAGCAGTGTTTGTAAAAGGCAGAAATTCCAACTGGAACTGGCGATAAAGCCACAAGATTACAACGTGTGCTCTGTTTGTTGCGCGGATGATGAGTGGCACCTTATCCTGTTTAACTTTAAGCTCATTTTATATAGGTCACTTGTACTCCAACACAAGGAGGACGGTGGGCATCCTGGATTTGGGTGGAGGATCTACACAGATCACTTTCCTTCCCAAGTCAAAGGTGAATGATACATATTGTATGTGGTAAATAAGCCTGTTTGAAAATTGTATTGCCCAAAATACGCCGCTAAACATTTGTTGTTCATCCAACAGAAAACGGTTCAGTCGGCTCCTCCCACCTACATCGCTAACTTCAACCTCTTCAAGCACACGTATCAACTCTACACGCACAGGTAAATAACAGACAAAGAAGATGCTATGGATTACATATCAGTGTTTTGTAGAGTAAAATATACATATCTATCTAAGATACTTACCGTAAGCGTCTGTCATCATCACATAGCTACCTTGGAAATGGACTGTATGCGGCTCGACTGGCAACTCTTGGAGCACTAGGAGCTGAAGGTAGAGTATCGAGCTCCTTTCATCACTTCTTTATTTGCACTCTGTGTCGTTCTTTCATAATGTACTCATTGGAAGATAACAAAACTGCTTCTTGTTTTTGTTTTCCCAGGGCTGGATTGGAAAGTCTTCACGAGTTCATGCCTCCCGAAAAAGTTCAGAGAAGATGTGACTTTTGGAGGAACCAGCTACAAAGTTAGCGGGATTCCAGACGGTAAGATAAAAGCACCCTGAGGTTTTGATTGCCTTCCAAGAGCTTTGGATGCAGCGATCCGTGCATTCCTTTCTCAACTCTGGAACGGAATAGAGTACAGTACAATGCAGTCCCTCATGAGAACATTTATCCGCTGAAGTTTCTGTAACCTTGGCGCCAAATGCATGTTTTGTCATCCTCTCTCTCTCTGTCTTCCCTCTCGAACAATTATACTGCAGTCAACCTTGTATTTAAACGAAAAGAAAACTGTCAGTTAACTTCACAAATAAGGCAGTCACTCCCATACCACAGTGAAGTAGCCAAAAGATGCTGGGCTTGTCCCTGAGTTGTTATTTTTTTTGTGTAACGAGCGGCTTGATCTGGACCGCTCACAATTATGTGGTAAAAATAGACAGCCCAACAGGGCCGCACTAAATGCCGCTCTTGTCAGCACATGGTTTTGCCGGCACAAATGAGCCAACCATATCCATGGGGCTGTGTGAAACTTGTCCTTCTGGGGCTTCCCTTGTATATTGTCTGGTGAGCCCCCAGCTTCAACCTCTGGCTAACCTCAAACTGAGGCTTTAGACTCTCACAGTTGCATTCCAGCCATCGCTGCTTCCAAGCACCTTTAACTCATTGTTTACTCCACCATTTCCAATATGAGTTAAGCCATTCTTTGACAAAACTACATTTTCCCTTTCCCTCTTTCCTCAGGCTATGCCGGATACAAGCTGTGCTACTATGAGGTTATGAAGGTAATCAAAGGAATAGTGCACCAGCCTTATGAAGTGAAGGGCAGCAGTGTCTTCTATGCCTTCTCCTACTACTTTGACCGAGCTGTGGAGTCCGGCCTCATTGGTGAGTGGGGGCACAGACCGAAGAGTCGCCTTCCAGTGCCCTTATCTTTCATTCTTGTTGTCATCCTTTGCACAAAATAGGCATTCGAGTTATATGTTTGTTTTTCCTGCACAGATGGCAGTCGAGGTGGTGCGATTGAAGTCAGGGATTTTAAGAAGAGAGCCAAGGAAGGTAAGAGTTACATGTTACCTTGTTGCATACACTTGTGTGTAAGACACACAATCTTAGAAGCTATACATATCAGTCCTTTAACCACTGGAACTTCATGCAATAGTCGATGCTCTAAAGAGCAACATTCTTATCCTTAAAATATAATTTATGACAAGAGTAAAATGTAACAGATAAAATGATTTATGGAGATAGATTATAAGACACAAATAGAATAATTATAGTTTAACGTCGCCGCAAAACGTTTACGTATATTTAACCAATACACACCATGCTTATCAGCTCAAGAGTGTGACACTTGCAATACCCATGTAGCACCAGATTTATAACAAGTAGGAAGGAGATGGTGTGTTATGTAAGGCCGTTTGTGTTGCGAGAACACTGTCACATGGTCTCGAGGAACACGTCTGGCTCAGGCTGGGCTGGCAACTGAGCTGAAGATGTCTGTCTGGCCCAGGCAGGAGGGCACCTGACAGCCACACACCACCTGGGGGCTGACACATACTGCAACGCACAAACTGTGTACTAGGCTGTTTAACACTGCCACCCACCCGCAGCCTTGTGCTGACCCTCGGCTGTTCTCCTCGCACCTCCCTGTTTACTCAGCCAAACAAAACAGAAAGATCATCTTTTAATCATGTAGCACAGGGGTTAGAAAAGGTGGTTTTTTTTTTGTTGTTAATACATGGAACGTGGCTCCATTGTACGATGGAACAAGGTGTCTCCGTCAAATGCTTTTTTTTTAGTTAGTGGTCTGTGAAACCTGTATTAATGTCATGTCTGAAACCTGTGGTTATTTGTGTTTGCAGTGTGCAACAAAATGACCAAGTACCGCGCTATCAGCCCCTTCCTCTGCATGGATATGACATATATCACTTGCCTGCTAAAGGAGGGCTTTGGCTTCAAGGACAACACTGTGCTTCAGGTGAGAAGAGATGTGACAAAATTCTAATATCCTGTCTGTACAGTCAGTCATGGGCGTAGGGAGTAGGGAATGGTTTGTTTTCTTTGTGGTTTTAATGACCCCCCCCCCCCCCCCCCCTTCTGTCACTCTGCTCAACAGCTAGCCAAGAAGGTGAACAACGTGGAGACCAGCTGGGCCCTGGGGGCAACCTTTGACTACTTCAGAAACCTCAACATCCACTAGGGACAGCTCGCTGTCACTGCAGCCATTACTGAGAGGGACAGTGTGTCACTGTGGGGTCTCCCGTCCTCTGTCCGACCTCGATCAGCACCCCCCCCTCTTCTGCCTCAGCACCCTGCGAACACTCCCGAGAACTGTTGAAAAAAGAAATCACTATATTTTTTATAAGGCCAGCTATTTCTACTGTATGTTGAGCTAATAACTGACTTTATTTTTGTAAAACGTTTACATTTTTGATTCCTCATGGGTGTCGGATCTGAAATGTCTTCCTCACCTACCTGTTAAGTGTGCACAGGGTAGTCTAGAAGCAATACAACCAGTCATGGTGTTTTGGTGCTTTCTGTGGTCCTGGTGTGCACTGTACAGTACAGTGGAATTTATTTAAAGACTAGTTGCTGGAAGTGCAACCATAGTTGTCTTTCTAAATGCTTGTAAATCATTTTTTTTTCCTTCATTCTAGCAGTAAATAATTATCCAGATCCCTAATTCCCCAATTCATTTGCCCCTAGCCATCATTGGAAATAGAGCAGTTGGCGATCATACAGCTTCTTTTCTTCAACTTTGCACATAACACTTTAATTGCAGGTATTGTAGCTAAGAGCTGATCTGTTGCTTTGATGCTGACTAAAGAGTTGTACATATTCAAGTAGTGTTGGACTCACCATGACTGAAGGGGGGCAAGGAGAGCGCTGTGGAGAGATGCCACTCACAGACTGTTGTATAGCTGTTACATGTATGAGGTTAATGCCTGTAATTTTAAAGTTCAGGCATTATGGTTTGTTTTGTCTAGAGGGGAAAAGATCTTATCAAGCGTGGCTAAATTGCAGGGGCCCCTGGTCTGAACTCTATTTTAGACTAGTGATAGAAAGGCCTCTAATCAAGGGTAGATAACAGCATCATGTACGGCTATTACACACAGCAAACATGCAAACAGAAACTATGTAAGAAGTTGAAAGCCAACTTCTTCATTTGTTGCTGGTTGCTCAAAAAATGATATTTCTTGTGAACTGTACAAATATTTAAAGATTTTATTCTAATGTAGAGCATTTTAATTATTCTCATCTAATATTAACTCTCTGTGGAACTGCTCTTTTGACCATGCCTTTGCAGTCTTTTCAGTATTCAACATGTTCAATAACTACTGCTGTATATACATAATGTAAACTTTTATTAATGAAATATTTTGACAAGAACTGCTCTCACG
Source organism: Pholis gunnellus (assembly GCF_910591455.1). Lineage (NCBI taxonomy): Eukaryota > Metazoa > Chordata > Actinopteri > Perciformes > Pholidae > Pholis > Pholis gunnellus. The sequence continues at coordinate 12,651,483 of NC_136542.1, read as the reverse complement.
TTGCAAAAATGTTATGCTGCACAATTGCTCAGAAATGCCTGTATGTTCATCAGTATGAATAACCTGATGACCGACAATATGTAAATTGTTTTTATTAAATCCAGTGAAACAAGTGTATACTATATATGTATGTTTTAATTAAACATGAGAAATGGACTGTTTGTATTTTTTATATCAACACAGAATGATTTAGCTGACTAGTACTCCAATGTAAAAATCTGTGAATTGTGCTTAAAATCATTTTATCAAACTGTGCAAACATTTGGCTTATGACTATATGACTATACAGTTTAAATAACCTTCCATCTGAGAATGAAGCGCTTTACAAATCTTCATATCCATTTCTGAGAAATGTACTTGTTGGATAATTCACAGCTTGGTATATGAACTGTATTTGCTAAGTAGTGGAGGACTTTTTAATTAAATCAACAATCCTTGTGCTTTTTACATGTTTATATAATATGCTCGGGACAGCAGCAATGTGGTGTTGTTGATCTGTATTCATTTTGTACCAAAGCACACACAAGAACTAATACCACAAAGGAGTAAAATATATCTATTTAATTTGTTTTACATTCACAATTTTTACAGCCATTAAAGCTCACACAGTTTTTGAAGCTCCACCAGCGACCTAGCATGACGAATCCATCACTTGCTTGCAAATGCCATTATCTGCTCCTGCAGAGGAAAAAGAGACATCAATTCAGAAACTCTGTGAACTTTGAATCACGCCTAACTAAAAGCCTGTTACAAGTGCGTGGCACTGAAGACCTCTATACAAGACCTATAAACCAGTGAACTCACAACATTTAATATGGAAAAAATGTCACGCTCAACTTTTGCGCCTCCATAGTGAACTGCCTTTACAACCAGTCACAGTAGTGTTGGTCTGAATCACTTAGTAGGGAATAAAGTCATTTCACATGAGTGGTCGGTAATAAAAGGGGTGTGAAAACACAAGCCACCACCGCTCTCCGCTGCCCCCGGGGCCAGCACTGCACCCCACCCACACACTTTTGGTAACACTAAATTTGGGGCTAAACTTAGATGCCATAGTAGTAGGTTCAGAACTCTGAAAATTATAGACACCGCTAAAGTAAAGCTCCGTGTAATCAGAAAAGAGCGTGGAGGGTGGGGTCAGGGCGGAGGAGGAGCTTGGGTTTGATAGGTGGTTGATATTATCTGAGTGATGGCCAGGTTCACTGGGATGTGCAGGAGGATATGTGCAGGAGGTAGAATCTAGAAGGGACGGAGCTTACTTTTAGCGCTGGGACCATGTTGGTGGCCTGCACACCGAAGGTGCGTAGGAGAACAACAGGGGCGGCGTTAGTGCAGTAAAGGCGTTTCATGAGGTCGATGGCAGCCATCATGGCCAGATTGTGTCGCTGGCGTTCAGTTTCATATTCCAACAGGTGCTGAATGGCTCCTGCAGAAACAAACAAAGATTGGGGGTTAACAAATGAGGACATGGTTTAAGTTGTGTACTGCCATATGCTTTCTGCATTAAAGTTAATACACTGGTGCTATTTTGAACATTCAGAGCACTTAACAGTGGAAAAAATAAACACCGTATTTCATAACAGGATTTAATTTTTTATGAAAAACAACTTGCATATAGTTATGACCGGAATGACCAGTAAAAAAAACATGAAATTAATGTTGCCGGAAAAGCTGATGCTTTTTATAATTCAGGTCAACAGCATGCGTTTGAGTTGGGGCTGTGGAAAAGAGCTTAGGGGAAACCACTGTGCTATGGTTGCAGTGCTTGTGTCTGTTTAGCGTTCTCACTGACCCAGGTCCTTCCCGTCAAAAGCTGCCCTGCTCAGGAGACGTGTAAGGCAAGCCACATCCCCAAAGCCCAAGTTGGCTCCCTGACCCGCCAGCGGATGGACACGATGGGCTGCATCCCTGCAAAGAAAAACAGTATGCTATTTTATGCACAGTGCAAGATGGTAGTGTTCGGTAAAACATTAGAGGAGACAACGATGAAAAGCTCAAAAGCGTGCTTATCAAGCTGTTTTTTTAAGACTTTTTCCCCCAATCGGTATCTTCACTTAAAAAAAACTTGAAGTACTAGTGTGCAGGCCATTATGAGCATCTTACCCAATGAGAGCTACGCGGTGCCTGATGTACTCTGATGCATGACCGGTGCCCAGAGGAAACATGACCCGGGTCTTTGGGCCGACCCCTGCCACACTTGGGGGAAGCTGTCGAGGTGAACCTGCAGATGGCATGATGGCCGACAGGGTGCTGCGGAACAGAGAGCCAGCCGTCTCGATCAGCTCCGACTGGTTCTCATTACTCCACTGTAAGTGCACAGACAGACGGGCAAGAAGACACATTCACAGAGAATGAAAAATGACCAGAAGAGAGAGAAAACAGACGTGATCCCTTTTGAGTGGACAAAGAAATTAGCTGACATAAGAGCAAAGCCGAACTCCAGGCCAGTGAAAGTGCTCTTTTTCCCACTCCCTAACTAACTGGTTTGGCAGGGCTTCGGGAGCTGCGCTAATTAAAAGAAGATGCCGGCCAGGCTATGCAGTTGAATTAGCTCCGTTTGAAAAACATTCCATGCAGTAATGGTCGACACTGAGAGACCACAGGTTTAATTAGCAAACCAGGCCTGAAACCAAACGTGACTCAACCGTGGTGACCCCGTCCGTCAGCAGGCTCAGTAAAAATAGCCAGCTTGGGAAAAAAGGAGTTTCTCCAACATTCCCTGAGTGAAATATTAGTACTGTTTAAAAAGTTTGGGCAAAAACAATGACAGCATTGTTTGCATGAGTCACAAAACAACAGCTCAACACTTAAGTGAGTCTCTGGAGAACTCCTGCCACATGTTGTACACTGCACACAAAACAGAACTGTTGCAACATCTTCCTGACAGATAGGAAATCTGACTGGGACTACACCATCAGCAGTTTAACGGTTGGAGCGAGACTCACGAAGGCAGAGTTGACGGCGTCGACAAAGCTCTCCTCATCCAGCTCCAGCAGCTCCTCTGCCTGCCGATGGCTGGTGGACCACACCAGAGAGCTCTCTGTGTCCGACAGCTGCAGGGCACAGAGCACGGTCGAAGAATCAGATACTTATGAGACTGACGGATACTTGGAAAGAAAAGAATACTGCAGCAAATAAAGTAGATATATTACCGGTAACATTGCAATGGGCCCTGATGGGAGAAACCTCTGCCATGCGACATTGTTCTCTGTGGGCTGTCCAACACATACATCTGATTCAATTAAATATTAAACTGAAGCATTGTAGCTTTGCATTGTATGGCATACATGTTAATTACAAAGGGTTCTTGTTGCGTTGTTCTCGGATGTGACGTATGATAAAAACACTCCATAATAAATTCAGAACTCAGTAACATCCAATGATGCTTGCTTAAAGATTTTAAGTGTACAGATTGTTAATACAATATGCAAAGCAGCATGTGTCCAATGTGATACTCACCTCCGATAGGTGCAGCACAGCAACCACAGCCGATTGGTCATAATTCCACTTGACTGTTGGGATCCCCAATTTCTGCCGAACCATTGAGTTCGGTCCGTCTGCACCGATCTGAAAAACAGATGAAAAAAATGGGAAACGGTAAAAAAACAAGAACAGATGAATGACTATAGAGTTTGTGATGATGGAATCAAACTGACCAACAGCTTGGTCTGAACGCTCTCTCCGCTGGCCAACGTGACCTTCACCCATGGGATGGAGTTTTCTGCCTGGTGGGGCATGGGCCACGCATACTTCACCACCTTGGACCGGTACTTTACCTGCACGTTATCTGACAAACAACAAGGACATAAAACTGGTGACTACAAAGGCAGCAGAGAAAGAAAAACAAAAAAGTCTGATTCTTAAAATAAAACGGCAACAAACTCACAACAAAGGGATCAGTCTTTGGTCCCGTGTATGCATCATCACAGTAAATCAGTGCTTTGCTACGTTTACCGTCAAAACGAGAGGATTCGTTGGCTGCAGCCAAAGCAGTGGAAGATCTATAAACCACTTCATAAAACACCACTGGTTTTCCTCCCTGGCACATTGTAGCTGCAAATGTTTACATTGTGACAATCTTCCTAAATGGCCTTGGCTTGCCACATTGACCTAACTAATAGTGTTTATCTACAAGCACACCACGCCACACGCTGCACACGCTGCCAGCTTGTTGGATTTTGCGCTAAAAACGGCCCCTCTTCCTAAAATATCAGCAGCTGAACATCCTACACATGAAAGGATCCTGAGCTACGCTGGCTCATGCAGAGTTGGAAGGGGGGACCCATCCCCAGCACTGCTACTGGATCCTGGACACGATCAAATACGGGTTTCCAGGAACTTTGAGAGCAGGGTTACATTGAAACCAGCTAGTGTGGAGCACATGAGAGGAAAGAAGCCGACAAATGGGAGGCACATGAGGCAAAAAAAACACAAAAAAAATGTGCTGTAACCACACATTCGTTGTTTGGTGCAAAATGTTGAAAACTGTTTATAAATATGCCACTTTAACTGTCAAGCACGTAGCAGGGCTAAGTTTTATTTGCAAATCTCACAAAAGTTGGTCTAATGTCAACAGCAATGCAGCACTATACGCTGTCAGCGCGTTCGTGTGTTAAGAGGTGGCAAAGCTTGGGAGCACATGGCAGCTTTAAATAGGTCACTGGACCACTTCACGTGTACGTGAGGTTTTGATTGAAATTGCAGGAAAAACAGAAGCCGCTCCAAGGGCTGAACTCGTCTTTAAAAACAGTCACCGGGAGAGGGTACAAATAAACAAAACCTGGGGACAGGATGGAATAAATGTGGTGGCATTAGCTGCCAGACTCAGCTTCCATTAGGCAGATGGAAGATGAATCGAGAGGTCTCACAGAGCACTGCTGCTTACTGTGTGGGGCTTCATGTTTTAAATCATAAATGCTGTGCTTACCGGACAGGCTGTCCAGCTGTTTAGTGAGTGCAGCCACAACGATGTCATTCTCCACGATGTGCGCCATCTCGTCCTGCAGGTTCTCCTTATCGAATGTGATCAGGACATCTGAGCAGGCATCCCAAACCTAAATGAGAGACTCATTATGCCCGCGGTCTACAAGCATATCCTTAAACGCAGCAATTATGCATCCCCTCTCCCTATATATAGCTGGGCAGAGAAGTGGCGCTTCATCGGGCTGAACACATCAAAGTTGTTAGCTGCTGTCGGAGGTTGGCACAGCCTACATACATTAAAACCCAGAGCACAGAGGGTCACCGGCACTCCTCCGGCTGGTCGGCTGAGGACCAAATGACACTTTGTGATGTGGATTTTTTTTGCAAACATTCTCTTGGAAAAACAAATAACAAATGACATGTTTGTGAACATAAAGAGTAAGTCAATATTTATCCGCAACCAAAAGCGGCAGAGTGAGATATAGTTTTAGGTTACTGTAATTCCAACCTGGAATTACTATTTGAGCTAAACATGGGGGGGTGAAAAGTGTTAATCCTCTCCTGGGTTGCAACTATGGTGTCAAAACCCATCATTCTGCAGTAATATGCTGCTGCACTACTGTTTCCCAACTTGCCATAAAGTAGGGGGATATACCCTACAGAAAACCACTAATGGCAGTGGGTTTGCAACTTGTGATAAGTGGTTGGGAAGTAAGATTTACTGAGACCAGCCCAAAAATTGTTTTGGTTTTGTTTAATGCGGGGTGAAATGATGCAGTGTTGGGGTAGAATCTGTTACTACATACTTTAGGATTTAAATAATACACTTCCTCGCAACTTTATAGAGAGAAATCTGGGCAAAATGACGGCAAAAACTGTTTGCCTTCTGTTTCAAAGCTAAACCCTGGAAGAGCATTTTACTGCACGGAAAGAATGTTATTTAGAGTTGACCTGCAGTACATACTTTTCAGGGCAGTTGGTGAGATGTATATGACCGACATTCAACGGGCAAACAAGCCAAAGCAGTGGTAGCAGAGTCAAGGTATAATGGGAGAGGTACACTACCATAATCACTGTAAGGCACTGCATGATGACATCTTAGGCCCAGAGAGAAACCCTGCGGTTGCGTGTTTGGTACACAGCAACCACATCTTACAAGAGGGACCGAGCCTGCACCCACAGCCGTAAAGCGGGTTCACTCTGCAGCAAACTACCACTCTCCAAAATCTTTCATCTTCTTCCCGTTGTTCGCATGAATCTTCATAATTATAAGATGTGGGGAATGAGTACCAATTTGAAAACGTCAAAATGATTTAGTCTTCATAGAAAACATGGCTTTAATAAATTAAACTTAAATGGCCAAAGAGACATCCAGTACTTTGAATATGCCAGGAGATGGCTTTAAAAAAAATATACCTTATGTTTTTTGGCATTTTTTGTGCCACAGATCGTGCAAAGCTACTGAAAAGTCATGAATTGCACAACGGAATGAACAAAATGCAGTATTACATACGACCCCCGGCTCCAGCCATTTTATGTGAACGATTACATATCATAAACATGATTATATGATACAGCACTTGTTCATTAAGCTGAATTACTGAGTACAAGCTGAGCGTCACAGATTATTCTCTCCACTAATTGTATGGGCTGTCACTGTGATTGATGGATGACAGAAATACATACAGTTCGCCTGTAAACTAGAAAAGTCTGGAGGACATGTGAATAAAACTCAAGTTGTGTAACAGAAGGATTCTGGGAGATGCGCCACACTGTAGTAGGCGCTAGTTATTTTTGTTTTGTCTTGAATTATACTTTTCTCAACTTTCGACATAGTAGTACGGAGGCAGTTACTGTATCCTCGAGTTGCAGATTTCAAAAAGCAACTTCATGTAGTAGTGAGCTGAAGAGCAACATACCTGCATCCTTTTGTAGGGCTTGCACCTCATCTTTGTGATGTGCTCCCATGCTCCAACACCTGTGTGTGCACCAGACACATTTCAAAACAATTACAATACGAATCCAATGCATCAAAAATAATTGTAATCATACTCTGAAAGTAAGAACATGAATTGGGTGAATATTAACAAAAGTCAGTACAGGTGGAACGAAGGGTAGATGGAAATTGGTCCAACTGGGCTTTGTGATCACGGATAAGTCTGAGCTGAACTGGGCAGAATTCAGTAGCACTGGGACCAACAACAAGGTGTTCTTTTGAAGATGAGTTAAAGGTGGAGTCAGCAATTCTGGGAAAAGACCGATAGAACTCAAAACCCAAACAAATACCCCCCCCGTCCAGCTTTACCGTGCCTCTAGCGCGCACGACCTGTCTTTATATACATCCACGGACTTTCCCGTCCTTCTCCACATGCATGAATGCAACTTTTGTTTCTCCATTTATAAAGCCAGGGCTGTGTATGAACACCTGATCATTTCTTTTCAGCACACACATAGAGCAGACAGCTAGTGAGCAGCGAGGAGATATTCGCTGAATTTGATAAAAAGTGTATTAGATTAGAGTCGCTGACTCCACATTTAACGCCCATCTATTAAAAAAAAAAGTCTTAAAAAGTGGCAGTGGGCTGTATTTTATCTAATTATCTCAAAACAAGAATGTAAATCACCATTTGAAGTTACTGTAAAACATATGTGGACAAGTTCCAGCCTTTTACTGTTTATACGGGTTCCAGTTGGAGGCAACAAGCTCACAATCAAGCACAATGTTTCAAATAAAACCCCTCGCACTTCACCAAATGCATTCCTTTCAAACTCCCTATTGACACTTCATTGTCAAAGTCTCTGATCAGATTAAAGTGATAAACACAGAGTAAAGTCAACCAGTAAACGGTACACAAATAATGCAAGAGAGTCGAGTGAAGGTGTCTATTTGAAATGTTAAGCAAAAGCTTCAGCCTCTCTGTTTCCACTGGTTACTAAAACAATTATCATGGAGGATTGTAATGCATAACCTACTGGGAAGATATTGAAATTGTCGTTATACCAAATACCTGAATCAGGATAAACGTGGATGAGCGTATGTGTCCAACATTCAAAGTAATTTAGCCCAATGGTTATTGTCTATAGCTCAAATCACAAAGGTTTGTGTCGTTATATGTGTACATTGTTTTGTATGTGAGGTTGTATACTGTACCACTGAGGAGGGTGGTAGAGCCTGGACTGATGGAGCTGACTCTGGTGCTGTAGGTGTCTGGGACCTTGTCCATGACTTTCTTGTTGCCCGCTTCAAGCAGAAGAATCTTCTTACCGTCCAAGTTGGGGTCCATGCCTTTGAAAAAATCATGTCAACATTGAGTAACAATGGCAGCACATATATAAGATTGAGTCTAAACTGTTTTGCTACAGTAAAAATAATAAATCTTGTATCTCATATTTTTCCTTTAGGCAACACATCCTATAGTTCATATTTTAGTAGCTTATAGAGTAATAATCACAAGTTTCTATGGGTTTAACTAAAGAGATGCAGGTTTCCTGTCATCTCTGTTGACACTATTTAAATGTAATTGTGTGGTTAATAATAGCTGAAGGACGACGGCGTCACTCACCTAGGGAACACGCCATTGCAGATCCAACCATTCCTCCCCCGGATATAATAACATCATAAACTTCATGCTTGCTAGAGTCGTCTCCATGTTCTGCACACACTAATCCTCGGCTGGGGATGTTTATAGCAGACACGTGCTTTTCTGCCACAAAACACCGGCCAAGTCCGTTAAAGGCCAGCGTCGCCCTTGTGAGCCTGTGCATGCTTCTGTCTTCACTCTGTGTTCATATGAGACGAGGAGAAACCAGTCCAAAGTCGAGGTCTGGATACTTTGGCACGTCTCTATCAGACAGACGAGTCCACCGTGAGTGTGTCGTAATCACGGCAGCTGGGTCATTTTACCGTAATCCAGCCGTGTGTGGCTTTATGTTGACAAGCGCTCCGAGATGAAGTACTTCCGGGTTTCGTGTCCAATCACAGAAGACGATGCTGCTTCTGTCCACACACAGCGCTCATGCTGCCGACACGGATGTGTGAGTGTAAGTACAACACGCTTGCTTCGGTGTAGTACTCTGTAATACTCAACTTTATGTCAACAGACAGAATGAGATGTAATGTATTTAGTCGACAGAGAGCTTTAGGGAACTTAAGTTCCGTTTGGAAGACGACGACGAGAAACTCTTCCTAAAACTCGTCTTAATTACCAGGTCTGCTGCTCATTATTACTTTCATAATTTAATCATTTTTAGCTTTTCAGTTGCAGGTTTGTGTAGAAGTATAATAGTGAAGTAAAGGAATATATTAGCTACAACTAAACACGTGTCCGTAACCCGACATCACACGACACACCTTATGTTGATGTCTGGTTACCCTGGTAACCCGTTTACACGCACTGGATGTGGTGTTTGAAGTTTATTTTTTATTAGCACGCTTTTAAAATACATCGATTGGTCATTTCAATGAATGTATTCATTTAAAACGAAAGAAAATTCTTAAAAATGTCCATCACAGTATCTCAGAGACATATTTAAACTCTCATATATTACATGTTGAATGAAGTAATACATGTATAATTACATTCTAAATATATTCAAATTTGAAAAGCTGGAATTACTTGGGTTTTTTTGTGCCATAAATGAACAATCAATTATCAAAATTGTTGGCAATACATTTTCTGTCCACCATTTAATCGATTAGTTGTTGTTTAGCTGCTCAATTTAAGAAAATGTACAGAGAACAAATAATTGGACAATGTGAATTTTTGTAAGTAATGTTTTTGTTGGGTTTTCTGTCATTGTGTGTGTGTGTGTGTGTGTGTGTGTGTGTGTGTGTGTGTGTGTGTGTGTGTGTGTGTGTGTGTGTGTGTGTGTGTGTGTGTGTGTGTGTGTGTTTTGATGTGTGTTCACATCGAAGGTATGGGCAGAACATGTATTTTTCTCTTCCCCTGCTTATTTTCCATCATGGATCATATTCAATCACATTTTATTATATGGTGTAAAATTTGTCCTGGAATTGTATGCTGAATTAAATAGAAAAAAACGAAATAACTAATTAACCTTTCCATTGATAGACAAATAGATGAATTGATTAAGCATTTCAGCGCTAACTAAAAACAAAACAACTCTTTGTTTACAGGAATAGAACACCTTTCACAGCTTTTGTTCGTGTCACAAGTCACAGAAATATGCCAAAGCTGGAGACCTTGGTGGCAGATGGACTCAGGTCAGAGTTAATGCTTCAGCAGCACCTGAAGGCCCTGCGCGAGGCCCTCAGGCAGCAGCGGCAGGAGATAGAAACAAGACAGAGAGAGGAGCTTGAGAGGAGGATTCATCAGAACTCTCTACTGTCAACAGAGTCCGGTGATCAAAATATACATCAGGCCAAGTAGGTTTCTGCTTATGTCATTTATGTTTGGTCATAATTATAACAAATCAATTTTCTTAAAGATCATTACTGTTTTTTAAGACATGTAGGAATGAGGAGACCCACCTCCACCTCTGCCCTGACCTCAGACAAAAAGACTTTGCAGCGTCCCAGACAGTCACAATGTGAGCGGTTTGCTTTATCTAAGACAACACAGAGGAGCAAAGAGGAGGAGGCTGAGGCCGAGTGTCAGAGGAAGTTCTGCGCTCACCCAGCGCCCAGCCACGTCTTTCAGCCCCGCTATCAGGAGATGATGGAGCTGAGAGAGAAGGAGAGGAACCAGGGGCATGAGCAGAGGAGGGACTTCTTGCTCTCCATTCAAAGACCTTTTGGTTTCCAGGAGAGAGAAAAGGAGAAAAGGGAGAAGCTGATATCGATGTTGAACCAAGTCTCGCACAAAAACAAGGCTGCTACCGTTAGGAAACCTCCTCAAAAAGAGGTGAAAGACGCGTCACATTCTGAGCCGAAAGGTGGGTTTACGTTTCTGATGGAATGATGCTGGCAAGTGTTTAGTATGATAGTTGGAATTGATGTGGAAATACGGAGAGATCAGACTCTTTGTAACATATCTTTGTGTCATTTTACAGAACAGAATATAGGCCAATGGTTCACACTTTCATTTGGCTTGTGACTCTTTTATTTATGACTTGGGACAGTCAGTTCATTAGTGATGTGTGAACATGACAGGTGCAAGAAAACAAAGATAAACCAACCAAGTGACTTAGAGAGGAAAGAGAGACTGACAGTCAGTCACACCAACCCAGGTGTCAGTCATTACTATAACGACTCCTCACAACTTGTTAATCATCCCCTAAAAGTCCTGACACGTTGGGAATCACTGGTAGTCAGTCAATATAAGATTTGTATTCATTTTATATTATATTATAATATATTATTCATAGTAGCTTCTGTGCTGTAGAAACAAGACTTCCTGATAAACATTAGACAACTTCACAAATACATTATTATTAGGTATTTTTCTTGTTATGCTCCTGAAATTCATAGTTCAATTTGATACTATGTGGTGATGTCACAAAAGTGTACCTGACATAGTGTATTTTTAAATCACAGTAACAGTCAGCCATAATGATATGAAGCAGTGTACCCGATCAATTTAGACCAATTCAATGTTGGCTTCTTGGTGGCCTATACACAAACAAAAGCAGTGCTTTGTTCTAAAAAAAACCCCACACACTTAACTCGTATCATGTCATTTTGGGTGCATGTATACAGTACGTGTGATGATCTTTATGCAGTGACATGACTTCATCTTTCACATCACCTAATTGTTATTTTGTCCAGACCAGGAGCTTTGCAGTCAAGTCCCCGCTCAGACAACAGCGCGACGTATGACTCCTACTGTGTCTGGCAGCCCGAAACTTCGCGCTGCTGAGCGCACCAGGAAGGAAAAGCTGGGCTTCCTGGATGAGAGGCCCAGCTTCCAGCCAAAAATCATCCATCGGGTTCCAGATTTCAGTAGGCTGCACAAAGCCCTGCAGACAGAGGCGCTGAGAAAATCACAGAGTAAAGAAGTGATCAAATGTCAGCCCTTCTATCTGAGGACATCAGCTCTGCCTGCAAGGCAAAGTAGGATGAGCCCTGAAAACTCACAGGTAACACCTTTCCTTTACCACTCACCTGTTTGTTGACTGTAAGAATATGTTAAAATGGTTGCATTAGTTTTTATTCTTCAGTTGCTATTATGCATTCATTCATTTTTTTTGTGTAGTTTAGTTTTAGTTAAATGAATGCTTTGATTTTGAAACATACCTTGTCAGCAACAACAAAACAAAAACAAAACAAACAAAAATGTGTGATGGCCTATTAGTGCCACTGCCATGCATAAACATACCTGTTATCATGCATACAATACTGAACTATTAAAAGATAATGGACAGATTCATGTTTGGGGGGAAAAAAAGAAAAATTGTGTAATCAACCAAAGATTTCGCGGACCCCCTGCAGTACCTCCGCGGACCCCCTAGGGGTCGCGGACCCCCTGTTGAAGACCTCTGTTCTAGTTGACAAACAGTGTTGATTACCTAAAGCATTGCGTGTCCATATCATTATGATTGCACCACATGTACAATAACTGACATAATGATGATATTTACTGCCATCTGTACAACATTCTGTCATGTATTCCTATCGTCCCTCAACACTCAGAAGTTGACTTACAATGTGACAAAGGACATTTTACTTCCTACTCTGTGTCTTTGGGAGTAATTTACTCGATGGTTCGAGATTTATTGTTTGGGTTAAGTTCTTGTGTGGCATATGTGTTATTTTTGAGGTCGTTCAGACCAGTCCCCTTAGTTGTGGAACTGTAAAGCTTTTTAAAATATGTACAATGGGCCCTCTTCAGAGAGCGAAAGGTCCTCTCCTTTCAACAGTATTTCAAACTTTCAAACCCCATCGTTTATCAAGTTTAGCTTCATTTCGACAGTGCCGGATATTTTCCTCATTTCAAGCAGGAATATAAGACCATCTCTATATATGTTCCTAGAACATTTGTTGGGTGGATGATTCACATGAGGGCATTACAGAATAACAATAATTATAACAGTAATTAAGTACGAATAACAGTAATTCACTCTAATCCAAAGTGGTAGAATGAACTTTGTGTTCAGCGAATGTTACTTCCTGTCATCCTTTCATATGTTTTCTGGCTCTGCCCAAAATTATACGATTACCAGAGATCTATTCTATGAACCATGCCAGACATTTCTGGGTAAATTCATCTGATTTAACTTATCCTTTATATAGATATATTAAGCCTTGTTGCTAAAGGTGTGGCACGTAAAAAAAGCTACTGTAGATAAGTAGTCACATTATTCATTATAGTCTAGCATCTGTGAATGCTGAAGTGTTTTGTATTGATTGTTCTTACAGTAATTGTTGACAAACAAAAACTGAAAATTACATTTAAAAAAGAAAGAATTAAATAAATGAACCACACAATTTATTTATTTATTGACAGGCAATGTTGGTCTTCTCTAGTTCTCTTGCAGTACTTTCATTTTTCAAACAAATGCATAAAAATACAAGTTTTCCATGAATTGATAAACTACTGCTAAACTGCTTCTCTAAGTCATGCTGTGTCATCGGACAGAAAACTTTGTATCTCCGTCACATCCTCACTGCACGGATCTAGCAAATCTATATAAAGGCATCCATAACAAAATGTTGACTATTTTCCCCATCACTTTCAGGTTCCAAAAGTAAGTCATCTCAGCAGAAGCAAGTCACTTGGGGCCTTAACATCACTGTCTGCAGACACGCTCCCCACATACATCACAGATGCTGCGAGGAAGCGCAGCATGGCCATCAGGTGACTTGTATTTTCTTGGCATGGCTTTGGAACAATAGACAGTGGATTGTTTCTACACAGTAAATAGTTAAATCCTCTGACATGCAAAATATGTTTGACCTTCACAGAAAGTCAATGGAGATGAGGGATAGCAAGAATCAAGAGAGTGCCGACTGGCTGAGGAAGTACCAGATGCGATCCCAGGCCATGAAGAAGACAGTCACACTCCACGCGAGGTTGCTTGACCCACACAGCAGCTTGAAAGCCGCGTATAATGACAAACTACAGCAACATCGGTGAGTATACTGGTCAAGTGAGGCCGCTCATTCTCCAATTTTGCAACCTTATGCAACTCGCATCACAACGACCACAAACGGCTTCCGCAGTAGCTCAAGCAATAATCTTCTCCGACATGAAGGGAGGCTGACCACCAAAGGACGAGAGAGTACATGAGGGAGTTACGGGATATGAAGGCACGAGTTGGCGAACGCCCTTTTTTGTTCGAGCAGGTGAAGCAGGTGAGTGACACGGTGAGCTGGGAAGATTGCATCACACTGTAAATGACGTGCCCCTCCAGCGTAACTTTGACTTTTTCTTCACGGCAGAAAAATGCAAAGGCTCAAGCAGAGCAGACATACAGGAACAAGCTGAAGAAAGCCGGCTTAAAGGAGCTGTTTGTTGAAGAAAATGGAGAAGCTGTTGAAGGAACATCGTCATCATTCAGCTCTGAGGAGGATACAGACAAGCACCACAGCATTGAGAATCACATTTGCAGCAGGTATGTAGAATTTTTAGCCAGTGGGTCCGGTAAAATTATGAATAGCACTGGTGCTGGAGAGCCAAGGACTTCTTGTGGTTTGGTCATACTACATTACATAATTGTCTGAGCTTGCCATGCAGTCTCGAGTGAAGAAAGATAAATACTGTAGCCAAGTAAAAGTTCGATGTAATTACAATATAGCCATTTTCTAACCCAACATGTCTGATTTAGGGAAGAAAATGTAGACGACGGGGAGGAAATTGAAGCTGTGGAAGAGAAGAGCGTGAAGTCCAAAGGGGAAGAAATGCCATGATCAAAAAGGTTGAGGCGGTGGAGGGTTTCTCGTGGTCTCTCCACTAGAAAACAACATTGTCCTCCAAAATGATTCATGTCACGGCTAACTATTCCCACCAAGCATTTGATAGTTTAAGATGTGCAACTGCAAATTATGAAATGACAAGAAATCTGGACTTGACAAGCTTTACAAACTATGTGTGTTTATAAGTAATTCATGTTTTATGTGATTTGAATATATATGTATATTTTTTGTTTCATGGCAACACTTTTGCTCAGGAATATGAACACTGTAATTTAGAGGACGATGAACACTTGACTACCAGGATGAACAGTTCAAAAACTAAACGAGGACTCCAGTTGAGACCACTGTGTCTGTAAAATTAATTTGTGTTTTACGTCCTCTTAACTCAAGAATCTTCCGATAGCCATAAAAAAAGTAAATAGTTACACTTTTACTGTGAGAAATGTAATCTGTTTTTGCTCTTAGTGTTTTTTTCTTTGGCTGTTTAAAATATCAAATAAATGTATATATTTTAATGGGTCAGGTCCCGCAAGGACAACGAGCGTCTGGCTTTTCTCAGATGGTTGGGTTAAAGTTCCCAGTTATTTCTTCAGCCACACAACCACCTAAATAAACCTCACTATGCAAATGCATTCACAGAGACCAGTTCAGTGGTCGGCTCCTAGCCTATAGACCCACATCAAATACACTTGAACACTGGCCTCCACTGTAAGCTTGTGCTTCGACAACTGACTTCCAGGAATCCTAAAAATGAATGTCTGAATATGTTTATGATCATAACAAAAAATGCAGTAATGGAGACCATACATACCATATGGTTACTTTTTTTTTAGGCCACTCTGTTATGCATTGAAGACCTAGAGGGCAATGTTTGCATGACTTCAGAAACACAACATCATAAAAAGTTAAGTGTCTTGTCTGACGGTAACATGATTGAAGGCGTAGTTTGAAATATAGTTTAAAAGAGTCCAATATCTTACATGAAATTAACAATTTAGTGCTGCCGGACAGATGTTTAGAAATTGAAGTTGAAACGCCAAAATGTTGCCATATAGTACTTAAAGATGCATGAAGAGTCCCTTCCTGAGATCTCAAACGTCACACGATGAAGCTTCAAGGGCTCCATCTTGGCACGTTGTCATGGGAACAGTTTATCCCTCCGCACTCTGCCTTGTAGTCCCTCAGCAGGATGCTGCGCACCTCTGATTTCCCCCGGTGCACGGCTGAAAACGAGGGAAATCTCTCCCAACCGTTTGAGATAATATCCGAGCGTAGACGTGTATTCAAACAAGCTGCAGTGCCTCCAATGTGTGCGGAAGCCGAGAGAGGCAACAGACGCATCTCATTTAGATTAATGAGAGGCTGAGCACTTTACCGCCGAATCTTCTGATCACACTGTTTTGAGGAGTGGCTCTACTTCAGCAGATGAGCAATGTAATTGAACTAAGGTGGTGCGTTCAGGTCTTTTATTATTCCAACCGCTGTAAGATGTAAAGATTCACACACGTTTGAAATTGTGCGAGTGCATGGGCTGCACATGTAGGCAGCTGAAGACACACCCTAGAATAGATGATATAGGCCTCAAATGGACTTCACTGTCACACAATGTCAGCCAATTCCATAGCCTCACGATTTCCACGTCTGCTTTCTCCCCCTGACATGTACTTACTCTCTTGACATTTCACATCCTGCTACTCACCCCTGCCCTGCTGTGACCCCGTGTGTTCCCGCTCGTTCCCCATCACCTCACCTGCCCTGCCCACCTGCACACCTCTTACCGCTGCCCCATCAGCCCAGTAGTTTATGTACTGGCCCACTTCATTCCCCAGCAGATTATCTGGATACTTCCTTTTTAGCAGTCCAGCCATTTTCTCTGCCTTTTGGACTCCTGCTCTCTAACCTGATCCCCTTTTGGATACGTTTGCCTGATCTCCCCTGCCTGTCTTGTTTTGACTTTTGCCTGTTTCTGACCTTGGGTAAACATCAGCAATTGGACTGCATGAAATACCACAGTTGTACTCTGGTTAGTCTGTCGTTCATCTTTATTTCTTGTGTATTTAAATTCTCTTGATTTTAAAGGAAAAGTGCAAAGGCCAAGTATTTTGACAAGTGCAGTGCATGTTGTGCGTGCGGAGTTGTGTGCATGTATATCCTCTGTATGTTTTTAGTCCTTGGTTCACCTGCAGGAGGAGCTGTGGCTCGCTGCAGCCTCTCTGGAGCAGAAGAGAGAGATCCCTCTTTTTCTCCTTCAGTGGCATGACAAATATCCCCAGTGCTGGAGAGAGAGCATATCAAGAGGCAAACGAGGAGGGGAGAGAGATAGCAGCCAGTGTGACAGATAAGAGCGTGGCAGAACTCGTGGGGCTGGGGAAAGAGAGAGCAAGTGCACCACAGTGTCAGGCAAGGCTGCTGCCTGCACACACACAAACACACACACACACACACACACACACACAAACATACACACACACGCACGCACGCACGCACACACACACACACAGACAGAGAGACCCCTCAGCCCGGCTGCACCAGAAGAAGTTCAGAGAGAAGACTGACCTTAAGAAGGTACAGTATGTTTGTGCATCTCTAGCCTAGGAATCATATCTCCTGCAGTTGTGTCCCCCCGCTTTAGATCCGAAACATTACTAACAAATCAGCTGCACTCACTTGATGCTCCACTTTATTTTCCAGGTGGGTTGGCGGACGTTTCGTCTGTGGATTAACTTGAATATCATGGCTTGCCTTAAACTGAGCCCTCTTGTCCTGTAGAGGAGTTGTGTGTTTCCGCTCTAGAAGAACTTGCCGCGTGTTTACAGCCGGAGGGAGGATGGAGAAGCTGTCAGGGAAAGACAAGGAGCTGATACGAGGCAGCTGGGAGAGCCTGGGCAAGAACAAAATTCCTCATGGTGTTATCATGTTTTCCAGGTAACGTATGACACAAATCAGCATGATTGAAATGGTATTAGACAGTAAAGTGACGTGTAAGAGAAGAAAATATTCTTATTCTGTGCAGTCATCCTTTCATCAACATTAATTCAAATTCTTTAACACTTACACCAAATGTAATAGTATCTGTTGTTGTTGTTGTTGCTGTTTTTTGTGTTGATAAGATTTGTGCTTTGACTTTTAGAGTCTATGGTCTTGGGATGCGTCTGAAATGCCATTTGTTTTGTGTTTATACAAAGGAGAAAAACTGATTTATTTAGATAATTTTACAGACACCCAGTTTTTAATATTGCAAATATATAAATATTGCAATACTTTCATCAGTGGGACACAGGCTCAATCTCCGTTGTGTTGCCCTTATTGGCGATAGATAGACATAACAGACATTTAAATCGGTGTCTTCAAGATGCCACTTTTTAAACTGTGTTGTCAAGAATATGTACATGTGAATATTTAACACAGGTGTGGAGAGAGAATCAAGCTAGATCCTTCGCTGCACACTTTCACCATGCAGGCACCGGAAGCTTGACTTGTTGCTTGGCGACAGACTGCAATAATCCACAATTTACTTTGAGACAGCTGCCGCTAAATAGACTAGCAAGAGAGCTTTTTAGCTGTATGATGCATAGATTGATTTTGTGTCTGTGTGAATGCTTGGCAGCCCATGCCGTGTGTATACACCTATAGAACAGTGTGGTATGTGTCTGTGGTAGACTGTTTGAGCTGGACCCGACGCTCCTCACTCTCTTCCACTACACCACAAGCTGTGGCTCCACACAAGACTGCCTCTCCAGCCCTGAGTTCCTGGATCATGTCACCAAGGTGAGCTCCGTTCACCGCAGTCACCGCTACGAGTACGCAGTTCCCTCTTGTGCACAGTTGAGAACACTCTCTGCATGTGTATTTTGTCTCTGTGCACGTGATCCCAGGTGATGCTTGTGATCGATGCAGCAGTCAGCCATCTGGACGACCTGCACTCCTTGGAGGACTTTCTGCTCAACCTGGGGAGGAAGCATCAGGCCGTGGGAGTCAACACGCAGTCATTTGCCGTAGGACCAACATTTCACTGTGCGACTCTCAAAAAGTAGTTTCACAAGTTAATGAGCTGTTAAAAGAACCGTTTTCCTTTTTCTTGTGTGTTTGTTTTGGACTTCTTAAGATGGTGGGTGAGTCCCTTCTCTACATGCTGCAGTGCAGTCTGGGCCAGGGCTACACGGCACCGCTGCGTCAAGCCTGGCTCAACATGTACAGCATCGTGGTAGCAGCTATGAGCCGAGGATGGGCCAAGAACGGGGAGGACAAGGCCGACTGAGGCGCACAGCGGTAGCTGCTGAGCAGTCGCTGTCAAATCACTCAACATGGTTGCCATGGAATAAGGTTGTGTATCTTGCAGCATTGTGGCTTTGGCTGCTGTACATTTGCTCTTTGACTGAGGTTGCATAGCGTAGCGAATGTATGGTGTGGTTACACTTTACAATTGGATCGACCAATCGCAGAGTTTCTTTTCTTTGCTGTGGATGTTTAGCTACCAGACAAGGCTGCTGTACAGCTGTTCTGAGCCGGCTTGCTTTGGTTCTTCTGAGTCTGGAGCTGTAATCTGAGCGCCTCACACTGAGAAAAAGCAACAAGGGTAACTGTTGAGTCTCTTTGTATATAATGGCTTTGATATATCTACTCAAATAACACTGGCTGTAGTGGTCTTTGATGTATCTTAAAAGAGTTGCACAATTGTGAAACACTAGATATTATATTTAGGCATCACAAACTACTCAAACTGTGATGGTTACTGTGGCCAGCGTGGCAGCTCTCTATCTAACTGGAACACAGTGATTCTGTACTCGACATGTTAAAAGGTTTGGGACAAAGCAATGTGATTATATAGAGGAAAGTCCCATCACCTTAATCATAATCATACTGTGTTTTCTATTGATATTACACATCATTACAACTACGTTTGTGTGTGACTTTGTTACCTAACATTCAACCTATTGATTCGAACATATTTTCAATCGATACTGACAAGAACTGTTACACTCTCTGAGAGGTCTCTTCAGCGATCTATGACTGTTAAGGCGTCCATGTGCACCTTACTCAACACGGTGTGCGATGCTCTCCTCGGTAGAGGTTGTGATTACTTCAATAGGCTTCAGCTGACTGTTAAACTACAACTAATAGACTGTTAACTCTTTACTTTAGAGTGAAGGGCATCTTTGGGGAATTATAACATCTTTGTTCTTGGCTATCAGTTTCTAGTCATTGTTAGTGTAAAGTAGTTTTCTTGTACTGTAGTCGCTTATCTTAGTAGTGCTTATTAACTGTATTTGTGTGGCTACAAACTAAGCATTACCTCAGCTTTAGAGGTGAGGGTGAGCAGAGTGGCTTGTGTTTTTCCAACACATGGAAGTGGGGCTGGAAGTGAATATTTATTTTTGGATTATTACACAAAGACGAACGGAATTGATGATGATTTTTTTTTCCTTTGAATTGCTTAACACAGAACAAATAATGCAGATACTGTGTTGCTGTCACTGTCCAATATGTGTGTGTGTGTTATTATTATTGCTGACATAACACTGTATGTATCATCCTTAGCTGTTGTTGACATTCATGGTCATAATGCCAAGTAACTTAGCAACAGTGCGCCAAGTATTAGATAATAACACCATACAACTGTAAATCCAAGCTGCTGATATGTGGTTATTATCGCTTTAGTCTGAGTTTACATTTACAAAGTTTATTTTTATATTCTGAAATGTATGTGTTGTTAAAGAGCATTGTTTTTGTTTTTTTCAAATGTGACATACAGTATATCCTCCAGATGTATTACCTTGTGTGGGTTTCATTTAATCAAAATAATATATATATATATATATATATATATCATCAACTTCTAAATGTACAGTCCTTACAGAAAAAGATATAAGTTGAGTTTTCTATTGAACTGTTTTATCCCTGCATCGTCTGTTCAGTCTGTACTGTACTTTCCAGTCCACAGGTGTAATGTTTATTAACTGATTGTGTATGTGGTGTATTTATAGTATCAGTACACAGCCCTATCTCTGTTTTCAATTACCCGACATTAGGTCTTTTTAGCAGGCATGACTGATAACTGGAATGTTATCCTTTTAACATCCAGCTCTGTACATATTGGGTGTGTCACTGTCTACCTCATCATTATCAGCTGCTATTGAACAGCGATGACTTCACCTAGTTATCCTTCAACCAAAAAACGCACAGTATTATTACAGTTAATGCAAGCACGCACTCTTTGTAAACTGGATTCCATCCTAAACAAAACATGTTGTGTGCTTATTTGAGACTAAATAAAGTGATCTTCTGTGGATATTTTACTGCTGAACGAGGTCAGTGTGTTTTCCTCTCGCTCTCAGATTGTTTGTCAAAGAACGACGATGGTTACAACACAATGGTCAGCGTTTGAAATCAATCATACGATGCCTGATTTGCTTCCCACTGACAGCCCATCTCCAAGTGTTACATAAGACCCAAGCGCCGCATGGCCGATAGCCCTCGGCTACAGAGACGAGCCCACTTACTCATGCAACTGCACAATGTCACATCAACATTGTTTGCAGAATTTCTAATAATTGACATGATGGTCTTTGCAATCTGGACTGATTTTCTTTTCTTTTTTTTTTTTTCATCCAAAAACAAGTTAAATCCTTATTGATGTTTGCACGTGTTCCTGCGGAAACATCAATATGCGTGTGTGTCCAGTAGGTGAAGCCGTAGTAATGAGAAGAAGGATGGTCGATGTAATGAGTTATCTGATTACACAGGGCTCTTTTCTCTCGTACATACAATTTGCCTGTATCATTGTAAAAGTCACATCCGTGAGCTGGCTGTCTGTTCTGCTGTTGAAGCAGTGGCTGACATGGCCTTAATCTGTCTCTCTGCACTCCACACAGCATCCCGACTCTCTCTGTCAAACTGGAGAGTCTGTTGTGTTCATGTTGGCTCCACGCTCCACGTCTCGCGTCGGCCTAGAGAACAACACTGAGTTGTCTAGTCACTGGGCTTTATGGAGACTGTCCTGACCTCCAGTCAGGTCAGCAACCAATGGTTAGATTGCAGCGCTGCAACGTGTTTATTTACCTTGTGGTAATTCATTAATCACTACCTGTAGTTCGACAGGCTCACCCTGTCGTGTGCGAGGATTTGCTCTGAGGGCTGTCGTCGTCTGGAGAGGAGTTTGCGGGGAAAAAAGACAACACACATTATTTTTAGAAAGTCTGCAATGTGTTTTGGAATGAAGGGGTGGTGAACGTTGTCATGGCAACTGTTAGGTGATGGTGGTCCAGAGTCGTATATATATATATATATGTGTGTGTGCATTGGTTTTGTATGAAGGAGGAAAGCAAGACATTGCAATGCTCACTCACTCATCCTAAATGATACTGTGGCGTGGACAGTGCTCAGGCTAATACGATTCGCTCTGATAGCTGCTGGAGCAACACAAGCCTGCCAAGCAACAGGGAGAACGGGCGGTCTGTCACTTCCCACTTCAAGTACAACCAGTTAAAGGATACCATAGGATTCATACATTTCTTGATTGCCAATCAAAATCCCATGAAAATGTGACATGCGATAGAATTTAAAATCTTTAAAAAAGAAAATATATATAAATATAGTTTCATTACTCTGTAATTTCCCCAAAACAGCCGGGCACTGTAGTTTTTAGCAAATGTAACTCAAACCAGAGTAAATTGTGTATTGATTGTGACTATTTTCAGCCGCGGATTAATACACATTTGGTGTCTTACAGCTTACACAGGAGATGTTTTCAGCTGCATTTTGGTCGCCCATCTCATGCGAGTCTTAGAGAACATATACACTTCTATTTTAATCTATGCAGCCATCAACACAGGTCGCATAACAGCATTGTGTATTACACATGCTATTTGTGCTCAAACGCGACCAGAAGTGCATTTCAATGCTTCAAGACTACTTTCTTCCATTTATTGCGTGCACCTACAGTGATTGTGTAATTGGTTCTGAGCACTGCCAAAAAGCGGGTGACCTGCACTCGATACTGTGGCTGAATGCATCTTGTGTGGACACAGATGGAGGACTGAAACTGCTGCTCTGCTAACATGCTGCTTTTGCTACGGGGGCTGTGTGGACATTATGTAAATGTCCTGCATAACCTGGTATGCTGCATTAGATTACTGTTCTAGACACCTACTTGGATATAATGATGAAGCAATTCATACATGAGAGTTTTTGATTAAATAAAGTAAGGCCCCCCCCCGTGAAACATTGTTTACAAAACAATCTCAACAGATTGAAACGTGAGAACAGCAACGAAATAGATCGTTTACAAGGTCATGGATTCATTTACCGTCTCATCTTTTATGCCAACATGGAAAAAAAAGTCTGTACAGTGCTGGAAAATTAATGGAAATTTAAAACTGGGAAAAATCCGCCTGCTGAGGATTGTGAGGTGTGATCAGAAGCTCTTTGCATATGGCTACTAAACGAAAAGCGTAAGATGTACTCGGGGAGATAAAAAGTTCAAAGTTATCAACACAATTGCAACTATACTTTGAGCCAAAATCATATGTAAATACTAAACACCACCAACTTATTAAGCAACATTTGCATGCTGAAAGGAACCCATATGGGAGTGACAATATGTTTGCTGCAGGAGGTTAGAGACATTTCCTATTCTAAGCATCTGGGCAGGAGCAGAGGAGCGACAGGCCACGCACCCGGAGGAATTCACCTTTCACTGAGGAGCACGCTCTCAGCAGTTGCCACGGGTGACAGGGGAAATGTTCGGGACTTTTCTTTCGTAACTCGCAGCAACGAAGAAGCACTGCATATCATGGCAGGCATGTCATGGCTGTTTTTCCTTACAAACCCTTTTATTGCTGAAAAAATGACATCAGTATGATAAACTTACTACAGAACCTCTTCTACATCTAGCATTGGCACTATGGTGCTACCACCACCAACGTGGTTTGGATAAAAGCAGATGCTCATACAATTAATTGCCACATCCACCCCAAGATGTGGTTTCAGGGATCAATGAGGCCTCTAGTATGTACTGAGGCTTGTCCCGAGGCTAGTTTGTATGCAGGTGCACTGCTTCTGACACTAAGCTAACATGCACTGAATTCATTAGTCGCCTCTGCCCTCTTAAATGAGAGACGGTTTGATGAAAGGAATCACTGTCATCTGTGGCGCATTTTGTCAGACTTAAGAGGAATAGTTAGGCATTTTGGGAAACATGCTAATTTTCTATATTCCAGAGAGTTAGATGACAAGATTGATACTACTTCAATCTTCTCATCTAACTCACGGCAAAAAAAAAGACAATAACCAATATTTTCAGAATTCAAACTATTTCTTTAAATTGTCTGACATTGATCCTAAACCAGTAATGCATGCAATATATCCTTTTACACATTTCCTGATGGCATCATGTGCACATTCACTCTTGCACTACTAACCACATGAAATGTCACTCAAATGTCAAAGCCTTCATTAGAGACCACAGTAGAGGAGAGCAATAAGGCGTTCATGGCACAAGATGAGTGGATTGAGCTGAATTAATTTTAATTTCAGATCACAGCACTTCACTTTTGACAGATGAAAACTCATTGACAACACAGCGGACAGAGATCAATCTCAAATGCAGTCTTTCCTTTCACCTCGACCTTCTTGTAGATACAACAACCCACATTTACAGCAGGCTCACATACGGTATGAAACAAAGCACTTATGATACACACATTTCATAACCAAGAGCAAAAACCAGTGGACATGTCTGGAAAGCTAATGGACCTCCAAATAGACCTCGGGTGGCCAAGCCGACAGCATATGAACAGACATGACAGGGCACAATAAAACTAGTTAAGCATGAAAATGGACAATCCCTCCTTGCATGGACATTAGAGCTAAGAATATACTAATAAGTTTTATTTTGTATTTTTCAAAGGAAAGTACGTTTAATGATCTGTGAAACCCACAGGACACACTGGTAGTTCACAGAGAGACATTTTGAGATGCTCTTTGATGTTTCTTTTTCCAAATAGATTTCTCTTCATGATTCTCTGCACTGACCACTCTCGCTCTGCTGCCTGCTTTCATCTGTGTTCTACAGCATGAGAAACTACAGTTAGACTCCATGTAAAAATGTGGCAAATTGGTTAAATATTATGCATAATATGCCATCAGTAAATCTGAAAACAATTTATATCACAGGCCTATGATTTAGCTGTCACTGTTCATCAAACATGTTAAACTGTAAGAGAAGGGAACGGCACCGGATAAATAGTTTTCAAAGCTTGTATCCTCTACAGAGAGCTCGGTCATACATCTTATATGAACCGATACAAATATTGATTGAAGTCAACAACAAGGCACCGACAAGGACATAATACAAAACATCTTAAAGAAATGACAGAACTGCTGTGATGTAAACACACACAGTAAGATAGCTTCGTGTTGAGCCTGACTGTTCTTCACCTTGAAATTACAACAATTACCTGCTTGTTCCGGAGCTTTTGATCACCTCACATGGTGTTCATCAGCCGATGAAGTTTGCTCAGTTGTCAGTCAAACTTTCTATTGTTCTGGGCATCTTTATGATTTCTCCATGTCCAATATAGTTTACTCTTAAAGGCTTCAGAAAGTGCAAGTAAGCGGACCTTGAGTAAAGATTGTTTTATCAACATGAATAAACAATAAAAGCATGAAAAACACCTGCACTAATAAAGTATAAAGTTTACAGTTGACCATGACCATGTTTATGAAAACTGAACAAACTAATCTGCAGTTGAAGACCATGTGGTATAGTCAAAAGCTCCAGAAAAAGACAGTAAGAGGACCTTTTAAGATTGTTTGGTCACCATCTTAGTGGAATCTGATGACTAACAGGATTAACTACCCATTGACTTGTTTTTGTGTTGTTGTTGTTGTCGTGTTTTCATCTCTTAGATGTTTCTCCGCCCTTTAGTTTTCAGTCCATGCAGCATATTTCAGGCCATGCTGGATTGTCACACGAAAGGGAGTGTTTGTTCAAGGCACAGCAAGAGACATGAATAACAAACCACAATCAGTTTACATTCAGGAGAAAAAAAACCAACTATCATCCCTCCACAAGGAAATACAACTTGGAAACACACAGACTGACGATGAGATTAGCACATGTGAAACTTGACCTCATGGTTAAGGATAGAAATGCATACCTCGTGTATACGACATAGTCAACATGCATGCAAAAATGTGAAATTTAACTTAAAAATGTAGAAATTCCTCTAGAGAGTTAAATAGTGTTGTCTTGCAGTGAGAAGAAGTAGACACCACGCTATAGTTTTCAAAATATTCTACAATTTGGGATAGATACCAATTTCCTTTCTTGTAGAGAATTCGACAAGGAGATTAATACCACGCTCATACGGGACAGTGGTATCGATCTTCTCATCTAACGCTCGGCAGGAAAGTGAACTAGCATATGCAAAATGTTACAAAATAAATAAATACAAATCACATCAAAATCACGTCAAAATAGCCTAATAAGGGAATACTCTGATTAAGACGGGACAGCTCTGCAAATCCTTAAACAATCTCCAGTAAACCCCAAAGCACAATATCAATGACACCAAAAATACTGTAGCAAAAATAGCAACCATAAATTGATAATAGTTACAACAAGCTGCAGGTACAGCCAAGCTGCTTGTGCCTCCTTGTTGAGAGTGTACATATATTACAGTACATCTCTTGAGTTACATTCGGCACTCCGTCTGTCTGCTCTCTCACTGCAGATGGCTTCACAACTAGCTGCCCTCACCCTCAGCCTCCCTGAGCTCTGCGTTCGAGGAACCAGATATCACCCCGTGCCCAGACCACTCTGTCAGTCTGCCGGGGCAAGCCTGCTCACACCACCCACACTGATGGGAACTTTCACCTCCACTCATGTCCAAGTGGCGCAGCATGGAGAGAGAGTATCTCTGATGGCAACCCAAACGCAATTCCACCCCAGACACACTTTCATTACTTGAAACCTTTCTAACTTGCAAATGAAGTCACAGGAGAAGTTGCGATCCCCGTCATGTAGCATCCAATAGCTTTAACTGAAATAATCTGTACATTTAGGGATGTATCGTCTGTCGAGATTGGTGTTTTAGTTCAGGAGATGTTTGAGCAAACTGCGGTCTATGTATTTATCGTGGCGTTTACATGGATCCTGCTCCTGCATTCTTTCCTCTTCAGGTTCTTCATCAAGCCCGGTCTGTTCTCAGGGTCTGAGGCAACGAAGTTGGAGTCTGAGGTCAGGAGCGAAAATTCAGCATTGCAGCATTAAGCAATCTGTGTTCCCCAGGTGAAGGACGTGTGGAATCAGCTTGGGGGAATTTGTTTTTTACTGGAAGCCTACGGGGCTGTCCATGAGTGGGCTGGAGCAGTAGGGGTCTGGGGGATCTTGGAGTTCAGTCTCATGGGTCTGGGCGTGGCCTTCCTCACACTCCTCTTCATCCGCCGCGCCGTGGCTTGAACTTTGGGAGCTGGCCATGGTACCGTAGCTGTGGTGCGCCGGGGACGGCATGGGAGTCAAAGCCAGCTCTGGCTCCAGCAGCACGGACGCCACAAACAGCTGAGGGAGGAAGATCAACATATAGTTAATGATTGTATCACACAGTAAATCACTCAATTCAGATTGAAGTATGTTTATGTTTTATACTTGGGTTCGTTTACCCACCCTACACTTAACTCATGCACCAACTTAAGATCTTAACACATATTTAGTACGAGTGTGCATATCCTGGATCCAGTCTTTTAAAAAGTAAATGGCAATTATCATAAATCCAGGTTT
This sequence comes from Pholis gunnellus, assembly GCF_910591455.1. NCBI lineage: Eukaryota > Metazoa > Chordata > Actinopteri > Perciformes > Pholidae > Pholis > Pholis gunnellus. The sequence continues at coordinate 12,623,965 of NC_136542.1, read as the reverse complement.
GGATACATATAACCTATGTGCTTTGAAGGATCATGCAGGTGTTGGTGCATGTTTTAACTCAGTGATGGAAGAAATATGCAGATCATCTATTTATTCTTTGACAGGAAAGATTTTCTTCAGATTATTCCTCTGACATTGCTCAAAAATGCAATGCTCATAAGTGCAACACTGTTGAGCAGCTGAGATCGCAGATGTCAGAGCTTCCCACCAGCACAGTAAACGCACCAACAACAATACCTAATGTAACCTAAAAAGTAAGCAAAAATACTAATATGATCCTGTAAGATATGTTTAATGGTGTACTGTCAGGCTAATAATAGAAATATGAGATGCTGTACACTGGAGGCAGTGGTGGATGTTACAGTACTCCTGTCTGCATCAGTAAACGTCCCTTCTGCTGGCTGATCAGACATCTGAAACAAAGAAATAGCACATTATTCATTCAGTATTAGTGCGTCTTTAGCTGAACTTAGTCTGTGTGGGTTATGGCGGAGCTGACCTGATAGCTTGTTGACTTGTCTGGTTGCTTCCTAAGGCACAAGCGAAAGAGGGCAAAGGCAATACAGGAGAGCAGGGACACTGAGGTGAAGAGGGTGATGGGATGAACTGGACCTGTGACAGTAAGGTGCAGTAAAGTACAACTTCACAATGTTATATTGTACGCTCACAATACAATGACGGTTGCAGACACTGTTTCACAGGATAGAAATGGAAGTGATAAAGTACCTAATCTGAGCATTGAGAAGAAGAGCAGCCAGAACATGCAGAGGATGGGGGCCAGGATGACCTGGTTGATGGCGGCTCTGTGGATCCGTTGGCTGAGTTTAGTGGGAACGTATGCATAGTAGATGTTGTATCGGTCGACCATGTGCTTCAGGATCACATAGAGCAGACCTACCGTGGCAGGGAAAACACATTTAATTATTCAAAACACTAGAACATTCTTTGGAAAATTGACGGCGGTATTGTTGATTTGGTGCGGAAAGACAGAAAACTCTGGTATGGTCCTTTAACATCATAGTGATATTTTATTTGTTGTTCTCCAAAAGTCCACCGAACCCCACACACAAGCCTTAAGGGCCTCAAACACTGAATATGATGCTCAATGCAAAGTTGAATTCAATGTGTAATTACATTATTGTGACATGGCTACAGACTGACCCGATTTAAAACAACAAAAAGGAAAATATGTCTTAAAAACAAGCAATTTACGTTTATTTTTTCAAGTTAATAATTTTCCCATTTAGCTTTGGCAAGTATCTTGAGTTGTTCTTTGTGTTTCCACCCAATGAGATTCCACTCAACCAATGAGAGTATCTGCCCCAGAAAAATAACAACATGCAGACAGCCGCTGAGGTGAAATGCACAGAACAGCAGGGCGGCATGTATGAAAGGACCTGTTCGCAAAAATATTTGACTGCAGTGGCAAATAGAAGCTTGGTGAGCTCTGGGCAGAGACAGGAGCAGAGTGGGCGTCTGGCTCGCAACTCACTGTGTCTGGGTGTCTGGGACTACAGCAGCAAATTCACACAGTCTGCATCGGACTGGCAGGCAGTGGAGGAGAGTGAGGTTACAGCATGAGGGGAGACGACACATACACACACAAGACTAAGAGGGAAGGTGATGGGATGGTGAAGAAAGACAGAAGAGGTAGATGAGGATTTGTAGGTATGTTGCTCACCAAAGGGTGTAATGATGGGACATGTGATGCTGTAGGTCATACTGACTGCAAAGATACACATGGTCCAGGCGTACTCCAGGCCAAACTGGAACTCATAGGCCTGGCTCTGCATATGAACAAACACAGAAGGATTTTTAAAACAGAGCATGATCTAATGAACCTGCAATAACAACCCTGGGATAAACTAGGAGATAAGGCTCAGCTGACCCGTTTGACATGAATACGCTCAGCCTGGGACTTGGCAAAGCAGAGGCGGAAGGCATACACGGTCAGTGCCGGGATACGAAGCAGCTCCATAGACGTGCCAATCAGACTGGATGTGATCACATAGTTCACAAAGAATGCACCGTTGTCAGGAAGAAACACACACCTGCACCAAGAAAACAAAAGAAGCCTGAGTGTTCGGCTGTGACCGAAATGTCCTTTTAGGAGTCACGATACTCTTTGTACGTTTCATTTGAACAAAAAGAGTTATCTTACTGGAATTTGATCTCCTTCTGGTCCAGGAAGTTGACATCGAAGAGCCATGTGAAGAACAGGTCCAGACTACAGACAGAATTAAATAAGAGCAACAAATCAAAACATTGTGTCAACTCAAAGGAATTCTGTGAAAATAAGCATAAAAGCAGAAGTAATATGTTTGTTTTGTGTTATTGGATATGCTGTAAGTGTACCTGGACAGACCAAGAGAGGGCAGGATGATGACCATGAAGACCAGCAGGAAAAAACACTTGTGCATCGTTACTTGGTTCTCCCCAGATCTGACACATTAGATGAATAACATGGGATAGTAAGAACATCATTATGCAATGCATATTTAGTTATGTAAAACACATCTACGCAGTTCCCTTCAACATAGTCCATTTATAATGTGAAATAATGTAATGTAAAGTCAGCTGACTCGACATGTAAAGGACCGTTGGGTTCATTAGCACGAACGACGCTTTTCACTCCAGTAAACAGTTCATTTGCATTCGGTCCTTCGCACACATCACGCCTGCACAACACGTTTGTGGGGGTGGTTATGTAAAGAAAGGGTGCTCATTGGTGCAGCGTGAGGTTGTCTCCTTATGCACAGTAGTTCTGCTCCTCCTCCTGCTAGTCACCATGTGCCTTTCCCCTGCGCATGGTGACTACTGTGCATATCATTATCCTCACATGGAGATCTCTATGACAACCTGCCCAGAATAACAGTGCAGGGAGAGTGACAGAGAGAAGGAGGGAGGGAGTAAAAAGAGCAACAGGGTGAGAAAGAAAAAAATAATTGAGATGAGAAAAAAAAAAGAAAGCAATGCTGAGAGTTGAGAGGAAGACAGGCAGCTACACATGAGGGGTCTATTTGAAGAAGCAAAGGACGGGCATTTCCATTTCAGAGGAGAGAGATGGCTGATGGCTGGTGAGTACCTGGTCCAGTGGGACTCAAAGAAGGCGGAGTAGTAGACGATGAAGGGCAGGAGTACCGAAAACGCCCACAGCAGGAGGGTCGGGAAGAACTGGGTAATGACAGGGCTCTGGATTGAACAGCAAAATGAGTTATTAATGAAAACGGAAGAGAGGTCAAATGTAGCATTACGGTCATTACAGTTAAACTCTGACCCGCAGACTTTCCACAGGCCTCGTGACGTTGAACTTGTCCATTGTGTTGACGATGATGGCGGGAGTGGTGAGGAAGAAGAGCAGCAGGAAGAGGAGGATGTTGAGGAGGACGCATCGGAGCCACCAGCGAGATCCGCACACGGACAGGTTTTCCCTGGTGACAGGAGAATTAATGAGCGTCAATACACAATCATCCAGCAGGACAGACCGGGCATTTAACACACTACTCTCCCCTGACAAGCCTGTACTGTATTGACATAAGCCTGAAATAGCCAGCTCAGTTGCCTCTTGTATGTGAGTTGTGAGTCGTGAGTCGTGTTTCCACTGCACTGGACTGGAGAGCGGGTTGGGAACAGCACACTTCAACGCTCAGTTTTAATGAAGGAACCAAAGTACCTGCTCAACCCTGCAGCCTGCGACTGCTCCAGTTGTCTAGTTAGTGCAGAAAACACAAACACACTGCAGCCAATCAGGTGTGAAGCAGAAACACTGAGCAATAGCATGTATTTGGTTAATATCTTATGCATATGCATCACTCACTTGTTACATAACTGCTGTATTTTGTCTACAAGATGAGAAACATGCCTTATAGCTATAATTCAATCATGGATAGGGAATGACTTTGACTTGTTTTTGACATCTGCTACAAACGTAGTATATACTGATCTTAATCATCTTAAGTGTTGCTGTTGGTTAATTACATTTCTAAAAGAACAGCACAGAGCTCAATGGGTAAAGAAATAGGAACAGTATTGTGAATGTAGATATTCAGATTTGTGTACCTCTTGTCTAAATAAATATACTCTTTAAGATCCGTCATCACAAGCTGATGTTACATTAGCAAAATTACAGCCCGCGAAACATTGGTTTAAAGTCTAGCCACAATCCAGAGGTTTCCAAAGATACCAAATATGTCAAGATGAATTACAGGGAAATGTGTCTAAATGATGCGTAAGACATGTACAAGTGGATATTACACGCAAAATATGTGTCTGCATGCGTTTGATCCAGTTTTCTCCCACAGTCCAAAGAGACATGCAGGTTTGGCGAGTGTGAACGGTTGTCTGTCAGTGTACCAATGCATGCTGGGATAGGTTACAGCTCCCTGCAACCATGCACAGAACACATATTTGTAATGGATGGGTGGATTTCTAACTTGCAACAAAAGTAGTAGATGGTGTCAGTGTGAAAAATGTTGACTTTGCTAATTAAGGGAAAATAAGGTTTAAGAAACTGTGTGAGTACCGGTAATGTCAGTACTGACCAGATGATGTCACTGGGAGCAGGTGCGTAGGTGACCCCCCATGTTTGCGACTGCACCACAGTGGTGATGCTGGACTGCTGGGGTCTGCGACGGCAGCGTACACAACCGTAGTCCTTCACAATGCTGGAAGACAAAACAAGATGTACAAAAACGGGATCTGCATCAGTGCTCAGTAACGTCTGCTTTTATGCCACTCGGTGAATTTTCTGGTTGCTCCCAGAGGTGACGGGGGTTTATGTGAGGAGAGGACCTGACAAACATAAAGCCTGATGTCATACTGTTGTTTACTCACACAGCAGTCATCCTCTCATCACGAAACGTCACAAAGGCAATGCTGAGCCTCTTCATGGAGATGCGGTTCTTCTCGGCATTAAACTCGTCTGTCCGCTTCTCTTCTAACTCGCTGTAATACTGTTCTGCATCCACCTGCAGATAAAAGTTGGAGCACACATTACTCACTGCTCATCTTTCATTCTCAGAAAGATCTTCAGATTTACAGTGGCAGGATATCTTGTTGCTGCACGTTCTTATTTCTGGATCGCAGTGCCATCCAGTGGAAACATACATTCTGTGCAGCACAACTGAGCTACAAGTATATACAGGCAGTCGCCCACTAATCCCAATTAATGCTGATAAAAAGTACCTTTTCAAAGCCACAGATGTCGCAGCAGAATATCTGAGCACATGGATGGGTCTTGATCATGATCTTCCCATCCTTTTGGGCCTTTGTGGCAAAATACAGCCTCCCTTTCATTGCCTTGCGTCTGCAAAACACAGCATCCTCAGACAAGAGCCTCACACTGATCCCCAACTGTGTTGGTCCAATCTGGAGCAGCTACTGTACCTCTCCAAGTCCAGCCTCATCAGGTTGTGGACATCAAAGCAGAACCGGATATCAGTGACAGTACAGCTGGGGTAGGCCTCACTAGTGAATGGAGCAAAAGGAGTTAATCATGACGAATGTGATGAGATTGTACGCGTACAATGGTTTTGTGACATGAACTAAACAAAAAGGAGAGGATTTAACTTAACAATGAAAAAGAGAAGAAAACATGTGTACTGGAAGTGTTTGGTGATGAGTCCTGGGTCAGAGATCTCTCTTGGTATGGAGGTAATCATCAGTGTCCTGGCTACCTGAAACACAGAAAGCAATCATCATGAGGAGTAGATACAATAAACTGATCACATTCATTGTCACTAGAGGATGAATCTTAATGACTTTGGCGATCCTCTGACTTTTTTTTCAGGTTGACGTTTGTGTCCTGGATGGATTTCCATGAAATTTGAAACACACGTTCACGTTCCCCTCGGGATGAATTGTAACCACTTAGTTGACCCATTCACTTTTCATCTATTGCAACCATCGTAATCTAGTTCATGAGCTAATGACCTTCCATCCAGCCTCAGTGGTATTTTTTTGTTTAGCCCTAATTAGCATGCTAACACGCTAGACTAGAGAAATTGACTGAATGAAATGGATATGTATGTATGATGTATTGAAACAGTATGATGTGATGGCGTCAGACCTTCTCATCTTCTCGGTACTCCAGCCGTATCAAGTGGTGAGCCATACACAGCAACGTGATGATGAAGTAGACCAGAGCCAAGATGCTGTGGAGCCACAGAAAGCTGTCCCTATGAGGCACAACAGGTGTTTAAACGAATATAGATATGGTTTCTGTGCTATTTCATGAGATGTGATGTCATTCCCAAAATGTAAGACTTACTTTGCACTAACATTAGCCAGTGTTGTTCTTCCAAAGTTTTCCGGACTGTCTCCTGTAGAGATAATGAAACGTGACAGAGAGCGAGACATTTTAATTTTCTAACGACTAAAAGGAAACTCCTCCTCTTTTGTCTGTAGGCAACAATGAAGCAATGCCACTATTCAGAAAAAAACCTTCCCATTTAATTTAATGACATCTTTCTCATCCCAATGACATTTCACACAAAATTCAAACATGGCGGTCGTGCCAAACTCTGGTGTTTTAATTCGGGCACCCTTTATTTGCTGTTACCATGGCAGCCTGACATCGGTTGTTGGTTTATTTAATGACTTTGGTGACACACTGGTTCATCACATGATAGCCAGCAGTAATAAAAGAAAGTGTCTGTGGACAGCCCAGCTCCTCGTAGACCCCTTAATGACTCCTGCCTTCATCCTGTTATGGAATGGCTTACTCAACACTTTCTGCAAAATAAGCACACAACTAATCTTCTGCACTATCCCACCCTTCACACCTACATGTGTATGTTAAGAGGATATGAAGCGCCTTCTATTCCTATAATCCGAGGCTTGACGCTACAAACTCCCATTTGATGAAAGGCAGCCTTTGTGTGTATAAATAGTAGACCTATAGTTTCACTTCATAATCTTGTTTTACGAGTTATTTTAAGTTAAAATTACCTTTTGAGTTGATTCCAGCTTTGATCTAATTTCATGTATGCTATATACTTCTATATAAACTCAGCTTTACCACAGATTGTTTTAAGCCAAAGTTTCATTGCATTTAACCTATACATCCCCTCACGCTTGTGATTGTCTCTGTGTGGCCTGGCTTCTCTCCCTGCGAGATGCCTCTTACGACTCTCCTGAGGTTAAGGATATCCCTTGGCTTTTCAAATAGTCGGCCCACTCGACCATCATCTAAAGATAAACATACCCAGGAGGTTCCCAGAAAGGTTGACCGGCAGGATGATGGCCAAAGACAGCAGGCAAACCACTGTCATGAGCAGGATGATGTGGCGCTGGAAGGACAGGTATGTGACGGCGTCAATGCCGCATTTGCTACGGATCTCGTCATCCCTGCAGAAACAGAGAGATGGGAAACTTTCAGAATCCCTGAATCCCATATCCAATGGATCCCAAACGCTCTATGCCACATGGCAAACAGAGAGATTGTTCTTGAGGTGTCAATAATGGGATTTCCACACGTGCACATGTGATGGGACACAGAGCGGTGCAAATCTCAATCTGAATATGTCTGCAGCTCTGTCTATTGCCAGGACCCATCATGAGTAAAACTGTGGCACCACTACTTTGGTGCCAGAAGCATGCGGTTGCCAGGCGGGAGGTTCAGGAAACCCAGTGTCACAAAATAGAACAAAAAGAAAAGCATGAAAAAAATGAAAATGCAGAAAAGAGGGACACGCTGGTCACATGGCGGCCCACACATTGCGAACTCTCAGGGTGGGTTTGCACTTTCCTACGGTGAGCCACTTGCACGGGAGCTAAAAACAGAAGCACCCAAACTCCACCATAATACTATGGAAACTATGGGCACTGTGGAAATCATCTTTTCTACAAGCCTAAATCTGTTGTGTGTAGTCAGACTGGAGCGAGAGCGGGAACGGGAAACCACGGCACCAGCGGTCGCATGAGCCCAGACTCGTTTGTTTTTGCTGCTAAATGACATATAACAAGAGACTTTACATTTGCCGGTGACATCAGCTTTGAAGACAGAGGGCCAATAAAAGGATGGAAGCTAAGATGAGAGAAGGGTAGAAATAATTACAAGGGAAACTGCTTTGTATACTTACTTCATATGGTAAAGTGATGACAGCCACGAGCAGAAGCCCTGGAAAGAGAAGAGTATCGTAAAGCATCCCATTGATTAGATATTAAAGATAATAGATGACATATGCATACAATTCTGTGCACACCACATCTGGCTGCTTGCAAGCATCCACTATTTGCATAGTAATAAGGTCTGCAGAGCGACACAGAGGGGGAGATTTAATAGGTCTAGCCTGGAGCAGTAACCACTTTACTGCAGCCTCAGCCTTGAGTAGGAAAAGGGCGATGACTCCTGTCTGACTCTTTGTCTTTAACATGCAGGGAGTGACCTCAGTCTATCACACAGGTGTCATGGAGTCACACACTCCAGATGAGTAATGAGTCAAACTTTCCTCTTACAACAGTTGACGCAATGCCATCTTAAGACAAATGGACTTATTTGTAAAAGTGCAGTAGGCGGCATTTTTAGACATCAAGATATCATTGGTAAGTTAACTGTGACACCTCGTTATAATTACTGTAAATAAATGAGAACATGATGAGGAAGACTGGTAGACAGTCTATCATCAGTGGTATTGTTGATGATAGTGATGTTTCTGCATTTCCCATAATGCCTACTGTTTTATATTTTGTGCACAGAGAACTGGAGTCTGTCAGTCTGTCAGTCTCCTCAAATGCTATGTACGCCTATTCACACATCCGGCTGACAAGGAGCAACATTAGCATTCATTCAGCATTGTGTTTGTGTCCATCTGACTACTCTAAGTCCAATATTCACTCTCCTTTCAGCTCTAGTCTCAACCAATCAAATATGTACTCCTGCGAAATGCTCCACTGCAGGTTGCTAACTTTGAGAATGGAGCTTGAGCGCTGTGAAACCAAAACAATGAGATGACTCATCTCGATCTGTAACCTCTTTCCCATTACATTTAGCTATTTAATACATTGTTAATGAAAACATATGACTAAGTGCAGCTTTAAAGTAAAGCAGCAGAACCACAGTCAGAGGTCAACTTAGAAATGGGACCAATGCAGGTTTCATCACACAGAATAGACAAATATTTTTTGAGGTAGGAAATGCATTAAATGAAGCTTAAGCGCAAGTTCAGTCAGGCAGACTCTCTCCTCTCCTTGTAATTGCTCTATCAGCTGATTGGGTGCGTGCACTTTTAAGTAACCAACCAGATTCTGCACACGGTTTCCTTAAGCCAATCACATCGTTGCTGTCAAACTTTGAATAGTGTTCTCCTCTCTGCTGCTGTCAGTTGTCATTTCAGCTTTAAGCAGACGCGACCCTCCTCCAGCCCCGTCACCTCCAGTCAGCATCACAGCCATGCTCCTGATTCATCATCAGATTGCAGGAACTCCTTTCACCACCACCACCAGTGTCTGGACACCAGGGGGGATTAGGCCTATTGGACCTCAGTATCTCTACCCTCGGTGATAGCACTTCAGGATGGAGTCCAATCGCCAAAGACTTTGCACTTTTCATATTTGATGCATGTATAATAAATCATTGTTAAATTATAAAACAAGTCTCTCCTGATTGAAATATTTTTGTTCGACCTTTAGGACACATGAAATGTGTTTTGTTGAGAGAGGCGGTGTCTGTGTGTTTGCTTAGGATGAAGGATACCTTTAAATGATCTGAAAATGCTGTTAAGGGGCTCCTTGTTGCTTTTGGGAGCTGATGAAAAACTCTAAGCCAAACAAAACAAAAGCTCACCATGTCCTTGGTCTCAGAGTCGGAGGGGCTGGACTCTGACGGAGACTTCTCTTTCTCACTTGGTTCTCCATAAAACAGGGATGTGAGACTGAAAAGACGAGCAAAAGATTATCATTTTGATCGTGGCCTGACACGACCTTATCAATGCATCCAATATGTAATATGTCAGTGCTGTAACAGTAAAGACATAATGTAACTGCTCTAGACGGTCCCACAGTCCCAAACTGTATACGTAAAGAAGACATGAAACAGATTCAGTATGGTCGAATCTAATAAGCCAGTGTGATGATTGAATTTGTGGATATTGCTCTCTGGGCCGTACCACTGACAGTTCAACATTGTGTCAAATTAAGCAGCATAATTTAATCAGTGCGAGAGAGGGCCGCTTGGCAAAACACACAGATGCTGCTCGCCCTTGGGTGTTATAAAGCCCCTGCCGGTCATGCAGAAGTAAGCAAGCCCGTACTCCAGTAAAGAGGCGACTCAGGTCAAGCAGAAGAAAACTGCTGCAGACTCGCGCAGACGGCCGGATGGTCATTGACTCATTTTGTATCCTTAAAAAGGTATTTGATAATTGATTACTTGTTTAAAGGGTAAGCCTGGTGATATTCTTTTGTTTTCTTACCATCAGCACATCTAATGAAAACGCCAAAAACAACAGTGAACCATATCTTAGCCTAACAGGCATTGTCTGGGTAGCCAATGGTTAGTCTAATGCATGTTAATTCGCAGTTGAACATTCGATACACAAGCATTATTTTCTTGTGTTTGAGTAACATTTGCTAAAAAACTACAATGCCTTTTATAGAAAACCTGTTTACAGATTTACCTTTACTAGGAACCAGTGGACTTTGAGTGCCACAGACAGGGTACAAAAGTATTGAGAGACAGATTACAGATACATTGTTTTGTAGTGATGTTTTCATGGGTTTTGTTGACAATGAGAAAAATACAGAATAACGCATTATAGCTTTGTCCTTTAAGTTTTTTATCAGGGTGAATTGGCCAAACATTGGCTCGTTCAAGCCTCTAAAATGTGAGGATTTGCTGCTTTTCTTTATTCTATATTGCTGTAAATTTAACATATTATGGTTTTCGGAATGTCGATCAGAACCAAACACGCAATTTATTTCCAAAATGAGTTAAACCCAATATGGAAATAATTATTAGTTGTAGCCCTAATATTAAAAAAGAGTAAGACGACCATTTATTCAACCACTTTATTCATATACTCTGTATGTGTATGTCTGATCTGTGTTAACATTTTATTTTCACCGTTAATACAAAATACATGAATACATTTGCATTCATCACTAAAATAACAACAAATGATTATTAGAAGCAAAGGCAGAGTAGCTCTGTGCAGTACTTTGCCTCCTACGCAGTACCATTACGACTCAGCAGAGGGAGCTGGAGGCCTCAGGGTCAGGACTCGGGAGAGGTTCCACTCAAAATCTTAAAATGTTCCACTGGCTCACAAACCAGAAGTGTATGAGCTGTTATGTGTGATGGATTCACCTGTCATTCTCCATCAGCAGAGCCAGGCGGCCATAGTCCCATGCAGCCTTCCTCAGACAGGAGAAGATGAGCAACAGGAACTAGAACACAGAACCAGAACATGAGTGCATGAAGCTGCTGAGAAGCTTATTTACACAATTGCACACACACACACACACACACTCATCTGCTCTGGGCCTTATCCAAAACCTTTCCATACTGCATGTTCATAAGGAGCCTACACATAGTAGACAGGTTCAAAATGCAGCAGCAATAATGAGCCATCGTCTTTCTTTAGAGTGGTACGTGGTTGTCTTGGAAACTACCAGAGACAGGTTAGCATGCACACACGAACACACGCTGTGCACTACAGCCAAATGAGTGTGGTCAATAGCAAGACTGAATATGAATAGCCTCTATTCAGCCACAAATGGAGAGCTAAAGCGTAGCATCACAATGAAGTAAAAAAAAGCCTGTTCAATGATATATTATAGTACCCAATAGTGAATTCATGCTTAACAGCTCCGGTTGAATATAAAGAGCATAACTGGGCCATGATGGATGAATGTTGAAAAATAGAAAAGCATTAAGCCATTAATTAATTTGAGTTTAAAAGACATTTGGTTTCGTGGACAAGGATGACAGCAGCGTTAATAAGAAAAAAGCCCCCATTAAGGATTCATTCTTTAGTGATCTAGAGCCACGCATAGACAATCACGGCAGCCTTGACTCAGGCTTGTAGCTGAATAATGAGTGCATGTTCACATTAACAGTCAGAGTCCAAACTCCTTCTTTGAATAAGAATCCCTCCATTATCTCGCTCTTTTTCCCAGTGTCTGTCTCCTCCCTGTTGTTTTGGTCTGTTTGGTCTTGATGCGTGGGCCTGCTCTCCTTCAGTCCCACAGATGATTAAATCCTATTCTGTATGATGATGGAATTGATGCAGAGGCGTGCTCCCGTCACCTGGGGTGGGGGGGTGGGAGCACGCTTTGACTCATGCTTGTCATTAAGAGACAGCAGTCGACCCTCTGTGTTGTCTTGACAACTAGGCAGCGATAAAATGAGCCAATTAAAACACGGAGGTGGCAGATTGAGAGTGATATCAGCGCAGAGATTAAGTTTGACGAGGCCTGACAGCCTATTTTTATAGGAGGAAAATATGCAATTATGTTTGTAATCAGTGTACACACTGTATTATGCTATGTGACGGGAAAATTCTAAATTGCAGATTTAATGCAGTTTGATATCTATGACATGCACACAATGTGTGCATTTGTGTGTGTGTGTGTGTACTTGTGCATCACTACGAGGTCCAAAAGCCTCGACAACACTCGCACCTAGGAGCAGCATAAAGTCTCAAAGTTTACCAAACCACATCTCTTTATACTGTCGAGGGAATACAACACATTTATAATGTCATATCCAATTTCATATGGAGGAAACCCATGCAGGGGATGAACTGCGTGACACCTCCAGACAGAAAGGCCCCAGCTGTGTGACCCCAGGGGCTTGTTTTTGTGTGGTGACAGTGCTAATCACTTCACCACCTAGGACTGCATATGACATTTGCAATACTAAAGTCCCAGTTTACATGTTTAGTTTGTTTGCTCATCATAATTGAAGATAGACTAGTGAAGGGGTTCTAATAGCGGAACGCAAGAGGGGCCTGGGTTCGATCCCGGGCTGTGTGGAGTTTGCATGTTCTCTCTGTGTCAGTGTGGGTTTTCTCTGCATTCCCCCGGCTTCCTCCCACAGCCCAAAGACATGCAGCTAAGTTTAATTGATGATTCCAAATTGTCCGTAGGTGTGAATGTGAGCGTGAATGGTTGTCTGTCTTTATGTGTCCTGTGATAGTCTGGCGACCTGTCCAGGGTGTACCTTGCCGTCGCCCAATATCAGCTGGGATAAGTGGTTAAATATAATGGATGGGTGGGTGTGTGTGAGTCAGTACCATCCATAGCACGACATTGATGGCGAGGACCGTGGGCACTCCTCCAAACGGCAGACCCTGGAGGACGCTGCTGCGGGAGTGCGAGCGGTAGCATCTGTCCGCAGTGCTGTTGTCTTCCCCAAAAGAATCCAGGAAGCTGAGAACATCCAGCTCCACAGCTGTCCCCTCCACAGGGGAAGCTTTCGTCACTAACAGCTCAGAGTGCGCCATCAGCACTGGACCATACCTGAAGAACAGATGAAAGAAAGTGGTCATTAGCCAAGCTGTTAAGACTTACTGTTCTCTCTCTCTTTAAGCCTTGACACACACCTGTTGAAGCTCCCAGATGATTGGGCTTTACCCACCGTGATTCATAATGTAATCCCATTGGGTTCACTGATAATTACTACAATGTCTGTAATAATACAATGATTGTTTGTTGAGATTGAAGTGACACTTTTGCTAAGCCGCTGCGGCTAGTTTATCTAACCTACTGTTTAGCATTTAGCTAAAACACTAAGCTACTTCTACTTAGCATAAGAGGAGGAAAGCCTGCAAAATTAATCCGTAATGGGGTTAAAATAACAATATTGTTTAAAGTTTTCCGGCCCAGCTGGGTCAACAAAGCAAGGAGAAGCTCTGGTTACATCACACAGAGGGAGAGTGACATAATTCTCTGCTGAGGTAGACATTATATCCACTGTATCTTTACAAATATAAAAGCTGTTTAATGCTATATTAATGGTCTGATTTCAGAATATTGCACCTTTAACATACAAATGTTGTGACTCATTTTTCTCAGACAAGTACCTGCCACTCACTCTAAGTGCAGTATTGATAAGTATTGAAAGCATTTGCAAGGATCAGTCTAATGACCATCACACTCCATTAGCAGCTATTGACCGCCGTGTCCGTTTCTTTATCTGACAAATGGAAGTGGAGACCTCACATGAAAGCGACATGCTGATTGGATGACACTGCAGGATCTGTGAAAAACCACAATATGTGTCAGGAAGATGCCCATTTAGCCATTTAACCATGTAGACAAAAGCATATTTCTGTTGTGAGAACTACAAGAGTCAAAGCTTAAACTGTTTACTCCACTGCAATTTTAAACAGCTTGTTGAGGATTGGCAGTTTATGCGTATCCCCTCGTCTACAGAGGCATGTGCAGGATATGATCATTCACTGCCATGGCCACAGAATGGAGGACTGGACCATCTGTCCTCCAGCAGCACACACTCTTCACACGTTCGATCAATACACTCCAGAATCCCAGCTGCGCAGCTTGTGTACACTCCTCACCGAATAAACAGTCGGAGGAAATGGGGCAGCAACAGAGTGCTGACAAAGCTTTGCATCAATACAGCGGGTGAAAGGCATCAATCATCGGATTTCATGGGAAAAGAAGTGAGATCCCATGATATTTTGAGAGATTGCAGTGACAGGGAACACAGTAGTAAACAAACCCGTGCGCTACGCAGCAGTAAATGGCAGACAAAACTGCATCACAACCCTCCGCTGTCCAACTTTCACAAGAGATGTGAGGTAATACGAGATTGAAGTGAAAAAAAAAGCTTGAGGAAGCTAAAGGCCTCCAAACTGGCACACATTACTGATCCCAATGTGTGATTTATCACCGCGCCAATGATGTCACTTCCTGAGAGGTCTTGTGAGGCATTTACCAAACAGCACTCATTGAAGCCACAGCAGGATGTCTGGTGTAGGAGGGCGAGCTGATCAATGGCAGTGCTGCTGGACTTCTGTACATCACACTGTCAGAGAGGTCTGGAGATTTAGTTTAAAAATGAAACCCAGTAATCTTTTTGCAGCTCTTTCTGCACCATTGTCGTCTCTTATACTTTCTGTATAGCTTGCAGTCAATATTCAGATGCTGTCAGCATCTAAGCCTCCCCGTGGAGACAACTGGGGAGGAGATCTCCTGAGGATGGACCACAAAGCAAATCCATAATGTACACACACACATGCAGTCTGCAGTGCTGTGTTTCCACAGAAGCTGAGGTTTCACGCTTTCTCTCTCTGCCAATAAATAAGCCAGCGATATGCACAAAAAGATTATTTTACAGCTAAAAGTGGATCAATAACCGCATAGGCTTACAGTACAAGGAGAGAGCATTCGGTTCTCTGAGAAAAAAATAAAACAGTTTCATTAAGGACATTTAATTCACAGGATTGTTTCTATCTTACAGTAATGAAATGGTAAGTGTTGTGTCACATTTTCAAATAAAATGATGACACATGATGATTGAAAACTAACAAAGTGATTTACAGGAGATGTTGAAGTCGTGGGATCAATACAACAATAAATCAACTAAAGTAGGTTGTATTTAGATACAAGGCGTTGCTAGTGATAACACTATGGTGATACTGTCTGCAGCATTTGCCTGTTCTGTGATTAATTCAATCATCATGTTGAAAAGCCCAAAATGGAAGAAAGTAAACTGTTCTGTGCCTATTTTTATACTCCTGTGATGAGCTAATGGCAGCAAACAAATCAAAGAGGAATTGTGTGAACTGTGACATACAGCAACAGGAGCTGAATCAAACAGAATTGATGCCTTATATGGAAGAAAATACAACTAGCTGTAAACAAAATTTGACATGCAGAAGCGTAAACAGACCTTCATCGTCCCATTGCTGTTCCTTCTTCCTGCATCAGACGAGTCATTCACTTTGAGCGCTGCTCGCTGCTGATGCTAACAGTTCAACTCTTCCTCTCCACCTCCAGAACAGAGCAGGATGCTGAAGGATACAGGCTGGCTGTGGTGTGGTTTCACACAACATTTGGACAAACGTCACAGCATGACTCGGCAGTTTAACAACAAGACTCCGTGGATATTATTTCTGTCTCACCCATCGTATATAAACACGCAAACAAGCTCACAGTTATCCCACGGTATCCATTTCGTCTCCAGCTTATTGAAGTCTTTCTAATCCTTTCCCTCTGCTCATTTCTCTCCTCCTCATCCCTGACTCAAGCTTCCAAGCCAACGCGGCAGATTACAAAATGATGTTTGGCTTGGTTGGCACCGTTGTGCCTCCCGCTGGCAGCACGAGTGAAATCTCTCCTCTGTGCTCAGTTAGACTATTACGATCACAGATGCTGAAGTCAGTACAGGAGCCGCGAGCTGGTGATGAAATAACTGAGTTTGAGTCAGAGAAGCAGAAAAAGAGAGCAAAAAGCTAGCTCAGGTCAGCTAATCAGCTCATTGCGCCAGAAAAAACAGCTGAGGTATCTGTGTATGTGTGTGTGTGTGTGTGTGTGTGTGTGTGTGTGTGTGTGTGTGTGTGTGTGTGTGTGTGTGTGGATGCCATCCTTGACGTGATACAGACAAAACAATTAAGCTGTAAGTCGGAAGGTTGATAACTCGCAATAAACCCTGATTCAATCCAGATATATTTCATCACTCCCTCGCAACCTATTGATTAAATCAGCTTCTGCTGTAGCCTTACCGTGAATTATTTAAAAGCGTCATTATTTCGGCGGTGTCACCAACTGAAACTACTTGTCACATAAAGAGAAAGAAACAGACTACAAGAGTCCACAGCTACCAGTGAGGTTGCACTTTGGCACAGACTCTGAGCAAAATGACAACATGCTTACAATGACAATGAAAAGTTGCTGATCTCCAGCAGGTATAATGTGTAAGATGGTCACCATCTCAATTTAGCATTCTAACAAAATCAAATTAGTACTATATACAACATACGGCTGGGGGTGAAGGGAATGTCATTAGTTTTGGTCCTTTTAGTCCTATTTAATTTTGACCTGATAATGGCACTAGATTAAAAGCCTGAGGATCACCAAAGTTATTAAAATGTGGATATAAATGTCTGTACCATATTCTGACCATCCATCCAGTGGTTTTTGAGACATTTAACTAAAAACCACAAAAAGTGAACCTCATGGCGGTGCTACAGGAAACGTCTCACCAAAGTTATTAGGATTCATCATCTTGGCACCATGGACTCCTTTAACCGTGCCATTAAAAAATAGCAGCTGGTGCTCAAGAAAAAGACAGGAAGTTGCCAAAGTCAGTAAAATCGATCCTCTGGGGTATTCTTGTACAAAAGAATCATGACATAGCATTCAATAGTTATTGAGATATTTCAGTAGACTAAACTGCTGGACTGACCGACGTTGCCCTTCATGGCTTAAAACACAGGAGGAAACAGAGGAGGATGGTATGTGTGTTGGCATCCACTACTCGCATTTATTATCCTTTAAATCACTTTACCAGACCCCTCAAGTGCTCTGTGATGCTGAAATCAGAAGCTGAATGTTACCATAAACAGATGAAACATCGTTACATCCAAACATGTCTTACAGGGGTCGGGTGCTATTCCCAGCTGCACCAGAACCTAATGATCACCATAAACCATTTGGTGGACAGCCCCCCGGAAGAGCTTCCTCTCTCATCATCAAACATTCAGTTGCACCAAGATTCATTGCCTGCCTGAGGGAATGAGAGAAATGACCCTGTTTTGCCAGAGAGATGAACCATAAATAAAATGTGAACTTGTGTTGACTTCTAAACCTCTGCACCGTATCAACTGTCAGCTACTGTGAGATAAGACTGCCTCCCAAGGAGAACTTGCAATCACCATAAATAAAAGAGTAACGGCTTCAGAGCTGTTGTTCTCTCCTTGACTGCAGCCTTGTTGAACATGCAGTATTCCCATGCCCTGATACCTGCGTGGCAGTGAGAGGTTTGACGTTTCTCCTGTCAACAGCTTCATCTCAAAGGCCCAGAGCCGGTAGAATATTCATGAGTGATTGTTAGCTGTGCTCCGCATGTTAATCTAAAACTGAGCCGCTGATTATGGAAATCCTGGTGTTTAAAAAGGTATTCTGTTGAAACAATCCTTCTCTAATGAACTGTCAACAAGCCAATAAGACATGAGTCATGACACGAGATGACACATTGTGGAAGCAGATGCTGAGAGGCATGGGGGCACACTAAGAAGGCAACAGTGGGTAGACAAAATAATGTGAACGCATCTTGACTTGAAGAATGTCGGCTTTAAAGATGTCTTATCACACCAGAGTTGACGGCGTATATTTGCTGTAATGAGACCACTCCAGCTTATCAATGCTCCCATTCACTGTACATGAACTACACGGCAAGCAGGGACACCTGAACACGATCTCGTTATAAAGCTCTGAGCACTAATACGTTGCCTCCACTGTTCTGGGAAGGCTTTCTACAAGATTTTGGAACCCGATACAAGTATTTGCTCCTTGCCATAAACACACCAGTGAGTGAAAATTTTGCTTGAAATATGATTCTATGCTGTAGCATCAAGACTCATTTTCCCTGAATTGATACTGAGGAGCCCACACCATGAATATGAGCCCCAGTTTGTGGACAGAAACGTACACATGCTTTTTTTTTAATAGTGTATCTTCTCTGTAGCTTGTTGGGAAATTTTAATGGGGATGCCATGTGTGAGTGCATCTTATTTTCAGCTCTACAGGAGCTCCAGGCCCCTGCTGTGATGGTTTTAGCTGGAGGGTGGTGTTGGGGGGTGTGGATGGGCAACCCTCATCAGGCTTAGCCTGAGGGGGGAGAGGAGGCGGAGAGGTAATCACAATCTGCTCACCACCTGCTCAGTGGAAGAGGGAGGAGGCTTTACTCTTTTCATACCTCACTCTCTCTATCACACGACACACAAACACAGATCACCGAGGTGTGTCTGCACAGGGCTCACAGGTTTTGCAGCATCCCCCAACCAGCCTCTTTCTGAAGGCTGAATGAGCCAAAGTATGACTGGAGTGATGACTGCACACACGGGCCGTGATCAACAAACCAAACACCTGCTTCCTGTCTGGCTGCACATGCTCAGTAGGCCCCCAGGGGAGGGCTGTCTGTCTGCACCTGCATGTGTCCTGGATGAACCTGACTCAGAACAAATAATCACAGAACAATCTGTGTTTTCTCTGCAACTCAGAGCTTCTTGAGGATTCCACCCACAGCTTCTTATACTGCTGGAGCTGATCCTAAAAAAGGGCCTGAGAGACCTGAGAGTCTAAATTACCTTCACTCCCACATCTACAAAAACTGCTCATCTTAACAGATGCCTTGAGATAGATGTCTACTTTTGGTGGGCATCTCGAACACATCTAAAAGGAATACGCTACAAATCAAAATACAACGTGCCTCAACATACTGACATAAGGTCAACCACGCATTTAATTAAAAAGATACTTCATCAATGCTGTTTTCCAATAAGCTTGTTAATTACTCCCCTTTATAACATTACACTACTATTCCAAAGAACAGTATGAAGGCAGACAATTGCAGACAAATGCCAAATGTTTGGAGGAAATCAATCTAAACACATACAGTCAAAATGGTCAGCAATAATGTGAAGTAAGGCTTAAAATACTATATCTGATATTTGAATTGAATTTGAATTGAATTTCATCCATAAAATGGCACAAACTAGTTTGTGCGATGCAGAGCTCATGTTGACATGTTTCAATATCTTGTATTACTCGAGTAACAGCACAAAATCCAGAACAATTGATCAATAATCAAAGTAGTTGTTGTTCCTGTCATTAGACTATTTAATTCATTGACTGATTGTTTCAGCTATAATGGGCCATTTCTTTTTCATTTGTAGTTTATGGATAAAATGAGCAGTGTCATCATGTACAAATAACATCTGGATCTGGATCACAGCCAACCAGAAGAGTGCTCATATCACAACATCTAATACATACAGGATATCTATTGCTACAAAAAGAGGTCCTATATCAGATGGGACAACTTGTCTTCATAGTCAGCATAACATGTGTGACAAGTGAGAGGACAAGATAGTGTGACATCTGTGAATATCTTATGCTCCATGCTTACTGGTGTTTTAATAAGCTTATGGCAGCGTGCATTTTTGCTGGTGAATATCTGTGTATCATATAACAGTTACAATGCTGCATGTGTCAGTATCACTGTGATGGACCCCTGTGGAATAGCAGGGAAGTTCACAGCAGGCATCTCAAATAGCAGGGAGCCTCCTTTCCACCGACGACATCAAAAGAACAAAGCCGTGTCTATGGTACATTACTGCTGTGGTCAGATGGCAGGTGGAATACAAATGGAGGTCTCACAAAATCATCTGCTGTTTTGTTCTAATATTCTGTGTTCGACTTCCGATCAAGAGGCTTTCACCAAAGTGTTTCCTGATATTTTTATTCATACACACCACCACCATTAGCATTAGCATTAGCACCAACAGAGAGGGCAGGGGAGGACAGTACACGGGAGTGCAATCACCACAGTCCTGAGCTGAACACACTGAAAGTCTTTTCATTATTAAACACTCAATATAAGTGAACTCCTGCACACTATCAACACTTCATTATGGTAGTAGACTTTCTTCAGGCATTACAATTTGAAAGAATAATATACTTAAGCCTCACATTGAACAAGACAATCAAAAGGAGTCAATTGCACTTTCAATAAAATACTAACATTTAATATTATGCAGGGGTTTAGGGAGGGTTATCAAACATTCACCACTTGTTTGATTAAAAGGGTGTGGTAAAAAAAAGAACAGTTTTCAAAAACTACCATTTTCATTAATGACTTTCCCTGAAATCCTTCTTGAAATGTCTTGTCCTTAAACGCACAACATCTCTATTCATGAAAATTCATAAGCCTGGGAACATGACAGATCTCTCTGATTAACAAACTACTGACACCATCGATTTCATTTATCCTCAGATCTGATGAGCTGTTTGTTTACGGACCTCATTGAAATACAATTAGGTACCTTAAATCACTTTTCACCCTTTTCCACATGCATGAAATTAAAAAAAATTAAAACGCTTTCAAATGCTACGCACGGATGACCCGCTAAAATGTCAAAAACCCATTAGAAATCTGACATTTCAAAGGCCACTTCCCTTCATCACAGTCAGGTGCAAAATGGCAGGAGTTGTAAACAGCATACTATCGAGTCTGCCTTGGCTTTACAAATGACAAGACTGCATATACAAGATTCAACCAACACAGACTTGTGTTTAGATTTAAAAACATCATTATAAGTTACCGTCAAACGAAATGTACTCAGTATATAATCAATTATGACCTCAGTTTACCACAGAAATGAATATCATTGCCTACTAGAATGGATTATACTAGGAGGCAACAGAGCCAGTAACACTGTTAAACCTGCTGAATATGCAGCAGAAAGATGAATTCAACAGGTCAAACTACCTGCGCACTTGACCAATTAAAGCTTTATGTCAGTGTAAATCCAACAGAAAAACAGCAACAACAACAGGCTACAGCAGAGAGAGAGAGAATAAACAGAGAGAGAGAGAGAGAGAGAGAGAGAGATAGAGAGAGAGAGAGAGAGAGAGAGAGAGAGAGAGAGAATAAAGCATGGTCACAGCATGGCTGTAACCCTAAAGATTTCGTATGCACTATTATTACTATTAATACAGTTGGGAGTTAAGGTTGCTCATTAACGGTCTCCCACCCATTTTACTCAATTAGGAACAATAGATGTTGTAGAGCGAAGATCTGTTTTGGGTGTAATAGCCTGACACGTTGGCAGAAACATCTTCATCCTGACTAACCAATAACAACACGGTACTATAGTGCAGGGAGCCTTTGGACGTTTAGACTCAATTCTAAAATCGTATTGTCATAACTGAAAGAAAATGTGCCTCTCTCTCTCTCTACAATCAAGACACATTTCGGCGACTGTGTTCGCCCGCTTACTGCAGCACTCACAACAGTCTGCACACCCACCTTCCTCCTCCTCCAGCTCTGTAACTTGATGGAAACGATTGCGCCATAAATAGCGCATTAAACCCCTCCAGTCCACGTTTAGATCACCACACGGATACATTACTTTTTTTTCTTTTTTTTAAATCACATCGTTTACCTCAGAAAGCTTCCGGATCGCTGGTGTCTGGTGGTGATGGGTGCTGCTTTGTTTTTTTTTCCTCCAACACCAAGAAACAAGAGAAACTCCCACCTTCTCAGGGGCCGTCTGACAATTAAACACCTGCCTTGAAGGCTGCTAAGGGAGCGTCAAGGAAACACCTATAGCTTGTTGTCGTCTCTATTTTTAGGATATACACTTGATTACTATATCATTACCAGTTTTCATTATACAATAATTTTGCTGATGTAATTAGTATTGTATCTCTAAAGCTAAACGATACCAGCAGAATAACTGAGATAACATAACGTAAGTAAAATATAATAAATCTATATCCCTAATGTGACAGCACTCAGACTAAAAGGTAATATAATTGAGGATGCATTACTATGTTTTTCATGCATTGTGTCAACCTTTTAGCCCTATTAGCCCAGACAGACCGAACTAATCTATTTTCTAACCAACCTTGCATTACTATTAGAGTTCATGAGCCAACTAAAAGTAACAGTAAATGCATCGATAATAATATCAACATAATAACTAAAAGTATAGCACTCATAGAGACCTAAGTATTATCAAATGTAAGCTACATTTATTAAACGTATTTTAATAATATTTTGCTAATAACACTGGTAATACTTACCAAAGTGGCAGATTTATTGTATTTTTATTTTTGTATAGCTTTTTTAATGGGGTAAATGTTTGGAATACCTCCTCCTCCACTGTCAACAATCAAATTTCAATAATGTACCAACAAAAAAAAAGATCAATACCATATAAATGCCATATTTTCACACAACTTCTCCTACGTCAGATTTGGGCTGTTACTATAACCAGTGAGCTACCCAGCCAATTAAAAGGAAGGACGCAGACGCATCCAGACCAGCAGGCGGCGGTAGAGAAAGGAGCTGACACCCCAATAATAAAAAAAGAACGTCAATGTGGATCAACATGACCTTCTCTGCGTTTGAATGAACGTGCTCTGAGCCGAGGCTCCGCGGTGCTGAAAGGACAGCTCCTCCGCTCTCTGACATCTGCAGGTAGGCAGCCTGGACACCACGAGGGTGACTCTTTTAATTGTGTCGTCATGGGAATTAAATGATTGACGCCATCAGTGGCACCGTCTGAGAAAACACGAAGGAGAGGAAACCGCGATAGAGTGCTTGTGTATGCTCTCCGTTATCTAGGGCAGTGATCGACCCCACAGTAAAGCTTCCCACCATTTACATAAACTAACATAAACATTAATGTTTAGGTTTGGTCTGTGGGGGCCCCTTCCTTCCTTCTGTATGTGCTTTGATTCTCTGTGATTTGCTCATCTGTTAGTGCTGTACGTTAGAAGATCACAGAGAAAAAAAAGGTGAGATATTTTTAGTATTCTCAGTGGCCCCTTAGAGTCTCTAGACCCTACTTTTCAGAGAAATTAGTTTTTCCTCAGCAGCAGACTCACATTCTCTTTATCAAATGAGCAGCCAGAGAACACATTTGTATGAGCTATGTGACCTTATAGGGCGTGTGCTACTTTCACTAAGACGCTTCATGTAAATAGTCCTCTGTAATGTGCGTATTTCCATCAGAACTGTTAAAGCAATTTGCAAGAGCCATAACAAGAAAAGAAGATATGTTGTAATAAATATAATGTACATAATAAGTATAATTATTTGCTGTTGGGAATGTTATTATATGTTCTATCAAATGTTATGTATTAAATAATAACGTAGACAAGACAACTTTTCTTTTTTCAAAGTAAACTTTTGAAATGGAGATGTATTTTGTGTCAAACTGCTGCTACACATTCGCTCCTCTGAGGCTCTGATAACGTTCTGCTTGTCTTCACTCTCACACAGATATGTTCACCAGGATGTTAAAACTGAGGCTTCTCAATGCTGTAGCACCTGCCTACTTCTTCATAGCTACAGCGGTCACCTTCATTTTACACTTCTGCTTCTTCATCCCAACAATCTTCCCAAACCTGATGGCGTCTATGACTCTCCACACAGTTGTTTTCCTCTTCTTGATGTTCAACGCACTAGGAAACTACATAATGACCATTAAATATCCGGCTGAAAGCGCCAACGAGAACGTGGTTCCGGTGTGTTCGGCGCACTGCTCGGACAAAGTGGACGCACACTACCTCCTGAACGGTCGCCACTTCTGCAAACTGTGTAAGAAAGTCATCCTTAAGAGGGATCACCACTGCTTTTTTACTGGAAACTGCATTGGCAACAAAAACATGCGCTACTTCATCATGTTCTGCATCTACACATCGTGCACTTGTTTGTACTCGTTGGTTCTCGGTGTGGCCTTTCTAACAGTGGAGTACTCCATCTCCTTTGAGAACCCGCTGACCTTCCTGACTCTTCTCCCCCTCTCCACTAGTTACTTCTTCACAGGTGACCTGATCAACTATTTCAACTAAAGCTAATAATCCAAGATACATGTTGACTTACTGAGCATTACGATTTTCCTTTATTCATTCTTTCCCACAGGAACAATCTCAGGCTTGCAGTTGTTCCTGGTGCTGATGCTCTATGTGTGGCTGGGCATCGGCCTGGTCTGTGCAGGCTTCTGTTGCCAGCAGGTGCTGCTGGTGGCCCGGGGACAGACCTGGTGTCAGATGCAGAGGGGGCAGCTCGTGGCGAACCGCAGCCCTTGGAGAAACAACCTTAAGGATGTGTTCGGTACCCGCTGGATCCTTGGCCTTATCCTGCCTGTGCAGACTGCGGACACAGGCTCTGAAGACACAGATGCACATAAGCAAGACTGAGTGATAACCACATGTCATAAAAAAAGCTCCCAATAGGTCACACAAGTGGCACGAGTTGTAGGAAAGGCTTTCTTGGGATCCATGTGGTGATTGATTTGAAATACTAAATGGATGCTTTATGACCTTCGCAGTAGTTTATGAATTAGGTGGCTGTTAGCACACATTCCTTTAAGGACAGGAGCCATATATCAAAGTGAAACTGTTGAATAGGTGCATAGTGTAAGTATATCCTTTAAGTAAGTAGCTTTTGATAAGGCAATATTAAGACTAATAAGTTGGTCGTTGGGGACATTCATCCGTTTTACATGCACCGCTACACACTTGCATCATCATATAAAGATGGCTTTTCATAAGTGCATGCATTCCCCGCTTTACATTTTTATATCACGCTATCGATTTTGAAGGCCTGCACCACACGGTGCTTTGAGATTACCAATCAAGTGTGTTGTTCCTTGTAGGCTGCTGCAATGTGACGTTCAGGAAACTTGGGGTAGTTTTCACAACAATAATTTACTTTGACATTAAGGGCTAGGAGACAAGGGAACTACAGTATGTGTCTACAGCATAAACTGCCGGGCTTGACAGCATTGTTTTGACAAGGAACTGTCACATGTTGAGACAGATTTGTACTAAAATGAATGTGACTCAGACAGTGCAGTGATCTTCCTTTATAAGAATGGGTGGGGGAAATGTAAAGATTACCATAGTATTGTATCCAGGGTATTATTCACAATGTGCCATAAACATGTCTTATATGCTTACAGATGACCCCAAAGATGATGTATTCACTACACTGCTAATGATAGGGTCCTTTGTTTAATAAAGATAATAATAACGTTAATAATAAGGACGTTTCACTGTAAGGCTGCTGCTACAGTTACTGGCGTATTCAACATCATGTCAAAGCTGTTTTGGATTTCAACAAATGTACTTTTTAGAGCTATTTTGTCTATTCCTGTTATACCAATAAAAGTATTTAAATCCCAACAAACAGACGTTCTGTGTTTTTAAAAACTGAGCTAGGAAAGTGAAATAAACGACTGAGAGGAAATGGTCTTCAAACAGAGCTTTATGACAGTCCATTATCAGTCAAAGTGACATTTGCTAAAGAAATAACACAGAAAGCACTTTTCACAATAATAGGAAAAATAGAAGAGTAATCCTAAAATGTAGTTTGTAACCCATTTTACAACTAAAGCTAGTCTGATTATTTCTTAGTTTTATATTTACTCGTGATTAGAAGATATTGCAACAGCAGCATATTTTTGCTAAAATAAATAATACAACAGTTAACTCAACTTAACATGTAAAACTGAAACATTAATGACTTAACTTACTTGTCTTCCATGTTATTCTTTCTACATTAACTCTGGACTTTGTTTTGTTTCTGATATGAATATCAAATCTTTGGAAACCTTTAAGTACATTCAACTTCCTTCCACACGAAGCTCACAATTTAAGCTGCTCAAGCATATTCATAAGCTTGAGCAGTGAAGTGCAAACATGAACATATTCATAAAGGCACAGGCATCCAAATAAACACGTAAATTCACATTGGTTTATCAGACATCATTTTCCTTTAGGGATAGAAGCTGTAACGTGTCTATAAAAGTTGTCAGCCATCTTATAACTAAAGTGAAAGTGTCTGTAATATGAAACTATTTAGTTGTCATTCTTTGCCTCGATGTTTCAATTTACACACAACACTAACACTACGCTTAAGCAGCAGGAACGAACATGGCAGCAACATATAAAAAGTCAAGAGAAAGAAATGTATGGCTACAGCACCTCACTTGCTACTGTTTAAGCTTTTGCAAATGCCTGTGTGGTTCTTAAAGATATATTTTCAAAAAAGGAAATTGCTTTACCAGTGAACTGACAAACTCCTTATAATGTGCTTGGTTTGTTTATGGTCATTCACACAGCTTAAGTCTCGGGTAGCAGAAAATATTACAAATAAATAATAGTGACTCGAAGTAACAAAATGATATAAAAAAAGGAAACAATGTTATGGTTTTGCCAGCCATCAGAACGCTCACTGAGCTACCAAGGTTGGTATATGTACTTCCTCACAAAGGAGTAATCTGCTTATTCACTTTCATTTAACATCCAATTTAAAAACAAGGTAAATGGACACTGTTGTTGATTAAAGATCTCAGTAAAGAGGAAATTGAAACACAGGCCAAATGTATCCACACCGGGTTTAAAAATGATTCTTATATTTTCTCTACAGCCATCCCATATAAAGAAGTAACCTGTGCCTTCATATGTAATGTATACTTACTATACTTTCTATTTTGAAAAAAGCAGAGGCAAGAAAATGAATTATAGGCAAGGGTTTAAAATGTAAGCATGCTGCTTAACTCCCACTTGGTTTTTATATGTGCTTCTGCTTCATATTAGACCAGCAGTTCTGAATGTTTAGATGATTGGTACTGTCCTACTTATAGAGCGTGAAAGTAGAGTTTAGTTATAAGTTATTTTATGTATAATGCTAGATATCGTAACTAGACTATTTTACACAAAGACGGCTTGAGTTAGACAGATTTGAGATGTATATTTTCACATTCAATAAATCATCTTGTGACCCTCTGATTGAGAACCGCTGGTCATGCCCATCACTACGCTACACCAGGACTCTCTGAGCTTTGGCTCCACATTGCTCCTTGTCTGTGTGCTGCAGAGAAAGGTGCAGTTTAGTCCAGAGATGCGGGTCTCCGCTGCTCTGAGCCTCCAGCAGCAGAGCCATTTGCTCCTGAAGCTGCTGCAGCTGGCCTTGGGTGCGCTTATTCTCCTTGATCAGCTGCTTTGTGCGCATGGTGATCTCCAGCAAGCCAGATTTGTTGAGAATGTTGTAGGTATTACTGAAACGTTTCAGTTTGTTAACGTCCATTGAGAGTGCGTCGTCCTGGTCAGCATCCATCCTGTTGCTGTCAATGTCTGTCATGAATTCATCCGCGTAGGGGAGCGGAGAGTTGCTCCCTGCCAGCGCGGAGAGACACTCGTCACTGTCCTGACTCTCGGCTGCCTGTGACTGGTTGTTTGCTGCTTCAAAGCTCGAGATGGATTTGATTGTAGTCTGCAGTGCTGGCTGCAGGCTGGGGGAGCTGGAGAGCCTGTGGCCGCGGTGGCGCCTCTTCTGTCGCTGGTCATATCCTGACGTCGAACTCACCCTCACCTTGGAGGATCCCGCCCTCTTAGAGGGCTTGTCTGAAGGGTGTGGGGCAATTTTGGGATGTGACTTGAGGATGGGCATGCAGCTTTTTGACTGTCGGAAACTTTCAGAACCCGTGTTTGAGGAGCTGCTGCTACCATTTGATACCATGGTTTGAAGGAGAACCATCTGTGACTGAGGCATCACTTCCAAGGGTGAAGGAAAGCCCCACTGTTTTTCTGCTGGAGCCATCGCGGATGGCTCGAGGAAAAAAACAACTTTAAATATCATGTTTCAACCTATAGTGCAAAACATATATTACAGTACTTAAATACAAGGAGCATACATAAAATGAACAAACATATAATGGTGAAATCACAATGTACAAAAAAGACTTTACATTTGCACTCTTAGCCAAAGGTGATTTCACCCTGAATTGACAATAAAGCCCTGGATTAGTGCTAGGCAGATGTAGACACACATTGCTGTATTTTACCTGCTTTAATACAAAGTTATTCATGATGATCATTGGAGAGAGTCCAGCATATGAGCCTCCCATCACAGCCACCTGCGGACCAATCGGGTCCTGGCCGAGTATGGACCCATTCCTTCTTGCATCTTCAGAGTCAGTCAGATCGACTGTACTAAGGTGCTCAGAGCTGGCATCTGACAAAAGAGGGAGACAAGCATATGGTCTCGTCAGGTTTAAAAGCAAGGTATTTACCTCTCTATTGTGTATAGTCCCTGGGGCAGAACATTAGTACTATGAAAACAGTGGCAGATGTAGATAAGCGTCTCCAGAGTGTCTGGAAAAGGATACCATCAACATGATAAGGAGGGCTTAACCAGATCCAGGTCAGTCTTAATAGTGAATAGAATAAAGGTCATATGAAAAATTAACAGTATACCCTCCATAGAAAATGTGACCTAGATCCCTACATCTGATTATGGCTGACCTTGTTGATAGTTATTTATTTCTAATTATGGAAATGCTAATTATATACGGGTACACTCAGTTTACTACACTACTATGTCAAAATAAAACATACATCTGGACAAACCCAAAACCTAAAAGTCTATAACTATAGAGTAACATAATTTAATCAAACCTGAGAAGCCCGAATCTCTCTCCAGGTCAGACTTGGATGCTCCAAAGTGTGTTGCCCTGGTGAATGACGGTGTCCTGTGTCTGTCGGGTCGACTAACACTGCTCATGTTTGCCTGGAAAAAATGGAGAGTTAAGAGTTGGAACGTAACTGACACGCTCAACACATTGCTTTGACAGAGTTCAATGTGCTTTAGCCTTGAGTTATGGTTATGCAATGGCAAAATAAAAAAAACATTAGGTTGGTTAACACTAAACAAACTCCAATTGAGACTGAAAAAAGTGAAGAGACAGAGTCAACTTGTAAACACACAGTTTACATACAGTTTGTGCATTTATTTTTTACACTCGATTACTTTTTATTGCTATATTTTAATGTCTTTTAATGTCAGATCATTGTTCACTTCAGTTTGTTGTGGAGGAAATTTCACTGACTGAATTAGACAATACAAGAGAAAAACTACAAGCCTACAAATAGGATGTTGTGTTTTGACATTAAACATTAAGAAGCCTGTACCCCCCATATAGCCAGTTTAATTACACAGCTACTGTAAGACATGCTTTTCAACATTTAAGCATGTTAGCGAATAAAAGATGCCAATGCCAACAATACACATGATAACCTGGGATAACCTGCAGCTCACACTTGCTTTTTATTCTTTATTTTTTTTTAAATACCATACACCATTTAACTTTAACTAATTTAGATAAATACCCTGCTTCTGCAAAAAAAAAATGGTGGTATGTGAAAGGCAATATCATCAGTTATCTGTGTTCACTGTTTCCTGTCCTGCCCCTGCGCTGCTAGCTCAGTTAGCTCAGTTAGCTGCTAGGTAACGCTAGCTACCGCAGCTTCAGCTTGGCCACGAGACCGTTGATTGGGATATTTGGCTGAAAGTATGAGCTTACACACCTTATCAACACGCCCTTTGCTTGAAAACAAATATCCGTTTATACCGGCATCCAAGATTGGCTACAACGTTAGTGTGTTTTTCCTACAATTGTACTCGACTCTGGTTGAGCTTCTTCTCATTTAGGTTTAACGACAGCTTGCATCCTTACTCTCGCATTACTGCCATCTTCTGGAGTTACTTAGTGTCCTGATGGTCACATTTCCCCATCTATCCTGTTCTCATGAGGAAGCCATACAAGCATATCCTGCAGTCACAAGCGGGGACTTAATTGGAGAATATATATGTATATATAATTATATTTCAATTATTATACATAATAGAAATGGGGGAAAGAGAGAGAGAGAGAGGTGGAGGAACCAAAGAAAAAAACTTTTTCGATATAATTTGAAAATGTAGGTCTATAAAATGCATTTATGAGAATTCTGCAGGTGTCATATATGATAAATATGAGCCTGCATTAACATAATAACCAATACATAACACTTACACATGGGAATTGCATATCTGATGGCAGTGCTCACAGCGAATGTTACAAGAGCAGAAGGGATGGCTTTGAATGCTTTTTGTTTGTTAATACAAACCATGTGATCCACAATAAAAACATTCGTGCTCTTGGTGTGTGCAGTTTTGTATTTCTACTTAAATTAATAAAATATGGTGCTTTTGTTGACACCACATCCTTTTCACACACACAACAGTGTGACATAACAGTGATTATATAAACGGTGTTAATGTCGATATGTATCATCATTATACACCATTTGGAGGACATAATATGTCAACAAGATTTCACTGACAAGCGCAGCTTGAAGAAAGAGTGGGTAAACAGTGATGTTACTGACATGAGGAATACGATAAGAGGTCAAACACATGATGATGACACAAACACACATGATAAAGGGAGAAGTTGGAGCACATCAACTTACAAAAGGAGATGGAAAAATACAGGAAAAAGCAAGTCTTGCTCAAAAACCCGAAGCAGGAAATGACATTAAGCTGCGATCTGTGCCAGCCACTCAAAGTCTTGCAGTGTTAGGCTCTGTTGACACCAGGCTGACTGGAGAGGGCCTGATGGAGGACGTTAGGATGGCCCCGGTGGCCTGCAGCCTCATAGCCACAGATCCTAAACCACCTCAAGCCTACCGTGAGCTTTGTGGCAGACACCAAACATGGAGATGAGTCTCCATATAACCACAACATCTCTGTCAAAAGAGAGGACATGTAAGGCCTGGCTCTAGACAACAGGGGGCCCTTAGTGAGTTATTCTTTGGGGGTCCTCCTTACTTTTTGTGTGTGTGTTTGTGAGACAAGTCAAATGTTTGGACCACACTGCTGGACCTGACAAATGTCACCCTTAGTGTGACATATGTAAGAGCAAACGTGCATATGGTCAGTAATACGGGTTAGTCCGGTATATAATGAAAGAATCACACAAGACAAACTGACAACCATAACAATTTAATAACAAAATAAATATCTAAATGAAATAAAAATACTAACACAGTAGAAATGTTACTTTGTACATTTTGATAGAGATTTTCTTTGTGTAGTACATGAAAAAAAAAAATACAAAAGGACAGAATTTTACATAATTACTTCAACTGATCCCTTCCAATAGCAGACTAAGAAAGACACCTGTGCTCACCAGGGAGGACACACATGTGTGCTGTTTAACGCCACAAAGCACAAAAATGCTTTTTTATCTGTGAATAATTGCAATCACAGTAAAACAAGAGATCAATATGTCATCACCAAATTAGTACGGCTTAAGTGTTTTGGTTACTGTCGTATTGATCTGCCCATTCCTCCTGGGCTTGCCACGTCCATTCTGCAGTCTACAACACACTTCCAGGTGTGATTTGAAATAAACTGATGAAATCTGATTTGATCCAACTCTCCAAAACAATAGAGAAAGATAGATTTCAAAGAACAATTTCGATTTTTGACAATTTGATACTTTATAGTCATTTTTTCATACACAATCTTGTGTGGACACGTCTTCAGTTGATAGATTTTTTTGATCAATATTGCTCTTATGTAATGAATTGACAGTAAACACGTTATAGTCATGCCTGGTCACATGGCAATACTGTCCTAAATCTAATCTTATTTAATCGATCTATACAATATTTGATCATAGAGCAGTTTTAAACACTAGAGGGAGACATTTCATTGTTGCATGTGCAAAGCAGCTGCACACTCAGTCCAACATGTGTTGCTATGACAAGTCAAGGTGTCTTAGATAATGTTTAACAAAAAAAAATGACAAACTTTTTAAAGATTGCTAGTCCAAATATATTCTGCTGTATCAATAAATATAGATTTAAAAAAAAGTGTAACCATCTTTAAATACCAAAGAAATGACCAAATTACAATAAATGATACAGTAATAACTAGTATAAAAGAGAAGGCGTCGGTCTGTTTGGTTCGACATTGCACTGGCTCCCAGGGATGTCCATTGTGTCAGGTGTAACAGCAGTGTTTCCACCAATCAAAACACGCTTCCGGTTGAAGCTTGTCATTATAAACGCTCTGCCCATCAGCAGGAGGGCATGTCAGCAAAACAACCCAGCTGTTTGAGTCTCTGGCTGCAGACACGGAGGAGACTCTGGATGCTGTCACTGGGTGGGAAATAAATAGTGAGCCACACTGCAACTGAGGGTTGGACCGCCACTGCAGTTACCTGCGAGGGTTCTGGCAGCTGAAAAAGAAAAGAAAGAATGATGGGTTATTTAATGCTTTTAACTGCTAGTTGGAGGGTACATGAATATCTTACACTTGAGATTGTGCCATCACCTGTCACAATCTTTCGTTTTCTGTCTCTCCTTTCTCTTCCTTCCTCTTCCTCTTTGCCTTTTCCTAGAAGGGGAACACAATTAACAATGCGCCTGCATTCTCTCAGATGGAACATTAATATCATTTTTAACAATCTAAAAACGGATGCTATTGCAATATATACCTGTACTTACCTTTCAACAGTCACAATAGGTTTCCTGACTCTGAGGAACAAAGCAATACATTAGGTAATAAATAGTCATTGTAAGTATTTGTCAACCCTGTCTCCTAGAAATTACATTTATGCATTCATTTGTTATACCAAATATGTTTTGTGGTCAACGTAATTGCTGGATTATGTTCCAATCATACAGTCTATGTAACTCAGATGTTATTACTTTGCTGACATACATTTGAAGGCTATAAATGTCATTTCTAAGTAGACACGGTTGATATTTGAATACAAATTATGACTTGTTTTCTTACCTACATTCACATGTCTGATGCTCCACAAATGTCATCTCAACATATTCTTGACCCGGCTCTGATGGCCTGATTTTCAACAGCTGAGGGATGAAACCAGTTAACGTTACCATTAGAAGCAAATTAGGTAAATACAGTAAATTGAACAAGAACAATTATATTTCACAGAGCCCTTGTCTTACCTGCATGGTGACGTTTGTGGTGTGAGTGGGATGGCACTCCAGGTTTTCGTCCCCACAGCAACCTGCACACCTCACCAGCGGCACACAGGCGGGGCTGTAGATGTGCTCCACCTCTGACGGGTACTCCTGTACCACCTCCACCAGCTTCTCAATGGTCCGGCAGAAGCTGCGACCCCACACTTCTTGGAACATCAACACTAGGATGAGAGGAGGAGGAGGCTATGGGCTACTTTGCAGTTACAAACGAGTCCGCTTGTTTCGTGTGGGAGTACTTGCATGCAGGTCAGATAAATGTATTTTGGTTTAAGAGCTGCTTCATTTTCTGTCTCTCTCGCTTATGTTTAAAGTGCAGAGTGCAATCGACGTCCAACTTATTTGAGCTTGTGTATGTGACTTAGTACTGCCAGAAAAAAAAACCCATTTGAATTTGAATTGAACTGCACTGTTAATGATCATACACAAACAGTCTCAGTAATTACTTCAATAACCCAACAATGGCAACCTTATACCATGTACACAGAAACATGACACCAGTTGCAATACGCCAGTGTGTATCCTGTTTTCATTTTGAAGTAAAAATGTTTGTGTAGTGTACAGTACGCTTTCCTGTGGGAGCATATGTGTGAAAGTGTCCCAGTTGCACAGTCTGTGGGGGAGGAACAGGGAAGACTACGTCCGAACAAACAGAGAAGGAAGAGAAAACAAACATTGGAAACATGGCCATGACCAGAACCCTGCTGGAGCTGGAGCTGAGCCGCCCAGCAGGCACCTCTGGGACTACGGTGACCCCCGGGGTCACCGAATGGAGCCTCACACCACAACAGCTGTTTATAAAAGCAGACAGGCTGGAAGGAGAACGGTGGGGAAGCGTCTACGGTAGAGAGATGAGGCCACAAACTTTATTGTTATACAGCGCAAAGGGCCAGTTCACTGGCCAGTTACAGCTCCTTATCTGCTGCTTGTTTGGCCTTTTCTGTTTCATGCACTCTAATCCTCTGGCTGCAAGTTCTACAGTCAATCCATTTCTCTTTAAGTAGCATTACTTTATAGGGAGGAAGAGGATATGAAGGGAGAAGTTAAGCAGTTGTGTAATCTCTGCTAGTCCAAAGTTGTCCTGCAACTCGCAAAATTCAGATAAAATTCATTGACTAACTTATATGCAAGACTCAAGAGCTTGGTCATTCATAGTTCTCAACTGTATTTTGTCAGTGCTGGCATTGATGTATTTGGTTTGCATCAGACTACTTTTGTAACAGTCTATTGTGGGTCTGTTTTTTGTCAAGATTCGAGTGTTGAGAGATGGAGAGTTGAATGTTTCTTTTTTAAATATCACGGTTGTTATTACCGAGATATTGCGATACTCCAACATCAGACCATAGTTTTATGACAAACACTGTAATAATCTGGTTTGAAAAAATAGTTAGAACTACTTTTTAGTATTGTTGTAAAATGTAGTTTTTAAATTACACCTCCAACGGTCAGAGAAGATTTCATAAGTAAAACAAGCAGGAATTCTTACCTTCAGTTGTATTGCTTATGTGTGACAAGGGAAGACTCTGTGAAACAGAAACAAATGTTGGTTATTTATTCAGGTCTCCTGTGACTACATGTCATAGTGTAAAACCCTAAATCTTTTTAGTTGAGCAATCAAATGAAATGGCTGAGACTGAAACACGGATGGTGCAAACATTCCTCACACCTTTCAAACTTGAAAATGCAATATATACAAAATATCCTGGATATAAAGACAGCACCAGTCTGCAGTGTCACCGATATCAAGTATATTTGTACTCCGGTGGTGACAGCTGGAACTGCAGTGAAATTAAACCGACGATCACGCACCTTTTTTTCCACCCTGCAGTGGAAAAGTCTTCCTGACAAGCAGCAGATCCAGTCTGTCTTATACAGTATATCACGTCCCTCTGTGTGCCCAACTGTTTAGGTTCAAAACCTGTTTCCTGTGGTGTAAGATTCAGTTCTTTATTTATTTTCCCCCTCCGTCTTGATTTTTTCCCATCATCCCATGATAAACAGAGTGCATTTCCCATTCGCCTGGGAAAACACAAAACCTCTAGTTGACTCCATCTCAGGAAGGGAAATCTACGTTTGATAAAATGCCCTCCAGCAGAAGAGCTGAACCGGCGACAGACAACCTGCCTCTGCAATCCCTCCTCATCACCGGTGTCACATTTCAGTTTTTATGTAACACACACACACACACACACACACACACACACCTGATGATATTTATACTGTAACACTGTCTGTGAAAGTAAGACAGATGGTGAGATTGAAAGTGATGGACCAAAACTTGTTATATAATAGCGCACAGACAGACAACGACAATCCCAAATGATGCCAGTAAGGAATGTTGCGTCTTACACCATCTGTCCGTTGCTAAAATGTATCTACTTCCCGTAAAAGACCAAAATTAGTTTGAGGGTGAAGATAGCATCTGTCAGCAGCACAGTGCGACACAATTTTTTTTTTTCTCTAAGTATTGTGATTAACGAGGTATGTCCTGCTTTGATGATGATGCATTCACACTTACACAGACATTTCCGAGGTTCTTGTAAAACTGTCACAGAGATAAGTGGCAGGGAAGGCTATGTATTTAACAGAATGTACTGTACCACAGACTTCATATCAATAGAAGGACAAGAGCTTCCAGTAAACCACTTATAAGGTTCGGTTCTTCACGAGTTAGGGGATCTGTTCAGGCATCTCCCCCTTTTTAAAAAAGTGTCTGGTGATCTGGCCAAAGTGTACAGCTGTTCCTCTGTCAGAACAGCTGTTCTATTGAGTGGTTTTCGCCGAACTGTGTCGGCTATACAACAGCACCACAGGATATAAGCTCCGCTAGCAGCGTCATTCACAGCACGGGGACGTCACAGTTCAGTTTAAAAGGTTGTTTTAAAAACTTCCACTCTCTGGGGTATTGCTGTTTTTGTCAGCATGTCCAGCAACGCCGGGCTTGTAAAATAAATCCTTTTCCAGTATTAATTGGCGTATGATCTGTACTTCTTTTCTGTTGCTGCTCCACATCACAAGGGCTTTTTGGCTCTGGCTCCTCAGTTGCCGTTCAGAATGTGGAGAGGTATGGGGAGTTTTCTGACCTTGGTCATGGGTTAAGCCTTGACATGGCGAGCAATCATCTTTGGCACCTCCTGTGGTTGAGAACAGAGGAGTGAGCTGCCCACAAGAAGCTGCCAGATTATGAAAGGCTGCATGAAGATCCTCACGTAGACATTCCGTCCTCCTTGTGCACTTGTAGTAATACTGTGTGATTAATAGTACCTGTGAGGTAATTCAGCTCTGGTGGGAAGGGAGAACCACTTAACTTATGTGTATAAACTTGTCTTAAGGTTTCTTTCACTTCATTGCCAGAAGACCTTGTTCAGGGAGTTTGACTCTAGCATTGCTGCACGTCATTTTCATTTATTGATTTCATGAATTGAGTGTTAAGAGCTTTGAGGCTTAACTGTGATTAAAGGATGATGGAATACCTCTACTTTGTGTCCCGTGCAATCCACGAACAACATCTGGGTTTTGGGAAACACGAAAACTGCTGTGAAATCAATTTAAAAGCTACATTCCAATAACAACAACAACAAAAGGAAAAGATTTCTACCATATGCCGAAGGAAGAAATATATGAGCAAGCTTGATTTCCTGCACAATCTAATGCTAATTACTGTTGATGGTAAATTAAACATCAAGACAAGCGCATAGTGCAGAAAATAAACTGCCGCAAAAGCAGCTGTTGATAAATTGTAGTTAGAGGTTGATTTTATTACAAATGATTTAGCAATATAAAATGTTGAGTGATATGGTGCTGGGGTTAAAAAGTGTGCAAACAATTAGCCTACTTTCTCACTGGATAATTAACATGGTTCCCACTCTGGTCACTCTCCCATAGACGTTGTTTTCAGCTCTTGACATCTGCTTCTCAGAGAACTTTTGCTTAGCAGCATTTATCTCGAAGCCTCTGACCAGATTGTGTTGCAGAGTACCAGTGAGTTTGATCAAAAGATTAAAACATCTACAGCAGTTAATAATGAAAATGTGGCATATGTTTCTGAAGTCTCTAGTGAAAGTTTGTAAGCTGCTGGCTGAGAGTTTTCTCCGTCCTCTGGGTCAGATCAGAGGACCTGTTGTGTCCCTGGGCTCCTGCTGTCAGGCCACAGAGGCTCCGGGCCTCATTACGCTCCACTCCCACACAGCTGAACTATGTCATCTTTAACCTCTTTGCTTAACTCCATCTGTCAGAGGAAGGGCAGCATGCGTAGGGAGCAAAAACAAAACATGATGGGGACCCAGCGTAATGGTCATGAAAGATTTTTTCGACTTTGAGGGTCAAGCTGGGGAGGGGGGTGATGGGCTATTCCACAGCAGGTACTATGGCCACTAGCCAGACAGATCTGGATACCAGCCAGCATATTGTACAGTGTGTTTCCTAAAGGGAAACGGAGACGACTTCCAGATGAATGCCGATAGGTTTCTATGTCAGTTGAGCCTGTATAGATTGGACAACTTCTCCTGTGTGACTGGACTGGAAAATTACGCAAAACTGTGTTAAGTAATTTAAGTTTCTCTTCTCACTTGGATTTCAAATCATTGACAGTAAGGATGAACCATGGTGTGTTTGAAAACAGTTTCAAAGGGAAGGCATTCTAACAAGCCAAGTAATACTGATGACACGCTTTTATTCACTTTGAATGACAAATGCAAAACAGTGTGTAGTAATACACGTACTAGGACGAAGTGTTTTTCATTAATATATTGTTCATATAGTATATCCATAGTCAAAGCTGTCATAAAAGATGCTAATTTAGGTTTGAGGGTGACTGGCTCGTTCGGTCACAGCTCTTTTGACACAATGCCAAAATGTTTGGAGTTTTCTTTTTTGAGTGAAAATGAGTCTTTGAGAAAGTTGGCACGCTTTGGCTGAGAAGCAGCTTTCACAAAAACATATCCATATTTGGTGTAGTTTGAAGAGTAGAGGGATTTCAGTATTAAATCCAACAAATTAAACCACTGACATGTGATTGTCACCTGTCAGCACACAAATTCTATCTTGAGTAATAAAAGGTGTAAACTGATGCTACTAGCTGTAGTATCAGTGAGTAGTGATGCATTTGTAGTCCTAATCTCCTTCGACAAACATCTTGCACACTGATCACATTCAGGCTGAGTCAACTGCCTGAGGATTGAGGAAGATTTTTCTGGTTTAAGATTACGATAATCCGGAGTGCTATGTACTCGGTTTGATTGGGTTTTTGGAAAACCCCTCTTCAATCCTTCTCTAGCAAACAACGATCCCAGCTAGATTGAGATTCATGCCATTATTTACATTGCTTTCCAAAAGGGTCTACTTTCAAACTTAAGGGTGACAGTGTGGATAAACAGACCACAGATGAGATGCAGGCTTCTGTCAACTAAATCTGGTCTTGAGCAGAGTTTGGTAAGTTGGGGGGGGGGGGGTGCCCGCAGAGAAGAAGTTTAGCAAAATATGTAGAGCTGGCAAACATACTCCAGACCAGTAAAGCACCTGCATCTCCAGCTCACTGAAAACATATAGGTCAGGAGGAA
Organism: Pholis gunnellus; assembly: GCF_910591455.1. Taxonomy (NCBI): domain Eukaryota; kingdom Metazoa; phylum Chordata; class Actinopteri; order Perciformes; family Pholidae; genus Pholis; species Pholis gunnellus. Next base: position 12,584,864 of record NC_136542.1, on the reverse strand, counting down.
CTGTGTCCTGGTTTTGGCTTGACTCTGAACTTGAGACCACACAGGGCAGAGAGCGCTAAAGCAGAACAAGTGAATACAAACAGAGACGGCTAGACGAGTGAGAAATAGAGCTGCCTCCCTGCCTCACTGAGCGTCCTCGTCCATCCTTTATCGAGACCCAGATTCCACATCATCGACACCATGACCGTGACATTTATTCTCAGGCCTCTTACGTGGCCTGCAGATCACTGCGTCTATTCTCAGCCACTACAAAATAAGCAGGTTACGTTTTGTATATATAAGGTGGGTGAACCTACAATGACAGCGGTGCCATTACAGGTCTGAGAGTATTCAGCAGGGTCACTATGGTGGTCAGGTCTGGGCTTGTGATCATAGAGCACTGCCAAAACACCAACAAGCTTCAGCGGAGCATGTGGTAAACGTGCCACAACACTAAGCTCCTCTGGGTGAATGGAGCCTTTAAATTATTCCACAGATAGACACACTTTTAGTTGGGGTGTCACACAGATTCAAAGCCACACAGTAGCATAAATAAAGAAATCTGTTGCTGTTTGATTTTGAAATAAGTCTAGATTTGGTTTTACTGTACCATTTCATGGCTGGGAGCAGTTACTTCTTTAAGTCTCAGCTGGTTTCCTGACCTCACTGTGATGACATGAATCCAGGAAGAAACTGAAGAACTTGTTGTTACACTACAGTTTTTGTACACATCACAAGCTAGTCTTCATGCTAACCGTCCCTTTGCTCAAGCTTATTTAATGCACAAATCTGAGAGCGGTATCAATATTATCTACCTCAACCTCGCAGCAAGAAGGTTAATACGCATATTCCCCAAAATGTCAAACAATTTATCTAAGACTACTTCTTAAACAAATATAATTATATTGTTTAATATAATGATGTTGAGACCTTCTTCAAGATTGCAAACATTACAAGCAATCATGTTTTCTCGGAATAGTAATTTTTGAAAAAAAACAACAACAGTAAAATAGGGTCAAGTGACAGGGGAGAGGTAAAGGTCCTTATAAATGTTGATTTAGATAAACACCATTTCCTCAGTATAAGTCCATTAATTCATGCACAAATGTTCCCCTAAAGACACACACAAACACACACAACCACTGTATAAACCATGGACCCCATCCACAAACATACATACACACACACACACACACACACGACACAGGTCTTGAGATAAGACTGACCGGTGGTAATTGTGGTCTCTATTACAGTAAACGCTGTTCTCCCTGTGTAAACCATAGTAAATTACATCCAGATGGGAGATTAAAGCTGAGTAGACGGCTGCCCCGAGCGCCACCGCTCCTCCTCCTCTGCAGGAGGAAGGAGAAATCCATATTTCCTGATTGCGATTGCGGCCCTCCCTTGGGCCGGGACATTACAACTAGAGAGAAATACCACAACAGTGCAAATAAGAGCCCTATCAGTCAGCAAGTCACTGCCACTGCGTAGCCCAGCATGCAGACATCTGGACTACAGCGGTGAACAAGCGTGTAAGAAAGACAAAGAGAAGGGGGCACTTGTTTCATTGTCAAACACTGAGCTGCATCTTGACAAAAACTGTTGCTCTTTGATTCCGAGAAACTGAAACCTACACCTGATGTTTACTGTTGATGTTTGAGGAAACCTGCTGATGAAACTCTATTGTAACAACTGGAAATGTGACGTCATGCCGTCTACACTTGGCTAGTTATGAACAGGAATGAGAAAAACACACAATGCACACAAACACGGCACACGTGTGCGACACAGATGGTCAGACTCAAGTATTGTTTTGCTGCCGGTGATGACGTAAAGGAAACACCTGTGGAACGTCATGTCCTCACACATAGAGAGCAGAGGAACACGCTTCACTGGTGAAGTGGTGGGTCTAACTGTCTAGCAACATCAAATGAGTTAGGCAAGAAGTGATTCCTTTTTCAGATTTCAATGGTTTTATCCAAGGAAAATGCTGTATTTTGACACATAATTCCATCATCTCATACCTTAATAATCTTAATTTCATCCGACACTGATTTTTCTTGATATAATGGAAATATGTCGACTGCTTTGCCTATAAAATCCTTACTGTTGTCAGTCAAGTTGTTTTGATGCAATATTTTACCTGCTTTTATCACTATGACAATAAAAAGGAGATACTGTACACAAACGGCTCTATTGCATTTTTACAAGGTGGGTGAAAACAGGAGGTAACAGGTACTGCAGATTTTAGCAAAGCTCTATTGAGTGAAGTACAAGCTAAAACTAAGGGTGGATATCCACAGTGATGTAGACACACACACACACACACACACACACACTGTGCATATACAGTATGTGGTTTATATGCACAGGAAGTACCAATAATACACTGAACCGGAGAATGGAGAGTGTCTTGGAACAAAATAACCGGTGGACAGCATTGGTAACTGAGTGACCAAGAGGCCACCATTGTTCAGAGGGAAACCCAGGTGCTTCCACTCAGGGGCCATACATGAACGGGACCAGGACCGTTTTTAAGAGAATGAATCACATCTGACAGAGTACACACCTGACTTGAAATCACAGGAATTGGAAGAACATGAGTATCAGCAGTGTTGATTCTGCTTGCTGTTAAATCCCAACATACAGTAGCAATGATGTTTCTTGTGCAAAAGGTAACTAACTGACTGACTGACTAACGGTCAGTGACTGTGTGCAAAAGGTAACTAACTGACTGACTGACTAACGGTCAGTGACTGTTTATGCTTTCATCAGCACTGGTTTAGATACTGAATTTGTTTACTCAGCTTTAATTTCCTCAAATCTCATCACGCCTGTACTTGTCCTTTACACATTTTTTACCAATCTACAACACCAGTGACAGCTTGCTTAGATGTGTGGAGCTGTCATTTAGAACATGATGATAAATTAAAGCTTAAAAGGAGAAAATATATATAAAACAGTGGTTAATTTCTACAGTGGAACAACTACTGCTGCTGCTAACATAGACTTTGTTTTCTCATGGTTCCCACCCTTAGTGTGAGTACAATAATGTGAACATTTAACCTCTTCTGGTCTTTACTCTTTGATTTATCTGGCAACAATCTACTGACATGCAGACAATGTTTATGTCAAATAAGCAGACATTGTTTTATCAAAGAGGTCACAAGCCAAAAAAGGTTGGGCACTACTGCAGTGCACTGTGATACCAATCACACAACCTCAAGTCAATATGAAGACATGAGGAAGAAAACAACATGCAGGGGCCACAATAAACATCTCACTTGTTTCATCAAACATATTCAAATGACAGACCTTTGTTTAAAAGTCATTAAATGTTTCTACAACACACGCACTGGGCTATGCTGTAAATCCCTGGTAGTAAAGTAGAGATATTAAGCACATGAAGTTAACCCCACCCTCTCTCTTGGCTACTCTTAGCGGACATGAATGACTGCATGAGTCACAAGGCTGCTGACGGCAGCTCCAGCTGCGACTATAATGAGAAATACTCATAATCAATAAGTGACACTTATTTATGGGTAAAGAATCCCAAAGAGAGACATTTATAAATCACATTCCCAAGCATATGGCTGATGTATACTTTTTCCACTTTGGTAGGCCCAACAGTTTATTTTGGGGGGGGCTGACAGGACGGACACCTACCAGAAGAGTCTCATTTTGCCACTATGACTTTAAAAGAGCTGCTAGAATGAGTGTCGCTTGTCTGCTAAAAATGTGGAATATTTGGGTCTTTAGGTGCATCTTTGCAAAGCAACCGTTCCTTTTAAAGCTAATCTTTCTACATAGGCAAATATTGAATGGCAAACGACGGGTTAGAGAAAGACCTCAAATATAACAAGCTCAGATCCTCACAGTCAATCTGTATCAGCGGACAGGTTGTTGAATCTTAGAATTGAATGGTTTACATTTGCTGTCAGTCTCTTGGGCAGCGGAGGGGCATTTAACCTGCTTCACTTTATGGGCCCTGGATTTTGTCACTCCTATTTTGACTGAGCAGGCCATGAGCTGATTATGAGGATTAGTGGAGATGTGGTGATCCCATGCCTCTCCCACTCACGCTCAATTCAGCAACAGCTGCAAAGTCTCCGGCTAGAGAATCTGGTGGGACATGGAGCTTCTTCCAACCTTGAGACCCTGACTTTGTGAGTGTAAAATGTCTAAATGTGAACAGCAGTCTGGCAAAAGGGAAAGTAAAACAGTGTTACTTAGTCCAACGGGCTGCAGCAGTGTATGAAGTGTGACTGAAGCACTGAATGGACACAACAATGACCTGGTTTTGCATTGAACATGACAGGCATCAGAGATAGCTGCCAGCAGTCAGCCACCTTGGGACGAAATCAGAAACTGAATGGGTCCAAGAGCCTCAGCGCAAGTTGGCACAAGTCCCGCTGTCCAATGGCACATCCTCTTACAAGTGTTTCTAGCCTTTGAATGAGATTCACTCCAGTTTCAGCTCTGTCCTGTTCTGGCACATTTTCATTTTAAGACTAAAAGGCAATGCCAGGCAACAGAGAACAGAACATCTTTGTACCACAGTAATCCCCCGCCAGCCTGACAGTGATATGACTGGCCTGAAATTAAGTTTCAATAGATTTTTTTTCACACAGACACACACACACACACACACACACACACACACACACACACACACACACACACACACACACACACACACACTGGTTCATTTTTATCAGCTTGATTGTTCACACTGCACGTACATATTTAACATAATATATGCTGAGATGAAACAAGGCGGGGAGGAAAAGCTGCAGTTGCAGATGAAAAGAAGAGAAACTAAAGACTGGAAACTTGCTTACCAGTTTTACCTGATACACTGCAAACAGCTTGAGACGAGCTTAGCAGCTTGTCAACTCACCAGGATCTGGTGAAACTATCGGTGTTACCTTTCAAATATTTATTGAGGATTGCTTATTTAAGGGAATTCTCACCAGCATGGGAATCAGAGTGTTTTCTGATGGAAATCTACACTGCAAAGAAGAAAAGAAGAAAAGAAAAGAAAAAAGACCTGATACAGAAGTGGGAATGTGTGATGCATCTGTAATTATAGTCTGAGTAAGAGCTTAGAGGATCTGCCACATCCAACAGTGAGTCACTTTGCATCATGTGTTCTACAGGCAGAGTAGTGCAGTTTGTCACGTTTCATTTTATGAATGAACTGAGCAGAATGGCGCTCATTCAAAACGGTACGAAGGTGTCAAAGCACAATGGATTATTATCACTTCATCTACGTGGCTTCTGCTGACTCGACCATTTAGCTTACATTCTGAGACTGATAGCTGTTAACATAGAATAATCTAACAATAGGCACGTTTTTTCAATATTCTATCAGAATGATGACTTTGTAATTGTAATGGCAACACGTAGCAGATCCAAATAATCGAACTAGTGTGGAAATCCCAACGTGATACATCACAAGTGTGAGTTAAAATGATAGAAAATCCAACTTCTTGCTGAGCATAACGTCTCACTGAATGTAACTTACCTGTGCAGGTGAGAGCAGCAGATACAGCGCCACCGCAGCCTGGATGACAAGACCGAGTTTCATTTCGCGATGTCTGCGAGTGGAGAGGAGGTGATGGCTCCCGGTGTACACAATAAAAAAATCCAAACAAAGTGCCAAACTACTCAGAAAAGAAAAAGAGATGCTGACCGGGAATTTCCAACTCATCCGCCCTCCCGGTTCAGCAGGGCTTGCCGCGTGTAACCTGATGAAGTGGATTGTGCTTACTAAGGCCCCAGAGGCGAACTGAAACGTGCTGTGGCAATAAGATAATACAACTAAAGTTCTCAAATCCACTGAATAAACTGAATCAAAGCGCAAATCCTACAACGTCTCTGCAGCATGAAATAGTGGCCACCAGTTTTGACAAATCATATTCAGTGCAAAAAAAAAAGAAAGAAAGTAGTCTATTCAGTCCAAAAACGTGACGATCCGCTCCATGTGTGAAGTTGCACCGACAGTTTCAGTTTTCAGTCCTGCTCTGAGCTGAGCTTTTGCTTCTAAGTGCCACTCCGCCACCTTTTCACAAGCTGACCATTTAAATCTCCTCCCCTTCTCTGTCCTCCTCTTTGCTCGGCCTCATCTGTCCTCACACAGGTCCCTGCCCCTTTCAGCTGCAATATGTAATGATAATTTATGTGATGATGCAAATGGTTATTGCAGAGACTGTGGCACTGCTGCTTTATTTCTGGATGGTAGACTATACACCACAGGTGATTTACAGAGTATAAGCAGACTTGCTAAGAAGCCTCTCCTGAGGACTTTCTTTGTGAGAGCTATTCAGGCAGGGTAAACATTAAGAGATCCTTTGCAGTGGTGACATGGATGGTATACTCATTGCTGTCTCGGGCTCCAGGACGCACAGAGATTTTCCTCTGAGGCTTTAGTATTTGCAGAGACAGAAGGGGAGATTCCATTACTGTTGACCCACAGAGTTAATCTTCAGTGTGAGACTTCTGTGTTTGGAGAAACCCTGGAACGAAAGGATTCCTTGTGGGCTTCCACACATTCCTTCAACAGTGCTGAATAGCTCCACTGCCTCCTGCTATTGTACAGACCACACTCAGGAGTGTGGTGTTTCTAAACATCTCAGACACTTTGGTGAGAGTAAACCATCCCCCCATTACCATCGTCCCGGACCGAGCATCAGTAAGTGCAAACAATCAGGGATTGTGAAAGACATTTCCTCTGATAATGCTGGGCAGTTTCACAGGAGTCTTTTTACTAAATTGTATCTCAACATGGCAATGATGGATGCTCTTAAAAACTCAAGGAGAGGACAGAATGGAAGTAAGAAAACATTGACTATTCAGGGAATTGGTCTCTACAATTATTCCTTCTGACTGTTTTACTATCCACCTCATTGCAGATTGACGAAATATTGCCCAGAGGCTGTTTTCTGTCATCTAAGAAATTAAATGAATTCATCAACTCCAAGCAAAAGAAGGCTATGCTGATGTACTGCACATGATTTTGTTTTATATATTTTGAATAGAAGAGCTTGAGACCATTACGTCTCCTCTCTGCCTGCAGCAGCAGCAGTGTTGACTATTTGCTCAGATGACATAGCCAGACTCTTACTGCAGTGCTGCCATCTGTCCAGTGATCTATCTGTGTTTTTAAAGGTGCAGAAGCTGATGTGGCCTAATAAGATCACTGAAATTGTTTGCATTGTAAATACACGCTGACAAGATAAGCAAACCGGGCTTGAGTGATAGCGTATTCCAGGAGGAGAGCAGATCTCTGGTCCCGTCAGATGGTGAAACAACATTGAGGCCAAAAGCAATGAGAAAGATGAGACTTCATGTTGTTGTGTTTGGAGAAAAAAAGACTGCATTGATTCAATATTCTTTCCAAAGATGTATTCAATCAAGATGTTAACCATTTGAATGATGCCTCTTTAACGAAATCAAGTTCTAAAGGGGAAATAGGCTTCTGTTTCCTTTTCTGCAGATAGATTGTTATGATCAGGGATAAAAAGAAAAGACTTTCTTCCTGAAGTCACTGATCCAGAAATTCAATATAAAGATCAAAATGTCAACTTCACCTCTTCGCTAATTTGGTTTTGCAATAAGGCTTCATGATTGAAGGAAGGTCAGCTGGTCGAATAAATAAGTCCCTCGCTGTCCGCGATGTCTCTTGATGATGTGAAGACCGAACGGGTGGCTCTCAGAAACTAGAGTGCCAAAGTGAGCACATTTCCCTTTTGCTGTTGACCCCTCATTTTCCAAGATTGCAGAGTAAAAGGTAAACAGATGAACAACATTAATGATGTCCATTCATCATTGTTGGGGCAGCTTTGGTTTCCTCCACAGTGGGGCCTTCAAGGGGAAGGTGGGAAGCCAGGGAGCCCCTTACTTTGAAGGATCTCATTAACAACAGTTAGAGCCCTACAGGGAGACCGAAGTTTCTGATTATCATCTTTGATTTAAATAACGTGCCTTGAAACTGTGAATGTTACTGAATACATATTTAAAACACAAATCCAAACGCAAATGGATAAGAAGGCAGGGGACAACCTGCACAACAGGCTTCTGGGAGATGATGTAATCTGATTTTACTCTTTTTCTACCACCTGGACTGCAGAGCCAAACAGGATACGACAACATGTAGGATCCAGACCCTTTCTTCCTGTCATTAATTAGATGTGACAAACCGTGAATCTTTTCCTTCTGAGTCAACTGCATCATTGTGACGAAAACTATATTTTGAATATCTGGTAAATAGGAAGTGTCCCAGCCATGAGTAAAAAGCCGCTTACCGTTACCTAAGGTGATTAGCATTATATCACAACACATTCCTTCATTTAAAACGTGTCAAATCCTGTTTACTCTTCCAAGCTACATTGACATATTTCGAGCACAAACACATTTTTGTTCCAAGGTTGTCAGGTGTCATCCTGTTTTCATGCCCATGTCTGTGCATGTGTGAGCATTGTTTCATTCTGTAGGAAGTCAGTCAACATGTAAACAGACAATTGGAAGTTATTTTAGTCTGGAGGTACCATCAGTCATTGCAGAAAAATCTAATCTAATCTATAATACTATTTAACTTCATGCACCTGTGTCTTGGACGTAACAATGTCAGTTGGCCTTAGTAACCACAGGCCACATTCTTGATGTCACAAGGAAACGTGGCTCAGTTTATTCTGTTTGATATGAGGAGCAATTACAGCAAACCATATGACCTTAAATCATTGCTGAACACAAGTTGTCAAAGGGAGAAACGCTAGCGGAAAAGAGTTGAGACACTTCTGTGCTCTGGCTTTGACATTTTGGGAAATACACTTGTTGGCTTTCTTTCCCCAAGATTTAGATGACAATATTTATACCACACTTAATATCTGTGCGCTGGGCAGTGGTATCAAATCTCTCAGGTCACTCTCAACAAAACATGTGTGTTTTCCAAAATGTCAAACTGTTCCTTAAGCAGACAGATGAAAATTCAGCTTAAAAATGTTCCCAAAGACACTTTCACTCACATGTTTACTTCAAATCACATCTAGTAAGGAATATGCATTTTCTCTTTTAATTAACAGATAGACCGGCTCAGGTTTGGTAACATCTATACGTAACATACATGACAGATACAATGTAACGAGGTCTATGTCTTTCCACGAGGCTGTGCATCCCCCAACTAACTGTGCAGAGGACCCTGGAGCACAGCGACAGCAGCAGCGCTCAGAAAGGAAACTGAGTGTTTGTCCAAGATAAAATTTCAGCACCTCTACAAGCTGCGGGGACAAGGGCCTGCAGTTGGTAATATAGAAAAGGAAAAACAGCACAGAGTGAGTTATCACGGCTTGTGTCATTGCCAGTTGTAAAAGCCGTTAGCTTTATAAATGGAGAGCGAGCGGCGCAAACTGCGCGGAAGTGGTCCCGCAGTCAGTGAGCAGGTTATAACTCAGGCCTGTGGTGATACTCTAAACTCCATTAAGAGGTCCCACATGTGGAGCACATTCACAAGTTCATGGGTTGATGCTGTTGGGGGTGGTTCAGCCTGGGCCATTAAAAAGTTCAATTTGATAATGTTTTACAAATGCTTCATGTTAAAACATTCTCTTCACATTAAAACCCCCCAAAAAGATGTTTAATGTAAATATATTCAATTTAGCGAGTTCCATCAGGTGTATTGCAGCAAGTCTCAGATCCTTCTGTAAACACGCTTGCTTGTAAACTGTTAGGATTTATTCAGGCCCCTGACATGTTATTAAAAGAGATAAAGGAGGCAGACGCTAATGGAATACACCCTGTAATAGTACGTGTTGCACTGTGATCGATTGGAGACTAGATTTATTCCTAGAAGTGGGGGACACTTGAGTAAACATGAACACAATCATGCTGCAAGATTTACAGGACTGCAATCGCACTTGAGTGCTGCTGTTTATTTTTTCTGGTTACAGAGTGTTTTTTTAAACTTCAAATTAGTTTATCCTCCCTTTGGGGCTATGTGTAAGAGTTTTAAAAGGTTTCCCTCAAAAAAACACACACACACACACACACACATCAGCCACTTTCATAAAATAAACCTGCAGTGACAGTAGCTGTGTAACACTTGTGCAATTACCCTAAACATGGCATTCAAGTTTTTGTAGCTCAAATCAACCTTTCTATGGCTGCACATGAACTCAAATGAAAAACATGTTGTAATGCTTGACTATGTAGTGCTGCTGCACACAATTACAACATAATCATATACAAACACTGCACCTTTATTGCTGTCTTAAAGGGGATTTGGACAAATACTCTTTTTGTTTTCTTTTGCTGAGAGTTAGATGAGAAGATCAATACCACTCTCGGTTCTGTAAGGTAGTGTCAGCAGCCTTAAGCCTAGCTTAGCATAAAGACTGCAAACAGGGGGAAACAGCTAGCCTGGTTCTGTCCATATTGAAATCCACCCACATTATCAATGCCTCTAAAGCTCAATAAATAATGTGTTATATCACGTTTGTGTAATCCGTTCAAAAACAAATGTAAAATGATTCCTCTAATAACAGAATACGCTTGGATCCAGCATAGCGGGATCGGTAATTATTCATTTACACTGTTAGGTGTCAACACAATGCCAGAAAACTGGAATGACTCACACTAATTCTAACCCACGGAGATTATTTTTTAAAAGCAGTGACTTCGAAGTATGGTGATAAAATGATCGATTGACTGTCAGAAGAGGAGCCCTTAGAGAAAAAGTACAGAAGTAGGCCGTGGCCTGAGCAAGTGTTAGGTGAAGTTCATCTGTGTGCAAATGTTTACGCAAACTGCAGCCAAGCAAAGTTGTGCACTGAGATTTGTTTATGTGTAGAGAAATATATGCACTCAAATAGCTATAGCTTGTAGAACAAGGAACAAGAAAATGGGAGCAGAGCAAGGAGAGGGTGGGTGGAGGTCAAAGAGCAAGGGAAAGTTAATAACTTGGAATAATAAATAATACAACCCACCGATGGGAATTTGGCAACAGGGCCATTTATTATCATCAGTTAATTCAGTTCGCTTGACAAAAATGTCTGAGCTCCTTGCTGCTTTGTGGCTACTGTGCACTTGCTGGGACAAGGAGATTTCATTACCCAAGACAATGTGTATGTTTGTTGTTTCACTCCTGTGATTAAGTGTCTGGTCTTGAAGTGTTGCTGCCATGGAGATGCTGGAGACAACTAATCCCAGATGACGCTGTGCCCAGAGGGGAAGGATAAACGAGGACCACCAGGGTGGATAAAAGAGCTTGACGGTGACACCGGCTCATGCATTATATTAACTTAAAGCAATGCAACGGATAGAGAGCTTTGACCAGTGCAACTCAAATTATATTCTCACTTTGCTCAATTAAATCAGCCTCAGTTCTCTGTGACAACATCTGCATCATGGCTTTCAATTTGTGACGGAAACATTTCCAGTGACATTGGGTGACGTTTAATTTTCCACTACCCTAATAAAGAAAATAAGCAAATAAATACACAAGCTCCAGGATGGTGAGGCTGGGGTTGTGAGAAAGGAGGAGCAGACGTTATTCTTTCCTTGCTTTGCTGATGTCAGCTACGCTGCACAGAAACAAACCCTCAACTAATCCAGACATACCCCTCAAATATTTGGAAATAATTGGGGACATAAAATGTAGCTTTCTGTGATTTCTTCAAGCTGCATCCCAAAAATCAAAGCTGATCACTGATATGTTGTTGCTACGAGTCCTTCACAGTTCTTCCATTGCAACATAAGACCTTTCAATTCCCTTATTACATTTGCAGAGATTTCAGTAATGCAGTGTGTTTAGCAGAAGAATATGTTGCAGAGCCAAGACTCCTTTCTTCAGAAACCAACTGTGAGGTCCTTCCAATATGCATCTGTGATGAAGAACAGGACATGCACCCTGTCTGTAAGACTGACATCCAAGAAATATCAAGCGTGATTACAGGCATGATTGCTTTCAGACTATACAAATCTGTTACCAATGGCAAATGCTTTTTATCTCCTGAATGATCGACTCGGCAAATGATTGAAAGCTGGTGTTTGACAATTCCAGAAGTAAGATCAACAAAACCTAAACGCTGTTCTCGTCTGGGTGTTCAGGAGCAGATCTGGCATTGAAAGGGTTGGGGGGGGGGGGGGGGGGGGGGGTTTAGAAGGTGTCATGATAAGCTTTGAACCACAGTGGAAAGAGCTGGTGTTGAATGAACACAGACCACTGACTGACTCCTGACACCCTGAGCCGTGAACGAGTGAAAATGTGCAGCGCTAATCAGGAGAAAATAAACAGAGCAGCACCCTCCGGGCATCGTGGTAACAAGAGGAATGACTGCAGCATGGTGAGGCCTAGACGTCATGAGACATTCAATACATATTCATGTCAGTCTTGTAGTTGTATGTGGAAGCAGAAACACCAATAGACCAATGAATCATCACCTGATTTAGTTTTTACAACTATAAATTGGTGGGGGTGTCACTGCGATGCAAGCAGAGGTTCACTCACTCACATGGGTTACTCTGGATTAAAGCCAACGAGGCCTGAGGGAGCCTGCTTACAAATGGTGAGCCTCGGAGGAGCCAGCGTGCTCTGTCTGGGGGACTCCATCCTAATCGCCAGGATCAGGGGAACTTTCCCATCGAGATGAGAAGCAGATGTCTCTTTCTCTCTCTCGCTCTCGTGCTGTCGGACCGACTCTGTTGCTGTCTCCCTCCCTCTTTCAGTCAAACCTAGCCCTTCGTCCCCAGAGGGACATGGGGAGGAACATGAGCACCATGGGAAGGGTGGCTGTCCCCAAGCCCGATCACATGACGAAGGAGCCCTTTTTGTGGGAGGCACTGCTTTAGGTACAGAGCTGTGAGCACATGGAGCCGGTCCAACAGCTCCCAACTTTCTCATGGAAAAACACAAACAAGGCGATTTGATACAAACGTCATGTTCTGGCAATTTCCACTTAAGAAGGACAAGTGCTGGCTAGCATGCTTTTCTAGGTAGACTGGAGATACTTTGACTTCACTATTTTGTTCCCAGTGTTGATGTAGTGTGTGACCCCTGACTTCTGGCAGGAAGAGGAATCATGGAGATCAGACTGGAGAGACGGATCCACGCCTCCTCTTCTCATCATGCCTCTGGAGTTGGTCCTTTCACCATAAATACTCTGACTTTTATGCACCTGCGGCTCCTCTGGGCCCTGGCTTTAGCTTCCCTCGAGCCCAATCCCTTGGCTCCTGTGGCTCAGTTCTGACGTGCATACTCTGACTTACAGCGTAAACAGACAGAGACGAACTGTGGGCCAGTCACCGGGTGTTTGTTCGTGGTCTGTAAACAGATCAGCAAGAGGAGGAACAGGAGCTCCCACTGGAGATGAGACTAACTGACTATCCTGAGGCGGGAGAGCAGAGGGATGAGATATAAGGCTTATATGAATGCCTGTTAAATGTCCAAGTGCCCATCATCCAAGATAATGTTTTTGGTATGAGATTGTTTAGGCAACTAGGATTCCTGGGTGGTTAGAAAGATCATCCCTAAACCAAAACACTAAGGTTAAAGCCCCCAATTCAACATGAATTTCACCTCCTGAAGTGTCTTGAGCACGACTCTGATTCCCTGCAGGCCTCTGCAATGTTGCTCTGAAGCTGAGGAGAGGAAGCAAACAAAAACAATCCTTTGGGAATAAATAAATATCTTGTTTCGTACAATGCCTAACAATAAACAAAACGGTTTAATGTGATTTAATTAAGGGGGAACTGCACTGATTTGTTTGTTAAAGGCTTTGGGGAGTGCTACTGCATACGTGAAAAATGTTGTACACTACAGAGAGCCACAACATGTGCCTCACTAATTGGTCTACGTCAGCTAAAGACTATACACGATTCAAAATGTAAAGAATTTGGGGGAGTGGAGTTCAAAAGCAGTGAACTTATCAGCTGTCTGTAGCCCGCCCATGGCTACATTAGCGACTACTAGCATAACACACCCACATCTCTGTTGGCAGTCGTGTTGCATTGTGGGTAACGCAAGGTACATTACAAAGTGCAATAAAAAATATGATATTGTTGGTTCTGCTGCATCGGTTTTGGTACTAAAAAAAATAAAAATCCAATGTAATAGTGAGTGCAATGCTAAATCGGTGCAGTTCTCTTATAACGTATAGGAGCGGTACAGTGTTCTGTGACAACTTGTGTGTCTTATTAACAGACCATGACATGACCCTGATTATTTGGGGTAAATGTTAGGAGGGAATTCTGGGGCAACTGTCTTCAGCTTTCAGTTGAACATCTAGAACATCCTCTTTGCAACCCTTATCATTGTCATTGTGGTTACATCCCATTGACCTCTTTAGCCATAGCTCGGAAAAATGCTTAAAGTGAGATACCCAAAATGAGCTCCTCAGCCTTAAGGCTGTTATGCATATTTCTGGTCTAATTTTAAAGGTAACAAGCTGAGGAAATCCTTGCCTTGTATATAATTTAAATTTCAAAGGCAACTGAATGGATACTTCTACACCCAACTGGGACTGTGATCGAACCAAGGCCACGAACAGTCAGAGCCCCTTGCAGTGCAGCCTAACTTGACCAAGATGACTGCTGGCTGCTCACTGAAACTTCCCTTCGGCCTGAACTTTACTGTAGAACCGTGAGTAACTATTTTTGCAAAATAGCATATGCCTTGGTGAAACATGTTGGCAAGAAGATAGATTTGTGTCACTGTGACCATAACACGTGAAGTTTCCCAGCTGAAACGTTGTGTTTTGAGTCGAGAGGCGTTTAGGTGCTGTAGAAAGCTTGGAATTTCTATTTTCCAGCGAGGCCATATTACTAATTGTTATTGTCATAGCTTACTGTAGACTGACGGAAGAGTTGCACCGGATCTTTTGAACACAACTCGTTCATATATTTACGAAGGTTATACATGCACGACTCTACTGTTAAAATACTTCATAATTAGACATAGTTTAACATACCGTTGGTTTTCAGATTCTGAAAGCTAAAGACCCCATGTTTGCAAAACAGTATGAATATCTTCTGTAAATAGACCTGGCGCAACTTTTTGTAATACCGTGATCCGTCTGGTTTAAGTTGAATAAACAGCTTGTACACATAATTTAATGATTAGTAATTCAATCCTTTTTTAAATACAGTAGCCTAGGCCTATATTTCAAATCGCTGTTTGGTGACAGTTTTATCTTCATGGCGTATAAAGCCACAAAATATTAAATGTCAATTAAAAATCAAACAAATCAAATTGAGAGAAATGTTGACTATAAACTTCACACTGCTCTGTCGTGCTGTAACGAGCAAAGCACAATGCACATCTGAGGCTGAAAAGCGAGTCATGGTTGAAGGTTACTGAGGAAGATTACCGAGACTGGCAGTGTTAATAAGGCTGTGTTTACATTCTGCGGCTCCGTGTTTAAGCAGACCTGAAAGACCTGGGATTAAAAGGAGGCTAGTGTTGGCTTGATGGTAGACACACTCAGATGACAAAGTGGTGCCGATGAGGGTTTAAAGACTGTGTTCAGGAAGTACTGAGTGCTTTCATATCAGCAGGATTGATTGCTAGAATGGTATGCATGTTCACATCAGCAGAACTGCTCCCTCATTCATTAGACTTATCATTTGTATACTTTACAAAACCCCAAAACACACGTACAGCCAGATAAACTAGGTTACTTCTTTAGTGAAATACTGAGTACTTAGTTTATAGTAAATGACACAGTTCCTCTTCTCGTGACACAGTTATCAACAATGCACAAATGCACTGCTGCTGGTTTAAATCAGCTAATCTGATTATAGATGATTCCAGTTGCTTGGAGACAAAATAAAACACCAAATGCACAAATGTGGTGTTGCTTATGTGACAATTATTCCCTCACCAACAATCTGACAATTGCTTGCGAGAAAAAGTCCAGTAGTTTCAGACTGTAGGGGATGTCAGGGTGATTTCTAAGCTATTATTACAATTGGGCCACAGAGTGACTCGGGGTGGGTTTGACCCTTTTTTCTCAAGTTGGTGCTACTGTATAACTTCAGAAGAAAGTGAGTGACACACTGGAGCTTTATATATAGGAAAACCACCTGACAGATATTAACTGGATACAACGGGGAGGAGTTCATAATTTGTCAGACATGAATTCAAGACCTTGACAATCATCAGGCGTCTTTGTGCCTGTGATCAGAGAAGAATCACAGTCTTTTGTTTACACCCGATTCCGTATTCTCCCAACACACAAAAGCAAGCACTTAGTACTGGACTCATCTATCATTTTGACATATTTTGGAACTGAACAATTGCCACTCTGCTCTAATGTTCCACCGTCTAACCTCTTGGGTCTCTCCGTTCGCACTCCACTACACCTGGCTGTAAAGAAACACCAGCCCACAGGCACCTGCGCAGCCAGCACGCTGCAGATGGAGAGATTAATCACACAGCGGATGAATGCTGGTGATTTATGGGGAACTGTGACAGTGTGGTCATAACATGCAGTGATGTATATGCGGGATGGCCTGGAGACTAAATGGTATGGCAGGAGACGAAATGGGCCATTATTTGTAATTCAACGCTATAGGTCTCAAACCAAAGGGGGTTCCCCTGTCTCTTAACCAGGGGATCTGAGGGAAAGGAGCAGTCCCATATCTATCGCCTTTGATGGTGCAGTTACAAGTGATTCCCCCCTCCCCCTTGTCCTCTTCCCTGTGGTTTTCTCCCTCTTCTTATTATTCCTGCTTCTTCCTTCGAAGACATATTCCCACACTGTGACCAGAGTGAATCTAGGTCCACTCTGTCGTGACTTTGTCCACTTTCACCGCAGACATACCCAGCAGCTTTATGGCTCTGCCGAGGGCGAGGTTAGAGGGGGTGAGGGGCTCGCCATCCCGAGGGACCAAGCTCTCCACAGTCTTCCACATAACGGATAAACTCTCACAGATGGGTTCTGCCAAGTGTTTTTTTACACACTCTCGTGATATCAGTAATTAAACTGGTGCTCCCCTCCTCTCGGCACTCTGCCCCCAGTGTCCCCTGGGAGGACTCTTATCAATGTGTAGAAGTCACTGAAGGAAATGCCAACTTAACTTGAAGAGCCTGCACACTGCTGTTCATCTTCTGTCTACAGTGACAAGGGATTTGCAGCTGCGAGGAGGGGGCCGGCATGTCTTGTAACTATTAGGCAGTGTGCCCCGTGGCACTGTGGACGCTGGTGAGCTACAAGATCTGTGTTGTGCACTCCGTCGGATCCTGGATCAGATTACAGGCCTCGGAGACGGGGCACAGAGCAGGGAAGCAACAGGATTACGCTGAGCACGCAAGCATGGGAAATGCTCTCATGAATAGACAGACCTTTTTACTCTGGGCAGGAAACACAAATCTGCAGATGTTGAACAGCTGGGAGACATCAGAAATTACTGCATGGGAAATAAGTACTCGTGAAATAAAGTGCACACTGCTGAGTTGTGGATGTAGGAATTGTCAAACTGAAATTAACTAATTGGATTTCTTAAAGGAGAAGCAAAGTGTAATTGATCTTTGCTGTTCCTGTTTTTGTGTTTTGTCTTATGTGCATATTCTAAACCCGAAGAAGGCACGATTGACAGTTGATGCATATTTATCTCATTGCTGTGGAAATGAGATGTAAGCTGAGCAGAGGAAGAGATGAGAGCACTTTGTAATTTCAAAGATGCAGGCAGATAGGAACTAAAATAATACACTCATTGTCTTGTCAAAAGCAGATGGTATCTGAAATGGTGTAATGCATGCAAGCCAGGAGCGAGTCTCTTGAGATATTGGAAATAAAGCAAGTGAAAATCCTCAAATTAACAAGAATTGGTCATTCACATGAACTGGCCCATTTAAGATATCATGCTGTTTCGTGCTTATTTTGGACAGTTTTCTGCTCTGTTCAAGAAACAGCAATCATAATTTGTGTATGTGTATAATTCCTTTTGAGAATTGATTTACCTTCAATGACATGCAGAAAATGGGAAACACTATACTGTGCAGTACTGTATTGGATAGTGGAACCAGAAACATCTGTTACAGTGCACCAGTTTGACATTTGGAGCACACCACAAGATTTTTTAAAAGACCAGTCATGTGTAGTTTTTCTCTCTCTAGCTGCTTTTGTTGTGCCTTTTTATCTTCATATCTGCAAATGGTTAAATTAAATTCATAATTAAGAATATCATATCACAAACATCTGTCTCAAGCTTATAAACTATGTGACCTCAATAGTACAATAAATGTAATTGCTCCAAAGCCCTTGAGAGCCATAAAGTCAGCCATATCAGATCAATGAAGCATTTTCAAATATTTTCAATAAAAGGAATAAACTGTTATTAACAGCAGACATTTCTAGGTTCAGCAGTTCACATGTTTTTCTATTCAACAACAAAGAGAAACATTTCTAAAATACAATTAAGAACAAATGTTGTGTAAATGATATGTCAGTAAAAAGTAGACACGGTTTTCCTTATGAAAACATAAAAGATTTTTTATCTTCGATGACTTAATCTTGTGTTGTCTTCGCCGCTTAGAAGGGGAAAGAATAATTGTCAGTAATGCAAAGAAAATCAATGAATGCCAATCAAAGAAAGTAAAATAAAAGTTGTGGTGCACACTTTAGTCTCTGTATATTAATGTTAATGTGAACTGAAGCCAGGATAAATATGAGGTCAGCCAACTGAACGATGTCATTTGTGATGTGAACATGTATTTACAGTCGCACATAAATCATCAATCTATCTATCTATCTATCTATCTATCTATCCATCTTCCTCTCTTACCTACCTATCTGTCTATCTCAAATTACCATTGTATGTACTTCTGTATATCTGGGTCACCTGCACAAGCATACAGATATATTACAGTCTGTCATAAGTAATATTGAGAATTTGACATGATCAGCATACGTATGCAGCTCTTGTGTTTTGGACTCCGTTAGACTCTGGGAGACTTGGCAATCGCTAGAACATCTGAAACTAGCAAATGCATTTCCTGCTGAAAATGTGTTGGAATGCTGAAAGTTGGGTTAGGGTTAGATAAAGTTATCGCAAAAGAATTGCTGAAAAAACAGAAATGGGAGACTACCTGTCTGAAAACTGTTGAAGCCCGAAAGCATTTAAACTGCACTGCTGAAAACCCTTCTAGTTGAAATGTCTAACTATGGTGTCTGTAGCTGAAAGTATGAGGAAGAAGAAGGCTTTGAAAGTTGAGGAAGTTTAACAAAGTTAAATAATTAATAATTCAAGCTTTTATAAGCTTGAATAAAAGCTTGAATAGCTTAATAATTCAAAAAGTTTAAAGATTACAAATGTGCAAAGTCATATCACCCCTCTCCTGCAAGAGCTGAACATTTTAATAGTCGAACGGTTTCTGTGGCTTAAAAAAGGTCCTCTGGTTCTCAAAATCTCTAATGACTGTATGAGAGAGAGACAGAGAGAGAGAGAGAGAGAGAGAGAGAGAGAGAGAGAGAGAGAGAGAGAGAGAGAGAGAGAGAGAGAGAGACAGAGACAGAGACAGACAGACAGAGAGACAGAGAGACAGAGAGACAGAGAGACAGAGAGACAGAGTGAATGAGTGAATGAGTGTGAGAGAGTGAGAAAGACAGACAGACAGAGAGACAGAGAGACAGAGAGACAGAGAGACAGAGAGACAGAGAGACAGAGAGACTGAGTGAATGAGTGTGAGAGAGTGAGAAAGACAGACAGGCAGACAGACAGTTAGATGGACTGAGTGAGTGGGAGAGAGAGACAGAGAGACAGACAGCGAGAGCGACAGCAAGGCAGCAATTGTTTTGCAATTAATTTCAGCTTTCAGCATTCCAACGCATTTCCACCAGGAAATGCATTTTCTAGTTTATGTTTACTTTTTTATTTTGAGATGCAATGCAAATGTCTTAAAAATGTAAGCTACTCACCTTGTATTGTTTTTTTGTTGGATATGATTCAATTGCCATTGTTTTAATGAAGTGGCAGGAATATATTCATTGTATTAGTGTATATGCAGCATTAACCCGTGTGTGATGTTAATCAAGACTCTAAGTTTTTTTAAATAACACAATTTGACTATAGACAACATAGTGTATAGGTAAAACATAATGGGCCAAAGCGCAAAACCTCCTATCTGCCGAATTTTTTGATTGCCGAATTTCACTTTGGATGATGAGAACAAGGAAGACTGTTCATATTCATATTTGTCTTAAAATAATTCCGCCCTTTGTTGAAACTCAATTTAGAGCATCGTTTTGTAGAACCTCTTCCAACTTGCACCAAGTGCAAAAGATCCTATCTGCAAAATGATCCAGGCATTTTTCAGATAGGGTAGGAGGTGCATGTCTTTAGGCTGTGTAAGATTACCGGATCACCCGGAGAAAATCTTAACAGACATGGGGAGAACATGCAAACTCACTCAGTAAGGCCCAGGCTCACTCATGTGAACCCAGGGCCACACTGAGTCTCCGTGCTGGTCTTTGGGAATGGCCCATTTGAGACCGAGGGGATGGGGATGGGGGTGGGGTATGCTTGATTTTAACTCCACGACACTGGACTTCGATGGGTGGCAAGGGGGTGACCGGCAGATACTCCTCAGACCACTCAGACTGTATGAGGGGGAAGCTCATTTGCCCAAACCAAGGCTTGCACTCGTCATTGGATTTGTCCTCAGTGGGGGGCTGGGGTTTTTTGGAAAGAAGGGCCAAAGCATTCTTGCGTCCTGACTGTAACTTTAGCTTCTTTAGGTCATCCGTCAGCCTCTTGTTCTGCTTTTCCATTCTCGTGTACATTGACTCGTAGTTCATGGAGTTTTCATGTTCTGCCATCAACTGTGTTCGCAGGTCTCTCATGTCACACTGCCACTGCTGGAACTTCGAGATGGGGTCCTCCGGCAGCTGTGCCAATATGCTTGTCAGGCACTCGACCTCAGCTTTCTTTTTTTTCAGAAGCGCTACTGTTGCGTTGCGGTGCCGCATCACTTTTTCCGTCTCTGCCTTCGCAGCTGTGACCTCGTTCAATTTGAAGGTCTCCATCAAGGCCTGGGTTTTCTTAAAGGTCTCAAACATGTTTTTTGTTTCTGCCAGCTCCAACTCCACGCTTTTCAGCTGTCTTTCCACAGAACAGTAATCCTGCTCAGCCTTGGCCAGCACTTTGTTCTTTTCATCAGCCTCACGTTTGAAGATTCTGATGTCCTCCTGCAGGTTCTCTGTTGTTGTTTTGTTGTCATCGAGTTCCACCTGAGCCTCGAGCAAGTTCTGTGAGGCGAGATTTCTCTCAGCCGTCAGGCCCTCAGTCTGGATGATCAGCAGTCTTTGCTTCTCCTCTGATTTACAAGTCAGAGACAGTATCTCCTCATCTTTGGACACACTGTGCTTGGTGAGCTCTCTTTTCTCAGTTTGGAGTTTGATAACGAGGTGATGTTGCTTCTCTGTCTCTTTTTTCTCATTTTCCAACTCCATCTTCAAATTAATCTCATTTTCATTCAATTGGTCCACCACGTCTTCCAGAGCCTTATATGAAAGTGCATCCGTTTCAATTTTTACTTTCAACGTATTGATCTCCATAGTCATTTGATGTATTTCTGCCTTGTAAGCATCCAAATCTCTTTGGTGTATGCAGTCGTCATACTTATGTATGTCGACAAGATCCTTAAATTGAGTGCTCAGCTGTTTCGCCTTGCTTTTATACTTAACCAGGTTATCACTAGTTGTTTTGTATTCAGCATTCAACAGCCTCATTTCTACACGCTCAAATTCTATATCATCGCTCAGTTCTTCAATTTTTCGGGAGGCAAAGACTTCATCCTCTAGCAACTTTTGAATGTGTGCTTTTTGTGCTAGGGTCACCTTATGAAACTCCATAATTTCATTATTGAGTGTTGAGTTTTGAGTCTGTAATTCCTTCTTCTCGAGAGCCCACTTTTCTTGTTCCTTCTTCAATTCACTTTTGCACTCCTCTAAGTCTTTTTTTAAATGCTCTGCATGCATGGCCCTTAGAGCGGTACGTTTTTTTATCTTGGTAACCTCAACCTGTTCTTTTTTGAAGTCACTCTGGGCTGCAACAAAGATGTCTAGTTGTCTTCTGAGACTCCTGTTTTCCTCCTGCAGCCTGTGCTCGCTTTCCTGTAGCCATCTATATTCAGTATACATCGGGATGTTCGCTGAAGGCATTGTGTTCGCTGAAGTCATTGTGTTCGCTGAAGTCATTGTGTTCGCTGAAGTCATGTCTGTTTGAGAAGTAGTCAACTGATGAATATTAGCAAGCCGCTCTATATGTGTATTCTGGGTGCTGTGACGTTTCAAATGCGCTGTGACGTATCAAAGGCGCTGCGTCGATCAGAACGCGTTGCCATAGAGACGCCCTGAATTGTTTGTGGACTGGCCTCGTCATCCCCCGGAAGTAAGCCTGCATAATTCGAGGTAAACTTTAAAAGTAACGCTAAGTGTTTAAGTAATTCCAGTTGCTTATTGCAAACCAACATTACCGTCCACTCGCATATAACTGTAACGACCTTGTGACGTCATCGTAGCTCAAGTTAGCGGTTAGCTGAAGTTGTCGTTAGACTTTACCGTGTAACCACTAACTAACCAATGGTGTTATTCAGTTTACACATGTTTGTCTTTTGAAACAAATCGGATTTGATTAAAGTTATAATTTTGTACAATATGTGTTGTGGAAAAGCTATTAAAAAGGCATAACTGTGTTACTAAGCAAAACAAAGGCCAGGTTGATTTAGATTTTTAAATAAGGAGTACATTTATACATATATGTAACTATGGAAAATATTTTCAGAAATGTGCTCTATGTGGTCTATTTAGTCTTTTTTATATCCCCTATAATGTTCCTTTAAGGTAAAATGGGTTTGGGTTGTTATGGGCTAAAGTTTCAGATCTTTGCATGTTGCACCCCCTGGTGGTCAATTTAACACATTGTCCAAAGTGAACTCTCATGGATGTTAAAACTGTAAATGTATTGTACATCAGTGCCAAATAAAACCCTGATATGTTGACATAACCTATTGAAATCTCGATGCAGATTTATACTCCGGACAAATGACTGAAGGTCTTTTAGGAAGCTTTCTGATGAGGTTGCAACAGAGAGCATTTACCAAGGACATTCCTTATTCCTTAAATGTGTGTGATATTTGCTAGGAGGGATAATAAGATGGACATGGATGCCCTTTGACTCTCCTACAACAACTAATATGAGTCACTTCACACAGTTTCCCTGGTACCCACTCTCTCCTTTAGGCCCAACCTGTAATCACCCATCAGAAATCAGGGCTGCTGTGTGAAGAGCCACTCAAAGTAAAAATTCAGAATGACACTATCCATCCATCCATCCATCCATTTTCCTCCGCTTATCCGGGGTCGGGTTGCGGTGGCAGCAGGCCAAGCGGGCTGACCCAGACTTCCCTCTCGCCCGCAACATGAGGGGTGCTTCATATTCATATTCATATTCGTGGTGATGTCTACTATTATCTGGGGAAATTTATATTTTCATCTTAAGAAGAATGTGACCCACAAAGGATGTAGTCACACAGTATTTGTTTCATTTTGACATCAAATAAACTGATTTATTTGATGTTATTAATGTTAAGAGGATCAGTGTTGGATCCTGACCTCAGACAACAGTATGTTGGTTGATATATCTTCTCCTAAAGCCATCTAACCAACATGTTTCTGCACATAAGCTTACTGACACTATACTCATCTCTACTCTTCAGTTATTTTTAAATGATATTAATAAATGAGAGGAAGGTTGAGTTGAACAGATCATGTGAAAATTCTGTCTGTAGTGTAAAAAATGTGGCTAAACTGGCGATGTAGAAATGGGGTACCGTGTTCTGTGGAAGATGTTTTTGAAGCAAAATTTAACATTAGTCTCTATGGAGCAGAAAGTTGTTTTTCCTCTCAATTAAGTGATTTTGTGCCAAATGTGTAAATCGGTGGGATTCCACAGTCACTTTTCTACGACAAGGACAAGATTAGCTACGTTAAAATCAAACAAATATATATGAAGAGTGAAAGTTGTGGAGTCAGTAGCAAAAGACAAATATTGTTTTCACAAGATTCTGAAGCTGCTCTTCACTCTAGCGGTGACATCACGCACTCTAAGCTGCGCAATACACACCAATTATAAAGGCAGAAAAGGACTGAAAAAATCATAAAAGTTAAAATGGGACAGTTCAAAAAGTATAAAAGATATCAAAAAGATTATAACATACAATAATAGCTAGGAAGATGTTCATTTAAGGAACATAAAGTCTACCAGAGCACCAGGATTTAACCTTAAATTCAATCGTTTAATGCCAAAGCAGCTCTCATTCCAAATCATAAAATGAAAAATGAAAGCTTGAGCTTTAAATCCCCTAAAATAGAGAGCCTCTGTCTTACAGAGTGTATATGCCGTTGTGTATTAGGAACATTACTGCTGCATGATAAAGGTGGCATAGAATTCAATAATGCTGGCTGTTATATTGTTGTTGCACATTTGATGATAAAAGTAAAGTAAAGCAATGTTCTAATCATGAGGACACAGTCAGTGAGCTGCAGAGTCGAGCATCTATCCACACCGTGAGTTTTCAGAAGGATCCTAAATCTTCCTCTTTGCAGCAGACCACCTCGTCCGTCTTGTGAAAATCTGTGTGAATTAATACAGGACCTCAGAAACAGATGGCATCTGGCTTGCAGCATAAATTACAATCTGCCCACTGACACAAGAGCTACATCAATTGATTCAAAGTTCGACTTTGTAAGGCGTGTATTGGATTGTATTTGAAATGCTTGAAACTCAATATGATGATTGGAATTAGGCTTTATTAATACATTAAAGTTTGTTTAATTCAGCATATACATTCCCAGGGCCTTGACTGTGAGGGAGCTGGGGTCTTTCTGCCATCTCAAAATGCAAAGTGGACCATATAGATTTAGCATTTGTACACTAGATTACAATAAGGCAGTTGTGTTATTTTAAGCAGTATTTCTCTCAGATTTCTAAACAAAAGACAAGAATTTAGTCTCCCTTTAAAAAAAAGACAACACGTGGGTGTTTAAAAGCCCTGAAAGGCAGTATGACCTGTTGGTTTTAGCTACTAGTTTTACTGTAATTGGAGGACATAAAGTGTAGAGACAGTTATCTGATTTCCTGAGACCAAAACATAGAAACAATAGTTCCAAATGACAAAATGTAATCTACAAAAATTAAATTAAAGCTCAAACATATTCTTTAATGAACATACTCTTCTGTGAATATTTCATTAATGTTATTTACATGAGTGAAACAAAAAATCATACATCTATGATCAACCTAGTGCAAATGAATGTTCAGACAAAAGGACAGAGTTATCTTTTGATATTCCTTCTGTAATGTGCAGCTCCCAGTTGAGAATATCTACACCCTTAAGAACATATTCTGCCCAAGTGCAAAACACACCAAAGCATAACAAGACTGTATTTTCTTTGTCTTGAGCATTTTTGAGCAAACTGTAACCTCTTTTCTGCTCTATTTCAGTGCCTGAGGGAATGATCCTGGTAGTGCAATTAGAAGGTTGACCACTAGGTGGCAGTCTGGTGACAGCTGTAAAATGATGGTAGGCATATACAACATAAAGCACTAACTTTATACTCACACTATGGAACCAGAATGTGTATAATAACTGTGTTCCTGAGAACAAAATGCACACATGGGATTTTTACTAAAACAACATTTCAGAAATTATGAATCCTACAGTCAGCTACAGTCAAATAATGATGGAATTAGTAACACTAAAATGCAACAACCGTTTTTCTGCAAACAAATGACTTTACATAATTTCTGCATTTACAAGACATTATAAATATAATATGACTTTCAGCACCAGCGCCTGGAAAATGGCAATGATGTGTTATGACACTAGTTAAGTAGGAAGGTATTACAATATGTTACACAAACATACATGCAGTGTAATCTGCAGAACATAAAAGTAATACATGAGAAATTAATGATAAAAACTGCACCATCAATCTTGAGATTCAGTTGTGTGAAGTAAAAGAAGAAGTCTGGCATGGTATTAATCATTAAAGTTAATGAGATGACACGTGGTAACGTGGCTGCATTTACTTTGAGTTCATTTTCATTTTTAATGTTCAGTAGAAGTGTTTGTGTTTTAACTGAAAGAAGAAATGATAATGGCTTGAGAGAGAGAGAGAGAGAGAGAGAGAGAGAGAGAGATTATATATTCTGTCCAAAATAAGTGCAAAACGGGTCATGTTGCCAGTCACAGCAAAAACAAAACCTTCCCTGTATTCACACTTACGTTCATCAGCCTTCATTGTCTGGTTGTATGGTACCAAAAGGCTGTTTTGTAACAATGTTTGCTGACTTGCACTTTCTAACAACACTTCTTCCTATGGCCAGTGGCTCTGTGTGTTTGAGGAACCATAAAGACCCAGAGCTTAATAAATCAAAGTGGAAATCATGTAACTACCGCTGCTGGGAGGAATTCAGCCACATGCCTCCACTACCTGGCCCTGTGCACTGCAGCCACAGGAGACAAATCTGCTAGAACTATGGCGGCCTCCCTACACCATTCTTCATGAAGACAAACAACAGTGGCTGGTACAGAGGGCTCTGTGGAGAATTTCTAAATCACTTCATATATATCACAGTCAATACACATCTCAAGCAGGCCATCAGAGTTCAACGGGTTTGACTGAGAATTTACCCTCAGGGCTGATAACCCCCCCCCTGCCACTGTATCAGATTTATTTAACGAGCAGAGGGCAGAGTAGCTTTAGGCTGAAACTTCAATGGGACTATTAGTCGGAAGAGGGACACCCATCGCTATATTCAACTGTAATAGAGCTGATCTACGCTTTCACCTTCCATGACTGCTGTGTATTGAATTGAAGTTTACGCTCTGAGTGATCGTCTGTCGACTTATCTGTCAAACCACTTCTGGGACTGATGTCCCTCGGATCCTGATCTGTGGATGCTCCATCATCAAGTCGCAATTTCAATTTGTTCCATGATTTGGTTTATGACCAGATACCGGACAACTACAACACTCCCATCAGCCTCAGCTGCTCTTTGTGTTGCTGAATGTTAGCATGCTCACACGCTAGACTAAGATGGTGAACATGGTAAACATCATACCTGCTAAACATCAGCGTGTTAGCATTGCCATTGTGAGCATGTTAGCATGTTGATGTTAGCAGCATTTTTGCCTCACAGAGCCGCTATAGTTTAGACTCGAAGTTACTAAAAAGGAATTCTTGTCCCATTTTCTCACAGGTCAGTCTTTACAAAGGGGCAAAGAAATCCATTTATTAACCGCTTCGTGTTGCTGCTGACTTGATGGATTTAAAAACTCTTCATTAATGATTCATAAACATTTATAACTGCAGGTTGGCTATTTTATTAGAAAGTGAGAAACACTTATTAATGGATTACCAATATTTATACCTGCTGTATTACCAATGCCAAAAACCAAAGGGATTTTTCACAACCTGGCAACCTAAAAGTTGATCGTATTAATGGCTACAACATATAAAGCATTGGTGAATTATGTATTTATTAATGAGCATTCAACTTAACAACCCTTGGAAACAGTAAATAGTGGTTCCAGATATTCTATTGTAACTCAAAACATTGTTCAGCTAAAATGCGTGTTTACTATTATGTAGTCTGCAGATGCAATCTGTTGGACAGCATCTGTTACAATAAACATCCTGAAATAATCCAAATTCAGAGCGGGTGAGAGTGAGACAGCCCCTTAGCTGATATCGATGTGAACGTTACTAACAATCCCGCCTGGTCAATCAGACTAAATGCCCTTCTCCCTGCTGCTGGTATCGTCCAGCCTTTGCTCCTCAGCCCCCTCACACTAGCGGCCTAATCCATCATCCTGACTGCAGTCAGGAGGGAAGGAGCATGCCGAAAAGCTCCGAAGAGGGATTTCATTTTGTTATCTCCAGAGACCATAAATCCCAGCAGTCGCCTCCTCCCAGATTCTGCAGGTGAGATCAAGTTACAATTCACCCAGAGGAACACAGCTTTTGTCCACTTTTATGAAAGGAGAACAGAAACCCCCTGCATCCTGGTGATGTGATTAAACACACGGGATAACATACGGGATGTGTAGATATCAAGTATGGCAGTATGATGCATATGTGTAACGAGGCTTCTGTGATATTGTTTTTTCTGCTTTGAGCCAAAGAGGTATAGTTTTCACCAGGATTAGAGTATTGTGCAATCCTTAAGTTATCCCAAGGATTTATGGCATCATCACATATTAAATAAATCATCTGGTTAACTTGTTCTTGACAAGCAGTGTGCCCTAATGGTAAAAAAAACACCTAAAGCCCCCCTCAACTCAAAAATGAGTTTTACATAGGTGTTCAACCTTTACAGTACAGAAGGATGTATGCGCAATGTTTCACATGTATCTGGTGAGTGTGAGGGGACCTTTCAACCTTGTAAGTATCGATTACACCCAGCACTGAAGTTTCTTTATCGCAATCTAATAGACAACATGTTTATTATCTCCATCTGTAAATATAGTTACGTTTTCAATACACACAGATCAAAGAAATATATTAGAATGACTGAAAGAAGAAAGAAAAAAGTATAAAACACTACAGCAAATCTAAAAAGCCCACACAGTATTCTGTAAACAAATGCCTCAGGATGGAGAGCCTCACTGCAGTGTTCAGCCAATTGGATTGGTGTATTGATTGTTCTTTATATACTATAAGGTCAAAAGTTAAGTGCCTTCTCATATGTTTAAAACATATCGCTATATCCATTTTGCTGACGCTTTCAGTGACGTGCCTCCATGCGTCCCCTGTTAGCCAACATTAAATCATGTGTACGTGTTTTACAATGCATGGCCACATGTGAAGACGCTGACCTTCAGTAAATTGGATACCTAGACGGTCGCTTGTGAAATTTTCAAGAGCAAAATACCTCTAGTTAGGTATGTGATAGTCAGGGTAATTGCCTGCTGCGTCTGTTGTACAGTACATGTGACAGTAGTGACTTGTAGCACAGTTGGTAGTGTGTACTGCACATACAGTATTTAAACGTCTTCCACTGAAAGCATGTTCAAACAGGCATGAAGCATAGCAGAGAGGCAATTGGCATAACGGAGAGGCCAAGATCAGCAGATCGTCTATTTTTAAAAATGCAGTCTGGTTATTTTATATTTTATTTATACTCGGATTGACATCCTTAAAAGAGAGCCAGCAGGCTCATTCGCCAATCGCCTCCTTGAGGCAAATTAACTTTTGTTGCTGAAGAGAGACAAAGAGGAAACCTTATAGGCCGCTCAGCGCTCAGTGAGTGACTTCACAAGCAGGTGACTGTTTTTCTTTGCATGGAGACAACAAAGAAAGGTCATATGAGGCTTTAAAGGACATTATGATATTTCATCTTGTGCACAGCTACAATGAACAAAGGGAGAAAGTAATATCAGCACTCTGTTGTTGTGCAAGAGAATAGCCTCTATTGTAAGAAGAGAAATATCTATTTTTTCTGGCATGATCAAACATTCTTAGTCTAAAGATTTGATTATTCATCCTGTAAATCTGCTCTGGTAGGATTCCTAATTTTGCTCACATTCCCTTCCCTCTCTCTAAAGCCAAACACTACCACAGGGACCCGTTGATCAAAGTTATTAAATATTTACCACGCTTGACCTTTGCGGGCCAACAAGCCATGTTGAGTTCACTATATTCAAATACAGCACTGTCTCCTGCCGAACAGAACCTCTTTCTCTCTCTCGGCTGCACGAGCCAGGTTATCTTTAGTGCACATTGAATATTTATACAGCAGGTGGCTGGGGAGTCGGTCACTGATCTCTAAGGTGACTTGCTGAGTCTCTGTGGGGGGGTGCTGGTGCGATGGGGTTGGCCTGGGATGAAGTCACATGGGACATATTGTCTCCTCAGTGTGTCCTTTTATTCCACTTAGGCAAAGTATAGGGTTTAATGCCTATCACAAGCACTGAGGAGAAGAGTCTATGAGGTATGAGAGTGAGGCAGTGAGTTATGGTCAAACTATTATTTGATTTATCTCCAAAAATACATCATATCTCAGCATCAAAATCAGAACCAGCATCTAAAAATAGAAGCCAGACTCTTTGTTCACGCTAACTGAACAAGCAGCACAGAATAAACACAGCTGTGCAGCAACAGCAAGATTGCTTGTCTCACCACGAGTCGAACAAATAATAGGAAATGTTTAAGGATGTAATGAACATGATAATAGGCTCAGACTCGTAGATTAATTCTCCTGAAATAGAGGAGGTTAGAGGAGAGGAAGGTGAAACAATGTTCACCGGGGATGCTATGAATGCTAATCATGCTCCTCTGAAACCTCATTCCATACTCATGACTGGGGGATAATAAGAAATCATATTAAAGAAGATACGAGAAACCTCCTCTCATGATTGCTTTTAAGATATCGCTCCAAGGATTGAATGATTCCTATGGAGATCACTTGGCAGTGATGACACTTTGACGCACTACGGTGCTCTGTGTGCCTGCAGTTGCACAGTGCCTGCACTTGCTTTGTCACAGCTCATGCATAAACAGTTTGCTTATTGTTGGTTATAGCTGCAAAGAGTTTTAACGAGCCCACCACTGGCAGAGAGCAAATTTCCCTTTTGAACTGAAGTCTTTTTTCGAAGCATTTCTAGCTGAAAATAATAACTTAGACGAGCACCTGATGACAGAAAGCCACCACCTAATATTGTAATGCAGCTGTTTATGTTTTGTATTGCATAAACTATACAGAATTGTAGAGCCACAACAAAAGTAGGCGATTGAAGAAAACTTTTTTTGGACTGTATAGCGGCACAAACTTGTAAGAAAGTGTCCAATAATAAATTAGCAATTCTCAAAAAGCGTTGAAAAACTTTCTGGGCATTGGCATTTCATTGTTGTAGCCACAAAGCTGTCCCTGAACTGAACGTGTGAGATAAGTGCTTTGGAGCTCAAACAAACTGAAACAAAAGAACATGAGGTGGAGATTGGTTTAGTAAGTAAGAGAGGGGGAGGAAGCACTTCTGGAGTCCAAGGGCATCATAAACCCAAGCATGTGTCTGCACAACAATGCCAACAGGGGCGCAAATTCTCCACACACTGGGAATCGATTTCACACAGAGAGTGGAGGACTTGGAAAGAGGCGTATCGGAGAGGCACTGAAATACTGCATCTTGTGTTATTGGATTTGGAGCCCAGTTTTTTTTTTTGCGCAGCATCTGCAAGCTGGGGGATCCAGTCAAGTGGAGCTTTCGCGAGCCAGCCAGAAAACCTGTGGCCAAGGAAAAGAGAGGAAAGAGGAAAGGGGATTGTTCTGGGTTTAACTTTAGAATAAAATTCATGTTATAATACGCGTTTGAAAATGATAAGAAAAAACTTTATTTATGGCATAAAATATTGTGCACAAACTTCAATACCTGTAAACTTTTATATTTACAGGAAAAGAAACAAAAATAAAAATAACACTTGTGGCCTGCATTCATGTGTCGAGGGGAGTCAACAGCTGTAAACCAGTGTATGAGACAAACCTGTGCCACGTTTGTTTCTCAAAAGCACATTCATTTTTTTTATTGTGAACAGCCAATGGAAGCATCACAGAGGGGTCGAGAAAGAGTAGTCCACAAATATCAGAGAACAGGAAGAAGCAGTGAATGGATGCTGAAAATAGTGTCTTAAGAATGAATTCTTGGTGATCATGTTGGATATTTTTGTGTGGGGTTAAATGAAGAGCTAAGATTTGTTGAATCTTTGAGGTCCTTTACAACGAAAGCTAAAAATAAAGTGTTCTCTGCATAGATCTAAGTGTGTGGATATCTATCATGTTTGTTTCCTAAAAACAGCTGCAGACAATGCGGTTATTTTAGACAAATTAACTTCCGGTGGTTTATTTTGAGATACAAAAAGAGAGAGAAGATGTTTTTAGATCAAGAAAGCTCACTTTAAAAAGAAGCAAATATCAATCCCCAAACCAAATATTACAGGAATATCACAGTGAAACCAAAGGCCACATTAACGTCACCTGCGTACATCAATATTAAAGTCATAGTGGTACATTTGCGACCAAAGATCAAAAAGATTAAAATACCACCTAGCTGTCCCAATGAACACAGAAGAGTATCACAATATAGAATATCATATAGACATTAAAATGACCATAAGTATACGAATTATAATTCATTATGAAAACCACAGCGACTGTAATTCACAGAGCATTTTCATAATGCCATAAAGATTTTAGCTTTTAGAAACTTGCTTATATGAAGGCTGTAATTAATGTTGGCTCCTGCGCCACACAGCTGACAACAGCCACGTTTTTGAATTCAAAGCATGTGATAGAAGTGCCACGCCCCCTAGCGTTTGGTGTCTGCCAGACTCTTGAAGTGTGATAACCTTGCTCTGCGTCCGGGAGCCTCACTGAAGGAATGTGAATGTGGATTCGGATGTCCTCCTCTTGTTGCTCGTTGTTGATGCAGCCCGCATGGTGATCAGGGCTCATTCCCGCTCCCTTCTGATCTCTGTCCGCTCGGACCTACAATGATAAGCACCGAGAGTGTTTTGGAGAGTGGAGACCAGCCTTGCATCCGGCTGGAGCCCCTGATAAACACGCACTTGCCGGAAAAGGCGACGCCGACCGGTGGCAGCTGCGCTGTCTTAACGGACGGCAGCGCCAAAGTGACTGCCAACGGGCTGCACGACATAGAAGACCGGATTCTGAGGATCACCGGCTACTACGGCTACAACCCGGGATACTCCAGTCATAGAAGTGAGTGCAAAGGAAATAAAGTACACTGATGGCCTCATCGGGGGATGCGACAATGTCACGCCTGTCTTTCCCAGGTGTGCGGTGACGTAAATTAAAGACAACATATTTTTATGAGAATGTTATGATAGAAATGAATAGACTACGTGTATCAGTGGATTTTATTCTTACACAGAAAACAAAAATGCAGTCTGTGCCAGTGGTGTGGGGAAGAAGAAACAATGCACGTATCTTCTCTTTATTTTAATTAGACATTTGCAAATTACCCCTTTTCAAACTTAGCTAATTGGGTTTTAATTATGTCTATTATTGAGCAACGTGATGTCAATCATGTCACTATGAGCTGGAGGCAGGGTGATGCTGGCCCATCCATCTCTGAGAGAGAGAGAGAGAGAGGAGAGAGGAGAGAGAGAGGAGAGAGAGAGAGAGAGAGGGAGAGAGAGAGAAAACAAATCAGGCTGTGCAATTACACAGCAAAGTGTCATGCACTAATTACACCGGAATTTTCCAATTCAATTTCAGAGTCACTTGTTTAAACTGTCGCCTAATGTTGTCCACATCATGTTACTGAACTCTGCAAACAATGACTTACATGGCAGCCTCGTATTGAATTCCAAATGTTTAATTAAAACTGTACATTTTCCAAATGACAAACACAGCAGCTCTTCCTGTGGGGCATGTGAATATTGCACCGCAGGAAGATATGCCTGAGATATAGCAGCGCCTCAATACTTTAAGCTTCTCTATAATTTTCCTTTGTCAACGTGGTTTTGATTGGTAGAGCAATGCTCTGAATTCTGCTGACTCGGAGACAATAAGCTGTGATTGGAGAAGAGAGCTGATGGTGCACTTTGTTCAGGGCTGATCTTTATAGCTTGCCCTCCAGTTCTGTTGAAGTATTGCTGGTGGGATTCTAGTAAAGGAAAAGAACAAGCATGGCAATCCTCTGTGCACAGCTTATCAGTGGTTTTACAAATGGCTTCATGATAATGGGACAAGGGGTGTAGATCAGGATCTGTAGCATCAGAGAAGTCGCAGGTACTCACCTCTGTGTTACTTAATTTACCTATTCATTGCACTGTGTCGTTATTATTGAAAGTAGGCCATCTCCAAAGATCCAATTGGTCATCTATCGTTGAGCCTCTTGTGAAAGATGCTCGTACACTTTCACCCCAAATGGATTGGACTTTTCACGTAAGCTCCTTCCCTCTGGCTGTTATGTAAAAAGTTTAACGACTAATGTTATGTTATAATGTTATGTAATGTTA
Organism: Pholis gunnellus; assembly: GCF_910591455.1. Taxonomy (NCBI): domain Eukaryota; kingdom Metazoa; phylum Chordata; class Actinopteri; order Perciformes; family Pholidae; genus Pholis; species Pholis gunnellus. The sequence continues at coordinate 12,550,845 of NC_136542.1, read as the reverse complement.
CGACGAACCTACTCAGATCTAGTACCGAACCCTAGCACTCTGTGACACAACCCATTACTCTGACAAGTACATTCAATCAGTTTCAGCTGAGGCTCTTTTGGATATGAGCTGAGAGCACCTCAATGGGTTTTTTTGAGGCTGAGGCTGAGGAAAAAGAAATGAGCCTGTCTCTCATTAACTGCCTCCTATCTATCAGAGGTGTCAGTTGCAGTAGATTAACCAAGAATGCAATCACACACTTTCATTAGAGAATATATCTTCTCCTCCAGATTCATCTATTGGAAGAATACCTGATTAACGAGTGGTACCCAAAACTTTAAATTGAAAACAGATTGAACAACTTTAACAGTTCAATGGCGTCTGATATTGTGTAACAAAAGAGGACTATAGGTCTATAGAAGCCAGAATTCACACTATTCATTAGTTATTTGTAAAGGTTTAAATGGCCTAAATGGTTGGCCAGATCTACAATGTGAATGTCAACATACACTATCAACAAAGGTGATATCTTGAGATATTATTATTCCCAATGACACTGCAATGATAAGTCGATTAACAGATATTGTCATGAACAATTTTGACAAATTCCAAACATCCATTGGTTCAAAATTCTCAAGTGTGAAGATTTTCTGCTCCTTTTTGATACATATGATAGAAAACTGAATGTCTTTGGTGTTTTGGACTGTTGGTCTGACAAAACAAGGCATTTGAATATATGAATAAGAATAAGAATAATGTAATACGTGACTCAATAGATGGCAGTTAGTTGCAGCTTTTGTTCCCAGGCTTTTGTCTCTCCCATCTCATGGCGTACTGTATACTGAATCAGACATAAATGAAAGATGGGGTTTCATCTGTGGTGTAATTTCAGGTATAAGGAGCAGGTGTGGATTGTAATAGCATCCACTCCAAGAATATGAAAGCCAGTGTATCTGCGAGCTGAGGGGTTATTTGATCTGAGAGACATTTCCCATTTCTCTGATGAAATATGCCACACGTAGCCCTAGATCCTTTCTCCATCTATCCATCAACTGATTTTATGCTTGCCAGAGTCAACAGAAGGTATTCCTCAGGGCAGCATACTTGTCACCATTTTTCCTGCTTGCACAGCTATTAAACATGCTGTTGCTGGCGCTGTCACTGTGAAGGCGTCTGGTTTTGTGCACAGCCGTATTCCTCTTAAATGTATTTGATTCATTCTTAGAATCTAGAACGTGAAAAGTCACTTTTGTTCAATGCTGCTTTCTGCCCGAAAGTGTCCCATTTGTTCACTTTGTTTTGTTTACACATTTGTAAACCTTGAGTTGAAAATCACACATCCCTCAATCGGCTAAATATAATTTTCCACGAAGGGTAAGACAAAAGAAGCACTTAAATAGAACAGTGGGCTCACCCTGCCAAGCCTATGGGGTAATGATATATTTAGTGAGATTCTGGTGCCAGTTTATTATTGACTCTTGCCATCTGCGTTGAATTAGAAGATGCCTCCAAGGAGGATTGTGGACTACATTTGGTGACAGGTTCTGGGCTGTAATGCATACAGTACATTCATGACACAATCCTGAAAGTAACAAGGTAAAAGGCATGCTTAATAAGCAAGGTACTATATTTCCTAAAAGAAAAATGTCATGAAATTGACTTTAAATCAGAAAAAGAAAGGACAACATATTCTTACAGCACCCACTTGGCTTCTGCTGCAGCAAACAACAACGGTGTTTGCAGAAAATGCTTCCTCAGCATCTCCTGCGAAACTATTACAATAATTTGCTGGGTACTATGTTTTGATTGGCCAATTTAGAAAAGGGCATATAGTGCAAGCACACTGTGTAAATATGTATGGTACAGGAGAGATGACAGGTACTTGCAGTGCCGCTCAGCACTGTGCCTGTGTTGTTCACCGCCAGCATCACACCAAGACAACAACAACAATAACACACGGAGGCACTCAGAGGAACATTTTGAAGGAAGGGTGTGAAATGCAGCCATTTATCACAATGGGGTGTGTTGTTATGTCTATGTCCGTCTACAGAGAAAGTCTGGAGAGATATACAAAGAGAAATAGACATGCTTTTGAATCCATTCATGCTTGTACTGATTGGTAATTCACTTTGTATTTTTGAAACCATTTATATCCAGCGTTAACAGCAGGTGAATTCACCGTCCTCCTCAGACATTGCCTAAAACATTCTGTATGTGCATGCACTTATTTTGGACTGTCCCGTTCCCATGCCTGCTCACTCGGTGCTATTTATAACTAGCCTAGCGTCGAATGGGATATGAGCTTTGCCTGAATGACTCCCGGAGTGCTGTTAGTCTCACATGCTCCTGGGAACGAGCAAAAACCTGAGTAATGGCTGCAATATTTCTCCACGGGAGATACAGAACTGCTGACCTGTAGGCCACTATGACTCTGTGATATTGGTCGTACGTTGTAGTACTGTACATCAGGAGATTAAATGTTTTTTTCGAAGCTCTTTTCTGTAAACCATGAAGTAATACTACATAATAGAAGGGCACAATATGTTAAAGGTTTGTAATTGCTTTCCCATCATGCTGAGTACACCAGCAGTCCTATCAGCAGCCTAACACTGCCCTCCTGTGGTCAGCAAATCCAACAACAACAATAAAGTCACCCTTTAACGAAAAGGGTAAAGTAAAGTAAAGTAAAAAAAAAATGTTCTGCATTAATTACCTAATCATGACGTGGCTTTGTCTTGTAGAGAGACAGACAGGGCCACGTAGTACAGCATAGATGTTTTGGCTGGTTGAAGCTGCCATTCACAGTATAGTGCAGTGTGTGCTATGTACTTAATGGTAACTTGGAGGTGACTGGGTTCAGAAATACAAAATAGGAGCCCAACAGTGAATTGCTGGGGGCAGCCAAAATATGAAGTCACTGGCATACAGATCTACAAGCTGCACTTGAAGGGCGGACGGCAGGAGAGCGATATCTTTGAGCTAAAACACAGTGAAAGTTGATTGACAGTGTAAACATTTTGGCCATATTGCCCAGAGAATTGTTTTTGATGCAAGTTTAGAAAATGTCCAGGAAAAGCACTGCTGTTTTTATTTTTCTTGTGTAGCAAATGGGCGACTACTGCATTTTGTTGTGCAACCCCGTGTTGCACAATGACAATAAATTATCCTTGAAACCATGAATAATTTATGGTTATGGCTGTATAAAGTTTATTTTTTCTCTTCCTCGGTTGCTAGTTCAGTGAGTTTTGATCGTAGATTACTAAAATACTGTTGGAATCTATTTATTTTTCGGTGTTGGAATTGTGTTGCATATAGGTTCAAATGGTTATCAAGAGCTTTAGCTGAGCTTCTTCCTGTTATGTGGGAGTGCAGGATGAATATGTTGATACACAGTATGTAAAACATGTCCAAATCTGGTGTTTGTTGCAATGTGTAATCCACCATATCGATCACTAGATGTCCCTATTTTCTAATTACATGAAGTTGAGTTGATAATATGAGGTCTATGGAAGCTAACAGTCAGGACTTGATTCAGGGTCTGTCCAGTCTTCTCTACAGCTAACATCAGCTGCGGATAACATTCAGTCTCTCATCTCTCATCCTCGTGGTCCTCACTGAGATGTGATGAGTAAAAGAGAGGGGCTAAAAACAAAAGAGCTTGTGCCATAAACTGAGGAGCAGTGGTTAATCTAAATGACAAAAGAGCCGGAAAGTGCATCAATACACACAAGGTGCAGTGTTGCTATGGAGGTACTGAGAGAGGTTTGGGTACAATTGTGCTTTGATCTGGGATGCAACAGTACCATTGTGTTACATACACTCAGTTTCCTGTTTATTATTTACACCTAGCTAGGTAATAGAAGGTCGTGATGTTGGGTTTTTGTTGAAACTGTTTTACAGAGGAATTAATTCAACTAATGATCATTTAAAGTAGTTTGTGGTGCTGTCGTAGTGTTATACCAAGAAGTGCACACTTTCTGTTGTTTGATACGAGGCTTTTGGGCCACAAATCGATGAAGAGGCAAAACATTTAAATATAATCTTCTGGTATTGTCAGCTCCTGACGTGAAAGAATACAAACAAAACAAAACAAGTGAACTTGTGAGCTGGCAATGAACTTGAGACATGTTAAGCTAAAGATATTCCTAAAAACAATAGAAAAATAATCTAATAATATAAATGAATAAATAGAGAAGGAACAAGCATTTTAAGTAAATTAGAAATTGAACTGTGGTCTCCTGTAGAACACATGCTCCAGGTATTTCTCTTAATCTGATAGCGATTAGCATCCTGGGCTCCGCTGACTGGACGGTTTCTCTGTCCCCTCCCTGTCTAGCTGTTGGCTCCACTCATCAGCAGGGCTATTTTTAAGTTTAACCCTCCTTGTATCAGGGGATCCATACCCCCAGCTCATCCCCTGCTTACACCTGACCAAACATTTGTTAATCAAGCCTCATTCTCACCACATCACCTCACGCATTAGTATTGCACTCATTCGGTCACACTCACTGATCATGGAAAACGCAACAGTGTTGCTTTTTTCTCAAAGCGTCTCTTCAATTTTTAATTCTGTTATTACCATGGTGGATTTTTTTCTACACAGCAATCAGCCAAACAAAAACGGTGCTGTCTCTCACAGCTTGAGGAATACACAGAGAAGTACTGTGATCTGCTACACTCTCTATGGAAGTGCCAGAAGTTTGGCTGATGAGCATCGGAGAGACAGGAAGGGAGGGGGCTCATGGTGATACTGATATAATGACACAAAAGTGACAGTAAAATAGCATTCATTTAGTATTCTTAACAACCCGATATAGACATCTACCATATTGCATGTTCATTTGAGTGCGTTCTCTATTTCAGGTCATAGCACTACTGTTTCTGGCCTGGCTAGAATTGATTTTACTGGTGAGAGGGTAAGCATATCACAGCATAGGTTACATTAAGATCATGTTCCAGGCTGCAAGGCCTCATGTGTCGGAACTCATACGCTAGGCACTGATATATTGTTTATGTAAAGGCCCAAGCAGTATTTAGGTCCATTAAATCTTCAGGCAGATAAACCACAGCTGGAGATAGAATGGCTGTAGGACTTTCCTTGAGATGGAAAATCCGGACCACAGTCCCGAGGGTGACTCTCATGGCCCAGACTGACCCTCCTCGGGTCCACAGCTTTTGCTGATGAGAGGGTTTCCCTTGACTGCAACAAAAAAGTATTGAAATCTCTAATTGAAGTCGTATCATCACAATGTAAATATTTCATGTAAAAACACTCCGTTAACGGTAAACGTCCTGCTGAGATTTTGAAATAACAGTGAAGAGGCACCAGTCAAATGTGCTTACAGTAAGTATGATGGGTTAAAGTGAGGACATATTGCATTTGTTCAGGCAGAGCAGTGCCTCTTCACTCTAGCTGGGTGGTTGGAGCCTCATCGCTCTACAAGCAACATTACATGTCAAAGTGTTGAGTTATTGACATAGTGAGCCGGACTTTAATGTTGCAGGTGATTGAGATGCTAGTAGCTCAAACTACCTTTGGCTGGTTTAAAGCCTAGCAATTCATCAAATATTACAAACTTAATGGACTTTTTGCATGAACAAACTTCTCAAGCCTAGCCATCACATTTGCTGAAATAAATACTGAAGTACAATATTTACCTCTTTAAACTAACGCTGTAAAGTCTCCCACAGTGATAATAGTACAGCTACGTACAAAGTGAACTTAAGAACAGTATTTAAGTAAATGCTACTTTCTACCACTGCTGGAGAAAGCAAACCTGCACAAAAAGTGTCTTCAATAGAATTATGTTGCGACATATGATCAGAGTGAGAGGAATGACAAACAGAGATTGTGTTGACCTGCTTCTTGTTGTTACCATGAGAGGCAATCACAGTGTCAGAAACAGATAACTAGATTGATTCCAATCTTGATTTAAAGTTGCAAATAGTAGAGAGAAGTTTGATCTCCTTTATGCCGTCTGGAAGATGGAAATATGACGTGTGTAGCATATCATAGTAGTGTTGTGGAAATGTGTAGTATTGGTGTGAGTACCATGTGGGTTGGGGCTCCTTTATCCATTAGAGCACTAGGATTACTTCAGTGGATCACAGAGTTTACATGTGATGGTTGTCTTTTACATGGCTCAACTGATTAATGTTGCAGTGGTGATAGCAACAGGAGAGAGCTCTACTAATAATCTGACCCTCAAGGAGTAGTGAAGAGCAGGAGATGTGCAAAGAAGAGATAGAGAGTCATTGGAAGACAGGGGACAAGAGTATATGGAGAGAGACAGGGAGGGAAGGAGGGAGAAGAGCCTGGTCAGGTAGGGAGGGGAGGGGAGGGGAGGAGGAGGGAGAAAAGAAAGGGACAGCAGCTAACGCAGCATAATTAGCCCGGGCTGCTTGGTTACCTTCCAAACAAAGCTGCTGATTTGTGGAGCAAAAGAAGAGGAGGGGAAAAGCGAGCGAGACAGAGAGAAAAAAGGAGGGGGAGGATAGAAAGAGATGAGGGGAGTGATTGCGCCATGCCACACACACTTGAAGCTCAGTCTCCCTTGGAGACAGTGGCATTGCTGGATCCCGGCATGACAGTGCAACAGTAGAGTTTCCACTTGACTGCACCTCCACTGAGCTATCTCCACTGAGCTGTGTCACTATCCAGACAGACAGAGAGAGAGAGAGGGAGAGAGAGAGAGAGAGAGGGAGAGCGAGAGAGAGAGTCAAGAGCACCAGTAACAGTGAGATCGCTGGCCTGGAGAGGAACAGAGAGTCAGGACTTGAGTGCTGGGAAGAAGACAGAAGGGTTTGACAGAGACCTGGGAGGAGGGGGCCAATCAAGAGCGTGAAGAAGAAACGGAGGAGTTAGGAGTCGGAGGATGCACGGCGCTAGCAGGAGGAGCTGCTGAGCGTGCAGCAGCAGCAGCCCGGGCATACTTACTCACACATACACACACGTACACACGCTTCCCAAGGAAGGACAGTTTGTTGGGCCCCCAGCGGAGGATGAAGAAGCACTCAGCCCGAGTGGCTCCTCTCAGCTCGTACAGCACTCAGGTCCTGACCTGCCCCATCTCTGAAGGTAAACCGAAAGAACCAGATCGACCCAGGACACCATTTATACTAAACTATGTCTATTTTCATGTGTAGGCGGGGTGTTAGCATGAACTGAGTTAATTGCATCGTTAGCTCAGATAGGGATACTTTTATATATTTCTTTTTTGACAGCTTTTACAGTTGATGACATATTATTTCCCATAAGGCATCGCATGTGCTGAAGTGTCATATAGAGTGTATAGGTATTCATATGAAATAGTGGGATGCGGGTGTGTTCTTCTTAAGTCAGTGGTGTGCTACATTTGCTTTGAACACGAGATATTATTTAAATTAAAATCTAAAGACCAGCTGCGGAACTGAACTATTTTTCCATCTGGACTTTTAGACCTCTAGATGGTGTAAAAAAACACATTTGTATCATTTCAGTGTCCTGCTGGCAGAGTTGAGAAGCTGAATGTGTTGACAGGAGGCGTAGTTGTAGCAGCAGCATATGTTTTCAGCTGCCCAGCACTGGTGTAAAATAAAACCAAACAGGCCCAAGTCAGCTGCTTTCACATCTGTTCATTCTGTTCACCTGTCCTTCCTTCATCTAACTGAGCATCCCTAAAAGCCTTGAACTTCACCTAAATCCATCCACATTTTTATTAGAGATATTGGAGATTATAGAGTGAGACCGCTCATCACCTTTTCATCGGAATCATCATAACCACGTCACATCTTCAGACCTAACTTAGATAAAGACTTATTGCTGTTTGACCCGCCGTAAGCCGGCGTAATGCTGCAGACGTGACCGTGAGCTTCGTGTTGGATTCGGCAGGGGTCCATCCATCAATGTCACTAGCATGCAGTGTCAGTGGTGGGGATAAAACTCAGGATGGATTGAAATGTGAGGTTCGAGCAGGATGCTGCGTCACACAGAGTAGATAAGCTCTGTTAATGGGTGCCAGTAGTGAGTGATCCTATGCAGCTCTGTGATTTCTGTAATGAGGTGGAAAAGAACTTAAACTCAACTGTAGTCACATACTTGAAGCAGATGTTCTGACTCTAATATTAGTGTTTGTCTACATTTTAATGTTTAGGCATTTATTCATACTTTGATGTGATGACTTTGTAACTAAAACCTTTGGATTCTGAATCATCATCTTTTTATATGAGACACATCCCATAGTTCATAATTATGCACCAAATTACTTCGGACACATTAATAATTCTAAATACTTTTAGACTACTGCTCTATTTGAGCCGAACACACTTTCTTTGAGTTGACTGAAATTAACTTTTCTATTAAATATTTCACTGCAACACTGTGCTGACGCGCATTATTGCTTCCTTTGCAACTTTTCAGCAGCAATATTAGTCAGCAATAACTCTGCCTGTTAAGAGAATACAATTTTGGCCACGAGAGCTGCTTTTATGAGGCAGGGGAATAATAGAGTTATGATATTACTGCATCTTGGCACCAGATCAGCCTGTAGTGGCTTTTACCTCAGGACAGAAGAGCCCGTATCCAACACTAAAAGCTTTAGATTTCGTCGGTGCTATGAAACACGAACCATCTTGCCCGGTGGAGGAGGAGAGGCAGACATAAAGGAAACAAATAATTAAAAAAGCTGCTTCTCTCTTGCAGAAATATCAGATCTGTTTTCCAGTTAGCAACCACCAAACGCATTAGGTTGATTAAGAATCCTTGCTGTGGCAGAATGTAATTAGTCCAAATCCCTCGATGATCCCTTCACAAAATAAAGTGTATCGGTGTTGAACATTTTGCTTTCACAAAATACTGTAGATCTGCTCCCAGCTGGGATATACTGTAAGCTGAAACATTTTATCTGAGAGTTTTTTCAGTCACAGTCCGTAATGAACTGTTTTTCATTGAACAGTTTTTTAAAAAGTGGGACTCATTGACAGTGGTCATTAGTTTTACACTTTTGGGATGCTAAAGCGTTTCATTGTGACTTAGTTTGAAGGTTATTTTTGTCTCTTGCTTCAAACATGGTACTGGAAAATGTAGTTCTGCAGTTTGGCCAGACTCAAGTCCAGTGCTGCACCGACACAGTAACTCATTAGCCGACATTACGCCAAGCACTGTACTTATGTACAGTTTTGAGGAGCCATTCTATGCTACTTTATACTTCTGCTCAACTTCCTTTCATATTGTAGTTTTTATGCCACTACATCTGATGGCCGTAGTTTCTGGTAACTTTTTAGATTAAGATTTAACAAAATGATGATGAACTTTTGTGATACACATTTCCCTTCTAAACTTTTCATATGGGTTTATTTGAATAACCTTTTGAGATCCAATTTTACAAAATCTCACAAAAACAGACAAACAAATTCATGTAGCAGAAGTTAGTGTTTTCCTCTCTCCAGCCACTATCATCTTCTGGTGACCCCTGAGATCTCTTTAACCATTTGGAGGCGGCCTGATGCCTCAGTTGGTAACCTCTGGACTGAACTGCCTAACGGTGTATAAAGTTGTTAGTTTTCAGAGAATACTATGCACTGGTACAATACATCAGTATTAGCAGCCTAACAATGTAAAATATCACTCATAAGGGACAATTCTCTCTTTTTTCTTAAGTAAAGGGTCTGACCACTGCTTCCACTGACATGGCTCAAATCTGTGACTTTATTTTCACCATTCTTTCTCGGGTATAACAGTGACAGCCAGGACTTGGCTTTAATACTCTTACTGGGTGCCAGCGATGATCTCATTCATTCATTAAGCTTATAAAGTAAGTGTGGCAAGACTGTTGAGTTCTTTTGTGAATGAAAGATGTGGCTTTAGGAAATACACTTATCGACTTAGTTTAAGGGTGGACACAGAGACTCACCACTCTAAATGCTTTACACAGACAAACAGAACTAATACCAATATTCCTATCATTGGTTACATGAGCAAAGAGTTTGTGCTTCACATTCTATGTTACAAATACTTATTTACATGTGGGTGCAATCTACTTTCATTAAACCTGCCAGTGACACTACTTTTACTCTCATTGCTTGGCTTTTTGCTGAGGTCTCATGGCAGTTAACAAACAAAAGACTATCAGATGCAATAATGAGCATCCCAGAGATGCCCTGCTACTGTAGAGGGGAGATACTACGGGTACAAGTTCCAGTGCTCGCAGGGCTCTAGTGTCTGTGGCCATGGTGGAAATGGCAGAGCTTCACGTGCTGAGCTAGCAGAGAGAGCACAGGCATCCAGCACATGTCATCTTTTATTCCTGCCCCAGTGAAAATTGATCACACTGTCGAAAGTTAAAGAACGGATCTGAGCTCTCTCCGGAAATGCTCACACACACAGCACTTCACATATTATTCAGCGCTGTTGAGGAAGCCATTCAGTCCCGCAGTCCATTAAAGCACTGGGCCAGATCAACCATGCGTCACTGGCATACAATTAGATTAGAATAAAATCCCATTCATGTATCTATATTTATGTAATTTTGGTGTTATATGTCTGGTGAGACCGTAGCTATTTCCCAGTTACTCCATGTTCCAGTATGTCACAAAGGCAACATTTCCATAGCAGTAAAGCACCAACAGTCCAAACAGGGGCTGCCAAGGTTGACATGACTTTCCTGTGGAATGTCATGTGGTTAGGTTTACTCTTGCTTTCTGGGCATCAGGTTTCTGTGCACACCTGACTACAATGCGTGTAGGTCTACAGTACGTGCTGCATCATGAGGTGTCAAAGCTATTTATGACATGCACAGCCACAATGCTAACGCAACACATTTTTATCAAAGCCTTGCCTCATGCATCAGCGCCTTTACAGCAAGACATGCATAGTGATCACTAAGGCAGTTGATCAATAGATGCTTATGTGCTGGACCTCAGCCAGGGAGACACAACCCTTCATCCTGTATGTACAGGAATACAAAGCTTACAGAATGTGCAACGTTAGGCTAATATAAATGATTTAGGAACACGGTTGTAAGGCTGTACTTATGCAAATCTATGGCATTGGTCTTGGACATGAATGCTAAATGTAGGCATGCTAACATGGTCACAATGGCAATGCTAGCATACTGATGTTAAGGATGTTTAGTGTTTACTTCTAAGTTTAGCATGTGTCATTTGGCATTTGTCCAGCTCAGGTTGATATCATTAGTTTTTCAGGAATGTTGGTCATGAACCAAATTGGACCATATTGGACTATTTGAAATGTAGACCTGCTGATTGCACTGGATGAAAAGTTAGTGATAATCAAAGTCATTAGAATTCATGAGAGGTATCGACATATTGAGATATTTCCCTCAAAACCATAAGTGTGAAATGTGAACTACAGGAAAAGTCAGGTGATCCCCATGGCTCTTCATCCTCTTGTCACCATGGATCCACAAATGGCAAAAAGTTTAACTAAAGTTAAAGATGTCAACCATTGTCAGGGAGATCACGTTTATCTTCTGGGGATCATGAATGGCTTAAAAAAAACATTGAGATCTTGTAATTAGAATCTAGATAGAGGCACAATGTAAGCGCCAAATATATTAATAGTTGAGGCTTTCTTCTCTCATTGGCCTTTGAACAGGAAGTAGAGATGGTGCCATCGATTTTCTGTTATTGTCTTTTCTCCTATTGTCTCCCATCAGGAGAGGATGGTTCAGAGTCTAATGCAGAGACACCAGGCAGTGAGACCAGCGAAGAGAGCCAGTCCTATCAGACATGTACCAACACAGCTCTGAAGGTGCTGGGTGGTCTGCTGCTGGTGTTGGGTGTCTCCTCCTCCTGGGTGGGTACCACTCAGGTGGTTAAGCTGACCTTCCAGTCGTTCTCCTGTCCCTTCTTCATCTCCTGGTTCAGCAGCAACTGGAACATCTTCTTCTTCCCCATCTACTACTCCGGACTTGTGGTTACCACACGGGAGAAGCAGACGCCCATACAGAAATTCAGGTAAACTGCGAAACAAAATTATCCTTCAATTCAGAAAACATTTACAATCTGCCCAAATAGATTCCTGAGAACCTTTTACAATACGTGTGCTTGCTACAGTTATTGTCACTGCTATGTAAAAGAGCTATAGCAGACAGACAGAAGATTTACAGATGTGTCAATGAAGTTCGTCACCAAAATAAAGAGAAATAGTCGTCTTGTTGTGTTTATATTTAGCAAAGTAAAGTAATAATCCCACTTTTAACAGTAATCCAGTTACCAGTTTACCATTACAGCTCTAATGGCGGCCTACTAGAGCCCTTGTTGCTCTTTGCACTCACCTGGAACACATTTTAAACCACCTGACTCTCCACAAGGAAACAGACAACTAAGCAACCAACATTTCCATCCTCAAAGCTTGGTCCTCATGATAGCAACACTAAAAGCCTGACAAACAAAGACGCTGTTCCAAGAGGAAAACGGGTTGACACACTCACTTTTTTTACACCTCTTGTTCTCTAAAACAGGGAGTGCAGCAAGCTCTTTGGGGAGGATGGGATGACTCTCAAGCTATTCGTAAAGAGAACAGCACCCTTCTCCATCCTATGGACACTGACCAACTACCTGTACCTCATGGCCTTGAAGAAACTGACCGCCACTGATGTCTCTGCCCTCTACTGCTGCCACAAGGCTTTCGTCTTTCTCCTGTCCTGGATTGTTCTGAAGGACCGTTTCATGGGTGTTCGGGTCTGTATGAAAACACCAACGATGATAATGAGATGTAAAGAATTGTATCAACGCCACTGATGGCTCTGAATCTCTATCTGCAGATTGTGGCAGCCATCATGGCCATCACAGGTATTGTGATGATGGCTTATGCTGACGGTTTCCATGGGGATTCCTTTGTGGGCGTAGCGTTGGCTGTAGGGTCCGCCTCCACATCAGCTCTCTACAAGGTTAGACCACGTTACAGTTTGAATCGATTGGGCGTTTGCCTTTGCACTGACTTTAAGTCACCGGTGTAAATTAACAGTTGTCTCCTCATCATCCAGGTGCTGTTCAAGATGTTCTTGGGCAGTGCCAACATCGGAGAAGTGGCTCACTTCCTTTCCACCATGGGCTTCTTCAATCTCATCTTCATCTCCTGCGTGCCCCTCATCCTCTACTTTACCAAAGTAGAGCACTGGGGCTCACTGTCCTCGCTGCCCTGGGGTTACCTGTGTGGACTGGCAGGACTGTGGCTGGGTGAGAGTGCATAAACATTCATGTAGAGAGAAGAGTGTGTTTCTATGAAAGCATTTTGAATTTATTTTGGGGCTGCAGCTAATAGCTATTTTTTATCACTGCCACGCATTGTGTGTGCATGTGCATGATTTAAACAAAATGGGGACTCACGACTAAAAACATTGCTCCCTATTACGACTAAAAAAACTCCACAAACTACCTTATATCTGTACCCTGTGGTTTGGTCTATAATATAAATATGCCTCACACATTCCCAGAGCCCCGGTGGAAATATGATGTTGTCTCTGACCTACAGTACAAAACTAGAGCATTTTCAGTGTACTATCACAGACGACTAAAAAAGGAAATCTTCACATTTAAGAAGAAAGAATTAGTGACTATTCGGCATTTTTGCTGAAAAACATGAATTGAATGAATAATCAACTATCAAAATGGTTGCCAAATAATTTTCTGTCAGTCAACTAATTGATTAATTGACCAGTTGTATCAGTTCTAATTAAATCGTACTCCGCTGTTTTCAACCTCTTTGGTGTCTTTTACAGTGTTCAACATCTTGGTCCATGTTGGTGTGGTGCTGACGTACCCCATTCTCATCTCCATAGGGACACTGCTCAGTGTTCCGGGCAATGCAGGTATGGTTTGTTAATGTGGCTCAAGTACTCCAATTCACTGATTATTATTTCTTGTTTATTATGGTGGAAATTAATGTGATCGTGAAAATGAGAGTAAATGGCCCCACACACTGTGGTTCTTTTGTTGAGAGGTCAGCACTTTGGGCCTCTGTAGCAAACAGATTACACAGCAAGTCTGCCTCTCTCGTCCTGGAAACCCAATCATCAATGTGCTTCAACAGAACCTGCAACTATTCTCTCGCTGAGGGAGGATCAGGTTGCAAAGGCGACACTAAATGCCTGCAGACGAGTTCTTTTCTTTAACCACGATGGACCGTATGAAGGTCAGTGGGTTACGGCAACTTGTCCCAGGGCTCCAGACCGCAGAGACAGAGAGGATAAAGTGGATGGCTTGTGCGGATTATAAGCCGCATTTGCTACACTCATCCCCTACAGCCGCAGAGTCTTGTGGTTTATCTTACTTTATGTAATTAATCTCAATTTGTTTTTGTTTCTCCCCCTCCCTCCCTCCCTCCCTGTCCTGCTCTTCGGCTCTCTCTTTTGTTCCTGTCTTTCTTTCACCTGCTCTAGCCGTAGATGTTTTGAAACATGAGGTGATCTTCAGTGTGGTGCGCCTGGCAGCCACCTGCATCATCTGCCTGGGCTTCTTGCTCCTGCTGCTGCCAGAGGAGTGGGACTCAGTCACTCTGCGTTTCCTGGCCACCATCGCAGACAAGAAGTCAGAGGAACATGGCGAGGAGCTAACAGAGACCAGCGTCCAGACTCGCAGCCGCAGTCGAGCAAACGGCACTGTCTCCATTCCCTTGGCATGACATGGCTGAGCTCCGCTAGTAGCCTCTGTTAACCAGTCTTAAAGCCCTGTCTGCTCATGTTCCTCCAATGCCCACCCAGGGGGTGTGGCGGGATGTTCGGTCCACATGGACTCTCTATCAGGAAGACTCTGGAGATGCACCTGTCTCCAGCTTCACTACAGGGGGGGGAAAGGACAACATTCACGGATTTTAATTGAAAGGGTGGAAAGTGTTATTTACTTTCTTAAAATACTTGCCACACTCAGTCCTGTTTCTCGCACGTACCCAAAGCAAGAGCTGACGGGCCTCCCCTGACCTCATCTGTGGACTGTATTCTGTGAATATAAATATTGGCAGGGCCAATTTGGCTCAATCTTATATGTATTTATGATATTTATTTAGAGTTGTATCAATAAGAGTATTATTTTCAGTCTTATTGATTAGTATTATATAAAAGAATGGCAATTATACTATAAGTGATGTACAGGCTCTTTTGGTTTTATAATAAAAGACTTAAAACTCACATTAGCAGTGTATTACTTGTTTACCTAATGACCATGAATGTGGTTGATTCCTGAGTTTTCCAACAGTATATTGGGCCATCTTTAGATTTCTGAGTAATTTCTGTGTTGCCTAAATCAACACTGGCAATGATGCATACAATGCTAATGATGCTTGCAAAGCTTCACTAACACGAAAAATGTATTCCCATTATGGGTTTTTATTATAAGTTACTTCTATAAATATTATTATTATATTAATAATGTTGTTGTTTGTTATCTGTGTTGTCAGGGTTGACCTGGAGTCATGGCCTCAGTATTTATAAAATCCGGCCTATGACCCCCGCTTGCATTTACTCCAAATTTAATTCGTCCTCCCATCCATGTAGTCTAATATTGGAAAAACACCTATTTTGATGTTAAAGTAAAACTGACACTGGAAACTGAAAAGACTGTATAAGAGCCAGCTATTGTTTCAAAGACCTTGTATCAAGACCAGATATTTTTAGCAGAACTAAGCGGTAAGGTTCATGCAATATTAGTAATCTGTTAAGTGCATTGTATTGATTTGGCAGCGATGACTTCTCCTCGTCGTAATAAATTATGCAATGCTTTTCTGTGCTGCACTTAGCTGTCACTTATTGACACACGTACACACCCATGCACTGCAAACTGAAGAAGATTGAGAATGATTGTTGCTGCTATTATTTATCCTCTTTCACATATTCACACAATCTGTGGTAATATTGCACAGCCTACCTATCTGCCTGTAAAAAAGCCCATGGGATATTTATTACCTGTAAAGCATAACACGGTGATAGGCACTTGTCAAAATGACTTATAGTGTCTCATAACATGGTTGCATTTACATTTTATTTCAAATAGTGCTATGGAGATGATGAGGTGTCAGGAGAATAATTTCTCAGTCTTTCAAAATCACTCTTTGTCACACACACTGTCAAACACACACACATACAAACATGCATGCGCACTCCCAAGAGTCTAACAACACAGTGGCTTTATGGTTGCTGGAGTGCAGTCAGTGAGTTGAAACCTCTAATGAAGCATTTGCTGAGGTGACACTTTCAGCTTAGCAACCGCAGTGGCATTTTAACATATTCAAATAAATGAGCTAGAAGCAGAGGAATGTGTAATGTTCAAATCTTAACTTCATGATACAGTAGGTCTGCTGGATGCTGATAAGCAAGCCCCCCCCCCCCCCCCCCCCCCCCCCCCCACACACACACACACACACATTTTATATATTGTTTTATATACATATATATATATATATTTATATATGCATAGCCATAGCTGTTATCTTTTTAACATGTGCTTTCAAACGAGGACACAGTCAGTACACCAGTGCTCCTCTTCACTGACCACATTCATGAAAGGAAATCATTTACTGTCATTAATAATAATTCAGTTTTCCATTTGTTAAAATGTGAATCTGCATGGTATGGTTGTATTGGCCTTGGACTCTGATGCTTCTCCTCCATCAAGCTCACGTTGTGTTGGTGTCCTGGATGGTCTGGACCGTTCAAACTTTGTGATGACTGCACCTGAAGTCTGTAGCGCAGGTGAGTACATCGCATACTCCAAACCTGAAGTACTTAATCCACCAAAAACAGTAATCATGAAGGAGTTTGTCTCGGTTTGGTCTTGCAACTTACAATAATTTTTTGGAATAGGGAAAAATTCCCAATACTTTTTATTTTCTGTCAGTTAACAATTTCCAAAAGAACCCGTCTCTCTCCTCGCCCCTCTGGGCTTTCCAATATGGAAAGGGTGCAACAGGTTCTTTCAAGCATTAACTTATGAGTTACAAAGTAACCTGTAGGGAGAGTTGCCATAGAAACCTAGCTCATTACAATGATGGCAAGTATGATGGCAGAGATGAAGTGCACACCTACTTTTTTTAACCACTACCAGAAGTGGGTTTTTTCGTTTGTACTTTGGCACCAGACAGAGATGCTTCAGGACAAACATTAAGCTCGCCAGCAGGGGAGACGTGAAGACCACCAGGTTTGTTTGGAAGCAGCTGGAAGAAATGGGGCGAGTTGGAGAGTCGATTTTTCTGCAATTGACAAAGTTTTTAATAGGGGAGGCCAAAAACACAAAGGGAATCCACCACTTCATGGGAAAGGTTAATAAAACCAGTGGACCGACAAAGACAGAACCTACATGTCTGATGAGAAGACCTTAAAAAGGTGGGAGTGAGTATACAAAATAACATTACACTTGTAGAAAGATTAACTACGTTTTTCATATCTCAAAGTAGAATTTCAGTTTGACAGCATTCGGACAGGGTGTGGGACAATGGGCTCCACAGGCTCCAGACCCAGGCTGCGTAAAGTAGCTCCGTGTAATAGCCTGCAAGAAGAGGGGGCACAACTTGAACCACAATGGACCCTCCCTGCTCTGCCAGTCACTGTGGAGCAGCCAGCAGGATTTTTGGGACAAAGGAAGACAATCTTACCTCCACTGAGACAAGAAACAACCCTTTCCACACTCTCAGGTTAGTACGTCTCCTGGCTCTAATTGTGAATTCACATTCAGGCTTTTATCATTTTTTACAGACCATTCTATGTTGTGATACTGACTCTGATACTGTATAACAGTGTTGGCATGTGTGTGCTGTAAGAACCATACTTTGCAGGAAACATCCCACCAAAGCAAAGTCACAATTCAAGCATCATTCACTCCCATCCACCCCGAAGACCCCAGGTTAGCATGGGCGAAATCAGCTGCCCAATATAGTTGTATTAACTATAACAAGCTATTCTTGTTGTCTGATTCATGTGAGAGGTTTCTCATCTGTTCAATCCCGTGCTGGCAGACATAACTCTGCATTATTGTTCCTGACTGGTTGTGAGTTTTACCCAGACATGCCATCATTATCTTTCCTCAGACACTGCTACCACTGGCCCTTCAAATTGGCCACACAAGCACTGCCAATCAAATTGCCATGGTAATAAAAAAGAAACATGTCGCTGCTGACTGTCCCAGCGTCACCGACCCCATGCCATCTCATAACCCAGTAAGGAATGTGATGTTTGTTGTAGGGCAGGGACTGCAGAGATGGGGGTGTCCACCCGTTTTCTACAATCGGCCTGACAGGACACTCTGGCTCGGGCAGAATGATTCAGGTAAAGCTTCATGACAAAGTACGAAGGAGCTGAAGTGCATCTATAACATAAATAATTCAGATCATGCATTTTTATATCAAGGCAAAATTAAAGTGTGCAGCCGTGTTTGTGAGAGATGGGGGGGGGGGGAGAGGGAGAAGAGAGAGAAAGACAGCTGTGAGCTGTGTGTGTGGGTTCTTCCAGTCCCAGTGGATATGATTAAAGTGTTGGTGGAGTGGAAAGTAGGGTGGTCTACAGCCATGACTGGCCCTCAATGGGATCTATTCTCAGGGTACAGGGAACAGAAAACCCCCACTATTAGATACACAGTCTTAGACACAAACAAAAGTATAGTCTTGACAGTCACATGAATGGTTTGTTTTGGTTTTCAGTCCATAGGAAATATATTAACTAAACTACAAATCCCATAAAGCATGTATTGTAATGCACTGTATGTGTATATGCGTCTTTACCTAAATAAAAGTACCAATACAACATCGTAAAGATCTTTTATCCTGCTTTCAAAATCCTACAAAAGTAAACGTGTTGTAACATATTTCCCTCTGAAATGTAGTGAAGTAGAAGTAAAAAGTATTATAATATGGAAACACTCAAGTGAAGTACAAGCAGTGTTACCTAAAAATTGTACCAAATGGACTTTCCACCACTGGTTTCTTGACTGTGGTCTTTCTAGGGAGGATTCCTGGAGGCCCAAATAGCTCTCACTCAACAGGCTAATCGGCATCGGCGAGTTCACCTCCGACATGCCAGAGAGCAGAGAAGACATAAGGTTGTCTACTCAGTAAATGGTAAGACTATGAATTGTTAATCTAACAAGCAAGCTTGATACAATAAATATATACGAATGTAGTCTACTGATTCCAATGTCATTTAACCTGGCCCTCTATGTTGGAGAACCCTTACAAATTTAAGATTATACTGACATATCAGCCAAGGCTATATCCAGCTAACGTCGCTGATCTAGCTATTGATAAACCGGCACTGGTAACTGACAGATCTGCGGTGGTGAATTAAAAGCCGACTATTCATTCGACGAGGTATTAACTTGTGCGTCTAACCTGTCAAATGGATCGGCTACTGGCTTTGCTGGTCATTAGTCTGCCAAACCGGTAGCTGATCCAGTAGCTGCTAGGTGGGACACATGAGTTACCACCTTGGTCAAATGAATAGTTGCTGCCAGCTCATCATTGGTCAGATCAGTAGCTGGCTTCGGCAAGGATATAGCCTCCGCTGACTTTTATCCCTTACCCTGCACCACATAAATACAGAAGGCTTCCAGAGGCTGAAACTTGTGAGAAGGCCCACAGAGAAGGATATCTTCTGGGATGAGACCACAGGAGAAAGTCTGGACCCCAGCTGTCTTCGGGACCCAAAATCTCTGCCTCAACTCTTTGAAGAGAGACAGCTTAACCAGCCAAACACACAGCTCCTGTGCCGGGGAGAAGACGGGACCCAGACAGAGCAAGCTCTTGGTCCCAGAAGCAGAGAGGAAAGACAGTCTGTAAACAAAAGATTTATCAAGGAGAACTGAAAGGGAAGTAGTGAGAAAAGAAGATGGGTAACACACAGATGGATAGGTGGATGTGGCCTGAGTCTGCCAGAAACTGTCAGACAGCATGGATAAAAGGTGCAAGAGGGATCTGGGACAATAAGCTGGACTAAGAACACTTAGTCAACCAACTTGCAATATGAATACACCTCTTGATGCGCTCCGGATACTTCCTACATGTCTGAGTGTATGATGCCCTCTATGGGTGAAAGCAGTGAGAACACTTGCTGTTGAGGCAGTGAGTCTGAAGCTCATCTAGCCTTACTACAATATTGATAGCAAACATCCAAAAATACATTTTATATTTAGTTCAAAGAGTTGAGATTCAACTCAGCCAGCTTTGAAGCTTCTGCCCTATTATTGGGCATTTGCTAGAGACATTAGCACTAAAGAATCCCTCAGTATAAAGATATTCCATTATTTGAGAAGATCTGAGGCTCTTGAAGAATAATTAGTCTGAAAACAGGAAACAGCTAATTGCACCATCGTTCTTCAAGCGGTCCCCTTGAGGCCGGCTCTTAGCGGGTTTAGAGAGGCCGAGAAGAACTGGACTCGAATCAAACACCTGGGGGCCACAGTGGCCAACAAAAGCCTGGTCCTCAGGCACGGTGCGTTAGATGAGCATTGCTGGGATGTCATCGCACAGAGGGGGTGTGGGGGGGAATTAAGCAAGCAAAGATTATCTGGCAGTGGTTGAGTAAAATGATTTTAATAGATGAAATATGTATTAAAGAAATCAAAGGTCGAACATGAACTTTATTGTACTCTACCACTGGGTGTCATTATTGGGTTGAGGGACACAGTACAGTCCCACAGTTAGGTGGATAACAGTTGCAGTGTTTATAATCGTGTAGTTAATGTTTTGGTATATAAATATTTTGGAATGAAAGGTCATTTTGATCATTTAAGGCTATGCAACACTGATATATTAACATGATTTCTGACAATCCACACTGCTATACTGTACTTTCACAAATGTATTTTGGCCTGTGTTATTTTGATGATTATTGTACAAAAGTGTTAATCCCTTTTTTGTATGTGTGTATACTGAGTAAAAAATGATGAAATGAATAAATAATGAATAATTCTGCAAAGACCCAAAGGTATGAGCTGAAGGCACCGGAGCAGAACACCACATTAAAATGAGTCCATCTACTTAGCAAGCCATTCAATCAACAAAGCAAAGTCAGCCAGTGAGAGGCCACTGACTGCAGACTTGAGGAGCCAGACCGACCACATATTGGGAAACTGAAGAGATTTAGAGTGGCCCAACTCTTCAAAAAAAACTTCTCCTTTTCCAGTTCGCTAGCTATACACACTGGGCCTTAAAGCCAAATCATCGTGCAGGGGGAGAGCCGAGAGGTCTCGGTGTCTGCCACTCCGTACCGCTACATAAAAAGAAGGTGAAGGATGCCGTGTGAGCAATTGGTTCCAATTGACAGAGGATTGGTCATGGTCAGCCTTCTGAGTGGAAATCCACGTGAGAATGTAGCATTTGGACCAGCAAGGGGCACAAGAGGCCAACAGCAGACAATGAGGGCACTCAGAGGAGTCTGGCTGCTGTGGAATAGTGGGGCACAATCTTCTTTGATTTAACCCTTCATCGGCTGGTTATTCATTTACCTTAATACACTGAGGTGGAGCTTTCACAGTAGAAATGTCACTGAGTTAGTATGAAACCCATCATAGCTCAGGTAAAAAAATAATTAGTTTACAGTGAGAAACCTGTGGAACTACATGCCCCTCGTTAAATACTATATTTGTAAATTAATTGAATATCGATTATAATACTACACTGACACCTGTGTTATTACAATTTAAATGAAAATAATATACTAAAAGTTCTACATGAATTAATTTAAAGCACTTATGCAACCTGGAGGCGACCCAATCACTTCCATTCTTGTGACTTTTTCACCAATTAGGCAGGTCCTTCTCTCTGAATGGGGCCGGCTGCTTTTAAGTCTCAGAGGGCCAGAAGGTCAGCGCTCAATCACAGTCTGGCTGGAGAGGTTGAGTGTTTGAACTAGCCACTAGTTGACAGGGCGGGGATGGGTTCAAAAGGGGTGGGGGAGTGATTGGTGAAGGGGACTCCTGCCAGCTCTAAAAGAGGAGTCTTTTGTAGCCAAGGCACTGGCCAGAGCAGCCTGGCCTTTCACAGCCCAGCCGCCCCTCTCCTCCAGGCCCACAACAGCTGATGACAAGGCCCCAGCTGCTAATTATCCGGCTGATAGAGAGTCACTGAAGTGGGACTGTCGGAGCGAGGGGTGGCCCTTGTGTCTGCAGTGGGATACATTTGAGGGAGGGTGAAGGTTGGGGTATAAAAGAAGTTGGACTACAAGAACAGGTTGTTGTTGTTGTCTTTTAAGTATCCATCCATCAACAAAATCAATACTTCTGTCAGTGAAAGTTTGCACATTGTGAGCTGTACCGAATGAAAGCAAAATGAAATGATTATCATGACATCTATTAATTATTTGTAATGCTATCTACATTTTCTATCATTTGTGAGCTCTGCAGTAACAACAGGATAGTGACATGTTTTATGGGGTCACAGTGTACAGTATTTGCTCAACAGTTTTCAGTCTTGTTACGTTACAGTGAACCGAGCACTGAGCTGCTCTTAATGTATCCATGCTACAGCGTCATCGGTCCAGAGGACACCGGCGCAGTTCCAGTTGAATTCCATATGAAGTACTCTTTGGACTGAAGATCTCGGGCTGGAAATAAAACAGACAGACCAATTTTTTTAGTGCCAGAAAATGTGTATCCAGCAAACATTTTGATCGGAAAACTATTGTAAGCTTACATGTTATAATCCGTGGTTTGGCAGAGGAATACACCTGCACTGAATGCTGGTCAACACAGCATCCAGAGAGTGTCATGTCAGGCACTTTGAAATACAACTGTGAAGATAACAATGGGAGTGTTAAACACTTCACAACCCAATGATTATATATCAATACATTCCATATCTATGTCACCGTATCCCATTAGCTGTTTAAAAATTGCTACAAAATGCTGGAGGTGTAAATAAACAAACTGGATCATAAATCACAGATCTTTCAATCAGGCTTCTGAATATCACTACACATATTAACTTACTTTGATATAGGCTGTCAGTTCTGTGCAAAGGGGGTCAGTGGGTCCTGGTGTCGGCCCAGAAAAGCTGATCTTGCCCTCCATTGTGACCTCACGAGATTTAGGGAACTTTTGTCCTAAATATCAGTGAGAGGAAAACTACTCATTAGTATCAATTTCAAATATACAGCTGCATTAAAGTGATATGTTGT
Source organism: Pholis gunnellus (assembly GCF_910591455.1). Classification (NCBI taxonomy): domain Eukaryota; kingdom Metazoa; phylum Chordata; class Actinopteri; order Perciformes; family Pholidae; genus Pholis; species Pholis gunnellus. The sequence continues at coordinate 12,527,770 of NC_136542.1, read as the reverse complement.
AACGTTTAACAGCAGCACAGTGCCTACCCAGGGCCCAGACCAGGAGGTTCTTCTCCTTTGAAACATCCATTTGTCCAGAGCTCACCTTCACATCCACAACACCCATCTGATCCCTGCACAAGACGCAGAGCCCACGTTCAGACGTTAGTGCAAACATATTGATTTAAGTGGTTGGGTTCAATCACTTTAGATTGTATCCTCTCTGCTCTCTGCTCTCTCTCTGCTCAGTGTACTGTAAGTGTATTGTGAAAGAACAGGACACCAGAATGGTCTACTCTGCTAAAATAGATGGTTTTAGGGTTGGTATTGCAACCTTTCTGGGACATTTCTGCAAATTGTGTGGGAGGAGTATTTTATCACATGATTCCACATGATGGAGTTGAGTTTGAGACGTGTAGTTTAGGTTATCCGGTTTACTTTGTTTTATTGGGGGTATTACTTGGCTGTTGGATGACTCATTAATTCAGCTCAGGTGAGTTATTTAGTGAGACTAGTACAGGTGGTTTGCAAAGAAAACTGTGCAGTTTAAATTAGCATTCAGGACGGCTTTGTTCCATATTACAAAGGCCCACATGAGACACAATAAAACAAAACAAATAAATATTGAAAGAAAATCTTCTCAGCAATAGATATATTCAATGATAGGTTAATCGTGTAATAAGTAGTGTTTCCAATGTTAATAACAATTCTCTAATTGATGGTTTTATTTGACTACCAGCTGGAATTAATTCTACATTAGTTTGTCTGCATAGCTAGTAAATATATGCATTAGTAGTCAACACAAATATTGCAACTACTTTTAAATTAGATGTCATAACTATCCAAATTCTATATCAATAATTTATTATTCTCAGGGTTTAAAACAGAATGCCGTCTCGGCAGAACTTCATGTATTTATCATAGCAACATTCATAAACCTCTTTGCTCTACAGGAAACAAACACTGGCAGGTGTCTGAAAGATTACATCCTCTTGTGCTTCGTACCTGTTAAAGAATGGCAGGTGTGCCTCACAGTACTCAAAGCTGTTCTTCACACTCTCGTGAAGTTTGAGGGTTACTGACACACGTAGCTGGTTCTCTTCCTCCCTCAGTTGATACGAACCGAGGATAGGGGGAACGGGGACCTAATGAAATATTGTAGGATTCATTTATGACATTAACGCTAACATGTGGGATGATAGATATGTTTGTTTGTTTGTATGTATGTTTAATACCTGAGATGTATAGCTGCATAGTCTGAATGGCTCCAGAGGAGGAGAGAAGGGGAACTTGTATGGTCCAGAGAAAGCTGAGCCATCACAGTTATCCACACTGCTGGCAGTGAGGATACAAGAATCCAGTGAGGTGACACAAGGATGGACCAGGATGTCCTGTAGTGGAGAACCATTTGGTGGCAATGCGAGGGTCACTGTCACATTTGGGAGCATGCCTTCCACTTCACACTGTTCACAGAAAGACAAAAGAGTAGAATAAAGGAAAACAATAAAAACAGGCGAAAAAAGTTATAACATTACTGGCTTTCCTTTACGCTGTGCTCTTACTTTGCATGTCACAGTGCCATAAACATCCCACAGGTCCTGTCTGCTCCGGTCGCCATACTGCATGGAGCGCACTGTTTCTTTCAGTGCTACGTTCACCACAGCTCGACCGCGGTGGAGCCCCGTCTTCCAGGCTGGCTGCTTCTGGCTCCCAGCAGGAGTAGGCACTGTGGATGTAGCAGGTGCCCCCAAAAGTGGCACATCCAGGGGTGTGCCAAGTGGACAAACCTGTAAGAGTACAGATGGCAGAATGGCCAGGCGAGAGGCCAGCCCCTCGTTATCAGGCTTTCCCCCAGGGCCAAGAAGAAAAGTTTGCAGACCGGCCAAGAGTGTTAGGCCCTGGGAGACAGACAGCAGGCTGGCAAGGGGTGGCCGTGGCTCAGCGGGGGCATCCACTATAGGCAGGCAAGCTAGGGTCAGAGGCCCGTGTGAGATGGCCAACACTGGCCACAGTATTCCCTTTCCAGGACCGTCCACACGCAGCTCCAGGGCTGGTGATCGCTGTCGATGAAGGCAATCATCTCTGAGAGCTACATAGTACTTGTCTGAGTCTGAAAGTCCCATCTCAGTGAGCAGGAGCTGAAGCACACGGTGGTCTTCTGGGACTGCCACATATGAGGAACCTGCCAGGCTCTTTGCACGGTGCTCCACAGTGGCAAACCTCCTGTGGGGGGGAGAAGTCACAATATATTATACTACAAAATACTTTAGGCTGCCAGCAGTGAGCACAGCGGAGATTTTACGACATTAGAGCGTGGCTACACTACACTCAACACTAATGTAAACAGGAAAAGCCATTACAATCACATGACGTTACCTCGTAAAGCGTATTGACACATTTTCTCCCTTCTCGTGAGAAATGATCCACAAAGCACGCACACTCATTTGTCCGGCTGCGCTTCTGTCCTCTATCAACAGACTATTATGTGACTTCGATATTAATATTCACATCCTATCGTGCAGTTGTTAAATTCAAATGTTCCGTATGAATTTGATCAACGCTGCATTTTTTTTACTTCCTGCTGCTGTTTCATGTGACACCAACCACCAATCACACGACATCCGCGCCTGCGCACTTGCCACCATTTATTCCCACCCTTCTCCACCCATACAGGAAGCTGGACTGCTAGTCAGCCAACGCTAGCTGTCAACAAAGGGCGAAACTGTACGAAATCGGTAAATCCATGTGGAAGTCGGCGGCATTGTCGACTCTGAGAGCCTTCCTCTAAATTGCATTTCACTACGCTGAATCTGGAACATGGCGACAACCGCTCAGCTGTTCGAGGTAAAATGACTGCTGCACCGGGGAGCTGTGTTAGCTGTCAGGCTAGCTAACACTAGGTCGCTAACTATCGTTAACGGTCGCTTAACGGTCAGTTATAAGATAGAGAGAATAGGGACACATATAGTCCTTTGAGCTATTCGGGGTGAGGTCAATGTTAGTAGAAGACTGTAAAACGTCACAGTAGGGTGCAGGTTATTCGTGTAACCTTAACGTTTGTTGGTCAGGTCTATTGTTCTTCTATCTTTTGGGGTCCTTAGCTGGTGTTTTGCTGGTGTTGTTATTGTGTGAGGCTCACTACTTCCTCTCCCCTCTCAGGAGCCCTTTGATGCAGACGAGTACATCGAAAGGTTGGCATGGAGGACACCAGGGGGAGGCTCCAAAGGAGGAGCCGAGGCATTTGACCCCAAAAGGTACTGTAGGTGCACATCACTCACCTTTTATTGTACACATGAACATGAGTCTGTCAATCAGTAGAATATCACACGCCATGTTTTAACCTCAGTTTGGTGAATATCTCTGTCAACGTGGTTCCCTACATATTTGCTGTCTCGTGTTAGTTTAAAAACACACCAACACAGTTGCATTGTTTGTTCTTTATTTTCTTACATGTACATTTAGCTCATTGACGAGCACATTTCTTAAAATTGCTTGCTTTGTTTTCTGTTGCAAACAATATTGCTTTAAAGGGCAATGCAGCGTTCCCATTCATCTCTGCTGACAGTGTAACACAGCTGAGCATCTCTAACACGGAGCACTTTCTTAGAATGACTTAATGCCGCCTTGCTGGCCTATTACACAATTCCACGTCTTTTCCTTTCAAACTTTCACTGAAGTTGACTAGATGTTGACATTAAGATATTTGTCTTTGTCTGGTCAAGTCATGCTAATAAACCAGAAAATGCCCGTATCTATTCAGATTATATTGTGATCTTTTTTTGCACTTACTACAGCACTTGTCTGCATTTCTTGGCAGCTTTTAAAGGGGTTGGGAGCAAAAAATGTAATTCAGCTTTCCAAACGTAATACTACATTGAAAGTCTTCCAAAATAAATCAAGATTTTCAGCCTCCAGTATCAGCTTGCTAAATAAAGCTGTCATCTTGGTCTCTTATATGCTACGTGTTGGGTTGGAGAAATACAGGAAAAATTCAAGATTTTGTTTCGTGGTATTTTCACTGCTTGTTGTTGTGTTTACACTTGAGGACCGAGTAACTTCTCGCAAGCAAAAAAATGCCATAACAGTTTAACTATACCGTGGATCCATTCTGCCTTATCTGCTCCCTCCACAAAACTGTTGCCACCACCTCCTCTGAAGCTCTTAGAGAAGAGTCAGAGACAACATATCTGTGGAGGCCACCATACTGTGAGTCACCAGCCAGTGAATGAGTGTCTATTGGGAAGGGATGGGAGATGTCTTTAAGCTGTAGCCAGTGCAGAGGGAATTAGTCAAGAGATTATACACTCATCATTTTGGGATGTTTCCTAGTCTGTGAAATGTGGTGCTGACTTAGAACATTTGCTCTGCCGTCCTGATGGCACTTAAAATGCAGCTGACGAAGTAGCTAGTTTTCAGAGCTTCTTAAGCCTGGGGACCCAGGAGTAAAGCCTCCGGCACTATTCTGTAACTAACTATAACTATAACTGTGCGTTCAGTGGGACGGATTTAACCTTGTGGTACCCAATTACTCCTCCAGATTAATGCCATTTTCTGTGTGTTTTACCTGTAGTGTACGTTGATAAGACCAATGTGAAGTTCTGGATCTACAGCCTGTCTTTCCTCTGTGATAGGCTGTTGGAAGAATTTGAGAACCACATCGAAGAGCTGAAGCAGTTGGACGAGAAGATCCAGCGGCGGGTGGAGAAGCTTGAGCATCAGTGTCATCGTGAGGCCAAGGAATTTGCCCACAAAGTGCAAGATTTGCAAAGAAGCAACCAGGTGGGTTGAATGGTCAAGCAGCCAATCGCACGTACCTCAATGTCTTTGAGCTTTTAGGTTCTTGTTTTATTCATCACATTTACAGTACGGCTTTATCTTTTCTATACATTCCCTCGGCTCTTTGTCTATGCAGGTGGCCTTTCAACATTTCCAGGAGCTCGATGAGCACATAAGCTATGTGGCGACTAAGGTCTGCCACCTTGGCGACCAGCTGGAGGGGGTGAACACGCCTCGACAGAGGGCCGTGGAAGCTCAGCGTCTAATGACCTACTTCAACGAGTTCTTGGATGGGGACCTACGCAGTGACGTCTTCAATAACCCCGACAAGGTGAGTACGCCTTCCATTCTCTTTAGCGGAGGTGTGTGTGTGTGTGTCCATTGATGAGGACCCCCACTGTGACACAGCTGGAGGTGAGAATGAACAGGATTATGAGGTAAACCATCCATATTAATTTGTTAAGTTTATCCCTTTAGTTGGATCCCAGGGCTAATTTGGATTAATAAACTGTCATTTGCTGTCTGACAATAGCTGGATGATTGACTAGCATGGATGTCAACATGCTCATGTCAACCCTAATTGCATTTACAGAAGGTTGTCTGGGAGCGAGCATTTGGTTGGTCCTCAGCTTTGTGTCGCATTACAGCAGCGAAGAGCTTGTGGCATTATGGTACATGTAAGGGCGGTGATAACATGCATGCAGGAAGATGACTTGCACACTTTTACTTAGTTCCTGCCTACACAGGGACCATGTTGATGTTAGACAAGTGACCCATTAAAGTTTGATTTTGCAGTTTTCTAAGTGACAGTAGGAAGATTGGGATGCTTTAGATTAATTCCTGCTAGTAACACCATCAGTGGATGCAGAGCAGCGAGTCTGGGGGTCAATCCCAGAGACGGGAGCTGGAGATGGAGCTAGTTTTCCGGAGAGGCATGCAGAAATATCTGGTCAGATTCCCTTTTTTCCTGAGCATACCTCCAGACGAGGGGGAAAGAGGAAAGCTGCAAGTGAATAGCTGAAGGGGGATGGCTTTGCTAATCCTTCTGAAAGGGAGGGCTGGGCCGCCAGCGTGGAGACAAGTGCTGCTAAACCCTGACTGCAGGGAGACGGCTACATTACTTACATGGGATTTAGCTAATCTTAGCTGGGGGACAGATACTTAGAAAACCTTCGCCGAGCAGAAAGGCTGGATCCTCCTCACGGGAGCAGAGTAATGATGTTAGCTGAGGCAGGCATCTGCGGGAACAGAGGAGTTGCGGACGGCGGGCCTTTCGTAGGTCTGGGGCTTTTTCAGCCAGTGTGTATGTCAGGAGGGGCGGGGGGGGAGGGGGGCTCTCTCGACAGGGCCCCCTTTTTTAAGACAGATATCCCTGGCCGGACAGATTATTGAAGGCGATTTAGACTCCTGTGGGATTACAGCCCATTCAGAAAAAGGCATGCCAATATAGAGTTGGATGTGCTGCTAAGTCAGGACTGCTGCTGTTGCTGCTGCCGATGCCCAGGTGAGCGCAGCCTGTCTGTTATCATATCCCTGTTCAACATGGGGAGGTGGAGAAGGGCAGCTCTAAAATGATGATCCCCCCAAGTAGAGACACCGCCGGAGGCCTGCCAGCTTTCTGTCTGGATGTCCACCTCTCATGGTCTTGTCGTGCTCTCTCTCTCTCTCTCACACACACACACTCACTCACTCACTCACTCATGCTCTCTCTCCTTCAGATTAAGGAGGCTGCTGATATAATTCAGAAGCTGCATCTCATTGCCCAGGAGCTGCCATTCGACAGGTGAGTCGGGCATCCTGGAGGCAGCTTTAGACAAGAGCACTGTCAAACAAGGGGAAGGTGGAGTATTAGTGATGTAGACTATTCCTCACAGTGTAAGCCCAGCACGGGACATATCAAGTATTAAAGTACTTAATTCATTATCAAGAAATTAAACACATTAATGTGTATGAATTAATAAAAAGTATAGTGTTCTATCATTTGCAAGTGTTTCCTTGAAGATTCATTATCTTTTCCTCTGACAGATTTGCAGATGTCAAGGCAAAAATTGCAAGTAAGTTTCAGAAAAATGAACGTCCCCATTCCAAATACAGTAGAAGTTATCTACAAATGATAATATTATTTTGTGTCTTTGTTTGCGTTACTACCCAGGCAAGTACCATGACCTGGAGCGGCAGTTAATCCAGGAGTTCACAGCTGCCCAGCGCAGGGGTGAGATTGGACGTATGCGGGAGGTGGCAGCGGTTCTATTGCATTTCAAGGTGAAATGGAAGAATCAGTTTTGATGTCTACATTTGAATTTGAGTCCACATTTAGTCTAACCATAAGTCTTTGATGATTGGGATTGTTACTAGCTTCAAACAGTATATACTGTTCTAACGTGCACTTTTTTTTTTTACGTCTCTGAACTTCAGTGTAATCTTTCAGAAAAGTAACTTCCTGATCTTTTTGTTGAAGGGCTATGCACACTGTGTGGATGTCTATATCAAGCAGTGTCAGGAAGTGAGTGTAAAAAGTTTCTCTTGTACATAACATTCCACTTTTTTGTATGTAAGTAATATCCACAGACTCCTGGTTAACCCTTTGTTTGTCTCCCTAGGGGGCCTACCTGAGGAATGATGTGTTTGAGGACACTGCAGGCCTCTGCCAGAGAGTCAACAAGCAGGTGGGCGAGGTCTTCAGCAGCCCAGAGACTGTTATGGCCAAACTCATTCAGAACATCTTTGAAAACAAATTGCAGGTATTTCTATAACTTCTCCTTTTTTTGTTGTTCTATTTAGACATGCCATTTCTGTTGTATTTAACACCTTTTGTGTCTGCAGGCCCACGTTCGAGAAAAACTGGATGAAACACGACACTCTGATGTAGAACAGTACCTCAAGAACCTCTATGATCTGTACACCAGGTATTTGTTCTCTTGTTTTGATTCACTTTCTGTTTACACAGTTACCTTGTGTTTACATTTCTACACACACTCTTTTTTTTGCACGTTCTCCAGGACCACAGCATTGGCCACTAAGCTGACTGAGTTCAACCTGGGATCAGACAAGCACACTTTCCTGTCCAAGCTGATAAAGAGCATATTCTCCTCATACCTCGAAAGCTACATCGACATGGAGAGGGAATACCTTCGCACTCGAGGTGCCATGATTCTGCAGCGCTACTACGACTCCAAGAATCACCAGAAACGCCCAATTGGCACCGGCAGGTCAGATTTTGGGTTTAACTTTTTCCCCCACACAAGGACGGGTTAGGAGTCATTATTTGAATATGTTTTAGTAAATGATAAGAAATAATGGTGTAACAAAGTAATCACCATCTGTGTGTTTCTACAGTATCCAAGAACTGAAGGAGCGGATCAGACAGCGCACCAACCTCCCACTTGGCCCTATGATTGACACCCATGGGGAGACCTTTCTGTCCCCAGAGCTAGTTGTGAACCTGCTGCAGGAGACACGTCATGCCTTTGAGAGATGCAACAGGGTGAGGCTGCTAGATGACTTTTGTTCCGCTGAGATCAGTGTTGGAGAGAAAATCCTGCTGGGCGAAAATAGCTAAATGTGTTCCCTTTCTATCGGTTTTGGGGTGAGATAGCTTTCAGATCCTTCAGACCTGCCCAAGAACGCCTTCTCAATCTTCCTGCTGCTGGTTGACCATCTGTGTGTGGATCACATCGACTACGCCCTAGAGATTGGCCTCTCAGGTACATTCAGCTCATTCTCACCACACTCTGTGGGTGAAGACTGGTGCCACACAACCCATATAGAGCAGGCAACAGTGCTTTTCTGTGAATCTTAATGACTTGTCCTGTTTTTTCTTTTTGCCTGGACTTCTTCGCTCTCTCTTTGATCTACAGCGATTCCCTCATCAGATGCCAAGAATGCCAACCTGTACTTCCTGGACGTCGTTCAACAGGCGAATTCCATCTTCCACTTGTTTGACAAGCAGTTTAATGACCAGCTCATGCCTCTTATAAGGTCAGTTCCAGGTCAAAGTCTTATATACTACACAGTATTTGGTTATTTATGCCTCTGCCTTTCATCAACACATACCTTGTAGATGAAAGGACCTCTGATTTGACCTTTTTTAAATCTTATGTCTCCAGCTCATCTCCAAAGTTGGCAGAGTGCCTGCAAAAGAAGAAAGAGGTGATTGAACAGATGGAGGTGAAACTGGACACAGGAATCGACAGGTCAGTATGTTTATAAGAACAATTCATTCATAGAACAATGAATGGTCTTCAAAACATTTTCTAAAGTGTTGTTCTGCTACACACAGGACAATAAACTGCATGGTGGGGCAAATGAAGCACATCTTGGCAACAGAGCAGAAAAAGACAGATTTCAGGCCTGAGGACGAGAACAACGTCATGATCCAGTACACTACAGTAAGACATGCAGGGCCTCAGCTTCCACCACTGAGCTCACATGCAAAGCAAAACAAATCAGCTAATGTGACTTGCAAATCACTTACATCTGTCTATCTTGTTGTTCTTTGACAAAAAAATTGCAGGCTTTTGAACTACCTTTGGTATTCGTCAGCATGTTTTCCATGTGTCCCTGTGTGTCTCCTCCCGGCAGGCTTGCTCTAAGGTATGCATCTACGTCAGTCGGCAGGTGGAGCACGTGCGGAAGTCCATGGATGGGAAAAACGTGGACACGGTGCTGACAGAGTTGGGCGTTCGTTTTCACCGGCTCATCCACGAGCACCTACAGCAGTACAGCTACAGCTCAATGGGAGGCATGCTGGCCATCTGCGACGTGGCTGAATACCGACGAAGAGCCAAGGATTTCAGGGTGAGCGGGGGGACGTAGATCCAGGATACACTGTTCACAGGACAAGACATAGCATCCTCCAACAACGACCCTCGTTATGTTTGTTGTCACATAAAGTAGTAGTTATGCTCTTAATTGTTGGGTTATTTTACATTCAGTAAATACAAAAAGGGCTGCAACTAAGAATTGTTTTCATCATTTATTATATAATAGTATACAGAAGAGATGCAAATTCTCACGTAGGAGAACCGTTAAATGTTATAACTAAAATGATAAATTACATAAAATGATTAATAAGTTCAAAACATTCTTGTTGATAAATTTTCTGACGAGCGAATAATCAATAAGTTTCCCAATCAGCGCTGCATTACAACTACATTTGCAGGGTTGGAGGAGATGGACCATGCGGCTATAGAGAAATGGATATTATATATTTAATACTATACATATACCCTGTGTGTGTGTGTGTGTGTGTGTGTGTGTGTGTGTGTGTGTGTGTGTGTGTGTGTGTGTGTGTGTGTGTGTGTGTGTATATATATATATATATATATATATATTATACAGGGTGCATTTAAAGGTACAGGTTTACATCATGTTTTGCATCTTCAGTCACAATACAATGAAACCTGTGATTACAATTTAGAGCATTTGTCACGACAGGTTTGCATGTATGCAGGGAATAAACGTGGGTCTACTGTATATATTTAACATGGTATAACACGTTGTCTGTTCTCCAGGTACCTTTGGTGCTGCAGCTCTTCGACACACTCCACGCTCTCTGTAACCTCCTGGTCGTTGCGCCTGACAACCTGAAGCAGGTTTGTTCAGGTGAGCAGCTCACCAATCTGGACCGAAACCTCCTGCACGCCTTCGTCCAGCTCAGAGTGGACTACCGTTCAGCCAGACTGGGACGACACTTCAGTTAATGACTATTTCACCACCTCGCTGCCCTCCGTCCAGAAACCCATGCTTTGATGAGACGATGCGCCTTGAAGAAACCAGTCCTGCTTCAGAGAATGCGTCGTTCCGGCCCCGCCATACAGACTTCACCGGGGCTGCTTCGTACATCATGGAGACAAAAGCCTACTGCTCCTTGAATGTGGGAAATGTGCATTTCACCTTTTTTTTTTTTTTCATTGTTCATTTCTTCAAGCTGAAGAAATCGAAATGTCTATTGACTTAATATTTCATTTGTTTTTAAATGCTAATCCATCACCAATCCACATGGCAAAAAAATTGACATATTATAGTAAATGGACAACATTGATTTCTGTGCTCATGTAAAACAATTTTTTTTGATTGTGCCAAATATATAAATTCTGTGGCTGCAGTTGTGCACAGAAATAGACCCCTAAAGCTGCTGTAAAGGGAGACTTGTCAACAATCACGCTGTAACGTCATACTTAAAGGCTGCAGTAGCACTGTGTATTGGGAACAGCTACCCTTTGTAATGAGGTGCAGGGGACCTGACAGAGACAGCCCCACCAAGCATGAGATATAGAGCCCTGTCTGGCTGAGAGAGACACATGACCACCTCTCTGACCTTTGACTTCTGACCAAAAAGTAGAGGTCAAGAGGCCATCACAGAGAAGTGTGATCTGAACTATTAACAGGTCTGAGAACCTCTCTGGAGGTTTGGGTGGTCCCCTTTTAGGCTGAGATGACTGGTGTGATGGGTCAGTGAGTATGTGTCACTGTAATTGCACAGATCAACACTTGCTCATCCAGCGGGGCACACAGTCCAAAGACATTGTTGGCTTGATCTGCAGTGTTTCTGGGTCAGGGGACATTGAAATGTTGACCTCGGCTGATTAAGGAAACAAACTAGAGGGGACTTCTTCACACAGGGCTTATTTGGTCTCAGTCACTGTCTTCTGCACTAAAAAGAGCAGTCAGATGTCCCTGATGCCTCAAACTGTCTGCGACGCAAAGCTGCTCCCACTGTACTGCTGTTTACCTTAATTAGTGACTCATTAAAAAAATGTTGCATTTTATTATTATCCCTCTTCTGAACATCCTTAATACATGGGGAGCTTTGAATAGAAAGTTTGCCCAGTTCCTCTCCGAATGTCACTTTCAAAGTGAGATGAAAAAGTCTTCCTTTCTGTGGAAGTCATCAAGTATTCATGGGAATTCTTGTCACCAGAGTAAAGTTCTTTCTTAGACTTCAGGAAGTGAGCAGAGCCAGAGGGGATTAGATATCTACGAGTTGATGAATTGTGTGCAGTAGTCATGGACTGGGGGAGAGCCGGGGCGATAGAGACGCCTGAGAGCTCAGTTCCAGCTCCGGCTGGTTAGTGTTGTGTAGAATGTACACACAGTGCTGTGCAAGTTCAAACAACATAATTAATTAGGCTAATATTAATATTATCAATGCCACATAAATTCAATTCTCTCAGCCCTAATCACAACTGGATAGCTTGTAAAAATTATTTTGTTAGGCCCTGATGCAAACAGTGGGTCTTTTCCAAACATTTGAAAACTATTTGTTTTAGCGGCGATTAATGTGCACGATGCAGGAAGGGTTGGGGGAGCGGAGCCGGGCCAGGGACGATAACTGGTGTGGAGACGAAGGCAGATGCGCAGCCTGGCCCCAGGGACTCCCAGCGCAGGCACATGGAAGAGGCGGAGGGATGTGTTTTTTGGGGGCGGGTGTTTGAGCAGGTGGAGGGGATTAGTAATACTGTCAACACTGGAGAGCTGGATAAGACTGTCCTCCCTTACTCGTCGGTTTGAGCAGCTCTTGCATACACATTCAGACACATAAAGACGCCAACACATACAAACACAGCGGCATCAGGACAGGAGAGGGAAACGTATCTGCGGTTGAACTGACCATGGACAAGTTGTTCATGTTTCACCTTTTGATTCTACTTCTACTAGTTTTACATCCACATCCTTCCAGACCTGTTGACGTCATAGTTACTCCTGTAAATTTAGTTTTTTAGCAAAGTTTAAACAAAAAAAATGAAAGCTACTAATTAAAGTCTCCAGGCCCCAAACACATCTGTCATTTAGAAGGTTTTTAGATTTGAATAGAACCTTCTCATGTGAGTCTGTAAAGACACACAATTTAAAAATTCTGCAACTGAATCCTCTTTTCCACTGACCACAGATACACTCATTTGTTTTTCCCCTTTTCATGCATCTCCCTCCCTTTGTCTCCTTTGCCAAATAATCAACCATACTTTCCTGTCTTTCCACTCTTTCTGCACTACAGGCTGGTCCTCCAACATCCCATAAATCCTTGCTCTCGGCGCATTGCTGCTACCCCAACTAGGCCGGCCCTCCCTCTGCCTCCTGGAGCACTGACAATAAAGCATTACAGCAGTCAATCCATGTCAACAACAGCTTTGCTTAATTCCTGCTAAACACGTTTAAACTAAATCTTCACCTAATGATGCATAATGATTTTCTCTTTAGTGTGCTGGCGGCTAGTATCAATTTTGGTGGTTTGTATTACCCGCCATCGCAAAGATGACTGAGGTGTTCTTAACTGTAGCAGACAGACAGGGACGGTAAGGATCCCCCTGTTAAAATGAGTCAGGTAATTGTGACGAGACGCACTGCAGAGTGTGTTGCCCTCATACAGAACATATCAGGGTTTCACATGCAATAGATGTGACCAGTGTCAACTGTTTGATTATTTAACTGTAAGAAACGTCAGAGTATAAGTCATGAGAATAATACTGTGCGGCTGAGTTGAGAATGGTGGGTGGGAAAACTAGGTATCCATAGAAAGCACTTTGTCCTTTTCAAATCTATTCTTTAGGATTTCTGTGTGAGAGACTTTCGTGATGTGGGCACACAGCCAGGCCCTCTGATGTGATGCAGATGTTGCCCTGGCCTTGACCTCCTGCCCATACGATGCCGGGGCCAAAATGGCACAGGTGCCGCGCCACCTTCAGTCTTGGGCAGCCGGGAGCTGCACTGTGCAGGATGTGAACGGTGCCAACTCTCCTCCTTTGCTCACTTTTCTCATTATCAAGGTCTAGTCTGATGGGGCTTAATGAAACTCTCCCTTGATTCCTGCAATCATACACAACTGTCCTTTTGATGATGCAAAACTAGTGTCCTTTTTGTCCACCCTCCCCCACGCCCTCTCTCCAATAAGAACACTATTAATTGTCTGCCATAGTGGAGTGTTTTCCAGTGTTATTTCCTGGCCCGGTGCCTGTGCCTTGCTCTCTCTTGGCTGGGTTTGTCTGGTTGACTGCTCCACAGGAACAGACTGGCACTCTAGCTGAGGGCTCCAGGGTCTGCACACACAATCCACTAAACATGTCTCTGTGTGAGGAGCTGCACTGTTTCCGAAATAGGAACTAGGAGTCCTGATTTACCACAAATGAAGCCTATTTAAAAGTAATCATGTATACTATTCTTTGTTGTTATTATTACTAATGTGTATGACTATCATTTTAGGGCAATATACATTTGAATTAAAAGTGCTAAAATGCACATTTCTATTGTTATCTTGATATAATATACATGCCCCAATGCTTAAAATCATACATCATCCACCCACTGGCTGTCAAATTGGCAGATGCACAAAAGCACATAAAAAAAAGCATACTGTATACGCAACATATTAAAATCACACAGTGACAGTAAAAAGAACAAATTGATTCTGATGGTTAAGGGACTTCGGTGCTAAACACATTCACTCACAGGGCAAACAAACATCTGTTTGTTTGTAAGGCCTATGGCCCTCCTAACCCACTGATGTTGAACCAAGCCTGCACACATGCCAAAGAAACAAATGAGGTCTCTCTCTCCTCCTCTGAAGATGAAACACTGCATCACCAAAGCATGTGCATTTGTCTAATCAAGCTTTTGCCTGCGGCTACACTGAATGTAAATGAATAGGCTTGTGTGTGCGCCAGCCTCTATTTCTGTTCAGACTGGCTGGTGTTTGATGATGAAATGGTACGGTGAACATCAGACAGAAGGGGGCACTAGTGCTCCAGTGTTGCTCTCCTCCCCTGTGGAGCCCTCTCTTCCTCAGAGCTCCTCACAATGGGGATCTGCCTGAGGGGGGAAATGTTGCTTTTTTAGGTCTGTGAGCGCATATCCCTTAATCCCAAGCCATGATTGACAATCATGATTTAGGGTATATGGTGTCCCATTCTAATCCACGAGCAATGATTTCATTTGCATACCTTCCATACGTGGCCTCATTTTGGAGGAAACGGCTGCCTTTGTAAGTGATACAGAAAGAGAGACGGGGAAAGCTGAACAGAGTGCAAGATAGAGAATAAGGAGGAGAAAAGAGAATGGATGAGGGAATGTTTGTGGGGTTTTTTCTTCTTTTTTTGCCAGAAGGAAGATGATAGCAGTCGCCATGCCCAACCAAGCATCCCTGTATATATGCCTTCCCTCTGCAGCACTTTCCCCTGTCACACACTCACACACACAAAATACATGTGCATATTCAAACTCTCAAGCACAATCACGAGAATATTCAAAGATGTATGGAGACGCGGGGACACGGAGGAACACACAGAGATGCTCCCTCACACGATGCAAAACTAAATTGCTATTTGCTCATTTTATAACCAAGTCAGGCTTAATTATAATCATGGGAGTTTGGGAGTTACCGTATAATCTCTAGAAGGTATTAAGAATTACCCAGAGCACACCACAGTGTAAAAGAAACTAATACAAATGCGTACAATTATTTCCCAGTCATAACACCCAGGGGAGTCTAAATCAAATAATGCTCAGTGTTTGGTATACCCACAGAGACCATTCAGCCTCACTTTTATCTACTGAGGAAGTGGAACAAGAGTGAAACACTGAATAAAAGGTCAAAAAGGTCACATTCCAGGGTAAGGTAAAGGAACCAATTAAAGTTAGAGATGTTTAAGGAAAGATTAATTAATGTTATGCTTAGATATAATCTAATCTGAATACCCCAAAATAATTTTAGGTTTTTAAGATTTCATGATTTTAATTTACTGTAAAGCCGTAAAGACTTCATATAATGTGTATTGTACATAAAGTCATTTTAAATAATGAGTAAATCAATGCAAGATTAAACCACTTTATCTGTTGTTTAATTACGATATCAAATACTGACAAATTAATTCGGAATTATACCATTACTTGTAATCAATTTGTTATTGTTCTGTTATTACCAAAACATAAAAAAATATATTATGTATTATTTTTAGGGCATATCATTTGATTAAGAATTCAAATGGTATTTCATTTTGCATCATCTAGATGCAAAGTGTGAGGTAAATTCCTATAATTACTAAAACATTTAAACATTTAATTTAAATAACAGTAATTATTGGACCTCCAAAAGTGTATGAAATGATGCACAGGACGTATACAATATTTCTATTTGATGAAATGGTGCAGCCATAAATGCTTGAAGTTTGAACATTTAATTCAATGTTATAAAGGAAATATCCTGTAGATATGTATTGATCAACAGTCTAATTAAGAGTTGAAAACCAGCTGATAAATGAGTTTTATATTGTTATATATTATATATTACTCTCTTACTTCTGGGGAAACAAAAGCAGAAAACTGCATGTTAAGGGCTTAAACTTCTTAAGACTTAACAAAAGATTGCATTAAACGCACAGCCCCTACTTTGCACCTATTTGCATGCACACATCAATCCACACTTACATTATTCTAATAACAATGGTGTCATTTTCAAAACAAATGTCAAATATCCCTCATCTATATTTATCTGATTTTTAGTCCCCTAGGCGACGCAGCCAAGGTTATGCTTACAACAGAAGGAAGAGATAGTGAGGGAGCCTCTTCCCCCTCAGTAATCACCACCACATACTGTACCATCCATCCTTCCTTCCTCTCTGACTGACTGAGCCTGGCCAGGTCTCTGTGACAGAGGACTCCCCTTTGGAACAATAACAGCCTGATAATCTCCTCTTATCTCCAGTGTGTTTAGTGCCTGGTTAACAGGCTGTCTACTTGATGGGTGTCTCTCCACGCCTCCGCCATAGGGGAATGATCGTGTCATCATGAACCTGAGGAAAAAGAAGCAGCACTCTGGTCTAGTGAATGAAAGCTACACATTACAGCGCGGAGGAATGCAGAGAAAATCAAGCAGAGAACAATACATGTTTTAGTATGAGTTGCACAATATTACATGTAAAAAAACAGATTATGTACACAATTACTTATGGAATGAACAGGCAAATTGAATTATACTGTATGTTGCATTTCTGCAATACTTTCTGCTCTTTTAAAAAATGTAAATATAGCATGACAATGAGGGCAGGTGTGTGGACAGAGTTGTGTGTGTGTCTACCTGTCCTGAGCTTCCTCCCCCTCTGGCCTCGCCCAGCCCACTTCTCATCCAGGGTGTCAGTGTGGGAGGTGGAATTAGGCTGCCTGAGGATGTGAGCACTTGAGCATCGCACCCATCACTCCACCTCCATGGGCCATCCCACCCTCATAGCACTGTTTACCAGGCCTGGTCTAATTGATTCCCTCTCTTTATCTTTTTACCTCCTTAATTTTGTTATTAAGTGTGCGGGAGAGGCGCGAAAGCTCCTCTTTTTCCAATTTTGAGAAATTATACTCTTGTACTTGATCCAGCTAACAGGATTTTCTTAAATTACTTTATAAAAGACCATCTTTTAACTTTCTTCTTTCTCTCTCTATCCATTCATTAGCAGGTCTGCCTGAAGGCCTGCTCACATCAATTTCTTGGGTTAAAGTTACAAACTTAGGCAGCTCAGCTCGACGCTCACGGTGGTTTGCGGACGAGTGGGGGTAGCTGGGGGTGGAATGGGGACGAATTATTAATTTCTGAAGTATTAGAAAAATAAAGAGATTGAATTAAGAGTATTGGTCCTCTTTTATCCAGCATGGCTAGCCTCAGGGACTTACTGTGGTGGAGGACATTATGCAAATGCTCTCCCTCATAGCCTGCTATCATCCATTCTCTCTACCTCCCTCCCTTTTTTACCCTCTCTCTCTCTCGCTCTCTCTCTTTAGCAGTCAATCTCTGCTCTCCTATAATCTCTCTCTCTCTCTCTCTGTGTCTCTGTCCCTTTAATCTTCATCAGTCAGCAGAGACAGAGACAGTGTAGAGAGAGAGTGTCTTCTGTCAAAACAGCCCCTCTCTGGCTCGCTATTCTCTCCTATCTCGCTCATGAAGTGTTGGTTCCCAAAATCTACAAAAGCAAATTAAAGGTCAGGAAGGGAGCCAAGGCACCGACAGTTCATAATAATAAATAAGGTTTTAAATATGCTGTAAATTAGATAGAAACCCACGTATTGGCTATGACTTTATCAGTAGGGCGGTGCATGTAGTCATCTGTGGTTAGGATCAATAGGCTCAAGAGCTGTTGGAGTCCTGGGCACTGTAGGATCTTTATTTTCCTTGCAGCTTTAAATGTTTTATGATATATTATCAAATGGGGCACGCTACACCAAAACATCTTTACAGGTGTAACTTTATATTTAAAAAGAGTTGTATAAAGTCTTTCGTGGTCCAGTCGGAGCTGCGCACACTCTGATGAATAGCCCCAAGGGACGTCACTTCAGTCAGTGTTGGTTGGAGCCGAGGACAAAAAGTTTGAAAATGAAAAACACAGGGTGTGGAGTTAGAAAGAAGTGACCTTACCAGACCTATGTGGCTCCTCATCTCTAGACTAGCAGCTCAAGGCTAGAGCCACTACTAGAAAAACACACAAAGCATGGAACCATATAAGATGATATCTCTGGTTCTGGTGCATCGATTTTGGTCTTTTTTGTTTTAAACTGTCCATCGTGAGTCCAAAAATCTTATCAGTACTCTTTTAATGGTCAACAAAGGTAGGGGTGGAAGGTGGTTCGGTTGACGGGTGACATGGAGAAAGAAGGAGGTGTTTGTTATTCACATGATGACACAGAAACCAAGCTGTACAAACTCCAATATTCATGTATTCTTATTTATTTTTGATGTAATGGTCTGTTGTATCATGAATAAAACAATTCAAAATTTCAAGTTTTCAAAATACAAGTGAAAAAGTGGCGTTAACAAAAACAACGATATGAACACTGAATAAGTTTTGACGCTTACATATTTATACTTTTCGACACATTCTTGCACAGATGTCAGTACATCAGACATCATTTGTGTCCATTCTGTTGTTTGTATTCTGAATCTGATGTAGCAATTAGTTTTTAAGTTGTTTAAACAAAATTTAAAAGCCTAAACTGGAACGGGGCCACAAATGACCTTCTGCTAGTTATTCAAATTTTTGTTAAATAAACTAAAGAATAAGATAAATAACTGCAGAGTCAATGAAAGTCATTTGACTTACATTGTAAAAAAGATTAAGATTGGAATAGCATTCCTTCAAATGCTTCCAAGTACAAAAACCTATAAATATATATATATATATATCCGACAGGTAAGTATAGCAGAACAAATTATCAACGCGTCTGTTGTACAATGACAATAAATAAATAAACCTTGTAACATTGTAAAAATCCAGATAGCCTAAACTGAAATGCAAAACTTTGGTCAATATTGATGTTTATTCAAGAAGGCTGATGAGGCCCAAGTCCAGTTAATTAAACCTTAATAGAGGAGATCGTGGAAGAAGAAGAAGAAGAAGAAGAAGAAGAAGAAGCAGTTTGGATGATAAGAGGAGGAAGGCCAAAGGGGAGGCAGAGAGGAGGAAGAGGAGGGTGGCGAGGTATGGTGTCAGTAACAAGGCTGGTAATCTTACAGCAGGAGGGGGAGAGGTTCCCAGCAGCACCGGTGACATCCTGCTCCAGCCGCGTACACGGCACTAGAGGCAGAACAGACAGGTTTGATGTTAGCAAATATTAGCTTTGTGCAGGACGTGGGTGTACTCTCTTTGACACGCTCATTGAATATTCAGAGACAGATGTTTCCGAGGACAAGGCGGAGGAGGGCGGGAGGCAGAATGAAAGGCCTGAGATGGCAGCGTTGCTCTCGGAGGAAAAAGTAATTGGCCCCTCGACGGTAGCGGCGACAGAGAGAGAGGCTCTTACGCACACACACACACACACACACACCCCTTTCCCCTCGCTCTTCTCCTCTGCCTCTCTTCCCGGATCTGATAAAGGTAAACGTGTAGCAAATTTGTCATTTGATGAGGGAGGATTTTCACAAACAGAGCTGACATGATGAGCCTGTGATCTGCCTCTATGAGAGTCAGCAGGGGCCCAGGCAGGCAGAGATCTCAATCCTCCCTCTTCCTCTTCCCCCCCTCTTGCTCTGTGCCTCTCTCTTCCTCACATACTGTCTCTCTCACACACACACACACACACACTTGGCTGTGTTCACATGGAGCCTCAGTCTCAGTAATTGCTGCCTGCCATCCATATCTTTCTCCTTCTCTGTCTCTGAGTCCCTCGCTCTGCTGCTGTCTATCTCTCCTCCTCAGAGACATCCTCTTCTCCTTTTTCCCTGTTTCCTCTTTGCTCCATCAAATAAAGGGCCCGGCCCTCGCCTCAGCATCACACTCAATTTCTGACTCTTTCACTTATCTCTGGGCTCCATGCCTGCAGACTGCTCAATTATCCACACTCACCTAGTTTCCTTTTCTTCTTCTTGCCCATGCAAAAAAAAAAAAAATCAAATATTTCCATTGCCATATTGACAAGTTAAAGGGGTTAATGGTCAAGAGCTCAGTCGTAGACATGAGCGGAGTGATACAGTTGCAACACATTCCTATGATAACTGGAATAATACAGGGATTTATGAACAGGTTTTTAGGGGACTCGTATCAGATGGATTCAGAAGGACTGAGTTAAATTAAGTTTAGTGCCGATGGCCCATCCAGGCTCCTCAGCCAGAAATTGACCTCTATTACCAGAATCCTTCTCACTACAGTAACCCCTCCATAGAGATTATGAACACACTCTTTCATCGTGATCACGAGACTCTCCTCTGACCATAAAAACACATCTTCCCCATCCCACCACACCTAATTGCTCTACACTTCTGCAATCCTCTTCTCAGACGATACCCCCTCCTTCTATCCCTCTCTGCTTCTTTCTCTCTCTTCTTTTTTGAGTCTTTTCTCTCCATCAGATCTGAGAAGGAGTCACTGGGTTTGAGCCCTTCCACTCAGAGGTAATGGTCCTGCCTCTGCCTAGTCCCATGACTATAATCCTGGGACTCGGGACCCAAGCTACTGCTCTCCTCCATGCTGCCTGCTCAATGCCCCTCTGTCTCTCTGAAATACCTCAGTTAATGTTAACCCTTTAGCACAATTCTGTAAATATGTATGCAAATTAATTAAGTTAATTAAATTCAACTTTTGGGAAGATATGCCTTTTCACTTTTTTGCTGAAGGTTAAATGAGAAGATCAATACCGCTCACATATCAAACATATACAATAAAGATGAAGCCAGAGCAGCAGCCAGTTAGCTTAGCTTAGCATAAAGACTGAAATCAGGGGGAAACAGTTCGCCTGCCTCTGTCTAAAGACGATCAAACTGAAGTCAAAAAGTAAAATTGCAATACAGACAAACAGAATAACAATTTTGGGCAAATATAGAGCAAATAATTATGAAGAATTACACGTTATATTTTGTGAGGGATCATTACTAATATGGTGCACTCATTCGAACCTCTAAATGATGTGGTTTAGGTGAGAGATTCATCAAACTTTTTCCCTTCTAGTACCACAAATTTAAAATCTCTAATCAATGTGTAAAACTAATGATAACCATTGTTCTGTAAGGTAATATAAGGCCAGGGATTGCTGTGGCTCTGGAAATTGAGTCACCAAGCTGGGAAGAAATTAATGTAACTGAAATTGAATAAGGACATTGATGAACAAATTGTTTTTAATATGGATTTGTCACATCAGTATCTGTACAGATATCGATTATTGCATTTCAACCACCCGTCTAATCATCCAACAGCTTGTGTTTCTTCCCCCAATAATTACATATGATAATGTTGATGTTCCCAGATCGCAGCAACTGACATGGTCATTACTGATAGAAATAATTTACAGAACTAGGAGAATACACCCAAATTTGTAATTAACGGCAATTATATTTTCAAACTCTAACCAGGCCTGGAGCTCCCTCAGTCAGCTGTTTGCTCTCTCGTGTACATTCTTCCTGTTTATTAAGGCACGGTACCCTGAAACATCATTAGAAAAAAAAGCTGTGCTGCTTGGGAGAGGTCTTCTGTGGTGGGAGAGGGGGGGGGGAGAGAGAAGGGGGGCTCAGAGGAGAGCTGAACTTTGTTAATGGAGTGTTTCTCTGTGCAAGTCACTCAGCTTTGAAAGCCAAGCCCCCCGGGTGAGGACTCTGAAGCGCAGGAAAATCAGACATGCACAATCAGTTCCACTCCTTAAATCTCCCTCAGAATCATATCTTTTTGAGCAGCCTTTCCTTAATTTATTTCTCTATCAGTTAGTGGGTTGCGATCTGGCGAAGTGCTTCGGGAATAGGAGGCAATGCTGAATGGTGAAATGGAGAAGGTTCCTCTCTTTCTGTTTTCTGCTCCCTCGCTGATTTCCACACACACTTTTACTCTCTATCTCTCCCCCTGTGCCCTCACCATCCATTTAGGCAGCGCCTCTGACTAATTTGCCCATCACGCTTGCTGTCTGGTCCTTTACGGTTGAAGATGTTTTGACGTGTCTCTCTCGGCTCGCTCTCTCCACTGGCACTGTCTCCACTATGATTAAGAATATACTGATAATAAGCAAATGCCAAGAGTCACCGAACGGCTGAGGAATCTGGAGTGCCACAGCGTGAGAGAGTGTGTTCCTCTGCATCAGTGGAAAAAAATTGTTCAGAGTGAGCGGTGCATGCGCAGCATTTTCACTCAAAGGAAATGTAATCCAAAGCGCAGAAAGAGTCGGGCTTCTAGAGGGCAGATTCTTTATGCTGAAGATGAAAGAGACGCACACTGACAGTGTTCATTTATATCTCAGATTTCACATTTCGATCAATGACAAATGGAGTCACATCACTTATTGATTACAGCCAATTGTTCAGGGGGGTTTAGGTGGATTTGAAAGTACCAGCATGGATGTGGGTGCCACATGCACGCACCCACGTGGCCTTTCTGCAGGGCCTGAGTCAACACCTCCCGCCATGCAGCGGCTCACTCCGGAGGTCGCCCTGTTTGACTCTTCCCACAATCCCCTTGGAAAAAAGGGCGTGTCACTGACAGGAAGAATGTGCCAGGCCACCGCAGAAGCCCCCCTCATACCCGCCCCAACCCCAAACCTCCACCCACTGGACTCACCAAGTGATTAGTTGGGGATTAAAATATTTGCTTGGCAAATATCTGCCTTGGCTGTCTGACCCAACATCACAGTTCAAAGACATGGGCTTAACCAACTTTTCTCTTTACTTGACAAACCATCAAGACATCCCCAGACCACACCCAGTACACAGACCATGAATCATTTATAACCTCCACTGAGAATATAAATCTCATGTAAAGTCATCTAAAAATGCTGAGAATGCAAGTCAAGTGCTGATGGGTCATGTGCTCCATTGAAACTGAGGTAATTACCAAAGGGCTCTAAAGAACACAATGTATACTGTGGATTAGTACTCACAAAAAACATAAACCTGATGCAGTTATGGAAGAATTAGATTCTTTACTTGAGTAAAAGATATATGCCACGATGTAAAAAATAGGATTCCTGCATTTGAAATGTTACTTATTTTCAGCTAAATGTACTCAAAGTATTCAAAATAAATAACTAAATTTAGCCAGGACATCATTTAAAAAAATGTCGTGCCCTTTATTTGCTAAAAATAATAAATGTATTGAAATTAGACATATTAATACTCAAACGCATACACAACTTTGAAATGAAAATTATTTTATGATTTTATTGAGAATATTATCATTATTATAATTATTATTATTGTTATCATCAAGATTAATTATTTGAATAAAAAAACAACAGTTGCTGAAAAATGTACAATATTACTCTAATCGATCAAGGTCTAGTTTGTTTAGTCTATACAATGTGTTTTAGTTCTGTAAAAGGTTGAACAATGATTTTCATTCTTGATTAATTTGCAGATTACTTTCTTGATTAATTATTTAAGCTTCGAAATGTCAGAAAACAGAAAAAACATAACACATAACAGTTTCCTGGAGCCCACGGTGACATAATCATTACAACGATACCAAAGACACACAAAAAAGACAACACAATACATTTGATTTCAAAGTATAGTTTCTGATACATTTTCTGTCAATCGACTGATTGATCAAAGTTAAATTGATACATAATTACTGTTCTTATGCTGAAATAAATGTTTTGTCTCAAGCCAAAACCGTACCGCTGACACTTGGTGCCAAAGCAGCCTTTTGATGTTTTTATAAAACACAAAAAGAAAATATATATATATTATGAGCTTTAAAGAGCAGTTTGAGTACTGAGGAAATATCTTTTTTTTAAATTTCCACATAAAGTGCTGAATTCAGGGGAGAGGAGGAGAAGCTGCCAAGTACATTATTACCCCTCAGGGCCAAACAACACGCACCCCTGGGGACTTACATCACTCAGCAAATTAAGAGCAGACTGTGTGGATGGGGCCTTCCACCTCAGCAGCCTCCACCTCCCTGCCGAACAATACAACCTGCACTACCACCGCAGAGCATTCATCTCGACTCTATGCCTGGTCTTGTTATTCCTTTATTATGAGTCCTTGCCACTGACTCAGGGGGCTAATATTGTTTTGCTTCCGACGGTCATTTGGCACTGAGTGTTCTTAATTTCTTGCGCCCCCTCTCTCCATCCTACCTTTTCTTTGTGTCTCGTGAGGGTGGGGGCAGACGAGGCATGCCGGCAAAATGCAAAGGTTTAATTACTTTTTGTTGAATTAATTAAGGAGGAAAAACTTGTTCGTGGGGAACAAAAGTGAGGCTGGCTGGAGGCAGCGGTCGAGAACGAGCGTGGGGCACAGGGAAAGCGTCATAGTAGCCTGGCAGCCTCAGAGGATTTAATTTAAAGTGGGTCTCCTGGAGGGCCCATCTACTGGAGCCTTGGGCCCCAAATCGACCACTTGGAGGCTCTTATTGGTACCAAGCTTACAGCTATCCATCATTGTCACGCCACTCTCTGGAAACCAGGGCACACTGTGGAGAAACTGCATCAACCCTTGTGGCTTCAGGAATCTAGAAGTCGCTGTCTGCAGGGTGGGTGCGTTACACCTGAAAACTCTACAAAAGCTTCTTCTTGTGCCTGCAGAGAGTTTGCTGTGGATTGGGAAAGTAAATAATTCTCTCTGAGTGAGCAAAATATGACTGTTTTGTTCATTTGATGCATAGCCTGGAGCTGCTCCATTGACAGAACAAAAAGTGAATTTGTTGATACATTAAATGTTTGTTTTAGTTTTAACACCCTAAGGGCTGCAAAGTTGGAACCAGAAAATGTACTCAGACCCCAATAAAACCTTTGTCAGTACTGCTACAGCTGCTCTACAGATTAGGAGGAAAAGGAAATTCTTGTTTGTTGTTGTGTTCGATAAACTGAACCAGTTGTAAAATAATACACCTGATGCACCCTGGCATCACTCACCCCAAATAGAATAGACTTTTTGGTGATTGGGATCATTGTCAAAAATAATTTCCTGCCATAAAATAATCAAGGTACAATGCACAATGCTGAAACCTAAGGTATAGTTAAACATTTTGTAAAATACGCTTGTTTTGCTTTTTGCTGGGTGTTAGATGAGAAGATTGATACCACCCATCTGTCTGGTAGATGTGAAGATATCGTCAGCAGATTTTTAGCTTAGCTTAGTATAAAGACTGGAAACAAAGGGAAACTGCTAGCCTGGCTCTGTCCAAAAGTAACCAAATCTTCCTCCCAGTACCTCTAAAATTCACCATTTAACATATATATGGACACGTTATTGTATGGGGGGGGGTTATGTGCCGTACTATTTCTTGGTGAGGCGCAGACACTAGTCTTGTTTAATTAGTGAGTTTAAGAGGTGATGGTATCAGATTTGTTTACTTTTGGACAGAGCCAGGCGAGCTTTTTCCCCCTATTAGCCAGCGGCTGACTGTAGCTTCATGTTTAGCGTACAGACATGAGAGTGGTATCGATCTTCTTATTTAACTCAGAATAAGCGTATTTGCTAAATGGTAAACTATGTTTTTCAAATTGGTCAATTGGTGTAATACATCTTTGAAACCTTTATGCTCAAAGTCATTGCAAGGGGACAACCACACTGACAACAACATTGTTTTAATGGGTGTTTAAGGTTTCAACCAGTCATTCCCAAAGACGGAAAATGTATTAGCCATACCATAAACCAGGAATAGTGACGTGTCCTGCAGCCGACCATCCTTCTGGCACTAGACTGAGCTGCTGCAGCACACCTGCCTAAGTAGATTAGCCTGGACAATTGGACTGTGCCATTCTACTACGGCCAAAGGGGTGTTCTCTGGAGCCACTACATCTACCACAGAGGAGGAATGTCATCTCTCCCCGGCAATCAACTATGGACTGGCCCGCATAGTATATATAATGAGGAGATGGAGGGCAGTGTCTCTTGGTCAGATGAGCATGCACTACGTTGGTTTGAACTACATTCAGTTAAGTTGTGCTTAGACTTCAGAGCAATTATGTTAGAGTTTATCAAATCAATTTGAAGAATTTCTTCCGTCTGTTATTTAACATTTTTATCTGCAGTACACCTTTAAGCCATGAGGGAGCCCGAAAGTTTGTATAGTTCTGAAAAGGCTACTGTAGCTACTTACAGCATTCAATCTTACATTCTGTTTGTTTAACTGATTAGAGGACATAAACGAGAGCTTGTTAACTACGCCTAAATGCATATTGTTTAACTGATGAGGGGAAATGAAAACAGAGGAAATAAAAAGAAAGAGTTAGTCAATGCATTTATTTGGTCTTGTTTATAAAATATTTAACATTTGTAAAGGTTTTCAACAACACATGCATAAAACAAATCTATATATCTTTGAAATGGCTAGTTTACCTATTCCTGATAATATAAGGTGATGCACAAATGGCAATAAAAAGGACAATAAAAAGGAGAAAAAAGTTGGGGAAACATTGGAATAAACAATACGATCATATACTGTATATATATATATATTATGAGACCCACCCTGCCATTCTCTTTCATTAAATTTGATACATTTTCACCAGGAGGTCTGTTTGTTTAAATACAAATTAACTGTAAGGTTGCACTGGGTGTGAGAATGATATATTTTTTAATTCATGGAAATTCATCTTGAACAGTTTGGGGCCTTGTCCAAATCTCTCAGACTTTCACTTTCTCCCTCTTATCTGGATCTATTAGCTCCAATGTGCCTCTACACTGTGATTTTCCTTTGCAAATACTTATCTCCATGTTGCTGAGACTTTTTTCTCTTCCTGTCCCTATTTTGAACCCTTATCTGCCCATCACACCATGACGTAGATGTCCAATAAAGACATGAACATGAGATTCTTTCAAAAACATTAGAAGATACTGAGCTTGGCAAGCGAGATAACTACTTGATGTGTATTTGTTTTTTGTATGTGTTTTTGTGCTTGTGGTAAAGGGGGAGGGGAAGACTGTTTGAATACTACATCCAGTGTGCATGACAGAAATATCACCAAATTAGATGTCTCTAATCCCTTGGGAATATGACTTAGCCTGGAATGAATCAGTCCTCAAATGAGTAGGTGTTTTGAGGAAAGAGAGGCACTGATATAAAACGCTGAAGCCAGTAAACAACAATCCACAATGAAAATACAAAAAGGAAAGCGAGTGAGGCTGCCAGAGGAAGATGCCAATGAGATCTGAGACATTACATTCAGTATTGCAAACAATGAGATAGTGCCATTGTCAACTGAGGATTTTTAGTTTCCTTTTTCTTACCTTTTGGCTTAATGTGAACAAAATCTTAGGAAAATATGGCACAGTTTTTGCTCAGCTTCTTGGTGTGGGTTTTTACTTTTGTTCGATTTGTCAGTATATCTAATAGATGAAGTTTCAGTTCCAAAATTACATTTATAGACATACACTGAATGGTGCTTTGTTTTGTTTTTTTAAATAGAGATGGAACCTCACTGGAGGAAACAGCCTTGTGCTGTTATACTTTGATGTTGAGAAGGGGTAAATGAATTTGAGTTTTTTGTGATTTAGTGGAAGTGGGTTAAATGGAACTGGTAGATGTGTTTATGTCGTCACTGCCAGTGATTCAGTGATCAAAGCTGCTACTTCTGCAGCCTTTGGGTTTGTTAGTGTGTGTGAGTGAGCCGAAGAGCTGGTGCTGAACTAATGCCTACCATCGCCAGGGTGTAGAGTTTCTCCTACCGGGTGGCCGTGCAGCCCCTTAGCTCTGTGTCTCTCCATGTGTCTGCCCACCCACAGTATGGAGGTGTTCAAATCTCCATTGGGACAAATCTGCATCTCTCTGGCCCACGGCTCCCTCTCTCTGTGTTCTTCCTCCCTAACACACACACACATAAAGATCCACTTCTCCCCTACGGTAACTGGTAAATGGTGGTGATGGCAGCCAGAGTTCTTTGCTTTTTACCTACACTAAAAGTATATGACACTGCAGACACACATTCACACACAGGCATCAAAACACAGAGGTGTCCTTGCTGCAGAATCTGCAACTATGCTAATTAATTCCCAATTAAAAGCGGCGTAGCGTGGCCTGTTACCTAAAAGTGTTCACTTTTTTTAGAGGCACCATCTTCCCCCTTAATCACACTATCAAGTTGTAAGATCAATAAAGCTTAGTGCTTAAGCTCTGTTTTATTTTAGGGAGGAAAATGGAGGCAGTGTACTCTGTAAATGTTCTTACTGGCACATGTGAATTTCTTTGCACTCAAATTAAGCAGGATTAAGGAGTGTGGGGAGGGGGACAGAGAGGGACAGAGGGGGGAGCACCGGCGTCTTCAGACTACAGCTCATGTGACAATAGCTGAGTGTGGTCAGCCAGACTATCAGTCCAGCAGTAAGCGCTGTAGCATAGTTGTGAGGCTGCCCTCTGTTAGCACAACCGCCAGTGACTACAGATGGGTGACAATTTAAAGGAAAAAAACAGAATAAAGTGTTTAAGTAAGGTGTCGGGCCACCACGAGCTGCCAGAACAGCTTGAATGCACTTTGGCAAAGATTCTCAAAGTCTCTGAAACCGAGCCTGATAATCAGACTGAACCGCCAATGTGCTTCACTTCCTTTATTCAACCTGACATCGTGTTCATGTTAGCCCTCTTTCTAGATGTGAGGAGGGCCATTTTTGTTTGTTTTGCCTGGACCAAATCAGTAGCTAGTGACGCATCCATCTCCCTGACGTCAGTTTGAGTTTACACAGAACCTGCAGTAGAAATATTTAGGTGTAGATAAAGTTTTTGTTTATCAAAGAAATATGTCAAATTATTACTACATCTGTGTCAATCTTATCCACACTTCTCGACATTTTTCTGCTATTTTCAGTAATTCATATTGGTAGCTTGCTAAACCAGTTTATTTAAAAACCGACTGGGGAGATACAAATATTCTTTGAAAATATACTCACTTATCTGGTGATTTTATGATGATGGTCTCCATGAATGAATTAGTGCACTCATTGTAATTGATCTGTCTGTAAGACATCAAAAACAGTGTCAAAGGTGCATAATACGAGATATAAACATGGCAACGCCTGAGCCTGTGACTTGTAGGTAACAGTGCTAACAGTGCAAACTACGGCAAACCTGCTGACAGAGCTAACAGTGTTTACCTGAAGGGGAACCGGAATATGGGCGCTACGCTTTCATGACGAGACTGTTGGTCGGGGCGGCATTATCAGCTGTAACCGCCGTATGAGCGCAGTGCAGAGCGGCAGTGCAGAGCGGCAGTGAGCTCACCAGTGGGGCACGATCACATGCACGAACATGGGCCGGTCCGGCTTCATCAACAAAGCAAGAAGAAGCTTTGATTACAGCATATACTGAGGGTGAGCGACTTCATTCTCTGCTCAGGCAGACATTTCTCCACTATATCTTCACACAGATAAAAGTTTTTTGCTGCTGTGTTAATGCTCTGAATGTCTTATATTGATCCTTTAATTTAGTACTGTTTTAGTAACAAACACTCTCCAGAGGGATCATTTCTATTCGTGAACAAACAGCTTTTCACTCATTACGTGCCCGAACATTTGTCACTAGAAACACATTTAACATATTGAGGAAGACATACATGGTAGAAGTCACTGTTGGAATATCATGATTATTACAGTTCTTATTAGACGTGTATAAAAGCTATGTATACCAATGTTTTCATGAAGCTACACGAATCCTGAAAATATCAAGAAAAACATGGTACAATCAGCTTGAAGAATGGTCGGTGCAAGGCAAAAGCTTTAGATAATAGTCGGCAATGTTCAGTGTGACCAAAGAGGGATACTGTAGCTTAGGACGCCTATAGCTTGATGTACTTGAAAGATGGATGACTGTAGATTGAGTTGTGCCTCAACTAAAACAGACTTATTAGCCAGGCCTCGTTATACTTATTACTATCCTTCTGTCTTCTCTACCTAATTTTCTGTCTTTATTCCTGTCTCTCTCACACATACACATGCGCACATATACAAATAAACACTCTCATACACACATCCCTCGCTCGCGTTGACCGAGAGCAAATGAAAGCAGGCAGACCCAGAGAATGGATGAGGCTGTGGCCACAGTGTGAGGAGGGGAGGAGGCCCCAGTGTGCTGAAATAGCTTAGGCCCCAAAAGAAATGAGATCCAGGCACTTATTTGTCAGGGTGTCTGCCTGCTCTTTCCCCGTCTCTGCACTGTGTGAATATGCATGAGGATTTGAGAGGTATAAATAGCGGAGGTGTCCATATTGCCACTGCGTTTTCCATCAGCACAGAGAAAGGCTTTAATGGGCTTATTATGAACCGCATTACATCACCAACGGCAAATTACAAATTCCTCACGGGAAAAGGAAAGGGAGAGCTTACTCTGTGGCAAAGTTTATGCAGCTGACAGGTCACATGGCCCCATGTTTTGGTTTAAGCAGAGGCATTGGTCCAATGGGTACCATTTAATAGCTGTAACACTATTTGTTTGTCTCCCTAATAAACATTTCTTACGTCTTGATCATAAGATTATTGCTGAAAACATACACCTTGTACATTAGAGGTCACTCTAAAATGCATTAGTACTACATGTCAGTCGAAACCAGTTTTGAACTAAAGGGTAATTTCACCCAAATTAAAATGTCATGTTTTGTGACATCCATCCCTGAGATTTCTGCCTCCACTCCAATTCAATGGCGCTGGGCGGAGTCTCAGCTCTTGGGTTGATAAGTCAACTTTTCAACGGGACGCTATGGGAAATATCACAGCCTCTGCTGCTTTGATTTCCTCTAATCTGTCTCTCGCAAGTCCCCTGAATCAATAGAAGAGCAACACTGAATCGCAGAAGTAAGTGAACCTAAAGTTGTAGCAACATAACAGTGAAAAAACTAGAAAAGTGCACTTCGTGAAGTGCAGATCTCCCTCAGGTATAGCCACAGAGCAGACCACAGCGCAGGCCTCTGCTACCCACTGCTAACAGCTAACTTGCTCTCCTCCTACCTACATCAGAAGACACGCTCCGTTGTAGTCAGCGCTCGGTTCAGTTTGTCATTTGCCAAGCGATACACATACATACATACAGTACATACCTATATACATATATGCAATTGATTGATCACATGTGGCTGCTACCGGCCAGTTAAGAGTAGTGGGGAGTCAGCAGTCAATGACGATATAAAACGGTCAATAAAAGTGTGAATCACTGCAACCACGAGAGGTCCTGCAGTCATAAATGAGCTAAAACATATTAAGCTCATGGGTCCAGTAGTATGTGAGATTAGATGAGGACAGACTGACACACGCACACACTAATGCACACATGAGACCGGATGCGTAATCTCCTGGTGGAGATAACAAAAATCCAATGGAAACTCAACAGCAGTTTTACGTTGTTGTTACCTGTGTTTTGACTCTTGTTGGCGAATCCGATCCCCCTGTGCGTTTCTGAATACAATCTTTGCTTATCGTATTTAAATTTGTTTAGCAGCGTGCACCCTGGCCCACTTCCAACCATAGTTCCTGATGGGGATTCACTCAGTCAGACTTCTGCTCCACTTTCTCCTTACAGTTCTGTCTTTGACCCACTTTGATTCATCTCAGTCTCCTCGGCGTCCCATTAAAACCACATCTGAACATAGCGACATTGGATGAAACAAAACTGAAGGAAATATGAATGTATAAGCGAGACATTCCATCCCTTGGGGGAATGAAGAGATGAGCATGAGGTTGCGTCATCAAGAGGATGGCAACTACATGGTAAACGGTGCATTCAAGAGGAGCACAGAAGGTCAGGAGCAGAACGCTCCCTGTATGGCTGAAGAGAATGAGTACAGCCGTGAGAGATTAACACGTGAGATACAGCCAGAGTCAGTGTAGGAGAGAAAGAGAGTAAGGAAAGTTGAGGAGGGTGGGCGAGGAGGAGATGAAGCAGTGATCTCATGATAAGCCTGATAGAAAGAGGGCTCAGAGTCCTCCCAGGGAGCAGGTCGAGGGAGGCGGATGGATGCAGCAGACGGCACATCGGGCACCCCTGCCATCAGCGGGACCTCGGCACCGGCAGAGGGCCTGCAGCCGGGAAGGTGCCAGTGCAGATGCAGATGAACGAGCGTCAGAGAGAAACAATTGGGCAGGGGGCAACGGGATGGGCATGAGGGGAGGCAGATAGAAGGAGAGAGGGAGCTAGGGAGAGGTATACCATCCCTGCTGCTCTTTATCTCAGCCATTGA
The DNA here is from genome assembly GCF_910591455.1 of Pholis gunnellus. Classification (NCBI taxonomy): domain Eukaryota; kingdom Metazoa; phylum Chordata; class Actinopteri; order Perciformes; family Pholidae; genus Pholis; species Pholis gunnellus. The sequence goes on along the minus strand of NC_136542.1, from coordinate 12,495,466 downwards.
TCGTGGCGTGTGTGCATTGATCCAAGTCGACCATCTGCTAGAGTTAGATAAGCGTGCGAGGGCCTGGGCATTGTGCTGTCACTCATGGAGTGTGCACTAAGAGAGAGAGAGAGAATGAGCGAGATGGAGGGAGAGCGAGATAGAGAAAAAGGGAGTGGTGATGTTGAGGAAGGAGGGGTACTTTGGCTGCAGGGAATTATGGGGGCAGGATTAGCCTCCTCACTTGCAGGAAACAGAATTTTAAACGGCTGTCTCCTGGCTCCCTCAGACAGACACACACACACACACACACACACACACACACACACACACACACACACACACACACACCACCCCCCTGTGTCTTCTCTCCCTGCCCCCGCCCTGACTCCTCACACACTCTCTATTACAGTGAACTTCATCATAGCAGTTCCAGTGTGTGTGTGTGTGTGTGTGTGTGTGTGTGTGTGTGTGTGTGTGTGTGTGTGTGTGTGTGTGTGTGTGTCTACCCCCAGAGGCCATACCAGTGAATTGTCTCGATGACTTCAGTGGCCTTGAGCTCCGGCCCTCGACTGCTTTCTCCCTCCTCTTGCCTTAGTGGCGCCAACCATCATAAGAAAGGGAACCGTTTCATTGAGATGTCTCATATCACATTCAAGTCTCATCATCATCATCACCATCATCATTCTTTTAAGTTCATTTTTGGGAGATTTCTGATGCAATTCAGTTTCTAGAGATGGCTCAAAAGACATCCAATTTGGTACAAAATCCTGAATCACTACAGCCTGATTACAAAGGCATACAACCAGTCTGTCCCATGTGAAAATATTCAAGTAGGCAACTCTTGTTTAAGGAGCCTGAAATGAGATTCACATTTTGTTGATGATTTCTTAAAAATCACTTTTGATCCACCAGCAAAGAGAGCCCTTGGAAGCCACAATCCCCACTTTTTTCTGTTTGTTCACATTTGGCTGCCTTTTTGTTTTACTGGCTAATCCAGCAGGATTTAGAAAGAAACAATATGGTGTATCACAGTCGGTATTTGTGTACAACGGTAAGCCCATGTGCATTCGGCTGAGTGGCACCTGTACCCTTCCCCCTGGCTTGTAGTCTTTCTAGAAAATGGAAAATACGGAGGATTCGGGGAAACATTTTGGTTGCCAAGGAGACCTATAAAAGAGCAACTGCAACAGCATCAGGGCCCGACCTGAGGGGGAGAGAGGCAGCAGAGGGAGCGTGTGTTCTCGCAGCGATGGAGCCTACCATGCCCCCACCCTCGCCCCAGAGCTCACCCTATCTTCTGTGCAACTGTCTTTAAGTCTATTCTGCTCTGTTGTTGCAACTTTTTCTTTGCTCCATTTTCCTCTTTAGAATTTGCACATTGGGGTCCAACGCACAAGACCGCTGCTTTGTGGGAGGGTGGGGGGGTTTTTGATGTGAAGGCGAAAGTGGTATGGAGGGATTAGTGTGGCCGGTTGGATCATCTTACAGCCGCCGACCCCCCCACCAGACTCGTGGACAATGGGGATTAAAACTTCTCTTATTCTTCGGCCCCAAACGGCAGGATGACAAAGACAGTATTCCTCGGGGTCTTTTAACACCGGGCTGCACAGCTGAAGTTGTGGACAGGGTGGGGGTTGGGGGTCTGGGCAGGGGTCTTATACAGAAAATTAATCCTATGGAATTTTCTCCTCATTGCAAATGGAGATTTGTAGCTTTTGCCTTGCTATCTTGGTCAATCCCACATAACGCATCAGTGTCACTCAATAGAGGATAACAGCATCCGGTGGAGTGAATGTTTATATCTGAGGCACCCAGGGGCCAGACACAGCTGATACGCATCTACATCCACGCAGCAGCACAGCTTCAAAGGGAAGGTGTCAATGGCTCATTTGGAATAGATGTGATAGATTAATTATATTTCACTTACACTGGCGTCCCACAACACAGCTCCTTTGCAAATTACAAGGCCCAGGCAACAGTCACCGTGTCCAAAATGCTGAACAGGCCTCGATTTCTTCCTCATCATTTCACTTAACAGTGCAGGGCTGTAATTCTCTGCACGGGGGAGTGAAGGTGTTTCTCATCTGAAATTGACCATTAAACATCATGTTATGTATTGTGCCTGCTAGGTCATCTGAATCATGTGAATGTCAATTACCTGACTATTATAACCTGCCTGCCGCTCTATGACTCCACCACAAGTCAACAAAAGGCTACTTCTAGGTTCATTTATGCCGGTGTCGAAAATCACTCTGCCATCATCACATTGCATTGTGTTGTTGTTGTTGTTTGGCTTTATCCCACCAGAGAAAACTCACAATGTCACTCCGTTCCCTTTCACTGATGAATGGAGAAATGCAATGTCGTCTTTGGGGGTTGACAGCAAGCAATTTCCAACAACAAATGACAAACTACCCCTTCCTCCAACCGGGTGTGTGGCAAAATTGTTTCTCTAATAAAAAAAAGCATCTTTTGATTGTGAGGGTGGGGATATTTTAAATATATGCATATTATCTTTCTCTCTTTCACCCTAGCCTCTCTCACCCCCTCCCCCCTCTCTCCTCTCGCTCTTCCCCCTCTCTCTCTCTCTCTCTCTCTCTCTCTCTTACACCCTCTTCTCCCCTCTCTGTCTCTTGCTCTCTCGCTCCCCCTCTCTCTCTTTGCAGTAAATAAAAGATTAAAATGACTGTTCTAAAAACACCGACTGGTCACCAGAAGATAATTGTTTCAGCTTTGTTTACTGTGCGTGAATGTTTTCTCCCTTTTTAGTCCTTTTTTCTTTTTCATTGTGTCCATAATTAAAATTCCTTTATTTTCAAAGTAGTTCTAAAAGAGGGAGCTAAATTGCCTTTTCTGTGTTTATGTTGTCATTGGCCCACTGTCGGGAAGGGTAGAGGAGGGGGAGAACGGGAGACAGCAGCAATGTCCTTGGGCTGAATGGAAGATCAACTTTTAGTGTATAGTAAATGGCATTTACACCACAAATGTGTGTGTGCATGGCAGGCAACTAAGTCAATGTGTTTTCTTTTGCATATGTACATTCAGAGGTGCACATCTGCTGCAATCAGACATTGTGTGCTCATTTTAATGCTAAGATTTACAAAAAAATCGAATCTTACTTTGTGGTTCAGAATTAAATTCCCACCTGTCTTCTGTGAGGAGGTGCATGCTGGGTGGGCTAATCTAATATCTTCAAATTGGTCGTTATACGCAATTGAGGTGTTGATGGATCCCAACAACAACAGTATGTAAATATGAATGAAAATTACAAGAGCCACTCTAACACCTTGTAATGAACCCAGCGTCTCCTTAAAAAACACACTGCACAAACACTGACCTGAAACATGCTTATGTGGCACAGGCGACAGAAATGAATTTCCGGAAGCCTGACTTTCACGCACATTGATGAAGCCACAGTGTAGTTCCAGTTCGCCTCCCACAACCAGGCTTTACGTCTACACCTCCTCCTCCCCCTTTTTCCTAAAGCAATGTCAGAACTGAGAACACATTTGATGATCAGGGAACTCATTAGAAAAAGGTGACAATGAGTTTCACAACTCTGAATTTCCACCAGCCAATTTTCCACATCTCCCTTTGCTACCCAGAGCACGGCCGGGAAGCCTGACGTGGGCTGCCTTTGAATGATATCGAGACTCCTGGAGGGAGAGATTGGACGGCCTTTTGCCCCTGATTCAAGCCAGCAAGGGCAAGAAACAACACCACATTATAAGCCCTCATATATAACTCACCCACAGTGAGCAGGAATGTTCACGCATACATACACTTCACACAGATACAGAAACATATAGACAAGCTCCACTATATAATCACAGTCCCCTCACCCCTGCTCGCAGTGCTATCCCTCTTCTGCTTAGCCAGGCGCCCGTAATTGAATCTCAGGTTGGGATTAATTCTAGGAGCTGCACTTGACTCGGGTCAAAAACAACTATTACAGAGAGGCAATGTATTTTTTTACACAGCACTTCACATTGATTAGGCAATGTGCAGCGATGAGAGATGCATTGGATTCTAGATGACTGTCATTTGCATTAAATGAGGGGTTTGCCGCATCCAGTGGAGAGGGGCTGCCTCACACCGAGCGGAACAGACTGAATAGCACTTTCCATAATGTACTGAGAGCCACACACACCTGCATGCACTAGTGCATGCACAAACACAAGCCTGCACACAAGTTTGTATTCATATAAACATACCAACTCTATCTGCCACGCACACAAACACAGCTGGTCATACTGTATGGTTCAACTTCATACAATCAAAGATTTTTGTCTAAGATCCGCACTGTTTCGGCTCGAGATGGGTGGAGTTTACATCTTGAGAACAGCTGATGATCATAGTATCTCCAAATGTAACTCTGTTGAGGATGAGCTCAATGAAATGCGGTGTGATCTCAGGGGAGCTAGTGGTCCAGAGAAAGCTATGGCCTGTTTCATTGCAGGGTGAAAAGAAGAAGAGGGGTGAGATGATGGAGGGAAGGCAGAAGTGGTTGGCGAGGAGGTTGGGGGGGTGTGGGGGGACTGAAAAAGGCCCTCTTTGAGTTTTGAATGAGAGCAGAAGAACGTTTTTCTTGCCTCCTCCCGTCGTGCTGTCAAACTCGATCAGCACTGAGGAGCAGTGACGCTGCTCGCCTCCCAGACTCCCCCTCTGCACAATGGAGTCTGCGAGGACCCACCATGCATTTCACATTCAATTTAGCCCTCCCCGGGACATGGCTGTCAGGGTCAGCATTGGCGGTATGAGACAAGGCTGGGGGTGGAGGCCAATGTCTTGGACTGTGGCAGGTTTCGAGGGGAGGAGGGGTATAATGACAATGCTGATGGGTTTGGGCTCATAGTCGAGAGAAGGGGTGCTGGTGCTGGTCAGGTTGGAGGGAGGTCGGCCGGGACAGAAGATCCAAGGAGAATGGACAGGAGATTTGGGGTGAAAATGGGGGTGATGGAGGGTGGCCTCTTCCCAATAATAAAAAACTCCAAAAGAAAGGTCTGGCCAGGGCCTTTATTCGATGGAGCTTATGCTGCTTTCCATGGGGTCTTCAATGGGAGCTAGGAGACTGTTACTCTGCCGAAGCCCATTAGCCAGCATTAGGAGCGTCCACACATCCGCACAAGGAGATTTGAGACAAACCCTAAACAGCCCACAATAACCGCGAGGTACAAGCCTTGAGCCTTAAGACCTCGGCTTGGCCCAAAAGGGCCTTGAATAGACGCGCCCCAAATCATGTTGTTGAACAAATCAGGTATTAAGGAGAGAGGAGTTTGTCCGAATTTACTTTCCCTAAAGACTTTAGTTAAGCTAGTTACTGCGGAGCTTTAGTTAGGCGTCGGTTGCTTGTGTGTGATTGTGCATGTGTGAGGGGCCATCATTCTTCAGACGTCTTACACTATGACACCCTACAACCCCCCTGCAACATAAAGCACAGCCACACTGAAGCCTAAATTCACCCACTCCAAACAATGGGCTGCTATTGGCAATTAAATGGCATTTGGCAATCCAGGGTGCAAGTTAATGGTATTACTGTTGCAATTCTTCTCCTGAATGGCAAAAAGGATTCCCCTCTCCACCAATAAAGCCCTACTCACTGTCTTACCAGCATTACATAGCTTACCTTAGGCTTATGATTCACGGCCTTCCGATTACCATTTGAATATTTCCTTTTTCCGAAGCTCTGGCAGATGTAGTTTTAGGTGCAGCTGGGCCTCCAGCTATTCATGGGTGAGGAGGCCGGGCTGTCGACACCCATCGCAGGCCTGTCCTTCAAGCCAGCCGCTGCTCTCCCACAGCCCGTCACTGGACAGCCACCCAGGTAGATATGCTGTCCTCCTTACTCACATTGCTGTTTGGATTTGTCACTCACACCCTATAGAAACTTTGAGCATAAAGACAACCAGTTTAAAATGCATCAGTAGCTTTTATTGAATGCTCTAAATGCTTTCAGGTGTGATGGATGCTTGTTCAATTAATTAAAAGCAGTTATTGACTCATGAAAGCCTTTTTATTTTCACCTTTATGCTATTAGAATTAGTCAGATTTCCCCTACGATGTTCTATTGCAACCAGTAGCAACGTGGAAAAGTGGAAGGCAGAAATAAGAGGAGACATTTTTATTCGTCTTCGGTGGTTAAATAATTTGCCTCCAATAGGTCTCCCATTTCTTTCTTTCTTCACATCTCTTGTTTGTCCAGAGATCTGCTTTGGCAGGCGCCTTTTCTATGGACAAGATGCTTTGAGAGGAATATGAAAAGGCAGATTTAAAGGTGACGGCTGGTCAGAGGGGAGAGTGAGAGAGAGAGAGAGACTGGTTATCACAGCTATGCGACTACATTTAGAACACCCCCCCCCCCCTTTTCACCGTTAGCTGAAATGAACAAGAGGGGAAACGGTGCAATTGAACAAAGTCACAGCGAGAAAGGTCTGCTCCTTACAAAGATGAATGAAATGATGAAAGGACCGAAAAGCTCAGGGGAAATATCGAATGTATTTCTCTACTGCTTTACTCATTCACACCTTTATTCTGCTATCACAATGTGAAGTGAGCCTGAAGCTTTATTGCAAAGATACCGCCAAACCTCAAATTCATGTGCGTTGAAATATAATCCCCAAACTTCAATATGGAACAAAAAAACTGGCCATTTTGTTGTCGGGTCCAATTAAATAATGATTCCCATTGAAGGAGCAGGGACGATGCCAGGCCAAGGACTATACATAGGAAAGGCTCGGAGATCGGTTGAGGGTTTGTTTATAGATTTGGTTCCCACAAGCACTAGAGGGGCTCCCTTAACTTGACAGACCAAACAGATCAGGCAGAGAACAGAGCAAGCCCTGTCAATAGTGAGGATTATGGGAACGGCTGTTTGGCCTCCAACCATTTTGCCCGCCAGAAGACACAAGAGGGCTCCAGTTTGATTCAGTTCCACTCTTATTGTCAAGTGTCTCTGGCGCTAACATGCCCAGGCACTAGCAGACAGACTGACAGAGATTTGGCGATTGACCTACTGTAATTTTTGCCTTATTTACATAAACATTTGAATAAGCAGTAGAGTACCATGTGCTCAATTAATCAATTTCAAACATATCTTTTAAAACGTGCCATGACATTGACTTTACATGAAGTGTCATCACACCAGCACACTGGGAGCAGTTCTCCTTCATGCTTTGATACCTTATATTAATGTAAAGACAAATGTATGCAGTCATGCACCCTGCCTCCCGATAAAACTTAATAACTGCTCTTACCCTAATGTGTGCATTCATGGGCTGCAGGAAGATGGCGTCTCACTGGCATTGTTCAGTTCCTCTGGGACCTGACTGGTATTGCAGTACAGTTTAAGCCATTTCAGCCACAGCTATGATCTTAATTATCTACACCTAAAGCCCATCTCTTCCCCAGACAAGTCTAATTAAGCACAGCGCCTTTCCCCAGCCAGAGTCCTTCTGCTCGCTAAAAGGGAACCCACGATCTCTTGTCCGAGGATTACAACCTGGGATACATCACAAGCAATCATCTTCCCCCACAGCCCCAAAACCTTGAACGCTGCCGCCCACCAATGCTTTTTTCATGAAAGGCACAATACCGTTCCCTCACTAATTTGCAGTGTGTGTATTAAACAGCCTCTTCACCCAAGTCAAAGAGGAAGAGAATCCCTCTCACAGGAGTCTTATAAGTCCAGGGCACAGAGGCTAACTGTGTAGCAAAAAGCAGTTGTTCCTTTGTACGTGGCAGCAGTCGCTCAAGCTAAACGGCTTGTTATTAGTAGATGGGGGTGTATCTTTTCTGCATTAGCTCGAGCAGCGACTCTTGCCTCGCTTGTGAGGCTCCAACTTTGTGTGAATGCATTGAAAGGCGCGAATCCTTAATTGGATAGTTCCCTTAACCCTGCGAGAATCTTTGATCCTTATTGTAAACTTTCATTGTTGTCCATCAGTCTTACGGCAGCTACTGCAATTGCTGCGTCTCATCTTAGCATCCTAAACTCCTTAGTGTTAGTATCAGCTCAAGCTCTTAGCGCTGGATAAGCCCTTGCTAATGTCATAATGGTGATGATTTGGCTGAGCCCTCCGGCGTTATGTCAATTCAGCCGAGGGAAGTAAGAGCCACAATTAACAGAAATTAGCTAAATGCTATTGAGTGGTTCTGCGTATTTGAGGGCAGGGCGCTGACCCCAACAACCCCACACTGTGTTGCCAATCAATTATATTTTCACTGCTGCAGGCCAACTTTATGATTGTGAGAATCAGGCACAATCATTCAGTCAATTATCCAAGTAGCTGTTTGCAATGATTCCTGGAGTTTGAACACTTTTTGCCTCCTCATCAGTTCACCCTGAACAGATATGAGTACACACTTTTATAGAAATGTCTAAATGTTAATGAATGATTCACTCTTTGTCTCCATAATTACATGAATGTCAATGTGTGAGACATAAATGTATGCTATTGAGTAACATTTTAATACTTAAAGGCAAATGATTTCAACATTAGAGCATTTATAGATGTGTTATGGTCGGAGCACAGTGGAAGGTGTTATTGGCTCCACTCTGAGTTGAAACAGCTGAAATGACTCTGTGCACTCTCACTTTGAAGTTCCTTAACAGACTTGTGGGTCAGACCTCCTGAGGAGAAAGAAAGACTCAATTCATCAGGGTGCAATACAAGTGAAAGTAGAATACTCTTCATGTCCAATCACTGGAGGGGGGGGGGGGGGGGGGGCAAGTGTGTGAGGCTGGAAGTGAGACTGCTGCAGGAAAGACGGAGCAGAGCTGAGGAGTGTGTGGGGATCTCCTGCGAGGAGGCCAGCCCTGGGTGGTTCTCACTGAAAGCCTATTTGTGGATGAAAGTGCAGCAGCCCTGGGGTCCACTCGCACAGAGAGACGAGGCCAGTGATTAAAGGGGCGCGAGGGCAGGACGGCCCTTTAATTTGGGGCTGCGGAGAGGGGGGGGGGGCGGCACTGGTGTATCTGTAGCCAGACAATGGCGATTACCTTCCTCTTTATCTGGCGGAGAGGGAGCTTTGAGAGAGCAATCTGAGGAGCGGAGGAAATGGCACGACACAGGATTAGTGGCACAACAGGACGGTAAATTAAATGTTGGAGATGAAAGAATGAGGCTCTGACATGCATCAATAGAGAGCATTTGCTGCATTCTAATAACAGCAGCCGAGGAGAAATACCTGTAGAGATTAGCGTGTGTGTGAGAGGGAGGAAAGATACACAATCATATAAATGACTTTGGACGTCTTTTGTCATGTAACAACCCTCAACGGGGAAGCAAACAGGAAGGTTGTGTTTGTGACCATGAATGTTACTCTACTTTAAAGTGTGTCTGAGAGAACATTGGCTCCAGAGCGTCATGATAACTGCACAAACACTGAATGTATAGAACAATCCATGGTGCAGTACCTCTACCTGGTCAGGTGGGATTCATGAAAGGTGTTCGTTGTGACTTTTTGGACTTTTCTTTCACTTTGTCACTCCACGATGACCCCTGAAGGCTGTTTAAACACATGAGAAACAGAGAATAGAGAGTAACGGAAAGTAGAGAATGATACCTATAAAAGGTGAATGAATAAACAAATATATAAATGAGCAAACAAATATTCAATAGATGCATAAAAGTACCCATTATTTGGAATGGATTGGTTAACTCTTTGAAATTCTTCTTTTTGTCATCATTTTCAGTGGTTGGGTTAAACTTATCATAGGATACTATCATGTATCGGTTTCTATCTTGTCAAAGCTAAGACAAACTAGCATGGGACATAATCACATAAATCTCTTTTTTTTAAATTGGCAGATCACTACCATTTACATTTATTCTTTGCACAGGGCTAAGTATAAAAAATAGATTTTTAAATCAGGGTTATTATAAACTTCTTCATGCCCGTCCCAAAGGACCAAATCCTTGAGTCAAAGGTTAATATCGCCGCAATTATGTCATAAATATGATAACCCAAAAGCATTAAGAATGTTTCCAGGATCTTTTTTTGGGGGGGATTTACTGAGGATTATGAGAACCCCATATCTCATTTTTATACAGGAGGATTGGTATTATCATCTGGTCAAATAACTCACATGGAAATCACCTTTTTACATAACATTTACATGATGTGATGTATTTGAGTGCCATGATTTCAGTATTCAAACAGAAGTCCAAAATCTAAAAGACATGCTGCACCATTTCCTGGCCTCCTAATTTGAATATGAGTGTGTGAGTGTGGGTATATCTTTATGAGGCTGGCACCTATCAATACAAATGTTGCACTGAATACGATCCACAACACCCCCGGAAAGATCATCATTGACTCCCACATGACGCCAAAACAGCCGAATTCTCCTGCGCAGCACTGTACCTAGCCCCCAACATTACAAAATAATCCTGCATTCATAGATTCCTGAGCATGACTGCTCAAATTAGTTGGTATTTCTTACATCATCCGGGGATCAAAGGAGGACTCAAACAAACCTATCAGAGACTTGATGCAATAATTAAAAGTTCAAGCAAAAGTTCTGTCCTGTGTTAGATACAGTTGGGATATTTACAGACAATATTCAAACATATTCAAGTCGTCATTAGTGAAAAACACTCACAAAGATTCTCATTAGCGTCTAGCATTGTGACTGACAGGTATTATAGATAAATAAAAACAGAGATGAATGACATAGTGACGGAGTTATAAAGGGAAAGAAAGAGTAGAAACAAAGTGTCTGATGCACAAGCGACAGGTGAGGGGGGTGAGCGAGAGCAGGTCCTGAACACGAGCAGAAATGATTCAATCAAAGAGTAGCTTTATCTATGTTATTACTACACTGGAGCAGGATGATGAAGAGGAGGTTTGCCTTAATCTCAGCCACAATGGAAGGGAACAAAGGCGTGCTTACAAGCGCTATCAGCCACAAATATCAAATCAGCTCTAGCTGCACCTAATCCTGCCAGCATTGTTGATTCAATGAACCTGCGGTCAGAGACATACACAGCCATATGTGCAAAGGAGGTACACACACTGACATGCACACATTAGGTGAGAGCTGCAATGTGTCTCATGTTGTCACGCCCTGCACCGATCCAAACTGCTGTAACTAGCTAACAACCAGAAGGACATTTATTATTCATACTTAATTAGTTTTCATTCGGACGTATGTATTTTAGACTAGTGGTGTAATACAAGTCACCTGTTTTTCGGGAACAAAAGCACTGCTGCATGCATCTGCTCCAAATCATTGCTATCATTAAAAAAACATTATACTACTACTAAACATCATACTATTACCTAACAAAAGCCTTCAACAGATCTATGACACACTTTGTGACCTCTGAACTTCTCGACAACCTTCTCCTCGGGGCCCTGTCCACAGTAACAGCAGCAGTGGTGGGAACGTCCTTGTTCAGGATGGCACTTGGCAGAGGGAAAAGGACACTGGCAACTTCATTATCCCACAATAACAGGCTAATTATTGTGTTTGTTAGCAACAAATCAGAGCACAACAGCCTGCATGTCCCTGTCCTGTTTTGAGCATCTTAATTACTTACCCCCCCCCACACCCCCATCCTTCTCTCTGTTGCCACTGCTGCTGTTGTTATTTTGCATATAAAAGGCAACAGCTAATTGTCTGGACTATAAATATTCGGCATGCAATTAGCGTCCTGGCCTGCCTCTGCGTTGTGTTATCACCTCGCTGTTTGGAACGTGGTGCAGACCGCACACTCAATTCTCCATATCTAATGGGAGTTTGATAGCAGCACAGAACCTTTGTTTCTAAGAACAAATGACAGTGAGCGCCTCCCTGTCGTCTCGCCCCTCCACGCGGCTTTGAGGAAAGAACACATCCACATCATCATTTGAGTAAGGGCGCACTAGAAGGTTAATGCCCCACAGATTATACCTGTGAAAGATGTGCTATACGGTAAGTAAGGAAAGGAACGTTTATCTGTAAAGCACATTTTAAATACGAAGGCATTTCAAAGTGATTTACATGACGCATTAAAAAAAAGAAAAGCATCATGAAAACATTATATTGTAAAAGAAAGAGAATAAAAATATGTATAAAGGATATTAAAAGGGTGATGGTAGGGTCATGTTGTAGCAGCAATGAAGAGAAGTGCAGCGAGGGAATTAGGCTAAAGATCATTTTCTGTTGTAATCTGAGAAAAGACAAAACTTATATTTGAATAGTAATCAGTCTTTCTGCTCCTTAGTATTGCAACAAAGCGTAAGTTCACACAACTGTAGGTGACAACAAAGTCAGCACCGCTGTTGCAAGTGGAATACTGCAAATGAAACATTTCCCACTGGCCTAAAGAAGAAAGAAAAAGAGCAAAAGCATGAGCAAGATGAGGAGGGGCAGAATTGAAAGAGGAGTTAAAACACCCAGTATGCAGACACTCTCCTCCACCTGACCTGAAAACAAAGAACGAGGGGTCTAGGGGAGAGGTGCAGAAGAGCGACAGCGGGGGGGTGGATGGGTAAGAGAGTCTTCACGGATGATTGCAGCCCAGTTTGAGTTGCTAAAGTGCAGACGTGAACTTCTTTCATCTACCTTCAGGGTCACTGTCCATGGAGGGAAGGGTCCTCATCCTGCTCTCACTTCCCCACAGTGAGCTTCCCAGCTCCTCAAGATTCCCACCCAGCAGAGCCATGGCACCCTGTGAAAGCCTAGCAAACGCAACAGGAGTAGCATCACCCCAAAGCTGAGAGCAACTATTTGCAGCACAGAGTTCAGGCATCACATGGCCTGAAGCAGGTTAGAAAGAGGCCTTATTTGCTCTCATTAAGTAGTTCACTTTAGAGCGAGTCAAAATATAGAGGGGGTTCACAATAGGGCCAGCATGGATGATTGGATAGAGCACATGGAGTAAAAAGGAAGACAAAAGCTAAACTGTGGTTTGAGTATAACTGTGGTGACAAGTAAAAATACGAAAGAAAACTCTTGAGACCACCGCCCTCCAAAGTGGGTGAAACCAAAAATGATCAATGAAAGGCAGAATAAAGCAGGTGGAGAGTCGGTAGGGGGGGACGGAGGCGGAGAATGAGTCAGACTGACCCCCAGTCTGTGTGGAGAGGCCGAGTGGAGCCTGGAGGCTCGTTAGAGGCAAGATCCTGAGGGCTCCTAATTGGGCCGGCCAGGGCCAGGCAGTCTTAGAGAGAGAGGGGAGTCAGTCTCAAGATCTGGGTTTGGAGAAGGGGAGGATGGAGGGGTGTGGGAGTTAATGGTGAAGGGGGCTTTCCAAGTCACATGAAAGTTTGTGGGGATGAATGTGCCATAATTAGATTAATAAGTAGCTTAATTTATCGCAGCAGAGGATATCAGCGGCTCCACATTAGAGGCAGGCCAGAAGATTAGCCTCGATCGGCGTTTCCAAAACACGATTAGCCCCCCGGCACAAAGACCAGGCTCTTTCACAGGTTCCTACCACAAGGGCTGGGATTAGAGAAACATGTTGAATAATCAGCAGTGCCCCTGCATGCTCCTCTCAAGTCTGCACCGCAGCCAGGGGTGCACTGCAACCCTTTGCCCCCTCGCTGTCCTGCACACAACACTTATCAATTAGACTATTACAGGGCCAATTAAAGTCACGAGCAGCTACACTAACACCAGCTCTGCCTGTACCACCCAGGTTCAGAAACCTTATGCATGTTCCCTTCATCCACCTGCACCTGTCGATTCATGAAAATCGGTGTATAGGCAGTATTCACCCAATGGCATGAAGTCAAGCCCAGTTGATTAGCATCTGGGTGTGTGTATGGTCACTAAGTAATTTGGATGTCCCGAGAGCCCATGGGGACAGACAGCTTCATGGCTTATTGATTGTCCCTCAAATATCCTCTAGAATGCCAATAAAGACCTCAGCATATGTTCGCTCCAGCCCAGGCCACCAGCCACATGCTTCATGAATGCAGTGCTCTTACTAAGCTTTAGATCCCTTGATCCTCTACAACCTCCACATCCGGCCTCTTGTTTGAAAAAAATAAAATATAAAGTAGAGGTAGAGTAGAGTAAATCTTGGCAGAGTAGCCCATCTATAGTAGAGAGGTTGCAGCTGTTAGTCATCTCCTGATAGGATACTCGAGCAAAATCTTTTGGATTTGTCAAACGAGCAAAATCCTGGCACAAGAGGACACTTGACCAGTCTTTGTTTCTGTTTGGCTGGACAGTTAAGAGAATCGCGAGGAATGTGGAGAGAATAAGCATCTCATACATCGGAGACATTTATCCTACCAGACGGCGCATATTTCTCCCAAACTGAGTGCCTTGGTATTTCAGCACTTCTGGGCACCAAAGGAGCACATTTATAGCATCTAATGCCACTTCTGCTGCAGATAAGCTATTCTTCACATGGTTTGTACCTCTCAGAAGCACAGTGTTGTAACAAATATTCCAAATAGCTAACAGGACTTAATGCAACACCAACAGGCCACTATGGTGCAGATTTCAGAGAGCGGATGCCCCGTCATGAATATGGACCGTCTTCCCAAGAGCATGTTTATAAATCAGCTTGCTGTCACCACCTTGTCAGGGAGGTGAGTCCTGTTTACCCTTGAAAAACCGGCAACTTTTACATTCCCCGCTGCTCTGCCGCCACTGCAGGCCAATTATCCTGTGTGACTATGCAGCGCCATGCATTTGGTTATAATGTGCACAGAGTCAACATGTCTTACAGACTGAGCTCGCTGGCTGGGGTCGGCCTACAAGCTCCAGCTCACCCTGTCATACAGGTCACTACAGCAGGGCTCACCTCTGTGAGCAGAGCTGGACAGTGTGTGTGTGTGTGTGTGTGTGTGTATGTGTGTGTGTGTGTGTGTGTGTGTGTGTGTGTGTGTGTGTGTGTGTGTGTGTGTGTGTGTGTGTGTGTGTGTGTGTCACATGTGGCGATCTGAATTAATCTAATTTAACTCCACCAACACTGTTTTGAAACCAGTTATCATCATCCTTGCTTTCAGGGTAGAGTATGTGAGTTCCAACCAGTACTGTCTAGTGTTTTAGTACACAACATATTAACTTAATGTACAACAATATGTACAATTAATACTTTACGTTAATATTTTATTTTAAGATATTTAATACTATTACATCCCTGCATTGGATTTGATGGAAAAATTGTACTGTTTACATTTATTTGACTGTTTTAGCGATACTTTAAAATTCAGATTTTAAAACATATAATAGCACATAAAATATGTTACATTGTTATACAAATCAAACAACAGTACATAAAATTAGCTCCATCTCAACCAGATACATTAAAACGTGGCTTACACATAATTATAATCCACTAATATATAATAATATAACACTGATTGGGATCAATCTGCTACATAATGAGTATTGTTCTTTGGCACATTTGCTGATAAAAATTGTTCCTGTAATTTTACTTACAGTATTTTTATATCACAATATTGCTTAAGTATCAACATTTACAGTGGGACGTATGTTTTGTAATAAAATCCTTCTTATGTGGAATTTTATGAGCTTACTTTTACTTTACCAGAACTTTGAAACAGGAACCACATATTGGAACTGGAATATAGAACTTACTTTTATGAATATGAAACTTTTGTCTTTGCAATTACATTTTTGTAAATAAAAGTCTTACAGTGAACTCTAGTGTCAGCAGTTTCCTATCCGCTATCACTCCTAACTAAACCTGTAATACCGCTGGGCTCTTTATTATATGAATTAGTGCTTAAAGCCGAAATCAAGCTTAGTTTGACTTTTTAAATTGGTATCTTGACCTTTGAAATCCCTCAGTGGCATCAGATTGTTAAATCTAAAGGGTTGCCTGGAGTTGAGAAGAGGACTTACCTCGCTGGAGCGCCACCTGAGAGTCACCCTGTGAAAGGTAAAAAACAGCGTAGATACAGTATGTGCTGTGGAGAGAAAGCGACAGATATCTCGTTGAAACATCGTCAGTAACTTTTCAATCATACTTTAAGTGTGACCTAAAAGAAGAAAAATCACTTGGATGGAATAGGTTAGTTTCTACAAAATAGCATTGATAATGTACCAGGCCACGATCGCCCACGTTGCCAGCTCCAGCAGTGGACCAGCCAGCTCCCTCCAACACCTCAGCCCAGCATCACGGCCCAGCACTCTCTCTGCACTCTGCTTGTTAGATAGCAGCTGTTACACTCTCTCTTGGAGAAGCAATGTCTGTTGCTGAACAAACGAGGGGAAAACAAACAAACTCTGGGCTTGATCGGGCCATGTGCAGCGTGCGGCGTGTTGCGCACCCTGCTCCGCTCCGCTAGATACCGCCGGCAGCTAGCCTTCGCCATGCACCAAATTAGAAGCCCTTGCCATCAGGCAGACAGCTGGCAGCCTTCCCTCGGGAATGCCAATTAAGTTTGTAACTCATTTAGACAACAAAACTGTACAAGAGAAAAAACATCCCATAGAGGCGGACGTCCCCACAACTCCCAGCAGTCCTCACCATGACCTCCACTGCACCCCCCGCCCATCTGTAGCAGCCTCAGGAAACATACACAAGCCCAAGAGATCAGCAAATATGCTGAGAGAAATACATGATCAGCAAATATGCTGAGAGAAATACATGAATATCAAATCAAAGTCATTGATTTTGTCATGCTAATGTGTTGTTATAGCAAATTAAGGGATGGTGTTTTCTTAATAAGCCTACTCCATCAGATAAAGATTGGCATAACAGTCTTCTCGTAAACAGTCACACATTAATCGACAGCTCCACAGCATTGTAGTTCGTATCACTTAGTTTGACAGTAGAGTGAGTCGAAGGCAGGTCGGCATTGAACACCTGAAACCTGCCATTGTTGTCTTCTTATGCCACACACCGTGTTGCAACAAACTAAACCGTGGGTTCAAACTTTAGCACCACGCCTGATCAAGTGTCCAAAGTGGTAACCTGAGTGTTTGGCCTTGGGGGGGGAAAGAAGCTGGGTAGGGATTAGAATTATACCTAAGTAGCTTTCTGAAAATTGAACCCTTGAGTAGGAAAGGAACATGGTGGCCTTAGGCAGGAGTGTGACCCACGCTCTCCTGATGAACACTCGCGCTAAGACTTGTTGTTTGTTCATCTCAGGCAGCCCACTCCACAGTTGTTTCAGTGTGACACACCAGGATGTGACAGACAGAGTGACAGCGCGGGTAACTAATTGAGACGGGATGTAAAACAGATCCTCTGAGCTTTAAGTAAATGGAAGTGGGAGAATGCCCTCGTCTCCCAGCACCCCCCACCCCTCCACACACACACACACACACAGAGCACTATCCCTGCTCAGGGCATCTCAATTAATGTTAATTAGCTGAGCAATGATTAATATGGAAGCTAATGTAATCTGTGTTTCCGTTGAAAGATCATTCATTATGTCAATAAAACTCTGAATTCCTGTAAGACAACATTGTTACAGCGAGAGAGGAGAGGTGACGGAGCTGAAAGACCTAAAATGAAGAAGCCAGTTATGAAGAATGGAGTCTGCAAATTACCACACAGGCTCAATTTATTCATTCATGACAGAGACTTTCTTTCATTTCGTCCGTTTGAACCAAAATGCCCTTCTCCAGTTTCCTTTCTGACTAGCACTGATTCAAAAATGGCTTTGAATCAATAGTACATCCATGTGTTGGCCATTTTCCACTGCAGATGATTTAGAAAAAACTACATTTTACACAATTAAGATGCAAAAATTGCAAAGTCCTATAATAAGCATTCAGATTTTATAACGACACTTCTTCGTGCGAGACTTAGTTAGACACGCTTTTCAACCGAAAAGGTAAAGAAAAATGTTCTATTTCTTTTTATGGTCCTTTCCATAAATTTGTCAGACATTTATAATGACAGAGTCTGTCATTAGCGAAAACAAGCACTTTTAGTGGACTTACATTGACAGTGAGGAGTTGCCCCGAGCGATTACACTGCAGCTTGTTTAGCAGCTGCCGTCTGCAACGTTTTGGCTCAATAATCCACCAATTTCCAAAATTGTTATCCCCATTAGTCACCTAGACACAAAGACAGGGGAAAACAGGGTGCATGTTGAAAAATACAGAAGTTAATGAAACATTGATTAAAATGTGTAAACCCTGAGATCCAAGCAACTAGTCAAAGAAATGAATGTTTGTATGTCGAAAAATGTAGCAAACAGTTGCCTATTTACACCATCAAACACAGAGCAACATAATCATTCATTTCCACCGACTCCTTAGCTGCTAAATGCTGCACCGTGTTTACCAGCAAGTTGCTAACTTCTGTCTGTCTGTCTGCTGTTTACTCGGCACCTAGCACACAGTGGGTTTATCTGAGCTTCTTCACTGAAAACAGCTGCCAGCTGATGGAAACTATGATGACAGTGAACCAAAACACGAATCATGAAGGCCGTAAAACCAAAACAATGAGCTGAATGATGCTAAAAGCCCTCAGAGCAATCCCTTTGGCAGTCATTTGATTAATTGTTCAAATAGAAATCATTGATCACGGCAGCTTTAAGCGTCGCGATAACTTCTACTAACAAATATGTAACAAGTAACAAAAATGTCTCTTTCTCCTTCAAGCTGTGATTACCAACAAGAAAACCCACCAGCTGTAGCACCACTCCATTAAAACCCCTGTCTTCTTCATTTCACCAGTAAACCTTACATACAAAGGAAGTTGATTCCATCTGCCTCTATGGTAATGAGAAAGGACAATGTAGGCGGCGCAGAGCATCAGCCACTGGAGGCAGTGCAGCACAAAAACTCGAAATCTAACTTTCTAATGTTTCAGCTCTCTTATAAATCAAGAGCGGCAATCAGTAGATTAAACTGTTTCCATTGTCGGCGTCTCTGCGCCTGATTTACTCCTCCTCTCTCTCATCATCGCTGCTATCAGATGACCTCTCTTTCCACATATGGCACAAGAGCAGATGCTGACAGCTTCATAATTGTCCTGACAAACAGCTCAGTAAATGATCACTTTGCCACTATGTTAACTGCCAGAGTGGCTGTAAAGCACTCAGAGCCAGGAATGAAGCCAGAATTTAATTTCAGCAGACTGTGTGCTCCATCTAGATATACTTTTTATTAAGAAATGGAAGCTGGTAATTTTAGATACAAGCAGTGTAAATGCACAGACAGCTAATGGAGTTCCATTTTAGAGAGGCCGGTTCCTTTTTGGGGCTTTTAGAATCTAATCTCGGCCTATTGTCAGGATGGTCAGGGTGTCTAATCACCCTTAACCTTGCATCAGTGCCATAACCCCTTCTTTTTTTCTTGCCCTCCAACAATTTAAACATGATTTTAACATAATAACGAGACTTTAAGCATCATAGTGACTGCACCTTCCACCAGAATCACCACAACTAATGGGATCTAATCTATACAATAAGGGACATTAATATATATGCAAATCAGCTGAGGCTACGTCTCTCATGGGGGAGATAGACCGAGTTGGCATACACTTGTATCATTTCTGTCACATGTGTCACTTAGTTGTTAATTACTGTTAACATTCCTAAAATGCAAATACGTAGTTCTGCAAATACCGCAGCACGTGTATCCTCGAGTAATAATGTTCTGGTGAAGTGAAAGGCCCCCTTCCCCCCTTGAAGGTCCAGCAGTGTGGAGAGAATTTGAGGAATTGGGGGTTGCAGGTCGGCTGTTCAAAGCCACTCTGTGCATTGTTGGGTAGTAGGGGATTAGGTCTCTCCAGGCTGCAGAATTTGCTTTCTAATTAAAAGGGATAAGATGTAGAAAAATAGTGAGGGGCATTACTACTGTAGAAAAGAAGGGAGAAGGGAGGGGGAAGGGGGGGGGGGGGATGTTGAAAAGAGGGGATAGAAGTTTGCAGTGTCACCACTGGTGTTTGATCACAAGACTAAGCAAGAGTTACCAACCTCTTGTTCTGACTCTCACTGCCCCTCTGTGCTCCATCTCCAGCCTCCATCTCATTAACTCCTGTTGTTTGCTGTTCACTATATTGTTAAGGCAATAAATATGCATTAATACTGGATGACAGGCTGCAAAAAGTACAGCGGCCTCAAGTTTCTGTTCTAGTCTCTTTGTTCACAACATTTAAAACCTTATTAAAATTAAACCTCACTTGGTACATTTTCCTTTTAGTTGGTGTTGTGTAAGCAACTGGCATATTATTTCATTTGCAGATACAAATAATGCAGCTAAATACATTTACTCAAGTACAGTAAGTACAATTTTTTTTGTATTAAAATGCTACTATTTATGCTGCTATTAGTACCACATATTTCAACATTTTAGGAAGTTATTTAAATTGTAGGCTGCAGCCAGCAGCCGGTTAGCTTAGCTTAGCATTAAGATGGGGGGGGGAAACAGCTAACCTGGTTCTGTCCAAATGTCTATAATAATAATAATCCGTCTACCAACACCTTTAAAACTTATTAAAATGTAAAAACAACACTTGGCAGTTTTACAGAAGGTTATGTTTCCAGTTAAAGGATTTATGCTGCACATAATCTCCTGCAAACGTGTTGTTTTTCCACTGGCTTTGACAAATGAAATACATTGTGTTAATGTAAAGGTGCTGATAGGTGGACTTTGTTACCTTTAGACAGACACAGGCTAACCGTTTCCCGTTTTCAGGCCTTTGTGCTAAGCTAAGCTAGCTAGTGACTGTAGCTTCATATTTACCGTACAAACCATGTGAGGGTGGTATCATTCTTCTCATATAACTTTCTGACAGAAAGCGCAAAAGCATAGCCAAATACTATATCCTAGTATTTGGTCCACTAAATTTATCTGACAGTTAGTTTTCAGTTAAAAACTGACTAACTAGTTAAAATTAGCAGCATGCCAAACTACTGGAACAGTACGATGCAATTTACATCCCAAAATACAATGTGTACTTACGAGTGGCATTTTTCTGCATATACTTTGGCACTTAAAGTATATTTTTCTAATTGTACTGTCAATTGTAAAGGAGTATTTTTACACTGTGGTATAGCTACGTTTACTTCACTTTAAGACCTGAAACACTTCCATCACCACTGATAAAAAGTAAGAGAAGATCAAAAGCGATCAAGTATTGGGTTAAAGTAAAGTTTTAAGGATCTCCAGAATATTGAAACACTTCATTTGAGCCACTTAACTGTATAATACTAAACCCAGGGGGCTGGTCTGTGACCCAGCATGTGTTTTTATTTAACCCTTTACTCAAGTGTCCCTCCTTCAGTCAGCATGCTGCTGTTTTGTTACCTTGTCCTCCAGCAGGGGTCCAGCTCTCCCCAGGCACAAACGAAGCCTGACTTTTAAGCACACACACACAGATTTGCTTATTTTCCCCTGAGCCCTGGGAGGTTAACGACATGCCAACGACATGCCAGTGGAGAACAAGACCTCCGTCTCACTCCCCTCCTCTTTCAGCCAGCCCCCATACCAGCACACATGCACTGGGACTTTGTGGTTGTTCTGCACCAGCACAAACCTCTCTCAATCCTTCGAACAGAGCTCATTTCTTGGTAGTGTCTGGTTGCGGGAGCACCCCCCTTACACCACCACCACCACCACTACTACTACTACTACCACCTCTATTTTTTTCTCCATGAAGCTCTCACCTTTTACTCCCAGGCAATCCGATCCTATTTGGAGTGTGTGACGAGGGCCATTCTCCATCACCTCACTGATCAAGAGCCCCCCTGTAAAGCGGGCCCAGGGATGAGCAGGTACAGATTTGGTGAGAAGAGGGAGTGGGGCATGTAGTGAAAGATTCTGCAGTGAGCCAAGGAGAAGATTAAACGGGGGCTAACCGTCAGTGCTCCTCTACCCCCCCTGCTTCCTTCAGCACTCCCTTCTACTTCACTAGTGTCCTGAGGGGGAGAACCAGGGGGAGAGAGGGGAGGAAGAAAAGCCAGGGGAGGCCAGTGGCACAGTGGTGGCTGAGCCATCTTGTCATCATAGCAGGACAAGCACATTCAACCGTGTCCTCTGTACCCTCCCATCTTATTCCAGACACTGTATTGCCCTCCGCTGAAATCCATCAACCCCCCCCCACCCTCTTGTTGGAAGAGTGCTCTCCGCTGGTGTCTTTTCTTTTTTAAAGGGCAGAGATGAGTCCTGGGCTCTGCAGTCTTTCCAGGCATCCAAATTAATTTGCGTCTGGGCAGCAACATAAGCAGCACGGGGCTATTTGTTGAGAGTGTAGGGCAATGACATGCACTGGCAGTCATGCCTTGATCTCTTGCTTTCTTTCCTTGTCACTTTCCACCTCACCTTAGTGCCAGACTCATGCCAGCCTCATCCACATGGGTGGCACATCCAGACCAATCCTTGTGTTTCTAAGAGGAGTAATAACCGGTGCGACTGAGAATACACTTCAAATCAAGTGTTCCTGGTTTTGTGTTCATCAATTATCCTTCTTAATGCAATCTTAAATTACCAAACTAAAACCACCAGCAACCCCAAAAACACATGAATCACAACGTGTATTGTCCTCACAGTGAATAAAATGAGGACGCGCTACATTGAGGAATTTATGAAAATCCCTCGGCTAATTTTGCTGATCAATACCTCAAAAACAGATCAGTTTCATAATAATAAACACACTAAGGACATCTACAAAACAGCATTCCTTTAGCTTGATAAATGGATGTCAAAGTGAACTTAATGCAATTTGACATGCATTTGAAGTTGTGATCCAAAAAGGGGCCCACAGTTAATGCCTAATTAGCGTCCCTAAATAATAAAGCAACTTAGACTAATAATTATTGCATGTACCCATTCTACCAGTTGCACTGACAATTAACCTTTCTCAACTGGTGATTCGCAATTTGAGTAAATCCTGTTATCAGCAAATATAACACATGGCACACACACACACATACGCGTTTCAAACACCACTCAAGGAAATCTATGCAGTGTTTACGGTCGGAAAGCAGAACAACAAAACAAACAGCAGATATCCACTTTCAGTAAACACCACCCAACCACTTATGCAGTATCTTCCCAGTGGCTTAGAGTGGGTGGGGAATCAACTTTAGGTGGCTGCTGTGAATGTCATTGAACTACTTGTGTTTACCCAGGCTTAATATTGGCATGACAAGGTCTCTTTAAGCACACAACGACTGCTTCAGAATGTTTTGGGTCAATTCTGCTCCAGGGCCTAGTTTTATAAATGCCTGGCAAAAGAAATTGACAATTTGAATTTTAGAGCCTAAAGAGTGGTGGAAGAATTTAAGTAATATGGAGCAGTGGTGGAGAAGTCACAAAAGAAAGCGTGGTTGTCTCTGCTGCCCACTGTTCAAATAACACATGCTGTCCAAGTCTCTGATATTAGATCAGTGGAGCCAAAAACATGATTACTCGGAGACAAAATAAAGGTGAAAAGATTCAGGGTTGAGCATTATCCCAAAATGTCTCTCCCTCATCCCAATTTGGCAGCACTTGGCTTGTAGCCCACTCACATTGTGTGGACGGCCCTGCCACTGTTGCCATGGGGATGTGTGGACCTGCGCAGGCCCTGAAGGCAGAATGGCCTGGTGGTGAGGTGGGGGTTATCATCAGCAGCAGACTCCGCTGGGCCCTCATCCAGAGGCCTGGGTGCATGAGGAGCACCCCCCCCCCCCCCCCCCAACATCTCTGCAGGCCTCTGTCCCGGTGGACACTGCTGCCGATTGAAACCCAGTAGAGGCTCTGAGATGCGACGCAGTAGTGCAGGGCTCCGGCCTGTCCACTGGGGGTCGGCTGCCTGACTCCCGTAAGCCTGGGCCAGACGGGGTGGGCTGGGGTGGGTAGGGGCCAGGCGAGGCGAGCTGGACTGCGGCCCAGTGCGGTGACTGCCTGTCTGCCCAGGCGCTGGGCCACGCTGCCACTCCTCCCTGGGCTCGTGCCCCTGCACTTGGATTTCAAAGGGATGTGACAGGGGGACTGGCTTTCCCTCTCCATTGCAGGATGCCTGCCCCACCAACTTCTCCAAAGCCCCCCCTCAAACAGCTTTCAGCCCCCACTCTCCCCCAGCCCCCAAATGCCCCACCAACAGCTTTTCTGTTTCAGCCATGAACCCAGGCTCCCTCTCACACTGTGCCATTCCCACCACTGCTGCCTCACATTTGGGAGGGGAAGGGGGAGGTTGTGCTGCTACACTGCACCCATCTGCCCCATGTCTTTCCATGCTGTGGACCATGATGCTGCAGCATGGCTCTCTGGGCGCCGTAAAGACTTTGGCAAGTACACTAGGCCTTCAAGCACCCCTCCCGTCGTACTCTCCCTGTCCGCCACATGCACACACTGATGCACACCATCTGATTTAAAATGTACTTACACAAAAACTAGTGCATGTGATCATGCTCATGTCTTGGCGAGACAGATGGTGGTTAATACAGATGGATGATTTACACTGAAACTGTAAAACAATATGTTTAAAATGCACTGACTTTACTTCAAGCTACCTCAGTTACGCCCACTGAACCCCAAGCCATCTGCAAAGGATCTAAGTCGGATGCGGTGCCACTGTGTCTGTGTGGCAACCAGCTCATTCAGCAACTGGCCCGTCATCAGTAAGCATCCTACAAAACTGAAATGACACTGACAGGCTGTGTTCAATTGGCTGAGATCGGCTTTTCTCCTCTCTCCCTCTCTATCTAGGTTTCTCTCTTCATCGCTCCCTGCATGGCATTTCTCTGGCAGGTCCTCCAGTAAAATTCCTCCCCTCCTGGTCTCGGCATTCCCGCAGCCAGCCTCCCTGCCTGGGCAGAGCGGAGTGGCAGGGGCTGGGTGGGATGGCGCTTCCCCCGAGCTGGTCCCAAGCTACGGCTACAACTCCAGCCCACAACACATTCCTCCAGCCGCTGACCAGTCCCCCCAGCAACCAGGAGAGAGGTGAAGAGAGGAGGGACGGAGGCTTAGTGGAGGTTTTTATCTGCTGGGGTGCTACATGGGAATAATACGCATGTGCATGAAGTACCTTGCAGGAAACAGCTTCCACTCATCAACATGCTCATCGCTGTACATGTTCTGATCTGCATAGCTCTCTGATCATCTGGAGTGATCAGTTTCTTTGTAGTTTCTCTACAAAGATTCAGTTCAATGACGAGCCTTCTCAGAGGTTCACTGATGCTCAACAAGGTACAAATGGAAATGTGATGTTTCTCAGCATGTGAACAGACTACGCTCCCCTCCACATCTCAGAGATGTGATGGGGAGTGTAGTCCAAAGTTGCTCCTGGACAGCTCAAGTAGCAGTAGGACAGGAGCCGGACGGTCCCCTCCTCCGTTCCCTCCTACTTCTCCCCCAAGCCGAGCCAGGCGCTGTGTTTACTCTCCTAATTACAGGGGAGGGGCCGGCTGACAGGCGAGCCATCACAGATTCCCCACAGGCCTGGGGCTGGGAACGCTACAAACACCCGCCACTGTCTCCCAAATGTGAGGGCGATGTCCAACTGTCACAGGGGAGCCTTCACTGGCAGAACCCAAGGGCCCAAAGAGAGATATTAAAGACATGAGAGGAATTGGCAGAGTTGGCACTAACAGGGGGTATGCTTGAGAAGTCGAAGTGGGGAGCTGGGGGCATCGCCAAAGTGTCATTCAAAGCAAAGTGGGGTTTGGACAGGGCATAAACACTGATTTACACACACACACGCACACGCACACGCACACAACACTGCTCTCGCTCTTATCGAACTAAGGCGGGAGAGTTACATGTACCAGACAAGAAATCCAAGCAGGGAAGCCATCAAATGATTCACTCCTTCTGGACCATCTAAAACACCGTGCCGCATTTAAAGCCCCCCTCCAGTCGTAAAATACGTTTGGTTATTGATACTTCACTTGGATGGTTTACCTTCACTGTGCAGAATGATGCATGTACAGAGTTTGGCACTACAAAGCTGTTTTCTAATTAATTTGCTAAAGGAGAAACGTTTCTCCATGCTCACCTTGAGTGTAAGTTCAAGATTGTGTGACATCACAACGAGTCTGGATGTCAAACACACAAAGTGTGATGTGGAAACTTGAAACGTGCAGCGATCGAACACTGAGAATGGATTGTTGCACAAAGTAGGAGACAACTTCTGTCCAGCAGTTCAACTTTTGAAATTAAAAATGTTTTTAATAGACTCTGAATGCTGAAGTTTTCTACTTCACTGTATTAATGCAAAGTATGAAGCACACACACTTTAATAAACTGTACCCTCAGTGTGTGTGTGTGTGTGTGTGTGTGTGTGTGTGTGTGTGTGTTTGTGTACACTAACCCTCCTACCAGGGAGGTATAATCCACTAGACTAGAGGTTGTAGTAATGCACCAGTGCTGTTGGGGGGTCTTTGAGAATCCCTCTGGAGGCACGGTGGCTGACCCTATCACATATTCAGGTCCAGAAAAAGAAAAGTGTTGAGAGAAAGGTTAAAACGCAGGAATCGTCTCCTCAGCGGCTCTCCCGTCCGACGGACGAGATCTTCCCGTTCCCTGCCGGCAACACACACACCTCACCCCCGAGAGGCAAGACAAGAAAACCATTTGATAAATCATGAATAGTCACAGTTGTGCAAGTGCTGTGACCATTTCTAAAATGTATTATGGGGATTACACACAAAATCACACAATGTAACATTTTCAAATGTGTTATGAATGCCTCCCAGAATCCAATTCAAATCCTAGGTTACCAAATAAGCCTGAACAAATCCCCCACATTGAGTTCCTACTCCTTTGAAGACTTGAGAGGTCCGGTCTGCAGGGCAGGTTTTACTCGACATGTAGACACCTCAGCACACAGAGGAGAAGGCTACTGAGGGCTAAGGTTGAGAGGGAGAGAGTAAGAGAGCAGGGTGGTGGTTTGGCAATGATAGTCTTTATTTGCAAATTAGTTTTTTAATTACTTTCGAGACATTGTGGAGGCAGAGAATACACAGAACAAACACTTTTTTTTCGCAAATACAGTTACAAAATATAACATCAACTAAGAGTTTACAGGGTGTTTAATTCAAAAACAGCAGTGATGTGTGTTTGTAGAAGAAGAAAGAACTTTCCAGATTGCGTGAAGTCGAGTTCTTAACACAGTTCAAGTTTAACCTTGAGGAGGCCGAGTCTTCTTCCCTCTTACATTTGTCCTTGTTGGTTTTTCTACCAGTCTTGACTTTGCCTCCTCATTGATGATCTGAAGGCGAGTGTTTAATTGCATCCGTTTGTTTGTTGGCGAACTCCTGCACAAACAGAACACAAACAATTATGGCACTAATTAAAAGGCATGACATATTAATGGAAAGAGCACACTTGGCAAACACACACACAGCCACGGCTTTATTGAGGCACCACGTTTGAATTGACGGAGAAAATGTGTGTTTGGAAAATAAACCCAATATTTTCAGGATCAGCACATCTTTTTCATTACAGAGGCACAGCACTAAAAACTAGATTACAGACTCATTCAACAGCATTCTCTATAATCGTTTTAAGCACAACTTCGAGCCAAATCTAAATTTGTAACATTGTGAACGATTTTATAGAGATAAAATCCCAGATGCAGAGTGCTGCCTGGTGAATCTGTCTGTGTGCCTCTGTGTCAGTAAACTCTCTCCAAACTGACACTGAATGGGGTTTCTCCCTCTTTAATCCCTGGGGAGGAGACTGAATGTGTTTTGATGACCTTTAGGGTCAGTTACATGTTACATTACACAAAGGTTTAGCTCCTTTGTGATAAGAAAACAGTGTGGGGAAAGCCCTGTTTAGAGACCTTTCTCACTACGCACTGCACCTTTTTTGCAAAGCAGCAGCAGCAGTGGCAACGTATCTATCAAACCTGCCAGGCTAATTAAAATACAGCTTGTGATTATCCTACTTCAGCTTCTCTCTCTCTCTCTCTGTCACCCACACACGCACACAACCAAACACACACACACACACGCTGCATATCTATCCACAATAATACCTTCTACAGCCAGGTTTTAAAAAAGATACGTACACATGACCCAATAAATTGAATTAAAATAATTTGAAAAACATTAGAACAGCATTTAAATGTCAGTTTTTCAGTCACAATAATGACTGAGATATGTCAATCTGTAAAGATTAGTTTAAAGGTGTGCATAACTAAAGGAGGGTTTCACCGTAAGGTATAAATTATAACTTTCTTGTTTTAATAACAAAAAAAGAAAGAAGGTAAAAAAAAATATTGATAAAATCAACTCTAAAATAACCTATTGTTTTAAAGTCAAATAGCAGTATCAGGTACATTTAAATCCCAAATGCCGAAGGAAAAGCTTTGTCTTGTCATTACAGATTGTCATAATTTCTATATGAATAGCCTTTCTTGGATTTAATTCCCTTTTTTCTGGTTCTTTTTTTTTTTAGCTCAGAATTAATACCACCAACACATTCCTCATATTCAGCCATGCGGATATCAAACAAGGAGGAGAAAAAGCAGAGGAGAGTAAAGCTGCCTAGATAGTTAGAGGATATATATATGTGGTAAATATGCATATATTCTTTAAATTCACATAACTCACAATCTGGCTGGGATTTATTTAGGAAAAGAGACGAAATTTAAATGTTAATGTTGTTGTGTCTCTATTTGTTCTATTACATCTTTAGAACATGCATTTATCCATTCTATGATTTGTTGATTATTTCTTTTTATGCCTGCATGAGGCGCAGAGCAGGGGGGGAGAAGGGGCCTGCCTGCTCGGTAATTATCCAATCTTGACAAAAGATTTTTCTTTTCAAAGCTATCAAACAAGGGTCAAACATCCGTGCCTGTGCAATGCATTAGTAAAGATGCATAGGCTACGCATTAACTGGTAGAAATCACAGGTTGGAGCCGGCCTGGTGAAATCCTCGCCCTCAGGTTGAGTGTAGCAGAGGCGGAGATAAAAGCCGTCGTCGTCAATTAGCCGGGAGTCAGTGGGAGCGCTGCTCGCCAGAGGCGTTTAACTCCTTCTCCCTTTAAACGTCCTTTTAAGATACAAAGTCCCTGCGGAGGGCCTGGCTTTACACTTTAATAAATTATTTAGCAATTTAAACGGTGAGATCCAGCAGATAACTGCATCAGACGTCACAATTTTGCACGCAGCCGTTTGAAAGTCTCGCGTTAGGGTACATTACCATGCAGCTGCTAAAATATTAGCAGCTTAAATTCACGTTTTTTTAGCTGCAAGCTGACTACTCTGAAATCTCAGGCTATAAAGTATAGTAAAAGTAAGGGGAAGAATATAAAACATTTTATGTCTCTATAGCATCTCAATATAAACTTTGCACCCCGCGATAAATATGGGGATTTTTGGCTGGAGTCTGTAGGAGTCTGTTGCAGTAAAAATGTGGGAAGGCTGACCTTTGTGATGGTCATAAGACAAACAGCAACATAATTAAAATACCCAAAGAGTTGATCTTTCCACCCGTGTGAAGCTGCTCTCTGTGATAGGCTCGATGACATGAATTTGAAATCAACATAAGCAGGTAAGTTCATGTGGTTTTATTCCACTTTTTTCATCTCGTTAGCTGACAAAATACATGTGTATTATCCATCAGTAAAAACAAAAATAAAAATAAATAAATAAACAAACAGGGATACCTGATTGTGTTGCAGTTCCTCGTCTCCTAACAGACTCACAGCAAAACCTCCCCTTCTGCAGATTGGTTGTTAAAAGAAATCCGGGGTTATGATCCATTCAGCGGCTTCTTCTGATCGAAATCTGTCAAAAGAGATGTCACTGAGTTGGTAAAGTTGATAAATGTTGTACCAGTTTGTGTGAGCCCCAGCAGGCTGCAGCTCAGAGTGGAAACCAGTTCTCCCAGCAGCTGTCACTGCACCTTTGACTCATGGCCTTCCACACGAGCCACAGAGAGAGGCAAAATGACGATTCATAAAACCCACGGTCTGCCTGTGTTTATAAATCTAAATCAATATTCAAATCTGTTTGAAGTGAGCGGGTGTGTCCGTGCAAGCGCGCAGTGTGTGTGTGTGTGTGTTTGTGTGTGTCTGTATGTGCGCGCACGTGTGTGTGTGTGTGAGAGAGAAAGAGAGTGTGTAGGTGTTCCGCAAAGCCTCTTAAGAAGATACATTTACCAAGCCGTGACAAAAACCTTCGGCATATTATTTTGAGATGGGCACGCAGGTTCAAAATTCAAGTGACATAGAGGATGCTTGTTTGTCCCTTGTAGCTTTTCCTCCGGTAATTATGAAATACGATGCATCCTGAGCTAAACGTCATCATAACATCACGTTTTTAAAAACGACACATTAATATTATTTGCTTGCTATTTCAATGTTGCAACATACAACTTTAACGTTTTTTTTCATAAATTAAATAAAACAGTCCTACCTTCATATTTTTACATCTTCCTCTTGCAGAACGCGTGTCACGTGAAATAAGTGAAAATGTCCCCATCAGTAGAACCGGCCTGTATCTACCTTTCCCCACTTCATTTCTCCTCATCTCTGCACACTGCAGCTCCAGTGCTGCATGCAAGTCATCGGCTGCTTGGTGTCTCTCGGTGGAAACTCCCATGTAAATATTGTCGGTGAATTTTGGTGCAGGCCCGTATCAGGCTGATGGGAGCTGACTGACTGGCTCTGTGGATGGGAGGACAGTTTTAAGGAAATAAGTCGCTCTAAATCCCCTTTTTTTTTGCGACGCGCTGGAATGTGAGAGGACGGTGCAGCCTTCGAGCACTGCTTCAGTCCAGGCGATTTTTTTTCCCCTGCATGTCTTTTTGTCACATATTTCATTTTATACGAATACACAGACCTATAAACAGCAAACATTTGTTTTGTTTCGGGTTCATCCGCAAATTCATGTTAAGATGCTTTTATATTCCTCGATTGTCTGAAACTTTTAAAATGTGAATACATCTGAAAACAGAATTGACATTATTGGATGACACTCGAACTATACAAAAAATATGTATATGAGTAGGCTATGCATTCATACCACTAATAAACTGGACATACATTATGCGTTTAACTCTTTATTTGCGCACTTATCGCCGAACCAGCCGTCATGTAACTTTCCTCAGGTCAATGCATCCACTGGATAACAGCAATGTCGAATATAAAATGTAATAAAAATGTGACTAAACTGACTTTTCCTCGATTTAAACTCCACTTCTCGACATCCACCGGCATACCGTTTATTTATTGTCATTGTACCCTCTCTGCGGAGGGATGGGGATGTTGTCAGTCGCCCTCTCGCTGCCATTGGCTGAGGACTGTGCGTCAAAAAAGTAGCTGGAGACATTTGTTTCCCAGGAAAAAAAAAAAAAAGAAGAAAAAAAACCCTCATCCTCCCCACCGGTGTGAGAGACGGAGACAGAGACAGACCTCAGCTCAGTCCTGCGGCTCCCATTGGCTGGCAGTTTGTACAAAATCCAACTCGAACCACTTCACTCACAACACACCAACAAATCCTAAAGGCGTACATGCAGTCTCCTCCATCACTCTACCGCTGTCGCACCGCTTCTAAACCGGATGCAGACGCTCAACCTTTAACTTTTATCCTTTTATTTTAGCTGTTCTTCTGCCACTAAAGAAGACGACTGCCTCTGCTTCTACTTGGTTTTCTATTGTTTTACGCGCCAGGACGCCGTTTATCAGCACCGAGTTGTATTTTTTTCTCCAGGAGGAAACCAAGTAGACAAAGAACTTTACTGTCGTCGATACCAGGGTAAGTTTTACTTGTATTACTAGTAGTAGTATTATTTAAACTGTCGTTATTATTATCGTTATCATCATTATTATTATCAGCCTATTTTTTTAAATTATGATCCTATTTCAAAATAAGTAATCGCGAAAGAGTCAAAGAAGTAAAAATAATTAGAAGCTGAATTACACCTAGAAAAGCACATTTTAAAAGCTTTCAAAAGCATTTCTTTAAACGAGGGAATGCAGCGTTTCCACAGTGCTGGTGCTGAAATAAAACACACTCAAAAGAAATGCCATGCCAGGAAGGCTAAACCCTATCTTATAAACTCAGCCTTTTATGGGCACAGAGAAGTGAGTGTGTCTGTCACCAAACCCTTTTAGATCAACACAAATCGAAGTAAATGATGCACATGCACACAGAGCATCCGATAATTATAGTAGACTACCAAACGGATGAAGTGAAACCATGATAGTCTCTACTCATGGAAACAAAGACAGATTCAGAGCTAAATTAAAGCTTTTCTAATATTATTATTATTGCCTTTTTATAATAATGGTATGATTCATATTTTACTCATTTCATACCCTCACTAACTGAAGCCAGTGCTGCTACCGAGGACTAATTCATTGAGTGAAGTTTCAACTTAAAACGAAACCCTATTCATTTCATGCTGCACACTTGACCTCGACATGAATTTACAGACGACATAATGGATAACTGTGGAGGACTGAAAATAAAGAGCATTTAGGCCTCCTATCGAAAGAAAATGTTTCGGGGCCTTTACTCTCTGCTGATTCTCCTCCTCCAGAGACGAAACATGTCGAGGACAATAAACACATCACATTTCATATTTCACCGGTGTTTTCGAAGATCTGGTGACAGATTGTTTTTATGCGTCTAAATTGGGAGTTTAGTTTGATTAAATAAACATTTAGAATAATTAAATGTATCTCCCCTGTAGATTCATTTTTTTAGAAAAAGGGCTGATGATTATTCACGTCAGACTGAAAAAATAATTTCATTACAATTCACCACAGTTGCTGATTTTAAGGAGCCTGCAGCACTTTAGGCTGTTGTAATATCAAACTGCAGTTCCAGTTAGATGCCACTCGGATTATCTTGTTAATTCATCAACAGAAAAAAAAACTACATTTATCATAATTAATTCTTGGACAGGGTGATCATTATTGAGCGGGTGTGTGCAACTGGTAGACGGGTGTGTTTTAAGTGTGACAGATTGGGATGAGGGGGTTAAAACCGTTGGATGTTGAAAAAAAAAAATGCAGCTAATCAAGACGCGCAGTGGGGATAGCGGGTGAGGGTCACTGAAGTTGAAGTGACAGCAATCACACATATACCAATCAACATCACAGAGCACATTTATTTCTGATTAAACAACTGTTACGTGTTCACTAAGGAAGCACGAGTTTTTCGACTGAAAATAAAGCGTCTCTGCACCAAATAATGTCGTGTTTTAAATATATATATAAATAATGTTCTCTCTAAATTGCCTTGAAAATTATTACCAATCTTGTTAAAAAGATTAGAGATTATAAATTCAGGATTTCTTAAATGACAGAGAATATAATTTAAAAGGTTTTACATTGATAAGTAATATTTATGTTGACTACGCGTGTTTTATAAAAAAAGGTTCAATTCAGTTTCTTCTTTCACATGCCACTGATTTTCTGTTAACATTTCTAAACATCGCTTTAAATAAAATAAGGTCAAACTATAAAATAGAGCCAAATAAATCGAAACAAGGCGAAAATTAAGTTTTGTTTTTTAGTAGTATTTTAAATAGCCTGGACAGTTAAAAGTTTAATTGTACTTCATATACAGGAGCCACTGTCTCTAATTGAACTTTCAAGTGACTTGTTGCGATCACAGTGCCGGTGTATTGCTTTTTGTTTGTGGGAGGGGTGGGGGGTTGTAGAGACGAGGACAGCTGGACAAGTGCTTGGTGTTTTTTGAGGGGCGCCGTACGTTTTGGAGAGAGGGCTTTTTTTTCACGACAACAGACATAATATCTCTTCACAAGGCGCATCTTCATCGGTGTCTTCTCCTCTTGTTGTTTTTGGAACAGGTGCCCGGTGTAAGACGGACCACACGGCCAGCAGAGTACCCCAAGTACATATCGGGAGCTCCATCCATTTTTCAAAATTTTTTCCAACTTCAGCCCTCAGACAAACATTAGCATGATGTCGTATCTAAAGCAACCACCTTACACAGTCAATGGCCTCAGCTTAACTACTTCCGGAATGGACCTTTTGCATCCATCAGTGGGCTATCCAGGTGGGTTTAAACGTTTTGAAAAGTGATAAGGTGTAATGAAATGCTTGGGGACATAAACTTGATGGACTGGAAATGTTACAGCGTGTAATCAGGACCTATTTCAAAACTTCCAAATCTAAAGACTTAGTGAATATTGCATTTTGGGGGATACAATGCAGACGAGTTCTAATAATTGCTAAAGAAATCCAACATTATATTACAATCCTTATTTTACCAAATGTCTTGCTCAAACGCACTCAACAGTGAAGGGAACTCTCACTGTGGTGTGTGTCTCCTCTTGTGTGACTTTATTTTTTGATGTGCCTTTCAAATTAATTACTGACAAATTGCTTTGATTTCTGCTCAAACTGCATACTTTTCTTGGCCCACTAGTCTAAAGTACGTCGAGTGATTTAATTTGCCACCGGCGTCTAAGTCTCACTTGACTTGTGCGTAATTACGCAAACAATAACACATACATATTCCGTGATTCTGTTAGACAGCTGCCTTTGATTACTTTTGATCTTCGTTACTTGCTTTAACTTCTTTTTCAGATGGACATATACGTTACATGTTTCATTTACATCTTTGTTTTCATTGCAGCAACGCCACGGAAGCAGAGGCGAGAGAGGACTACTTTTACGCGCGCACAGCTCGACATTTTGGAGGCGTTATTCGGCAAAACTCGGTACCCGGACATATTCATGCGCGAAGAGGTGGCGTTGAAAATCAATCTACCTGAGTCCCGAGTGCAGGTGAGTTTCAATTGAAAATGATCAATATCGAGAAATACTTTAGTATGAAAAAAACAAACTTGGCTGTTATTTGTGAGACACCAAAGCGAAAGTGTTAACGCATGTTGTAAGACATTTAAATGTTAAGACAACTATTACATTTTATAATGTAAAAAATAGTATAGACTACTACATCTCTTTTACGGGGGTAAATTAAACAAAAGAAGCTCGAATGAAACTGGTAAAAATATATCTGATGTCTGCACTGCAAGAAACACTTAACCCGTGACTAAATCTAAAGCTTAGAATGTCGTCTTCCTTAAATCAGGAAAACTTTTGCCAGTGGGGTGAGATAATTCAACTCAAATTCCTAGCTGTTTCGAGAATTTGAGCAAAGAAATAAGACCGATCCGTCCACTGGTACCAACAACTGTGTTTGATTATTTTTAAAGAGAAGCTAGATCTCTAGACATCTCGATTCGGACTAAAATTAATTAATCACTATTTATTTATGGGTTAATAAAAACTCCATATTATTTGCAAGTGAAACAATATTTAATGTAACTGTTTGTGCATTAGATATATAATTTGGGTTATATCAAGGGATCTCAAACACTTACATGTCCCAATATGTGACTATTTCAGGTCTGGTTTAAGAACCGGCGGGCAAAGTGTCGCCAGCAGCAGCAGCAGCAACAGAACGGGGGCCAGAACAAGGTGCGACCTGCCAAAAAGAAAAGTTCCCCAACCAGAGAAGTGAGCTCAGAGAGCGGGGCCAGCGGCCAGTTCACGCCCCCCACAAGCACCACCACCGCCCCCGTCATCTCCACCACCACCACCGCCCCAGCGTCCATCTGGAGCCCGGCGTCCATCTCTCCGCTCTCAGACCCCCTGTCTACCTCCTCCTCCTGCATGCAGAGGTCTTATCCCATGACCTACACCCAGGCCTCGGGCTACAGCCAGAGCTACGCCGGCTCGACGTCCTACTTCGGCGGCATGGACTGCGGCTCTTACCTCACTCCCATGCACCACCAGTTGTCAGGCCCCGGCTCAACTCTCAGTCCGATGAGCACAAACGCGGTCACAAGCCATCTGAACCAGTCCCCGGCGTCCATCTCCACCCAAGGCTACGGGACGTCCGGCCTGGGCTTCAACTCCACAGCAGACTGCTTGGATTATAAGGACCAAGCGGCGTCGTGGAAGCTGAACTTCAATGCCGATTGCTTGGATTATAAGGATCAAACTTCCTCGTGGAAATTCCAGGTCCTGTGAACAGAGCAATCAGCTGTCAAAAAAAAGTGCACAAACAGTGACGATCACATCAGACACGGCGCTGCCACCCCTCAATAAAACACATCGGACTGGTTAAAATGTCAGCCGGGCTCGGCGAGGCAGGGCTCTCAGGGGCCTCGGGTTGTTGGCATGATGGTCTTTGATCCTCCTAGAGGAGAGGTTTAATTTATTTTAGCACTGGCTAAGAGATTTTTTCCGTTCGTTCACAGGTTGTAGCCCCTCATCCATGTCTGTCAGTGTGTGCCTCTATGCGTAAAAACACCTGTTGAGGGCAACACAGAATGGACTGAAAGAAAAGTACACCACAGCCACGGAACTAATGTTTATCCAAGAACATAACACACGTTCATTCTCCTCGTGAAGGGCTCGGGCTGGACAGACCTCCTTAAAGCTTCTTACACAACTTTGCCGACCTGCTGGCAGAGACATGAGGATGGTGTGTGGACATGGATGCACTACTTTATTTAAGAAAAAAAAGTGTTTATAAGGAATCAATATGTAGTTTCTAAGAGACAATCAGTGTGTGTCTTATATAAATGGTACATATGTGTTTTTTGTTTTGTTTTTTTATCTGTGCTAGCCTTCGAAACTGTGATCTGTTGTATTGTATGCAATTTGTGAGCCCCCCTCGCATCAGACTCTCTGCTGTGATTTTAATAGATTTCTAACTTTTTTTGAACAACGAAAGATGCTAATTGTTAAATGACCGGCATCACAAAGAGAGACGAGACTTTCCAAGCAAATGGTAGATATAATCAAGAGTTAGCCATACTGGAAATGACTCTCGGCTGCTGAGAGCTCCACACTTGCTCCCCTCCATTGATCTCAACACACGGTGATGGTGGATCCTTAACTGGCTCCAAAGATGGTGTGACCTCACCGCTGAAAAGACATGAATAAAGGTCCTGTGAGCTTACTCTTTCATCAACAAACGATCTGTGTGTGTGTATGTGTGCGCGCGCGAGCGCGTGTGTGTGGGTGTGGTGGGGAGAGAAAATGGAGAAGGAACAAAGTGACAAGCAGTGTGTGCAAAACAAAGCGTGTATTTTCAATATGCTTTATTTGAGATACAGGAATTTGTATGTGTTATTATATACATAACTACATTTAAAAATCAATAGTCAAATAATAGTGATTAAAACCAACAGAACCTCAATGTATGATGACGACAATTGTCATTGCTAAAAAATATTTGAGGGGAAAATAAAAGGGGAAAACTCACTGATTTAATAAGAACATGAAGGCCTATTTTCATAAAGTGGAGGACGGCAGTTTTGCATGTGCGTTAATTAGACCAATAATTACCGTCTCTTACTTCTCAATAGCGACCACACTCATGCATCATTAGTTACTCAAATATATGTGATATCATCAAAATGCCTATATTAACACAATGCGGATTTAAATTACATGTATCGAGTGTATTGCATAGTAATATAATGATATGGGACGATACATACAAAAATATGTTAAAGTTCTGTTTACAACAAATAGTTTAATTAGTCAAACGCTTAAAAAAATATGGGGTCGTACTTTATCCTGTGCTCAGATGGTAGAATAAAAAAAATAATCCCCTTTCTTAGTTTCCGGTAGTTCAATTCAGATCGTCTCAACAAAGAGAGTGTGCGGCTTGAGAAAGCAGAGTTTAATCCCGGCCTCCAAGAGATGTTAATCCCAATATTTTACCGGCGGGGGGTTCTCTGAGGCGCAGGGGCAGCGAGGCCTCAATCAAAGCCCACCACATGGGTTTACATGCCTGATTCTCAAATGTGCGCTCTAATATGAAGCCTGATATTTCTTCTAACAAACACACGTTGATATTTCATTAGCCATCAAGAATCTGCACCAATTTGCTTCACTCACTTACTAAGTAAAACCCTGTAATGCATCGGAAACACTGCAGCAAAGCTAGCTATATCCTCAGGGTTAACAAAGCACAAAAACAGAACTGAAAATCACTGCAGTTATTGTTTTTACTGAAGATTTTTTGGTAGCTGGCAGTGTAGGTGATACATTCTGTAAATATCATATTTACAGAAATTATCACTGCTGGGTGTGAATTTAAAAAGTGAGAAATCTCAAGAAACTTGGCACTAAAACCCACAAAGTCACTGCTTAAAGCAACGGTGTGTGCTGTATTTTTCATTTGAACCTGAACTCAGAAAAAAAATTATGATATGAGTTATCACGAGTGTAGATGAATTTGAAATAATTTAGATTACAGCTTTTTCACCTAAAAGGGGTTATTTACACATTTCATGTGACGGTGCACATGAGAGGTTCAAGCTTCTTAAAATGAATCTGAGGAGTCAGAAGGTTTTTAAATTTAATTATTTTTTTAAAAGGAGCTTGTTTGTTTGTATTTACTTTTGTTGCCCAACGTTACTGTCAGCTTGAGGAGACACAAAAGTCAGACCGGCTCTGGGATCTGTAACGAGTCGACATGGCTCTGCAGCGGGCTAATTGTTAGAAGTCCAACATTCAATTAGCATCCTTGACATTGCCAATAATCTCTCTTTCATTGGAGTCTCCGCTAAAGGAGCACACTAATTAAAAGCGTTGCTTGAAATAATCGAAGCGTTAAAGAGAAGAGCGACTTTGATTCCACTCCTGCGTGGACAGAAAAATAAGTGTGTGTGTGTGCGTGTGTGTGTGTGTGTGTGTGTGTGTTAGGCGGTTGGATTGTCCTTTTGAAAGACTAAATTATACAATAGCCCGTATCCATAACTTATTCAAGGGTGAAGCAGAAATAGCTGTTTATATCCGGTTGGTACATTTGCTCTTTTAGTTTATCACACAGGCCAATTTAAACGTTATAATATTCAAGAATCAGTTATAATATCGCCACAATACAGCGCCAAGTTTAGCAACGCGCACATGCATCGTTATGGCGATAAACAATGCGACAATTGAACTTGGAAACAATGGCCTTGGCTCACAGAAGCCTGAATATTCATGAGACGCGTCTCCTCTCGGTGTCAACAACTCCTCCATCCAGACTGCTCGAGCAAAAGAGAGGGAAAAAGTGCTTCAGGCTGCAGGGGTCACTTCCAAATGTCAGCTGTAGAAAAACAACTATTTCTATGCATCGAGTGACTGAAAGAAGAAAGAATCACGAGAAAAGTTTCAAGACTCCACCCCCAACAAATGTAGGCCTATAGCTCTTACACACATCTCTCAATATTCGGTGGTACCACATTATAAAATGATATGTGTTAAGTTCAAGTCACTATAAACTGCCAATTAGGAAGTAAGGCGCCCATAGAGTGATTTAAAGATGTAACACAACGAGTCACCGTCCGTGTCACTTTACATTTCCACGCTAAACAATGCACTCACATGGCCCTAATGAATGCTCACTGATATCAACTGAAATACAATGGCTTCACCCCGCTTGTTATTGTAACCTTGGAGCCTCGTGTCTTCAAAGTGCACAAGTCATGAGGAGGATTAGACATCCGGCCTCCACAATGCTTCATACATACAATGAGTTTTAATCAAGACCAAAGCAGCGCTAAGGAGCATATGGGACCAACAGACGCTGCATTAATCCCTCTTGGTTTTTGTCTAACAGCGCCCCTCGTCCCCCGGTCTGGATGCTGTCCGGTCGGTCTCAAACACGAGTCCTCCGCAATACATCGGCCTGTTTAAAGTTGATGCAAAGCTGCAGCGCCTGCGGGGAGGGAGGAGGGGGGGGGGGGGGGGGGGGGGGGGGGGTATTCAACGAGTATGTGGTCTGATCATCATTTATGAAAATGATATCAGAGTTGAACAGGCATTCTTTTTTTTTTTTTACAAAATTTCATTTGGAATCAATCCGCGTATCATAGTTAGGGTATGGTGATTGTGAGAGCACGATGGTCCTGCACAAGTCTGCAGGTGTTTCCCCTTAAAACCAAGTAATCCAAGTCAAACTAGGATCTACTTTTGCTGCTTTCGCTGGAACTTTCAATGAATGAAGCGTAAGTATAAGGGAGACGAGAGGGCAGAGTTATTGACAAAAAAGAGAAGGAGAGAAGGAGAGACACCAAACTGCCCAGGAATGTGGGACAGTTTGCTTAAAATGTAAAAAAAAAAAGAAGAGGGAAAAAAAAGATAGTAATAATAATTAAGAACAATAATTATTCATGGCTCTCAATAAAAAAAATCAGTCAGTTTAGATTGAAATTGCCAAATTGCTTTTAGATCTTACAACTTGTTTGGAAGCCTGTAGGGTGCATGATATATACAGTATATGCATGTGTATTTATTGTAATGAAAATAAAAATTAAAGCAATAACGTAATGATGTGGAAAATGTGCCAACAACTAATAAAAAAACAAAAATAAATAATATTTTTTAAGCTAATCCAGCAGTATCCCCTTGAAAGTGCTTATCCAGGCTTAGTCGACATTTTCTGAAATTATTTAAGTTTGTGACATCATCAATGAATTTGATAATCTTGTCAAAGATTAAATTAAAAGGGTTTTGTATAGGCTACATAATAACAGATTTAGATGTTTTAAAAAATGAAGTCTAAAGAGATTTGAAGTAAGCGCAGTAAAAAGCATGTTATTTTAATTTCTCAGACTGCTCACACAAATCCATGGATTTACAGAGATCCAAACCTGATAATGATACATGCAGCTTGACTAGCTGGGGGTCTGATGAAGCAAAGGGCCACACATTCTCTGCACATCAGCCAGCATCACAGAATCTATGAGATAAATCAAAAATACTCAAAATAGTTCACCATTTCCTCCATAACCTGCAGGGATTTATTAAAACACATTCTCGTACTGTTGCAACCGTAGGCCCTATTTTTTTCAGCAGGGTCCTTTGCCCACATAAGTGTTCTTTCAAAAAAACGCTCTCACCAAATATGCCTAAACATTTGGCTTATGATGTTCATAAGCCCCACAGGACACAGAGGGCTTATCAGTTCATTAGCCACTTGATGGCCTATTTCAAGTTATAGTAGGTGGGAGGAGGGCGATGGATGAGGATACAACCATCCATTACTGAAGCATATTTTGTTAAGCTATTATACAGAGAGAGAAAAAACCTCAAACCCATAAGAAGATTACCAGGTCTCAGCATATGCTAAAAAAACACACATTATTACTATGCTTATGGGTCGAGTTAATGCCTAGTTAGTTAAAGCTCACCTAGTTAGCACTAAGGAGGCTGTCTATGAAAGGACATTTTTGCTTCAGAATTTAGGTTTGATTTTGACAGTTTAGGACAATGCATGAAGTATAAACACACTTTCTTGCAAATGTTAAAACAAAAATAACAGGATATAGTCAATGAATTAATGTTGTTCTTGTGGATAGTAACATTAAAATGTTAAAAAAAATAGTGGTAATGCACTTTGAGCTAGCAGGTCTTTCAAACTCCTCGAATTAAATATTTACCGACCATTAATTAAAATCTCTTGAAGAGACAGATGGAAATATTTCCACTGGGGATTATGCTTCGTCCTAATGGGGATGCCCCCCCACACAGCGGGACGGTAAAGAGTAAAGTGCTGAAATATTACAAGTATAATCAGCCCTAACTGATAACTAATTCTGATTAGCAATACTAAAGTATAGAGTTCAAACTGACATCTCAGTATTAAATGGAGCAACATTAAACTTCAAAGCAAAGGACAGTTCTCACTGTTGCTATGTTGGTTTCTGTCATACATGTGTTATATAAAGCTACAATATGAAAAAACACTTCTGCCATATGCAATCAGAGTTCAAAAGTGCACCCAATCCCTAGACCTATAATAAATACGTCACTTCTACATTAGAAATATCTAGAATTTACAACTCAAAATATACACGTTGACATAGAAATCCTCAACAAAATGTCAAGCTTAATATGTTTGGTTTCACATTTCCGTGGTTGGAGGAAGATGTAAAGAAGATTTCAGTTGTTGAAGCTGCTGCTACCAGGTAAAGAATGAATCTTTAAGTTGTTTACATTTCTGTATAGTCCATCAAATGTACACTATCAAGGCGTGCTGTCGGAGCCCAAAAACTGATGGACGTAACCGCCTGTAATCCCACTTAAAATTGAAGCACAGTGAGGATTCTGAGCATCAAATGTAAATCAGCAACAATACAGTATATAATAAATGCCAGTACTGGTATTTAACAACATTTACATATGGCGCTTTTGATATTCTCTTCTGGTTTAATACATACGTTCAACGGAAACCGGGGGAAATCGCAGGAACAGCTGACATTTGACATTGCATGGAAGCCATGATCAAATATAGTTAATGGCCTCAAACACACCTTTTGATCACAAATTTAATGACTTCATGGTGAACAGAGCCAATTTCTCACCATTCTGCCAGTATTCTTACCACAGGCTACACGGTATTTCAAAAACAGCTACAGTGTATCTCCAAAGAGAAAAAGTAGTACAGTAATATCATTTACTGATAATCCCTGGCCCCATGAATTCAGCAATGTCAATGAATTCATTCATAAATGCCAAGACTTCTCTGAGTGTAATTGACCATTTCCAGAAACACAACAAAACAATAATCTTTAATTACCATTTAACATGTTTAGACTATATAAGTACATGTGGTACCTCTGCTTCTCTTAAGACACGAGTCTGTAGTTACCTGTGAAAGACCCACTTTTCTCCTCCTCACAGGCCGCTGAGCCCACGAGACTCCTCATTATAACAATTAACACAGGTGCATGTGAGGAGGCCTCACTGATCATTCACACCTTTCTAACTAACACGCTATCTCTTAATCTCCTGCAAACACTAGTCTCTTGTGAGACAGTGGGCCTATAGGAAGAACCAACAATTAATTAGCTGCATCCAACAGATTAGACCCCCCCCCCCCCCCACACACACACACACACCTAGATGGACAGTTAGACTTCAGTGCAGAGGGAGGAAAGGCAAATCAACCTAAAAGGCAGAATCTCTTCTTTGCTTATTTCAATATTTCATTGAGTGTTATACATCAATGAACTGTTCCACAGTGTCATTGCACAGAAGCTAAGCCTTTTCAATTCATAGCCCACATGCCTTCATCCAACGTGCCTCGAATACATGAAAGCAGCCGTCTCTATCGCGCAAGTTAACCCCAAAATCAAGCCGATACAGCATGCACGCCGACATCTTTGAATATAGTAGATGTTCTTACTTTTCCAGTGTGAACACATGATGTAAATACTGTACTCAAAACGCCAGTTAGAATACACGTGCATGATGGACCAGGGACAGCTACAGAGTTGGAAAATAAAGGCATGAATGTAGGCCTTTTTCATGGCAGACATTGTGGCATGTCATAGCAGGAAAAGCGCAGGTGTGATTGATAACATTAAAAAACAACCGCTCTCCTTTTAGGTGAGCTGGTTCCGGGGTTCTGGTATTGTGTATGTTGGCTCACTGGCATGGCTTACATGGGACACTTGATGGAGCTGAGCCATTGGTACATTTTCTGTTTCCCTACTGCGACAAGTCAAAATATCGGCTGTGGAAGAAGGTCTATTCTGCAAAACTACCAATCGTCATAAGGAATGTTGTTTTGCCATTGATCTACTGCACACACACAGTGCACATAAAATATACAGCTCAGGGAGAAACTGCTTAAAACACAGCTCAATATGAGGCGACTAAAGCATCACCTTTTAGAGTACACATGAGTTTCTGGCTTGAAAACAGAGCAAATTGCCTGAACACGCAAACACAGCAACAGTTGCCTGTTGAAGAGATGACACTCTAGGCTGGGAGAGACAATATGTCCGTTAGGCAAAGACAAAAAGTGCTTCCCATAATGCAGGCCAAACATTTATTATGGCTTAAGGGTTGAGAAGCTCCTCTAAGTGAAATCTTCCAGGAGATAGACAAATCTTCTTTCTTCTCATACGGCTAATTTGACAGTTTCAAAACCCCTCTATCCTCCTCTGATCAGTTTTGTACCTCGTAATCCCCCTTTTCCCCCTCCACCTGTTAGTCTGGGTTTGCATGCGTGCCTCCCTCTCTCCTTAGAGCATATGGGGCAGTGGCTGACCCGGGGAGACGTTGAGTGTGGGGACAGATGCAACCTCTTCTCTCCCCTCCCCCTCCTCCCTCTTCGTCCACCCGCCACAACCAGCCTTCCCTCCTATCCACCTGTTTGGGTCACAGACCAGGGGGATGTGTGGCTGTGCGCGTGCCACACCAGCGGCTTGGCCACTGCGTTGTTATCCCACCCAAGACAAAAGGGTATTTAGGGAGGCCGGCTGCCTGCCCAAGGGGAACACAATGCCATGAGGCTGGCAGGCCTGTGGACTCGGGGCCGTCGATCACGTGCCCGCTTTATGTGAATGAGCGTCAGGGGGCATCTGTTGTGTGTGTGTGTGTGTGTGTCTAACCTGAGGTCTTGTGCCAGACGAGGGGGCAGGAGACAAAGAATATGACGTGTGTTCATTTTTGTGTGTGTTTGTATGAGCGAGAGAGAGAGGCAATAGGGGGGCACTTAAAAACAAGTGCATCTATTATAATTAAATTAGGTCTACAATTGAATACATTGTGGTCCAACTAATAACAGGTCAACTTCTGCTGCTAATGAAATTCATATTGGAGTACTTGCCAACTTATGCTTCATATTGTATGCTTTTAACTGATTTTAACGTGCTAGAAAAATGCTATTCACTATTCAAAAT
Source organism: Pholis gunnellus (assembly GCF_910591455.1). Taxonomy (NCBI): domain Eukaryota; kingdom Metazoa; phylum Chordata; class Actinopteri; order Perciformes; family Pholidae; genus Pholis; species Pholis gunnellus. The sequence goes on along the minus strand of NC_136542.1, from coordinate 12,450,984 downwards.
GCGTTGTCTGTCGCTTATAGTTTAGAGTGGTGAACTTGAGAGTAATTGTAATGTGTCCAGAGTAAAAGTCCTAAAAATATCTCCAGAGCTCCAAGCAGGTCAAAACATTAACTTCCTTATATAGTGGCCTCTGTGATGGAGGTTAAAGGGAAGGTTTACTCCAAAAAACTAAAATGTATATTTATACCTTCACCTGTAGATTGTTTTGGTTTTGCGTTGCTTAGTTTTGGAGGTATCGATCGTATCGATGTCTGCCTTCTCTCAAATATAATGGGAGAATTTGGTACTAGACTTTTGGTGCTAAAAGCACACAAAAAAAAATGAAAAACTTTGACCCGGATTTCTCAAGATGTTCCATGTAGGAACTAATTTCTTTCTCACATGTAAGGTTTGTGGATTACTTTATAGATTTCTGGAAACACTGCTATTTGGTCTTTCAAATGTGTTGTTTTGAGAGAAGGCAGACATTTCTACGGCCGCCATCTCCAAAACTAGGCAACTCACACCAAAACAATCTAGATTCATGAACACTAGAGGCAAGAGGAAAAATACATGTATGTATTTTTGAATTTGGGATGAACTTTGAACCTCCACTTTTTCATGTACTGCTATATAATTAATGTGTTCTGACATTTTGACTATACGTTTCGTCTCAGCCAGCACTTACTGCAGTCTTTGCTCACTCATATCACTTCACAGGTCAATAAAATCGATCAGTTCAAACAAGCAATGATTAGCCGCTCCCTTCAGTTCCTTGGCGACTGTGCTGCTGTGTGATTAATGAACTCCAGTGGGGAGCGACATTTCAATCAATCCTATTTGACCTCTTTGGATTTCTGACTGACGTCGCGTCAAAATCTTTCTTATAAAATCTTAATTATTAGACCTCTTAAAAAACGGACATGTCAGCAGCAGTCAGTTGAGGTATATTTTAACTGCTAAAACGGTTTAAGTCATTTATGTGATGTTCCTGTTATTTTGTCCACCGCCTGTATGCCTATACTCTGAAAACTGATTTATTCACGCGTGTGTTTTTGTTTGGTCTAGACAATGTTACATCATTCTGGCAGGGCTGTTTGTATGTTATTGTGTCTATTGAGGCTTACTACATCGTGTCATGCTCTCTCGTCAGGCACGGTTACACATGGCTTGTGGCACCCTGACCTACAACTCCCCCCTCTTGTTTGTCAGCGGTTGTTTGGCCTACTTTCATAAAGACAAACACAGCCATTTGTTTTGTTTTGCATTTCCATGAAAATGGAATAAACAAGTGGCAGGGAGGGGGACAGTTGGAGCAGGTTTTTTTGTGTTTATGGGACGGGGAATACATAACTGCTATAGAGCAACGGTCATAAAAAAAAAGAATAATTCCTGGAACCAAATAAAGACCAGCCTCTCTAAACATTTAAAGTAACCCAACATGGTTTTGAAAACCAACAGGAAAAATATTAATTTGCTCGCTTTACTTTTCATCTCAGTGGGTCTCCCCTGACCTTCTGGCCACGAGGCCGGCAGACCATTAAACTGAGTACGCCCTCCCTCCCCTCTTCTCTCACTGGACAGTAAGGATGCTACAGTTCGTTAATGAGTGTGCTCCATAGCTCTCCAAGAGTCCCTTAATTAGTGGCACACTGACACCGGCCAGCCATGCACCAGGAGGGGCGTGCTGGGAAGATGTGGGGAGGCACACCGGGGGAGGGGAGCCGAGTTCATAAATCCACCGTTGGCTTCGTTGTTCAAAAAAACAAAAATGGACATCTAACCTATTCTGAATTATAAGTCCACCAATTGGATTCCAAAAGAAAATCAATTGTTTTGACATGAGGAACTTGATCAAACAAAATTGATTAGGTCTTTGAAAGGGTGTGACATGGATAGCACTCCAAGGCTGGGCAATGGACTGTAGCAAACACATGTGATTGAAAAGCTTTAAATGGGTGTCAAACAAGCGCGGACATAATGTTTGACTTAAATTATCAGCAGTCCCACAGGGGGCTTCTGGGACCGCTCCCCAGAGCTGGGGTGTGTGTGGAATACAAACAGGGGATTCACCAGTGACCAGTGGGTCAGCGCTGGAAGAGGGACGGGTGCTGGCTGCTCCTGTGGGACTTGGCGAAATTCCTACAGCAGCTTTTTTAATTTGCTGGACATGACCCCCCCTAGCAGGCGCTAACAGGACAGACAGCACTTTAACATACAGTCACAGTCGAGTGTGTGTGTGTGTTTGCGGGGCAGGTGGGGCGTGGGCTGTTGTAGGGTCCCAGATGGGTTAATGGGGAGTTTAGCATCAGGATTACAATGCAACAGTGTGGCTTTGGATTGAGTAGTGATTAGCCCAAGCTCACACTGGCTACCCCCTTCTACTGCTCACCAACACCACCGCTGGGCCAACAAGCCGGGCGTTGTTAGGTGGACAAATGAATAAGATATTAACATTATTGTGGCCAAAATGATAACAAAATGTAATATGTTCTCGATAATTACTGAAAAGGAAATACAATTTACAAAATGTTTTGGCCTAAAAACAAATGTATACCACCAAATGTCTTTTAACATTTGTTTTTTGGTGTACATATGTCAAAATGAGTTTAACCCAAAATATTGTGCAGAAAAACGAAAAGAAACAAAAGAGTTTCTCCACAATACCAAAAAGGTATCATGTTTTTTTAATAAATAATGTATTCTAAGACCTCAATTTTAGCTATCAGCATTAGCTACTGAATAAAAAAATATAACAATGTGCTCCCTCTCATGGCCATAGCTGGTTATTATTATTTTTTAAATCAGGATGTATAGTTATAATAATGTTTCTACTCGTAGGTGTGTATAGGCCAAAAGACATGCAGTCTTCATGCCTTTTCAGTCCTTCTCTACTCCATCCTTCTCCATCACCTCCCTGCACCAGGAACACTCCACCAGTGTGCTCGACTAATCTGTTTGTCAAACGCGTGTCCTTCCTCTGCACCCTACATCACCCCCTTCCTCCCTCCCTACCTCCTTCCCTCCCTCCCCGGCTGCTAGCCATCCCAGGTCCAGCTCCAGCACCGCCAGCCAGCCCACGGAGATTGAAATGTTAAGGGCAGGGACGACAGCTCCACTAATTAAATTCCCCAGGTTAATCCCTGCCGATCCCCTCCTCGCACTCTCCAACCAGGCCCTGCAAGGAGACAGGGGGCAGCGACCAGGGAAACAACAAACAAACATTCAACACTAACAGTGGGCACGAAAGAAGAGGCTGAATGTGAAAATGAAAAGACTGAAACGCCTCACGTGGTGCATGGATTGAACAAGCAAATATGTGGACAAACAAGCATCTGTGTGAAGCAGGAAGACAACACCAAACACACTAATGCATTGCAAGGAAAAAAACACTCATGTTGATAATTAATCTTCGTCCTACGTCTTCCTGACAGATGATGTGAACATATGTTGTTCATAAATGTAAAGTAAAACAAAGCTCCTGCTGATTACAGAATTTTTTCTTGGAAACAGACTTATTAAAGTTAACAACTAGCTCCCATGTTGACTGCCTGTGTGACGTGCCCTCACACTCAGTGTAGCCTCAGACCTGTCATTATCTCAGCATGTACAGTGGCCTTGCGTCTGACCCTGTGCCACTGTACTGACATGCTGACCGACCACTAGCAAACTATGTGACCATGGCAGCGTCAGAAGAGGTCATACATTCCACCCCTTCATATGTGCAGGGTGGAAAAATTACTTTCAAACTGGTCCGAGGGTAATATTGTGCTTTTTTTATCGTGAAAGAGACCAACAATTGGCCTTGATATCATCATCCAAAGCAAACTGACCCTAAAAAAAAGGAAAGGGAAAGCTTAATTAAGGCTGCCAATGCTTTACACCCCTTCTGGAGTACAAGAAGTTATCATAAACAGGGTGAGCAGAAACACCTTATACCATTGCACACGTCAAGTGTTGAAACATCACCTCTTATTAAACTGAAAAATAATGACACATATGTACATTCTAGATTTTATGCATCTGTTCTAATATTCACAGCAGATCCATCACGGAGAAATACAGCGCTACCAAAATAAATATGACTGTTTCAATAGATCTTTCGTAAATGGATGCAGTGGATGCAGGAAAGCAGATTTAAAAAGGAAGCGATTAGAGCAGGTGCTTTTGTACACTGTGGTGGGCGTGGTGTTGGGGAAGACGCGGGCGTATCACACGTTGTGGGCGTGCTGCGTCACTGACACCACGCGCCGGCGTTGTGGCTTCGCTCAGAGGTGTAATGCCTGATTAGGGGATTACAGGAAAGTGCTTCTTTGCAGTTCTGTGAGAAACAATTATTAACATGTTGGTGTCTCTAATCCTGGATAAACACAGCTTTTCAAGAACAACAGCGAGTCTTTCTTCCCCCCCCTTTAAAAAAAGAAATCTGTGTTTAAACCCCGTAGTCACTTGAACTCCAAAGCCTAACTAATACCAGCGGAGGAGACAGGCCAGTCGTGTGGAACACTGTCATTACAGAGGTTGTGCTCTTGGTGGAAGACATGGCTCGCCAGCAGGCCTTCACATCAGAGGGGAAATCCAAATTTAGCTTAGGGAGAGAAAAGCATTGTGCGCAGCACAGCTTGTTGAAAGGGCATTAGACTGAAACATGTTCGCAGCCTGTAATCTTTTATTTGTTTGTACACTTTGCTCATGTAATCTGCTTTCTACTAATGCAGAGATGATTTCCTAAGTCTAATGCTGGGGAACCCGTGGATAACAGATCCAGGTGGGGTAGTATCACAAAGACTCACAGCAGGTTGACGTTGCACACTATGCTGAATTTTACCACGCACACATTTTTGTCCATTAGGCCTGCTAGCAAGAGAGTTGCACTTTAATCCTGGAAATGTTGATTGGCTAGTTTAATGCACTTATTTTAGGTACATGAAGCAGCACAGCCTCTGTGGGATGCTATCAGGGCTTTTAGACCCGTTGTTGAGTTAACATTAAAGCGAACCTGAAACAGTACCCTGCAACCGATACCATTGTGAATTAGACCTGCTTGCAATCATAAAATTCCAGTTTATGCTCCTGTAATAGTAAATGAAGTGTGATTAAACACGATTAAAGAAGAGTGTCTTCCAGAGATCATAAATGTATGCATGAATAACCTTAGAAATAAACACACAAGTCTAGTGATTCACAAACTGAATTGGAGACTATTTAGTGCCGGTTGTGTGCTTTAAAAGTCGAGCAGGAAGCAATCGACACACTGCTGATTCCTGAGCCACCAATCTACCCTCTCACTCACACTCACACACACACACACACACACACACACACACACACACACACACACACACACACACACACACACACACACACACACACACACACACACACACACTTTATCATTTCAGTGTTGCCTGTGGCTCTGAAATACAGCACATCAAAACAACCTGTAAGTTTCATTTCCGATACCCTTGAACCTGCTGACTGGCCATAATGTCCACTAGCTGACACTTTGAAGAGTGCCTCATCTCAGTCGTTTCTGCTGCCGCCATTCTGAGCGGTCCTGTGAAGAGATGACTGATGACACATTTACGAAAATATGGCTGCTATGAACACGCGTCTCATTTGGTTAACCAATCTATCTATATCAATAATAAACTAAGATATAGTAATTCTAAAGAAGGGATATTCTTTAAATGTAATATAATCTATTGCGACCATTTCAATGTACTGTGATTGCAGAAGCGTACCAGTGAGTAGCACCCTGGTTCCAGTCGCCTGGTTTCCACAGAAGAAGGTGCTGGTGCTGGTGTGCGATGCTGAGTTTGTGTTGTGCCCATCTGGCAGGGCAGGGTTTAGCCCTAATCCCAGAGCCCCTCAGCAGGGGAGCCCCAGTCTGTTGATCACTGCCCCCCTGCTGGCTTGTCCACACTCATGACCTCCTCAGCGCAAAAACACACAGACCCCCTGTCACAAGAAAACAAGCCTGCACACCACATCGGCACATAGACTGCAGGGCACTGTATGCGAGATTAGTTCATGAGACCTTCATATTCCACAAACCCGTCTCTCATCTTTCTCGGCATATGTCAATATTGGGTGAAGAGTTTGGATGTCCAGTAGCGACACACAGGCTTAGGCAGCAGCTCCGGTACACAAATATAAACAAACACTGTGAAAGACAAGAAAGAAATGTGACCCCAACCAACAGGACAACACAGAGACACATATCCACGCACATGCAGAGGGCGCAGAGACTTGTTTTTGTGAGGCAATGTAGAATAACACATTTATCACACACACAAGTAGAGACCGAGTAAATATACACACACATAATTACAAAAACACAGACAGATAGGCAAACACAGAAAGACACCCAGAAGCAGTCACCCAGCCATACACACCACACACCTAACCACTGATAATCCCCTAGACACAGGAACACACTCACACGCACACATACAGAGCATCATTATGTTTATCACTGTGAACCAGCCCACCGACACCCATCACTCTAATTCCATTTGTCTGTTTAGATTCGTTTTGCTTTAATCCTCCCTTGTTTGTGCACATCTGCAAGCACTGCAACAGCACAGACACAGCGAGACCGGGAACGAGAGGGAGAGAGACAGACGGGAAGAGACAGAGAGAGGGAGCTCACGGGGAGCACTCTCTCTCCTGACATACTGGTCCCTGTAGCTCCGGCAGAAGGGGGAGACAGGCGTATCTCTTTACCCAGGGAGAAGCTCCCTGTCCCAGCCACGGAGCCGCCGCCAGGCCCGCAGGCCCCTGTAATCACTGCAAACAGTCAAACATCCAGTCACACAGGCTCTTACACCAACACAACATTACAGGCTTTTTACACAGTATTACACCACATCTTATTATCCCATTCAAGTCGCTCTATTAGCTCAATTGGATGGTGGGATTTTCATTTGTAAATTGGGGGATTTTAGATTAGCTTGTCTGTCAGCGACGAAATGCCCCCTGAGACTGTGAATTATGTGACCAATCACATATAAATCAATGCTTACGCATACTGTAGCGCATGGATGAATGGTGTCAGCAAGAGAAAATGAACAACCTTAACCTAGATTATGTACTGTATGTGTACTACATCACAGATGTTATCAATGGAAGCATCACAGCTGTATTGCTGCATGGCCACAGATTAGACACACTACAGTCCTCAACTGAAAAATGCTAAATAGAGGCATATAATTTACCCTTAATGTATCAACAAAACGTGAATGACAACATTTTTGTACCGCTGACAATGGGCAGTGTTAGCCTTTATACGGCAAATAATATTCAGGTCTAATAGAGAATTATTAAAGAGATAAATATTAGCTGCAATACACACCTAGCAGCAACATTATGCAGAACTGAAGCCGGTTGGTTGAAAGGAGGCGAATGAATTACCCCTCTTCCTCCCCAGGCCTTCCATTCAGACACGGAGTGAGAGGGAGAGCGAGGAGAGAGAGGGGAAAAAAAGGCACCCCGAGCTAGTCGAGAGACCCGGCAAATTATGAAAATGCCTCTCTGTGTCCTAAATGGAGGCCGAGCTCTTTAATGTGGCACAAAATTAGAACCTGGGGGAGGAAGTGTGGCCCGCTTGATTGGCGAAACCCCTCCTGGCCCACTACCCTGCTTTCCTCCCCCCCCCCCCCCCCCCCCCCTCCCCCTCTCAAAGCACACAGAGATATTATCCTGTGGCTGGTGGCACTCTCTTGTATTGGGGAAACTGAAGGACCCCAGAGAGAGCCCAGGGGCGTCCATAAAGGTGCCTAATTTGTCAGTTTACTCCTCAATTATTTAAATAGATCTAAGAAGGGAGCGGAGAATGGGGCTTTTTCTGCCTCTTCGCAGTCAAAGGCAGAGAGAGACCTTTCTTCACGGTAGCCATTTTCAATTGCGCTCTGCACTGCTGTATTTGATATACAGACGTGCTGTAGTGGAGAGGGGCTGTATCAAATAAACAAATGTGTGTACACAAGATAACAACGGGAACTTGGGGATAATATTCAGTTTGCTCTGAAGAACTCAAAGTTATTTCACATTTACAGATTAAAACAAACTTTACGAACGCGTGCACACAAAGTACACAGACACACACTTTAACGCGTCTGTGTCATACATGGGCGCACACACACAGACGCACACATTTGCACATCTATCGGTGAGGATTTAGGTGAGGTATAGATATAAAGAGAGTCCCCTTTGTTGCTCATCCCTCTGCTCTTCTATCCATTCACGCTATCAGGTTTATAACCCCCCCCCCCCCCCTCCCTGTCCTATCAGCATCCCCACATCCAGCAGGAGTACCAGCTCACACAGCCGGGCAATGCCAGCTCTCAGCCAGAGAGTCCACTGGAGGTATGCGAGGCCTGGGGCCAGAGATTACCAAGCGGTTGAAGATTGATCCTGGAAATGGAGATGTCGCATTCCCCAACCCTCTGACCTCTAATCCCTCACATATCTGCCTCTATTGTTTGGTTTGTTTCACTAGAGGGGTGAGGTTGTGCGGTCTGAGGAGGATGGGGATGCTCTGAAGGTGCAGTGGGTCCACACAGGGTCCTAAGGTGACCTTATCTCTCACATGCGTCTGGTGGAGGCAGGTAGAGGACCCTCTCCATTGCTGAATGCTTTGCGTCAGACCCCCTGTTGAGATGAACTCACATCTGTGCAACAACAATCACTTTCAATAAGCTCTATATCAGCAGCGATGCCAGCACTGCATCCAGTGGCAGTACAATAGTCTGGGTGCTCCTACACAAAGACGTGAGCACAAAGACAATAACAGAGTCCTTTAAAGACCGGAAAGAAACAACAAAAATACTTTGTCCATGTAGGCACAATAGACACATAGCAACCCAAATACAGGGAACACAATGGAGAGCACTACAAACACCTGGACAAATAAACTCAGGAAAGCTGCAAACATACTGTACCTGACATACAAACGGTGGCTACCACACACTGAGAAACACACACATCAAGAGTGATAGCAAACAAAAACCTGAGACAAGTCAATCATGACACAGACTGGCGTTAATAGGCCTAATTCTACCCAATACGCATCCCTGAGTCCTTAGGAAAATATTTAATTTAGCCAAAACAACAACTTTAAGTATGTCAAGTGACAGTTAAGGTTCCACTGTATTGAAAATCTACTGGTATCTAACACATTGCAGTTAACCAACTGACAAGAGTTTCGGATAAACCTGCAACTTAGCGCACTAGAATAACAACAATCCACGTCTAAAAATGTGTGTGGAGTTTGGTTGTAGGCGTTGGCAACCTTCACAAAGATGGGTGGCTCCTCGTAAACATCCTTGAAACAGGTTTCTCATGCTTAGGAAAGGGATCTGCAGGCAAAGTTTTTCAGAGTGCAAGATTCTGCAAAATCTGTGGCCAGCTGAGTATATCATGCCTCTCACACCCTCTATTCTCTTCCCAAACACTAACCAACACACCCCGGCCCTCCGCCTTCCTCCACTCCAAGCCTCCATCCAGCCAGGGAGAGGAGAGGAGATAGGCCCAGTTGCTAAAGCTGTCTTTTCAGCCCCTGCTCCCGCTCGGTCTATCTGAGATACACAGCAAGCGGAGGTGTCGCTTTTCCGCTGGCATTTCGGACAGTATCTACTTATAGACGGGAGAAAAAGAGAAAAGAAAAACAGAAGGGGTATTATCAGGGAGGGATGAGAGCAGCAAAGGCATTTTGTCTTTTTATTCCCCTCCTAAGCCCTGGGCTTTGCTCCCAATCCGATTGGTCGATACGGCCAGGGATGTAAATGAAATGCAAAGAGGAATAAGGCTGGCTTCCCATCTCCAGTGTGTGCCCCCCTAAGTCCTCCGCCCCTCTTTCTCTGTCTCACTCTGTCTTGCTCTCTGGGCTGTTTATGGTGTTGTGTTTCTGTCTCTCCATTCACAGACTTGCTGCACTCCCTGTTTCCGTCTCACCCTCCTCACTCTGCCTCCCCCCCCCCCCCCTTGCTCCTCACTCGCTGCATCCCTCCCCTCTCCCTGGCTGGGCTCACAGCTCTTATCTCCTCAGACGCCCCACATTCCAGCGTTGCCGTGGCTCCCTGCCTGCATCCCTGGTCACGGCGATTCCACGGGTTCCCACAATCCTCGGCAGCTTGCTGATTTAGGGTGGGCAACTGACTCTCAGAGACAGGAGAGAGGAGAGGAACAGAGGGGTTAGGGAAAGACAGGGTGAGAGGGGATGAGAGGGTGGGAGACAAGAGAGGGATAAAACAGGCGAGGACAGGAAGAAAGTAAAGTAAAAATAACAGGAGGGCAGGAGACAAGAGACAGCAACGGGTTGGAATGTAAAAACAAACGTGAATATGTACGCAAAAAATATAATTAGGCCTCGTCTACCGTGGAAAAAGTAGTCAAAAACGTAATAAGACAAACGGAATCTTTATTGAAATATTTGAATTTGTAGAAAAACTTCCTTCTTTCTACGAGAAACCAAACCATCTGTGCTACAGCAGGTCGAATCTCATCATCCAGCCAGCTGACAGCCGCTAACCAGGCCTGCGAACAGAGAGGGAAGATTACATTCTGAGGAAACTACACGTGTACTTTACACTGTCCTTCGCCTTCTAGTGGTGTTTCAAACAGCCGGCTCCTCCGGCAGTGTTTGATGAACCTTATAGCAATGGACTGGTTTCACCTCTGTGCAACACATTTCACGGCCGAAAGGTTCAGCCCCAGCATTTACAAACACAGTGTGTAACTGAGGTCTTGGACCCTGAACACGCTCCAAAGACATGTGACTCTGGTCCACTCGCTGCGTTTCCATGCTACATTGTTCCTCCAACAACCTTCACAGGGCTAAAAGTCTCATGAGTTGGGGGGGCTGATGGTCTTGCGTGTGTCCCTAGAGTTTGCATGATTTTGCGCTTGTATGATGAACAAAGTAATTTGCCTTTCAGTGTGCCGATCAGTTTATTGACTATGTTTATATGCAGTTCCGGCAGGGAAAAGGCTTGGGTGGAGATTTAAGCGTGTTCACACACAACAACTTGCAAACACAAATCAACACACATTCACACAGAAATGCACCTCTAAAAGGGTCCCTGGCATTGTGACATTTCACATTTCACATAAATCCACGAGGGATTACAGCCCTCACGTTAGGACGCAAGAGAGGACAAAAAAACACCCATCGAATCCATTAGTTTTTAAACATTTAAAGGACCATCTAAGATAGATTGATGTGAGGATAGAGGGGTGGGTGGGTGGGTAGGTAGTGCTGGTTATGCGGAGTGAGGTCTGTGTGGTACAGCACAAGTCTGTCCTAGATTAAACAGTCGCTCTAATCCCCCATTTCTGCCCCCAAATTGGTTTTCCCTCAATCTCGGCCTTGCCGTCCTAATGTGAGAAAAAGAGAAGTAGAGCAGTGGCTGAGGCAAAACATAATCAGCACGTTAAAAGCTGTGAGAGCAGAAGAGGACAGAAAAAAAGAACGAGATATATAACGATAAAGCAATGGAAGGGGTGATTTTTAAGGGGAGCGTGCACAGTTTGATTGGTGTCAGTCGAGGCTTCCTGAAGTCAAGCTCTGTCCCCGGTCAACTGTAAACGTTGATCAAATGAAGCATTGCTGAGTGGTAGCTGTCTGTCCTTTGTGCAGAGTTCTGCTTGATATCTAAGTCCCAGTACGTCTGCATCACCATTCACTCCAACTCCCAACTCATAAGTCAGATTTGGCCAAGTCCATTGAGCCAAAACTTTAACTAAACATCATTCCAGCCTTCTGGAGCACCACCTTCAAACCATGAGGAAAGGTACATTGGCTCAAGACTTCGTCCCCCAGGGCCTTGCACATCAGCTGGGCTCGTGGCACACTCTGTGGGCCAGCTCTATGTCGGTCTCTCTGGGTCTTGTTACGGGGTTTGCCTCCAGCTCTGGCGGAGCTCGTCCCGCTCTTTGAGCAGGTCAGTAATGGCAGAGAGTATGGCAGGTGCCTGGGGATCTGTGGGTTCCTTCTCCAAGTAGAGACTAAAGTGCTTGGTGCTGCAGGTCAGCAGGCTGTCTGGACTGTAGCCCCGGTGACCCGATCGTAGCAGCCTCTCGCAGGCCAGAGCCAAGTTCTTGTCCCAGTTTGGAGGGTAGTCCGAGTGGGCCTCCACAATCTCCTTATACAGCTGCCCAGCAAACACACAAACACACAGACAACAGATGTTACATCACAAAACAAAAAAGCCCCGGAATACGTTATACTTTGCCTCGCGTGGCACTTAAATCTGCCCCGTTCTGGTAAAGGAGAGTGCTGTTGCGTGTTTGCCGAGGTCAGACTCACGGTGTAAGACAGCTCAAACAGGCGAGCTTTCCCCTCTCCCTGCATCCTTTCTGCCAGGTCAAACAGAAAGAAAGCCGTCTTCATCCTGAAACAAAAGCACGCAGGCTCAGGGCTAAGTGCTGGATGGATGAGCCATGCAGATCCACACTCACAGACGCACCACTCCAATGGAGTGATTTATGTAGATGCCGCCACCAAATAGAATGTACATGTAGATGCTCTACCACACCAGACTGGTTTATGGAGATGTCTCTAGCGGGCTAGTATGCATCGTGACGCAGCTTTTTTTATCTGCACACTAAAGTATACAAACTCTTTAAAAGATGAAACCAATGTCAAAAAGTTGACTGTACCTGGCTTGCCACATCTCCTCATTAGCGACACACTCCCAGGACGCGGGATGGAAACTGCTCGCACGTGAAAAGAAAATGTATTTTTTTTTTAAAAATATGTAAACAGCTTCTGGCTTGTGCACAGTTCCACTAACACGAAATGATTATTTATGTGAATATATTGTTCCACTCGACTGTGCCGGTTTTGATACACTAAATATCAATCTTTGCTGCATAAACATTAAATGACTGAGCAACAATACCAGCGAGCAACATTAGACGTGGAGTAAAAACCACGTCTCCCCTTTTTCACTTTGTTGACTGTAAACACTTGACCTCTTCTTCAAAAGAATATTTTAGCGGGGTTCCCGAGCTAATATTTGGCTTGTGGGCATCGGCGGACACGCTTGTCGTGAGGGTGCGGGAAATAATGTCACAGTATTCAGTCGTGGATATCTGAGTGAATGAAGGGCTGCTGGCAACAGCAACAGAATATGGAGCTTTGACTAATTCCACTTTTGACACAGTTATTGACAAAATGCAATGAGAAACTCATTATTTTTCATCTCCAGTCTCATTTCAGAATGCTGAGGGCCTAATGTCTTGCTCTGGTTGAATTGACAAAGGCCTGGATCACAGCATGGAGAACAGAGGACAACCTCACTGAGGCAAGCTCTGTGGAGTCTTTGGAAGGCTGATTGAGGAGACCACAGAGAGACGAGGGGGCGATGAACTACACGGTGAGGACTCATCAGTTTATTACCTTTCTGAGGGAATATTTCTAGTGTCATTGAAAAATCGTGAGTTGTTTAAACAATATGCATAAGGATTCTTCTAGTATTTCCTGGAAATGACATCCTGTTAAACCAATTGACTTGCTACTGGGCCAGTCTTTACGAGCTCATACTGTGGAGCTAAACAGTGTTCAAACCGACAGAAAGTAGAGTCGAGATCCCAAAGTTTTCAGAGATAAATATGTCAGGCAGAACTTCAGAGGACGGAGAATATTTCCACTTGATGCTGCTGTAAAAAAACATGGACTTTTGGGTTTGAATATTTCACTCAGTGTTATCATATAGCTTCAATGGAGAGGAGGAACAGGTTGATACAAGGTCCCTATATTATTGTCCAACAGTGTAGAATAGTGCAATTTTTTTTTTTGCAACCTTAAAGCTACTTAAGAGGCTTAAGAGACTGAAAAAGAGAAAACTCTGATTAGGGGTTAAACCCTTCCCTGTGGGGAGAGGTTAACGATCGTGTATATTTGTGTACGCACCTGTTGTGTGGCTCACTCCAGTTGTAGATGTTGCGAGTTCGATGGGCCCACCTTTCAGGGTGAAACTGCCTCTGAACTGGCACCAAGTAGTCACACACACCCAGGGGCCAACGGGAGAAACTATGCTCCCAGCTTGGGTCTCCTTCAGGTAGCCCAATGCAGGCAAACACATCTCTCCTGCAGGAAAACATCGGTAAGAGGTTTTCTCACTCCCTCTTTTATTATCCATGTAAACACCCTTTCTTTCCCCAGGTAACTGACGGCGAGACAGAGAAACACCATGTAGACAAACCTTTCCTCGCATCTCAACACTTTCTAGCGTCCCTCCAGTCACCAGAGACTCGGACCTTGAGGGTTAATCCAACAGGTCAGCGTTGCCCCCACTGAGAGACTGGCATGTTGGCCTGGCAAACACTGCCCCCTGGTGGGCTTGGTATTAACAGGTCTCCAGGAGTGAGTGATGAGAGCAGGGAGCAGCAATGAGTCCACCAGAGACTGTTTAACCAAATCAAGTAGATTAATCGACTTCTGTAGTTCATCAAACTCCTTTTTATGGCCTCAACAGTTCTACGGATTTATCTTCTCCCCGCACTCATCCCACTGATCTCTACCTCATTAGATCACCCACTTGTTCATTTGGGCCATTGTTGCACTCCCAATTCACTCTCTCTCCATTTTACACTCTTCTATTTATCTGTTCAGACCACCCTTTAGTTCTCTCTCGGCTCTCTCTCCCGGTGACTCGGTGACTCACTGTGTGTTGTGGGACAGAAACTGCTCCAGATTGAAGGTGTCTCTCTTCTCGGGGTGGACTGGGTCCAACCAGCGGCCAGGAAAGTGCACCCCAGGGTGGTGTTGCGCCAGCTTGGCCACATACCAAGCATACGTCATCATCTAGAGTGAAGAAAGAGTACCACCAACTCTGTTCAATTCTTTGTATGGCTATGATTAGCAGTGTACAATTCATTTAAAGAAAAGGGCGTATTGACTATTTCAGTGGCTTTTACTCCACGTTTGAAGTTATCAAAGGGGTTTTTCTTACTTAAGCGTCTAAAGTTGGAGGCTCGTGTTTTCACTAAAGCCCTTTATGATTGCGATGCTGAAGAGATATACGAACGTATGATGTACTAATGACTACATACTAAACTCAAAAAGCCTGCAAAAGACTTCCTGACGTCTGGCTGTAATTTATTTGATTTTTGTATGAATTTTAAACAGTTATGATACAGCCAAGGTATAGTTTGCCAAACAAATCTCCCTTTAATTTTATTTTTGTTATGTACAGAAATCATCCTTATCTGAATTCTATCTTTCTTACTTGACAACCAAAAGAGACTGAAGCAATTTTGTCAAGAACCTTGAATTTCAACACAATGCAATAATGTTTAACTACTGGCTGGCCTGTAAGTATTCTTGTTTTTTTTGCTACGTTTGTAATACAAACTGAACTACTTGAGTTGATTTTATTTTACTATTCTTATTAGCACTAAATTCTTACTTTAGATTTGTATCAAATATCAAAACGCCCATGAGAACATTTCAACAAAGACAAGAGGAGAAATCACAGCTCTGACCTCCTGGTCGACCAGACGTACATCGGGCCGCACACCCTGGCAGTAGTACAAGTAGCGCAGCGAGTTTCCGGGCAGATCTCCTCTCGTCAGGATGATTGAGTCTGTCGGGACGGAGGCCAGAAGCTCCCTGCCGAACCTCTCGACCACGCTGTTTCTGCTCTGGTCGCACTCCCTTAGGATTATCAGCACACACACCATCATACTGTATAACATCACCAAAACACAAGATGTGTTTACTTGAATTTAAAAATCGTGTCGAGTGCATCCTTTACCCGTTTAGAAGTGTGCGATATGTGTACAACTGTGTGTATGTGGGTGTTTGTAGGTACGCTTTCAAGGTGCTCTGAGGGTAAGTTGTCAGTGCCCCCGCCCCTTCCCCTCTGCACAGTGTTCTGGCTGCCTATCTAATCGTGGGGAGACAGGTGTGATGGGTCTGACAGCACAGGCCATGCTCTCCGCTTGATCAAAGCCGCTCAGTGATGGCTGTCTGGCACTCCCCAGCACTACGCTGGTGTAATCTGCCTTCTCGGACAGCTAACATCTCAGACTGAGCTCTGTGAGTGGAATCTATGTGCTAACCGTGCCTCTCTTTAGCCCCTACCATGGGGTGAGCAGAGAAAAAACCTGACATGTGGAGTTCAGACCTGCGGTATGAAGCTCAGAGGAGAAACAAATCAGGTTGACTCAGGGAAAACTTATGCATGGGGATTTCAGAAGGAACTAGAATGAGAAGGAGAGTTTTTATTTCACTTTAACTTCACTCATCAGAAGTATTTAAAAGAAACTTAGGACACATTTGGCTCTAGTGTAGTTATTGCAACAAGGACAGTGTAAAGTAAAACTGATTCCATAGATACATGCAGGACAACCAAGCAAAACTCTACAACAAGAGCATCTTGACACACTAGTAGAGCTCGAAATCACTAACATCATGAAGAAGTACAATGCAATGCAGCTAAAGTTATGTGTGAGCATTTTGTGTGTATTTCTTGTCAAGTTCACTGATCACAACACTTCCTGTTGTACAAAACTGTCCTGTGTCCTGTGTCTTAAGTCTTAGCCCGAACAGAAAATGGTCTTTTAAGGGCAGTTGTTTTTTTGGCTGCATTTGATTTGAAATGAAACAACCCGAGATCAAACAGTATGGTGGGCCTGAGAGCTCAACGCACTGCAAATAGACACAACACAAGCAAATGAGGAAACAAAATGAAGCATTGCAAGAAACTCACATACAACAGGAACTGTTTCCAGGGACACTAAAAAGTGATGCACATGGCTGAGACGTGTTAGCCTGTTGCTTATATTAGACCGTCAATTCAAACTAATTTATAGCACCATAGGACAAAGTTATCTAACTAGTATTAGTATCCGCCATTGGAGATTAGCTAATTGAAGGATCGGCAGCTAGGGTTACCTAATTGTTAACTGATAAGCAAAGGGATAGAATGTTATTCGTCATGTCAGCAAAACCTTCCGGTAATTTAACTTTCTTGTCCCTATTACAGGTTCTGAAAGTAACTATTAAATAGCCAGCTAACATAAGGTTAACCTGTGTTTTAATGAATTGTGTTCATTTTGTCTTCTTATTTGAATTGGCAGTTTAATAATAAGCCACAGGCTAACAGGCTAGGCTAACCGCAGATCTGTAATTTGCAGTAATATCTGAATCAGGGGATCACAGTGGGAAGATAAGCCAAAATCGACGTGTCGCAAGTTGGTGAAGACGTTTTCTGTTGTTCACACCCAACAGGAAGTTAGTTACTGCGACTGAGTGCCATGCTCACCTGTGATTGGTGTGCACCATATGTGCCAGCAGAGCCACGGTGAGGACCCAGCCTGTGGTCTTCCACAACCCCCCACAGCCCAGCCTCCTCTCCAGCTCAGTGTGTGTCCGGCTCAAGCCGAGGCCTGCCAGCACACACACTGCAGCATCACTCTGGAGCCAGAAACGCTCTACCTGCAGGAAGTGAGCGTACATGTGAATACAGACATGCACCAGTGTTTCCTGCAGTGTTTTTGTAGTTGGTTTTTTATTCTCAGTCCAGTCCTGGGTTTACTAATGGTCCCATTTCAGGATCAATATATACTTCTGTTTCGGTGCTTGCATTTCTAAATGTGTGTAGCGTCTACTGTACATAGCTCTCTCTCATATATTGAACATTGAATTGTAACTCAATGTATAAGCACTCATTTTAGCCCACTTCTGGTAAATGAAAACAATAGAAACACCTCGACTTAGAAAGGATGTAAAACGGAATTGAAGTCTTATAGCTCACCACTCCAAGCAGTAGCGGTCTGCTGATGTCCAGGTTGGCTCTCCAAGCAAAGAACAGTGAGTAGACCACCAGCATGGCAGCAAACAGCCAGGACACTGAGCAGCACGCCCTAAGATAAGAAAGGTCACTAGTTCAGCGTAGACATTATTATTCTCATTTTCATTATCACTTCATGAATTTTGTTCTGTATAGTCTTAGACTGACATTTCCACATATCTAGCCTAACATATTATAGTCTGTTTACTCTGTAAAAAATATACTTGTTTTGAATAAGTCCATGAAAACATTAATGCGGGGATGGAGATCACAAGCCTGAGAGCAAATGTATACTCCAGCCCGCTAAGAGGTGCATGATTGATTTTCTAATGCAGACTGAGTCATAATGAGCTGGTGCCAACCCGCTGAATCACAAACTCATTACAGTACGGCTGTAAAATGTACTTATGCACAAAAAGAAGAACGCGTTGGCCTTGTGGCAATAACAAATCATCATCTGAACTGAAAGAGACACCTTCAAGCCAGAGAAAGTAACTTTTGATTTTCCTACCAATGAATTGATCTGATGCGTTCCACGGGCCACTAACACATACCGCCAAGACCGTGTTTTTATTTTATGCTTCACATAATGCGCGGTTAGTAACACACAAAAAAAATCTTTTTGTAATAAAATGTTCTGATGTTCTTCCACACTCCATAGTTCAACATTAGGTAAATTAGCATTTGCATGGCTTCCTTTTGGCATCCTATGAAATGACCTTGCTCTTTTTCATCTGTGTGTGTGTGTGTGTGTGTATGCAGCCAAGTTTATCAAAGTGCGCCCCAGGAGAGGGGGAAGCGGGGGGTGGCCGGTGCACTAGAGAGCCCAGGGCTTCGCTAGGCTTTATCAGCTCCACCCCACAGACCCCAGAAAAGGCGCTGCTGTAATGAATTACTGGATCACACTGCCACATACAGATAAATACAGGCAGCGATTTACTTGCGCACACAAACATGTCTTTGAAAATCCAAAATACACATCAACCTCTCTTGATTTGAATGTGGAGCGTTGCGACATCTTGACAGTTAGGTGCCTCAGTGGCTTTTTGTGTTCTCCTTTTCTAAGATCAGCATTTTGTCAGTAGTTTTGTTCCCCGTCTTTTACTGCAGGGGATTAGATTTTGGTTGAAGTGGCTGCTGGGATGCGTCTGACAGAGTTTGGTGTTTTGTATGCCGGCGTCTCACTCATCCTACCTGTCCCATGAGGAGAGGAGGAGGCCTATTCCTGCCAGCACCAGAGCAGGAATTGAAAGGTCTTCCAGGCAGTGGTCCAACTGGGCCCTGCACACACACACACACACACACAAACACACATATGACTTACAGTATATGACGGACACCAAAGACAAGCTCAATTACCCTCGCTGCTACTGAACTCAAGGACACTAATTATCAAATGCCCTCCATCCCCTGTCAAAACAAACTCCTTGGACTGTTTGCTCCTTCATCCAATCGGATTGACAGATAGGAATGATTGTGTCATCCACCCCCCCGCTGCCCCATCCTCTCCTCA
Source organism: Pholis gunnellus (assembly GCF_910591455.1). Classification (NCBI taxonomy): domain Eukaryota; kingdom Metazoa; phylum Chordata; class Actinopteri; order Perciformes; family Pholidae; genus Pholis; species Pholis gunnellus. The sequence goes on along the minus strand of NC_136542.1, from coordinate 12,431,688 downwards.
CAGTGCCTGTCAGTCACAGAGCGCTTGCTCAGAGCAGGGAGATAGTTTCCTGCCTCTTCCTTAATACCCATCTCTATTTGACAGCTTATTGAGTCTCTATATCTCCCAATGTACACTATGTGTGAATGTGCTCACCAGCGTGTGTTTGTGGGTGTGTGTGTGTGTCAGCTTCTCCAGTGGGTTTACGTCTCCAGTGCGACATGCCTGTCATGTTCGCCTCTCTTCCCCATCTTGAAGGTGTGCTTGTCCATCAAGCAGCAGGGGTGATGGGAAGGGGTGGGTGCCTGGCAGAGAAGGGGGGTGGGGGGGCTGGTAGTGGGGGGTCTTAAGACGCACATGCACCCACATCCCGTCAGCTGGAAAAAGATACCAGGAGTGGGATGACTGCTGTGGTGGTGGAAGCATGGAGCAGGGGAGGGAATCGGGTGGAGGAGGTGGGGGGGGGTTGCTGGAGTGGAAAAATACAATTTCTCCAGCTCTATTGCAGTGTCTGTCATCACAGCTTGTCACGCTTAAACACCAGAGCTGAGTGATCATTTCAAACTGCTGGAGAAACAGAACACAGCGATTTGGCCCTCTAAGCAGGTTCAGTTCTGCTTTGATGGGAGAGAGTGGAATGGGAAAGAACAAAAGCTGCTGGGGAGAAGAGAGGGGGAGAGAGAGAGATGGGCTGCAGGAATGATTCTGTCTGTGGTGAAACACCAAACCCAGCACAAAGAGCGGTTGGGTCCTCAGCCTGTAGTTCCACGTGTGCCCTCACTGTGCAGCCCTTGGCTCCTAATACTTAGGGTGGGTTAAATGCACAGGCTGAATTTTGCTACACTATACTGTGTTCGACTGTATGTGATGATGTAATAGTTTTTTTTTTTTTATATCAAGTCCCTCTCGAGTTTACCAATTCAATTCAATTTAAAATATGTGATGAATAGTTGCGTTTAGTATTTACAATGTGTCTACAATTAAGGAAAAAAGGACACAAAACTGAAAAAGGGCAAAGCAGACTCACTTCAGCATTGAGGTCAGGTTTACCGAGCTCTCCGTCTTTGCCTGCAAACAAACAAAAAAAAGAATACAATGAAAACAATTGGTATACGCGGTGAAATGTGACAAGAGTACATGTACGAACTAATAGCACATAATAAAAAAAATCTATAGTGTGTTTTATTATAGCAGGGCAGGCTGCACGTACCAGACTGAAGGTGCCATACTCGGCCCTCAGCAGGTGAGTTAGCAGGCCTGACAGCGTGGTCTGATCCCCCCAGCTCCAGCGGGCTGTGTTGAGGTAGGAGGAGATGGGCAGGTAGACGTACGGCAGAAAGCCAGCGAAGAAACACGCTCCCAGAGACACGAGGCCACGCAAAGTCAGCTCCTGTTGATGTTGTTTGGAGAGAAATGTTCTCAATGTTCTTATATTCTCCAAAATTAAATGTAAAACTGACCCACATTCAAAAAAGCAGCATCCCAAGAAATTCAGATTTTCATTTTCCACCACTTCATATTTAGTATAGAGTATGGCAAGTGCCTACACTATAGATGGGATGGCAACAAGACGGGGAAAACTACGTCTTTAGGTTTCTTAAACACCCATTTAGACTCTGTTCTCAGTGAGCTTGTATAAAAAGAACTTACCCTGAGAGAGTAAAGTCGGTGAAGCACCCAGGGAATGATGAGCAGTACATACAGCACCAGGGTGTGCTGGTTACAGAGCCCCAAGCCACAGCATAGCGCCCCCCAGTGTGCAATCTGACAAGGTCAAGCATTGGAGTACAGCACTGTGAGTTCAATTTGACGTCATCTTAAGGAGGCATCTAAAGAGCGATCAGAGGAAACTCAAAGACGGGTCCACAAAGTGGGTGGAAGAGTTACCTTCTGCCTCTGAGTGGCGTTTTCAGCACAGTGGAAGCTGGCAGTCGAGAAGAAGAGCAGACCAACAAAAAGGTTGTTGAGGGTGAAGACCTCTGCCACCATGGACCACTGCCAGCTCAGCCTGGACACAGCGAAGAGCCCTCCAGCCAGCACGGCTCCGGGGCCGGGGCCCGCCAACCTGACAGAGAGAGAGGAGACGCCTTCATAATTATAAAACAACAAACCACATATATTTAATACCACATACAGTAAGTGGTTCAATGCAAACTGAGTAATCAGACAGCCCAATGTTCAAATAGACCAATCCAAGCCTTACTTGTTCTTTGTCACTTTTAAAGGCTACAGAACTTCAAGTGATTTTTTTTTGTATTTTATTTGATCCAAGTCACACTTTTCTGACACAAAAGGCAAAACAACAAAAGTCAGCAGCTTTATACAATTTTTTTTACTTTTACCGTAACAAAAGCCACCACTTCCCCCAGACTAATTTGGGGACCCATTATAATCTTCCCTTGACTCAAGTTTGCTTCTCGGACAAGACCTTGAAAAACACCCAGTGAATTGGGCCATTCACATATCATGAGAACTCCCTCCCCAGCAGCTGATCTCGAGCAGACTGGCGCAGAAACCACCGTGGTAGAGATAGTACTTTATCCTCAGCTTCTTAAATATAATGTGTGCACAAAAGTTTCCCCTTCCTCCTCTCCTGTACTGTCTCCATCTCCTTTGCGGTAATTGAAGCAAACTTGGGATAATCTGTCATACGCTAAGACCCACCACTTACTAAAATGAGAGACAGAGGGGGAGAGAGAGGGAGAGAGAGAGAGAGAGGCGACAAATGATGGGGAGAAAAGAGAAAATAGTGCAGAGAAGTGTGCGTTAAAGGGGTGAGACAGTGTGCGGGATAAAGGATGAAATATAGAAAAGGGAAGAAAAAAGTTCAAGAAGAGAGAGGGGAAAAAAGAGAAAGGAGAAAAAAAAAAAAAGCAGCCCAGTCCCCGGCATGCTGGCTCTGAAATATGAGCAGGCTCGACAATTAGGGAAGTCAGGCAGTATGGCCCTTTCCGCCATTGTGTGGAGTGGCTTAGAGTCCTCATCAGCCTATCAGCTAACTGACAGGCAGAGAGCTGCTCTATTCAGCACCGCAGATACAAGCTGCAGGCCAAACGGCTGCCAGGTCCCTTATGACCCCACAATCCCTTGCCGGTGACAGCTTCAAGCTCCATAGCAAATTAGGCGCTCTCACATTACAATCGCAGAAGACAGATTCCATTAACGGTATCTGAAATTGAGTAGAGAGCAGGCCCGTTATCAGACCTGACTCATAAGCACCGCCATTAATCACAAGGCATGATACCATTTATACATTTCCAGCTCTCTGCCTGCCGCTGTGATAGTCAGCCACAAAAGGCCTGATGAGACTTAGGCTAGGGGAACAATGGAGCTTTCTGAGGAAAGCGCGGTAAATCAGGAAAAAAGAGGAGAGGGAGAGCGAGAGCAGGGTGGAAAAAAGACTCTTGCTTGCTGACTACTTCCCCTTTTTTCTTGGGTTTTCACTCTCCTTCCCTCCGCTATTTTTCCTCTGTGTTCACTGTAAGGCGAGCTTGGTGAATGAATATGTATATATGTGTGTGTGTGTGTGTGTGTGTGTGCACTTAAAGCGGGGGTGGACTGTGTTGATTGGGCGTCTAGGAGTGGGTCTTAATAAGAGATAGCAGCGTCTTTCTCCCTGCACCGCTCCAGGAATTAGTTGGAACTTGAAGGAAGGATGAAGAGGGATGGGGCAGATGGGGACTTTTGTTGAGGTGCAGAGACCCCCCGCACCCATAATTTTACCTCCCTGCATGACAATTAACCCATCGCTCCCTTACACCTAGCAGGGGGGCTGATTTTTGGGGCGGCACTGGGTGCGCAAAAGTCGTGGGGATGGAGGTTATTACACCGAGCATGTCCCTGCCTCCGAAGCCTTCGTCTGACAGTCAGGAAGCACTCGTCACATCTTCAGAGACACACACAAACATGCACACATACACATTCCTGTTCTTCAACTTCTTTATTCTCCCCAAGTGGCTGACAAATCTCTCTGTTAGAGCCTGTCAGTGTGTAAGAGCCCAGTGATGTGTGTAGAGTGCAGGCTGTAAATGACCTGTCTGTCTGCGCGGGACCACCTGGGTCCCAGTCAGCCTCTCAGCCTCTCCGCAGCTCATTTTTCCAGGCTGCTCCCAGGGCGCGCAGATAAAGCAGGACACATTCTGACACCAGTGTGGCCGTGTTCGCCGTTATCACCACTCAATGCGGTGCAGGATGCTGCTGTGCTGAAATGTTGTGGCTCAGTGACAATGGCCTGGTTGAGACGTGGCAGAAGAATAACATGGCTGACACAACGAGACCATTCTACCCTGAACTGATCCGCCCTGCCAAAAAGTGTCAGTGTCATCACTTGGGTAATTAACCCAATGACAAATAGCATGCATAAGGCCTGGAATGAAGCACAAACTTGGTAATAACGTGAGTTGTTAGAAAAGAAAAAATTTTTGTGGCTAAAAATCATACATAAGGAATGAAAATGGTGAAATGGAAAAAGAAATGGAAAATATTTAATACAAAACAATTTCTGAAAACGGGTTCAAACAGAAAGATCAAAGGTAAATAGAAAACTAATGAATGACAATGATAAAACGGGCTCTGGTAAGCAATGCTCCCTTCAAGGACACAACAAAAGCTCAGCACAATCACTTTGAAGTGTCAAAATGGGACCTGCCTCATTCACCCCTCGGTTCTACAGTACGGGCCAGAGTCGTGCCAGCGCCAGTCGTCTGTGCTAAATAACAGCACACAAAAAGCCTACACCAGCACTCTGCACTATAGAGGCTTTCACAATGGAGCTGGCCAATGGAGGCACTGTCACACACCACCCTGGGGAACAGACAATACCACAGCTGTGCCATCGCGGATCAGCGCCGCACTGTTTCGCTAACCGAGTGGTGGTTTGGGGGGGAAGCGGCGCTGGAAAAGAATCACACATTCCTGAAGAGGGTAGAGAGCCCGAGAGAGGAGGTGGCCTGCTCGGGCTTGAGACAGAGGTTTCCAGCTGGCCCTCGCTGACACCCCAGGGCTCTCCTCTGGCAAGGACACCAGGCAGGGTACTTAGTAGCTGTTATGTGACAGTAAGTGTCTGGTGCACTGCTTTGACATTTCAAAGCCAAGCAGCAATTGATATAGAAATGTAAGCTTTTAAATAATACTTTATGTATATGCGTCACAAAACCAAATGCTAAATAAAATACCAGAAAGTCGGTCAACGTATGGGTTCGGGCTGCGCAATAACGTCTTTCAGTGGGATTGTAGCAATATGATCCTTTTGTGTTTTTATTTTAGCAGCCTGTGAAAACAGATGTGCGACGTCTGTTTTGGTGGCTTGACGTCTAGCTGCCACTAAAAGTCAAAATATCTCGGCCTTTGCTGCTTCTTTATTCTAATTCATCTCTAGAAGTGCGACAATAAATTACTGGAGTGCCCCTTTAATGATTTAAAGCTTATTGTAAAGACTTACAAAATGATACGTTATTAATGCGTTGTGTGTGAAGAGCATGAGAGTGTAACAATTAATTGCCGTGACTAATATGTAGTTTTGCATGAATTTGCCATATCATGATACCTATTTCAAAAAATGGTTTCTTACCAATATAATGATCTTGATTTCATCCATTAAAAAAGCCATCGTTTTATAGATGTATTATGCTTCATTACATAATATTTTGAACTTGTTATAGTTCTATCTGTGTGACATACCCAATGAATGCTTCTACTCGTTTGCATCATGTTGTTTTCATTTTTCAAAATAATTCGGTTTGAAATAATCTTCCTAAAGAACCATCACCAAAATAATACATTATTAATACTGAGGAAAACATAATACATATTATATCCCTCTTTAGGTATTGCCCAGCCCTGATTCTAGTTTATAACTGACTTATAAAACAGTATATTTGAATCTGTGATGCCACAGCCTAATATTCAGCAAGTCACCAAAGCAGCCACTTCCCTGTCTGTCCTGCCTCATCCGCTGTGCGAAGAAGAGGCTGTCTGCTCGAACAGAGAGGAGGGGAAATAAGGGTCCCGGCGTCTCAGACACCCCTCCTCCAGGGGAGAGCTCCAGTGCTCCAAGTGCGTGTAAAATTAATCACCACAATTCTGCTCAAACAATGCAGCCACTGACATGACAATTTCTTCCAGAATGCCATCTTAATCTCCACCCAACACACAAAAAAATTACAGGAAGAGGGGAAAAAAAAACAATTTACAAAAACCCTGTGTTTATGCAATTCACTGAATGCCATTTTTATTGCTGCTTTTTCCAACAGAGTCATTAGGCACACACCAGTGATACATAAATGTTGCTGTATAGATTCCATTAACTAATTCTGGGTGAATTGTAATTGCCGAGTCTGATCCGTCTCCGTGCCTGGTGCCTTATTAAGACTGCCTGTGGTGGGTGAGGAATGTAATATTGACGTCCGAGGCAGACACAATCTCGAGCCCACGGGCGAAAGGAATATTAAACTGGTACTGTATTCTGCTGTCTATCTAGCCCTCCTCCCTCCTCCTCCTTTCCATCCCCATCCCATAACCAGTAATGAGGAAATAACATCTTCATTAGACATCTGTTTAACTGTATTAGAGGATGAGTCCTGGGGGAACCATTGGTCATGCTGAGGATGGGGGGAGTAAAGGAGGTCTGTTGGACTACAATATGACGGATGAGATACAGCAGAAATGGAACAAAAAGGTTCACAGATTTGGGCCTTTTTAAATAGACAAAAGTAAAATTCTCTTCTGCATTTTCAGGAGAAAACAGCAATGGGTGTATTCTCTATTTCCACTTGGGACGAAGATTTTAAAATCGGACCGCAGCGGATGTGAGAGGGAGGGGCAGCTTCGCCACCTGCAGGGAGAGGTGAGAACGTTACCCGACAGAAACTCAGCCGTTTCCGAGAACAAAACAAAACTGGGCAAATGGCTGCGAAACAACGCTCCCCACACACATTGCTCCCGACATGACCCCGACAAGTTACATGCAACCCCACCCCTGTGGAAAAACAACCCACCTGAGCGAGGAGGGACGGCGCCACCGGGACCATATGGTGAAGGTCCTTATAAGGAGCTGGGGATGGCACCACGCCCGCCCCCGGGTCCACTAAGGTATCAGCTGTGCCACATGGGCCAGCTCTTGGTGGGGGAGCCTCTCGCAGGTGTGCATTTTGTTTTCGAGAGCCGCCAGGGAAAGGGGAGACCAGGTACATTTGGTGCGCTTCGACAGCCCCCCGTTATGTAATCGCGTGATCAACCAAAAAGTGCTGATGACTGAGCGTCGCGAGGCTGTTTTGCAGCTCCCGATGGCTGTCGGCGCGCCAACGTGTCTGCTCCGGGTTTCTCAGGATAAGCTCGGGAATGGAGAGAGATTCTTCTCAGGTAGCAGAGATTCAGAGCAGCTTTAGCAGATAAACTGTGAAACGAGAGAGCACCAAATACCGAGCTGTCCGGATTATCCCGCTACGAAGGGCGCATTCCTCCAGAGACTCACGGCTGAGGCCTTTTAGCATTCCTCAGGCAAAAATGTGTCTTTCTGTGAACCTCCCGAGTGCAATCGATAGTAATTATCGTTACGTCCGCCATCCTCAAAGGCTTGTCAGGCCATGGTGTGAAAACATAACAAGACATGCAATTTGGCCATCAAACCATATGATCAAGCCAAGAGAACTGTAATTGACAAATCAAAGGGAGGCTAAGTGCTACATTTAAACTTATGCAAGAGAGAGAGAAGTGGCTTCCAAGCCTATCAACTTACATTCCCCCACATTAAACACGGCAATCTGGCCGACTAATTTAAATTGATACATCAAAGGCTTGCCATGTTGGGTATGCTCCAGATGAATTTCAAGGTCTTACAATTTACTATTTGAGAGAACTGCCTTCAAGTACCCGTATTAACTTCAATACATTTTGCCATCTGAAAATAATCACACAAAGCAATGATTTGTTTGCGGGGGGGGGGGGGGGGGGGGGGGGGTCTACTTCTCAGCTGAGGCAAACCTAAAAATAAGTTTATGCGGGCCTCATAGGGACAAAAACAACAAAATATAGATCAGAACTTAATTGTGTCGGGAAAAGACAGCAAACAGGCATCACTGCGAGGACAGAGAAGGTACGAACGGGTGTCAACTAGTCAGTTTTTGGCATTTCATCTGAGGGACAGGCCTGGCCAGAGGATCCCAGCAGGGATGTGGCATGGAATCTATGCCAGTCGTCTGGGTAAGGTCAAAGCACCCAATGCCCTCTGTGCCAGAACCGAGAGGGAGGTCTTGACCATCCGGAAACCCCACTCTTTCGCCCTCTTCATCTTTTGCCCTCTCCAGTAACCCCTCACCAGGCAGAGTCTGCCAGCTGATCCACAGCCACAAGCTCATCCCAAACTAGGCCCTGAGCAGATAATGACTAAAACCTTTTATGCTTATTTTTCAAATTGAAAGCTTAGATTATGCGTTCATACTTAAGAGCTTACACGGTGTGACTGTGTACTCTGGCTGAAGTCCTCACTACCCATCATCCCTTTTTTGAGTAGTGGGTGGGGTTGGAGGTCCTCATAATGACTTTTTACTTGACCACAATCCAAAATTGGATCTAAATCCCCGGAGATTACAAACAGGGCTGCAGTTAACATGCACTCTGTGAGCCAAATATCACCCAGACTGCATGGATATTTTCTGGCCTCAAAAGAACTATCTGTAAACGTCTGGCCAAGAACAGAGTCCAATCCACCAATTGACTGGTAACTCATCAAATGTATTAAGACTAAGGGGGGGGCAGTACAGATACAAAGGCAAAAAGCCCAAAAGAAGCACCGTGTTCCTTCCCTTTCTTGCCGTCCACTCTTCGTTATGTTCCTGTACTGTCCTCGGAAGAGCGGTTGAAGCTGGCAAGTTTTGATTCACCTCTGAGAAGCAGTAAGGCCCTCGTCTTACTGCTTCTCAAAGATGAAAAGACTGATGCAGTCTGGGCTTCGGGCCAGTCCCCTGGGGAGCCCTGCCCTAGTGCAGCAGGGCTGACCCTGAACCCTGACCTACTCCGGACCACCTGCCCCCTAGCAAACACTGGCCAAGCACACAGGAAGTGTAGGCCCAGTGCTGAGCTCCATTTTCACCTGCTCCCCCCCCCCCCCAACCACCACAACTGGGTCCTCACAGCCTGCCAAGATGTACAGCAGGACACAATTACATCACATTCAACAATTCCTATTCTGGAAGAGTAAATTACAAGTATATGACATGCTTGGAAATGCCCCAGTATGCATAAACGGTGACAAAAAGGAAAAATGTTGACACTAAGCTGCCACCAACAATGCGATGTGGAAAATGACTAAGATCAGCAAAAGGGTGATGTAAGGTAGTCCAGCCAAACCATGGGAGATAAACACACACACACACACAAAGAGGGAAGGGGTAAAATACTCCTTACATGACAGGGTCAGCAGCAGGCGAAGCTGCAGGGTGGTAGATAGATGGCAATGCAGAGACCGTAAACTGTGCTCATGACTGAGCAAGGGGAGAGGTGGTTGAAGAGAGGAGAGAGGGAGGAGCAGAGTTAGGGATCCAGGAGGCAAGAAGGGGGAGATAAGAAATCGTGCCATGTCAGGATTGGGAGCATGCTGGGCATTGGGAGGGGGGGGGGGAGGCAGTAGAACAGGGACGCCGGGGTGGGGGTTGGAGGGCACGATAATTGCGATATACATACACACACACGCACGCTCACAATGGGTGGCTGATGGGTAAACAGGCAGGGCAGGGTGGTGGGAGGGAGGAGTGCGGCTGGGCTCTGCTCCTGAATACTGAACAGAGGATCAGGGGCGACGCCGTCAGGACCCAAAAATACCACGCTCTGTTCCAGACAGCATCAAGATGCAGAACGCCAGTGAGGGAATGTTTGAAGACCCCCCCCCCCCCTCCACTCAAGAAATGTCTTCTTTTCATTGCAACTTCCGTTGGATGTTTGACTTTTGCTGTACAGATCGACGCATGTGCAGAGTTTGTCGCTAGACGCCTGCTGCCAGATTCCTCTGCTGAAGGGGTGAAAGCTTCTCCGTGCTTTCCCCAAAATCTAAATTTGAGACATACACACACAAGCTTGTGACATCACAGCTTGTGTAGATGCCAATTATGAGAGAGAGAGTCAGGACCACTTAAAATGGCCTGTCGGGGCAGTGTTTTTACTGACGCACATTGATTTAAAAAAGCAGAGGAATAACACAAATACGACAACAAATTGTGGGAAATGACATTGGAAATGTATATTTTACGTGCCTACCTGCAGACTGTAATGCAGAGGGTACCACAAGCTGCAGCCCCCAGCAGGCTACTCATCAGGTTGACACTGTGGGCTGGAGAGAGTGAGGGCAGAAGACACATAGCCAGGCGAGCAAGTAGGGTAAAGACGGGGTATCCTGGAGGATGGGCCACCTAAGAACAAAACGACAAAGTATGAGATTTAAATCCCACGATGCCATGAGAGATACAGTCACAGCGAGGTATAATGCCTCACTTAAGATGCACTTGTGTGGATAACAGGCTAAGATGGCAAAAGTGCAGATGTTGTACCTTATTCTGAAAAGATATGGGAGGAATGAAAAGAACTGGAGAAAAAGGAAGGATACAAAAGCCAGAATGACAACATAGGAGGTGAAGCAGTAAGGATGCGTTAACTTCTGCCCTCGGTAGATGCCAGTAGTGGTGTGTGCTGTAGAGCTGCAGTCATAGAAAAGCAAGACACATCCCTTAAGGCCTGACAACAAACGGCCTGCTATGACACCAGAGCCCTTGTCTCCCTCTCTTTCTACATCTTCTCACTTCTCTTTCTCTGGCCTTCTTCCCAAGGACAGTGCAGCTCCCTGGAGCCCGCGGCACAGCACGTGGTGCTCGCCAGCCCCAGCCCCCCAAAACCACCTCCAAGCCGCAGTCATTCTCGCCTGGGGGATCTCGGCAATCACAGCAATTAGCCGCTAAGTCTCCTCCACCCAGATAAGGGCTCAGTCATTAAACACAGACTCATTCCCTGGCACTGATAACACGAGCCATGCAGGCAGGGAGAAGGGGGCAGCTCTTCAAATGAGAAAAAAAAAGAGCTGAAAGGTGAGAGCGCTACCGCCTCCCTGGTCACCTCAGACAAAGCGAAAGGCTCCATGGCGGCATTCAAACATAGAAACAACTTCACCCAAATCAGAGGGATGGGCATGTAGGTCAGAAGAAGTCAGGTGGGCAAAAGAGAATAACTCGTGTACAGAATGAAAGATAGAAATAAGGATAGCAGACAGCTTGGTGAACTACGTGTTGGTGTCAGACAGGTAGGTAACATCAGTTAAGAGGAGGGACTGTGTGGCCAACAGGGATGGACAGACATGCAGCGAAAGCACAGCTGGGGGACGGAGGCCACGGGGAGCATGGGGAAGCAGAACTCTGGAGCTCTCGGGATCAGTAGGGGGGGGGGGGGGCAGCAGCCTGGGGCCCGGGGACGAACTGCGAGGCCCTGGGGAGGCCTGAAAGGCAGACAGGCAGGCCACACGGACTGCAGCACTAACGGCAGGATTACTGGCATAGTGACACCGACACAGCCTCCCTAAAAGGATCACAGCAGCGTAATAAACTTTATTAAATAATAAAACTTATTATAACTGTTAACCCGATTTAGTTCATTCTTCGCGGCTTACACACACACACAAAAAAGAGGGGTGGATATAATAAGCCTTATACCGTACATAAGGCAAAGCCTACAAAAGCCATCGCCTTACCATTGACTTTAATTGGATTTGAAAAACGGGTTGCAAATTATAGCATTCTCTACATGCAACTTAGTAAAATAAGTGTATAGAAAAGAAGGGGAAAACCTGTGGACTGAAAGTAAATTAATCTGCTTTCTGCCCATGCTTAATTAAACTTCCTTAATGCGTATAAGAGTTAATGAGTGAATTGATTAAACAATACAGCTAATACTTACCCCCAGCTCACAGGCAGTGGTGATCAGCTCTCCTGTGGAAGAGAATAGGGGAGGAAATTAATGTAAACCCAATAATTATTATTAACAGACAAGTCTGCTCCCAAAGTTTTCCCAAATCAAATACTTGCACTGGGGTTTTGCATTAATTTGCCAGGATCAAAACCTACAAATCTTCCCAGTGTGACATTTCCTAAGCGGCACGCTCATTCTCTTCATCTCTCGCTTCTCCCCTGATGCCTCCCTCCCCGCCTCTCCAGCACACACACACACACACACACACACACACACACACACACACAAACCATTAGACTCCCTCGCCAATGCTCTGTCACACAAAGACACACATATGCTGATGTGAAAATAATGCTTCCAGTCCCATCCTCCCCATGCATCAGGGTCCTTTCCCTTCCTCTTTCTTCTGCTGCTCTATGTGCCGCTCTCTCTCGCTCCCACACTCCCAATGCCTCACTGTCTCCTTTAGTCCGTCGGGCACAAACAGAAAGGCAACGTTGGTGACAGTCACAGAATGAGGTAAGCTGTAAAAAAAAAATAAGAGCCGGTTGCACAATTTTTTGACAAGCTCTGTGTGAGGCGCGGCACAAAGTGAAAAGAAAACCCCTAAAAGCTATTTGAGGAAGCTTTAATGTATCTGGGCACAAACCCATTTGTGCCAGAATACACCCGGAGCGTTTCAAATTATACTGATTTCTCACCCAATGTTTGCATCTCCCACTCATGGAAATTGAAATTTGGTTCAGATTAAATGACATTGATAATTGTTTGGGTTCAGGACAGCTCCCTCTACTGGTACGAGATGGGTACTCATCATCTCCTCCATCCAGTACAGCCAATTAAGCAGTGGCCTTGTTTCCCACATCAGCACTGCTGGGATATAGTCAGTCTATTCCCAGCATACAAGCTGCGAATAAGACGCAGAGTAAATGAATACATAGTTGCATTAAAAAGGTAAAAGTGTTTTTAATGAGTTTTTAACCAAACATTACAAACAGCAACAGAGTAGAAGCGTTCAAAATAAACATGTGAAGAGCGAAGACGCGAGCCCTGATGCAGCACCAACCCTTACAGAACAGAACGGCTGAGTTTCAGACGGCATTGGCTGCTTCACGTATTTTGCAGCCTTGCCGATACAGTGAATTATTATGCCTACATTTCTGCCACACGAGGAGCCCCGACTCTTATCACTCTAATGGACCATGAAGTCAGAACTCCTGCACCTGCACAGCTTAAATGTTTTCCCAGCTCCATTTCACCTGGCATGAGCCGCCAGCGAGCTACCCGCCATCATTTTACATCGCACTTTTCTCATCCCTCATCAGTTTCTCATTTCACTTATTTTCCCCTCAGTCGTGGCACACTTTTACGCCATTCAACACAGGGAAAACTCAAACTAACACTGAGCCAAAACATCCATCTCGGTGCCACAGAGATGCAGTTCTGCAGCCCCAATACTGAAACGGGAAAATATTGACTCGACGGGGTAGCGGCATGGGTGCCAAGAGTCTTTGTGATAGTGGAGCATGGGCACCCACACCAGTCTTCCCATAATCCCCATCATTTCCACACTCCACATTCCTAGACAACAGCGTACCCTCGGGGCTGCTGCTCAAGCCTCTCCAGGGCACATCACACCTAAAGAGATTAGGACACAGAGACGGAGACCTGGAGAATTCAGAAGGGTGTTCAGCTGGCACTATCAGAGCGGGCATCCTGCATGGTCCCTAAACACTGTGGAGAAGGGGCTGGCCGTTTTTTCAAAGGCCCCGTTTGCAAGGCGGCAGCACAACCAGCAGGGCTACTCCGCGCTCCAATTGCCTGCTCTCTCCTCGCTCATATCTGGCCGAGCTTTTCACACGCTTTCATTCTGCGGAATGAGCATTCCCCTCCACAGCGGCTTGTATGCCAGAGCAGCGCAAACCTAACAAGCACAGCCTTCATGCCCTCAAGTCCACATTTACAAGTTTGTAACCTTGCTATCACTTCTAAACACTGTTTGTAATTGTGCGAGGCGGTCCTTCATAAACTGCATTACAAGAATGTTGTAGAATGTGTTGGCCTACAACACAGGACGGTACTGAGTGAAATACATGTGGGACCACCGTTAAGGCTGGTTACGGACGAGAGCAAATGAAATGTATGCACACACACATGATATCAAATGGAAACAAATGGAAACACGTTGTTTATACGTCAAGGGCTGTCAACAATACTTTGTCATTACAAATAATGCTCTACTATTGTTTTCTGCTTGCGGGGAAGTTGTTTAAAGAATAGTTTTTGCAAATATGTAAAAGGAACAACATTTTGACTGTGAAAGACACATGTTTGATTTCAGTGCGGGAGACTGATATTAGGTGTGGGTTAAATGGTCAAAGTTAATATTGTGATAATTATCAAGGCATGAACTCTGTTTATCCTGACATCAGAGCATGATTAAAACATTTTTAGATTTCAAAGACACCGTCCCCTCACAACCTTTCATTCAAAAGTAACACTGAATTCCTTCTAAAAGCGTTATCTACATTTTAAGACTCTTTAAAAACTCATCTTTATAATTGAATATATAAACTCAGTTGCCCCACCAGGGCAGACAATTCATCAAGAATACACTTATTTTTCTTTAATGTTTGCACAGCAGGCATTATCTCAAATGTATTTACTCTTCATTGAATTCTGCCTTCAACATTCATTTAATAGCATTTAGTAGATTGAGAAAACAATGCTGGTATGTTTTTGAATCTTAAGTTATTAGCTAATGATGTTGAGAGCTTTCTAATATGTCTCACGTTTCAATCATATGTGTATTTCAAAATCAATGTATTAGTGTGTTTATGTATGTTGTTTTGAAGGCAAGCCCTTTGATTCTCATATTGGCAAAAGTGTGGCTTTGTACCTGCAGCACCACGGACAGCACCCGTTTAGCTGCAGCAGCTGTCGTTACAACAACGCGCCACGCGATTGGCTGGCTGGCAACACAACAAAGCCACGTGACCAGAGGAGCACGAGCTAGCTGGCTAGCACCAACCTGAGTCTCCACCGGGGACCGTCCTCTGCACACGGGGCACATAGAGAGCGGTGACTAAAGCAGCCGTCGTGCCCGTCAGTATCCAGCTTGTCCTGGGCTCCGCAGACATGTTGAATAGCGGTAGTGTTCAAACAACTGCTAATGTCGGCTATCTAGACGGCTTGATACCGTTAGCACATAGCGTTAGCATCATCCTCTGTATGGTTAGCATCGATACAATTAGGCTGCTGGGGGCTGTAAAAACAACTGTCCGCTACCAGCTACTTCAACACCGACATTAGTCGAGAGCTGAGGTTACAGTAACATGAAGTACGGTACGCAAAGTAAAGACCTGACTTAACTTTACGGTTTTAAGTGTGGCGGCTTAACAGTTAACGTTAGGTAAAATGAAAGTCTTCTGTTCCCCGGGAAGAAGCGGCTCAATTCACGCCAGTGACATAAACTCGCGATACTACCTGACGCAGTCATAGAAGTAGTGATATTTTACAACATTATGTTTATGTTCGTTGCAGTGGTTGAAGACGAGTGTTTGTTCAACGGTCTCAAACCTGACTGAATGGCACAGCCCTACTCCTTTCATATTTAATGTAAGGCTAATGTTCTGTTGTTGTAGATGCAGTCAAAACCATTTACTTTCAGTGGACTGTGGTGCTGTCGAAGAATCGGGTGTATGATGCTCAATGCGATACAAGGGGTTCGATAAAGGGGGCCAGCTTAAGAGTGTTGACATTCCAGGTAAACCCAAACTCAAACATAGATGCCTGTCTCACCCGATTTGGATTTGGCGATTTTGAGCCTTTAAAAAAAAAAGCTCCACGTCATATGTAGCCCTCCGGAAACTCCTGGGAGTATAAGTATGAGGGATGGATTTGTCTGAAATTGCTAATAGTTGTTTTATTATTACCAGTCTTTTCTAAAAGGGAAGAAAAGGCATTTATTGTGTGGAACACTTTGATACTCCTTTAACACTTTACATCACAACCTTGTGATAAGAGTAATACTACTTAATTTAAAACACTATCCTACTACAGCTGTTACTTTATCTGCAAATACACAATTAATTGTTGCAGGAAAGCGGTAGATTATAAGTGAAACAAGATACATGCACCCATAAATGTCTCACAAGTGTCCATATTTCACAGGTTGAAGGGTGACTGTAATAAAGAAATTGCCCTGTTGAACTGATAATAATCCCAGCCCAGCATAAATGAGTCTGATCCCTCAGTAAATTGAGCCCTTGGTGAGGTGGAGTGGTGTCAGCACCTAGCCAACTCTCAGATGGCTCTCTAATCCTCGCTTCCCTCTCACCACCACCCTCATCGTCTAATCAGTCTTGAACACACACACATAACGCTCACACCCATCTGACACACACACACACACAAACGCACCCGAGTACTCACCCTTCCTCACACTCGGGCTCAGCCATCTCTTCAGTGTGATGTCACTACTAATCCACGCTTGGTTATCCGCCGGGCTGCAGTGCTGCCAGAGGGATATAGGGAGGAGATGGAGTGAATTTGGGGAGGTGGTGGTGGAGGGGAGAGGGGGGGGGGGGGGGGGGGCGTCATAAAGTTTTCTTGCTAAAACCACCGCTTCCATTAGCCCCCCCCACCACAACCAAAGTCTTGCACCCAGCCAAACTGAATAGCATATGCACTGACAAAGGCTCAATAGAGTGTTAATATGAACACATATTACAGCTCTGATAGGAAAGATAAAACACAGCTGTGGCGCCAGTATATTCACAGAGGCCTGTAGCTCCCATTCGAGGCACAGAGGAATCATTAGAGAGTCTGCTGGATTAAGCACATCCTCCGCCCCCCCCCCCTCTCTACCACATGCATCCACAAAATGCGAGGCCTTTTTATTGACAGCTTGTCCAAAAAGAGGAATTACCCACATGGTTGAGGCCCTCGTTCCATATGGCACCAGGCTATTAACAAACATTAGTTGACTGTAATAGTGGTGGTATTAAATTCATTTTTTTTTCTACGTGAGGTGTGTGTGTGTGTGTGTGTGTGTGTGTGTGTGTGTGTGTGTGTGTGTGTGGTGCTAGAGTGCATGAACACACACTCAATGTGTGCCAGTGTGTGTGATTAGAGACTTCTAATGTTCCAGCTCTGGGGATTTGTAGCATGAGATAAGAAAGGGCATTAATGGTGAATTGTGACGGTCCAACAGAGCAAAACTGTTGTTTGAAATGTGCGTAGGTTTCCTTTGCTGAATCGTTTTTTTACCCTAACAATCTACATACTGTCTCACATAGAAAGGCATCTGATTTTGTAGCTCAGCGCCCCACAAAAACACACAGGAAAGCCATGCATGAGCAAGTGGCTTACGAGAACCAGTGAGTGAAATTCAATCTATTTGATTTTCTATTTTCCTCACTTACCACATATCTGTTTTAATCTTACCTTAAGCATCCTTGAAATGAGTTGTAATCCAGTTAAGCCCTTTTGAATCTGCTTCACAGCCATATTACACCTATTCATAGCACCATAAACATTCACACTGCCAAACAGTAGCTCACTGAGTGACAAAATTCACATACTGTAGATGTTAAAAGATCAAGCACTGGTGTTTGCTTTCTTGCAGGCACTGCAAAAAGAAACGGTGTTTAGTCGACGTTCCCCAGGTTAAAAAGGTTAAAACAATAAGCAATATCACAACACATAGATTTTAGGCGCAATACGATCCTGTAGACAGTTTGTCAAGTCACTCTGGAGAATCACTGCTTCCTGTCATGCAAAACTGTCACCCTCTCCTTTTACTCAGAAGACCATGAAGCAATATTCTGGGCATAAACTGCCACGCGAAAGCTAAAAGACACATGACAAGTGTTTGTATTAATATTCCAAACCTTGGATCAAATGCTGGGCCGACAAAAATCAACAAAACAAGTCAATTTTCCTCCATTTTCTCCAGTGAATACGTCTTCAGAGGGATTAATTCTCCTCTGTGATCCTGTTCTCATTACAAGAAGCAGGGAAGTCAAACACACGTAATAACAGGGCTGACTGCTGTTCCTTTGTAACATGTGGCTACCTAAATGATCCTAAATAAGATAGATGACAAGGATAAAGCAAATCATAATCGGCATTTTGCACAATGGAACATAATAGTCTGAAGAGAACAAGGGACAACATACAGAGCTCCTGTTTCCATCGCCTGGAGCAGCACACCTAGTCGAGAGCAATTAAAATGAGAGGATTCAATTTTGTCAAACACCGGGAACCTAAGATAAATCTTGTATCTCATTTTCCAGCGGAGGACACCGCCTCACGCCGGTGCTATCATGTTTGTTATGGTATTTTGAAGAAACAGCTGGCTACTGACAGAGTTGGTAAAACAACCCCCTTCCCCCAAATGATGCTAATCCCAATCATTTCGAGACCCAGGGGTGAGAGAGAGAGAGAGAGGGAGAGTCGGGTGAGACTGGGAATAAATTTGATTTCAGACTGAAAATGTAGACAGAGCAGGAGGGGGAGCAAGACAGCATGGTTTCCATGTGGGAGAAATCCACTTACTTGAACTGATAAAGACTTAATCAACACATGACTCTGCAATTACTCCATAATTAAAGTAATTTGTCCCCTTGTTTGGATGAGACGCCCCATGCCTCTGTAAGAGCACATGAGAGGAAGAGGGCATCAGAGGCTCAAAGAGGTACACTCGTAATGTTTGAATTCAATGCTTGATTTTCCAAACCTGTATTTCCCCCCCTCATATGTTCTAATAAAATATTTGTTCCAGCTCCTCTTCAGCCTGTGTTTATTTGCCTTTTATTTGACAACTCATTTGTTATTCATCGAGAAAGTAATAAGCTGAGTAGGCTGAGTACAAAGTATCATCAAGAGCCACATGAAATAGTAAATAGGCCCGATATAATCATAATCCTCTTCAAACTGCACTGCATACAGCTTCGATTGTGTAATGTTGGCGCTACAAAGCTTGCTGGAAAGCTGAAAAAAATACCTCCGAAAAAGTGATGCTTTAGTTTGACGAGATCAAATTGCATGAATCAAAAGTGAGATTCAGAGAGATGTGTGAGGTGTTTGACCTTGGGCATGAATAAAGAAGCGTCCAATACACTCCACCACGGCAGTCCAATTTATCGGGAGATTTTTTTAACTATACTAAAAACCAGGGCGAGCAATGTGTCTTGTGTTTGCTTCTAAAGGGTTGTTACTTAATTTAAATGAGGGGAAGAGCTCTAGCTCTTATTTACAGATGATGATCTGCATATAATTTGCCTCAGTTGCATGCTGGGTAATTGGGGTAAACATCGCAGCCTTCAACTTGCCATCTAAGGTGTCTTGCTGATAACTTGGCTCACAGCCCGCAGACACCTGTGGCATTTCACATGTTAGGTCTCAGGACAAGGAAACACATAGAACTAAGGCCCAACTCTTTAATTAAAACGGACAATTGAAGGTATCCTCTGGTATTTCACAGCTGATGTTGCACATTATTATCTAATCTATATTGCTGGCTGTTGTCAGAAAAACCTAAATATATTTTTTAAATGCTTACCCAAGAAAAATGCTTGATCACTATTTCAAATTTTGCTGTTGAAATGTTTTCTTAAATGCAAGTCTGACAGAATGTTCTCATCTCATAGAGCAGACTGGAGTCTGAGATTAAAACAGCAGTATTGGGGTAACTGGACTAGATAGTCTAATAAAAGATGGGAAACGTAGGATTCAGCGTATTTTACCCATCCTATAGGAACTATACGTTTTTCCAGCTTTTATTTTTTCTCTCCCTTGTGGGTTCCTTGACTTTATGAAATTGCAATACTAAAATGCTGGAGTATCCCTTTAATATCACAATTGTATTCACTGTATTGAATTCAATTTTCAGGCTAAATAATAATGAATGTGTGTGTGTTACTTATCCAAAGAGGAACTTTTTAGTAAAAATAGGATGCAGCTGAAAATAATGATCCTGTAAAATTGAGATGTGTGGCTGTGAAAAGTGTTAAAAGTTAATTAGGCTTAAAGAGGTTATGATAGAAGCATTGAGATGTTTGTCTGTGCTATTCCTGACCAGCGTCAGTATAGCACATGAACCTTACTTCCTCATCCAGGAAGCTGGTTCAAGAAAAAAATATTGTATCATTCCACTTTATTTGCATAACCCTGCCCTGCTTAAGGCAGGGGAGTCACCGAGTGATCTCAAAATTAGCATGCTGTCACCTTCAGAGTCTCTTCTGTCATTCAGAAAAACAGGCAAGTGTGCAGACATGAACCCATCTCACATCTACTGCAGCAATGTTAATTAGGAAGCATGGCATCCCACAGCTCCATTCCTCTCCAAACGCCTAACTGACATGTTATGTATTTAAATCCCTTTCATGTGCCCTTATTATAGAGGAGATGAAGTCACATGCGAATGATGGAAAATGTCATCATCATCGCCGTGCAGTATTTTTGCATGCACATAAAAATAAAAGCTACATTACTCACTACTGTGCATATTTGTCAGCCATGTCTTATGTGCGATGCCAGGATTTGAATCTAGCATAAATCTAAGAACAGTAATTAATTAAAAATGTATATATGTAGAAAAACGAGGACGCATTGGATGTTGAAGATGAATCAGTAAATGTCGAACTATAAATGCATAGCCTACATATCTCCTGTGGTAGCGTAATTATTGTCAGGCATCTATGGCCATGCACATTTAGTCAGTTCATTTTCTCTTGCTTCAAATGTATTTATACTGAGTATATTTCATCATTAACATCAAACTTCCATTTCTTTGCTCTGTGTTTTCGGCTATTCAATGCCGCGGGCTCAGTGGTTTGGTGGGCATATAGTGCCCACCTCTCTATTGCTGAGGAAATAGTGCCCTCCTGTGGCGTCACAGGGAGACTACACTCAGCACTGAACACCAGCGAAGGTTGCTCATGCACTCATTCCCTCTGGTAAATATTAAGATGAAGCTGATAAGATGCAACGTGAAGTGCGAATAAAACAGACTTCAAGAAAAATGTGTCGCTTATCTCACAAAATACTGGGTTTGATAGAGCTATCGAAATAAAAGAGCCATTTTGGCAACCAAGATAGCGGGGAAATGCTCACGCTGAGGAGTGATGAAACACATATGTAACTGTGATTAAACATCACCGCTATGTTGTGCGTACACAGCTGAAGACATCTGCAGTTCAAAAGGCAGAGGCCTCACAAAAGTAGCTCCGTCAACTGCACATGCCTTTCATAAGCCACTGAATCACTGGCACATCCATACCGCACCAGACCGTCAGCCTAAAATCAGAAGCAACTCACTTTAAGACATTTAAAAACACTTTTATTCTTTGCAAAGGAGGCATTGGGAGCATCAGTGTGTTCTATGGCTTGTGTACAGACAAAATCATGGAACAAGCCCTTGGGTGAACCGAGAGCCCCACCCATGTTTACCAAGGAGGAATGTTTGGGGCCGCTACTCTGCAGCTGTTACAGAACATGGTCTTAAGCGGTGGGCACAGTGTTTGAGCTGAACGTGTTGGAGAGGAATGCTACTGTACAATATGGGGCTTAGTACTTGACCCTGCTCGGAAGTTACATCAAAATCAGAAACGCTCTGTGGTGCGAGTGAAGCATAATGCTGCGGATAGGTATGTTTCTTTTAAGAAGGAGCCAACAAGGACAAATCCCCCAGCAGCCCACCACTGCTATTGTGATCATGTGGTGTTTTTTTTTTTTTTTTTTGTGTGTGAAGCCCTTAATCAAGGTGGTTTCCGCCCCTCTCTCAGTTCCATTCATCCTTAATGCAACCTGAAGAACATTTGAATGCTCTAATAGCAACGCCACCCTCAACATCTCATAATGTTAACGCTCAGTATTGTACTTGATGTACAAGAGGCAGAATGAATGCCTCCAACTACACTCTGCATATGGGCACAGTCTGGTAAGCTAACATCACAGAAGAATGCACGATTCGTCCCAGATTCTTCAGTTTCAATTGATCTGCTACTTGGTTTTTGGACAACTTGACTCATCCACACACAATGGAATTTACCAAATTTGGCACGGTGTGTGATAATATCATTATTCCCTTGGAGCTGGTTGCGAGCAGCTGAACAGCCTCGACTATAATCCAGAGCTGTCAACATTCCACCGTAGCAGCAGTTTGGGTTTAGGATTGTTTACAGAAACACTCTGGATCGGAGAGAGTGGTCGTTACATCTTGCATGTGGAGGGGAAGGAAAAAAAAACAAAAAGAAAACAGCTCCTCCTTATATTTGGTATAATCTCTGGATGCTGCTGAGACTGTGCCCAGGTTTAACAGCGTACAAATCATTGGATCAGACCCAGCATGGGATAAAGCTAACAACAGTGCAGATTGAATACAGTACGTGTGTGGGGCACGGCTAGCTAGCAAGCGAGCGAGCGAGCAGGTGCGACTGATGCATACGGTCGTACGGCTCTAATCTTTCACTGCCAATAGGCCTCGCCTGTAGCTGTAACAGCACAGCCATTGAGAAAGTTAGTTGCGTGATTAAAGTACCACCAGTGAGGAGAGTCGATGTATTTCAGTACATTCATTGTCAAAGCCTGCGAGGTTGGTTTGCTTCCTGTTCTCTCTGGTAGTGTTTTGGATGGTGGGCGAGATCATAGAAAGGGGATCGGGGTGAAATTTAAACAAACAAAGCCCAACGGGAGTCCAACCCACATACACACTCACACATGCACACACTCGCAAACATTCTCACACACACACACGTTATTTATGCAGGAGAAAAATATATTAACATTTGCATTACAAAACAGTACATGGGCCTCAGTGTAGTAAAATACCTCTTCTGTCAGATACAAACGTGTTGAAGAATCCATGTGGGCTGTCATTTCTATATGTCTTATGTATGCAAAACTATCTCTCCCTTTGCCATCTTCTCTCATTTATTAAAAATATTCCCACCGTTTAATGGGATTTGAGGCACTGGATTATATCTCTGTACATTAAGTCCTTAAAGTTTGTTTAGCAAACGGAAGCGCAAATCTGGAGAACTACATGACCTAGATGCCATTAGGGGGTTCAGGGCCGACGGGGCAATGGGGAGCACTTAACTAGTTTGCCATTAGACCCAAAGTTTCTCTTGGCTTTTCTCCCAGCCAACAGTCCAGCTGTCTGGCTCTGTAAAAACTTTAAATCATTCTCAATTTATTCCTTCAACAACCTGAATTCTCCAGCCCTCGGACGGAGAACCAGCAGTCGTTGTACTTTAAAACAGCTGAAACAGTATTTCATTTTGGAGGAGCAAGGCATCTGTGGTCCAGTGTGCTTCACGTCTCTGTATCCCACAGTGGCCGTCCAAATAGCCACACAAGGGCCCTGCACAAGCTGTAGTGGCTCTCTGTTGTGCAGAATCCACAGTATATGACCGGAACGTGAGAAGACTTACTTCTTCCCACAGCTGGCTTACATGAACAAAAGAAAGCACAAAATAATCGGAACAGTTTCACAGCATGTTGGCATTCCTGTCTAATCTTCTCTGCCGGAGCAGGACCCTATGGCTCAGTCCACCGGGCCCTGGAAGATTAGCTTGGACCAGCCCTGAGTGAGGCCGAGCTGGGTGGCACAGAAGGGGCAGGCGGCGTGGAAGGCGTGGGTGCCGTGGGGCAGAGGGATCTCGGCCCAGTACTTGACCGACTTCTCCGAACACACGTGTCCGCACGGCACGAAGGCGTGAGTGGGAGCGCCCGTGTCCACGTAGAAGGCCGGCTCACAGCCCAGCCACAGCGGCACGTAGGGCCCGACCACCCGGCACATGGGACACTCTCGCTGAGCGCTGGCCTCCTGCTCCGAGCGGTGGCCCCAGTTGTGGTGGCCGTGAACGTGGCCACAGGCCAGGTAGACCCACGGCTGCTTGTCCTCCAGGGAGGAGAGGGCGCGGCTGCGTTGCATGCTGGGGAAGGCGAGCGTGTTGAGGCCCACGGGGCACTGCGGGCGCCCTGCGTTGATCTCCTGCCTGAGAGCCTCCAGGTGCTTTTGGGTGGGAGTGTGAAAGAGGCCTTCTGCAGTACGCCACAGCAACGTGGCTCCGCACAGATCCACCAGGGAGCCGTCCTGCAGTATATTATTCTCATGCTCCACCTGCAGACGCACATTTAGTTTCTGAGAGAACGCTTTGGACATGCATGCAACCGTCACAGACATATTTGTGCATTGAGAAACATCTGCCTGATCCTGCATCTGCTCCACTTAAGTCACAGTGACACTTCTGCTGTGTACGTGTATAGCGCATGTATGAAGCTACTGACCAGTTTGCCCGGGGTCTGTGCTGAGCGGGTCTCTCTCAGTGTGTAAACATCCCCACAAACAGAGATCTCTCTCCATACGCCCGGCTTTGACTCCTCCGTGAACCCGCCCCTCGGGTGCATTACCAGCACACCATTGGTTGTTAGTCCGTCCATGTGACCGTCGGGGTTCTTCCATTTTGCGGCTTTTTCCTGCAGGCGAGACGGAGGACAGATGAAAGTGAAACAGTGACAGGAATTTGTTTATCTGATCAGAACTCGGCTAGAACTAGAAACAAACTGGACATCCAGCCCATCCATTAGGACAGCAGTGCAAGTAAAACTGGTAATTACCCCGAGGAAGATGTTTTTGGAAGAATCAAACCCAGCTGCGTAGATGCGAGCAGTGAAAGGCGGGTTACGCTCGCAGACAACTCGGCACGCAAAGCGGGAGATGGTGCTTTGTGTGATGGGAGTCTCCTCTCCCTCCTGGACTCCTGCTATTGTGTCAGTCACCACAAAGTCTATGGGACTCTCAGTGGAACGCCCAATCTACAAAGCAACACAGAAACCAATACATTTCATGCTATATTATTATATTGTTGCATGTGATATCAGACACCCCCCCCCCCCCCCCTGAAGACAATGTCCAAACGGTTCTTAAACTGGAGGTGAAAATAAGCATTTCCTCATTTCTAACATCTAAAAGTGTAGCTTGTATCTTAGTTTCCACTCCTCTGCTGCTTGACTATTTATTCAGCGTTGTTTAAAGACACATGGACACAAAACAGAGCTGAATGTGAAGCACGTGTCTGCAGTGCTGACTTCCCCCTGGTCATCATCTCCTCGCTGTACATTCAGATTAAAACAGAAGAGTGGACAGTACACATGCACAATCTGGAGCAGTGTTAAGTTCAGGAAGGGAGATATTTTAAGGCGTAGCTGCAAATATTGTTAATTAAACGTCAATCACACTATTACTCAATCGACAGAGAAGCCTTTTTGATAATCCCTTCATGGTCCAAAAAATGCCAAACAATTGATTACACGTTTATTAATGTCAGGTGTTGATGCTTTTCTTAATCATATATAGTATTCAATTATATATTTGGGTTTGGACTGTAAACAAGTACAGTAAAACAAGCAATCTGAATACATGGGACTCTGGGAGAGGACGGGTTATTCTAAACACAATCCTGACAGGTGACCGTGTCTCTTCCTGGGGTTCTCACCTGAAACATGTCAGTGTCTTTGTCATGGCTGTACTCCACCACCACCGTATGGTTCCTGGACAGTGTGTAGGAGATGCTGTGTTGGCCTTTACAGTTCACCGCCTGAAACACAACAACCAACTCGTTACAAACATGCTACCCTAATGTGATGCCACATTAAAACACAACAAATATATATCCTAACAATTTAGGTTGAAGCACTGAGCACACCAACAACAAGGGGGTGTTTTACGGTGTTGCGTTATAGTGACGTCAGTAGAATCCCTTTCATGTCTTGGTTTGTGGCTTTAACACCAGATCTGAGTGCCAACGGTTCACAAACAGGAGCTGGAGAGAATATATATTTCCACCCTATTATTTACAACAACAAAACATCGGCAGGCATTTTATTACAATGGATTATTACTGGGTTTCTTCATTATATTACCTACAAGCAAAGATCAGTGGCAGGAATTTCTGGTAGAGGAACAGGGAAGTGCATGATAAGTCACACTCCCGTGACAGTGACCATAAACTGGCCTCACTTAACACAAGCTCGCCGACCAGCTGAGCTGCCTCGGTCAGTGTAGTGTAGGCAGGGTGGGTCAGAGCCACTCGGGCCCCACTCCCATCAACACTTGACCACATGTGCCACTATCATCGCGCTCTAATCTGCAAATTCCATTTCCCCAAAACAACCCCCCCCCCCCCTCATTCAAGAGGGAGAGAGAAAGTGGGTCATCAGCGCTTCCAAGCACATCAGAGACAGATGTCACAAATGTCATCACGCAGTCTCGTCTCGACCGCGCCGCTACAAACAAATGCTCCACTGAAAGAAGTTCATGCAAACATATATTTTTATAAACCCCCAAAATCTCACACACACACACACACACACACACACACACACACACACACACACACACACACACACACACACACACACACACACACACACACACACACACACACACACACACACACACACACACACACACACACACACTCGAAGGATTGGAAATAAAACCACTGGTCATCCAGTCCCCAAAGGAAAGGCCAATGTAAACAATCACACTTGCATAAATGGCGTGATTGAGATCAAATGGGGAGGTGAGAAAAGCCAGGGCTGGATCTGAACAGGAGGCTGGCAGCGGCATCATGGGAGCTCCTCGTTCTGTCATGAACACCAGAGTGTGCACGGACACGTGAGCATCTGAGCCACAGAGCACTCTCAGTTCATTCGTCTGAGACTGAAGCTGGAGTGAGTTGGTGGACTGCTGAAGAAAAAAGAAAATAATAAAAAAAAAACAGGAGATGGCTTGGTTGACTTTACTCTTTAATCAAAAAGAAGGCTCTCCTAAAATCAAGCTCACCACCCTGCTGGTTTCTTAAGGAAAGGCTATATTTGGCCACGTGTACAGCTGAGGGTGCAGGGTCAGGCAACTGCAACAACTTCCTCTTCAGTCGACCCTCCTGATCCCAGGCCTGGTAACAGGGTGGCCGAGAGGGACAGTACTGAAAGGTGAAGGACGTCACAGCAGCTCCCATCTCTCAGACGGTCGTGTGTCTAATTGCGTAAAGGGCACTCTTTGCTAAGTTGAGCTGTGCAGCAAAAACGTTCGGGGTCCGGTGCAAACATTGTTTTCTGACTGAGAAACGACTCGTAGGCTGGAGCGGCAGAAACATTTAGCCAGACTTCATACAGGCCACGTTTAAACTCAAACTCAACCGGAACGATGCACAATCTCTGCGATGAAGAAGCCTCTTGTCACAGAGAAAACCTCAGAGACCAGGAGTCAGGTTCCACAAGGTGAGAGTAACCTGAACCAGAGGGCCTTTTGCCAGCGATCTAAACGCCCAACAAATGTCTGGAATATTGGCCTCCGAGAGGTGCAGGGGTAAGCAGTTCCTCTCGCTTGTTTAGCAGTTTTTGCTTGGGAACCAAAGGCAGGAATGCAGACGTGTTATACTGGACGAGGCAGTTTCTGGCAGGCAAAGAAAAGCTATGAGGCCCAGGTAGGAACTACAGTTATTGTACTGGAAATGTCAACATACGGGGCTGCCAACAATAATGCAACGGCGCTCACTGCGAGTTCCATAAGCTACTGAAAGCTCTGAAAAAGCTTTTTCCCCCTCAGCTGTCGTTCCTCCACCTTTAATCTGCTGAGGTCAGTTACAAAGTGAATTAAAAACTGCACACGTACATCAACAAAATGACTCAATCTGTCCAAGTTATTCACCGACATGCTTGTATACATTTAGTCAAAAACATACAATAAAAAACAAGCCGACAGCTTCTGTTGAATAGATCACCGTCTCGTCCTCTGATGCGGTCTGTACCTTGCTGGCCTGCGGTGTGTTGAGGATGTGCACAGTGCTCGGCTTAACACCGTTGGCTTTGGTCCGCCTGTACAGCGCAAATCTGCTTTTCCGTCTACCCCGATCTCCATTGGGCAGAGAGCCATTGTACCTGTCACGGGAAGGGCGGTGGAGGGAAAGGACAGCAAATTAGCATTTAAAAATGTTCATGAAAATGCTTCTCATCATTAGCAGCTGCAGAAAGATGTGTCCAATGAGATTTAAGTAAACAGGGAGACTTAGAAAAACATTTCCGTGGTTTTGTGAAGAGCTTTTCCGTGCATTACATCATTGGCAAATCTAATGCCCCCTATTAGCAATCTAAGCGTTACATTGGATAATGTCTCTTATTACATAATGCACTCTGGTACTTGTGATTTCAGTGAGCCAACTCTGTGCTGACTGCAGCTGTTCTTTTGTTCCGTGTTCCAGGCAGGAGCCGGGTTTTAAGATGCACGTCAGGTTCACTATCACTTTGGGAAAGCACAGTCTGGGCGGAGAGCTGGCTCACGCGACTGAAACGCGTTTTCTCATAGTTGGGATTGTTTGTTTTTTTACACACACACACAAAGTTCTAAGATCTCAATTTCAAAGCCTCGGCAACACCGGAAGAGAATCCTCTGTTTTGCCCCTCAGTCTGCAGTGAGGCGCCGAGCCTCGGCAGCTCCTCGTGAATGAAGCAGCCCCCCCCCTCTCCGTTAGGACCGCTCCTCTCCCCGTCCACCAGCTGGGACACCCCATGCTCTACTCCCATCCAAACACACAGGCCGTCTGCCACACACTCGCATGTAACAACAGTGTGCTGAGCGGACACTTTGCACAACGCAAATATCGCTATCTAAAAGCCTGGCGTTTTGCGTAACAATGCATTATCACGAGGGAGTGAACTCTTCAACCACGACATGATCTGCAAATCTTTGTTGCAACACAAAAGCAAACAGTCGCAACAAGAGATCCCCTTTCTGCTCCTCCCTGCGTCCCCTCCAAAAGCGAGTCCACCTGTCCCGAGTCTCCTCACGGCTGGCCAGGCATGGAAACACATGGTCCCAGTCAGCACAGTGCACAAAGCTGGCCTGTAGGACAAGCCACCCAGAGAGCGAGAGAGGCACTGAATGAAAGTACTACCAATACACCGACGGCAGCAGGGAAATGACTAAATAGTAGTGGATACATAACTGTATTAGTGTTTAGATTGTTCACTGTTACAAAGGCTTTTAATTCTAATGTGTATTATTAATAGTGGTTGTCTTTTACATACACTGTGGTAACAAGGTACAGGACACAACACCTCAAAATTAGAGAAATATAACATAATATGGTCCAAAAAGATCCATGTGGAAAAGGAATACTGATGGTCTATTATTAATAAACACACTTATGAAGCTAAATTAACAGCATCCTCCTGACTCTGTACTACTGAATAAAGAGCGACTAGACATAAACAGTATGTCTGAGTTGGATACCTGCCTTGATGTCGCACACATTTACAGCACACAATAAGATGATATGCAGTTTAGCATTTCTCCATGATGAATTCAAACCACAGAATATAATCCTGGCTCTTTAAAAAACTCTTTCTATTATTCAGCATAACACTGAGGAACAATATTGTCATTTAGGAAGCGCCACCGTCACACTAGCTCGGCTCAGGCTTTTTTTAAAGCTGCCCTCCAACCGTCCCTTTTGACCTGTGCCAGGCAAGACAGCGGCTTTACCCTCCAATGTTTAGGAGCCGGGATTAGAAGACTCTGGCACATCACCTATCGTCCCCGGGGCTGCTCGGAGGAGCCAACAGCACCTCCTACCTCTTATGCTAAATGAAAAGGCTAGTGTTCGCAGAAGGAGGAGGGTCACAGAGGCAAGATGACGCTGCAAAAGTAGGAACACGGGCCGCAAGAGCTTCGGGTGGGTCAATCTAAACTGTGCAAATATATAAATCATCACTGCACGGGAGGCAGCCAGATGGCACGGTGAGGGAGAAGAGCATCGGTCTACTGACTCAGATTTAAGTACCCGTCTGACTGATGAACACCACATCAGCTCCACCTGCTACACTCGACCGTGTTGAGGAGCGGAGGGTGGCAAAAGAAGAAGTCCTCTCTTTCTTGGATGGATGAAATTTCTACAACAAAAACGGCATCGCATCTAAACAATCGGTGCCAGTTTTTACCAAAGACGTTGATTTGTGTACTTGCTTTACCGGGTGGTTCTTTAGGGGGAGACATGTACAAAGTTCAATCAATAGGCCCAGTCTCCCAGTCACAATGGACAGAGGAGGCTGAGTCCTGATCAATCCATCCTTTCATTTCCAGGATACCCACACAACCCCCCCCCCCCCCCCCCCCCCCCCCCCCCCCCGCCCCCCCCCCCCCCCCCCCTCCTCCTCCTCCTCCTCCTCCTCCTCCTCCTCACCCTCACTGACCAGCACCAAGCCAATCCATCCAGGCAGAGATGGGGGGGGGGGGGGGGGGGGGGGGGGGCAGCCATGCAAGTAATAAGAGCCACCACCACGGTCATGGCAACAAACCACTGAGGGAAGTGCTGCTCAAACAAGCTTTGTTCCGTGCCGTCAGCTATCTTGTCTACCATCAGTTTTATCAGCGGGGATGTGATGTCATGGCAGTGATTATACACCCGTCACATCTGATTCAAATATGTGTCTTTATGTCGGGGGAGAGAACAAAAGTATCAGCTACACACACGCCATGCGTTCAGCCCGGGGTAATAAGCAGTCTGCGCTTTTTTTTCGTCCCCTATAGTTAGCAGTATGGCTGTGAGAGTACACTCCACCACGCTCTGCATGTATACGCTTTATAAAGGATCTAAATACACGTCGTCTCTACAGCGTGTTGAGCACAAACACCTGAAAATGCTCATTTCAAGTCGGTTGCAGTACTGGACAAAAACCCAATCACTGATGACACAGCAGGTGTTTTCCGTTATCTGTGGCCGCCGTTGGCCCTGACAGATTATTCATACAAACATGATTGTTCAGAATGATAATTGGTCACAGTCTCCTGAACAGATCCTGGAAAAAAAATAACAGCATTGGTTTTTGAAAAAGCTCCGACATAAACAAAAGGAAAAGACTCACCAGCTTTTACTCAGTGGCAGGATGAGACACGTATACTAATGACACTATAACTACCTGGTTTTTAACATCAGCAGATTATGGGTGGGTAATGTTTGAGATGTTGCAATATTAGTGCTAATAATATGATATTTTCAGTGTAAATGGCAAAACTTGAAAGCTGACTAAACACAACGCAAAGCTTTGATCTAGATCTAGGTTATCGGAATAAATAATAACTATTTTGATGATTGTGAGTGATGGTTTAAGTATTTTTTGTTATTGTAGTGTTTAGTTTGCTGGATTACCTAAGAACAGATATGTCATGTTTGGCAATTTAATCCATGCAGTTACTCCACATTTCCCTATTATTATTATTATTATTATTATTATTATGACACGATTTACATGGATATTGTGAATTAAAATTGTATATCGTGATAAAAGGACTGTATCCTAGCTGATGTTGAGCTTTAGTGGTGGAAAAGCCAACAGTTAAGGTCTCCTACCTGACCATGTGGACAGGACACGTTAGTGGAGAAGCAAGGTGTGTGATTATAAACTATTGAACGCAACAATGGTCCATTCCAGCACCATGGACACCATACAAACCATGGCCTACAGTGTGAAGTTATGCGGTCTGAGCTACAGATAAGTTTAGAAAATAGGAAGAAGCCTGGAGGCTGGGGGAGGGGACCACCACCACTTCCGAATTCCTAAAACCCCATGAACCCAACTTTTAAGATCGGAACGAGCGCCCTGGTCAGAGTTGCTGACCGAGTCTGGGTTTCCGGGTTACTCGGGTTGCCCTGAACCAACCTTGGGACACTTTGGTTGGTTCAAATGTAGCTACAGTGTTTTGTTTTTTTTCATCCCAATTGTCTGGAACTGAAGCACTGTCACCACCTCGGGGACGCGTAAACGTACACAATTTCGGATTGCGCACGTGCCTTGATTAGTGGAGTAACGTGAGCGCGTGAATCTAAAACTGGGCTCGGTGTTTTTTCCTGAATATATATATATATATATAAAAATGTAGCCGTGTACAAGTCGATGTTTGTCTAAAATAAAAACACAGTGAAAGAGTTCACACCATATTTTAACAACTTACACTCAACGTTGCTACGTCACCTATGCGGGTGTCCTCTTGTGAAACTTCCTCCAGATAAACACCCGCCTTCACGTTCTCGTACTTGAAGTCTATACGGTTATGTTATCCAAAAAAAAAATATATATATATATATAAGGCTGAACTTACCCCAGCACCACCAGCTCCCCGTACTTCACCGGGTCTTTGGACGGGGCGCAGTGCTCCTCTTGGCTCGAAGAAAACATGAGGCTTCTGGCTTCACTGACTAACATTAGCTTTACAGTAAGAGCAGCGGCTCAACAATCACCGGGGATTATCTTCAGAAAACACGACGGGCTCTCATTTCAGACTCTGTATCCAGCTGCGTACGTCTCTGTGCCCACGACAATCCCGTTTTCTATCATTAAAGTGGTCTCAAACTACTTTAGCGTGACATGGCAAAATGTAACTTACTTGGCGGTTGAATCCGCTCTGAAGCAGATACAAAAACAGCGAGGAGCAGGGCCGGAATGTACCATTCCCTTGTTCTTTACTTTGTGTAGGGGGTGCGCCACACCAAATATTTGTTTAAAATAGTGTTTTTGCCCTGAGTGTGCTGTGTGAGGTGATAAATGTGCTTAACTACATTAGATGGAAGTACTTTTCGTTTACTTTATTGTTGGGTAAAAAACCGTTATGGTACTTGGAGTAAAACTCCCTACTTTTGTCACCTCACATGGTCAATGGATCGCACCCTGTGTTATGTAAACAAAGAGTACAATCTGGGAATTCTTAAAGGATCATACTTTTTCTGATGTGTGTTTGTGTAGAGTTTCCAGTTTTCCATATCTAACGAGAATAAGGGTTTACTCACGTTTTCTTCAAAATATCCTTTGAATATTGGCATCACGTGACTCGCTTTTCGCCCCCCAGCACAAATGTATTGAGGATCACATAATTGTATTAGATATGACTGCTTTTGTATAAAGTTACACAGGTCTAAGTGAGCCTACAGAAGGTGGGGCAGCAATAGTGGGAAACGCATGAAAATATTCTTCCTGGTACATTTCCTGATTGTGATATCATGTAGAGTACATTGTACTCTAAATGATATCACGGATGGTGCAATCAGGTTTGCTTATTTTATTGTTGACCCCTTGGGCCCTTTCAAGAACTTTATTTGATTATGACTTTATTGCAGTTGGCTAACGCATGTGATTGTTTGTGCAACCTAATGACGTGACTTTTTATCTGGATGCCTGGGAGTTTTATTTTCACATTACTATTGCTCATTTTTATCATTTCATTTAGTTGTCTAGCTTCCTATTCTCATCTTTCCTTTTGTTGGTTGCTGGCCTACAGGTATATCCTTATTTCTTAATATAATACCTTATTATTCACCTGGCTCCATGTGAGAAGATGCAAATCAGTCTAATAATAACACCATGGCCTAGTAATCTGCTTAATTGCTTCTTCTGAGAATGGCTCACAGAGTGGCTCATGTAACCAAATGTCCACACCCTATAAGAGGATGTCAAGGAAAATCTTAACCTTCCAATATCCCCACAAGTCCAGTTGTTCTCACGCCTCTCTGATGAATGTGTCACTTCTCTACTTTTGTCTGGCATTCTCATCAACATTTTATTGCCCCTGTCTTGTTTTCACAAGGAGCTTCATGGCTGGAGGTGCCCTTACTGCTTCAAGCCCCTCCAGTGGTCCTATTGCCTTTGCAATTATGGCCTCCTGTTTGAACTGGTGTTCAGTTTCAAAGTGCTCTCTATCACTTGACACAAAAACAAAAGGTAGCAGGGGGTCACTGGGGCCCATGAAGGAAGCCTCCCCACCCTTCAGTACAGGAAATTCTGCAGTACAAAAAGAGACATTGTGTTATTCCATTTGTAAGCACTACAACTCAGATTAAACCAGTGGCATTGGTTGGTTCCGTTCATGGCTGTGCATACTTGTCCATTAATAGTACAGAGGAGTGAACTTCAGCTCCTCCAGCACTTGTGCACAAGGATCAAGCGGCATTAGGCCTTTAACAGCGGGCCTGGAGGCTGGACTTAAAACTGTGGGTATAATGAATGTTTACTGCTCTTTTGTATCAGTGTCTTTCCGCTTGCTTTCATCCATTGGGCATTGTCTGTGTAAACGAGCACTACAGTCTTTTCTATGTCTGTCTGACTCACCCTCCCGCATGCACATGCACACACAGTAGAGTTGGGGGGGGGGGGAGAGATCAAAGGCTCTCTAGCACATACCACACTGATGGAGAGCAGATGCAGGGAGTGGGCTCCTTTGCTGAAAGTTGTGCTGGCTAGTCTGAGTGCAAAATGTAGGAGGAGGAGTTAAGTGTTACCAGGCAAGAAGCATGCAGACCAGAGGCCTACCGCAACAGGCCTAATTGCGCAATTGAGATCAACAGTATGAGCAATGATGACATAGGAAAGACAAAGCCCCTATGAACTTCCTCACTGCTCGGGCTTTACACGCGAGGCTGTTCTATGGAAGTCATGAGGCTGTCACAAAGTGCAACCTCAGGCAGATTTATTGCTCGTTTTCCCCCATAATTTGAAATCGTTGAATAGGACGACAGGCTATATATTCCAAGAACTGAGAGACATAAAATATGGGATAAAAGGGACAGAACATCATACACTTGTAATTTTAGAGATCACCATACAGTGAAATGCATTGCAAACAGCTTGTTTATTTTATTCAGAGGGATCAAGACATGTAAGCCCTCGCCTCTATATTACGAATGAGCTACATTACAGGGGACTGTGTGTATATAACAGCAGGCACTCCCTGTGTAATCCAGTTAATGACGTGTGTGTGTTGAAGATACAGAGATGCTCGTTTTGTCGCGAAGTTTCCATGAGGGTAAACGGCAGATCTCCAATCAGCTGACTGCAGCATGACGGTGTGGGAGAATGCGAGGAATGTGCTGATCCCATGCTGCTCACGCCTCTGACCTGACCCCCCCCCCCCAACACAATAGTCCTGTAGTTTCAAAGGCCATTTAACATGCGAAAGATGACAGCAAGAGCTTTCTGTAAAGACACCCAAAGTCAAGTTACGGCCAGTCATACAGTGTGTTTATCCTTTCAATCAAATAGAAAGCTGGTAGTGGTGACGATGACTCTAAAACACTAAAAAGGGAAAAGCCCACCCATGGCACATCTGGGTTTACAAAACTTTCACACTCAGCCACTCACAGCATCAACAAGTGACCACAAACAAGTGTCACACATTGCTCTGGGTAAGCTTTTGATTATGTCAGCAACCAGTTGAGACTTCCTTTTAGGTCTTCTTACTGATGGAAAGTATTGTGTAAAGCAGAGAAAACAGCCTCCTGTTCTGAGAGATTATACAGCTTGCTACCATCACGGGAAACTGGTCACACCCCAAACGTTTCCATGATTTAGGCTGCACAGTGCGTCGCCTCCCCTCCGGTTATACAAACCACTTACCTGAAATAACAGTACATGACAAACTTGTTTATCACGTCCAGGGAAATCAGACTAATGTTCTGCCAAGCAATATTTCCACCTGCCAGCATGAGCAGAAGCTTTGTAATTTCCCTGTGCAGTCAGGTTTTTCAAGGTTATGAATCAAATCAGTGTGAAGAGTCAACTTAGTTGCATGCTGCCCCCCAGTGGTGGGGAGAGAGAAGTGCAGCGGAGGAGAAAGATTAAACACAGGATGCAGGTCAGACTCATCAAGCATCCCTTTTATTAACATCGCCGGTTACAAAAAGAACAAAATCTTCAGTGTTAATGAACTTAGCAACAATATAGCGAGTGTCGATTACAAATGATATGGGACGCTTATTCCTAGAGTAGTTGCAGAAGGATTAAAAACCTCTACACTGTTGACCTGGCCTTCTCTTCTCACAGCTTACTTCTCTCTGGAGCTGCAGTACAAACCTGACTACAATATGTCCATGCATCTCCATAGTTAGTCACGTAGTGACCCGTCTGATATGCCGAGACCCCTTTTGACCTCCCTTCTCCCACCCAATACTGAGCCACGGTATGCACGGAGCTATGAATTCATGAATGCACAATGATCCACAGTTTGAGATAGTTTTCTGGTCAGGAGGCAAACAGAGCAACAACATAGTGTATTTCAGCAGGTCCTAACTGATACATTGAAACAATACATACCTTTAAGTTAAGAAAAAAAAAAGGACTGAAACCACAAAGTTGGAAATTTGTATCACTGCCCTCTCTTGACAAATAACAACAAATACTACTGTAGTATTCAAAAAGGAGGTCATTGTAAAACAAAAAAAGGTGTTTTTAAACAGAGGAATGGTTGCCACACAGTTTAAAAATATATTGGATGTCACTTTTAAGTTAAGAATAAAAATTAACTGGCGATGCTGCTGAAAAAGAGGAATGTGGTGGGAGTGGAGTAGTGTGTTTTGGTACAGTGTCTGGAGTGTTTGGAATTAACAGTAACCTCTACCTGCTCCCTTACGGCCAACAATGAGAATATGAGTGGTTTGCCAGCGCCGCGGCCAGAGGCAGCTGGCGGCTGCCTCTAGTACAGGTGGAGGTGAAGGTGGTTGGGAAAAGGGGACGGCTGGGTGTGACAGTATGTGTGACGGTGGTAGTGATGAGACCAAAAGGTCAAAGGTGGTCTCTGTAGTGCAGTCAGGATGGCTGCGTGGGCGTCTGTCCTCCTCTCACTATACCTTGGGCAGGTCAGCCTCCTGGAGGAAAGCACAACATGTATATTGTTCAGATACACGGTTGTGAGTGGAGAGCCTATGACACGAGGTTCTATTGGGCTGTGAGAACAGCACAGTAACAGGCCTTACCCCCTCCTGTCTCTTGGTGAGTTGCCGGCTGACGCCTTGTAGCAGCTGCTGCAGTTCTTTGACGGTTTGGTTCAGTCCTGCAGCCATCTTCTCCTTTCTGTCAATCTCTTCCTGTCAAGAGACACAACAGCGGGTTTAGGGCTCAGTGTGACCACCTTACTACCATACATGCAAAGATAAATACACCACCAACTGTTACAACACCCGCACTGCCGCCGGCTCTTACTCTCTGTGACGACAGGCTGCTATTCTCTATCAGGTCACCAGCGTTGTCCGTCACCTTCGAGAGCTCCCCCTGGATCAGATCAAGAGACTGCTGGGCCTGGGAAAAAGATAACCACGATAACTCGTTTACAACGTGGCCTGGAGTTGGACTCATATCAGCAGTGTATCATAACAGTTTCATCAAATATAAACAAGTATTCTTACCGTAGACAGGTCACCAGCCACCTTTTGCCTCTCATTCTCTTCGGTCTCCAGCTTGGACAGAGTCTTGGTGAGCTGGGCTTTCAGCTGGAATCAAAACAGACACTTAGCACATGCTGTACAGCACATTACAGCCTCCCCAGTCTCACCTGTGAATCCCGTTATACATGTACCATTTCATATGTACAAAGAACATTTAGTCAGAGCCTTCTGTCAGAATTAAAGAGACAGGTCACCCCAAAATCAAAAATACATATTGTGAGTTTCAACAAGGTCTGTGGATTATGTACATAAGTAATAACTGGGTCATGATTTGGTCGATTGGTGTGGACATGTTGCTAAAAGGTACAGGCGAGAGGATGACTCGCCATCCCGGAAGTCCAGTTTGAGAAATACATTCATGTTTTAAAAAAGGCATTTCAGATGCCATAGTAGGGTCATGTAACAGGATCAACTCTATAAAGTTATCACCACTGCAGTCATTGTGAAGAGTTAAATGACATCATTCACCTTACAAACACAAACCGGACACTGTAGTAATGAAAGCAAAAGTTTGGCAACCCTGTGTCGTTTCTGTTGACCTCGCAATTAAATCAGGAGGCTACATTTCTGATGGTGCCATCGTCGGTCCGAACACAGCCAATATTTCGTCACTAATCTAAAGACGACTAGCACTTCACAAAAAAACAAACACAGAATGAGACTAACAGACAGACAGACATGGTTTGTGAGAAGGCTGAAGAGGGTTTAATAGTGTGCAGTTCAGAGTGTGGAGTCAAATGAAAGCAGACGATCGGCAAAATGAAGCCCGTTTCTGGACTCTGTAGAAGGAAGGCAAGTTGACTAGTAAGCCATTTGTTAGATGCCTGACAAG
The DNA here is from genome assembly GCF_910591455.1 of Pholis gunnellus. Taxonomy (NCBI): domain Eukaryota; kingdom Metazoa; phylum Chordata; class Actinopteri; order Perciformes; family Pholidae; genus Pholis; species Pholis gunnellus. The sequence goes on along the minus strand of NC_136542.1, from coordinate 12,393,654 downwards.
TCAAAGTGAGATGAATTGGAGTGCCAGTATAAAGAAGGAAGAGTTAGTCTTGTAAGTACCACAGAGTGTGAAGGCGAGTCATCACTCTCAACCTCTGATGTTTGCTACTTTACAAAGTGTTCTGGCTCCTAAAATAAGAGAACACACTCTTGAAGTTACGGGGAGAGTAAGTTCACGGAGGTTATGGACGATGACCCGCACAAGCAGAAGATGGAGAGCCCCATGTTGTAGCAGTCAGTGTAGAGCCACTGTCGAGTGCAATAAGGGAAAGGTTTAAAAAAGGAGCTCTAGCTGGAGGGTGAGCCACGCTTACCAAAGTCAGCTCCTCATTCTGTCTGACAGCCTCTGTATATGAGCCATCGAGTCTGGTCTGCAATTCAGTCAACAGATCTTTGAGCTGAAATTAAGTTTGAGATTATGTGTTTAATGGGAGTCACTACCAGCACACAGTGTACGCAGGGAAAGCTCCGACTATTAAGCAGAGCCGTGTCGTGATAAATAAAGCACAGGATCCTGTTGTGCATGACTGTAAATGACCAAGAGCGGTCTATTAAGTTAGTCTGTTGAGCGGTGTAACCAAGTCACTGCAAGAGCCGACTGTGTGAAGATTGTGTGTGCTTCCAGTTCGACAATGTTTAGTGTCCGTGTCGAGTGATTTCATATGCCCCAAATAAACAGGATGTCACAAAACATGCCGTGAACATGAACACAATGGAGCGCGTTCTCTTATGACGTGACGGAGGATCACAAAAGGTGGAGGAGTCGTGTTTCTGCTCACCTCTCTGACTTCTGTTACATAGGTGGCACTCTCGCGCTCCGCTCTCTCCAACTCAGACTCCAAGTGCTGCTTTTCTCTTCTCAGCTGCAAAGCACAACAGAGGTTCAGAGTTACTCACGACCGAGACAAACACGAGTTAATATGGCAGAATGTTTGAATTACAATAAGTCTTAGAAAAAATGCGAGTGTGTTAAGCTTTTCCTTGACCTCATCACATCATGAGGTCTAGGTAAGATGTGAAGGAGAATTCAGAAGGGCTTAGGAAATGACAACCGCAGGGCTCAGAAAATCCAGCTGCACTTACACTATGTGGTGTTTTTCTTTTAAAGAAACTATAAATAACACGTTAAAAAAAAGAAAGAAAAAGAACTGTGTTTTAAGTGGACTGACATTTTCCAACTCTGCTCCATCAGTTAGTCTCTCGATCTCTTGCTCCAGAGCTGTGACTTTCAGGCTCATCTAAGGGAAGAGAGAAGAATGATGCAATGAATTGAGCACACTGTGCAATAGTCAGTGTTTTGGTATTCAATCTGGGAGTTGGTTCCTGCTGAACCTGAACACATACCTCTCCGAGCTCTCCCTGTGATAGCTCCAGCTTCCCCCTCCAGCGAGACTCCTCCTGCTCCACGCTGTTCTGGAGGCGCTGCAGGATGCCCTCCTGTGGAGGCAGCAGGAATGACGGCTCAGTTTTGGCAACAGACACCGCTTTAGAAGCACAAACGTTAAAAACCTCATCTCACCGTCTCCGCCAACACCTTCTTGTACGTCTCACAGTCCTTCTGTAGAACCCTTTGGGTTTCCTCAGCTTCTTTTATCTTCTCAACCAGTCCCTAGTGTGAGAGAGAGAGTGAAGTATTTGTTGCTAAAGATCTCTTCAGTTTCAGAGGAAAGATGTTCAAATTTACATTTCCACTTTATTTACCATAGAGTCCCCTGATGCAGGGGTGGATTGCGCAGCTGAGCATTCAGCTACTGCCCCCTCAAAACTGTGGAGCCACTCCTGATGGTTCTGGTGAAAAGAAGAGATCAAGAGTAAAGCGGGACATCATGACACAGGGTGAGAAGTAACACGGAGTTAGATTTGCATGGAGTTCAACATCTAATACTAAACATACCTGCTCACTGGGCAGAGGCACATGGGGCAGAGATCTGTGCAGAACTTCTCGACACTCGGCCTGACACTCTGCCAGAGCCGTCTGGTTCTCCTACAAGGAGATAGAAAAAGAGAGAGGAGGAGAGATTGAGCACCGACTGTTCAAATAGTTGAGTCTCTTCGAAGACGAGGTCCAGTGGTCATCAGAGAGAGATATGACAAGCGCTTTTCCTTCTACTCTCCATGATATTCATCCATCGAGCCGCTCCAATCAATGTCACAGGAATGATTCAGTTAACAATCCTAAATTAGAATTTTACAGCATTAGGATAAACGCTGTCTCGCTCCTACTTTCAATTAGCCCGAGAAAACCTCAGCATCGTTCAACAGGCCACGCCTCCACCAAGTGTCAGCAACCTCGGATTCAGAGCACATCACATGCTTCAGTCCTCCTTTAACCACAAATACATCAATCTGCTTTCATGAAATTGTACAAAGTACCTTGAAAGTCTTCAATAAATAAGAAGGTAGCTATCAGTCCTCCCACAATAAGCAAGCCTCATGCACTGTCACTCTGAGGCCTGAAGGGAGAACGTATGCCAAGCACAAGCCAGCTGGCACTCCAACCACTATTCACATTAACACAGCGTGTCAAAGGCAGCTCTGAGACGACTGTATAGAGTTGAATACAGCCGGCGTGCACTGACAGTACAAAGCAGCTGCCAAGGAACTCCCTGGCTCAGCTCTGTGAAGGTGCTTTCTACTGTACTCAAATGGCAGAGGAGCAGCAGCTGTGCCGATGGTTCAGCGTGTACCTTCCCTAATGTAGGGAGAGGAGGGCAAAAATATACACTCACTGAACTGTAAATAGACCGGCTATCTGGTAGCCCACTCTATGTCTAGGATCTGCAGCTACAAGAACTACGGTGTAGATCACGCTTCACGTTCTTACAAAAAGATCTTTCAGTCGTGAAAACGGAGCATTAAAAAAACAAAAAACAGAAGGCCACTGTTGCATGTTCATTCAAAAAAAAAAAAAGGTTTGAATGATCACATTTCCTTCAAAAAGAATAAACCACATTAAAGTCAAAGTGAATTAAACAGATTTTCATCGATTAACTGGTGATATTGAGAAAGCAGAATGGGGGGAAAACATGCTAGAAATGAGTCACATGACAGAAAGACAGGAAGCGGCAAAAAAGATTACCATGAATCTCAATCTAATGGCATCTAGTGAAACAATCTCTAGGTCACTGCACACTCATTTCCTAGCATTAGTCTGAGCTGTGGGAAGTCTTCTATATATTTCAGAGCTTACAGCCTAGAACTTATATTTGTTGAGTTCGTAAAGCCTGAGATTTAAAAAGGGGAGTAGCTTAGATCAACAGCTCAACACAAAGCCAATTCACGGCAAACAACAGAGGGGACAGTGAGGTAAATGAGTATGCAGCTTTGTTATGGATGGTGGCAAAAAAAAAAAAAAGAAAAAAAAAATTCTCACTGGGTCAATTATGGCAAAAAAAAAAAAATCTCAGGGGGATGCATCAGATTGGAACTAGAGTGAAGGAGACTGAAGTGGGGTGTCGAACCTTGACAGCTTTGCTGAGTTTCCCTTGAAGCATGGACTCGGTGGCTGACAGAGCTTCCATTGCACTCCAGTTTTTCTCCCGAAGCTCCTGTTTTGATCAGTTCCAGAGAGATACTACCTTCAGTTCAGCCTCAGGAAAAATGCATTCAGTGACCCTTCACACAACACTGGTAAAGTAACAGAACAAACCGGATGCATTTCTCATTTTAAGATCGCTACACTCAGCTTTTCACCAACAGCTAAAAATAAGAATGCAAATAGCCTCGAGAGTCCCAGTCTCGCACCTTGTGTGGGTAAAAGTACGCAATACGCAAGATATGTATTGTAACAATGTTCTGGGAGTAGTTTCTATTTAAAATAAGGTAATGTCTGAAGATATACACGGTAGATACAAAAATGTAAAAACAAAGTCCAAATATATATATGCTTAGGTAGGTGAGTTTCTAATGCTCTGAATCACCAACAAGCACCGACAAGCAGGCCGAAACAGTCAAGGCCAATAGAGAGCATAACAAGAGTAGGCTAGAAGCCCTGTTATGCAACACGCAGCGTCAGCAATCCAAATCAAAATAGACATCTGTACTAATGTGTACAATCGTGTTGAGAATACAACCGCAGCGAGAGAAAGCTTTCCATTTGTTATTAAATGAACAAAAAGAAAAACAAGTGTGACTAAGTGGAAAAAAAGGCAGTATGGATGCATGTACGCAGTGTGCAACTCCAGTGTGTGGGGGGGGGGGGGGGGGGGGGGGGGGGGGTTAGGATACCACACAAAGGGAGGGGGTGATGTCTTGCAGGGCTAGACCAGAGCAGCTATTGGTGTTACACAGTTCAGGTAATCGCTGCAGGAAACCTACGTTGTTCTTCTTCCTATGAAGCTCCAGGGAGTCCCTCAGCTCGGCCAGCTCACCCTGCAGATCTGAGACCTGCTTCTCCTTCTCTGACAACCTGGTAGACAACAACAAGGACATATGTATAACATCTCATTATGAATTCTTGTGTAGTCAAAGGGCCTTTTAAAATGAAAACATGTGGGAAAGATGTACTTTATCGTAACATTACTCACGCTGTAAGAAGCTCTGGGCTTGGCACTGCAGCGTGAGACAGCTATTTGGAGGGAAAAAGACTCAATTAAAACGATGAAGGAATGAGGATTTTATCTCTTCATTACTCTCATAGAAAAAAAGAGGAAATTTAAGAACAATTCAACCATGAACTCTTTGGTCTTTTCTGAGTCACTAGCCAAAAGAACTAACTTCCTCCAACAAAATGTGTTCTCCTATGTTAACCATCCAACCATAAAACATGCCACACTTCCAATGAGTGAGCGGTTCTTTGTTCCTCACCTGTTGATGGACCTGCTCCACCTTCTCACTCAGCTCCTTAGTTCTTGCCTCCAGCTCAGCCTGCAGCATCTGGATGTCATGGTCCTTCGCCGCTAGCCTGCGGGTCAGATGTGCTCATCATTAGTCTGATTTGCGAGGCAACGCTAGAGGACTACATGTTGAAGTGTGGGGGTTAACTTACAGAGCCTGGAGTTCTAGGAGCTGGGTACGGGTCAGCTCGTCTGGCGTCTCCCTCTGTCTCAGCTGCTCCATCTCCGCCTGCAGGGCAGCCAACTGCTGCTCCAGAGCCTGAGAGACAAAAACCCGTCTCAGACAAGAGCTCAAAGTAGGACAACATGAACAAAAACAAGGGAAACGCTTCAAAATGCAAACCCAGTACTTTATTAATACAGAAAGGCCCGCACCTCTACGGTCTTCTCTCTGGTAGAGCTGCTGTCTTGTGCCGTCTGTAGACTCTCCTCCATTGATTTTAGCATCACATCCTTCTCTTTGACCCTATAAAGCAAAGTGAGCAACGGTTCATCATACAGAACAGTTTGACGTCACACAGAATCTGCCGATTACAAATATAATGCTACCCCCTGCAAGAGGACATTTAACAATACTCAGCCTGTCGTGCTAGTGGACAATTACTATCAGGGGTGTGTATAGGGAGCGGCCTGGAGTGTCAGGAGGAATTTGCTTTGAAATGCTTACAGTAGAGTAAGTAATGGCCATTGGTCTCATAACATGTACTTATGACTTGAGATGAACCAGCTAGTTGGCAAAGCTGCTGCCGCTCGCTGACAGACATTAAGGAAACGAAAGTTAAGTGTCTGTGTGGGTGGGGTTGGGTGATCATACGATTATGTACCATTACATTGACATGATTCCAAAAGTCAACTTGATTGCTCTTACATTATCTGGAGTTCTTCCACTATGGACTCTGATGATCCCTGTGATTGGTGGAGAAGACAATTCAAAAAGAAATGAGTACAAAATAAGTTGTGGAAAACCAGAAACTCCTTTCAGTGAAGATTTTAAGACAACTCGCCTGTTCTGCTGTCTCTCTCTTCAGGGCCTCGGTTTCTTCTTTTAGTGCCTCATTTTCTTCTCTTACAGCCTGCATCAGGGACAGAAATGACTTAAAGATTTTTGCCCATTAGGGTTTGTGATTACAAGGCAAGAAGTAAAATGCAGAGTGCCTTAAAGCATGCTGATGTCAGTTAAATGAGTGTGAGGCAGCACAAGAGAAAAACAAACACCTTGAGCTCTTCTTCCTTGTTGGCCACTTCAATCAGCCCCTTCTCGAGCAGGTCCTCTATGGTTTTCATGTTGTCGTCCTTCTCTCGGACACTGGGTAGGAGGCAATGTTTTAGAAAGTAATTCAGATATTCATTCGGACTAATTAGTAACAAGCCTAACCAGCTAAACCATTCAAAATATGTTCCAGTGTTCCACACACACACACACACACACACACACACACACACACACACACACACACCTCTTCTGGAACTGGTCCAAAGCCAGTTGGGAGGCAGTCTGCATGGGGAGAGTCAAACAGAGAGGGTGTGTCAACCAGAAGAATGCACAAATGCATACCAGCCTTTTGTATTTGGAAAAACAAGGTAACGGGTACACGACTAACCTGATCAGAAATCAGTGCCTGCAGATTGTGAACCTCTGCCTTTAGGGACATGTTGTCATTGTGCAAGGCCTGCAGGTGAACAAACAGGAAAGAGAGACGACAGTGCATTAGTTTGAGCAATGACACAGCACTCTAAAATCATGTCTTAGGTTTATAAAGCTGTGAAATAAATGATATCCGTTTGGCAATGCCACTCAAAATATCTGCAAATGTGAACCAACATGCCCCGTTTCTAGCAGGATGGTGCACATGGTCTTCAATCCATATTCCCTCTCAACACAACGAGAGGCCTAGAACATGGTTCACTGAATTCCAGCAGACTAATGAACCAATGCCGTGTTAGTGTAGGAAGCTGTAGATGGTGACTATACCTGCATGTTGGTTTCTCTACCGGCCCCACTGCTCCTCTCAGCATTTAGAGAATCCTCCAGACTCTTTCTCTGCAACTCCTTATCAGCCAATCTGAAGAGAGCAGGGGAAGAGTTGGGAGAGCACATGAGAAACGGTTTCACTCGTAATGCAGTCGCTATGTCTGAAAACATCAAAATTGTTTCTCACAGCTTCTGAAGCTCCTCCATGTGAGAGACATGGGTGACCTAAATGAGAAAAAAACAAATCTTATTAGCCTACACACACACATTGTAAGGCAGGCTGGCATCTTTTTCTTATCAAACAGATAAATGAGGTTGATCCATTTACCTGTGAAGAGATCTGGGCCTGCAGTGTCTCATTTTGGACTTGCAGGGTCTCACTCTGAACCTGAAGACCGTTGTTTTCATTCATAAGGTCCTGTTAAACACACACACACACACATATAATTGGATCTAATACAAGCAAAGACGTACTGTAACATCATTGTGTAGGATGTTGCTCACCTGAACCCGGACTTGCAGCGTGTCATCAGGCATACTGTGCTGGGACATCTCCATAAGCTCCATCACTCTCTGCTCCAGCCGATCCTTGGAAAGCATGTTTTCAGTCAGATTGCCGTGTAGGGTCTGGATCTCCTTGTTCTTGTTGTTCATCTCCGTCTCCACTGACACAAGCTGGCTGTGAAGCTCTGCAGCCACACAGACACAGACAGACAATCAGCTGCTGAAAGTAGCCTGTCGATTCACTTCAATATAGTGGAAACATTAGGTTATAGGATCACTGTGATGTATTTGCTCACCTTTATTTGAGGCCTGGAGTTTCTCTCTCTCAGCATTGACATTGTGGAGGAAATTCTGCAGTTCTTCCCAACGTCTCTTAGTATCCTGCAGTTGGGCCTGGGGATGGAGAGATATATCCAATTTGACGATCACTATTCTCCAACAAATTATAACACACAAGTGCTGTACCGCCACACAACCTCAGGTAAACTAACAAATGACACCCACCAATCTTCTTCCCTCTCACTGGTTGATTTGCATTAAGGTCATCTGGATTTCTACGAGCCTGTTATTGTCTCTTTTTCCTCAAGAATTCAAACACAACTTTGGATCTGCCAAACTAAGTTACGGGCAAGTCCACATTACAAAACATCCTGTCCACGTTAGAATTGTATTTTGTAGTTTGTGCAATAAAGAAAAACGGATTTCTGTCATCAAAATATCAACTCTCGGCATGGCTCCCAGGTTCTTTGCAGAGTCTTCTGTGTAAAGCCAGCAACTTAAAACTTCCGCCTTTGATTGTGGACAATGAAAGGACAGGAAAGGCTGCTCTCGGTGTCTCACAGGAAAGTGTTTATACACAGCACAAAAGCCTCAAACGTTCTAGCTTCCCAAGCAAACACAATCCTCCCAACCCAGGTTCTGTTTCCCACACATCTCCCACCCCAGGATTTACACTACAACCTCCTCCCATTTCCTTGGTAATGCTTCCACACCCGGCTAATCAGATCTGAAGCCGTGCGGCATGGCCCAGGTTTTGCACGGCTCAGTTCATTTTCATCTCTCGGCTGGGGAAACTGAAGCACAGGCTAAATAAACATATTGTGCATCTGGATTAGTGTACCTCCAGCTGGGACACATTCTGCTTGTAGTTGACCTCCAGTGACTTCCTCTGGTGCTCCTCCTGCTGCAGCTTGCTGTTGTTGTCTGCCAGCTCTTTCATCAGACCGCTGTACTCAGAACGCAGCTTGTTCAGCTCTGCTGAATTCCTATCAAGGAAGAAACGCACACAAGCACAAATGAGTGACGTGAAAATGGTTAATGGGGGCATTATTGTGGGATGTTGTTGATGAATTAAACTACAAATAGCCTGTATGGGGCATTTCATATGCTGTTACTGTGCATACAGATGGATCTTTGAATGTGAGCAACACAGGCAGAAGAGACGGAGGATAATGTTCAGATCTGAGCTAAAATGCATAGACGATCTGACATTCTAATATGAATAGAATCCCTAGGACTGTTTCACCAAGATGAGCAGATGAGACATTTATGACACTCTAGACAGCATGACCAGTAGGGTATTGTCTATTGTAGTGCAACACTGACTTGCTCTCCATCTGGTTGGTGGCAGAGCTGACTGCGTCCCTCAGGATGCCGTTCTCCTGCTGCAGCCGAGTGATCTGGCTTTCCAGCTGCTCCCTCACCTGCTGGAACTACACATAAACAAGAGGTTTAAGCCTTGAGAAGAAGGCCAAAAGAGGTCTGGGTTCCTTCACATTTCCCCCCCCCACAGTATTGATAATAGAGCGTTGTCTAATATAATGTAATAACTGTACTGTTGCAAACCTTTATTTGCATGGTCTGAAGATCCTGGTAGCTTCCCTGTGCTTTGCCTTGCATGCTGCCCAGTTCTTTCTCCATGGCGGCACGTTGATCTCTCATCACGGCCTCCACCCGGCCCGTCTTTTGCTTCTCAACCTGAAGCTCCTAAAGCACAGAAGTAAGACGGCATATGAAGCTCTTCGCTGAAACAAATGGAATTACTCTCTACAAACAATACATTGGGAATTAAATGATTTATCACATCACGTAGAACGTAGGAATCCAGACCTGGCTAAGCTGTTTCACTTTGTCCTTTGCAATGGAAGCCTCCTCCTGCAGAGTTGTAAGAAGTCTCTCTCGTTCCTGTGCAGCTGGGTCAGGCCTAGCTGCAGACTGGTGGTGAGAAACATAACGTTAAAAAAAGTCCAGCTACAAATACCAAATGTAACATTTATTAATCTCTCACTTTGTGCCAGGCATCCAATGCATTGGGGCTCTTCTCCCGGAGGAGAACCATCACGCTGACAGCCTCGGCCTCTGACAGAGGCAGGCAGGACAGACCAGACAGCAGCTCCTTCAGCTTCACCTCCGTGTTCTCTGTTAAAAACACACAAGATAGGGAATGCAATTTAGCACATTATTGTATGGCTGGAGAGTATATATGAAAAAAGAAGCAAACACTTTGTTCAGACTGGGGTTTTTTTCTTGCCTTTTTCAGTCCCATTCTTCTGCTTCTTGCCACTCCCTTTGGATGGCACATCATCGTTATGGCCCGCTTGGTGGTTGGCAGGAGTTGCATTGTCAACCAGAACATGGGCTTCATCTACTGGATTTACAAGGTGACAAGTTTAGGCTTTGGTTTGTGTGCAAGCCCTCATATTTAAAAACAAATGTAGCATGTGGGTCCGCTGCATCACCATTAGTATGCTCGGTCTTCTGCTTCTTGGCGGAGTTCTTCTTCTTGCCACTGGTAGCTGCTGGGGTTGCACCGTCCATAACTCTGGTTTCAGACATAATAGGGGCCTCCTTCTTGACTGGAGCTGGATGCTGCTCAGCTATAACCTCTGGCTGCTGGTCATTCACTGCAACTTAGGAGAAATTCATTGAATTGTTAGTCTCATGGAAAAGATGGAAATTGCTATGTGGCAAACCCACTTTTAACTGCACCATTAGCTACTCACCAGGCTCTGCTTTTTGTTTCTTCTTCTCCTTTTTCTTCCCAGAGATCTGGGGAGGTGTCTGAGCCTGAACAGGAGCCTGAGCGGATTGGACCTGGACCTGAACCTCAATCTGAGGGGAGGAAGGTTGCTCTGCTTTGCGACTGACCGCCTGTGAGCCGTTCACTTCAGGCTCCTCAGAAGGAGCTGCTGCAGCAGCGGCGGCGGCGGCAGCAGCAGCTGCTGCTGCTGCAGCTCTGGCAGCCTTTTTCTCCTTCTTCTTTCTCTCCCTCAGACCAGTAGGTGCCTCAGGCGACACTGAAACAGGCACATTGGGACTTGGTGACGGTGGAGCAGGATCTGGTGTAGCTACTGGTGCAGGTTCCTCCTCTACCTCCAGAGTGGAGCCGTTGGCGCCATCAGCAACATCAAAATCCCGAAGATCCTCTTCTGACTCTCCTCCACCTCCACCTCCGCCGCCGCCGCCGCCTCCTCCTCCGCTGGCACTCTCCTTCTTCTTGCTCTTCTTCTTTTCATTCTTCTTCCGGGTTTCTGGCTTGGATGGTGGTAGCTTGAGGTCGCGTTTCTGCCTGGCCAGAACCTCATCGTAAGAGGTTTCCTTCATGAAGAGCCAGAAGAAGAGGAACATGAGGGCAATGACCAGGGAAGGGGCCAGGATCAGCAGGTACTGAGAGTCGTAGATATCCAGCGCCATTCTGAAGACAAAAGAAAGAAAAAAAAAAATGTAGGCCACTTGGCAAACAGTCAACACAGTCTGGCATCTGCCAATATCTTCCACATATTTAATGTATGATATTAAGGTAATGCTTCTGCCAACAAAGGCAAGAGGCAGAGGCTGCTCAAATCCATAGATCACAAGAACAGAACATGTATCTATTTGCTATGGATGAACTGGTGAAAGCATGACATATGAGAGGTGGAGGTGTTAGTCCACTAATGGTGTTGAGAGGGTGTGAATGAAAGGACTCTCACTGATACCCTGTCCTCTCTTAGTGACATGATCCAATTAGATTACACCACCCCAGCGAGACAGCTTAAATTCCACAACTTTATATGGATTCATGTACAATAAGATGTGTGTACTCTGCACACAGCTTGGTGAGAGCCAGATCGAAAACTTGGTTTAACAGGGGACAATATAGGTCAACAACATCAGAGAGACTAAAAAGAAGATGACTTTCACTTCCCTCCTTAAGCCCCCATGGAGACGATATGGTGGTATTTGAAACTCATAAGATGGATTTGCAAGAGGCAAAAATACACATGTAAGTGTCACCCGATGAGGTCTGCTGCAGCTGTAGTTTAACCCCTGCCTACATCAAGCCATGGGGGGGGGGGTTCTTCTTCCATTGCAGGCAAACAGAGTAAAGAGGTCCTGAGACTTAATCAAATTAGCATCTACCCAAGCTAATGTTTGTCTCTTCAATGCTACGCAGTAAGAATGTAAGAGACACAATGAATCATTAGAAGCCACTATAAACCAAACCAACTGTAATAAATGACCCTAAGGAGACAGCTGCTAAGATAAAGTGGACTGTATAGGTATATCAATTCATGTGACTACTCAGACAAGTTATCCGATTAGTCTTAGACAAATGTCAACACTGCTAAAAATGTTCAAACAGGGAGCCTTCAGTTCTCTTGATTTCCCTCCGTTATGCCCCATCTTTTTCACCGGAGCATATCAAAAATCACTACGGTGTTGCTGCGATGTTTGAAGAGACAAAGTCAATAATAGAGCCAAGAATTCTTGTAAAATAAATAGATCTCTTTCTAAACATTATTGCATCTGGAGAGAATGCCTTGCAAACTTACAAACAGCAATGCCTTGAGCAAACTTATGCACTTATTACAAAAACAAAAGCACTGTTTTTGAAAAACTGGGACAATTCAAGCCCTGGGTTACGACAGCAGCGTTGTGTTGTCAACAATGTGAGTGGCACCGACAGTGAGTGACCTGAAGTGCTGCACAATCCCATCCTATACCTCGGATCTGTGGCAGTAATATAGTGTAGGAGTCGGCGTCGTAGACCAGACCTCTTTAGTCATTTGGATTAAGCAGATTACCCATGATAATACATTTAAGAATAACTTTCCACTGCAGGGCTTCCTGAGGACTGACAGACTTAGCTTTATAGTCTAATGTTGACCCTGTTTCACTACCATCTCAAAAAACCTCCAATTACATCTTCCACAACACACAAAAATGTACCAGACCTGTTTTAATGTTTCATATTTGACACATTTTACTCTGAAAAAAAAGAGTAAGCCGTTTTTTGAAGAGCTCATGAACACATGGGATTGGCTGATCTTACTAGTTTACTAAATGTTTATTTTTCTTTATACATTCAATGCTAACACTTCTTCTGAGGTGTTTGTATGGCATCTGTATCACAGAGCACGCATTCCTTCACACTCCATAGGCTACGCCGGGGGTAACTCATACTAAAGTATGTGACTAGCAGTTGGCTTATAGAGCAGAGTGGAAACTAAGCAGAGTCAAAACATATACCATCATGAAAATATTGTCTTATCTTCTGCAGTTTACTTCGTTGGAAAGTGTGTCATATTACAATGACAACACACACTAAGGCCAATGAGCTGCATGCCAAGAACAAAGGAGCCTTTCAGTGGCCTGGAGAGAAAGACTATAATGTCTAAAACGTAAAAATGAATCAACTGGGACAAAGTTTTATAAAGTAAGACCAACGATATAAAGAAGCCATAGTACACTGTGCACTTCATACACACCACGGATGAACTGGGCAACACGGTTCTAACTGCTACCTTTCAGTGGCTACTGAACCGGAAAGTTCTTTGTTACGTCACATTCATTGTATGTTCCAGGAAACGCCCATGTCCGACCAAATGAACCTGCGAAATGATTCTTAAAGCAACATTGCTTCTTGACATGTTAAATATGGGTGGAGTAAGTGGCGTAAACGTTTTGAAGGCTGATTTCTTTCTTTCTTTCAGTTCCAGGCCTCAGAGTGGAAGGTGCAAGAGTTTCCTTGTGCAGCCGGAGCCCTGTCCCAGCATCAAAATGAGCCCAGAGGACAAAGCCCTCTCGGGCTGTTGGCTCCCCGGAATCTAGCCACTTGGCCAAGCCTCCTGATTTGGCAGACGAGGACAGAGAGAAAACTCCTGATAACTATCGGGCCCAAAAAGCAGTCCAGACCGTACTTGAGAACAAGTCCATGCGGCACCCTACACGTAGACTATGATGGTGCTAGTGCTTTGCAAAATGGCTCAAAAGTGTATAATTATTCAATATGTCATATCAAATAATAATTTGTTTACAAAAAAACTATCTGCTCTGCAAGTGTAAAGGTCATGTGTGTAACAAATACATTGTAGGAATGATTCCAAAACAAGACCATGGAACTACATTTACTCTCCGATAACAGCACCATTTATCTTTAAAGTTTCAATGACTACAGATAGTTAAAAATAATCTAGTTTAGAGCAATGGGTGAGCGAATTGGGAGATGAGTGTCTGAATAGTTGGGCTGTAAGGATGACAATCTAATAATTTACCACTATCAGTATTACAGTAATAAACTAAACAGAAGGGAGCAAAGTACACAGTGGGGCATCTGATTATAAAGGGAAAACTCGTCTGATCTTCCTGGTCAGACCGCAACAAGGAAACCTGAGACTGTGGTATGGAATCAAGTACAACAAGACACCCTAGAGCTTATCTACAGACAGACCTCAAGGAAATCGACAAAGATGCCAACAAGACAGAACTGACACCACGCCAAAAGACAGGAGCAGCTCAGGAATAACTTTATGGACTCTTGAAGCCAAAGTTTCTAAAAGTGGGATCATGAGGTGTTTTGACAGATTCGGACACAGTGTGACGGTCATATCTTTAGTCACCACCTTATTGCAGAGGTAGCAACACAAGTTTCATTTATTTTAAGTACCATAACTAAGTTACAACAACGCAACTTGTCTGTGATGTCCAGGAAGCCTCCTCAAAATCCAACAAGGGCAGTTCACAATGGTAGAGTACCAAATGTCCCAGCACGCTCGGTCATGTCTAATCGCCGGCCTTGTGCACACTATTGGACCAAGATACGTAATGGCAGCTGTTCTTACACCAAGAAAAGACTGCTTGGTGATACAGCCTGCAATCACAGATACAGCAGATCTGATCTAACACGAGCTACAGCGTTAATCGTCCTTGCCTAAGTTAGCCTAGCTAACTCTCAAGACACACATTAACGCTACAATCAAATACACCTTAAAAGCGAAACAAGAGGCATACATGTCGACGACAGGCTCACTTCACCGACATGACTAGCAAAAAAAGGGTGTATTGGAACAGTGGAGGCTAGCTAACGGTACAAGTAACGTTAACCTAGTTGCTACAATAGTTCTTGTTAACGATATATCCATACAGGGGGAAAAAGGCTTCTCGACACCCAAGTTAGTCTCAGCGTGTGGCTCGAGCTCAGCGTTATGAATGAGCTAGCTAACGTAGAAGCTAGCCAACTAACGTTCGCCACGTACTACCGTCCCCCCACCAAACCAATTGTGAGTAACGTTACATAGGAAGTGTTCAGGGGTGAAACCGACCAGCTATAACGTTAACAAAACACCCAAGTGTATTTCTTTCACAAACACGCAGCCCGTATGGAGGCGTGGACGTCTGCCCCCACGGGCCTCGTCTTGACCCAGCCTCCCTCTCTCCTGAAATCTCTGACCCGGTCTGCGGCTTCATTCTTCCGTTCAAGTCCTGAGGGCCGTTCCCAGGCCCGGGTAAAGAGCTTAGCTGTGCTAAGAATGAGATGAGCGGCCATTCGACAAGAAATAAACAACATATCGCCGATAAACACGGCATACCTGTAGCGTCAGTTTGCTGTTCCCTTAACTGGTGGTGAAATGGCGTTGTTCTGCGTTGACTCTTGCAGACTTCCGACTTCCCGTGGCAGCTCCAGCTTGGCTTTCTTCTGCGCTATCAGTCAGACTATCTCCTGTTTCTGGTTCGCGGGGGCGGGTCATAGTGAGGCTGAAGGGGAACGCTTGTTTTGTGACTCCGGGTACACCGTCAGGAGACGTTATTACGCAAGGGAAAAAAACAAGCACCTAGCTCCGCCTTTCCGAGACAGCCTCGGCTCATAAATCTCACTTTCGGCAAAATCAAAGAGGGGAGTGGTCATTGCACTGCCCCAAAGTCCATAAAACACGAGCACATTATATGTGTACTTCCACTATAACTGTTGTATATCTTGTGACCTAACCATACTAAGTGTATTTTAATGTGTTATGGTGTAAGGGCAGTGTTACTTTAGGGATGTAACATATTTTGCGACCATGTTTTAGATAACATTTTCCAAATTCATTTCAATAGACTGTCCAAAAAGAAACCCATGAACACTGAAATTCAAAGAAATTAATTTATTATTAAATATGTCAATCTCAACACAATATGCCCAGTAATGATACATCGACATTTATTTTTTTGAATCAGTCATTCCTCTTCTGTGTCAATAGATGCTGGCTGCCCGGCTGCCAGCAGCTCTGCCTCATACTGCTTCTTTAAGCCCTTCAGATACATACGCAAGCTGTCACGGTCCAGTCTGGAGTTCCTGGCAGTCTGCAGGAGGCGGGTGGCCAGCTTGTACACCGCTCTCTGCCTCTGTGTTCCCGGATCACTGTGATGTTTGGCCTAGAACAATAATAAACCACACCATGGACACTGTTTCTTTACTTTGCACTTCTCTGGTACAAAGCAGGATTAAATATTATATCTGTCACTGTATAGCATTTGACTCTCAGGGTCCAATATGTTTATTTTTCAGGAATCATACCAAAAGCTGCTGGCTAACTTTGGAGGCAATCATCTTTGCCTCTTGGATTATGTTTGAGGGAAGTGCCGTCATTTCTGCTGCTCTCAGACCTAGAAGAGCAAAAACGAGCTCTGTAACCTTTTTTCATGACCAGTTTCCACAGGATGGTAGTCAGATTTCACTGGTTTCTGTACCATAGTGTCTCTCTTCAGAGCATCCTCGATTCAGCAAGTATGTATACACAACACTCTCTGCACCAGTGTCACCACTGCGTGTGTGCTGAACCTCCATGTGCTGGTTCTCCGCGTTGGGATAAAGAGACTCTAGTTGGCACAGCTCGAGAAAGTGCGTGGCAAACAGGGTGAACGCCTGCAAACAGCCGGGAAACAGCACACACCTTAGAAAACTAAAGACACAAGCTATTCCTGTATTGACTTTACTGCTGACCTAAGAGGTGTAACACAGCCGACAACAAGTTAAACAAGTCATACAGAGCATACGGATCTGATTGAGCCGGTTTTCATCTTATACAACCCTGCCCTACACAATCCTTTGTCTAAGTGCATACTCTACCTTGAGGCTAAGAAGGAACTCACAAACTGAGTGGCAAATGCCGATGCCCTCCTCGGCACTGGTACCCCGCCCCAACTCGTCTATGATGATCAGGGACCTGTCGCTCACGTTGTGGATTATGTAAGAGATCTTTGGGGAGTAGATATGCAGTCAATCATCATTTTTGTGATTTAGTTCCCTCATATATGTAATTAAAGATCATTAGCAGCCCTAATGCTAAAAGGGACACAAACATACCTCCTTCATTTCCAACATGAAGGTGGAAGAATTAGTTTCAAAATCATCATCCACACCTATCCTGGTGAAAATCTGGTCAGCAACACGGAACGAGGCGTACTCCGCAGGGACAAAAGAGCCTGGAATAATGATGTAAGGGCGTTACTCAAAACATCCAGCCAAGTGCATGCCTAGCACTGTGCAGCTTTGGACCCCAAATTCATGCGAGGCTGAACGGTTTGCCGCTGACCTATCTGAGCCATGATCTGACACAGCGCCACCTGCTTGAGGTAGGTGGATTTGCCGCTCATGTTGGGTCCAGTGATGACGACAAAGTTGCTGCCCTCGGAGATGTAGCTATTGTTCGATACAGGCTGCTGTCCAACTATCCGCTCCAGAATGGGGTGACGACCCTGCTTGATGGCCAGTGTGTCTGTGAACTCAGGGCGCACTGGCAGACAAAGCAATGGTCAAAAATGCATCGAACTGTTGGAATTTTGTAAATATAATAACATGGAATGATCAAAACGCATTCAAATACAGCTGCACTGTATGAGTTAGTATTTGGCAATTTTGTTGCAAACCTAAAAAGCCAGTAAACTGTGACTAAATGATCAGGTATATGATTTCATTTTAAGTTCTTAATTGCGAGCTGTTTAACTGAAAAGTGTCAAAATACAATAAAAGCTTAATTCTGACAGAGGTGTGTGCAGTTGTTACAGCCAGCTATAGCTCTTCTGCTGAGGAGATTTGTCTCTGTGAATACAGCACATCAGTGCTCACTTATGTAACAAGGGTAATCTGAGTACACGCTGGCAGGGCTGGGGGGGGGGCAGGCAGTCAGCACATGTCTATGGAGATATGCTTTCAGACAGCTGAGGGCCAGCGCTCACCACCCACGTGGCTGATCTGGCTGGTGTTGCCCACGACTCACAAAATAAAAAAATAAAAACTGAGGCCAGCAGAACTGCCAGCTCAGAGGAGCAGTTTCCGTCTGTCATGTGTGACGTTGGCTGGGTGCTGCCTTGTGTGGACACATCACTCCCTCAGACAACATATCGGTCTTCTTATTTAAGGTTCATTTGACAAGTTTGGATGACAGTGAGTCATACATACCATAGTCTGAGATGGTGCATGCATTGGCCAGTGACAGCAGCATGTCCAGCATGGATACGGCATCCGAGAGCTTGTAAAGGCAGTGAATGTGCTGGTGGATAGTGCTCAGCAGCTGACATATCACCCTGTAAGGAGACAAGTCAGACGCTACAGGGGCACTGTGCAGGAGGGAAACTAGCTAACAAATAGCTCCCCCTGGTGGACAGAAAGTAGTAGTCAATATTTAAAGATGATCTTTGAATTTAGGCACATTTCTGCACAGTTGTATTCCTTTGTGGAATGGAAAAAGTGCCAGAGAAACAATTAAGACAGATTAAATCAACAAATTACTCAAGGAAACTCTATGATCATTATTTCTTTCAATATTCATTACAGTGCCATTAAGTGCCCACGATACATTCCTGTGCATGTTTGTAAGTGATAGGTTCATGATCTTTCTTACACATAGGACATGTGAAAGATCTCCCTCAGGGCCTCATCACAGCGGTCATTCATCTTCATCAGGTCTGCAATGGTGAAGCCATAGTTGTTCTTGTGCTTTGTGACCTGCGGTGGCATATGTTTTTTTTTGTGTTCAATCGTTTCATTTAACTTTATTGTCCCGATTGGGGCAATTCGTGTTTCTGTTCTTAGTTAGTCTATTAGCCCCGCCTCTAGTGGACCATGATAAACACCTTGATAAACTCAGAGGGGAGTTTCCCTTCAGGTAAGACCACTCCCTCGAGCTTCATTTGAATGAAGAAACCTCGAGCTGTGCTGTAGCTGGTACGCATTGGCAAACCGTACTTCTCCCCCATCTGGTTCACTAGCCCTGTGCAACACAACGTATGTATAAATAACATACAACAAACATGGCAAACCAAAGATATTAACCGAACGGACAGACTACACACCTGCAATGTCGTCCACTATCTCAGTGTAAGCCCTGCGTGCAATGTCGAGGAACTCGTTGATGTTGGGGCGGACAGCGTAACACTTCTGGGTGCGCATGTTCAGGCTCCCCTTCAGGTAGGTGGTGTCGTCATTAATCACGGTCTTGATCTGCTCTAGGATCATGTCAAACCTGATGCGGGCACAAATACGGTGGCAGAAGTCTGTACACAGAACACGATAGTAAATGTGTATTATATTTATAACATAGGCAGAAAGCTTGGTACCTGTTGTCTTCCAATGCGGTGCTGTAGGCCTTGAGCAGAGCCGTGTTGCAATTCTTCAACCCCATCTGTTCATAGAGTGCGCTTTAATTGACATTCTAACTAAAAAACGACTAGTACAATACTTGTTGTGGGGTAAAAAGCTTTTCATTCTCATTCTATTCATGGCTACGGGATGATGTTGAACAAATTTCACAGACCCTTAACCGCGGCACCAGGTCCAATGTGTGTTTCAGCTGAATGACGTGTGTAATCTTTGCTTCAGCAACCTGAACCTGCAAAAACAAAGCAACCGTAATGAAAAAGGCAAGAAAAGGGAAAGAAATACCACGTGTCTTTAAGCATTTGAACACACACACACACACACACACACACAAGACATTCCACTGCAATGAAATCATCTTATGCAACTGTGAGTACTGAAAGTACTGTACGTACCGTTTCCTGCTTTGGGATTTGGACGAGAACAGAGAGCAGCTGGTCAATGTCAAGGAAATGAGCTATGGCTAAGGAGGGCAAAAAGTGCACATAGTCAAATACTGTGTTATGCTCCCAACTCCAGCATGCACTTTACATTTAACGTAGGATTATTTCCTGACCATTCTTCAGGCCGAAGAAGAGCTCCTCATCCCGCAGCAGCTCTTGTATGGTGTCCAAGCGTATGTTGATGGTGTCCACATCAACGAGAGGCTCCAGAATATTGGAGCGCAACCGTCTCGCACCACCAGATGTTTTGGTGTGGTTAAGCACCCCTAAAAGAGTATGCTCGCTCCTGTAGAGACAGACTGAACACTTTACTGTACATGATTACACAAGCGCTGCACGTGTCATACTCTTGCCCTCTTACCTGTGGTCTCTGTTATTGACAACCAACTCCAAGTTGGCGGCAGATGTAGAGTCAATCATTGCAGTCTGTTCACTCCCTTTAAAGCTCACTTTGAGAGACTTGCCAGCGTAGACGGAGTTCTGGATGAATTCTAAATATTTCAGCAAAGCAGCGGCTGCTGCTAGGCAATAGTACCTGAAAAAAAAAAAATCATGATCAGTTGTAACAAAAGATTTGTGTTGCAGTATATCTATTTTTATACGTTATTGTACTCAGTGGCGTACTTAGCTTGCACTTCCATGAGGACTGTGCCAAATTCTGGAGCACACAGCTGCTGGATGTACTCCAGTCCTTTCCTCTCATTAAAATACTTCCTTTGGATAGCAGTGAAAGCTACTCCCTGACAAAAAAAAACATGTAAACATTAACATTTAACAAAACATGTCAATAGGTGGGATGCGCCATACACAGTTCACAGTAGTGCCAACCAGGAGCGAGTGAGTGAATGAGTGAGCCACCTTCTTCTTTGAAAGTATGCATTTGTTTCAATGAATTGTGTGTTTAGCTTATGACTCCTATACTGCATTGGTACCGGGAAGTTCTCTGTGATGAGGTTGAACAGCTTCGTTCCTTTCCCCTTCTCACTGGCTGTGTCTGGCATAAGTATTTCCAGTGGCACCAAGATGTGAATCTTGGTTATGACCTTCAGAAGAGTAAAATAATGAATGAGACAGGAGTTGCCTTTATTTCAGAGTCTCTGCTGAGCATAGCCATGATTAACAAGCCAATGAAAACTGTAGGTTGTACTGTAGATTTTGACCATGAACTGGTTACCTTGGCATATGTCCCAGTGTCTGCAAACTGCGAGAGTATAAGCTCTGGACATTTCAAATTGAGACTGGCCATGCCAATCTCTCCCCGAGCCAAACCGCGCCCTTCAACCACTGCCACAATCACAGAGGCACCGGAGGTTGTGGTCGCAGAAGAGCTGCTTGTTGCTGCAAAAACACAGGAATCAGAATGAGAAACACAGCTTCAGCCATGTTGACATGTTCAAACATGATGTAGGGCTGCAGTACCGGTGTGATCGGTCGATGGGGTGCGTGCTGGGTGTGTGAGTGTGGCCCCAGCAAATCCTGGTGTCCTCCTGAGTTTTGGTGTTCCTCCATGGCTGCGGAGGGAGGAACTGTCCGAGGTAGATGCAAGGAGGGATGAATTGATCCTGCCTAACAGGAAGCTTTGATGCAACTGACCTATGTCGAGACAAAACATGAGGAGAGGGCCTGTGTCATATTATTACTGCCGTGCCCAGAGGCAAGGTTTTAAGAATTACAAATGTGGGCCCCATTGCTATTATTATAATTTCTCTAATCTCATTTTGTATGCCACTGTTGTGACAGTAAAAGATGCTAAGTGTTAGCTTAAACTAAACTCACCTGAGGCCGCTCGGGGGAGTGATGGACCGTGGCTGGAGCTAGTACTGCCTTCATCTAAGCATTGGTGGGACGAACCGGAGGAGGCTGATCCGGGATCGTACGAGGTCGTTTCATTTAGCCTGCTTCTGTCCGTTGGGGACGCCCCCCATGTCTGTCCACATTCCGAGGTGTCACCGACCTCCTCTGTGCTGCTACGAAACATGTTAGACCCTCGCAAAGGCAGAGCGGTATATTACCAAACTAATGAATACATTTGAGAATGCTAGCAACAACAAAAAAAAACTGCAGTCAACTGAGCCCTAATTTGCGAAAAACCCGGACGCTTTATGTGGAATGCAAAGAAGTCTCACAGCTAGCTTTAACTGTTAGCTAACAAAACCGCCTCTGCTAGCTACGCGCGCGATCATTTCAGATCCTGTAATCTGGCGTCTGCGCAAATCAGTCACGTGACATTTTTAAACCAAGACGATTGACAGATTGATTGACTGACATTACTGACATAGTTATTTAGCCTTTATGTTAAATTATTGATTGATTGATTGATTGATTGATTGATTGGCTACACACTGCAGTGTGCACCTCAATTTTAATTTATCTAATTTTGGAAATCAAACATAATACAGTAAAAAAGAAAACGAAAGATATTAAGAAGAAACAATTGATGTGATATTCAGAGTAGACCACGGTGTCTATGGGCTCTTTTCATGGATAACAAGGTTATACACATTATAAAAAGAAGAGCTCAGAGATCTCACATTAGTCACATGATAGTCTTTTTTATTTTATTTATTTACTTAGTTTTACCAGGTTAGGGTCCCTGTTTATTTTTGTTTAGGTCTTGAGAACTTTCTGAAACAACACAGATTTTGATTTAAATGTTCAAGTTACATCTGTTACACCTTAATTGTAGACAAATGCCAATAGGAGGCACATAGACAGTGAAATGGAAATTGTCTTGATGAGAACAGTATATGCAGTGAAATTGATTATAGTATGGTTTGTATGACTTATCATTTGGATAGTTTTTCATTTGGATGATTGATTTAGTTACTTTTGGGGATGTATGAATTGGAGTATAGATTTTAAAGCAACCCTCAAACCGGGAACAAAACCATATCAGTTTACACAATTCAATGTTACACAGAAATACCCTATACAAAGATGTGTTCATCATTAGTTGCCACTAGACCATAATGTCATAAAATATAGGCTGGATAACAGCTATCCAAAAGGTTAAGCGAAGCATGACTTGACAAGAAGAGGAACTAAAACGAGTGAAGAGGAAAAAGGAAAGAGGAAGCAACTAGAAGTACACATGTACAATGATAATACATGGCCTGAGGAGTGTGTTGACAAATTAGTTTTTCAAAGCAATAAGCATCACGTGTTTGAGGTCAAGATCCTGACCTTATAGTCACATATAATATTTGTGTACGTGCCTTGTGGTGGAGGCCTGACATACCCATAGATTGTACATAGGACATAACTTATGTAGTCGATATATCGATTCGAAAAAGAGATGTATCACTTTATATCTTAAAACAATTGACAGTGCTGCTGAAGGGCCTCCATAACTTTTATTAAAATAATGATTACAGTATTTTACAGAATGAACAGTAGCATTTTGCTAATAATTTGTTCTTGTGCAAAAAACCCACAAGTTTTCTACCTTCTGTGTAACGTCTGTTCATTCAGTGCACTTGCCGTGATATGAAGAGTTTACCCTTTTATTCTGGAAAAATCAAACCGGAAGTCCTCTACCCGTTCCTTCCTGCCGCGGCCAACATGGCGGCAGACGCAGACGAGGGGGATTATTTTGTGAGAGAAGTTGAGAGAAACGACGGGTGTACCCTGAAGGTGAAGCAGTGCTACCTAGGAGACGTTGGCTGTGTGGTGTGGGATGCGGCCATCGTTCTGGCCAAATACTTAGAGACGAAACAATTTCATGACCCGTCCTCTGGAGTGAACGTCTGGGCGGGCAAGAGGGTTGTGGAGTTAGGAGCTGGGACAGGAGTCGTTGGTCTGATGGCAGCAACACTGGGGTGAGATGACTGCTTAGTTTGTGTGTTCACGTGTTACTCTGTCCTTAAAGCATCGATATACATGCAGTTAATACTAGCTTGCTAGCTGAGTGAACGACAGCCATGACATCCTTTTATTTGTGATTAAAACCACAGACTGTATATAAGAATGATTTAAAACTAACAACATACAGACAGCCAAAGGGCAGTTTTCATTGCTTTTGTATTAAATCCCATAGAGCTGCAGTTACTGTGACGGACCTGGAGGACTTGCAGACCCTGCTAAGAGTGAACATCCAGGAAAACCAGGCACTCATCAGCAGTGGATCAGTAACTGCCAAGGTACTGAAATGGTTTGTACCTATGTTTTGTTTTTTGGATTACATTTGTATATCCAAGCCACTGTTTCAACCCATTGCAAACTGTTTGATTTATTTTTATAGGGGTGAAGATGTGTCTGACTTCCGGCCTCCCCCACATTATGTCCTTATGGCAGATTGCATCTATTATGAGCAGGTCATTTACAAGAGTTTTCTCCTTTTTAATCTAAACTTTTGCAAATTTGCACTGCATCACCATCATTGTATATCTGAATAAAAGCTGTGTGTATACTGCATTTCTCTTTGTAATGCCTTATAATTTATTTCCACACAGTCCATTGTTCCGCTGGTGGAGAGCTTGAAGCTGCTCTCTGGACCAGAGACCTGCATTATTTGCTGCTATGAGCAGCGCACGGAGGGTGTCAACCCAAAAGTGGAAAGGCAGTTTTTTGAGGTGAGAGCCCAACTGTGTGTTCCATTTGTTAATACTAATAAATAAGTAAATGCACATTAAGAAGCTGAGATATACATGGCATCATCCCTCTGTAAGTATGTGGATTTTTTTTGTTATCTTTTAGTTGCTTCATCAAAACTTCGACTGTGAGGAGATCCCTTCAGACAAGCAAGACCCAGAGTTTAGTAGTCCAGACATCCACATCCTGCACATCCGGAGAAAAGTCTGATGTGCCCCTAATCGATGTATCTTCATTTTTGCACTCTTGGCTCTTATATATGACTGTGCTGGTACAGTGACTGGAGTAAAACAAAACGGGAAATTAAAAAAACATTGTAAAATGTATTGTTTTCATACACTATTAAATCAAGTTTATGTAATATCCGTTTCATTGGTCTGTGTAATTGTAGGGCTGTGAAGGTAGACGGCAGACATGACAGAAAAGGCTCATCTTTAGTCAAATGTGTTTAAGCGAGAGGGGTTCACAAATAGACCAGGAAGGGACTGAACCATGTTTTTTTTTGTGTTCATTTGTATGTTTGAGTTTGAGGATCAGTCTTGCAAATGTCTGTGATCTTTTTTTAAACATTTTAATTCAAAACAGAGTGAAAGCCCAGCGTTACAGCTCAGTAAACTGCAGGAAACTACAAACACGAGACGTACTGTGCTTTTGCTCTTGAGCGCTGCCCTTTTTCTGCTGTGCATGATTATATAAACATTGTTGCAGGTCATTACATTTGGATAATACTCGCAGTCACATGAAAGATTGAAAAATTGTTGACTTTCCCCCAGAGATGAGCTACTGGCGGCCATGTTGCTGTAAGAGTGGTTTTCACTGCAACTTAAAGGATTTCTTCTAATTGTGAAATAAGATATGTCAATTCAGACATTGCCCATTTTGAGCACTAGGGGGCAATGGTTGCTTTAGTCCCAAACAAGTATTCAGAGGTGTGTAAATGTTTAGTCTGTGCAACAAAAAAAACTGCAAATAGAGTATTAAGCCTAAGGTGGTTAACTTCATTTTGATTTAAGTTGCAAATACATTGTTGTTACATTAGAATTGATCACATTGAGAGGGGTGAGAAAATAAATCATGACTACGTTTCTCAATCCATAGTCTATGTTTATGTAGTTTACCCGGCTTTTTAAAAACTGTGTGCTAGCTCCTATGAGCCCGCGGTGCATGGGGAATTCCACCCCAAGCCCCAGATTAGCTGGAAGATTATGGCTCTTTTTCAAACATAAACCATGAAGTACGCCCGTCCTCCCACAGGCATGCAGGGGCCCCTCGCAGCCTTTCATGCCGCTCTCTGTTTACACAGTGGAGCTGTAGCGTAATGAGCAGGGTGGCCTCCAACGCTCAGACCAAATAAAAATGATAATGTTGACGTTGACAGGGTCGGGTCAACACTGAACGTCTCATTAAAATCATCAAATCGTGTTATAGAAGAATGCAGTAGGAGCGAAGTTTGATTCTGCGTCAGTAAGACGCTCCTCGTGCTCGTCCTCATATTTTCTCTATATGGATCCTGGAGTGCAAAGCTAACCTTGCCTGAGATGTGCGTATACTGTGCGGCAGGAACACCTGTGACGGGGTATACTGCCTCTAGGTCATGAATGTTTTTGTGAAATTAATGATTTCATTTTTCATTTTAACAGAAACTCTTCATAATTAATGCGAACTCATCGTTTAAATGCAACATGAACTGTTTGCTTGTATACTTGAACCAGTAGAACTCTTCCTGTCCAAACTAATAGATTCATTATAGTAAATGTTTAAATGTATGACGGAGAAAGACATGAGGTGTGGTTGAATATCATAGTTTAACAATCTGACCCCTGGATCTCGGTTGATGATATGTGGCCTATCACAAGAGAAATAGAGAGATTCATGTTTTTTTCTTTCCTTTTTACAGTTGCTAGAATAATCACATCGGATCACTTACAATAATCTCTCCCTGCGGCCCTTCTCTGAACTCTCACTTCTGCCTGGGCCAGCTGGACTGCTACAATCTGAGTCAGCCTAATATTGAGGTCTCCTTTGGCTGGGACCAGGATATGTTCAGCTAATTAAATTGACTCGCAGCTGGTATTAAGCCCATGTCCCCCCAGTGTGGCGAGGACGGGACCCAGAGGGGTTATTGGGAGATTAGACGCTATTGCGTGTCAACATTTCATCCTCCTGTCCACCCATAGCTCTGTCAGTCGAATCATTTACAATCTATTTTCCAGTCTCTGTTAACCCCAAATCATTTATATAATATAGTCTTCTTGTGGTTGGCTAATTAGGCTGGCACTACAGGGGAATCGGGGAGGTTCGGAGTAAATGAGGACAGCCCACAGTGAAGCAGAGGTGTCGCTAATCTGTTATCATATACGCGTATACCAGTAGATTCCCGTGACCGTAAAGATTCATTGCTGAACATGTGGCGTACATGCTGCATGCACCAAGACAGAATGGGGGCATTTTCTGCCAACAGATGGTGCTATTAGTAGAAATAGCTCTTACCTGTGTGGAAAACCTGCAGTAAGAACACAGTTCATGTCCTCATAAATAGGCCACACGGAGCGCTTTAACATAGGCCGTTGATTGATCACGGCATGGGGATGAAATTCGTTGTGGCTGTTTCTTTTCTCAGTGTGCTATTAGTTCACCTGAGATTCATGTGCAATTCAACACCAGGCCAGTCTGCACTTTCTGCACTCCAAAACATCTGCATGGACTCCATAATGCGCACGTATCCCCCCCTTTGGTTCTTTTAAAACCAGAAAACATGAGGGAGCAGTGCAGCTCCCCTCCAAACCAGATGGGTGGAGGAGAGTCTGACTCCGTGCAGCCTGTGTGGTGTGCACCACTTTGCTGCATCACAGCCAAGTGACACAGAAGATCCTTTGTGTCACCATCATCACGCTGCCCGGAGCCAAGAGACGCTGTTCCAGAAAGGAAGACTCATTTTCTCGCTAACTATTAGGGAGTGGCTCAAGAATAGACATCAAACTGGGCTGATTAAAAATAGAAGACGGCTGCATAAATGTGTGACTCCTCTGATCGTGTAAAGGTGTCGAACCCTCCACCTCCACACACACAGATCATCTTTTTCTCTTTATGCTTCACGTAATGCTTCACTTTAGGCGACACAAAGAGACAACAGGCCAGAGCTCCATTCCAAAATAGAGCATGTGATCAGCCTGCAGGGGGAACAAGAGGAGGGCGGGGGGGGGGGGGGGGCTGTTAAGACAGCTGTGCTGCAGTTGAGAGGGGACACAAATCCAGTACTGTGAGAATATGGTGCACACTTGCCCCCTTCCTCCATTACTGTAAATAAAGGCATATTAGCACTGCGACACACCAGTGATTGTCCATATCGAAATTAAAAGAGCTGAACACAAAGCTGTATAACTCCTATTAGTCTTTGTAGGCATGTGTTAGGTCATAATAAACGCTGCGTATAATATTAGTGGTATAGGTTCAGTGTGGCTCCAGCGTGGTATCAGTAAAACTCAAATGGTGTATTGATTCCTTGCTCAGGTTTTGCGGAGACTTGACTGCCTGTGACTGCTGTCCCTACGGCATTCTAGTGCAATGATGTATTTGTCATCATTAGAATGTGTGGCAGCCCAGCACCAAGCGAAGGACTGCAGAATGGTGGGTGCAGCATCTCTCTCTGTGTGTGTGTGTGTGTGTGTGTGTGTGTGTGTGTGTGTGTGTGTGTGTGTGTGTGTGTGTAACCTTTCCCTAAGTCATTACCTCTCAGTAGTCTGAATCTGCACTGTGTGTGTGAGTAGTAGCACCTGACTAGCCTTAGAACTGAGATTTCTTCCCAAACCCAAACTGTCCATACATAGTGTCACTGTAAACACTGTCTCCTCAGTAATCAACAGTGATTGTGTCATATGTCAGCCAGTCATGGTGCATGACAGTGTGGTGGCAATCTGCTAAAGGTGGCCTGACTTTGAGGTTGCTTTGCGTGCATTCTGTCAGTCAGTGTGTAGGGGCTGTGCGTGAATACATTGTGGCTGGCGGATGCTGACTCCTCTCTATGTTACTGTATACTTTGGTATTAAAGTGTTTCGGTGCGTGCTGAGGTGGTTATGTAAATCCAAATTGAAGATGCCACAGGGCAAAGGTCAGTTCATGCTCTGCATACTGTGTGAAGGAGAATCTCATGAACATCCAATTGATTTCATTTTGCTTCAGAAACAGATGCACTTAGATTTCCATTCCTCGCAGCACCATCCATAATGCTGACCCCCCCCCCCCCCCCCCCCCCCCTTCATATACATAGCACTGCTTACATCTGAAGGCAAGATGGTTAACCCTCGGATATGATCCTCTTTACTCTCTGTGTGTTACAGCTGGGAAAACACAGCACATGAGTCCAGAGACAAACTGGTTCACACTCAAACAGCTGTGTCAAACATCCGGGAATTCTCAAGAGGAACCAAGTGGACAACTTTCAGAGTTTTCACATAATGGAATATAAATAGAAGCCCCGAGGACTAAAAAAATGTAATGGAACTTAGATTGGATGGTTTTTAAAGTGGAAAAATGTGATTAGAGGACAGTGCGACTCTACAAACAAAACTGTACGGTTAATGGCTTAAATGATGTAGTTAATGCTTGTTTAAGTACTTCATCTATCCATGGAAAAAAACAACTTGGTTCTGTCGTGTGGACCCCCAGCACTTAATAATAATTGTATGCTTCTCTGGGTTTTTAATTTCACCACAGCAAGTAACCTTCAGTTGCAGATATGAATGGAATGTATTTAGGATGGTGCCCAGAGTGCACCTTGTACTTCACAGCCTCACAATTTCAACCTTATTTAGCTGGCCCACACCCCAGCATAGCCCCTATTCAAACCACAACACTTTTTTAGATTGTTTCTGAGTTAAAACCTGCATCGACACACCTGCAATTAAAACCAACTCAAACCACACCTACAATATAAACAGCTAAGAGTGCGTCTGTGTTAGGGGTTTGCATGCAGCGTGGCATTCAAGAGCGCTAACCACAGCAGGAAACCTGAAACAACTTTCAGCCACTTCCGGACTTGTTTCACACTGAGCTCTGCGTAAGTTCATTATTTAACAGCTCACTCAAAGAGGCTACTGAAGGTGCAGAGAACTTAACCAGCAGACGGAGGGAGGAGTTTTTTTTTTTTTTTAACTGTCCTGCCAAGCTGTGTGAGCTGTGGCTTAGAGTAGGTGTTCCCTCCTACCATTTGGCAGATAAATAAACCGCTTTAGTAACGTTGTTGGCCAATGTGCACAAGAATATCTGTGACTGCAGGTATCTCGAATCCAACAGGTATTCATCCAGCTGCGTGTGGCTGTTGAACTGTAGGCCAATGTTGAGCCACGATGACTTCAGTCAGAGAGGAGTATTACATGAGTCCTACCTGCGCAAATGCTACACTGCAGCTGGTGTTATGAGGAAGTGAAGACAGTGAGGAAGACAAACCACACCCCTGAAAACCACAAACATTATTCAGGCTGGGTTTGGAGGCATATAAGGCGTGCAGCTGTAACGCCAGTCACCATAGTTATTCCTGAGCTGTTTTAAATCTTTGTCAAGTTGACGCAATGACTAGGCGTCATTGCGTCAAAGGTGTGTTCCAATATTGCAGAACTCTGCTCACAGAGAGTGGGGTCTCTTTCAACTTCTCCCCACTCTTCCTCTTTCTATGCAGAATAGAGGAACTTACGGGAAACCTGTAGCACAGTCATCCTCGTATGTGATGATAAAAGCACCAAGCCACACTGTCAGAGATCTCATCAGGTCGTTGTCATAGGAACTTCCCAAACAAACAGGCGTTGTGGCCGCCCGAGACAAACCTGTCATAGACATTCTTGTAGAGGTATTTAAGTCTTTTACCTTTTTTACTTTTTGAGCTATGCCACCAGTGAGTTAGGATTGTGAAATAATCCGTTTGCATTGGTGAGATGCTAAATGAACACGTCGCTAAGCCTATTATACCAAGCAGGCTCCTATTGCTGAGCTTTCCTCTGTGACCTTTCCTCTCAGAAAGTGTATGGCATTCCAGCCCAGCCCAGAGGGAGTAGACATAAGGGCCAGGAGGTCTCATCTTTACAGAGGAGAGGTCATAAAGCAATGCTTACAGTCTCTGTCCTTGCCCCCAGGGGCCCCAGTGTTACCAATAAAGCTGTGAGGATCATATGGTTGTAATGAAGTGGTGGGAACCAAAGCGGCCATTACAGCCCAATTAAACTGACATCAGCATCTAATGGAGGCCCTTGACCAAGACCTTATAGAAGGCTAGTATTTACAAATACCCTTGGAAGCATGCATACTTGCTGGATGATTTAGATTATAGACCCCTTTTTTTTCTGATGGGGAGCATTTATTTAAATCACAGCTGCAAGAGTTGTGTGGGTTGTGCGAAACATCTCAGCGTTATATCTGTCTTTGTCACCTGACCTGTATGACGGAAACCTCTGTGGTGCTAAAGCAAACATCCTGAGGCCTCTTACAGCAACTTGCTGAGCACCAGATTCACCACACAGCGAATCTGCCGCCATGATTATACAGCCAGTTGCTCGTAGATGCAAACATTTGTAGGATACAGTGTCAAACTGACAGAGTGTGCAACCCATTATTAAAATGCAGACTGTGTGCTTTTTGAGCAGCTTACATAGTGCCCGTTTTTATGTGGAGGTGTAAAACACTGGAAACAGAAAAATCTGTGGAATATTACGGACTAATCTTCTGTTGCCCTAAACACAGTAGTCGGACCATTTGTCACCATTAATCCTGTCTTTGTCAGGAGGGCAAACACACTTGTTAATCAGCTTTAATGGAAACTAAAACATTCTTTCACTATGTCCGAATTACTAGTAAACATTTCAACTTTTAATGGAACATTTTACGAAAATACCTAAACTGAACTGATTATTCAGCAGTAGCAGGAATGAAATGTCAGCATTTTAGCAGAGTAGAAAAGGCGAGTAATACAGACACTCATCTTCCCAACATGTTGGAAACACTCTAAAGATTACACTCACTTTAGAGAGATCATATAAAAACACAGATTATGTATTACACACACATTATGCTCCTGATTATGTGGAAAGAGTGCAACGCATGGTTGTGAATGGCTCCCATGTTTAAAAAGGTGCAGTAAATGGTCTCATTAGCAACAGACATCTGTTCATGTAACTCATAACTCAAGTGTTTATCCTATTTACAGTTCTCAACACCAGCTCTGCATTAGTCAACTTGAACACAACATTCCCACTGAATCAAAACTACTGAGACTCGCTTTTTGATGCCAGTCCCAACTAAAAGCAAACTCAGGAAGTTACAGCTGACAGCTCAACATCAACTCAACTGTGCCTCGCAACCAACACGCAACATAGACAAATAATTCACAGTTCAGCTGTATATCTCCGCTGCAAACTATCATGTGGCTCTGTTGTTGACCAGCAGTTGGACTTCCTGTTTTGTACATTTTCCCCCTCATTTACTGGCACGGGAACTGAGGCCAACCACTTATTGAGGGTGGCCATAAACCCGTTATGAAGAATCTGCCCACTAGCACTAAAACACAAGCGAATTCTAACAATACTGACTTCTACTTAACTATGAGCATTCTTGAAACTTTCCCAGTTTTTTTAAACCGCTGTTCATATGTTAAACTTCTTACAAATCGCTTAAATGAAGAACACTTTTGGCAGATCACTCGCAGCCCTAGTTACTCCAACTGCCTTTAATCCTTGAAAAAACAAACAAACAGACATAACAGATTTAAAATCACTTTTTTAATAAGACATTACAATGACATTGTTCTGTACATGGTTCCCCCCCACCCCCCCCAGTCAAAATAAGAGTAAGAGCTGCACCACAGGGTGTCTTCAACATTTCACCAGTACACAGCTCCCTCTGACTGCACAACAGATGGACTCTGATGTAGGGTTACTGTACTTTCGTACTCATGCTACAGATATAGGCTATCATATAATGTCCCGATACTGAGACTAATCAACTGTGGAATCAGATTTAGAGAGCTCAGAGCTGAATGACATTCCTTTGGAAAGATTGAGTCAACTTACTACGCGTCAACCCAAAATCAAAAATGCATCCCAACAAGCATGTTTAAGAGTTACTGGAGGCCTATTTGTTGAATATCGAGCACAATTAGGTAGACATGACACAGAAGGTCAATCAGTAAACTATAAAGCCCACCGAGGGGGATTGGGAGGGGTATCGAAACACGCCTCAAGTAGTTTTGTTCCTCTGATGTCAAGACTGATGACAGTGAAATGTAAGCAATGGTGATTTATTTCTGTTTTGTTTTTCCCTTGCAGCAGTCAATACCATTAAGAAATACTTGTCATCACAGTACTGTGTTCAAACAGATGTCAAAGTCCATCAAGTATACCGTGACGTTAAAGATCTCACCTCAGAAAGAAAGGAAAAAAAAGATCAGAGTTCAATGCAACAGAGACTGAAGAACCTTGAATAAAAGTTTTAGTCCAAGAATGAAGACAAATGCTTCAGCTTCATTAGGAGGAAAAAAAAATCATCATACAAACAGGGCAAAGAATAGGCAAAGGCGGTGATCTCTCTGGCTTTAACATTAGGACCAATTTATTCAATATTCATCGAGCAAACCCCAAGATGATGAATGTGATATAGGCCTGCTACAGAGTACAAGCGAACTATAAGCCAGCAAACCCAGTTAAAGATAAATTAGTCGTGGGGTAAACGTAGTATTAAAAATAAATGGGAGATAATCAACTTCTTCTTCTTAACCATATTCATTTTGAGAAGTTATTTGTTACTTGCAACGGTATTATAGTTTTGACCTAAAACAGTCAGCACTCAATCATTAAGATTTGTAATTCGAGGTTAGCCATGTCAAGCCCTCATACAGTCCATCACCTGTGGTCGCACAGGAGGGCTGAACGTACCAATTCCTATCTCTGATGCGGGTCAACCCGAGCTTCTCTTGGATTTCGTGTGGCTTCATGGCGTCCGGAAGGTCTTGCTTATTGGCGAATATCAAGATGATGGCGTCCCTCATCTCCCGGTCATTAATGATGCGGTGGAGTTCCTGCCTCGCCTCGTCGATGCGATCCCGGTCCGCGCAATCCACCACGAAAATTAACCCCTGGGTGCCCGTGTAGTAGTGTCGCCACAGAGGGCGAATCTTATCTTGCCCCCCGACGTCCCAGACGTTGAACTTGACGTTTTTGTAGGTGACGGTCTCCACATTGAAGCCGACTGTGGGGATCGTGGTGACAGACTGTCCGAGTTTCAGTTTGTAAAGGATTGTTGTCTTTCCCGCAGCATCGAGTCCGAGCATTAATATTCTCATCTCCTTGTTGCCGAAGATTTTAGACAGCACTTTCCCCATTTTGAACTCTTGTGCATAAATACTTCGATCCTAACGAGAAAAAAAGTCTGTTATCTGTGCCGATGATGATACACTTTTGTTATAGCTTCAGTTTATGGGCTTACTTCTGAAAACATGACTCAGGGAAGAGCATATGTGGTGAAAAAAAGTCAAAAATGCACACCTAACTGAACAGTACTTAATGGCTTTTTACTTTAAAGTATGTGCCTCCAGTGAAGTTGTGAGACATTTACGTTCAAAGTAGCACAGTGTCTGCGGGCCCTACGCACAACATGGCACGGTTAGACTAAGAACTTGGCAGCAGCTGTTGCTGGACGTTCATTTTGTTGCCCAAATCAACATAAAGCTGTGTGACAAAGACAGGCCGTGGCGATTAAAATGTGCCGAGAGCAGACGACGTGTGTAGATAAGGCCCCGAAAAGGCCGCGGTACTTGTCAGTTCCTTCTGGTGTCCGGTCCTCCACATCGGGTGCGCCCTTGTTCTCTTCACCGCTACCGGATGAGAAAAGCAGCTTTCGGCGGCTAGTCCATAAAGCGTCGCGCCGGGTAACTTCACCCTGCTGCCGGCGTCTTCGAAAGAAATCCTCGGTGACTCAGCAACACGTGTATCCACTCATGCAACTCCACTTCTTATCCCCCTGAAAGAAAAGAGATTTAGGAGGAGGGTCAGACATGCCAAATTAGCAAGCTATCGCTCATGGCTGCTAAAGAGGGCTAGCAAGCTATCATTAGCTAACTGTTAGCTTGTTGCCTAGCAAGCTAGCCTCCGGCTAACAAGATAACGGTACTTAGCTGTCGGAAACTGATAATATCTGGATACAAAATGCACGCGACAGTCGCAAAATGTTTGACTCACATCTCCCTGAGTTAAACATTAAAATATGATCAATTCACCTCCTATCTCCCCCTCCTGTCTCGATAAATACACCCAGCTCTCGTCTTTCTCCTGTAAGTCGAGCTGGTCGCAGTGCTGCTACACCGGAAAGGTGTGGAGCTGCATTAACCGCCACTTCCTCCCGTCGACTTCATTCAGCTCATTCAGCGGCTGCTGCCTCGTACGCGCTGTCTAGGGAACCCACGATTTCTAGCATTAAACAATAAAATACCCAAACCTACATGAAATAAAATGAAACGTTATTTATATGTACACCATGTATCTAGTTATTAGTTAACGTACCTTGTGACGTGAGGATTTATTTGTATAGCAACTTTGCCCGCTAACGACGTCACTGCCTTCTTGTATGTTTACACATTAAGTAAACACATTAAATATGAAAATATTTTGTTTACATAATAAAATTGAATATGGTATTGGTAATGTTTCAATATCTAATGTTGTCGTCTGATTAGAGTGGATCTCTATGCATGTAAAGGGTAACACCACCCCCTTGTGGCAATTACAAGGCTTTATAAATTCACTCAGTCCCATGAACAAATCATTTTGTGCATTTAGTTTTTTCTGTTTTGACAATCCTCTGTAGTGGGGGGTTGTCAAGCTGGTGTTTTGTTAAACTTGTATTAAACCATGCCCAATCATTCCTCCACATTGCCCCACTGGTGCTTTTATTGGTAGAGTTTACGGCTAAATGCCAAATGTATTCATCATCTGTATATGTATTTCAACCATTTTTTACATTTTCTTTTGCATAGACAGTGAACAGATAGACAAAGGCACATGAGTATGCAGAGATAAAGAGTAACAAACTGGGGATGTTTGATCATCTGTATTCAGCATTTACATTTTCTAATCTGTTTAACCAATCCTAACCATATTGCTTGTGGGTATAACGATGACTTTAATTTTAACAAAATATAGAATCATTTTTACATATCAATCATCTATTTAACTGGTATAATATAATATTAAATAATAATGTAATACTCTTAGTACCCTGGCAAAACAATATAATAATATAATGAGAAAACACTATTTTAATCCAATCCAATCATTGGAACGTAGTGTGAGGTCACTATAGCCTGTCTGACTCACAAACTGCGACTGACTGACTTAACACTTATTTTTACACTCGCATTTATATTTAGACTTTTTCATATCTTCACAACACTGTCTTGTATTGCCCTGTATATTGCACATGTTTTGTACCAGTTTTGTATATTGTTTTGTACCTGTTTTGTACCAGTGTTGTACCTGTTTTGTATCTTGTTTTGTACCAGTTTTGTATATTGTTTTGTACCTTGTTTTGTACCTGTTTTGTATCTTGTTTTGTACCAGTTTTGTACCTGTTTTGTATCTTGTTTTGTACCTTGTTTTGTATCTTGTTTTGTACCAGTTTTGTACCTGTTTTGTATCTTGTTTTGTACCTTGTTTTGTATCTTGTTTTGTACCAGTTTTGTACCTTGTTTTTTATCTTGTTTTGTACCTTGCACTGTGGTCTGAATTTATCCTTCACTCCCATTGAATGTTGCATCATTCATTCTTTTGTTTTGCACTGAAGACCAGAATAAACACACTTCTGTTCCTATTGTACTGCACTGTGTACAGAGAGATGACAATACATTCTCTATCATAGTATCCCTTAATAAACATTCATATAATTAATAAACAGCTGGACTGTATTGGTACATTTTATTCTATGTCAGTATCTCAAGTGTGGGGAACTGGGAGACATACACTGAAGTTAGGAAAACCTGATTACGGGACATTTGTTTCTTCAAGGGAACATATAGAAAACGGTTCCTATTTTTCTAATGATTCTGTTCTCAGTGTATAGGATTAAGGGGAATTATTGGCAGAAATGTAATAAAAAATATGTCTGCAATAGTGTATAATGACCTGAAACTAAGACTCCTTGAGTTTTAAGTTACCTTATAATGAGCTATTTATATAGAGTGTGGGTCATCTACACGGCCACGTTTTTGCGGTGGCCCAGGACGGGAATACCAAACAATGAGCCTTTCGCGTTTTTACCTTGTCTGAAGGCCGCTATAGTTATCCAACATGCTTGGAAAGTGAAGGGTGAGCAGAGGGTTATTCAGTTAGATGCAATCTGCAACCTCACCAATAGATGCCACATAATCACACGCTGCTCCTTTAAACACAGTCGTATTGCAAAGGTGGCAGTCTGACATTAATTATACAATGAACACACACACACACACACCAAATGGGTCATTGCGAGAAAGGATCCGAGTTTTTAATGTAGGGTTTGTGGTCATTGCAGGCACTTCATCAGGCAGCCTTTAGGACTCATTGGGTAATGTATCCACCCTGCCCTCGGGCCCCAGTGCAACTGCTCTGTCTGCACTAGTCTATAGTTATACAAAGCAATATGTCATAGGTAGTGAGGTTACACTACTTTATTCAAGTATTTTAGCTGCTGCATTCACTTACAGAACTCTTGACTATTACACATTATTCAAAACAATTTCTAAAAATATATTTTATAGTTTCATTGTAATGCTGACCCACATACAGTAGTGTGGAGGAGGTTTGCAGCAACTGTCCATCAAGCGTGTTGCCCTTGACGTCTCACCCACATCTCTGACGTCAGAGTGGACACTGTCCATCAGCACCTCAAGGTGAAAACTACGGACAAGGGGTCCTGGGGGAGGACGAGACAAGTACTGTGGGCTACATTGATTTGTAAATATCATTAAAACCGTGGCACCGCCCACTCTCTAATCACATGATAACGATGGAATCTGCTTTACTTTCAGCGTGCCTGCAGCTCCTGAAGGACCACGTTGTTGGTGTTGAACAGTTGCAACCCAGCGCTCACTCGTAAGCCGTCATGGCGGACTCCAGCTTCAACAACCTGACATCCCTCGCGCGGGCTTTATCGCAGCCTACGCTGGATCTGACAGAAGTGACCGATGCCGTCTCTCACCAGAGAAATATACAGCTGCATTCACGCCGGAGGAGAAAGTTGTCGAACTGCAACTCGTCTGAGTCCGTCGAGCAGGCGACTTCCCCCACCGCCGTCGAGGCGCGAGTCCTGGTTATAAACACCGGAGGGACCATCGGGATGACGCTTCATGATAACGGTATACGGCCAACGGAACAAAAACGGATTGTTTTTCTGTCCGGTGCCCTGCAGCGTGGCAGCTCGTTAGCACGGCAGATAGCGTGCCGATAGCAGCTTCGATGCATGTTCTCATTTTACTGCCAGCACGAGTTATGTTGAGCCCTGCGTGACAACATCATGCGAGCGCATCCCAAAATAGTCCCGCAAACAACTTATGCTAATTGGAAACTACGTTGGTCCGTCCTACTGGACTCCTAAATCCAAATATAACACTGACTATTATTTCAGTGATGAACAGTACATGCACATTGTGACTCTCTCAGGGAGGAAATGTTAAAGACAACAACTTTACAAGCTGCCCCTCTTGATGCAACTGTGGTGGGATCACATATTCTCTCAATGAATAACTAGATGTTGATTTAAGGGATTGGGCAACATCTGGAGCAGGTAGTGAGGCTGTTGTGAGTAGCCTAACATCCAAAGGTCCGATCAGACTTCTTCATCCAAGGCCATCCATCAGTGTTTCACTTCCTGTGCACTCCATGTTCATTTACTCTGTGGTATTTACTCACCTCTTAAAGGTTGTTGTTTTGACAATGCTATATAATTACATTGTATTGTGATTGTAGGCTTGTATTTTAATCTTACAATGAAATGGCCTGGAGATGAATCACACTTATGTCTGTGGATATGCAGGTCCATAATGTATACGCACACACCTCATGTGTCTCTCACATCACAAGGCAGGGGGTTTCAAAGTCAGAGACTGTGGGCCTCCCCTCAGACAATTACCCCAAACTACTGTATCTCTTTAGCCAAACCACGCACATGTAGGTTATTCTACGTGAGATTTTTTGAAAACTGACGTAATAATAGGTAATGCAATATTTTTCCGTTCACTCTTTTTCCCGCCTCCCACAATGCAAAGCTCTGCTCTACGGTTGTGTTTGCCGGGTGATTTCCCCTTTACTGTTACTCTTATCAAGTCATCCTGTCTTGATTCCTGATGGTATGATGACTTATGCACACGTGGCTGTCAGCTGCAGCTGCAGCGGTGCTGTGCTCACTGTATTCACAGTTCTTCACTTTGACATTGTGACAAGTTCAGTGGCCTAAAAACTATTAACTCATTGTGTGTAAGAATCATCGTTCGTGGGGATTTTTCAGCCTCTGCAACAATGATACTTCTTACAATTACCACTAGGGTTCAGTATGAGACTGTTGTTTGGTGTTGAGCAGATTGTAATGCCTCATGTGCTTTTTCTCCTAAATTGTTACTGATTAACAGTAATCCCACAGAGAGCACACTAAGAAATATTACAATAACCCCCTTTTTAAAATATTTTTGTAACCCACAGTGCTTGCCCCAAAAGCCAATTCTTTTGTGAAGGGCCTGCGCAAGTTGCCCATCCTCCACGATGAGTTGTATGCCCAGCAGACCTGCCTGTATCAGTACTATGGATCAGAGAACAGCCTGGTCCTGCCGTAAGTCAACCCAGAATTCTTCCCCGCTAAATCAGCATAGAGCTATAACTTTATTTAGAACATTTACAATAATACATGTTCTGCTCTTCACACAGGATTCATGCTCTGATTGTGTGTGTTGTATCATCTACTCCAAGGCTTAATGACTCTAAACTGCTTTTGTTGATTTAACAGGAAGCCAACGCCCCATTCTGACCATCTATTTCATGGGTGCTGTAGCACTGGTAGCATTGTTTGTGCCTGCTTTGTGCTTGAGAGTGGTTGGATGTCTCTGCAGTCCCTGAGACCAAATGTTTGGGTGTGCTTGCCTGACAGGAAATGCATGCCGACGTGGCCTTAAATACCAGGAAGGACACATGAGCACGGAGCTGTGTAACGCCTGAAGTATTTTTGTGTCTCTTACTCTCCACTTGCTAATAACACCTCTGTCATCAACACGCCAGCTGCCTTAAAGTATCCCAGCTGAGATAGCCTGATGTTTCCTGGAGGGTTTATTTGTGAAAAGCTGCTGTTGGCATACTAGGAAAAGCAAAGCTAATCTACTCTATTGCTGTTTGTTTAATCCAGGTTGTCTTGATCTCTGGTGCATGTGCTGTGGAGCCCCTTGTGTACAGGTCCCCCTCAGCGATCAACAGCCTCTTAATGGTC
Source organism: Pholis gunnellus (assembly GCF_910591455.1). NCBI lineage: Eukaryota > Metazoa > Chordata > Actinopteri > Perciformes > Pholidae > Pholis > Pholis gunnellus. The sequence goes on along the minus strand of NC_136542.1, from coordinate 12,353,932 downwards.
TTAAATGTCAGCGATAGCGGAGGTGCCTCTACCAGAATCGTACCCGTACTCACTCATTTCCATACTTCCTTCATGTTGACTGCCACTGTGAAAACCGACTGAGTGGCAGCAGGATGTGCGGTAGAGATAAGATACGTCAGGCGGTGGTAGACTGTTTGTAGGGCTTATAAGAATTATTTTAGAGGACTTCAACCTCGCAGTGCTCCCACACCTTCAGCAATGACACAAGAGCTTCCTGTTTATACACCGGCTGCTCGGTAAATGTCTTAAAATGTTAGCAATCAGTTTACTTTGAATAATATTAAAAATCCTTTGCTAACTTAATTTTTTGGGGGGTGAGAGCATGATTCACTTTTTAATATTTGCCCATCCTTGAGTTGTTATTGTGTTAATATCAACTGAAGCATAGGCTCACATGCAAGTCTAATCCTGTTGATAGTACGCGGTTGCAGTCTATGTTGAAGGAGGGAATTAGTTTATTGATTTATTGAAAAGCTTTATTCATGTGATGTTGAGAGGCAACGCCACAAGGCTGTTTGCCGCCCCCCCCCCAACCTCCAACCCTCTTCTTCGACTTCTTAAGTCCCCAATCATGCACACGCACAGAAACACACAGGCATTCATTATTCTTAAGCTATGAGGCATCTCAGCACGGGTATGCTAATGTGCAGCGTTGCTACACCTTAGGGTACACTGCCAGATAGATGAATAATTGGTGATTTGAATAGTGTTTTCTTGTGGCACTTTGGCTTCAAGATTACCAACAACATATGTTCCAGGGTCGTGTGTGGACTTAAGGCTAATTAGAAGAGTGTCTGTAGGACCCCCGGTTGGGTGAACTGGGGCTCGTCCTCCCGCTGGTCCATTCAGCTCCTGTCCATGTTAGAAGGCTGCCCTATGGTAATGTAGGGGGGGTGTCCCACCCTGTTTCTTTAAAAGGGAGATTAAAAAGAAAATCTTTCCATGGCTCTTCAGCCAGTCACGCTGCTTAATGTGGAGTGTCGCAGGTGGAGCCGTGAGACGCCTGAGTTCAAATCCACATAGAGGCGGCATGAATATGTATACACGAGAGGCTCCTTCCCTTGTAGCTGGAAGGAAAAAAAGAGACATGGACTTTCGCCCCCTAACCTGAACTGGCTCACCGAATAACCCTCAAGTATTGTCCCTCAGCTTTGCCTGTGTTTACCATACACAGTGGCGAAGCTCCACAGAACATTAAGTCTTTGCTGTGGACAGGGGAAATGGCGAAACAGTAAAGTGCTGCTCTCTTTAACAGTATGCAAACACGCCCCTCCCTTTTACACTTTCAGAATTCTCTGTGTGTGTGTCTGAAACAGGTTTTGGCACCCTGCTGCTGAGACAGAAGGCCCGGCTAAATAGACTTTGTCTCGCTTCATAAAGTCAGCTTGGTTTTTAGCATTCCCCTATCCTTCTTTCAACTCACTTCCCAATTTTAACCAGAACATAATCCAACTCTGTTTAACACGCACGGTGAAGACTAATGATCATTTGTCACAGTGAGGATAATAATAATGTGTTTAACCGTGTGTCCTTGATGTGTTTTGGAGTGAACGTTTTTGCCTGCAAAAACTAAAACCACTGATTTATTTTGGGCTGTTGGTCCCGTTTGAACTTGTGTATATAATGACAGAACCTCTCTCTTGCAGGCTGAGTAAAGACAATAAGAGGATAGTCTACACTGTTATAGATTACAACCCTTTGCTGGACTCCTCCAATATGACCACAGATGACTGGGGTAGAATTGGAAAGGACATTGAGGTACTTGCTGTTGGATCCATTTCATTGTTAGGTTTCTGATTGCCCCCATTTCCAATACAACACCTAATGATTTATGCTTTCAATCCTATAATATTTATATTGCTCATCAAATATACGATATATTATTGTAGAAAAAAAGATAATTGTCTTTATGCTGCCATCTAAAACGATCCACAATATGTGGTCTTTTTCTTTTTCTCCAGAAAAACTACGAAAACTATGACGGTTTTGTGATCCTCCATGGCACAGACACGATGGCTTACACAGCCTCTGCCCTGTCCTTCATGTGTGAACATTTGGGCAAACCGATCATTCTCACCGGATCGCAGGTAAGAGCTGCTGTCTACCAAGGGCCTAACGGGACAAAAAGAACAAAATGTGTCTGCGGCATTTGAAATATTCTCTGCCCTCTGAAGACGAGGCCCATTCTGTCTTCAGGTGCCGATCTATGAGATGAGGAATGATGGCAGAGACAACCTGCTGGGGGCGCTGCTGATCGCAGGCCAGTTTGTCATTCCCGAGGTGAGGAAATGGAGATGGGACATAAATGAAACTCGGCTACTGTATTCGATTATTAGAGACATTTGGCAGCCTCACGGAGAAAACATTAACAATTACCCTATTTGTGAAAGAAACGGAGAGAATAAGAGACTCTAGATGATCACCAATAGTGACTTAGATTTCATATGTGGGGTTTAATAAACGTTTTAAATGAACCGCAGAATGAGAAAAAGAAATCTTGTAATATTATAACCCTGTATATTTGTTAATAAGTTGAGAAATACGGTGCGATCGGCAGAGAAAGGTGTCACTAGAGGCATGCAAGAGATAACAAAAGCGACTTGCCCGGTGAGAATACTCTCGAGTGTTTCGCAATACCGAACAACGTATACTAGAACAGGAAGAACACTGAAAAGTGTTTTCACACATTCATCCGGGCTGCCACGCAACGTGCAACCTGCCCATCAGGATCTAAACTAATGCTCAAACACACACATGGCTCAGCCTTCGGGAGCGATTTAGGGTTCAGTATCTTACCCAGGACACTTTGACATGCGGACATCAAACTGCCAATCTTCTGATTAGTGGTCGACCTCCTGAGCCAAAAACCACGTATCCACAACCCAAATGCAGTAAAAAAAAATGTGTCCGTTGAATTTAATTGTGCTGCATTGAGGGTTGTACTTAAACCGACTAATATGTTTTCTGTGACAAGCATTTTGCGATGAGTTTCGAGAAAGCCGTTCCATCTGTAGACGGGTACGCACAGGTTTTCATGCATATGTTAAGTCCTGCAGCGTTAAAAGGATTTCGTTGGAGCAAATGGTGTGCAGTAAATGTATGTCTTTATCTCTATTCAGGTGTGCTTGTACTTCTACAACAAACTCTACCGAGGGAACCGTGTGACCAAGGTGGATGCTGGGAGTTTCAATGCGTTCTCCTCTCCTAACTTGGCTCCTCTGGCCGTCGCTGAAGTGGACATTACAAGTAGGCCGGTGGCGTCATGGGTCTGTCTTCATGGGGAAAATAAACGTTGCGTTTCTCCACTTTTAATCTGTTTTTTTTTTACCCTCCGTCTTCTCTTTTAGTCAACTGGGATACAGTGTGGAGGGCGAACACCACAGCAAAGTTTCAAGTCAGCACCGAGCTGAACAGGAACGTGGGCCTGCTCAGGCTGTTCCCAGGAATCACTGCTGCTACTGTAAGTCGCTCAGAGCCTGAACCGGACCAGAGGTGTTCCCTTTGTCTCTGTCACAGCCCCCTAATGACCAGAGGTGTTCACTCGTCGTCCTTGGTCTCCGGTTGATGTGACTCACAACGGAATAATGAATAAGTGTTTTTTTTCTCTTCAGGGAATTACTCAGCTGCTCATAGTTTGATGAATTTCTTCTTGCACAGACTTGACTGATATGTCCAGACTGTTTGTGGTGCACTCCAGACAAATATACCACATAACAGATTTATTAGTATTTGCGTAATACTAAAATTCACTTTATTTCACCTGATGTCATTATTTATGGATAATTACAGACCAATCCAATCCACACAAAATGTATTTAGTGAAATGATGATAGGTAAATGAAAGGTAAATGAATCATTTTACCAGCTTGGTGCCAATTTCAAGTTTTCCTTCACAGTGTATTAAAATGTAATTAAAAATATGTTCTTCCAAGGTAACCGGCTGTTCAAAAACTACTGTTTTGTCTAACTGCAATAAAATATAGTTAACTTTAATTTAATCGTGCTATTACCCGTCTTCCGTTACCTTCCCGGTCATGTAAACTGCCATCAAAGCTCAGCCCAGAGAAAGATGAGAAGGAGTTATGGGCCATGACCAATCACCCTGTAAAGAGGGAGGACTGGCGTAGATACTGTAACATTTAGCTGCACCTCCCCCTGCAGAGGCTGCCGGGAGACTGACTTTACTGTCTCAATCTGCTCACACTGCCCAGCTCGGCTATCAAGACTTTCTTACAGCCTTTAACTGCCTTTTATGAGGCGCTGTTTTGATTATGCACCAGGCTCTTGTGTGCCCACTGTCTCTGCCGCACGAGAGTTTCATTGGTAATCTGCGTCAAAACTTCTTTCGTCAAACTGCTTATCGCATCAGAAAAATACCGACCCAACTTGGCACTTTTAATGTCACCTTCTTCTTACATTTTATGGTTACTGCTTTGGTCTTGCCAAGTGACTTTATGCTTGCTAACACCTTCAGATTAATTGCTCTCCTTCCTGTCATTTCAGTCATCTGCCATTCTAGTCATACGCCATGGCTAATGATGTGGTATAGGGCCTCCCGGTGCCAGCCAACCGGTGACTGAGATACTGGTTGCATAGACGGCACCAGATGGGCTTTTAGGAGAGTGAATGGTCTCATGCATTAGAGTGAGAGGGGCTGCAGGAAAAATAACACGGAATACTAATTCCGCAGTTTGATTACACACAGCTGAGAGAAGCCGGTCCAGTTGGCCATGAATCTTGGGCGTTTGTAATGTGAATCCTTGGTGTGTCTGTGTCCAGGTGAGGGCTTTCCTGCAGCCGCCCATGGAGGGTGTAGTCCTGGAGACCTACGGCAGTGGAAATGCCCCCGATAACCGACCTGACCTGTTGGAGGAGCTGAAGAAGGCCACCGACTCTGGTGTCATCATCATGAACTGCACCCAGTGTCTGAGGGGGACCGTGTCCGCATCTTACGCCACCGGCAGGGCACGTCACTACTAGTCAACTCTGACCCATTTCTACTACATTTTGTGAATGTTGAATTTCCCAAGTACAGAATGAAGAGACTGTACATGTATAAATATATATATACCTATGACTTCTCAGGTGTTGACGGACGCTGGGCTCATAGCTGGTGGAGACATGACTCCAGAGGCGGCCCTGTCAAAGCTGTCCTACATATTGGCCAAGAAAGAGATGAGTTTTGATACCAAGAAAAAGGTTGGTTTCTACTTTCCAAAGAAATATTGCTTTAATAGAAGCACAAGAGGATCACCATGTAAATTACCATAATAATCTTAAAAAAACCCAAAATGAATGCTCAGGTGTGTGTGTGTGTGTCACTCTGTCCAGATGATGGGTCAGAACCTGCGAGGTGAGATGGTTGCAGACTTAGCCGGAGCCAAGCTGTGTCTGAGCGACAGCCGTTTCATCCAGGTCATCGCCAAGTCTCTGAGCGTCAGCTGCAAGGAGGTGACGGCACCGCCACCAATACACAGACTTAAATAGTATGACTAAGAATTTCCCTGAACGTTAAGACAACATAATCCTGGTCAGGGTAAAAGTTATTTTCAAAGCATCTTGGCCCTTAAGAGAGACAAATATTCTCCAATTGCCGAATGACAGTGAGTTAATGAAACTGATGACTGATACTGATTAGATGGTGCAGGGGTAACGTTTGTGCTCGATCTCACTAGAGATAGAGACATCTCCCGCTCAATGCAAAAAAATGCTATAATGCCAGAAATTACAGGCTAAGTTAGGAGTTCTCTGAGAGTATTCTCTGAATGTTCGTGAATACGGCCCCAGTTTCTATGTTTGCCTTACCCTTAAAAAAAACACTCAACTCACATAGACGTCCAGACATGATTAGACTCGTGCATGCGGTGTTGAAAGTCTATTCCAAAAAGGCCAAGTTCATTAATTTCAACCTATTCAGAATAGCAGCAGTTCTTTGATTGAAGTCCGTGGTGTCTACAGGAGCTGGAGGCCATCCGTGATGCCCTGACCCCCCCGCTGGCATGCGCTGCTGCTAAGATCGGAGACATAGAGGCCTTCGAAGCCCTGAAGGACATGGTAAGCAACCGTACGATCGCAACTACGCACAACCCTTAAATTCACACAGCCTGGGGTTATTATTGTTTGTTTCAGGGAAATGTCCTTTGCACTGTCCGCCTCTCCGTATTGCTATTAAAATACATCAACCCTCTGAGGCTATGATACACAGCTTAGCGCTAGACTTCCAAACCAGCGGAGCAGCATATTACCAGGCTTATCTCGATCATGTTTGTTTTGTAGGGTCAACGCACCCAGGTTAACCTTTCACCTTGATGGTTCACCAACAAGTTTCCAGGGTCACTATCCTGTATGAGGGGTATGGGAAACACACAGCCTAACAAAACATGAGGCTCGACTGGTAAGGCAGGCCTAGAGTTGCCCCAGCGGTCACGTGTACGTGTTTGTATGTGGCTCGACTTGTATGCAGTCACTTCTTGGATTAGCCTACAGCCTCTGTGGACAAATGGAAAGTATAATTGTGCTATGGTCACACCCACACAGCGATCTTTGAATACATGGTCCCTGCTTGTAATGAGCCTTTTCTTTTTTTCACTTTAATTTATCCTCCTACGCCGCATTTATTTGTTTGCTGCCTCTACATGTGCTGCTGAACAGTAAGAAAGAAGGTTAACGAACTGGTAACTAAAGGATGAGGCTATAGCGGTTTTCTGTGTTTTTGTCCCATTAAAAAAAAAAAAAAATCTCTCAATACATTCCAACACTGTCTGTAGCGCTCAGTCTCATTCATTGTAAACTACAGCGCCCATGTTGATTGTAATCAAAGACCATGTCACCCAGTGCGACTGTGTGCTTTATTGATAGTGTTTTTTTAATCGTTTATTTTAGGTTTGTTGACAATAAGACAACTATAGAATATCACCAGACCCCCAGGTGAAGTACACTGTGCACGTTTGTCTTTGGCAGGGCAGTAACTTGTGTCTGAGCGACTACGATGGACGCACACCCCTACATATTGCTGCCTGTGAGGGCCACCTCAAACTGGTGGACTACCTGCTGAGTCACGGAGCCACAGTCTATGCTAAAGATCGCTACGGGGACACACCCCTAAGCAACGCTGTACGCTTCAGGTAAGACTCGAGCAGTAAGGGCGAATGTGTTCGTTTTTATCTGTCTGTTAAAGTAATAATGCCCTTTATGAAGTTGCAAACACAACATTTAAAATCCCCCTTCGGCCATTATCAACATTGAGTATGTTGTTAATAGCTGCTATAGAGGGGACTTCATTAAATGAGCCGCTGCAAGGGAGGGAATCTGGCTCTGCTGAAATGACAGGAAGGGAGCAGCGGCTGTCAGAGGGGGGTTGAGACCAGGGGAGCAACTCGTAATGGAGTTTAGAGACCAGGCAATAATTATAAACTAATTAGGCTAATTGTCACCTGACCGTTTAGACGGTGTTTATTTTTACCAAAGCAGTTTTTTGAAATTTTACTTTTTGTCATTCGTTGACTTTGCCGTAAATGTCTAACAGAGAAAATCCGCTCTTAATGTTTCACTTTTAGTGCTATGTTGAGCCTCGGGGTGAAAACGTTGTGTGTGTCGGAGCTGTGCCAAATGGCTGTTGTCCTATTTTAACGGTTGGCACTGCAAGTGTGGACTTGTTTCCTTTTGTGATGGTAGAGGGATGCACTGGAGCACTAACACCTGTCGTTACTCTTCCGATGCTACACTCCTCTGCGTGCTTTGCCCCTCCTGAATGGGTTTCATGAAATGACCGTAAGCACGGGAGCTTTGTGTTTGAGCTGGCGGGATGTCAGGATGTCACTGTGTCCAACTCTACTTGAATGTCTCTGACATTTCACAGTGCACTGAACTCCCGATTGCCCATATAAGGAGTGGCAGAAAGCATAGAGAAAGAAGGGTTAAAGTACAAATGTGGGGAGTGTCCTCTGAACCAGTCCGACCAACCTGCTCCCAGTTTCACAGATGAGAGATACTGGCTAGTCAACAGGAAGTCTTCTAAATGCTTTTAATAGTTTTCTTGGCTGCGCGTTGCTCTAAATACCTCTACGTGTCAATTATAGGCTAATTTACCGTATAGCATACGCTGTTTATTTATAAACTGAGCAGTCCAGTGGTGAACACTTTCAGGCCCTTTAGGTTTCATCGAAAGTTTCCTGTCGCCACAAGTGTCACTGCAGGTGACTCCTGCGTGGGTGGTTGATTGCAGGGGATGAGGAACTTGTTCTTACATGCCAAAACCGCAGCCACTGCCACACAGACTGTCAAATCAAACAGATCATATAATCTAAGTGAAACGTAAGACGGAATGATATACTTATAGTATTTATATGTTACATATAAAGTCAGAAGTATATAACTCTATTGCATGTTCTCTGAATAACGTAGGCACAAGGAGGTGGTGAAGCTGCTGAGGAAGACTGGAGCGCACTTCTCCAGAGACGAGTTGGATGAAGCAGGAACTGAACTGTGCAGGTGAGGCGCGCGTAGAGCACGTCTTCAAACAATTTCCACACGTATGATATAAAGTGACAAATTTGCCGGTTGCTTCGCCATCATTACAGTGACCCATCCTACATAGTTGACACAGGCTCAACCAGTTGTCCCACTGTTACACAAACGGTAGGAATGCTCCCCGGCAGCATAGCTTCGCATCTGTTCTGTGTCGCAGGTGTCCCACACACACACCGGTTGGCTCCTGTTATTTATCTACCTGAGACACCCGACAGGTTTTGTCAAGACAAATTACAGTTTCAGAAACACGCCTTTTGTAAGGCTCGATGAGCATGGCTTGTGTCGCTGTTAAGATAAAACGAAAACATCTATAGGTCAGGAGGTACAACGTTATCAATTTCTTTCCCTTGATGTGCTGCCTAGTTTCAGAAAAGTGTCTTTACACAACAATTTGTCCTTCACCCAATGGCTCTTTGATTGTTGATAACTCTGTGTTGCAATAACTCTGTTGTGTACCTCCTGTGTGCCAGCCTGGCAGCCAGCGGTGACCTGGAGGGCCTAGAAATGTGGAAACTTGCTGGAGCTGATCTGAATAAACCAGGCTATGACGGACAGACGGCACTTCGACTGGTGGGTCCTCGGGACATATATTCCACTTTTAATAACAAAGTTCATAAGAAAACCCTGTTTTATTCATTCGTTCTCTCATTGTTCACCTGTCACAGGCCCACGCTATCGGCAAAAAGGAGGTGGTGGCATTTTTAGTCCAACTCATGGGCAAAAAATCCAAGGTAACCACTATTCTCCACTTTAGCTGCTTCATATCTCCATTTCTGTCACCAGCTTTAACTTTGATATGCACACTAGTGCAGCACTCAGATTGGTATAATTCTCTGTCTATAATTGCCTCTCAATTACATGTTTGTTTCGTTTGATTTCAGCCAGTATTTGGTGAATTTAATGAGTATGATGAATATGAGGATGAGGATGATGATGATGAGGTAAATGAGATGTGGTGTGTTTTCCAAGTCTGTGCATTTCCCAGATTGAGCATGAGCATGCCTGTTATAGAGCCATACATCCATCCGTTTTGTAAACCACTCATCCTGCTCAGGCTTGTGTATCCCAGCATGCTTTGTGTAAGAGGCAGATTTCAACCCTGGTTAGGTCGCAGTACTAAAATACACATTTATACTTGACTAACCCTTAACAGCAGTCACACCTACAGGCAATTTAGAGCTGCCAATTCACCTGGCACCTGGAGGAAACCCATGCAGTCAGTGGGAGAACATCAAACTGCTCATAGTAAAGATTTCTAAGTAAAAAAAAGTGATGAATCGATTAGTTGATTGACTGGAAAATTAAACAAACAATGTTGAACCCTTTCTAAAAGCCAAAATGTCATCATTTACAGGTTCCAGTTTCTTAAATGTGAGTATTTCCTGTTTCATAACAATGTAAATCAATTTCTGGGAAATTATGACTGGCCTGTTTCTCTACTTTATGACGTTTAATTGATTCATCTTTTTAGTCTATAAATCAAGAAAACAAATCAACAGATTCATTTATAATTAAAGTAATTGTCAGTTGCGGCCCTGCTTTCCAGAAGCAACCGTGATCTCTGAGATTTCAGCTAAACTGTGCCTCAGACCTCTTTGTTTTTCAATCAAACTACACCAATACCTGTGAGTGCTAAACCTGTGCAGCCTGCTTTACACTCGCCTGACATGTGTGTCTGTGTTTGTGTGTGTGTGTGTGTGCACACACTAGTAATCAACATCTCTCACCTCCCCAGTGCTTCCTGTTAATCCTGTCCTCTTTTTGTCTCTCCGTGGAAGAGCGGAGTGATTGAGTTTACAGCCGCCCCGACAGGACCGTGAGCTGACGTTGTCTCAACCGACAGGAATCGTTCCTCGTTCAGCATCCACGTCCCTCCCCCACGCCGTCCTCTTCACACCATCCACAGCACTATGATATACTTCAGTTACTGTGACTTTGAATGTTAGATTGTCATACCTTCTTACAGTCTTTCCCTCCAAACCCATTCATAGCTCAACTTTGTGCAAGCACTACTTTGAGTGCAAGGTGAACAAAAAGGGGCAGCTCTACATGTATGTAGATGTATCATTGTTGCACAGTAGTATATGTATGTGAATGTCCAATCAGGGATTGAGGGTGAGCTTCACCTGAGCTGTTTTAACATGGAGAATGCTGATACCCCCCATTACATCATTTTGTTATATGTACTAAAAGAGTTACAGAACTCTTGACTGCAGTAACGTTACTTTATGAGATAATATAGCAATATATTCACGACATCTGAAAGTACAGGGTACACTTACAGATTTTATTTTTACGGTTATTTTTACAGTGAAATGCTGCAAAGTTTCAAGTAAACTAATAGAAAATATATTTGTATTATCTGTGATGTTATTCTATAACTATAACTATAACTCTGCCCCTGAAGCAGAGAACTTCCTGTTGCTCAAACAGGTACTACAAAAACCTGTAGTTATCTTCCAGACTCATCCAGCCTGTTTCTTGCACTGACTAGCAAGATGGAAGAGTCTGATATCTCACTTTGAAATAGAAAAGGAAAATTCAGACTATTGTGTCTGTTTTTTGATGTCAACTTGTATTCTTTGTGTCCACGATCACAAACAAATGACTTGATGTACTTTCCTTATTTTTATTGTGCGACAAGTAAACAATTTCAAACATCACTACTCTTGTTTGATTTGGAAAGGGCAATAAATCAATCTTGGTCCGTGTAGTTTACACTGTAATGTTAACATCGGTCAGGGAATCTTCTGATTAATGTGACATTGAAGTGCAAACTTTAAATGACCTTAAATTGTTGATGCTGTTTCAAATGTTACTGTCCCACTGATATATTCAAAAAGGGTGTTTGTGTGTGTGTGTGTGTGTGTGAGAGAGAGAGAGAGAAAAAGAGATTCGGTGGTCTTCTGTGGAAAAAAAAAGCAACAGAAATAAATCTCTTCTTTCAAAGCATTGTCTCCTGTGATTGCTTCTGAGTTGCTCCGAACACTGAAACACACATGAAACTGTGCTTATACTGCTCCTGGCTAAGGACTCCTGAGCAATTTCCAATTTGACATGGTTTTCTATATGAATTAGCGCGGGTCTAACCAATTGTTGAAGGTCATTTCTCTTAGTGCGCAGAGTCCCTTTGTGTTCTCTCAAGAAATGTGTTCTGAATAATAATTGGATTCATTGCGGTTGCTGTAGGCCTTGGGGAGAAATACATCAAACCCAAACGTGGCTCTTTGTGTGTGAGTTTTCACTGTACAATCAGACGGAAATGAGACAAACTTAGAAGACAAAGATGACATAGAAATGCCTTATGCCCATGTGACTTCTCAGCCTGCAGTGGCTGGTATTTGCTATCTCTGTCTTGAGGGCGGCTGCCCGTCGAGCTCCTTGCTGGTGGAACCCAGTTCAGCCGGTCGGACCAGCATGGGCCTCATTCCTGCCTGAATGAGAGGCTTGTATGAACCTAGCCCCAAAACAGTATATAAAAGGCAGTTGACTCTGCAGTCACTCAGTCGGGCTGGGATGACACCAAGGAAGCGCCGCAGCGAGAACAGAGTTCACCTTCTCCAGGTAAGCACGCTTACAGAGAGCTTGCAGTTTGCCGCTTGTGTTGGTAGATTTTCTTCGTACTGATGCTTTTTACTACCAGCAAATTATTTCAGGAAACTAATTCTAGCTGCTGTTTTTTTTTTGTCCTTTCAATAGTGGAATCAACAGTTTGAAGGAAAGACTTTTCCCCAAAGAAGCCTGTGGTCCCTCTGATTAAGTGGTTCTCAACAGTTCAACAGTTCTTTGAGAAAATTGTGAAATGTTTAGGACCACTTGACCAGTCAGACAAATGCTGCCAGCTTGGGGGAAATGCTGCCTTTGAGTCGATCTTTAACAAGGAAAACCTCTCTCAAGGCCTGACTTTGAATGATCTTAGAACAACCGTGTGATTTCCACTGTTTCCTAAATGCCTCTCTCTGTCTTTTACTCCCATTGTGCCCCCTTGTGTTACAATGCCAACTGCAGTCCAGGAACCGTAGGGGGCTGTAAAAATCTCCAGGCTTCAGTAATTTCATTCTGCTGGCACACATACACATTTTTAACAGCTCTGCTGCTGCAGTAACACCCGTCTTTTTGCTGCCTTACTGTTGTCACTATTCAGAGGTACTGATTAAAACAAGTCAATAAAGAATCATTTGCCTCTGTTGAGTCCGTGTGGGATGACGAGAAGACAGTCTGCGGGGACGGCGCTGTCCAAAGTACTGAAACTTGCTGCAAAATCAGTGCATCTATTGTATATCTAATTTTCAAACTAGAGAAGAATTATGTATATTTTGTATTCAATGTATGTTAATGATTAGACATGGGCAGTGGAAGTAGTATTCAGATTATTTACGAAGTAAAAGTACTAATACCACACTGGGAAAACACAACCTTACTTCAGTAAACGTGTGTAAGTATAATCAGCAATTTACTTTAAGTACAAAGAGTAAAAGTACTCACTAAAAGGGTCCCTTATTAATGTTTTGGTATTGTTATTACTGCTGTGGATGTGTATGGTTGTGCTAATTTTAACTACTTTATGTACTTTTAACCCGTGAAGGAACACTTCATCCTTCAATTTAGCAATAAAATTCTATTTCAAAGTCACCAAACTTGGAGATTCGTGCTTTTCACTGGACAGGAAGACTTTCAAAAATCGTAATCTGAAAGTAACTTGTTACAGCTGTCAAACAAGTGTAGTGGAGTATAAGTATAAAGTTATATAAAATGGCAATACTCAAGCTAAGTAGGCCAACCAGTATATCGACTTTGTACTTAGGTATAGTATTGTAAATGACCAATTTCCTGGACTTTTGTTCTCTGTTACACTGATTAAAGTACTTATTAGTCCAAAGCTGCACTCTCTTAGACTGTGAATGCCTTCATTAAATTCTAAACACTCATGTTTCCATTCAGATCTTTTATTTTTTAATTAAGTTTGGTGGGAAAACCAGACCTAAAGACTCAAACTCTGACACAAGAAAATCCGGGTGCCTTTTTTCCCAATGTATAGGCTACTTTATGCTCATCAATAATTCATGAGAGCACTCTGCACCGATTATTCCGAGTCTCCTTTTAGACAGCCCCTTCTACTTTTCCCTTTGATCTCCTCCATGCGCCAAGAACTATCAATATTTGCTAAACGTTTCTCACAAAGGCTGTCCGTGCACCGGGAGAAGCCGCAGACAGAGGGGTCTCACGGGCAAGGGGGATAAGACATAGGAGTGGCATTAATGAGATGCCCGGAGCGATTCCCCTGTGCGTCCGCAAGGGCAGCAGATGTAGCACATGCAGTCCCAGGGGATCCCGTCCTCGGAATTTCATCAACGGTCGGGGGAGACCCAACCTCCTCCATCGGGGAGGGCTGGGTGACGGACGTGGTAAATCATCTTTACTATGGATTGTAATTATCGGTCTGCTGACAAACCCTCTGCCTCTCCCCTCTCACAAAAAGTGCGCGCGCGCGCGCGTGTGTGGGTGTGTGTGTAAGTGAGACTAGGGCGTGATGAGTCGCGTGGATTGCGAGGTGCTTGTGGGATCAAAAAATAATTTATTCATCCCTACAATATTTATTATTTATCCCCCTCTGCTCGGCTGTTGTTGTTGCGTGAGTTTAAATCTTCATTCCTTATAAATCATCTCTGACCTGCGAAAAAAAAAGAAATGCTGTAAAAGCACATCAAACTTTTTTAATTCTGTCCCACTGACCTGCAACGGAAACATTGAACTACATGAAGTAACTAATTTTATTTTTTACAGCCAACTGAACTCAGCCTCGTGATCAGAAGTGTGAAATGATTAAAGTAAAACCCTAAATGTATTTCCCCTTTAGCTATTCCACTATGTTTTCTTTCAGTTAAAGAGGTGCTCCATCAACTTTACAGTCAACCTGTGAAAACAGCGCGTGTGGCTTTGGAGGCAGGACTCCACAGTGATATCAAGCTTGTACTTGGACACTATGTACTTTTAACAGAAACTGTGTTACACTCTGAGGGCATTGGGTTTGTAAGATGTGGGCATTTGAGGGCAAGCAGGAAAGTTCTAATGCATTATGGGAGATGTAGGATCTAGTGTTTTTGGAGCCTGGCCAAATAGTAGCAACTATAAGTCAGGATATCTGCTCTGCTGCTGAGATTTTGGAGTCCTCCGGCATTAAGGGAGTGCAACACTGAATCCCACAAACCTGGAACGGCATTGATTCATACAGTTTTGTTGTTTCAGTTGTCACAATTAACACGAGTTACTTTATTTGAGTGCATTCAGCTCAGAAAAGATATCTCAGTAATAGTTGTGTCATATTTTGCCCCACTGTTCACCGTCTGTGGAGCGACTCCATGGATGTTGAGCTTCAGGAGAAACTGGTTCAACTGAGCTGACAGAATGATCTGTCAATTCTGATTTAGATTGAGCTTTCCATATCAAAAACACAGTTATTCACATGTCCTTTAATGCTGCACAGTCAGCCTATTATATATCCACTCAGTCCTTCAATCTATGGGAGCCTCAGCCTGAGATATGATGAAGGCTATTCATTGAATATCGATTACCAATCATGAATTTTAGACACTAGACACATTATTTAGCATCAATGGCTACAAATATACCTTAACCCTCATTCTACCAACACACTTAACATACAGGGACTGAATAAAGTACTGTAAGAAACAAACAGGAACACATTGGTTGGAGTGACAGAATGAAGCACCTGTGAGATATGACAGAATGTTTACCTCAGGTGTTGATGGGGACCCCAGTCAGTAGGATTAAGGTTAAATGATCAAGTTAAGAGGTCACAAAAGAGTTTATTCAGTGGAAGGTGATTATTTTAAAGCACATTGTGTGTGATTCGATTTTGATATGGCCTGCAATAAAGTACATCAAAATCAATCAAAATCAAATCAGTTTTATTTGAATTGGAAAAACAGTTAGTCTTCATCATCAATAAGAAATCAAGTGTCTCCATGATGTCCCATGTGAAAAATACAATGTTATAAAGCAACACTATGACCATATACAGTATATTTTATAGTACATCAGGCAGGAATATTATGTAGGAGAAAGACATAAGCCATGATGAGGTCATTACTGCGTGCCACAGACACACCCTAAGTCATACATGAATATTATAGGAATATTACAGGGAATGTGTCGTTAGGGGTTATGGCCAAGGCTGTCATTGTGTTTTACATCTTCTTGTGGGGGGCTGACAACGACGCACCAGCAAATCGGGAGGGAGAGCAGGTCATCACTGTCTGACAGGGGGGGGGGAGTGAGTGAGTGAGAGAGAGAGAGTAGAGAGAAGCGGGAGTGAGAGAGAGCGAGAGAGAGAGAGAGAGAGAGAGAGAGAGAGAGAGAGAGAGAGAGAGAGAGGGAGGGGGGGAAACGGGAGTGTAAGAGGGAGAGAGGCTGGAGAACAGAGAGCAGCACTTGCACAAGGTGCTCTTTTCACTCTCAGACCTGCAGCTGCTCAGAGACCAGCCATGACCAGCCTCGGGATGTCTTAGAAAAGTATTTAACTTGGACGTGAACCGTTTTGCATGTCGGATGGATTGTATTGCTCCATTGTCTTCTCGGACTACCGGCAACCTGAGAGGTTATTTTACGCACACGTGCCCACAGCGCTCACCGTGAGTCACTGGATGTCCGGATTAAAAAACCTGGTGGATCTTTTTGGAGGGAGGGTACGAGAGAAATGAATTAGATGGATATACAAATCAAATAGGTTTCCCGAGGAGTGGAATATTTTCTAGGCTTAACTCGCAGCCCACATGGCTTTGCCAAACTCATCGGGGTCGCCCGGAGCTGCACCCAACCCCAGCGTCATAGACCTGGGTACAATCTTCGTTGACTCCGACATCATATTTGGATTTACAAGTCATCTGCTGAAGAGAAAAGCAAAGGTAAGAGGACCCTGAAGGGATGACTGAAACACAGGTTATAAAAAAAAGAATGATGTAATGGGTTTGTGTTATCAAATGTAAAATAGTGAAGAGACAGACAACTGATGTGCGTTTGAAGGCTCTTACCCCGTGTTCAGGACCTTGAACAGCACCTCGCAGCATCCTCAGTCCCCTCGCTTGCCCTCAAACTTCATCTTTGCATCTCGCTCATCACCAGATCGGCGTTTTGAACACTTTTGGAAAACGGAGCTGCAAATAAAAGTGTCTTTGCCAGCAATTAACTTTTATTCTCCTAAATGATTGCTCGGCGCAGAGCTCTATGGTCATAATACCTCCGAAAGGGTTGACAGAATGAAATTTCAAGCTGCTCTAATTGAACACCCAGCTAATTTAAATATGGTTGATAACTTATTGTCGGGTCGTTGTGGACGATGAAGATATACGATGACTAATCATGATCTTAGTTTTGTGTTTTTTAACATATAGATTTGCATTTCGTTCAGACAATCCTTTTACAGCATCAAGATTTTTTTGCAGCCCAACTTGAAACGGCTTTTAAATGACAATAGAACATATATTTGACCGTTTACACTTTTCAATTCGCCCCTTCACATCGTATCATTTGGCATGAGTTGCACAACCACAAGACAAAAGACTGCGGGTTTCCCTAAATAGGTCGTTTGAGGGCAAGGAAAAGAGGAAGCGGTTCAGAGCACGAGGCCACTGTCGCTTACATCACCCACATGAAATATTAAAAGTTTACAAATTAAATATTTAACCATTGCAGTTTGAGAGATGCTATTCTGCATTTCACCAGAGGATGGCGGCAGACACCAACAGCACACAGAGGCAGCGTTGCGTCTTGAAGGAGGCAACAGTTGCTGACACTGAGCGGACACAGCTGAAACAGAACCCAAATGATCTATATGATTCTACTCTATTCTATTCTAAAGGGTTACAGGATAGACCGAATGAACACTTACACTAATCGGGATGTAATGAGCGTAAAGTACCCTGAACTTAATGTATACCTTTTCTGTGGTAAAATGACTTAATGTGCATTTCAGCCAACAAAGTGAACAATATGAAAATCTTGTGATCAAAGTCTTGTGATCTTATTGGAGGGTACACACATTTATAATGCTTGTTACCTGTGATCACCAAGAGGAGCCCACATTTTAACCTCCTTAACACAGTAAAAACTCCGTATTCAATCCCACAGAATGTATACTATAATCCAAATGCAGACCCCAGAGTTTCCAAATGCCCCTAAAATTTCAGGAGGAAATTTGGAGAAATGTGTATAAAATGTGTAAGACATCTACAATATTTCCATTTTATGGAATGATGACGCCATACAAACGTGGAGTCTGGGGTTTAGCTGTTTTTTCTTAGCGTAAGCATCACATATAGCTTCAATGGAGATCTGGAAAACTGATAGTGATAGCCTACTGTCGGACTGTGTGGAATAGGATGATTTTCTCAGCCTTAGAGCAAGGGTAAATATTTTATGGGGTTAAATTAGTAGACTAATATATCACTGTTGACCACACAGACAAGTCAGTGATCTATGGTATAATAAGAGCTCTGAACCTTCATATAGCCCCCCCCCCCCCCCCCCCCCCCCCCGCGCGCAAGAAAAAGTTTTCTTCAGCCCTCCCATTCCAGGAGTAACACCGCCTCCTGTGCACCTCCTCTGCCAAAACTCCTCCGCTGTAAACTTCATGGCACATACTCACCAGTTGCCTCTTCGACCAGCAGCTACTGGTCTAGTACAATCTGTCAGATGACTGGTAGCCCTCAGTCAGGTCTCCAGTCCGGCCTATGGCTCTGCCCTGCGTTGTGAGTTTTGGTGTTTTGACGAAGACGTTCTCCTGAAGGTGTAACCTTGGTCTGGGAGAATGAGCTCAACTGGGTGTAATTCAGCTCCCGATGGAGGGGTCCCCAACTACCGCACGTTCATTGTAAGTGTCTCACTGCACGCGATTAAATGTATAAATAATGTATAGATAAGATCACGTAGGTTGTGTCGGTTTAAAAGCGGCAAAACTCGCATCTCAATGGTGCGCGTGTGGACAGGTGCGCACTGCGTTTAAACGCGTCGTCAATGTACGAACAGTTTCACTCTCACACCTCAGCGCACTGGAGGTGTGACCTGTTGTTATTCCTGCAGTCGAAGTTAACCAAACTTTTCCCCTCATGCTGAAGGTGGAGGGATGTCCGAGTGAAGGGTCTCCGGTAACCCCCAGGAAACGACTTCCCTCTGCGGAGGACGCGCGGTGCAGTAGCCGGCCTCCCCCCGAGGGCGCCGGGTCTGTTTCCATCTCCGAGTCGGAGGAGAAGGGAGGCTTCTGCCAGCAATGTCAAAAGAAAGTCACAGAGCTGAAGAAGCAGGCGCTAGCCCTGGTAGACCAAAACTCACTGAAGGTTGGTTTAATCACTTTTTTTCACACTCTTTAAGGCCATTTAATATTCACAGTTTTTGCAGCAGTTCACACCTTAAAGTTTGAAACACTGATATCACCGGAGCTGCATTGCTATTTCACAGCATGTCTCGTTAAAAAAAGAAATTGGAATATAGAAAAAGGATAAAAAAAATCCAAACATGTGAGCTGGTCACACTCTTTGGCAGCAGCCTCTCAGTCTGAGCTGCTGTAACATTTCTATAGCACTGCTGTTGTCTTTTCTTGTCCACCTGCACCTGCTCCTAATGCTGATATCTATGGACAATGACACTCAATCCTCTTTATGGTTTATAATTGTACCAAGAATGCTCCCGCCATCCACTTGTAAAGTTGTTTATTGCATGCTTGACTTCAAATGCTGGCCTTGGATGTGAAAATGGAAGCCTTTGAGACTTTGAAAGTGGCCCATTGTTTGGCAAAACAATGCTTATCTCTTTATTTTGCTGTTGGGTGTGTGTGTGTGAGGGGGGGGGGGGGGGGGGGGGGTTGAAATGAGCGAGCTGCTCACGTTGGAGACTGAGGAGGAAGTTAAGTCCCAGTCGACCTTCGCTGTGCATTGAAAGTGTTCCTGTATGGCTGCTCCCGCAATTCCCACCGCTGTTAAATATAGGCCCTGAGACTGCTGTTGTTGTGGCGGGCCGGGTTTGCCCCCGGGTCGGTTCTCCTTTGTTGTCCCATTTTAGAGAGAGAGAGAGTCCCAAAGTTGGATTGGATTACAGCTTGTTAAGGTTCACCCCGAATCCCACAGCACCCGATGTTCATACGGGAACAGGTAGACAAGGGACAAGGGGGCATTTCTGAAGCACCTGGGCTCTCTGTTTCAGACGTCTGCATGTGTGGTCTAATCTTTGTTCTAAGCATATCAGATCTATGTTCAGGTATCAGGTAAGTCCACCCTGTAAACACATTAAGCCCACCCCTTAACTGCCATTATCTGCCATGGGAACCGACCTCCCCTTTTTAGTGTGGGACCCTTCAGCACTGCTTTGTGGCCTTCACCAGGTGCTCTGTGTTGTAGAAAGAGACGGGGGCAGCCCCCCCCCCCCCCCCTATTTTGCTCTTGTTGATGGCTAAATTGGGCCTTAATTCTGGGGTGACAAACAGTGATGGCAGGGTGCTCTTATTGTACCAGAGTTATGGTATGGAAGGATAATAAACCCATTGTCTTTGTGAGCTTGAGCTGCCCACCTGTTGGGACTCATAGGATGGAGGCGGTTATGGATGATCGCTTCCAAATTGCTTCCTTCTTGGAGGGAATAAGGTCAACAGGGTGACTCAGGTGGCCTATTGGAGTGTCTCGGATCAGGATACCTGCAAAGGCTCGGCCAGTGTTGTGTCTGTGGCTGTCATGGGAAAAAACGAGAGCGGAGACTGTTTACCCGAAGTCGCACTTCCCCGCCCTCCCCATCCGCTGGCCGTCCCGTTTTTGTGGAGAGGAAGTCGGCTTGGTCCCCAGACGTCCCTCTCCCTCTCACCCTGCTGGCAGACTTATTGTTTGAACATAGTAGTTGTAGCGAGTGGATAAAAATTGAAGGAAGAGCGGTGGGGTAGAGTGAATGGGGTTTTCTACATGAAAAGTACTGGAGGGAAAGTTCACTGTTCACACACACACACACACACACACACACACACACACACACACACACACACACACACACACACACACACACACACACACACACACACACACTAAAGCCCTCCCAGACAGCTTTTGCGTTTTCCTGTTTGGGTTTAGAGGAACCTGCTATGCTATGTCCTGCAAGTCTGCAAAGATAGGGAAGTGAAGGCCTTTTCCCTCCACATCATAGCCTACTTGTGTATGGGGGAACCCTAGCAACGAGGAAGTAAAAGTTTTGTACAGAAACCACTTGGCCAGCATAACAAAACTCAAAATTAAAAATGATTTCTTTATGCGTCCACATCCACTGGCAGCAATTAAATATTTGTCATGCTTCCTGCCTCTAAGTGCCTGCCTCATTTCAAGAGCAACTGGGCACATGGTCTTGTGTTTGACAAGGTTTTGAAACTATTTAAACTATGCATGCAACTATACTGCTCTTTTATGCACTTAATTTGCAATGATTTTCTAATTATGAATATTTTATGACATTGTGTTGGAAGGGCTCAACCCCAAATTAACTTTGCTGAAATGATGTCCTTGAGCTACCACCCTTAAGTTCCAGCTGCCGTTTGCACATTTTATGTTATTCAGACAGCTGATGATTAAAAAAAACCTGGGAAAAAATGCCCTTTGCTAAAAGCCAGGCAGAAAGAGCAGATAAACTGACAACCTTCAGACTGGATCTAATCGAGGGAATTCACCTACTTAATTTACATAATTAAAACCTACACTAAATAATACCTCCAGTAGTGACTAGCAGACAGTCTGGATTCAATAATTGCAGACTGTGTTTGCTGTGGCTGGACACAGTGGCTATGTGAGGTATGATATGAAGAAAGACGATCACTTCAACCTCAACTTCAAAGAAACCAATTAGCTTCTTCCTGTAATCAGAGGCTCTGGATTGGATCCAACCTCGGTTTACATACATGCTAACTGTTCTCTGCTTTTTTGTAAGTCTCTGACCTGACTGCAGGGTGATACTTCGTATGTTGGTTGCGTGTGTGCTGATGAGATGACATGATGATGTCATCAACCATCTCATGAAAAAGTTAAGAGAGTTTCATTGACAACAAAAGGCGATACGGTTTGTAAGGAGCCAGTCGCCTGGAGTCCGTGTGACCTGTGAGGACTATAATTCCTCGCCCGTGGCCAGGCTGCAGCAGCTCAAACCCCTCAGTCACAGCTTAGACAGAAGCTCTGTCACTTGATATCTGTGTTTTTTAAAAGGCTAACCATAATTGTATTTGCTGATCCATCGGAGAGATGACATTAGGGGGGAATGGGAGCCAAAAAGAAAATGCAAGGAGGTGCATCATAGCTAAGGTTCAAACAATATTTCAAGAGCAAGTTGTGCAAAACTACTTTGGGAAATGCGCTAATTCACTTTCTTGCAAACATTGATGTCTGTGCGGTTAATATGTAGCTGGAGCCAAGAGCCCGTTTTCCTAGATTAGCATAAAAGCAGGAAATAGGGGGAAACAGCTATAGCCTCGTTCTGACCGATGTTCTAAAGCTCAATAATTAGCACACTACATCCAAAACGTTTAATCGGCACGAAAAGCAAAGAGTGAAAACGACACGTTTCGGTTATCTGTTCTATAAGCTGCAGCCACATGTTTAGCGTACAGACATGAAAGTATCAACCTTCTCATCGACTTCTCTGCAAAAATAAAAGCAAATAAGCACATTTACCAAAATGTAAAACTATTCTTTTAAAATGTCTGCAAATATGTGTTTGTTGCCCTCAAAGGCGATATATAAAGTATATATATTTCTACTGCTAAAACTAAAGTTTGGAACATGGAAACATATAAAGTCTTTTCAATTTTCAAGCCATAGGTCGAGAGCAGACACATTGGGGTTTGGTATGTTGCAGAGACTGCAGGTCAGTAATAATGTCAGAAGAGCTAAAACCCACTCATAAATACTCAGGCCTATGAATATACAAGCACTCTTGGACCTTGTGTGCTCCACCAGTTCACTGACTGATTAACAGAGAACGTCCTGCAGGGCTGTGAGGGCTTGAACATTTGGATTAAGTTGGAGGTTGAGGTCAGTTGCAGCCAGGACTTACCTATCTGATGACCTTTGCCCTCTGCATATGGGGAAACTGCATTTCGGACCAGGTCCCTTTGAAGATGAAGGTGTAATGAAGTAAAATCTTCGTGACAGAGACTGAGCCAACCACCAGCTAATCATGGATACCGTGCACTGCTGATGTATGCACAATGTGTCCAAGCCTATTATGGATGGTGTGTACGAGTGTGTCTATGAATGTGGCTGCAGGAATTAATTTGTTCCATGAAGCCTTTTGACAGTTTTTTTTTCCATGTGAATTCATAAGTTATGGGACCAGTAATTCTCACAAATGACTCATTTGGATTCATGTTTGATTTGTTTCCGCGTTGTTCGTCATTTGACCCTTGATCTACTTTACATGCAGAGTTATTAGTGAATTCATGGAAATGTGTCAAATCCTGTTTAGTCTCCTGAAGCACCGAAGAAAGCTAATTAATCATCCATGTCATGCACAAAATGCCAAAAAGTCAGGCACATCTGAGTTTGTTTGACTTTGTGTAGGAATAAATTATTATGTGTGACCGGTGCCATTTTTCTAAAATATTCTGTTCCTGCTTGCCCACTTATGGATTTGTAAAACTGTCAAAGAAGACGTGAGTGTTAGCAGGAACATTGCTGTGTTGATAATGTCACTGTGCAGAGATGAGTGTCTGAGAGAAGACGAAGTGGGTGCTGCTGACTGGCTGCTGCAGATCTACCTACCTGGCTACTGTTTCTCAGGCGAGTTGGGAGTGTTACTTCTCCTTTGTTGACTGACCTCTGACCTTTCTGTCAGCTCTCCCACTCTTTAATGGTGGGTTAGGGTTTCAGAGGGCCAGCCTGGGCTGGAACAGGTGTACGCTGCCAGGTTCGCTGCAGGAGGGCAGACGACAGGACAGAGTGACTTGCAGACGGACGGATGGAGAGAAGGATAGAAAAAAGACTGTGTGAGAAAACCCCTCTGGTTGTGAAACTTGAGCTAACGTGGAGTTAAAACAGAGCATGACGATATTATTCTATTCACCTCTAAGCACCTGAGCCCCTGGGGCTCTCTGTAATGTGTGTGTTGTGTGCCTGTGTGCCTGCTCAGCAGTGCATGCACTCCAGAGAGCCTGGGAGGAGATGAGAAACGAGACAGGAGAATAGAGGAGACTCTGGGCTGAGCCGTCCCCTCGCCTCTTCCCTGCATGCAGTGTGACTTCTGCTTTATGGCATGTGGCTGTATTAAACCGCAGAGCAATAATCTGGTGTCAAGTGGTGCAGAGACCATAGACATCAGTCATGGCGCTACCGTGCCATACTGTATCTGTGAGCCTCAGCAGCATGCAGCTGTCCGCTGCCGGTTTACCTCAGGTCTCCACAGCTTCATTCATTCACTCTTTCAGCTGTCAGACTCCTCTTCATGTGACACATTTGCATGCATTGTATTCTCTTCTTTCAGACACACTGTTGGGGCTCGGTATTGGTGAGAAATATGTCCGTAGCACCAAGTATTAAGGGCTCTGAAGCACTGAAACCTGGCGTCAAATGTGTGGCTAGATTATTCTTAGCTTATTCTTTTATTAGACAGTTCTCGGGATTTAAATCAAAAGTTTGTCCCACTGTATTTTAACATTCAAGAATTTTGCCTACTTTTATTCAATTAAAAAAGGCTTTTGTAGAAACGCTTTGTCATAATTCTTAAAGTAAAGTATAAAAAAACCCCTATCATTTGGTACTTGTATAAAACTCTAAAGCTGTCCATTGCGAGTAGCATTCAAAAATTTCAATCAACACCAAGCTGCACTTACTGTTCAGTAGAGTACAGTGGACACAGTGGCACAGAAGAAAGGACTCAGTTGGCTAATTTTTCGGTTCAAGTACTGCAGGAATTTAATTGTCCTTTCCTTCATCTCCTTTATTTTCCATATTTCTCCACCTGGAAACTGCACTTTGCAGCCACAGTGCTTTAAATGTGGTCAGTGGAACAACTCCGCCAGTAGTTAACGGAGCGTAAAGAGTTTCTCATTTACTTTCCTGCCTCCAGATTTTCACAGCTGGTCCCGCTTTTCAAAGTAGCTGACTTTCACTGTCCAGAAACCTTCTTTTTTTTCCTAACCTTCAGGCAGCTCTGTAATGAATGCCACATCTTCACTATGTCTGCTGCAGTTTCATTTTACATCTTTAATTTAGTGAGCTGAAAGTGAATTGACCCCAGTTGTTGCTGCCCAGTCCGCTATACTTATCGCAATTGCAAGGGTAAATTGCCACGAGGCAGAGTGCAGGAAATGGGTTCAGGGTGCGCAGATGCAAGGGTTGATAGGTCTGATGGAAACTAGCCGAAGCTGCAGTAAGGCTGATGCTTATTGCCTTTCATCAAAAGGAAAGTGAAGAAATCTGTCAGAGGAGGAGGAAGAGGAGGAATTCTCCACCTGGAATAACTGCCATTCCTTAAGTCTGCACTCGGCTGCTGGCTGCCTCAGAAGAGCAGATCCACGGCGGGCAAGATGAAACAGGAACTGACTGAGGCTCCTCGGCAGATGCCCACTTACACACACGCAATCTACATACACCGGCACGTGCACACAAGTGAACTCATGCATGACACTGACACACAGACACACAGATGCACAGACTTTACCTGGATGTGTCCTCTTCTGGCCATCTGGCCCTTTCTGGTGCGTCTGCAAGCCACTGTAGTAGTGTCTACAGAGAGCCGTCCAGATGTTCCCTCAGTTACCTGTCAAGGTGAGAAGAGCAATTTACAGCTGCTTCGACCTGGGAATTTACTTTGCTGCCTTTAGTTATTGTGAAGGTTGCAGTGCCTCTCTCATTCACTGAAGTCAAATATGTATAGACGACCTACAGCCATTCAGATAAAGACGTTCAATCAAAGTATGTGACTTGGGAGACCAGCTGCGCCATCACCTGTGTAATGAAAATGAGAAGACAAATAGCTGTGGCTTCATGCTTGGTAGAGCGTCTTAACTTTTCTTAAATCTCTGTTAATGTTGCATTTCGAAACCATGTCGTGTCTTAACAAAGAAATGGTACCACACTATTATGATTAAAAAAATAATAGCGAAGAAGAAGAAAGAAAGCTACAGACAGGAGACTGTTAGGTTAGCATTGCATAAAGACTAAAGCTAGGAGAAACAGCTAGCTTGGGTCTTTGCTTTACAGTTTTTGTTAAGATTATAAAAATGAGATGTGTTAATTTAAGACCTTTTAAAAGTGCTGGTAGGCACCTTTGGACAGAGCCTAGCTAGTCTAGCTAGCAAACCTGCTCACTAACATTAACTAGCTAGTCTCCTGGTTGTAGCTTCATATTTGATGGACAACACTAACTCTAACACTAACTCTATATAAACAACATGTTTGTTGGCAACATGCTAGCTGGCATTGCGCAAATTAGTTAGTTATATGTGGTCATTTTGAGTCGGTGCAATAATATTGAAAGTACCTGTTCACAGGTGTATGTTTACTGTGAGTAAAACTGAGTGTTTCAATTCAGAAGTCAGGCAATAAAAACTGAGGCCTGGTTTTGCTTTATTAGCGATCTTTTCATATATTATTTGGACTTAAAGCACCAGATAATGCTAAGATTGTGACAACACCTGGATACTTTTAGCTATTTTCCCATTGTTAGTGTATTTGAAGAATGATTGCCATGCATAATAGCACTTGTCGGAATGGGTTTGCTGCTGTTTGGTGAAGGATCATGTGTTACAATGAGCCAGACTGAAATGAAACAATGGATCTGCTGTCGAGGCTGGCAGGGCGATGTGTTATATAGCACAGGTCTGCAGAGCATGAGAACGGAGCAACAAAGGCAGAAATGTCAATGAGCAAATGATACAAATGCAACAAGAAGTGTAACCAGTGGGAGTTAATCAGTTTGACTTGTTAATTTAGGGCAAGCCGCCTGTGTGTGTGTGTGTGTGTGTGTTTGATGTGTCGCTCAGCGTGTGTGTGTGTGTGTGTGTGTGTGTGTGTGTGTGTGTGTGTGTGTGTGTGTGTGTGTGATTCTGAGTATGTGCTGATGTATGTATGTTTTTATGCACTCGGCGCTCCCACTGCCCAGCTCCATATGTCATGGTGAAGTGAGACGTGCATGATCCAGGCAGACTGCAGTCCATTATTGAGTCTGATTCAGAGTATTGGAAAACATAGTTGTTGAGATAAATTTTCAAGATGGTACACAGACACTGAGGAGCACTGAGTTGGAGGTAATCTCCTGCTGGCTCCATAAAAAGCGCTCAATTGACAGCAGGCCTTGTGGTAGCAGACAAATCGCCTGGCTTATAGCATTGTGCTGAAAGAGAACGCCAGTGCTGTGTGTCCTTGCCAAGATGGATATGCAGACAGCAAACTCCGGGCTGTTTGGGCGTGGCTCCCTTGCTCACAGCAAACAGTGGATCAGTGGAGTATGGTGCCTAAGTGGACTCTACGTTGCTTTGTTTGTTTTCCTCTTTGGCAGATGTTAATGGAGCTTCTACTATACTACTTCTCACCTGCCAGGTCAGAAGATGACCTCTTTGGCAACATTTACCCTCAGAGTGTGTCGCATCGAGTGTTGGATGTTGATGTTTGAGGAGCATTTTTACAAAAATTCAATTTGTGATCAATGTTTATTAGCATTTGTCAAAGTTCCAGTTTTTTTGTAGGAACTGTAATTTATTTCCTACTGAAATAAACTAATAAACAAACCAGTAAACTAAAAGATGACTGATTATATTATATACAGTATTTTGCATACAGGTTGAAGGTATGTTTAAATATGATGTATAGGAAGGGGCAATACTGCTGAAATTAAGCCAAATGTTTTTATATTTGCACTGTTGATGTATACAATTAGCAAATTATGACGTTATTATTATCACCTCACAAAGCTGATGTTGAACGTGAAAGCAAATTGTAGCGTATTTACACATCAGGCATACATGTAGCATGTATTAGCATTCGTTTTGAGTCATATTTCTGGCCGCCCGCCAAATATTCGCTCTTTTTTTATTTTTAGCTCTGTTTTAATCTCCACCAACTCCTGCGGAAAATACCCCTCAGTGGATCAATACAAGTACAATTGCAAAGTTTGTAACCCTAGTAAGCTAACTCAAAGTTAATGTATATGGAGTCCATACAGCTCTTCAAAGGTAGTGATCCTGTTAGCGAAGTCATTTTTCTCAACGATCCCAACAATCACATTTTTAGTTTGGGACTACTGGGTGCAATTTGATGTCTGTTCCTAGAGGAGCCTCTCAGTGACCAACAGTAGTAAACTGTGCAGCTGCTGTGTGAATGCACCAGTGTGCTTTCATGTCATATTTCTATATATATATATGTCTGGTTGCCAGTACGCATGCATCCCTGTGTTATTCTATTTGTGTTTGTGTAATAGCAGATGGATTGTGATGGGTTGTGTTGTGATTGGTAGATGGGTTATGCTAACCCGTCTCACTGGCCTCCCCAGCTACGCGTTGGGCCATTCTTTATTGTCAGGAGCTCATTCTGATACGTATATAGTGCTCCATAAATCCTGGCGCAGTGTGAAAATGCCAGTCAAAGTTCACGCTGCTCATGTTCATTTCATGCTTGAGTGTCCAGCTCCGTGAGGCAGGATGAGTGCGTGTATTGATGATGTGTGAATGTGCGTGTAAGTACCAGAGGAAAAAGAAAGAGACGAAGCACATTCAGAGTCCCTCCATCCTTTCCACTTTACCGCAGAAGTCATCCATCTTTCTGAACTTAACTGCTACCAATTTATGATTGCATTATTACAGTCAGAGTTTTATAAAACGCAGGCCTGGTGGTGGCCTGGTAAATGGAGAAGGTGACTGGCCGGTGCCATTACTCGGGTACTCAGCGGGCTTAGCTCAAGGAGAAATATGATGAGAATACAAGCTCTCTTTAGCTCTGATATCGGCCCTGCTGGTTTTTGACTCACTCGTGGTTTGGTGCTTATAGCGGCTTGGCTGGGCAATAATTCAATATGTTGGTTTATCAACTTTCAATGGACTCATGTCATGATTAAATCATATATTGAGTTAGCAATTAAGTTATCTAAATTGATAATAACAAGCGCATACTAACTCAAATTGCTAAAAAAAAATCAGCTTTTGGTAATACCTCAGTGTAGTTAAATCAAACTATTGTCTTTATCTTATTACTTCGTATTTGTGTGCAGTCAGTGTAGAGCTAGAAATATTCTATTCTTCTTTTACTTGAAGCTGTCATGTTCATTTTGCATTAAAGTTCTGAATTAAATGAGAAAATACTCATTATTTTTCATTTGCATTATTTCACACAGGTGTTTACAATACCATGTAGTTATTTAATAGAGAATATTTATTAACTGAATCACCAGAAAACATGATATATCATGATTTATATCTTTATCAAGGTATGAAATGACCTAAACTGAGATAGAAGATTTTGTTCATCTCGCCCAGCCCTCCCACATATACTGTAAAACTAGAATTCACTCAGTTATTAGCCTAATCATTGGTTTGTCTTGTTAAATATCCCAAACGTCTGATTTCCACCAAAACATTGATCCCCTTTATAGACGGAAGGGGTACAATAACAGACGTGTTATAGCACAGTACTCGTATTTCTTTCATTATTGAATGACTTGACTTTGCAATTTGCCTGCTGACATTTGAAAGGAAATGGCATAGCGAGGCATTTTACAAAATGGCAGCAAAGTTGCTTTTAATCCCACGGAATACTGTGTTGCTGAGTTTCTCAATAGGCGGAACACCGAAAAGGTCAACCTCCGCTGTATGGATTTTCATAATGGATTTTCACCAGAAAGAAATACACTAAGATACAGTAGCAGTGTTGTTTGTCTGTGAATGGCAGGTGAGGTCTTTTTCTCCGATTTTTGCACAAACCCTTAGAGAAGCATTCAAAGCAGCGACGGTCGAGATACATTGTGGTTTTTGCTACTTTCATACGGCTTGACTTAACTTTATCATGAAAGAGAATCGATTTTCACCCCTTCTTTGCTAAACTTAGTATAGCCTCAAGTACTGATACCGGACAGCTTCCCTTTTAAATGTCTCATCCAATGATCTGCTCGGCTGAGTGAACACAATGAGAGAGAAAAAGGCCCTTTATAATATCTCCTCAAAGTGGATAAAAGTGTTCCATTGTACCTTGAACTTTCAGAAACAGTAAAGAGAAGCACATTTAGTTTGGAGGTCACAGAACACAATGTAAATGAGGCTAATTAGATTTACCCTCAGATCAGCAGATATATAGAGTGCTGTCTTGAGAAACGATGCCATCTTGAGCTTGTCATTACTCCCAGCGGATGCTTGTGGAGTAAACCTTCCCCTGCCTTCTCCCATGATCCGACTCCCATTAATACATCCGTCCTTTATGCTTCCCCTCTTGTTACTGCCGCTCTATTTTATGATGTCAGTCTCTCCACTGAAGAGCTCTGGGCTGTTTTATCTCCTTCGTGTGTGTCGGGCACTTAAACGTAAACCTCTCTGTTTACGAGTCCCAAACTGCCTCTCCATCCTCTGTGTTTGCTGCTCAGTATCAGTTCAGCATTGCCCATAAAAGCACCGCTATCCTCGCTGTTTTCCAGGG
Organism: Pholis gunnellus; assembly: GCF_910591455.1. Taxonomy (NCBI): domain Eukaryota; kingdom Metazoa; phylum Chordata; class Actinopteri; order Perciformes; family Pholidae; genus Pholis; species Pholis gunnellus. The sequence goes on along the minus strand of NC_136542.1, from coordinate 12,323,732 downwards.
ACTCACTGTTGGGCCTCGCTCTGCAGACCCCCAGCTAAGAGCTGTCCGATTCCCATGCTGGGTGTGAGAACAAGTCTGCAAGAGAGTGTGTGGACAAGTACGTGTGTATATGTGTACATGGTTATTCGTAGAATTGTGTCTTTGGCCCAACTGAACGTAGTTCAATAGCCTTGCCGTTCACTTGTCTTTGGAGCTGCTTTCAGTTGGTATTTTGTTCCTACATGCTGGCGTTTGTTTTTTGTATGTATTTTAGGTGGTTAACTGCTTCTCTCAGAAGCCTTTAAATCAACACGAGCGACAGTAGCTGTTGTTTACTACTCTAAATTTGTAACTTTTTATTTAGCATTTGGGCCGGAATGCCTTTGAACGTGTCTGTGCGACACGGAAACGCTTCCCTCCCTCTGTGAAAAGGAGGGAAGCTCTCGGGGAGCACACCCGTGTCTTTGGCCTTGGTGGATTCCTGCATAGCTTTACTGTTCAGAGGTGGAGTGGAGGCTACTGTTGTGTTCAGTCCGCTGACCCTTTGCTGTGTCCAACTACCCCCCCCCCCCCCCCCCCAACAACTCAGTCAAAACGTACAAAACCAGGGTCCTTCTCTCATGTCCGCTGCAAGTCCAGACAGCTAGCGGGCCGTAAAGCTATTATGTGGTCAAACTTAAATGCGTGGTTTTATTTACACACAGCATTTTTACAGGTTGTGTCAGCTTCAGTTGGAGGTTTAAGCAATGTGTTGGTTTCCAGGGGAGGCGTTAGTCCTACAAAGCAATGCTGACCTTTGACTTGACCTCATGAGATGTTCAGATATAATTTATATGATCGACATCTTTAATTAATCTTTTCTTGTGGTTTTCATCGGGCTCGTAGATGCACAAATCGTGATTTTTCTCTTTTACTTTTCTTTTCTTTCCTTTTCATGTGCTGCTCCTGCCCCCAAACACAGGTAAACATGCACACATGTATTCCATTTCTATAACAAGGCCCATCCGTCAGTCTGAGCATTTCTTCACTGAAATGTATTCACCGCTGTCAAACGGTCATTACCACTTCCATCTAGCGAGAAGCTACCCTCCTCCTCCCTATTCTGTCCATCCACTGACCCCTCGGCCTCCCCTCATCCCATGCTGGGCATTTATGTCTTCATCTCTTTGTGAGTCGAAGGCTGTTTTGGCTGCGGCGTCCAATGGAGGGGTGAAACCAGGGCACACTTGAACTCCCAAAGGAGAGGGGCAGCTGGAGACCACATTTGAACTGGATTTGACCTGTCCAACCGAACCTGATTTGTGTGTTTTGATATCTTTGACATCCTTTCTTATGCATTTACATACACATCTAGAATCAGTTTCCAGCAGCGGTTGGTTCCCATGCTAGAAAGCATTTAGGAAAGTGATTCCTGCTTGAGTTGTTAAGTTATAGAGGGTGCCGTAAAAGCCCTACAGTAGCCATTCAAAGTCATGGTGGCGCTGTGGGGATGGAGGGCTCGAGGCTCCTGCTTTAGCTGAACAATACTTAATTAGCTCATAAACAAAGGCTAGTGGGGGATCAGAGGGGGCAATCAAAGCGTCCCGTTCCTTTGAGCTTCTCTCGCCGTCAACAAAGCCCTTCTAATGGCCCCGTCACTCCGCTTGTTGTGTCTCACTACGGTGTGCTTCCTGACAACATAAAAGGCTCACATTCCAAAAAAGAGCCTCGGACAAGAGACGATGCCCGTCCACACCTCCCTTCGGCCAGCGGCGCTCCCCACCCTTTCCTCTCGCTTGCCAGATATTGACATTGCTCCTCCGCTCACCTCCGCGGTGTACGTTTGGTTCCCCGTGGCGACCGCTGAAGCTTTCATCTCCCCTCTTTCAGTCTTGTGTCCGTGACTTTGGTGGTCTGTTTTATTGCGTCCCTTTGTGTGACGCTGTGCTGGCACGCTGCTGGGAGCCTGTGAGGGAAGTGCACCACTGTGCCAGGACCTTGAGGGGTTATTCAAGCTTGGCATGAAGGCAGGTGTGTAAGTCGTATGTGTGTGTGTGTGTGTGTGTGTGTGTGTGTGTGTGTGTGTGTGTGTCAGGTGTGCATGCATGTGCGTCACAGTGGCGTGGTGTCCATGTTTGTACAAGACAGCGAGTGTGTTATGTTTTATATGTTTGGACACGAGGCCCTCTAAAGAAAACAGACGTTCCACCGCCACACGAGGACGGCCAGGCAGCAGGTCGGAGGCAATCTCTGCTTGTTTGTGCGACTGTGTTATCATCTCCTGTTTCCTGTCAAAACAGGAAAAGACATGGGCGAAAATGGAGGTTCGGAAAGTGCTGCCTTGATGTGCGTTGGCTGGAGATCCAGCTCTGCCTGACAGTGACCCTCCTGGCCAGGAAAAACAGACCCGTTCAGGGCGTAACCCACTGCGGGATACTTCATGGTGTTATTTTGATCACTTTCACAAAGCACGGCGAGGGATGCTTTTGCCAGCTGTTGACACAGGTCTGGGTCATTTTTGTCTCCAAAACAGTGCAGGAGCAGCGGGCGGAGAAACGGAGGGAGACGTCCCATCTGGACGTGTCCCTTTGGCTGGCGGCCTCACATGATTGTGGTCTCTGTTTAGGAAGGGAAATCCTCTTTGACATTTAGTTAATCATGAAAGCGAGACACTCCTTTTCTTTGGATGATCCCTGGACCTCCATCACAATACCTTTTCCGTCAGGCTGGAGTTGTCATGTGATTTTATCCATCCATCACACATATTTGTTCATTCTTTACAACAGGATTGCACACACACACACACACACACACACACACACACACACAGTAGACCTGGTAAATGCTCTTTTATGGGGCGTAACTGCGAGAACATTCCAGACAGTAGAGTCAGCTATCAGTGTGGTTCAGGCGGCTTACTGCTGATGGCATGGCAGGTAAAAGCCCCGGCGTCTGCTGTGATATGGCTAAATGAGAAGGCACGGACAGGCACGCTGCACAAACAGCTGATTAGGGAGCCGGCTAATTATTGACTGTTGAAAAATGATAGCCATCTCCCGCTCTGCTCCGCTTAGGGAGTCACTGTGTAAAACTGAGAGTTACTCTTGTGTGGAATTCCAAGAGTTCGAAGGCAGAGTTAACTTTAGCTCTTTATGGGGTCTCTAAAAAAGAAAGAGCTGCTTGCACAAGAATGCTATTGTTAGGCTGAGCAGATTGCACCAAGCGGGCTTTTCGTTTTCCCAACAATTTGTGTTGAGGCCTTAGTGACCTCCACTTTATTTCACTACCACTGCTTCAGTTTTTTTTGGATGTGTGTATTTGATCAGTAACTGAACATGAGTCCTGACAGGTAAACATTGGTGATACTTCCCTCAGCACGTAGCGTCCAGAGCGGCAGCAGTGGTCTGCTCCTTTCTCCGTGACCCAGATTAAGATACGGCGTGTGCTTGTTGACTGGGGTCGTTGTCATCAGCAGGCGGGTCGGAGTTCATTTGTCTTTCTTGACAGACCTTCATGTGGTGTTGCCGTGCTTTGGCAGAAGGCCACACCGACGCTGACCTCCATGAGTCGCGCAATTAGTTACCCTTTGACCCCTCAGTCCCACAATCAAACTCAGGGCATGGACCGGGCATGCTTCTGCATCTCCAGACCCACTTTACATATGACTATGTGTGTGTGTGTGTGTGTGTGTGTGTGTGTTTGTAGCTCAAAAAGGCACAGATGTAGTATGTGATTCAGTCTGACGTGATGTAATAGCTTGTTCTTCTTTCAGTCTACTTCACACTTGAAATTAAAGAAAATAAAGCGTCTGGAGTCATGCATAGAAATCTTCACCCCCAACCTAATGATATACAGTATCAAGCAACTTTCCATTCTCCAATAAAAAAGATCCATTAGTCTGATTCCATCTGCTGCAAACTGTACAGCTTTCCTCCTTGAGTGACTATTGTTATTTAACTGATCTTAACTGGGTGTTTCTCATGCTCTTAAAGAGCTGTTAAAGTGCATCACTCAAGGCTCATGTAGACAGACAGACTCAGATGAACGCCGTTATACCCTTGAGCCAAAAATATAAATCTCACTGCAGACTCAAGCTCTCCACTTTCACTTTGTTTGACATGATCCGTCCTTGCGGTGTGGCTTTGAACACGCAATTCAGCTGTGGACCTGCATGCTTCCTTCTATTTCTCTCAAGACTTCGTGTATCTCCATCACGACGGATTCCTCAACTCTCACCAAGCTCTTCTGTGTTTTGACATTTAATATGAGCAGGCAGGAGAGAAAGCGCCTGAAGATTGTGAAGAGCACAATTCAAGACGGAACTCAACAAAGCTGCCAACAACTCCGAAGTTATCTCTTCATTTCGCGATGGGAAATGACAGCAGCGATGTCCTTGTCCCTGTCATGTGAATAGAGACGGTTTCGTAACTTGTTCCCTGTTTTGCGTTTGGCTGAGAAAAGGCTAGATTGGCAGTCTCCAGTTTGTCAGTGATTTGTCCGACCTCTCAGGAGGAGGCTCGTTCAAACAGGTGGATAAGATACAAAGCTTTCTCAAATTGGTCTGCTTTCTCCAGTGTGCTGCAGCGTGTTCGAGCATTACCTCTGCTAGTCCTTTTGTTAGTCTAGTCAGTTTTTCAGTCCGTCTGTTGGTCCAGACTGAAACATCTTAGCACAGATTCGGTTGATGCCCTGACTTTTCCTCTAGCACCATCAGCAGGTCAACATTTCATTTGTCCAACACTTTGGTTTATGACCAAATATGGGAAACAGTATACCTGCTTTACGTGCTAACATTGTCATTGTGAGAACGTTAGCATGCTGACGTTAGCATTCAGCTGAACAGTGACACTGGGCCTAAGTTCAGCCTCACAGAGTCAGTCAGTCTTGTTTCAGTATGATGCCAGAAAAATGTTCCATTTCACTTTGTTGTAACTGAAAACATTATGAAATATAGCACAATTGAATGAATTCATCAATTATTATTTCTTCATAAAAAATAAAGTGAATATTTTTCAGCCCAGCCAATCTTCACCAACTCATTTGAATATTAAGTGAAATGGTTGGAGTTGCTTTTTTTTTGTTGCGGGCCACAAGGCCATTTGCAGGATGCTATTGTTTCTCCAAGACAAAGTGGCAAAATGTGCATGTGAAAACATTTTGATAAGCCAAGCATTTTCTAGGACGGTGAATGAAAATCCTTCGGACTCAGTAAGTGGATTAGTGTGCGCTATTCTCCACCGAGATAGTTCAGCCCACTTCCTTATCTCGCTGATGTTCAATTGAATATGTCTAGACGTCTCAATTAGCAAGAAAAAACCCCAACAAAACCCAGATACTGGTTAGTGCTTATCTACCAGTACTCTCACCAGCCTTCAACAACTAGTTCTCATAAACAGACTACAGTTTTCCATTAATACAGCCCTTCCTGGCTGAAAGCCCTGGGCTGATGTTTACATTTCTATTATTAGTGATAATTGTGTTCTGTGAGAAGTCATTGGCATGGTAATGACATCTTTCAAGATAAATTAGTATTCCCCCTCTCTCTCTGCCTCACCTACACTAGGCTGTTGCACCAGACTGAATCTGCCGCTCGCAACTCTGCTGCTCCATTGTTCTCCCGACACGCAGCAGCTCTGTGAGACACAAAGCATGTCACTCTCTGAGATAAAGCTCTGCAGACTGGGAGTGGATGGGATAGGGACGCTCAGCACAGCTCACCTTGGCTCAGGGTGATTTGCGCTTTGCTGTATGAACACGGTTAAGGAGCCAAAATGGGGGGGGGGACTAACCTTTAGCTCGTTCTACAGTCCCTACGGCTTTGTGTTGCTAATCAGTCACACGGTTGCTCCCGCATCCGCGCCGGCACATGGGCCGATAAGTGAAAATTGAGATATCCTCCAAATACAAAAAAAAGAAAAGTGCCATGCTCAACAATAACCACTTGCAGTGGTTCATTATGTGGCTTCACAAACCAAATCTCTAGTCACTCCGTGTGTAGAGAGGGGGAGTGGGAGGGAGACTGAAACTCCAGCAGCAACAGAAAACTTGAATATTTATCCACATGGCAGCTCGCCAGCATAATTACTGTACCGTCCATTCCAAGAGGAGAGTGGAGAGAATAATTGTCGTAGGATACTCAACACTTCACCTTGTCATCACTTTCCTGCCGCTCTGTTTTCATGACTTGGAGTATGCATGCGTTTACACGCAAGGTGTCTGAGATGAAATATTGCAATGGTCATATAAAATGAGGCCAAAGCGCTCCTTATATGTTCATGTGGTGCTCGGCATGAAAAAGTATTTAAATTTAAATCTAAAAATGATTAATTCTGATCATGTTGTTGATGCGTAGACTGAGATTTCTTTTTCCATTATGGGATCTGGAGGATGTTGTCGGAGATACCGTATGCAATTACTTCTGTTTGAGCATGAGTAACCCCCTTTGCATTTTTTGTCTGATAATTAACTGTTTGCGCGCACACTTGCACGTCACACTTTACTCTCCGCGTGGCTGAGGGAGCCCTGCGATGGGGATCAGTTGCCATAAGCGTTAGCGGCAGTTTGTTTTCTCTGTAAATAAACTGCAGGGAACCGGGAGTGCTCCGTTTCCCAGTCCAAACGAAAAGCCCTCCCGTAGAACAAGCTGCATTAGAATGCAGCTCTCTTGGTGCGACAGCTCCGAGAGAGGAGAAGCAGGTGGCTGTCATCACTGCGTGTAGACTGAATGGGGGTTTGAAATACAAGTGAAGTAGTGGTTTGGGCTGTTGGAGGGAACTATTGTATCAGGATCCTCTATTTGGCAGTGAGTGTTTTTTAGAGTGGGCTCTTAGACAAAAATAGATCTCTCAACGGGCTCCAGTGGATGGATACTGAATACTGTTTCAGTTTCACGCTGCACATTAATGAGGACTTTGCAAACGTATGGAACAGCGGGGGAAGTTTCATTTCGGCCGAAAATGCTCAGTTTTAGCTTTTAAGTGCCAGTGGTCATATGGTGTTACTCATGCATCCTTTTGCGAAATAGCAGATTGAGAGGAGAGGACCAGCCACTAATCTCTACGTTTCATTAGCGATGCTCTCTGAGAATGTGCCAGATGATTTTTAACCCTCTCACCTTGTTTTCAACCTCCATCCCCTCGCCCAACCTTTCCTTCCCCTCCTCTGTCCTTGCTCTCACCTGCAGGTTACAGCAACACCTGGCTCCTGCCTCTCCAGCTTGCCTGTTGAATTTTTTATGATGTACTCATCTTTGGTCTGTTTCCACAGCCGAGCCTGGTCGGTGGTAGAGAAACTACCCTGAGAGCGTCTCTGAGCCAAAAATCAGCCATTCTAATTAGAGGTGCACAATTGTTGGTGCAAGTGTACATAAACACAATCCACCGCGTCCCCGGTGAGAGCAGCATAGCAAACAGCCCTGCTGCTGTCTGACGTGCTCCACCGCAGCTACTGTACTCAAGTGGAAAATATTTCAGGTGAAAAAAAGTGTATCTGGCAATGCAGCTGAGCATTACTTCCACTAATGAGAAAACTTTGGATGGATCATTCATGTTGTTCTCTCTGTGAAAGCCAGAGCACTGTTCCATCTCCGAAATCACTTTCTTATTGAGTTGAATTAAAGGAGTCTTTGGGGCAGTTGCCTCACTCTCCCACTGGTGAGTCCAGGCTGGACCTCTCAACAGCCCGACCTCGGCCAAAGCCGATGAAATGAAAGCTTGACGGATCTGGGGCTGAGACAGTAAAGGCTGCCTTGCATCCACAGAAAAGAGAGAGAGAGAGAGAGAGAGAGATGTTGGTGAGGGGGGAGCGGGAGAATGAAGTCTGTCCAAACAGTCTGAAAGGGGCTTGTTTTCTTTTTGTGCGTGAGTGAACAGGAAAAGGTAATTAACTGGCCAAGTGGCGAAAGACTGGAGTGATGGATGGGTGTGGTGTAAAGAGACAGCCACACAAGGACACGCACACACACACACACACATACACGCACATCCATTTCTTCCTCTTGGTTTACTGAACCTTTTATATAGTCACACTTTTATAAAAACATGTACAGTGTGTGTCATTCTGCCTCCAGTAAGAGGAGCTTCAAGCACTCACACCCTGATAAATGGGTCCACCATATGGAGTGGTGACACATCATTATGGGGGGTCATTAATGGTTGCAGGGTGGTTTGGCAAAGACTCCTGAGTGATTACATCTGACTCTATCTATGTTTAACCTGAGGGTCAGCAGGATCTATGGCCCTTTTTATTTTTGATGGACAGCGACATCTGTTTTTATGGATGACAGCAGAAGCTGAAGGCTGCACTGTGGCGTACAGTGAGCTGTACAGTGAGCTGAACAAAAAGTATACATGTCGCACCAGATCTTATCAAGGTATTCCTAAAAAAAAGAAAGAAAAAAAAAAAGGTCACAACTGCACTCATTCTTGTGTGCTCTTTCTAATGGCCCTGTAAACGTTCATCGTCTGAGGATTTGTCGGTGGGATATTCTGGACAGGTTATCATGTGTTGAAAGTGTCACCGAGGGGTAAAGCCTATTTGCATTTTCTGTCAGCCATTCACTGACAGTTAAAGGGAGGTAAGGGCTAAATCACACGGGGCAGACAGACAGACGTCTGTGAGCTCCTCACAAACAGATGCTTGATGCAGGGAGACCTGGCTGGTCATCTAAGAGAATGCTGATGCAAAAAATCCGATGTACTTCTCCAAACAAGGTAATTGTCAGTTTGATCTAAAAAAAATGGGGAAGTTTGTTCATTGTAAAGTGTTGTTGTTGACTTTGTAAGTAAGCAGTTTGTCTTCAAGATAGTTGCAGAATTTAGTAATGCTATCTTATCGCTCTGAGGAAAATTGTAATATTGTAAAGTCCGAGGTGAAAAGGTGTAACACTGGATATTTAGTAGACCTCACCTGCTGCTTGTTTCTTAGTGCTTCACCTTTATTTAACCAGGAGGTTTACAAGAGGAGCAGGGAGAGAAGCCTCTGGAAAGCATTTTGCGAGCATTTCTCTCACAGAAGCTCAAACTACATTTAGACTCTTATCGCATTATCTGAATAATAGGAGAGGAGTTAGACAAAAGCCACATTTCACATTAGAAATGCAGTAAAAAGCAGCAGAGATATTTCACAATGATTTGATGGAAACTCATTGTGCGCCAATAAAAAAAGCCCAAAGACTGACAGAAAAATGAATCATTTTCTTTCACACAGCTATAGAGGATGAATGAATTCAGTAGTGCATAGCGCTGGGTGCTTTTTTTTTGTCTGAGGTGCTATTATGTGGTCGGTAATGACGGTGTTGCTGCAGATAGCGTGCTTTGTTTGGGGGAAAGTCTTATTACGGGTTTGTTTAATCCTGTCAAGTCAGCAAACGGGGGCAAACATCTGTTTCATGTGATTTGGTGAGCCGTCCCATTCTGTGTTCTACCAAAGGCATTCCCACAGAGTTAAATAGCATGCTGGTGTGACATCCTGAGTCATTGTCTTCTCTGCCTCCGAGCAGGCAGTGGTTAAATTTAATGGTCTGTATCCCAGATCTGCTGCTGCACTAAAAGTTCTACCTGATACCTAATCAGAGTCGCCGGCCTTCCACCTCTCTTCTCCTTCAGGGGATCCGAGCCGAGTCGGCTGGCTTGAAGGTTGAGGTGGTGGGAACGTTTGAGAAGGGAGCAGGGGGCAGAGAGGGATTACACCGCTGGATGTGTTACTTTCATCCTGGGAATGTAATCTGCCTTAATGCCCTGTGCTCACCCGGGGCAAGGCCAGCAGCTGTGCTCGTTTTTCTCCCAACTTGGCTGTCAGGGCGAGCCGGGCTACCTGTGGGAAAGCAGGCCTGCTGGAAGGTCTCGTCCTCACCCCGGGATCTGGACTGCCAGGGCTCCTGCGGTTTATTGGGGGGGGGGCAATCCCTTTGAGACTTATGGAGACGGTGTGTGGTTAGGGTCAACACTGTCTCACGCCAAGCAAACACAGATTGGCTGGGTCGCATCCTTACAGGGAAGCAGAGGAAGGGAAAGCCGGGAGTTGAAAGGGCATTAAATTTGGCAGCTGCTGTGTGGTCTTGACTTTACAAGAAATGCAGTCATAGGAAGTACTGGAGGATTGTAATGTGTAAACAGGACTGGTGCTGGTGAGAGCACAGTTTAGCGAGGACAGATATAAAGCAGCGTGGTGTTGTACTTGACTCTCTTGGAGGAATGTTTCCATGCTGCTCGAATAATAAAAGAGAAACCTGGAAGGGGAAAGAAAGAAACGAAGACTGAACACTTTAATATTAAGGTCAACTTTGCTACAATGCCGGTTCTGGGCTGATTCTGGGCGAATCGCACCCTGAGTGATGTTGGAAATAAGAAAGTAAATCACATTCAGACAGAATGCTACAGATTACCGGCAATTGTAAAACAGTTCAGACAGGAGCTGCATGCCGCGTGCTCCGGAATGTCAGAACTTTTCACTGTATTTCTTTTCTCATCAGAGATGCACATTGATACAATTTTGCTTCATTTCTCTTTCTGCCACTGCTGCAGTGGGTCACAGTGGGCTCTGCTGGAATGGAAAATATGGTTTCCAGGGTATTTTGCTTTCAATGGAGCGTGCCTAAAAGTCTCTCGGCTAGCAAGGAGCCTCATGCATTTCAAATCTCTATGACCTTCCCTTGATTTAAGGCAGCTTGCCGTATCTGGCCTGGCGCTCCACATCAGAGGCACGTCAGACGCTGAATGCCGAAACAGTCAGAAGGCGTTTTCACTTTGTCTGGTTAGAGAAAAGGTGTTCTGACGAGGACGAGGTAAATGAGGTGTGATTTGAGGAAGAATCCTATGTGTGACTTTGCCCGGTGGTGCCGTTTGCGCCTTAAGGAGGCATGGGAGAGAAATCATGCACATCTTTCTCCCTGTCTCCTCATCCATACAGTAAGTGGTTACGGCTGAGCTTGTTTCCATCAGCCTCTGGGCATGGGGTGTCTGTGATGACACTCTCCATCAAGCCAGAGAGACAGTCAGTTAGTCGGGTGGCTCTCTCTCCTGCTGCTGCTGCTGCTGCTGCTGCTGCTGCTGATGCTGCTGCCCTGGTTTTCATCACAGTTAGTGCGAGGGACAGAGACAAACTTAGGTCTCTAAGGGCAGCGAAGGGCTCATTCCAAAGGCAGGGCTTCCTCTCTCCCCAGTGTGCTCGGCACACCATGCTTTCCATAATAAGGCCATAGCATCTGACTGCATTTGTCCCCAGAGTTTAATAAAGATCAGTGCTGACAGGCAGTAAACCAACACAACCACCCACGAGCCTCCAGGCAAGGGCCACAACCCCCGGCCTACCTCCTCCCACCTCCCTTTCTCTCCCTGTCCTCTCATCCTCGCTCGTGCATTTTGAGCCTCTCTCTACGGATAAACCTCGGGTTGAAAAACAGAAACCATCTCCGACTCGTACAGAACAATGGCCGAGGAGTCAGAGGCCTGAAGTAGCTCCACGCCTCTCTTGGGAATGCTTTGAACATGTGGCTTGTGTTGATGCCGTGCATTACATACTTCTCCTCAGCAGTGCTGCTCTTCACACCCACTTGCACCTGTCAGTAGTAGATCACATGGTTGATAAAAGAAACAATATGACTTTGGGGGTTGGGCGCACCCATGCGTCATATGTTTTATGTTTATGCACAAGCTCTCAAGCAGTTTGCTTGAACGTGATGGCACAAACATAAGAGTAAACAGTTTGAGCTTGTAGCTGCACGGTACCTTTTCAGCAAGCTTAACTGTGTTAGATCTAAATGTATGTTTTTTTTATATCCAAGCTACATTGTCTGAGCGATTCGGTGAAATATCTACCGATCTGGATGCCCTTGTATGATATGCTCTTCTCCACCTTTCATGTACCATATCGAGATGGATTCTGTGGCCTTCAGTTTCATCACATCCGCCTCATTCTCCTCCGCATCCTCATCATCAGCGCCATCATCGCCATAAGCCTCGCGGCCCTGACCCTTTATTCACTCCACAGGGCATAAAGCTCACAGACAGCTTTACAGGAGAAGCCCCGCTCTCTAACCTCCAGAATCCTAACTGAATAGCAGATGGGCTCAGCTTTGTGTGTCTTTTTATTAGCTCCCCTAAATCAACACCTAACAATGCATGGAGAGAGAGAGGGAAATTGATTTCTTCCATCTATCAGTGCCCCGAGGTGGGTAAGAGGTGGTCGGAGGGTAAAGGGTGAGGGGTGATGGAAGGGCGGAGTTGACTGGTTATGACTTTACTTCAATTTCCTGTCTAGGGACCACGTACGTGAAGCCAGACGAGACTGTGAAAATAGCAGCCAGAGGTGTTTTCTCTTGCTCCAATTTGTCATAGACTCTTTCATCTTATTTCAGCGGAACTGTCCCGACTTCTGCATAAATGTCCTGCCCGAGCGTTAAAGTAGTGATTGTTCACATGCCAGGATCTAGCTGCATTTTATATCATTTTTTTTTAAATCCCTATCATAGCTTTATATTTCTATTATAAGCTTCTTACATTTTAAATCCATTCCTCACTATAGCATCAACATTCACCATGCTGCACTTGATCTACCATCAGCCAGTCGTCAGCGCATCTTTTTCGTTGTGAGATTTATGGGATTTTCCTCATATCTTTCTTAGATGTGCTTGCATCCTGTCCGTGCCTGCCTGTGTGTAGCAGCAAGTAGCCAGTACAGTAAATCATTTACCAGAAGCACTCGTTCTACATCAGGCCAGGATCTGCATGATCTTACTTTAAGTAAAGTGATGATATGGAGATTATGCTGATCCCTGATGGAGTATAATTCCATGGATACCGCTTTTTGTCCATTTTTGAGAATAAGGACAAATGCACAGATGATATGTGTCCACTTTCTATAAGGCAGTAGGAAGGCTGCGTGATCATACTATTAATGCTGTGGGTGTTTGCAGAGAAAGGTCATCTCAAAGTCTTTGTATTGAGCTGCTTTCATGGGGAGGAGATTTAGAGTCCCTCAGCCTGCCTCTTTGGTCTCTGGGTCTATTGGGTTAGCTGTATTAAGTGGCACTACATTAGGGCATAGGATTGCTGTTTCTCCGCTGCTTCACTCCTCCTGATCACCTCGGAGGTTCCACGGAGCAAAGGCCTCATAAACATTTATGCACGGGCTGTGGGCTCCTGTCTTAGGCCACGACTCCACAGGGCAGGAGCCTAGTGCCCCTTTATGCCTCTTAAGAGACTGTGTTGACTGTTGGTGTTTGTGTGTGTGTGTGTGTTTGTGTTTGTGTTTGTTTCCCTAAAACACAGAAAAATAGTTATGTTCCACCCTCACTTAGGATTTGAATAGTTTATTGATAGCTCAGCGTGCCTCCAGCTTCCTGGAGGAGGTGGTTATTGTCACATTTGGTGGCTTATCATATGTTTTCATGCTGGGACACTTATCATATGTAAATTGTATGGTTTTGGGCACTAGAGTCCCCTCAGCTGTTGTTTTGTTTTCTCATTCCTCCCAAGCTGAAACCCTAGGGAGCCTTCTTAGAGACGAAGTGAAAGGACAAAACTCCACTGGACACCGTCACTAAAAGCAGTAATAAGCGGAAATCTGCTCGGTCTTGTTATTTCTAAGGCTTCACACATTTCGCTTGTTGTTGTTTTTTGTTTGTTTGTTAGGAATGTCTCTTCGAGTAATCTCCCCGAGCCTCATTTCAGAGTTGTCTCCTCAGGCTTGGCTTGTTTGGTCTCAGCTCCCCGGCGGACGCTGTGAAATGAGCACATGCCTGGTGAACCTGATCCGCAGTCTTAAATTGCATGCAGGCAAAGCATCTCAGTCTAAACAAACAACCGTCCCCGAAAGAGGAAGTGTTTAAAGCAGGGGTGTGAGGGTCCCGGAGGGCAGCCAGGGACCACACTGCTAGTAGACCACTGACGTGCCTGGAAAATGTGAACAACAAACAGGAAATCCTTTCTGAAGAACAGATAGTGAGATATGCTCGAGATCATGTTAGACCTAGAGTTGTGTTAAAGCCCCTCTCTTGTTTTTCTTTACTCTGCAGGATCCTGGATATGCAACCTTCCTGTTAGAGCAGCTCCAAAGACCCGGGAGCCATGAAGCTGGTGTTAGCTGTTGCCAGGTGTGCTCCACACCTCTCCACCAACTGAGGCAGGAGGCCCTGCAGACGCTCCGCGCTCCCATCCTCACCCTCAGCTCAGACATGGCAGCCCTGCCCACTAAGTCCTTTTTACCGCAGCCTGCTAGATTCACTGTGTCGTCCGCCAGTGTCCATGCAAAGCAACCGTCCAAAGGCCAACCAGCTGCTCACTCAGTCCTTCCCTTAGGGGAGCGGCACAGGGTACCAGGCTGGTCGCAGAGCCCCTCTGTCTCCTCAGGGCCTAAGACAAGTGTCCAGGTGACAGTGGCAGGAGGGCAGATCAGTGGATCCCTGAACTCCGTCACCATCCAGGCACAGCAGTACCTCGAGGGCGTGTGGAGCATCTCCAGGGTCAACAACTTCATCCCTCAGCCTAAACTGGTATGTCTTCAATGTGTAACTTTATACTACATTTCATATATTCTCATCCATTTCCTTTATAGTGGCTTTAAAATAGTGCAGTCGAATGGGGTTAAACTCTTAAAGGGTCAAATAGCAGACAATAATTGTTAATGTAAAGTAGCCATAAGATCCATATATTCTTGAAATGTATTTGAATTCAATCATGAGGAAAAGTGATGATACATATTCCAAATAATCAACTTAAATCAATGAAAATGTATCATGGAATACTTTGATGAAACATTTTCTTTTTCTTAAAATGTCTGCATTTAATGCTGCAGTGCTCATCAGGTTAAGTCTCTTCAGTACAAATGTTACATTTTGGACCTTTTAGAGGAGATGAAGCCCGGCAGAAAATGTGTGAGTCAGAGCTCTGCAGGAGTGCTGACCTCTCATTCCTCAGTAGTCAAGGAGTCTGAGTGATCTGAGGTCAGAGGTCATAGCAACACTAATCTGCTGACCTTCTCCTCAAGGGCATTTCAAATGACCACCCCGCAGCGTCACCATAACTCTTGTGTGATGTTGGATAAGCATTAGCCTGTGCTTTGTTTGATGTCCAAGAGACTTGGAAAGGTCCTGAGTTTTGCCCTTGGTGTCATGGAACTCATCGTCCTGTATCTGGTTTACGACTATAGATAATGTCTTTGCACATTTACAAGTTTTAGAGTCAACAGTGTACGTTCTTTTAACATCATGAAGCATATTGCTGGCTGCTGATATGAAGCTTTCTGCGGCTGTCTCTTCCTGCGTTGACGGGGACATCTGGTCTCAGACCTGATTGACAAACCTTTGTAACATTCTTCACCAGGCAGACTCAGTGTGCATACCAAACAGCATGTGCTATCGTCATCTAGTCCTTACACTTTAATATCCCTAACAGATACAGTATGTAAACTGTAATTTCGCCATTTTTTCTAACTGATGTTAACTGCAGTCTGTTACGGGTCTTGGCAGTGTTCCTCCTTTCTGCTTCACAATTGAAGACAGATTTTCACTCCCCCCTTTTATGTCAACAAGTGCCTTCAGACATGGTTTATGGGAGGCCATCAGAAGCTTTTAACTGCATGTACACAATGTAGGTCAAATCAAACGGCCTGGCACAGGACGGAGAGGCTGACTTGTATTCTCCATCTATGTGTCTAAAAGCAATTAGTGGCCCTCGGAGCTGGAATGAGTCGCTCAATGCCACATAGCTGAGGCTGAGTCCCTCCTTGGACAGAGAGAAATGTCCCTTCAGGATATGAAGTTATAGACACAGCAGAAATGCGTGTTATTTTCCCCTAGCTTGTTTCTTTCATTAAAACCAGATCCTTCAGAGAGACAAAAATCCACACACACACTCACGAGGATTGGGAGTTACGCTGTGCCGAAAGGCACAAGCTTTATTCATGAGTCCCTCTTGGTTTTTCTGTTGGGAAAAGCATGCAGTGATATTCAGACAAAGAAGCAGAGATGGACGTGTGTGCATGCGGGAGACAGACATAAATCCTGTCGACCAGGGAGCCTGGGGCGCTCCCACACACTGCCCATTATAGGGCACCTTGAATCTCCCATTTGGGAAAAGGCTCTGGTTAACATCTGGAATGATGTTTGTGGTCGTTGGAATTGAAGCTATCTGGCGCCGTCTTTGTAATTGACTGACACTGGTTCATATAAGAATAGCTGCCTTGAACTGGGCAAATGGCACCCAAATGCACGGATTTGAGACAGTCTGATGCAAAACCCCAACTTCGATAAGCTCCAACTTCACAATCGCTGAAGTAACTCCTGGTGTTGTTGGCTGTTTGAATAAGCGCTTCAAGCAGTTTAAGTAATCCAGAAAAACAAATTTCAAGGAGTGTTATTATACTATTCAAAACAATAAATTGTCTGACCCAAATTTGTGATTCTCTCTTTGCCCCATAAAATCCACAACCACATGTGCGCTAATCTGCTAAAACCAAGTGCTCTTGACCCATGAGGGTCTCCGTTATTGGCCCACTGGCCGCCTGCTGCCGCGGGCTGCTCCATTGCCACCAATTTGAAGCCCAGCAGATGATCTTGGCTGCTGTTTCTTTGGTGCAGCTGTGCTCGCATGGCTAAGTGCCACCGACAGCAACGAAGACAAGAGAAGAAATGGATACAGGAAGGAAAGGGAAGGATGATTCTTGCCAAATTAGGAAATCGTTTTGAAAAAAATGGCAATTATGGTATTTGCTTATAGACGGTGGACATTTTCTGTCCAGAGTGAAATCCTTTTCTCACATGATAGGTCTCCAGTATTGTTGGAAGTCGGATTTCACCTCAGATGGACTCAGTTGGTTACAGAGGGCAGCCAAGCACGACAGTCAGATTAACACAAGGCCCATTTCACAGTAATCGCCTGTTGACCGCTGGGATCAAGGGTCACAGGGGAGTCCTGGTGCTCTCAGCGGCGGAGGAGGAGATGGTCTGCCGACAGGGTGCTGGCCTATGCTGTTCACTTCAGACTTCACAGGAAGCGCTCTCCCAAACTCTTTTTCTCTCTTTCGACTCTCTCCATTATGTTCAAATCTCTCTCGCTTTGTCTCCTACCCCCTCGCTTTTCTGCCTTTTCTTTCCAGTGGTAAACCAAGAAAAAGGGATCAGGGAGAGCTGGGGGTTAAAGAGTGGAAGGCCAGCTCATTACTGGCTCTCGGTATAAACGGGCGAGCACACATGGCTCCACTGACACGGCCTAATTACCTGACCAGGGGATAGATTGTTCTTTTCAGTCAGAATCAGGGCCAGTCCAGGTCCAAGGCTACAGAGAGCAGCTCGGCTGAGGGGTTTAAGTCCCCAGTCTTAATACCAAGGGGAATACTTTTTGATGGACACTGTGATGAGCTCATGGGTGTGTGCACCTATATGTGTGTGATTTAGTAGTCAATTTTGAGCCCACACCACAGCTACGAACAGCTGTCCCTGAATGTTCCTGAAAATGTGCTGCCGATTGATTTAAAAGCCGACACTACTCCGACTCAATCAGTGACAGATTTGATGAGCGACACACAACAGCTTCCTGTACGGCTGCGTGTGAAGTGCTCTAGTCTTTCGTGCCAAAGTGTAATGGGAGTTCCCAGCCTGTCACCGACACCAGCATGGTATGAGGCTTTCTGCTCTGGCGTCTGCTGAGGATCTGCATTTGGCTCGTTTCAGTTTGCAGCCACTGTTTTGCGTGGTGTACTTCTCAAGTCATAACTTCACATACCGCAGCGTGATATCAGACTTAACCTCCGTGATGAAGTCTCAAGAGAGCGAGACCAGACCTCTAAAACAAGGATTCTTAACTCTGATAACAAGCTCAAAGGGAAGAAATGGGAAAGTGGGAATTCATGCACTGTAGGTCCATCGTTTGTCAAATGGTCAGTGAAGCTTTTCTGAGGAAAGAAAGTTCCGCTCTTCTTTATTATAGCAACACATTGTGCTGCATGTAGAGCTAACAGCGGCAGACACTTTGCAGAGCAATGGCCAAGCCTCTCATGCGAATATCAGAATGTAAGTATGTCCTCACATTATGATGTATAGCATTCACATGTCAGGCTTAGCATATAAATAGTGCAGCTGTCAGCCTGTTGACAGATAATGGAAAGCCAGACACCTCATGAAGAAGATTGTAAAGAATTTTATTTTAGTTATATATGCAGAGGGCCTGAACTGTGTTTATAATACATATCCTGTCAAATGGCAGTGAGGCTGCAGCGTTGCGTTGTGCTCAATACAAGGTCGTTGCTGATTACACAATGTTCATGTGTCAGTGTTATAAATGTTTTCAGGAAAACTTTGTCCTTTTATTTATTTAATTTCTGATGCTGAAAATCCACAGGACCGGTTCTTGTCAGCTGCTATTGATCATTGTCTCGCAGGATAAACTAGCGGCTCCGGTGAGGATTAACCTTTTGTCAGTATGGGGGCTCCAGCTGAAGCATAGTCTCTGAGTTGACTTTGGCTTATATAATTAGCTCTCTGCACTCCTTCACTTGGACTATGAGCAATCAGTGAACCACTGCAGGCTCCTGAGCTCCAGCCGAGCCTTTATGCTTTAGCTCCAATAAGCTACACCAGAAACAGAGTGCTAGGCTTAGTGTATGACTGGCTTCTAGCTGTTCTGGACTACGCATCTGCACGTCTGTGTTAAAACCTTTTAAGCCATATTCATACTTTAAACTTACTGTGCGTTGTCAAAAAACGGAATCAACATCACAACAATTCTAATAATCTTTACAGAACTTTTTTGGAAATATGTGCAACAAGAAACAAGAAGCCATCATAAGAAGGCCTGCAGCAGCACTTATGTAACAAATATCAAGACTTACAGGTGGTATATCCAGTGTAGCTTTGGCATGAGTTACCAGAGCACCAAGGGCTGAAACAAATGCAGCTCACGTCTGTTTCCAGTTCAACTACCAAGCTTCCAGAGCAGGGTGTGCCCACGCAGGCACAGTTTCGATATCTCGTAAACATTTATGGAAGGAATCACATTTCTCAGATTGTTGTTGATGTTGTTTAGCCCCTTTGAAACAACTCCCTCTTAGATAGTCCAAGTTGAACTCAGCCTGCAAAGTGCCAAATTAGCCATGGAGGTATAGATATAATCAGGAGCAGAGTGAAGTAAATCGCGTGTGATTTAATTACTAATTAAATGTGGGTTATCACTTAATTACAGTAGGCTACAGCCAGAGCAACCTCCAGAGTGTTGCCAGAATCAATGAATGGTGCAGCATCCTTGCTGTTCTGTAGGGAGCTCTCTGCTGTGGATACTGCTGACTCTTGCTAACCGGTGCTGGCTGCAGCAGCTGCCTGTCCATCTGTGGCATAGGGAGAGTAAATGGAGTGGAAGGAAGGTGGGCAGGAGCACTAAAACTTGTAAGTGATGGTTGTGGTCTTATCTCTGTATCTGTGTGTCAACAGGCTCAGGGTTTGACGGGGGAAGCAGACAAGGATGTCACAGCCCCGGAGGCCCCAGTCACCACCATGACCACCAGCACCCTGCCGCCCTGCCGACTGAGGAGCTCCAGCCAACCGGGACTCGCGGCACCTGTCACCAATACATCCAGCGCCCCCTCTCCGTCCGCATCTGCAGCAGCCTCCTTCTTCATTAGGTAAGCGCCCTCCCCCGTTCCGTCAAATCGCTGTCAAAACGTTCAGAGATTAGATCGTGCTTTTGCGGTGCTAAATGAAGTGTTTAGTGTTTTTGTGAGCTTGTGTGCACACACGCCTGCATGCATTCAGGCTCCTGTGTGTGTGTGTGTGTGTGTGTACAAGAAGAAAGCTGACGAGGAGATATGCACAGACTCGCCTTCAAATGTCTGTCGAAGGTCGTGGTTCATGGTGTTAACTTCCATGTGGGGCACCTATTCCATGGAGATGTTGTTCTTGCCATGGTTGAATTATAGCATTGCCTTGGGATACACACCATCCTGGGACTAAATGAGCCTTCAGTTACAGGCACCACTGCCCATGAATGGATAGTAGAATTACATAATTTGATATAAGAAGGGAGTGTTTCTCACGAAGGGGCTTAGGTTAAAGCCGAGTGTTGTCCTGAGTTATTTAATGTTTAGTTATTTTTTTATCGTTCTTTTGTTTCTTCTACTTAAAACAGCTCTTCAGATTTTGCAGCTTTTGCAGCTTTTGCAGAACAATAATTTAGTGTTTCGGTGAATCCATTTGGTCGCCGCGTTTCTCAGGCTGAGCGAGGCTTTTTCAGCACTGCTTGGCTCCGGTGTTGTTGTTGCCCCGGAGAATGCTTCACCCTCTTCAGGCGGGTGGATGGCTGGTGCAATGTGCTATATTGTCATTGATAGATTCCCTGGCAGGCTGGTCAGTGCATACATTCCCTGCCTCCTCTCTCCGAGGAGTGCTACACCATAATGAATGTTGGCCAAATGGAAGCTGGCTAAGAATGATGCATAGGACCATTGAAACTCTGCACCGCAGGAGGTTAAGGGACATGTGGAGTGTGACAGTCAGCCCATGGGGGATCACTGTGGAGCTTCGCTTTTCTCCAAGCACCCCAAATGGAGTTTGTCTTGCCAGTTTTTACAGGGTCGGAGTATATCAGTGGGACCACGAGGCCTCTCCTTTGGCTAAGAGGACATTCCAGATCCTCCTAAATATGCAACTTCCTGTGCTTACCACTTCCTGTCACAAGAGCAGAAGTCCTGAACAACAGAGAGGTGTGGCCCTGACAGGGTTAATTCCCGACACAGCTTTATTAGTTCTTATGTTTTCTTTGGACCTGAGCTCTAAAAGAGTAGCATTCTGTAGGGAGCCATGTCTGGCCAGCCAGTGTGGGGTAAGTGCAGGCTAAAGAGGGAGGTGGACTTGTTTTTCCCCTGCAGCAGGTCCTGGTGGGGAAGCAGAGTAAAAGGTTTCACCTCTCATTTCATCCTAAAGATAATTTGCTGCCAAGAATGTGGTGTTTTACTTGGCCCAGAGAAACACAATGACGATGAGCCAGCTTTAAAACAGCAGCACACTCTGCAGACATAGAAAAAGGTGGTGGAGATGTACTGTGCTTGATTTGAAGCACACACCCTTTTCCTGACCCACTGCAGCTGTTGCCTGCAACAGGAATATCATCATCATCATCATCATCATCATCTTGTTGTTGTCTTTGTTTTTGTATATCACTGCTGATTGAGTGAAGACAAATTGAATCAATCAACAGATTTTCTTGTTTTGTTGGTAGCGCTTAAACAAAAAGAAAGGCCCTAGACTTGATTGAAAACTCATATCTGATTGGTATTCCTTTTTGTTCTCGAAAGATACAATTAGTGGGATGCATGTGTAAATCCTGAGAGCGCAGGATGTGGGAGCAGAATAACCAAACAGCAGTTTCTACCCCAATGGAGTGGAGAGCGCTCCTCAGACACTTGTCTGACATTCACTAACACCGTTCCACTCCGAGATGAAATTTTAATTAGAACGCAATTAGCTGGAGTCTAGCTGCTTTAGCTTTTCTGCTGCTGAGAGAAAGGAAGAGCGCGGTGAACAAAAGCGATTTGTCGTTTAATTTTTTCATTGCAAAAATAAGTCAACCATTCAACTTGTTACGAAAAAGCTTTTAATTTGTTTCGTATAAGATGTCTACTGACTTGAAAAATCATTTTAGTTTGAATGTTAAATTGATAAATAGAGAGACCAGCAGGTCAATTTCTGTGCACAAATCAGTAATGTGTCCCCTCAGAATATAATCGGTGCCCTTGAATACGTCAAATCATTTTCTTTCAAAATTCCTTCCAAATAAGGTAAAAGCGTTAAGTTATTGTAAGAACTGAACATACAGAATCAGTGTTGAAGGACGCACAGATTAACAGCCCTCGCAACAAATCACTGAGTTGTTTTGCCTCAGATTCTTAGTATTAAGGTAATGCATTCATTTCAGTATATAGTTTTGTCTGTTAAACGCAACATTTATATATTTTTACTTCCCTGAAACATATTGCATGGGATAACAGATTGTTAGATTTGGCAACTGGTGAGGCCAAATGATTCATTTGAAGGAAGTAGTTCTTAATTGAAGGGAACAAATTACTCTTAGTGTGATTAAGAATGTGATTTTTCTGTCTGTTCTGTTTCTCGTGGGAGAAAGTCTGTTTATGAATTTTATCATGCGACGCTTCGATTTTCAGAAACTAGAAAATGTCTTTGATCCCACAACAAATGTATCTGTTAAGGCACTTTTGTAATTCCAGTTATGAAATCGTTCTGTCATCCTGCTTCCTGTCTCTGGTAATTGTTGAAAGCAAAGAGATAACCCCGGGGTCAGTAATGACCAATTGGCAATTAGACTGACTATACAGTCGCAGGGAGACAGGAAGAGTCAAGGGTCAAACTCTGACCGGATGGTGTGTGTGTGTGCGTGCATGTGTGCATATCATTATGTCTCTGGGTGTGTGTGGGGCGGAGGGGGGGGGGGGGTAATGAATTTAGAGCCATGTGTTCAGCTGACTAGCACGTTAAGCACTGATTGCCTTGTGACAGAGCATATGATTAGTGTATTGACACAGCGTTGTGTAATGAAACCAGGCGGAGCTCACAGCGGGGGCTAGACGGTGTGGCTAACTGCCGCCTTGCAGATCCTTCTACCCATCTTTCTGTTCCATTAACACCTGCTGATTGTGACGGTGTGTTTATTACCCACCGGGCCCGTGGGACTTCTCAGGGCACACCGCTGAGAGGAGTCGGCTGCTCACTTTGCAGTCTACTTATCTCGCTGTGCTCCTTTCTGCAAATCAGCATGAGACAGTTTTCCATGGTCTATAGGTGGTCCCTTGTTTCTGTTTGTTTGGAGGGAAGCTAGTCCCCCATTCGTTTGCTGCTTCACACTAATTACACTCCGGAGAGTTATGATTTACTCACTCTAAAGATACATGGAGGTAATGAATAGAAGAGTATAGAGGACCTTGGAGAGACAACTAGTTGGTAGAGATTCAGAGACTTCAGAGGTGGCACAAAGGTTGGCGGGCGGGCTGTTGCAGGGGCAGGGCGGACAGCTGTTTGCTGGAATGCTGCCCTGGAGGAGTGTCGGGAGGATGTGGTTTTTAACGGCCGTCCATCGCCGCCCTGCAGCTGCTGCCCAGGTGAGTGTTTGTGCAGTAATGACTGTGATTGTGCAGAAGGAATCCTCCTGTAATTGTGGCAGCAGGACCATTCAGCCTCTGTTCTCCTGCGCACACAAGACCCTTTCTTTGTGTCAGCAACACTCACGCTGCCCTTCATCCCCCAGCCTACCCTGAGTAACCATAGAAACAGGTCATTAGCATGTGGGAATAAAATGTGACAGTTTATTTATTTTTTTCTTTCAAAAAGGGTGATTGGAAATCAGGAAGTTGAAATGGCCCTCTCTACTCCACTGGACTATAATTTACTTCTCTCTAATGAGTCCTGCGTGTTGCAAAGTGGAAGCACTGCAGGACCACAAGTGCTTGTTCTTCTTCTAAACAACGCGTGTTGGCTTTGCTGAGGTCTATTGTTCAATCAGTTTATAGTTTGATTGTCTGTGCAGTTTCCATGAGAAACTTGGCCACTGAGTCCATCCTGTTTGTTTGTAAATGCGATGCTAGCATTTGTTGCTGGGGGGGGGGGGGGGGGGGGGATACAGTAGTTCCAACTCTTTCACAGGAGGGGTCATCCATACAGAGAGGCTTGAAGCAGACTAAGCAGGACAGTGATGTGTTTGGTTGGCTGTGCTGCGATTGACAGCAGGGATCTCCATCGCTGACAAATAGGCAGGACATATTATGTGGAGCAGAAGGGTCTGCTGAGCACAGTGGATCTGGCCCACATGGCAGGGGGATAAAGATACAGAGCAGGACGGTAGCTGCCTGGGACGAATGTGCTTATAAGTGTTGTCACTCAGGGAGGCGTGCTCGGGCTAATGCTTCCACTCTGACAGCATCAGAATCAGGAGGTCTGTGGAACATTGGATTCACTGCCATGGGAGTCAAGTAAGTTATGTTGTTCACAGACAACACTGAGCTCACATGGATGTGTGTTTGTGTTATACATGCAGCCAAATGCATGTCTGTGTGTCAGGTTTTGTTTTGAGCTGCATTGTCTGTTGTCTCTTCTCTCTTCATCTTACTTTCTGTGTCGCTCTCTGCTTTCCGCTCTGTGGAATGTGCAGTTTTGTAGCAGTTGGAGCCGGACTGACTTTCTCCCTGGAGGTGAGAGGGTAATGGTTTTGTTGTCAAGCCACAGCGAGATGGATTCCTCCACCAAAGCGAGAGTGTGAGCAGAATGTATAGCGTGGCAGAAAACATACTGCTGAAATGCTGGCTCCATTTTGAGGAAACGGCCACAGTGGAGCTGAAATGTTAATACTACTTCCACCTCCAGAGCCTGACAAACGAGAATTGATTCCTATCAATCTGTTGAATCTGAGCAACACATGCCCAGGGCAGCGAATGGCTCATCAGAAGTATTGAGTGGGTGGTAGCTGGGATGGTTGAGCTGCTCTGTGGTATTTGTCTTTGTGTACTCTTGGATAAAACACCAGCTGGCATTTCCCTGCCATAATCAGGCTGATGGGACTAATGGCTGCCTCAATGCAGCGGCAGACACAGTGGCAGCACCAGCTGAGGCCATGGAGGGGCTGCAGCCTGTCGATAGGCTCAGGTGTGAATCTATCCAAGGCTTGTCGGGCGCCGTCAAGGCTGAGGTGTTGATGGAGATCCATCCTGGCCATGCAGCCTCAGGGATCTACAGCAGGTAGATACATCCCACCACCCTCATGCTTCTTCTCATCCTCTGTCTGACTCATAATCCTCCATGATTGTTGCGTAACAAACACCTTTTTTTTCTGATATAGAGATACAGATTTAATCTGTATCGGACATTGTTACAGGAAAGACCATGTCCAGACAGCCTGAGTGACTCTCGTATAATGTATGCAGCACAGGAGTCTATACTGAATATTGCATGATAAATTCTTATTGGGATTCTGTGTGTTGCTCTTCAGAAAATTGGTTCTCAGAAGACTATTCGGCACAGCTGAAGTAGCGCTCTCCCTGTGGCGGATTCCCCCGTGTCATTTCGGGTGCGTGTCACTTTCACTGGATATGATAACATGGCGTGATAGTGC
Organism: Pholis gunnellus; assembly: GCF_910591455.1. Taxonomy (NCBI): domain Eukaryota; kingdom Metazoa; phylum Chordata; class Actinopteri; order Perciformes; family Pholidae; genus Pholis; species Pholis gunnellus. The sequence continues at coordinate 12,298,674 of NC_136542.1, read as the reverse complement.
TGTGCCCCTGCAGCACCAGGGTGATGGGCACTGTTGTGGCAGGCAGCGTAGAATCACTTGTGCCTGTCATCATGAATGGCAAACAGCTCCAGTGATAGAGGAAACAAAAAAGCAGCGCGTTTGTCTCAGCCTGCGCGAGGGATAACCTCGGTGCCCTTTTCCCTGTTCCCCCAAATAAATCCCTGAGTCAGGAAGTCTGTCTGGCCCACTCATATAGCCTACAGGGGGGCAGTGGAGGGAGGGCTGACAAACAAAGAGATGAAGCGCTGACTCAAGCCTGTGCATTCACCCTGGGTCCACTGGTACTAAGCCCTGTAGGGGAGAGGGGAAAGCACTGCCATCCACTCCTGACAGATTCCTTTCATGAGGAGAGAAATGAGAGGATGTGAAGCACAGACCTCTGTCCTGTAGGCTTGTCACCTAACATAGCGCTGCCTTTGTCTCTCAGTATGTCTGCGAGGATGATCAGAAAGGCTAGGTTGTGTGCGACTAGTTGAACGTGGGCAAGAGAAGTCACGCCCTCAGCATTAATCTATTTCCTGCTCTGTTTGCCTTCCCACGTCGGGCATTCCCCGACTGGATAACGGCTCTGATAGTTGCCCACAGGGCTCCATGATCAGCACATTAGTGTTTGGTTATCCCGCTCGACTCTGCTCAATTCTCTAGCCCCCATCCCGCTAATGGATATTACGCATCGGGCCTGTGGGGGCAGAGGGATGCCATCTAAACCTCTTTAGTGTCCCTCAGTGAAAGGTGTCATGCAAATGGGGTCTATTTTCTTTGCCATTACAACTGAGTCACATGTGCATTGTGGTTGAGACACAGTGTGAGAGTGTTGTGGAATAAGAGAGAGGGAATTGCAATAGCTGGTGGCAGGGAATACGCGTTGAGGAATTTTATGACCCATTGTGTGCAGATGCAGAATAGAGCCTGTGGCCTCTGCTCCCATGAGCTGCCTTTATGTCCCACAATCCAGGGAAACAAAGATGGCTCCTGGTGGGGCTTCTCAAGCATCACTGCTCCTCAGTGCTCAGCGTCACCATGGCCTTCTATTCAACATGAAGAACTAATAGCTGCCTAATCACTGGTTGTAGGTTGATTTCCCCAAACAGCATGCTTAATATTTTCAGACACGCATATAAACTTTCTGTTTGTCGATGGGAAGGGCCCAGCTTTTAAGGACGGAGATCATATTACCGCTGAGGATAAGGCCATTGTCAGGACAGGTGGTTTAGCGTTTTGCTCATCAGCTAAAATTGCTAAAACCTTTCAGCATCATCACACCGCCTTCTTTCTGTTTTTTTTAACTCCATCAAGAGGTAGCTCAGCTGCTGGGGCTTTGCAAGCCAAATGACAATTGTGGGGAATTAAAAAAGGAGTTATAGCACTGATGAGGCTAATGAAACATACTGTGTATTGTTGAGTTTATTATCTGTATAAAAGTAACCTTTGACTTAACTGTTGACTGGTGCAATAAATACATAATGATCCATTTTAAGACACCGGGGGAGCATAATAGTGCTTCTAGTGCACATTCCCCATTATATTTGAACCACATTGCGCTTCTGACTTGTGAATTAGTAAAGATTAAGAGTTATTATGTAGGATATTATGCCCTCAACCCTTTTCTTTTCTGACACGTGCGAAACCATACTGTATCGAACTTAAAGTAGCAAGGATGATTGATCTCCTCTGTGTTTCTGCTCCTGCCTTCCCCATGCACAACATCTTAAATGGAGAGGATTATAGCCTGTAATCGGTTCACGACCCAGCACGAGAGAGCCAGCTGCAGTGTGCTAGAAATCCCATTATCCCCATACGCCGTGTGGCCCAGTGAGTGTTGCTGTGCGTTATGTCTGTGGTTGACTTTATGAGTGTGTGATACAGGATAAACTGCTTAACTTGAATAATGCGGTTGTAGTCACTAACGTCTTAGCGGCCGCTCTCAGGGACACATTTCCTCATGCAGTTAGATTAGTATTCCCCTGTTCTATATACATCTGTGATGCGTTTATTGATCCAAATAATTGTGTCTTCCTTCTATCTTACGACATGTCACTTCATCGTCTATTCCCCGAGCTGCTATCGTGGTCATCTCTGTGACCGCGCAGCTCATTTCACCTGACTTTGACGCCCTCTAGTTTTTGTTAGGTTGCCCATTGACTTGAATATAGATGAAAGATTAAGAAACACGTGTTAGAACTCCCCTCCCCCTGCGTTCTGTCTCTCCGAACGGCCCACTGATTAATCACTCCCAAATGTTCTCAGCAGCCTGCGGGCCTGTTTGTTGTGATAGCCTCTGTGTGGAGAAGTGCAAATAAATAATCGCTAGGTGTCTTACCGAGGCAGAAAGTGATTAATGAAGAAGAGGAGGGGAGCTGGCTTTCTTTCTCTCTGTCTGTCTCTCCCACACTCATCATTCTCCTAAGTTATTCTCAATTTGGATATGGTGTTGTGTATTAATCTAAGAGGACATTATATTTGATCAGGGGGGCATTTCATGTTACTAATAGTCCTCATTTGTCTCTTGTATACCAAATATCCGTCTCCACTGTGTGCTGTGCAGGACGGCAGACGGGGAACGTCACTCAGTCAGCGATGACTCAATGCCAAGAGTTCTTCTCTGCAGTGCAGAAACAGCCTTCCTGAGGTTTTTAAGGCAAGACGTGGGAGGGATGGTGGGTGAATCGGAGTTCAACATTTGTATTGAGAGTGTGAACTTATTCCAGTTATTGCAGCCTTCGAGAGACGCATAGCAGAATACCTGGAGCGGTGTCTGAGGAACAGAGCGAAAATCCACTGGAAGAGATGAAAGCAGCTGTTAATCTTTGTCAGCAGTGCCAGGGGTGGGGAGGCTGCAGTCTGCAGAGCAGGGAAGAACATGTCTTCATTATCATCTGTCACCCATCAGCTGAAAAGTGAATTTTTCTTCCAAGACTTTTATTTTTTGCTGCCTGAACCAATTTTGACGTAATTGCTGTGCTCTTTCCCCGCTCGCATCCGAGGCTGCAGTTTTCTGGAAGCCTCTTGCAAACAAGTTGGGGTCAATTGCTAAAGATTTTCCTTCGAGGACCTCGTGACTCTCACTGCAGGTATCTCCTATTCTTTCCTCTAGGGGTCTTAAATTGGCCCCTTTATCTCATTGACTGACAAATGGGTCCTGCAAAGCTAATGCCATGTGCTTTGTTCACCTCTCCATGGCCTAATGTTCGAGCTAGTTAAAGTCATATTAGCAAGATGCAAGCTTGAATTCCAGAAAGAACAATAAAATGAACTGTAAATAGAATCATAGCTCCCGACATTTACTCTTAAATGTCCAACCTTCGCTTGTCTTAAGCCTCCCTTAAGCCCCTAACTTGGTAAGAAAGCTTTGCAGCCTTTTCTGTGTGGGGATTGTGGGGATTGGTGGGTGCGTGACTGCGTAGGGTGTCTGGAAACGCAGAGCTTTATAGGCAAAGCATTAAACAGAAAAAACACCGGATGTCGGTGTTTCCACAAGAAGGGTTTGACACACACTCCTGCAGAGCGCCACTGCACCAACAATATTCCCTCCTCCATCATTGGGGGGTTTAACCTTGGCACAGACACAGAGCACCGTGTTTGCACAAGTCCTTTGGAAATCTGTTGGCATGGGCCTCCTGTTCTTGATCTGATGTCCAAGGGCACAGATGATAAGACTGCTTTACATAGTTCCTTTGATATTTCAACACTAATTCAGAGCAAAATGATTGACGAAGATTCTTTTAGCTCTGTGTTGATACGAGCCAGTGCCTAAATCCACTGTTGCTTACTCAGCTACACTGTCAGACCAAACCAGGCTTTCTTGAATATTGATGAGTTCTTTCACTTTTTGGCGCCAACTGTTCCATTTAGTTTTGGCCGACTAGGGATTCCCATCTTTGGGAATAAAGCAATTCCAAGCTGGCTGTGGCATAGCCCCAACGATCATTTTTCCTGTTTCCTTTTCAGGCAGAAAATGATTTACCTCCTCATGGACAGAGCCTCACTGGCACAGAGCCAGGCCCACTGATCGAAGAGAGGACTTGGCTGCACACCCTTCTGTGCTGCTCCCTCTCTCCCTGCCTCTTTCTTTCTGTCTCGCTTCCTCCTTCCTCTTCCTGGCTGTTTTTTGAGATTCCTTCCCCTATTCCATCTCAGTGATCTCTAATTTGTTATTTTTTCCTCGCCTCCGCACCGCTTTCTTCTCACTTGCACTCCCGTTCTTTCTTCCCCTGTTTTTTCAAATGATCCCCCGTTATTCAAGCAATTCTCCGGAGGACGCCCTAATCCCTCGTTTTCCACCTCAGTCCACAGACCGTTTCAAAAGAGTTCTGAGGAGACCGTGACAGAACGGGTTTACAAATCCCAGGTAGAATTTAGGATTTTATTTACGCGAAGCTGCGTGTTTCTCTCTTGCTCTGACAGAAGTGCTCTTTGAATCTGCATTGGAACATGAGTATGACAAGCCAGTTGCACGAGGCAACATCGATTTTTGTGGGGAATATTTTCTTTTCTATGACAACACCGTGTACTCACAGATGTTACATGAATGCATTTGGCCTTACCTAATTGGCCGGGGATTGGTTCAGTGAAGACGTGCGTGCAGCCTTGGGCTGTCAGCACACAAATGATGCCCCATTTGGTATTCTGTGTCCAAGGCCAGACACTGTGCAGGGACAAAGGCTTGTTGAACACCTTGTTGGAACAAAGAGATTTTCTAAAAGGCCTTGGTCCAATGTGTTCGGATGGTGCCAATATTCAGATATAAATGGACATCACATTCATAGCTGTTTGGCTTAGCGGGGATCAGTTTATCTATTTCTGAGGATTTATAGGAAGAGTATAAATCTGAGCCTGGAGGTGTTTGGCCACTTCTTGCAAACTGTTGTTGTGTAAACCGACACAGGCGAGAGGCGCTCTGCCTTCAGACCGCTATTAAAACAGACAGGAAATGGGCTGGCAGTCAGTTGAAAGCTTCAGAGCTTTGGATTGATAAGATTCTACTGACTACAGATAAGCCTGTTGATTCTCTCTTCCATTTTGATTTATCTTGGGCTGCTGAAGGAGAGAGAAAACACATTTTTCAAACTGACTGGAAAGATCTGGGTTTTGGTTGATTATAATCTGAATGATAAGATAACAACACTGCATGGACGGGGAATGTCTGTTTCTGTATCTCCAGGTGGGAGCTTTTTTTTAAAAAACATTTTTTTTTTTGCAGCTTCTGTGAAATAAAATTGCAAATCTTTGCAACAATTAACATTTGTTGAACCACATTCCAAGATCAATTACTATATTCAGGATTTTTTTTAGCCTCAGGCATTTTTTTGTTTTGAGTGATTTAGGATAAAGGAGACAAAGTGAGAAAAATGTATGTTTATAGCACGTTGATTGTAGGGGGACTTTAGAGAGGAGACAGGCTCATTACCAGACTAAACCCCAGCGCCACACAGGAGGCTCGGATCAGCCTTGTCATACATTCAACAGCCTGTGCCTTTGCTATTGTCCCCATGTGCCTAATGCGGTCTCAGGTAACCAGAATCCGCATATCTCTTGGTTATTTTCAGAGTCCACCCTATGTGACCCCCAGTGCTTTTAGTGTTGAGGGTAATGCATATATTTATACATGAATGGCCATAAATCTGGTGGATAGTGACACTCACAGCAAACTGTCTTTACATTTAGACACAGCTACAATGACTCGAAGAAAACGTGCTTTATGGTGAGGAAGCAAGGAATCTTGTCTTGGGTGGGCCTTCTCGCTGCCAGTGCTGGCTGGCAGAGTATGACATCATCTCCCCTAGTCTGTGCGCCACATGAATCCGTGTGTGTTCACAGGCTGATGTCATAGGCGCTTAATCACCACTGAAGCTAAGCTGCGGCTTGGTCAGGCTGCGGGTGAACCTGGGACCGCAGCCAGAGAGGCCAGCACAGAGATGCTAATCCAAACCAAATTTAGCGAATCACGCGGAAATGTGTTTCTGCACTGTGGAGGCTGATCATTAGTCTGGTGCTCTTAATTTAACTGAACTAAGTCTGGATTTCTTTTAACAGCTCAGGTGGTAGATTTATGTTATCCCCCCCCTACACACCTTTGGGGCACAGGGCTGTTTGATCGTGTCAAGGGCAGCCCATCAATAAGACAGTGTGTACTGATTTTAGCTCTGGGGAGGTTTCCCATTGATTATTATATGACTCAAAAACATAAAGCGCCTCACCTGATAGACCAACACACATCCAGCCCACTCAATCATGACCATCTGCTGATATGGCATTTTGAACTTGGCAGTGTCTCCAGCACTCAACAACATGGCTTCATGCAGCATCCGGTCTAAACATCTCACAAATGCCTCCACTACCGATCCATTCTGAATGTCTCCAGCAGCGTGCCAGCCTGACTCATTGTGCTGTAGTCATTAGCATTGCATGGTGTTGAGGCTGGCTGGAGCCCAGTATTCCCACCTCCATTCATGAAGAGCTATGCCGACCTGCTAATCAGCAGCAGTGTGAAGCAGATTCACTGTGGGAAGGTAGGAGGTAACGCAGTCTGATATCGGACCCACTGATCTGATCCCTGCATGAATGGTCAGAGTAGCCTTATCTTGTCTGCAGAGGGTAAATAAAGGAGAATCACAGAAAGAAAATGTCAAGGATAGTAAATGTGGCAAACATGATAATTAGCCACAAAAAAGGAGCAACCTAAAGAGGTGTACAGCCGGCCTGGAGAACAGAGACAAATGTGCACAAACAAGCAAATGGATGCGCCAGCTAATGATTCTCTGGGGAAGAGGAATTTCTCTTGTTAATTTGACAGGGCTTGAAAAGAGGGCTGGAGTGATTATTGACAGCTGGCCAAAGTGAAGCTTCTGAAGCAGCGGGCAAACTCTGCCTGTTCTCCGGTCATTGACCTCCTCTCCTCCTCCCTCACTGTCAATCCCTTTATAGGTAAGGATGGAATCTAAATGTCCTTTCTTGAACAAAGGAACCAGGAGACCTTTTATTCCAAACGACCCTTGATTTAACATCTGTCTTGCTTTGGCTCGTCTATATATATATATATATATTACAATCATTATCTGTCCCTGAGGTCTGTTCAGAAGGAGACAGTGATGGAGCTGAAAGGCTATCAGGACAACTCCAACTGTGGCTGCTCCATATCATTACGTCCCTTTGATATATAACACTTGAAATCACAATAAGGGCAGTAATGAGCGTGAGAATAATGACTGGTTGCACTGTCAGGGTGACCAATGTCCACATTAGTATTGTCCCGTACTCATCGACAGTCGCTGGTCATAGCTCAAAGGGATTCAGTGTAAAAGTAGCACGTGGCAAAGCTTCAGGAGACGGTTCTTGCTCTTTAAAATAAGCCCACCTCAGGCAAATTAATTTGGACACACTGCAGAAAATCTGAGGTAAGCGTGCCGTGGCAAGGAGTGAGATAAAGGTTATGTGATATATCAAACAGCTTCATTACTACAGTATACTGTGCTCTCTAAATAGGTAGGCTGCGGTGGGTTTTATTTTTCTGCTTTCTTCTTTTGCCCCCCAAATTTAAAACCGGCAGAGTTCATACGAGGGGCACTGTGTCAGAGGGCGAGAGGCAGAGAGCGCTTGCTGTGGGTTTGTTTTTGAATTTACTTTCATCTGGCAAGTCTCACACCCACTCTGTCTGCCGATATGTTGTAGTAGGCACTCTGCAGCCAAAGCAGCAGCCTTTCAAACAAGGCTGGCTGGTCGGGGGCTGAGAGGGCTTACTGGCAAATTGGCAGCCGAGGGAATACAGGGTACTCTCACCCCGGCGCTCGCCCACTCGCATGCTTTCATTCCCCTTTTTACCCTTGACCATTGACTGACTGCACTCTCTCTCTCTCTCTCACTAGCCAGCATAAATCTGTCTTTCTAAGATGTCATCTGTTCATTGTTTGTCCTCTCCCCCTCTCTCCCTTGTGCTCACTCTTTTTTTAATCTCTCAGCTTTCCAATTGAATCAGAGCATCGCTCATTCAGGCAATCCATCTTTCTACTCTTAAGTATATCCTTCCTTATCTGTGTGCCACTCCTTGTGATTAATAACACTCTCATTCATCTGGCTAATTCCATCCCTCAACAAAGGCAAACAAAATATATACAAATGTGCAAAGTGTACACTCACTAGCCGCACAATCACACGTACCCACTCGTGCTCATGCATGCACTGTAGGCATACTAACCAAATCTGTTTGAAGTGTGGGACCCTAAAAGAAGAGAAGGCTCCTGTATGCATTAAGTATTCATGTGACGTGTGGTGGGGGGCATACGTGTGTGTGTGTTGGGGCTTGTGTGAGACAGAGTGTGTGTGTGTGCGCGGGTAGAGAGAGAAAGAGAATACTCACAAATTGCGCCGCGAGCAGCCAGCAATCGAGCGCTGACACCTCGTCTGGCAATCGGAGGGAAAAGGGGCTGGGCTGAGGAAAGAAAGAGAGAGCGAGAGAGGAGGGCGGCAGGGAAAGAGGAGTGAGTGTGTGTGTGTGTGTGTGTGTGTGTGTGAGAGAGGAGGGCGGCAGGGAAAGAGGAGGGAGTGTGTGTGTGTGTGAGAGAGAGAGAGAAGCAGGGAGAGAGAGAGAGACACGGCAGGACAGCTGCCAGCATTTCTCCGATAGCAGGAGAAGGACTGAGAGGCGGAACAGGAGTAGGAATTCTCCTCATTCTCAGCCACCCAAGGAAATCTCCCAGCTCAGCCAAGCGTGCTTATTCTCTGCCCCTCCTCTTGCCTGGAAGCAGCAGAGACTCTGGGAAGGACCTGGGCATCAGGACCTGCAGCCACTCACAGCAGACGCAGCACAGTGGATTTACTAAATGAGAGACAACCATGCAGCCTGTGGGATGAATGCAGAATTGGATGTGAAAGAGGGAGTGGAAAGTTGGACAGCAAGCTTTTGCTGGGTTTTTGCAGCTCTGAACTGACGCTGAACTTTTTCCTGGTGGAAGAGGCATGGAAAGAGTTTGAGGTTCTTTAGCGCCGTACGAACAGAGGCCTGTGCTCCTCCTCATCCTGACCTTCTCCTTACCTCCTCCTACAAAGCTCTCTGGACTACCTGCACTGCTCACTGTGAACCTCCTGCAGGGTACTCATCCTGTCTGCCGACCTCCGCTCTCCCCCACCTGGCGCTTGTTCCGTTTAGTTACTATGACGCCCACGCCTCCTCCTCCTGGTTCTCCCTCGGCCCCCACAGCTTCTTACAAACCGCTGTGAAATCAAGTGGAACCTCGATGATTGCGATCGGAGCAAAGAGGACCCCTGTGCCCCAACTAGTGAGCAGCCCCGCCTCGTTCTGTTCTCGGGCCACTGTGCCGGCGTGTCAAATGTGCAAGTAATGGAGAACAGTGACAACACAGATATGGACCGCAAAGTTGAACTCTATCAGTTGTCTGTTTTTTGACTATAGGCATAAACCAGATAATGGATTGGAAAGAGCTGTAAGTACACCATTGCAGCATTTTCTTTTTTTTTCTTTTACTGGTGCATGTTCAAACAAACCTGTGGTTCAGTCTGTTATATGTATAGCACTCAGCAGAGCATATGCAGTGTTTGAATATTGTGTACGAACTGAACGCTACCTGATATCTGTGGCACAGTTTCTCCTTTAGACTAACTTGTGTGGGGAAACGGCTTCATTAGCATGGAGATTGGGAATGAACAGGTGGACAAGCTGTTGTGGGGTGAAGAAATGGGAGCCTGTCCTCACCGCCTATTTTCCATTGACTGATCATGTAGTTGGGCAAGCCAGCGAGAAGGAAGAGAGAAGGAGGGAGGGAGAGACGGAGAGAGAAAGTGACAAGCAATTAATTTCCCTTTGTACTTTTGGTTGTGGTGAAAAAAAATCCAGCAATATCCTCCTTTTTTCTTTCTTTCTCACCTTCCATTGAAGAACACGTGCACTGGTCGTCATTGTGCAGCATGAAATAAACCTCAAGGTTACCAGCTCAGCTTTGGGTTGTGAGCGCTCCTAACTGGTCAAGGCAATTATAAATCAGTACAGGATAGTAGCCTCTTTTTTTTTCCCCTTCGTGGTGACTCGTGATGCTTGATTTATCTCTTCGCTGCAAGAGAGAAGAGACAGAATGAGGTGAGAGAGACCGAGTGAGAGACAGAGACGGAGAGACGGGGTACATTTATCTTGAATGAATGTGTTTTGGATACCTCTCATAAATGCACACACACACACACACACACAGTCTCACACAGCCACGTGTACCCTGGTGTAGTTTCCCCTTTCTCTCCATCTCACGTTCATCCATTCCATCTCCCTTTCTTTTTTTTTCTTCAGTCACACGATCCGTCTCGCATGCTATCACACATAGGCAGCTCCCTGGGGAGAGCCTTCTCCTGTAGCCCTCTTGGATGCAATAATTATTCCATCAGCCGGCAGTGTGTTCCCTGATTGTGCTCTTGGGCTGTCGCTGCAGGGGGCGTACAGTAGAGAGGGGAGGGTTGAGGAGGACACGAGGGGGGCCTGTTGTCATTCCGGGACGCAGGAAAAGGTAAGGGAAGGGGGTTTGTGTTTTTGGCAGCAGCCCACCCAGTCCTGTCCGGAGGAGCCCAGAGCAGGACTAATGAGCTCTGGCTGGCCCATTAGGAGACTGCTGCTCACCAGGACACACACGGTTCTGCCCTTTTCTGCTCTTTCACATGCTCTGCTTCTTCTACTTCTCCTAAAATCCCTTGCTCTGCAGATTTCTCATCTTTTAATCTCACACTCCAAATTGTTTTTCATTCCCTGTGCCAGTCATACCTTCACGTCGACAACGGCGTCTTTGTCTTCCCTGCATTGCCCTGAAATCCGACTGCCCGAGTGAAAACCATTTGAGTGCATTTGAATTTCCTTGGAGTATTACTTTCCTCCCTGACCTTGAATTTCCAGCAGAGGAATGGTGTTAGTTGATCCAGGGCGATGCCATGCCTGGAACCACTCTAAGTCTGGCCTGGTTTCCTGCAGGCGGTGCAGAGATATTGGCGCTGTCCTTTGAGGTACAGGAGTTTAATCAGAAGTGTGTGCCGGACTCAGTTGGCCCTGTGACTAATACATATCTCGTTAGCACTGCCTTTTGGAGAGGACAGGATGACAGTGGATTTTAATTAGAGGACTGTCAAAAAGCTGGATTCAGTTGCAGAAGAGGGTTGTGTTAGATGCCAGCACAGCAGAACTGCTCAAGGAAAGGAGACGGTTGGGTTTACCAACCTGCCTCTCAACTGCTGGTGTTATTGTCTAATTTAAATGATCAAAACTCCCAACAGTACATGCTCCAGCATTGACTTCAATGATGGGTGAACACTCTCTGATAATTGCTCAGCTTTAGTAACAGAGATAGACATGACTGTATCCCAGAGGGCAGTGTGTCAGTAGTCTTCGCCTGTCATGTCTATAACAATTGTTTTGTGTTTGATCAAGATGAAGGCATGGGTATACCATGCCTTCCTGCTATGACAGCCTATGTTTGATCCCTTACAGGCAAAGAGTGTTGCCTGGTAATCATTCATCTTAATGGATTTGCAGTTTCTGTTGCAAAAATCGAGGTATAAGAGCACTCTACGTGCTCTAGTTGAAGCATTATTTTTCTTGGTAGGGGAGTTTGAGGTGGGAGTTGGAAGAAAAAGCAGTTCGAGTTGGGAATGGTCGGGAGTGGTGGCACTGCGTAGCTCTCCTGCTGACTTTGTTTTCTTTAGGGAAACTAAAAGGAGCTGGTTGACCTTTTATGTTACAGTTTCAGCGGGGGATTTCTAAAGGCTTTGCAGCACCCTTACAAAAGCTCTTGGCTGGGTACCACACTGGAACAAAATATTACATGAGAAAATAATGATTTGCTTATGAACGAACTGTATGGAATGGTGTTTTAAGTTTAGCTTCAACCTCAAGGCGTTTTTTTGTTGTTGTTGTTTTCCAGGGCCGCTCAGAAGCTGAATCTGTCCTCTAAGCGGAAGAAGCACCAGCCCTCACTGCTCCACCCACAGGAGCCCTCCATTTACCCCACCAACTTCAGTGGCATCTTGCAGGTCTCGCCGCCCCCTGCCCCGCCATGCCTGCTCCGAGCCGTGTCCAAAGTGAAAGAGAACCCAGGGATGGGAAAGGTGAGGACAGACCTGTATCAGTGTGCTCAAAGCTGAATGCCACACACACACACACACACACACACACACAAACATACAGACACACACAGACCCCCATTTGAAGGGGGGAATGCAGGGTGGCGACACACTGGTCCACAGGCAGCGTGCCGTCTGGTCCAGTCCATGCAGATGTAGTCAGATAAGCCTCCTGGAATGTCATGAATTCATGCAGTTTGTGAGACCAGCGTTCCTCCGTCTGAATACAGAAAGACAGCAAAACTATAATCCACAAATCTGCGGTCACGTTGAACAGCAGGATTTCTAATTCCATGTTAGGTACAGTGTGCGCTGATGAAAGTCAGGCTGGCAGCAATAGGACAGTCATTAAACAAAGCTGTATAAACACATGGCTCTTCCTTTGTGGTTTATCGGGTATTGTTTGTCTGAGCTGGTCGTCCTGTATTTCTGAAGCAGAAGAAGTCCCCTAACAAGATTAGATCCCACCTGGATAGGAAGTGCTCGCTTCTGTTGCCAGGTATCCAGACGGTTGAGATTTTGCCACATATTGTAAATCTCCCATTGACACAAGGACTTCATAAAAAAAACTGTTATTAACAAGCCTCCTCAAGCCCAGACCTGAGGTATACTATACATCTGTGCAGCTAAAGGGGCTGCTTTTAAAGGGGAAATCAAGATTTATGACATTGTTCCAAGCCTGTCAGGCCAGATTTTCAGGTTTTCTTATTGTAAAGCAAACGCATCAAAGTGCTTTGATTATTTGTCTCTGTCTCTCCTTTGCTTGTTGAATCACAGTTTCAGTAACATTTTCAGTAGCCTACATGTTTTTGATTATGCCTGCGTCTGTTTCATATTCAACCTAAGATTTAGGTGAATGTCTTCTTTCCATCAACCGTATGTGGGTCACTTCCACTTTTCCACTTTTGACCTAGACACAGTTCTTTCAGGCATAGACAGTTGAGTGGGTGGAGGAATGCCAAACCACACTAATGGATTTTGTGGGGGATCAAGGGACAGGGAAACAGGGCCATTAGCACGGAGTCCGGGGTGTGAAAATACTGTAGCCAATCCTCTGTGGCCTCCAGTATCTGATCCCTGCCAACATAAATAAAACGGAGACATTAGCTCGCCCGGTAGCCTCTGTCTTGTAGACAGAGACTCAGCAGTCATGTGTGGAAGCCCAGTTTAAATGTCATAGCAAATGTAATTTACTCAACATATGCACATGTCAGTCACGATAACAGCCCCCTGCGGAGTACAAAGGCAGTTTGCACTTGGCCTGCAGAATGCAAGATGAATTCACTCATTGAAAGAAAGGGATTTCCAGTGACATTGTTTCAGAATGCTGGAGCCTGAGTCTGTAGCAATATTTATATTCTAGTCGTGGGAAGAATGGGCCTTTTGTGTAGGCGTGAAGAAGATGGAGAGTCCCAGACTGAGTGAAACAGTCCTCTGTCAAAAAGGGAAGGGAGAGCTAGCTTTATTCCAAGGTTTTTATTTCAATGCTTGAGAGGCATCATGGGTACTTTTTCAAGAAGCTTTGAAATGGCTCAGGATTGAGTTCCCTATCACATATACGTGTAGGATATAGAAACTGTACAGCTATACTGCTATTATACCAGGCGTAACACTAAACACTCAGGGGGGCTGACAGGGACTCCAAAAACTGCTATTCATATCCCAAGAGCCGTTTATGTCTCCCGTCAGTCACAGATATATTTCTGCCGTGACTTTGGAGATATAGCAGAGGGGTATTTCTGACCATCAGATTATAGAATTACAAAAGAAGGGGATTGTAAAAGGAGGTGTCAAACAGTCTGACATGCACAAGCACGACCACACCCGCACAGACCACACACACACAGTACAGCGTGGTAGAGGCAGGAAATGGTGAAATTTAAATTCTATTGTTAGTAAGAGGTGTACCACTACACTCAACTGGCAGAATGACCTCACTTCTGTAACCATGGCAATGACGTTAGACACGAGTGGGCTTGTCAGAGCGGTGCCCGAACACTTTCAGATATAAGCCGGCATCCTTTTTAGCGTAACATGCGGGCATGGTGAGCCGTACTGTGACCTGTGGAATGCGTTAAGACTGTAAGGTCACGTTATGAATGTCAAGCCCCAGAATGTAACAGGGTAGCTTTTGAGGCTCTTAATGTGGATGTGCCATTTTCCAGGCAACAGAGGGGAGGGAGAGGAGAAGGAGGAAGAGTGAGTAGGTGGAATACGAGGGAGGGGGGCCATATGCTCCCGCACTCCCATGCTGGTGAGCAGCTCCTTGTCCAGAAAAAACAATCCCGCTAGAGGGATAATCCCCCAGCGTGGCGCTTCACGCGCATTCATTTCCACCACTTTCTGCTGTGACTTTCAATACGCTCCTTGCTGCCTTTCACTGACACCATTAGGCAATGTGTTGACCCATCAGGTTCACCAGTCAATGTGAGACTTGAGTGTTTCCATGGCAACTGTCGATGTCCATCAACTCTGACATAGTGGATGTGATGTCAATGCACAATGCTGAGCCAGGCTCTGTTTGGTTACCTATAACCGTGCGTGCTTATGGACTGGGCAGGAGGGGCCAGTGCCACCAAGCCTCGTGCCGTGCACGCTGCGTAGGGGAAGTCCAGGGCCCTCAGTGCACACAGCACTAGGCCCCTGCTGTTATAGGGTCCCATGGCACCATGATCTGGCCCTGCCTAAAACCTATATTCAGAATTCCTATTATACATTTCTCCTCCAGAAAATGCATTCTTCTCTCTGCTGAGTTTTGACTTTCTAATCCACACTTTTGTTTCCTCTTTCTTTTTTTGCTTATCTGTCTCACTCTGTGGTTTAGGTGAAAGTGATGATGCGTATCTGTCCGTCTCTGGAGACTGCAGACTCCTCAGAGTCACAGTCCTTCTTGAAGGTGGACAGCAGGAAAAAGCAGCTGACGCTCTACGACCCAGCATCCAGCCCACACTCCAGTTCAGGACACAGGAGATCCGCCACGGTGGCCGTCCCAAAGATATTCGCCTTCGATGCTGTTTTTACCCAGGATGCCTCACAAGTAAGGGCTGGCAGGGGTTGTGTACTACATGTGTGTTTGTGTGTGTGTCTACGACGTATGTGGTTTTTTTTAAGGTGTTGTGTGGGAATTGAGCCTCTCAAGGACAAATGGATGTCTTCATGCTGGCAGGGTGTGGCCAACGGCTTAGAGAAAAAATGCCTGTCTTGGGTCAGAGGGCATTCTTACCAGTGTGGGCCTAACAGCTGGGCCTTTTAAGCCCTCTGGGGAATGATTTGAATCCACCACAGTTATATCTAACCTCTCCTTTCATAGAACAGCTATATGTAACCTCAGCCCTCTGCAGCCCACAGCAGGCATACCCACTGAGATCAAAGACAAAGGTCAGATACATGTTTACTATATACTGACTTGGGAGCAGACCAGTTTTGCTCTCTCCGCAGCTTAGTCTTACACCATAGTCTTTTAATGGAATGATTGGATCTTTATTTCTACCTAAAGAATCCGTCGGTCCAGTACTTTATGCATCTCCCCGTGGTGCAGTAAACTCTAAACAGCTAAGAGAGCAGATGAGAGAGTATTGTGTCTCTGTAGCGAAGAGAGACTTAGATCTTCTATCAAACCACCTAATGGGAGCAAGTATTTTCCTAAGTAAGTTGCTGCTAAAGCCTAAATATTGCTGTTGCAGAGCTGAGGCCAAGCTGCTAGATTGTGCCGCTGGGACAGCACTGCTGGTGGCTAACAGTAACAGCAAGCTGTTCTGCTGTTAGAGGCCTTGTTTGCAGTGTGATGTATGGGAAGGGGCCTCTGCTGCAGGAGCCTTGCCCCAGAGGACCCATGCTGAAACAGATTGCAAAAATGAGCCACGCGTTGCAGCACACACAAGCATTAGCACACACACACACACACACACACACACACACACACACACACACACACACACACACACACACACACACATACTCTTGAGTGATGAAAAATACTGAAACCAATAATGTGATTTTGGTATAACTAATGCCAAATAATTGTTTAGTTTATAGTATATTGTTTTGGATTCATTGTTGTGTGCCTGTGTGAGAGTATTTCTTAGATGTGGCTGAATTGACTGTGAGGGGGCTTGTCTCTCTGTGTGTTTTTCCACAGGCTGAGGTGTGCTCAGGGACGGTAGCCGAGGTCATCCAGTCTGTGGTGAACGGTGCAGACGGCTGCATCTTCTGCTTCGGCCAAGTCAAGCTCGGTAAGCTCCTCCACTGGCAAGAGATTAGACAAGAGCCTTTGTTAGGTGAAGAAAATTCTCATTGCTCTTTGTTAGCGGCACTTGATGTCCACAATTGGCTTAGTGGTGCACTGGGGTGAGTCAAGGAATTGGAGAGTGGAGGAAAGGATGGTTAGTGAGTCTGTGGAGGGGGGTGAGGGGAAAAGTGCTGCATCCAGGCTTCGGGGCTCAGTCTGTAATTAAAATCTTAGTAATTGGCCTGGGCTCTTAGGCTGAAGGGCTTGCTCTCCGCGTGCTGCTGTTTCCACCAGGTATAATTCTCCACAGAATTACTGCTTTTGGAATGGGTCCTTGGATTAGAGTTTTTTATTTTTTATTTACTGGATATTACCTCCTGGACATAAGCCTCACATCAGCTATTATTCATTTTTTTCATCCACAGTTGTTGAACACAGTAACCCTCAGAAAATATCCAATGTTGGTGTCTATTTGTTCGACAACTTTCGGCCCACTCCAGACAGCTCGATGAAAGAAGTCATTTTAGTTTGAGCAAATAGTGAGTGTAGCTGGCTTTCAGACACAAGGCAATATTCTCTCTTTCACATGTCCCCAGGCAAGACATACACCATGATTGGCAAAGACAGCTCCACTCAGAGCCTAGGCATTGTGCCTTGTGCCATTTCCTGGCTGTTCAAGCTCATCAATGAGCGCAAAGAGAAGACGGGCACACGCTTCTCTGTCCGGGTGTCTGCGGTGGAAATCTTTGGGAAAGATGAGGAGCTGAAGGACTTGCTGTCTGAGGTGTCCACCGGAAGCCTGCAGGAGGGGCAGTCCCCAGGCATCCATCTGAGAGAGGATCCCATCTGTGGCACTCAGGTGAGAGGCATTCAACCTCTCCACTCTGTCTTTGTGCAATGATCCTTTCATTCTCTCTGTGGGTTATACAGTCTTAGTCTGCCTGAGTATTGATCTTTTCCTGTCTATGATCTACCTCTTCCTCTCCCAACATTTTTCAACTTTTTCTTCTATGTGTGTGTATGCGTGTGTTTTATATCTCTCAGGACTTCCCAGTCCGCCTCGCTCTATTCTACCCGCCTCTCAAATCCTTGCTTTTGTCTCCATCTGTGTTATTGATGGCTTTCTTCTTACCTTTGTATTGACTCTCCTGTCAGCATCCATCAGCATCTATTACCCGTGTGTTAGCGCTAGCCCTCTTCAGCACAATAGAAGTGCTATTGGGGGATGGTGGAAGACTGTAGGTTTGAAGGCATTCACAGGTGTTGCTGTCAGATGTTGTTTTTTGGGGCGCTGTATGGACTCTGACTTCAAAGGCTGTGCAGTTCTGTGAAGCTGCGTCTTGCTCTTTTTCTCAACAGCCACGTGTGGGCTCCCTTCATGATGCCCCCTGCCTCCTCTCTCTCTCTCTTCTTTTCTCTTTCCCCTCCTCTCTTACTGTATCTCACCGCAACCATCATCACATCCATGGTGAGGGAAGTGCCCCCTGCATCCTGCTCCACCATTACCTCTCCTAATCCTCCTCCCTCTGTGTGCATATCTGCTGTTTTAATCGCCCCCGAGACTCAATCTAATGGGCAAGAAATGCGTTCCGGGGTCCAATTAACTGGCTCTCCTCTCTCTCTCTCTTCCTTCTCTCCTCCAGTATCCTTTTCACATCTGTCCTCGTTCTCAAGCCCTATGTGGTCTCCTTTGCTCACCCTAACCCTGTTCTCTGTCTCTTCCTCCCCCCACAGCTCCAGAATCAGAGTGAGCTACGTGCCCCGACGGCTGAGAAAGCTGCCCTCTTCCTGGATGCTGCCATCGCCGCGCGCAGCACCAGCAGACCCAACGTGGAGGAGGAGGAGCGCCGCAACTCCCACATGCTGTTCACGCTGCACATTTACCAGTACCGCATGGAGAAGAGCGGCAAGGGAGGAAGTCAGTACCGCTAGATTACTTGATCTACATCTCTAGCAGTGTTCCAACAAGTTGCCACCTCGCATTTATGCAGTACACTTATATGGTCATTGTTCAATTTCCAATTTTCAATGCACAAATCTTCTAGCATGTGTGTTGCAAATGAGTTCAAGAGCAGTATTATTTATTCGAACATATCCTCCTCTAATTATAGCGATTGAAAGGTGACCTCCTTTTCACACTGAATAATCATAAGGTGTTTTATTTGGTGAGCTAGATTGCAGAAAAGTATACGTGTGAATGGAACATCAGACAAGTCCCTTATTTGCTGTGTTTGTGAATGAATTGTTTTTGGTCTCTGCAAGACAGAAATGTGTTTGTATGCATGTATTATGCTTTGATCAAGAGTGAGTGAAGTTTTGAAGCCTTGCTGACAGGAGTTTAATGTGTTGCTGCTACAGTAGCAATTACATCAGTCACCCACATAACAATGTGTAGCCCTGTGAGTTTTACAATGACAGCCAATTCCCTCTTGCTGTATTTTAAATCAGGAGAAGGAGAATGTATTCGTGCCTCCTTGTTACCATTAGTTACACATCTGGTGGACGTTTACCAGTCAGGCTGCAATTTGGATTACTTCAGTGTGGGAATCTTACTCATAAATAAATCATACAGTTCGAACAAACAACCGTCTTGTCTGGGCTGAGCTGTGCCGCTCCTGTCATCATGACACAGTGCATGAGGAAGTGACTTCAGAGAGGGAGTGTCTGGGCTGTGCTCACCTGGTTCTTCTTCTGTCGTTGGCACAGTGTCAGGCGGACGGAGCAGGCTGCACCTCATCGACCTGGGGAGCTGTGAAAAGGTCTTGAGTAAAAGCAGAGACGGAGGGGGAGGCTTGTGTCTGTCTCTAAATGCACTGGGAAATGTCATCATGGCTTTGGCAAATGGAGCAAAACATGTACCTTACAGGTAAGAAAACCACCATTAGTTTTACTGTCTTTTTTTTTTACTGTGTTTTAGCTTCTGTGAAGTTGTGTCTATAAGTAGTATTTCAGGCAGGTTGCTGCATGTGTCGTCAGGCTTACAAGTTTGCTGTGTTATTTTGTTTAGTTAGCCTCGTATAATAGCTTTCACTAGTGTTGCACAAGATTATATTATAGTTACACAGGTATGAAAAGATTAATGACTCGTCACAGAAGTAATTGTCAGCTCAGAGAATTCAAAATGTCTCTTCCTGGAATCATGTCAGCTTCCTTTTATTGTCCGTTTTAAATATTACCTTGCCGTTTGCTAACAACAATGTAAATGCACCATGTAGGGACAGCAAACTGACAATGTTGTTGAGGGAGTCCCTCGGCAACATCAACTGTAGAACCACCATGATCGCCCACATCTCCGATTCCCCCGCCAACTACGCTGACTCACTCACCACGATCCAACTGGCATCCCGCATCCATCGCATGAGGAAGAAGAAATCTAAGGTACACTGACAAACTACTTATGGTTTGTGTATGGTTTATGAATATGATTAAACAAATAAGTAGTAAATTAATATCCAGTGCTATATTCTTACAAGAAGGTATTTAGCAACTTAAATGAATACTCCTGCATCAACTGTGTTCCATTTAATGTTGTTCATTGTTTATAAATGCAGAGTAATTGTTCATTTTAACGTTATATTTAAGTGTTGCTATTACAGCAATTACATTCCTAATGTGCATGTGGAACTTTGATTGCATTCATCATATTTCATGCCACGACTCACATCCCTAAATCTTTCTTCCTCCTGTAATTTTGGAGCTATTAAGCAAATGAATGTGTGAATGCTTCTGCAAATGAAAGATTATTAGTGCAGTAACTCAGAGCTAGTTTTTCTCGGGCTCCTCAACGCATAATCATGTAATCAATACCACTGCTCAAGGACGTGTGTAATGCATTCCCTCGGATTAGAGAAATATATGCTCCAGATAATTAGGTGGAATGACAGCATGTATTTATTTGGTATTGGTCACAGGCATGATTATAATGCAGTCCACATACAGCAATTTGTATTATTGACATTAATTTCTGTGCGACTATTGATGTGCACTTTTAACCTTTAGATAAATATCGACTGGTAATGTCATAGGAATTAATATTTGCCCTACGATTGATTTCACTATGAAATTGTTAAGAAATGAATCTACTCGGAATTATAAGGATTAAAATGGTTTTGCTACATTGTTACATTAATATTGTAAGATAGAATCACATTACTGTCATCACCCTAATGAGATCATTTTTAAACCCCCAAAGACTATCTTTTCTGCTTTAACTCTGCTTTTCAGTATGCATCCAGTTCATCTGGAGGGGAAAGTTCCTGTGAGGAAGGGAGGATCCGCCGGCCGCCCCACCTCAGGCCGTTCCACCCTCGGACGGTAGCTCTGGACCCAGATCTGCCCTCCATGCTCAGTGACCCAGACTACTCATCCAGTAGTGAACAGTCTTGTGACACTGTCATTTATGTGGGCCCTGGGGGAACTGCAATCTCGGACAGGGAGCTTAGTGACAATGAAGGCCCACCTGCCTTTGTTCCAATCATCCCCTCCCTGAACAGAAAGAAATCTGCAAAAGAGGGCCCTCTGGACAAAGACCACTTCTTTAAATGCAACACATTTGCTGAGCTGCAGGAGAGGCTGGAGTGTATAGATGGCAGTGAAGAACCCACTGCCTTTGTTGGAGAGGGCAAGCAAGGCCAGGCTAGCCCCAAGACCGACATATCTAAGGAGAGCCAAGGCTCCATTTCACCAAAGACTGTTGCAAATATTTCCGACACCCAAGAGGGCATCTCACCCAAGGAATCCCCTAAATCTGTTTCCACACAACCGACTTGCAGTCCCACCACTAAATCTAAACTGGACGATGCCAATACGCAATGTATACCATCAGACAGAACCAGCGCTGATGGTGAGAAAGCCTTGGTTTCAGAAAGCAGAGTTAGCCCTAACAAAGTAGCAACTGCCCCAGGGCCTAATTCTGAGCCTGTGGTGAGGGAGAAGGTGTACTTCAACAAGAAAGCTTTGCCCAAGCCAGCCCCACCTCCTTCCCAGCAGAGAGACTCCAGCAAGGAAAATACTGGCAATGAAGAAAGATCCAGCACCAGAATGCCTCCTGTAGGAATGAGCCACCAGGCTGTGAAAAGGAGGGATCCTTACACTTCCCCTCTGCTCAGAGCTCCGGTGGAGGTGTGCCAGGTGCGATCTACCTTGAGGGAAAGATGTCTGGATCGGGACATCCTTAGAGCCACTGTGACCTTGCAGCAGCCTGTGGAGCTGAATGGAGAGGATGAGCTGGTGTTCACTGTGGTGGAGGAGCTGTCTTTTGGCGGTTTTGTAGATAATGGTCGGCCATCCAGCATTATCAGCTTTAACAGTGACTGCTCCCTTCAGGCCCTGGCCTCTGGTTCCCGACCTGTCAGCATCATCAGTAGCATCAATGATGAATTTGACGCCTACACATCGGCTGTGGGAGGATCAGAGGTGAACATCGCAGTGGTCACACCCCTCCAGGAAGGAGCAACGGAGTGTATAGATAGTAGGGGTTCATCTATCAGCTCTTGGCTGAGTGAGGTTAGTGTCTGCACCTTGGAGAGTGAAGGGGCTCATTCCACAGACGTTTTCCTTCCACAAGCCAAACACATGGGACCAGAGGCTGCCTTTTACTTTGACTCCCTGGATATGTTCCACTGTGTGTCCTCTCCAAGAGATGCCAAGAACTCCTTAAATGACAGTGGATTTAGTTTTTCGGAATTAGACAGTGATAGTGCTGCGTCAAGCAAACTATCCTTGACAAAGTGCCCCGCATCTCCGGAATCAGCAAAAGGCTCCCTCAGATTGACATCCAAAATAACTAAAGCTCACTCACTTAGCTCCTCTCAACTTCCACAGGGCCCCTCCATTGTCCACTCCAGTCTTCCCAGGAAGATAAAACCTACCTCATCCATCTCTCATAGTAGTAGCAGCAGCAGCAGTAGAGAGCCACCAAGGCAAGAGGCTAAGAAGGAGGATCCTTGGCAGCGTGTTGACAACCACACAGAGCCTCAGTTTTCCGACTCAAGCAGCACCAGCAAATTTCTCCGAAATCCCCCCAGTGGCATCCCCTCCAGCAAAACATCCAACAACAGCAACAGTGTACCTCGCCCACCCAAGGTGCAGGGGTCTACCTCATCCCAGAGGGTGGTCGATGGCTGTGAGAAGTCAGCCAGTAAGAATCCACCCAGCAAAATGCCTCAGCTGAGACGAGGTGCCACCACCCTGGGAACAGTGCCCGTCATCCATTCCTCCACAGACTACAAGGGAACCCAAAATATTACTGCATCTACCACAAGCCTTAAATACTCCTCCCTGGGGAAAAACAACAAGGCTAACTCACAGAAAACGAGCAATCTCCCTAAACCAGGTTGCACTTCACCTCCCCCTCCTCCAGTGCGAAAGTCCAGTCTTGACCACAAGACTAAGATCCTGCTGCCCCAAAGTGCCTTAAAGTCAGCATATGGGGAAGCAGGAAGGGCCTTTGGGGCAAGGGCAGCTGTATCAGAGGATGAGCTTGAGGTACGCCACAGAGCGGACTCTACCAGTTTCAAAACCTCTAGCCTCAACACAGCCAAAGTTACCTCCAGCCTGAAGGCCAGAGGGCCGAGAGGAGAGGCTGGGCAGCATTATGGAAGTCAAATGTCCCTGGAAAGGTGTGAAAGCCTGTCCTTATTGGGTTCCAGACCCGCGCTTAGTAGGGAGAATAGTGGGACAAGTCTGGGAAGCGGCAGTAGCAAATCCAGCAGGACCATTCCGAGATTTGGTATTCCTAATTCATCCAGCTCTCCTATAGCTACCTGCCCATCATCCCCAAGTGGAGGCAGTATTGGCAAACTTGGTCAAGTAAAAGCCTCTGTAAATCCCAGAGCATTAGGAGCAGTCAATGGTAGTAAGGCACGCTCACTCTCAGTCAACAACTCCAAGGGCCTAAGCTCCTCCACCAAATCTTTGGCCACCCCCGTGACCAGAAATACCAATGCCAACCTCCCGCCATCAGGACGGACATCAGCTCCTCGAACCACTGCTGCTGTCAGCAGTAAGCCTGTGAGAGGAACCATCATGGGCACGAAGCAGGCCATGAGGGCTGCCAACAGCCGTGTGAGCGAACTGGCGACAGGCAACCTATCAGGCAAACACCTGAGAGGTTCAGGAGATTCAGACAGCGGGAATGACAGCGGTGTGAATGTGAGTGATGACAAAACCCCCATAGCCATGCTGCCCTCTCCGTACAGCAAGATTACAGCACCCAGGCGGCCTCAACGCTACAGCAGCGGCCATGGCAGTGACAACAGTAGTGTGTTGAGCGGCGAGCTGCCCCCAGCTATGGGCCGCACAGCTCTGTTCTACCACAGTGGTGGCAGCAGCGGATATGAAAGCATGATCCGTGACAGCGAAGCCACAGGCAGTGCTTCCTCTGCCCACGACTCCATGAGCGAGAGCGGCATGTCATCTTCAGGCAGAACAAGGAGCTCCAAGTATCCCAAGAAGAGAGCAAATGGTGAGAAACACATTATACTGATAATATCAGTGTACTGCATGTGAGATGTATCGAATGGTGCTTGCCCGTGAAGATCCACATATTGAAATAGCATCCAGAAATGAATGCCCTCTCAAAGGAAATTAGCCTTATAGCGGCTCTAACTTATGAATCCATTCTCATTACATCCACGGATTGGTGTTTCATTGGATTTTCTCTCCTCCTGAATCAGCAGTATACATTATTCATACATATATGGGGAAATGATAATGAATGTTTCAAACAAGACTACTTCGAACTGTGTGAAAATCAAATAAGATGAATTGAACACGAACAGCAGTGACCTGGTTCAGTCTTTTGTAGCCCTGTGTGTGTGTGTATATATATATATATATATATATATATATATGTATAACCATTTGAATTCATGTGAAAACCAACCTTTTGAATTATTGGGCTGTGTATGTACAGAATAGCTAACCCTGAAACCCTCATAAATATGCAATCACCACAACTCTGCCAGCCTCTGTAAGGCCTCTCATCCCTTTATATCTCAGAGTGAAACTCATACATATTTACTCATAAATCCCAGCAAATACAACTATTGTGTGTCACCAATGCAACTTGTGCCTTTCTGACTATACGCATTACTTTGTAGGCTTCCAGCGAAGACGGCTCATCCCGGCACCCCTGCCAGACTCCTCTTCCCTGGGGAAGAAGGCGGCCACAGCAGGCCAGTGGGTGGACTTGCCACCTATGTCAGGGCCTCTAAAGGAGCCTTTTGAGATCAAGGTGTATGAGATCGATGATGTGGAGCGGCTCCAGAGGCGGCGTCTGGAGGAAAGCACAGAGGTGAGCAGAGGGTCACTCCTGACTTGTTTTACATGGTGGTACAGCTTGCCTGAACTCGTTTAAGATAATGTTTTGTCTGGGTCAAGGTCTCGTTAAATCTCTTCCTGCTAAGCCTCAGCCATATTTTGCATGTGCGACATTGATGCCATGCACGCTCAAGATGTGTCACGTTGACTTGCATTGTGGGAATGTCTTAGCTCACTTCTTCCCAGTTTCCTTTTAAAGAACAAGACAGTAATACTATGTCTCAGACGTCTGACCTTCAGTCAGCTCAGTGGCAAATCCCGGAGTTAAAATGTCTGCGTTCAGATTCCCAGAGCTTGGTATTTTGGCAGCGTTCCTAAGGAATGTCAAGAGTTCAGGAGGCAATTACTGACGAGGGTTAATTGGTTTAGAAATGAGTGATGACTCGGCTTACCGCTGACGATGGTGATGTGTGGGGGGAGTAAAATGAAAAAGATGATGTGAGAAGACCGTTCAAAGAATGTGTGATGAATGCAGGGGCGCCCAACGCCAGCCCAAATCAGCTCAGCGCTAGCACTCATCACTGGACGCCTGATCGCTTTTTATAGCCGACTGCTCTTCTGTGGATCATTAACTGCTCCCACAAGTTTGCCGCAGCCAGACAGGGATTTGTTGAGAGACGATATTAAATCAGCTACATGGTGGTTTGATTTACTTTCAATTAGGAAAAAATGATCTTAGATTTTTCTCTACCAGCCATCACTGCCTGAATGACGAAATTGCTTTTTACTATTTCAAAATTAGCATTGGAGTCTTGTGCATGTGCATCAGTAGCTTGTGTCTACAGTGTGTGTCTACTGTATATGAAGATGCTGTTTTCATATGCTATTCATTCTCTTCATATTCTGTCTTGTTTGACCATTCTAACTTGTTATATCTGTTTACCCCAATCTTGTCTTCAGCAACCATTCCAGGATGTTGACAAGGTGAGTTAATATTAGGGGCGACTGAGGTTTCGTTATTAGCAACACAGGCTGTATTACGGTAGTTGCATTACCATGTTTATTATTCACCCCACAGTGGAGAAAACATCATTTTTTGACATCACAAAACCGAAACAATTTTTTTCTCTTTTTATTTAGAGCAGAACTTGGCTTCTTAGACTTAAAAGAGGTTTTAATGGATTGTACTTGCTGTGCCAGTTTCAACTTTTTTGACTTTATACTTTCAGCAACTCAGGTCAACTGAACTTTTGAAGTAACTGTAATTAAACACCTCTCCTTTTCTCTCAGGGCCTGCTGTATTTTAACAGTAAGCTGAAGATGCTGGAGAGAAGGCAACAGCAAGTGAGGGAACTGAGGGCAAAGTACGAGGTGTTAATGGAGGAGCTTGAAGACACCAAAGCCCGACTGATGATGGACCCCAGCAAGTGGATGGGAGAGTGTAAGTGACTGCTAAATGTTCTTTTACTGTAAGTTCATCTCTAAAATTGAAAAGATATTTGATGACAAACCATTTAACCAAACATTACATATCCCTTTTTTTAACAGTTGAAGTGGACCAGGATTTGGATAAAGAGTCTCCAGAGTACCTGGAGGCCTTGGCACAGGCCACAGAAGAACTGGAGTTCTGTGTCAATCTATGCAAGTCCCGTGTCATGATGGTGACCTGCTTTGACATCAGCATGCCAAAATCTGGTGCTCAGGAGGGACTGCGTGAAGTCGAAGTCTGAGGACAAAAGAAAGTCGAGTTGGAAAAGCGAGGAAGTGGGAAAACAAAAGGATGATTAAATGTAGCATTCAGTCTTTAGATATCACTGGAATGAGGAACAACAAGTGACAGAGATGAGATGAGAGTGGATCTTCGCATGAAAACAGAGGAAATATTAACCACCCAGCTACAGTGCCTCGTTGTTCGGGACATGTTTTAATGGCAGAGAAATTAAACGTGAGCACCAATGCAGTGGCCATCACTTACTCAAGAGTCAATGAACAACACCTGGAAGTGCCTTTTGTATTGTTTTGTTTTGAGTCATTATTTTTCATACGGTGCGGGTATCCTACGCATACCTTTGCAAACCCTGAACATATTGCTTTTAAGAAAAATATTTTATATTGCATTGTATAGTGTATTTATATGATTATGTGGTGTGTACAAATATCCTTTCAAGGTTAAAAAATAAAGAAGAAAAAAGAAAAAAAGCAATAAGCTAATGTTATTGCGCTCCCAGACTTTGCCTTTTCTCTTTTTTCAAACCTCAGTCAGCATTTTATCCATGTTCATTCAGCCTCTTGCGCCTTATTTTAACTCTCTGGTTCTGTAGTTTTTCTAGATTTTCAAACTGGACTATGTTATCTCATCAAGGACTGCATTTGCTGTTGTCACTCAATGCCTGCCAGCTGGCCTGTGAAAGCTAGCAGGGTTGAGTGAATGTTTTTCTCTCCAGTTGCCTTGATCGAAATGGGTCTCAGTGGATGCACTAAGGTAGAGCAGCAGTTATGTTGGGGGAAGGAAGGCTTATTCAAGCTGTCCTTGCCCGTGTTTATCTCACTGAAAAAGAGAGATTACGCCAAAACATATCAATCAGAGGGCCACTGTGATGGATAGTGGGTGATTATTCTTGATTCAGCCACTCACTCTGGTGCCTCAATACAATATGTGGTCAAGCAACCCTGAGAGACTTAACCTTCCCTGTTACACTAGCCTATGAGGATTGCATGGTGACTGGATACACTGATAGCAGTGCTCATCAGTGAGCCAAATTTCTCTCCGAATTGGCTCGGACTGGGTGCTATCTATACACTGTAAAACAAAGAGGAACAGATGAAATAGCACAAGTCTACTGGCCTCTTATACAACACTTTTTCAAGTGCTACCAAGCCTCAGCTCTATGCATTCCAATACATTTACTGCAACGACTGTAAGAACCTCAATGCTGACTTGAGGGCTGCAACACAGCTTGGCCTCTTTTGTCCCCTGTTTTTTCTTTTTTTTTAATAGGCAAATCAACAAAGGTGATCTCATAGACTCAAGAATTGTTAGTTTCCTGTTAAATGATGCATTGAATAATAGCAAATGATCGTGACATGGTTTAGGAAAATCAATCATGATATCAGCTCTTTGTAGCTGCCAGAATGTGCTTGTAATGAATCAAACGGCTGACACAGAGAGAACAAAGATGATCGGGAAAATGATTGTTGAGTAAAACAAACTGGCTTTGTTGTATTTTAGTATGTTTGATTTCTATATCTGTTACAAATATGACTTTGTTTTCTTGATGTACTCTCTCAGGGCCTCTCTGAAGATGCTGCATGAGGTTTTTTAATCATTTTTTAAGAATAATTTCTACTCCATTTTTACCATTCTAATTTTTTACAATAACTTCAATTTTCACTTATGTGCGGTAAGGCTCATAAATTAAATAACTATTACCAAACCAAGACCTTTTTTCCAAGAAATTATATGTGAGGTCATATTTCATATCAAAACCCATATTTTCGGATATCTTTGTTTTTGTATAGGATTTTCAAACCCTGTGTATAAATGTATGATACGGCAGCTTGTGTTTTACTTTTACAGTACCTGTGAATAAAATGTTTCTTCTTACTGATGAATCAGAGTTGAATGTTTTTTCCTGGTTCACATATTCTATATTCATGGTCTTGTTTGTCTCCACACCATTGCAAAGAAAAAAAGGGCCAACCAATCTTCTCAGGAAATCAAAACATTTACATTTATATTTTTGGCAGCTCTAAATCTCATATACATAGCAGTATTTGACACACGGACATTGGTTTAGCTTGCTTATTTTTGCACACCTTCATTTTTGGTCTTTATGCAATAAACTCATAAGATTTCCATTAGTTTATTATAAAACAACACAATAGGCGAAAGACCTTGCCCATTCTGTTGCTCGGGCAACAGCTTTGGTCCAAGTTAAGGTTGGCAGCTACTGCATTAACAATCATTTCAACAGGAAATACAAAGTGGCCCATTATGAATACTTATGTTGTAAGGTTTTAAAGTCTGTATAATAGTATATGCATTAGACAAACAAGAGTAACAATAAGGCTACATTTGTAACTAA
Source organism: Pholis gunnellus (assembly GCF_910591455.1). Taxonomy (NCBI): domain Eukaryota; kingdom Metazoa; phylum Chordata; class Actinopteri; order Perciformes; family Pholidae; genus Pholis; species Pholis gunnellus. The sequence continues at coordinate 12,269,976 of NC_136542.1, read as the reverse complement.
ATTGACATGTATTTACCTACACATGAAGGTATATAAGGAAATCCGGAGAAATGCTTATATTACTGCCGCTACAGTCTCATGAACACTGCGCATGCGCGAGCGGTAGCAGAGGAAGTGTTTCTAATACAAATATTTTTGCAAACATGCATGCGTTTGGGAACTACTGAGTAAGTATACGATTTGATAAGAGAGACTTATACTATACTGCGCGAGTTGTGTTTACATTTTGTATACGGAATAGTTTTGCTGTTGTTAAGCCTCCATTTACGTTAACTGCTACTCCGTTTTGGGACCCTCCATTCCCCGCGGAGGCATGCGATAAAAGTTCTCTTCAAGAAGAAAGGTAACACCAGGTGAGTAATTGATATACAAACGGCCAGTTTAAGGATGAAGTGTTCCTGTAACAAACGTTGCCCCACCGCATTGACCTCTTCTTTGAGGCTTTGTGGGGGCGTGTCAGACTGTTGATTGAGTCTCCTGATGCACCTGAGCACACTGCGGCCAATTTATTCCAACTGTTAGATAATTAAAATACTGTTCACAGCGTCTTCTGTGGATTACAACTGGGACTGCGGTGAAATTGTGCCAGGAAAGAAATGTCGCAATTGAATTTTTTGTTGTTGTTGATGTAATATGTTAGTATTGAACGTGCACCAGAACTACATATCATTCACCACCATTGTACGGAGACAGACGGATATCTCAAATCGAAGACAACCACCAGCCGTTTGAACGTGTAAATATACCAACAACATTAGAGGTAAGAGTCTTTTAAAAAAAAATGTTTGAATTAACAAGCCAACTATCTTATATTTGTATTCACTGTATTGGTAGGCCTACATGACTTTGGAGACCTCGTGCCATTCCTAGCGAGCATAGCTCTGTCCAACTTTAACCATACAGAGGTCTAACCAGCTATAATTGAAAACACCTGTGTGCCTATACTGCACACTGAAACCATGTAATTAAGCTACACCTTTCATGAAAAAGAGGTAGTGGGTGCCCACTCTTTTGTTTAATTAGCTTCACACCACACAATAACACCATTAGTGGTTTATTCCACTATATCATTGTATATCTTTGCTTTAAGGTGCTTTTGTAGTAGTTTCAAACATGAAATTACGAGATGAACATGGTCAATAGCTACTGTAGGTTGCAGTGACTGCTGGACCCAGTAGTCAGATGAAGTTGACATTAAAGATTGTTTTTGTTGGAGTGTTTAAAACCCTTATACATCTCAAACTGTGGACGACGACTTGCTCCTTGTTGGAGAACATATAGTTGTCTCTGCTACTTGAATCAGCAGTGGCAAAATTGTTAAAGTGTTTGAGCTTGATAGGGACTGACATAAAAAGAGAAGGTGCAGGTCCGGAGTGATTAATTACTCTCTATATCAGGAGGGCCTTCTGCTCAGTGTGATACATGGAGTCCTGTTGAGCATTATACTGTAGGTGTGTGTGTGTGTGTGTGTGTGTGTGTGTTCAGCTAGAACTTGGACCCTGCTGTGCAATAACATCTTGCCTCCACCCTGTTAATTCTGTTTTGATCAAAAGCATAAGAGGTTAATTTGGCGTACTTGCAAGACCAGCTGGTCACTGTGTTTCAAATCAAATTCTTTGGGTGACTTTATGTCTTTATTTTTTTTGCTTTCAGTCTGGTGGGTTTTTGGCTCTTTTTGACTCTTGTGATAACAGTTCCAGGCAGTTTACTGTACAGAGGAATCTCGTTACACCCGATTCTGACAAATGCGATGTCGGAAATTCTATCTTTTTATTCAGTTAGTCTTCATCCTGTAGTGATTTGGCAGACGGCAAAAGCCTTGTTTTGACAAACCGCTCAAGATCCTGTCGGCTCAGACTGCACCTCGTTGCTCTTAAGGAAGTCTGTGTCTGAGTGGTAACAGTTGGCGAGGGCTGCTGCAGACGTCTGATGGCTGCTGAGCACAGTCAGTCCCGTGTGTCCCAGCCTACTTTGCCTCAGGGCTCTCATCATTAGGAGGGAGTTGGATGTTGTATGGGAATAGAAATTAGTTCACTGAGAAGTCAGGAGTCCCCCCCTCACCCCAACCCAGCAATGACCCTGTGTTGGAACTCTAGTCACTCCTCTCTGAGTTTTTCATCCAAAAGCAATCCCAATCCACTCCAATTCAATCCAATTGATATCTTTTCTTGCATTTTTTGTTTCCAGTATTCCCTCGTCTCAAAGTCAAAGGGTCCCAATCTCCAAAATCATGGGCTCAGAGACTTTGAGGCGCGCTCTGGCAAAGTCCGTGAGGGTTTAGGGCTGTTCCACTGTCAAACTGTTGAGTGTTTGAGGGCGCTCTCGAAGACATTTTGAGCCACAAGTCCACATTTCTGCAGACTTTGCCCAAGGGAATTACCCACAATACATAGCATTGTGATGTTAAACACGGGGTTACCAGTGTAGTAGAAACAAGTAAGCAAAGAGGAAGGCACATGGGTGTTCAGCCTGGCAAATTACATTTACTCAGAAACATTAAGGATTAACGATGGAGCATAAAAATACATGATTAACAATTGTTAACGGAGGTTCCATTAAGTCCCATTATGATGCATTCAGGCTTCATTAAGTAAAAATAAGTATTTGGCGAAAGTAACTTTATAAAGTTAGTATCGTGATCAAATGTAGTCTTATGAAATTCAGTTTTTGGCGAGAAACTTGATTAAATACTGTTGTTTGAAAGAGATGTTTTCACAGCAATATGAAATAGATATGAGACGGAATCATTTTATTCTTTTTAATGCAGTGGTATTGAATCGGTAATCTGTATCGGCCAATAGGCAAGTTTAAATCAGTGCAGGGAAGGAAAATATGGTTGAAAGTGGTTTATCCTGTCAAACTGAGTCACAGCAGAGAGTTCGCTCTGACACTTACGAGATGTTTAAAGCCTACAAATGCTGGTCCAAATCTCTCAAAGAAAATTGCATTTAGACTATTTAATTCCTTTGGTATTCATCATTTTCGATGACCTCATGTCTTCAGACTGAATGTTATTAGCTTCAGACGTATTGAATGAAAACTTTCATATCAAAGGAAAGCTTTTGAACCCTCTCTATCCACCGCTGCCTGTGTTAGGCTGCCTGCATCTGCCCTGGGCATTGTTAGTGGTAGTGGTTGCTCACTTTTTGGATTTACAGCTCTGCAGTCCCACAGATTGGTCGGTCTAAACCAAGCTTGCACTTTGAAGAAGTCCCATAAACCTGACCAAATGCTGCCACTTATTTTCAGTAATTAAAACAAGCTGCCGTGGAGAAAAGTCCTTAAATTATCAGAGGCTAGGCAAGATGTAAGCCCCACACACACACGGTCCGTGCCTGCGTGGTCGTGCTTCAGGGGGGTCGTAACCATTGACATCTCCATCCTCGGAACAGATTGCATGTGTGAGGAGTTTTGCATCGAGACAGAAACATTTTAAGAGTTGTAGTCCTGAAGGCTTTCCGCCATGTGTACTGTAAATTCAGGATGGGTGGCCATACAAGTCCGACAACATGCCACTGAGCTGAGATAACGCTACAGGCAGTAAATCAAACCAAAGCAATCCATAATGTGAACGTGGATTAATTAGCCGTTCAGAGACAACTTGTAATGACCCACCACTGAAGATTTAACCTTTTTTACTGTGTGTAATTTAGCAAGCTTCGGGGCAAGAGAGGCTAGGGAACTTGCAAGCATTGCCACATTATACATTAAGTTGTAATGATGTAGATGATATAGGGCTAATCATTTATACTGGTACAAACTGTAATGTGAATCATCTCCCTTTCATTACCATCGCTGAACTCCCCGAGTAGGAGGACGAGCAGGATGTGGGTCAGGAGTTCAAACAGCCTGTTGTGTGTTGACAGCTTGCAGGCTGGCGAGGTAATGAGTGTCTAGCTGATGAAGATGTGCACACAAACGCAGCCTCTGATGCTGTCTGACGGTGAGCTGCAGTCACACAGTGCTGGTGGACGAATGAGTCACAGGAGAGTTGAATGTTTTATCTTTTTGCACGGATGAAGCATTACATTTTTATCCTGGTGTTATTTTCTCTGTCGTCGACCGGGTCCTGACCACAATTGATGACAGTATGTGGTTCAGAATGCTAGTTATTCATTGGTTTATTGTGTTTGCTCAGTACATGATGCACTGACTGACCTTGTCAAAGAGTGATGAGGAGAACTTCTTTCTCCAGCACATGCACTGACCTTGTTCTATCAGTGGTCTCGTAGTCCCTTGGTCCACATTACTTGTAGATAAGTGCTGATTTACATAAAGGCTTTGTTTAGAAACACTGTTTTAAAGTGCTTTCAGAATACTGATGTGAGGAGCTAATGTGCAATGAATATTCATGATTTAAAAAAGGTTCTACACAGAAAACATAGACAGGGTGAAGTCCTGGCTTACATCAGTAGTTGCGCAGGTTGCAGTACACAACAGTCAAGTTAATGACTTGGTGTTGTCCTATGCAGGTCTTTGTTGTTGTTTTTTTCGAAGGTTTCCACCTTTTTTTTTAAAGATCTGCAAATTGCACTCAGGAGATCACTGGCCAGAAAACAAAAACAATATTCACATAGATGAAGCTAAATCATTTAATTCCAGAAAAAGTGCTCATTGGGATATTACTATTAATTGCACATTGAAGCTGAATAGCCAGTCATTCCATTAGGTTGTGTTCTCTTAACAGATGGGCAGGCGGGATGAAAGAGACCCTTTTTAATGAGTCTGTCTATAGACGTTTCTTCATAACCGACAGCCCCCTTTACGTATAAGTTTCAGTGGCCACCAGGCAGGCTCTTAGCTGGCTCCCAGCAGCAGCCATCTGGTGGACAGCAGAAGCAGGGCTACAGGGTGGCTCCTCACTCCACTGAGCTCAACCCTAGCCCACGGACTCAAGGAACAAGGCTTGTGCCTGATGGTTTAATCTGTTACCTTTCTGCCCTGTGTGGGGATCAGGGGTCAAACAAACTACGCACCAAGATATGACGATATGTAAAGTCCAAAACGTGATGGTTGTCTGTGTTGTTACGGCTAAATAGAATTTACTGTTGAGTGTGGAGCATTTCTTACTCGCCGCAATCAGAATATCTAAATGAAAACGTCTATCAGCATATAGTTTCAGAAAGATTACCACCTGGGGACTGCATTTTGACAGACGGTGTGATGGATACTTGCATCAGCAGATTGCAGGACACGTTTTATTGTAAAGCACTTTCTTTCTGCTTGGCTGACTTCACATTCAGTGAGCTATGATTGGCAAGTCATGTTTCTTACATCCTGTCCTTTTAGATCAGTACATGTTTAAATCATAAGAGCATTGGCACCCACCATCTTTTCCCGGATGAACTGTGACTCATGAAAAGCAAGGCTAATGTGATTTCAGGTCACTGTCATGGCTACTTGATTCTCGTTCTCATTGGATAGAAGAATTATGCGCGTTTATTTCTCTTTTTACCGGAATTAATCATTTTGTGCATCTTGAGGGGCTTTGATTTCTTTCTCAGAAACCCTTGTGCACTGTGAACCAAACCGTCAAGTGTGTGAAATCTATCTTAAGTAGTGTCTTTACACAATATGCTCTGTTGATTTGTTTGCTGACTTTGGATTTGGCAATACTAAATTGCAGTGTTGTGTGCAGAATACAACAACTAACTGTTATATCTATACGATAACTTTAATCTCACACAATCTTTGCAGCTCTGTTTTCTCCTTCAAAAGGAGAAGTTCATGTAATGAGCAGTTTGCAGTGATGATGGTATATTTTAGTTATGTCTCGCTGTATTTCACCGTATTGTGAAATCTTTTGCATCGCACCCACAGTTTGCATTATTTTAACACGTCTAAAAAAAAGTATAATGAAACTGTCATGGTCCAACCTCTGGGTTGATCCACCAGTCAGCCGAAGCCCGGTCCTACCCATCATGCTTTCGTCTGCCTCTCGCTCACACCTTTTGATTGTGTGTGCTGTTTTCACTGACACATGTAGATGATGATGATTATAGCTGTGAGGTGTTTTTTTTTCTCTTTCCCATGAGCTTTTTCCATAGCAGCAGGCCCTTCATTGTCACCACTGAGATACAGTGCATTGTCTCATCAGACGGTTTCAGACGCACCACAGTGGTGACAGCCCAAACACGGTCTTTGTGTTGCCTCTCGGTCTCCCACATTAGAGCATGATTGGTGCAGGTTGCTGACAGGAGGCTGTCAGTAGTTGTGATGTATGAAGTGGAATATGTGCAAGTGAAGAGGTTAATTACGCAACATTTAAGACCCTTCTTTACCTCACCGCTCACACTGTAGCCAATCGCGTCCAAGACGCTCGCTAATCAAAAGTGGGCTGGCAGCTCCGTGCCGTGGCAACAGTTGCCGTGATGGTGGATTGTCTGGCAGGCAGCGTGTGTCCTGCTGTTTGTCTGTTTGAGTTGGTTGGCAGGCTGATACAATCCCCCCCCCCCCTCTCTCTTTCTCTGCTATTCATTCATAGCCAAAAGAAGGTGGAGAAAAAATGTGTCCTCTGAATTACTGATGGACCATCATTCTTACTAGTGTCTGTGCTTCATTAAAGCTGGCAATCATGTTAAAATGGAAGCAATTTGTCCAACTACTGAAATATTCTGCTATATTTTTTAACTTGTAAAGTAGTATTTTTTTATTACATTGCCTTAAAAAGAGCTACACCCCTCTATAATCTTTAAAAATGTATTTATTTAGTTGTTTTTAGTGTTTCTTGTATTTTATTTATATATCTCATTTAATTCCTCCCTCTTTTAAGTGTTGTTTTTACCTACTTTCCTTGTTATTGCTATCATTACTTTCCCCTGCAACAACTCGTTATCGGTATTATTGTTATAATTGATTACTCCAACAAAGAATTATATAACTGCCAGAGATGATGCTGCAAAAATGTTTATTTTACAAAATGTGCTCAAACATATTCAAATATCTTCTATAGTTTACTTAAATCAGCCTCTTGACCAGAGGGTGTTGTTTGATAGTTTGCTACTGCATTAGACAAAGTATAGAAACGCGTGAAGCATACAGAACTCCAAGTTTCAGCTTGAGTGACAAACTTTAAACATAGCCGCGATGAGAAATGCCCCCCCCCCATCCCGCCCATCCTGTGCTGACACTTGTTGCCGACACGATGACCCTCGTCCACAGCTTGAAACGTATGGCCGCCACCAGTCGCTGCATGTCAACAACGTCGTCTCTCGCCTGCCTGAATTAACAACCACAGCTTTCATCTCCTTCACTTGAAAGCATGACCTCTCTGACCTATCAGAGGCACACACATCCACTCCTGCCACACCCCGACTGAAGGAGCTCTCGCCACTGCAGTAATGAGCAGCACTGCTGGAGCCTAGTGTGGGCTTTTGGATGAGAGTGACAGAAATGAGGAGGAAACCTGAATGTGTGCACATGTTGAATTCCACATTTCTGTAGTATACTGAAATCTTGTTCTGAAATGATGACTTATCTATTACGCTTGTGTGCGCAAAGATCTTTGAATATCAAAGGATTTGTGGATGACTTTTATTTTACAAGAGGATCCTGCTAATTACTTTTCTTTTATGATTATATTTCTCTGTGGAGCCCCATATGGAAGCTAGTACAGTTAAGCAGATTCCCAAAGGTATTAAAATCACAGACTCTAGTAACCAGCCTCCTTTTTTATGATTGGTCTCAAAGAATGAATAACTCTTCTGTTAGCTGTCATATAGCGAGAACCGTTTTTACAACAAAGTGCATGTTTTCTTTTGTTTCGTGCTGTTGTAGAACAACAGTAATTTGACTTTGGTTCTTGTTGTTACTTTAATGAAAGTGGATGGAAACACCTCTGAGGATAGAACAACACATAATGTCCTTGACAACACTCGGCCTCTTTCTTTTCCAAATGAAGAACTTTGCTCAAAATAGCCGCAGTAAGATTATTTCTTGTGCAAATTTCCCCGAGGTAATGTTCATTGTGTTTTAGTATATGTTGTTCCGCAGCAACTGAGATGAAATGGTTTTATTGATTTGCTCAGGAGCAAATTAGGCCTCACCCTGGAGTATCCATGCAATTCACTCTGCACTGCCTCTGTTGTGCTATGAACAACCTTCAGCAGATATTTCTTCCTCCTCTTTAATTACCACTGGTTACCTGAATGGCATGGCACACGGAGATCGGCCCTCGTAATTAGCCGTCAGCTGCTTTAAGGCACAGCTCATTGATTGGGTCATGATCGCTAATAGGACGTGAAATCCTGCTGCCTTCTCTATTGATATAGGCGAGAATGAATGGCGGTGTTAAATTGCCGCCAGACCTCAGAGTTAAGTATTTAAATAGGCAAATGCGTAATGTCAGTGTTTTACAATCGCATCGCAGTTCTGAACATTTTAGTGCATATCCTGGGGAACCCATTAATTTATGAGAGATGTGCTGACCATGCTAATTTTGTACTTGGAATTATACAGCAATCCCTCTTTGGCCATATTTACAGAAAAGTAAATGTCTTAACAGGAGCTGAAGAGCTTTTTACTGATTTATTTCCACATGCATTTTGCTTCCTGCTTCCCTCTTCCCTGCAGTGTACAGTAAACCAGATCCTCTTACAACGTCTCCAAAATGATATTAGCATATTAGCTTCTGATAACTCCTTCTAAATAATTTATGAAATGGTTAATCTAGAGTGGTACACTTCAGTTTTTCAGCCACATCAATCATAAAAAAATATATTTATATTTTTTATATATATATATTTTTTAAATAAATGGCACATACCGTATAACCATATGTATTGTTAAGCTGTCACTATCTGTAAGCTTGTATTCTGTGCAAGTAGCCGCTATGGTCAAAGTTTGGCAGTTGCGCATTGGACATGCAGAATTTAGCGCATTGCTTCTTTGTTCATTCGTAAGAATTGATCTTCTCTCTGGGAATGCGACTATCTGGATGAACAGGTGGGCCATCGCCTACAGGCATGTGAACTTGAGGCCTCAGCAGCTCCACCAGCCACACTTTGTGCTCGGGAGACTTTTGGCGGACGTGTGGCAGTCCCTCCTCCTCCCATCTCCACAGCTCCCCAAACACAGTTGTTCATGAATATGGATGGCAGGCAAGGCTCCCTGGCATCATTAATGTGCCACAAGCCCATATAAATCACATCACCATAAAACCTCCAAATGCTCTGATGGAGTGGGTAACACGATAACAACCGGCTGAAGACAAACAATTCTTGAGGAGAAACACTTGGGTCTTGGTTAGTTGCTGCAGTTTTGATTGGGTCATATCTTATTTGCAGTTGTGTGGTAGTGTTACACATCTCATGTGACGAGGCTGGCTGCAGTGGCACGCAGAGAGTTTATCTTGGCTGAGATGTTGGCGCTTATGCACAGCTGCAATAGACTTGAACCCGTAGAAAACTCCCTCCTCAGCATGGAGAAGAAAACTTTGAAAAATGCGGGCGCATTTAGGGCCCACAGGGTCCGTCTCTGAGTATGATGGTCCCAGTCTAAAGAGCTAGAGTATGGTTCGATCTAATAACATGTAAAACGTCAATGGTTGTTCCACTAGTCCAATCAACACTGATCTGAACAGTGGTATAATTAAGATGTTTTTTTAATGAAAATGCATCTTTCTCTTTGTGGAAATAATGAAGGGATAAAAGCACATTTAAATGGCACAATCAGCAGCTGGACTCTGCACTGAGGGCATTTTGACAATCTGTTGGCAGCCAGCCCCGTCCTCTCTCGTCCCCTTGCCATACACGGCCAAGAAACACACACACAAAATGCTTTGTGTGTATTGTTGCCTGTTCAAAAGACCTTCTAACCATCTGTAATGTTCTTGAATAGGAACCTTTATGGTTCGTGATACTCATGAACATGACGCGTGTATCCTCGGGCCTTGTTCAGACCAACAATAGCACTGCGTCAGAAAGCACAGGCTCAATCTCTTTCAAGGAGACCCCTGCACGGGCAAAGCTCGGTTGTTGCGGCAGAGGGCTTCAGTTAAAAACACAGGGTTGTCCATCAGAAAGTTGCTCCCGGCTCAGCTTTTGCCACACTGCAGTGCAACATCCTCCAACCTTAAGCTTTATTTCTACTCGAACGAGACACCGTGACCCCTTTTTTGATGAGCAACATGGAAGGACCCACAACAGCTTGGTCAGTTTGCAAGGGAGACTGGCTGTAGCTTTGAGGTTACCTTGATCACAAAATGAATGGCTAGTTCTATAAAAGCGTTATGGGCCCTATTTAAACCATTTATAGTGCATGGTCGACAATGCACGGTCTACAACACACAGCCCAAGAGCATTCAGGGTGAGTCCAACTTTGCGTTTGCTAGTTAAACGATGCATAATCTGCACGCAAAGAAAAATGTAAGGGCCAAGGGGACTTGTATATACCCTCTTAATTAATCATAGGTGTGCTTTGGACATAATGTGTCATCTCCGATTCGTTTTAAAAGCCATGTGCAGCTGTGGCAGCATTGCTATTTAAATGGCAGATTTTGCAAATTGGAGAAGCAGGCGTTTTAATTTTAATCTAAACGCCAATACATATTGAAGCAGAATATTTCATCACATAAAAACACATTTCTTTCAATAAATGAGCCTTTTGGACATGAACTATAGCTCTGCAGATATTGGAAAGGTTTGGATCGCACAAGTCGGAAACAACAATAATCCTACGCAGCCACGACAGGATTGTACTTCTACAAAGAGTAAAATATTTATAATATTAGTGCAGCCTTATTTTTATCTGCAACAGACGTGCAAATAAAATTATTAAAATATTGGTTTTAGAATTTAAATGTAAATGAAGCTTCTAGCAATTTGCCACAGTCCTAGAATTGTCTTGTATTGATGAGTTTTCTGAGGAGGGCTCACAATAAACATTTTGTCGCTGTCTGTTGACGGGGGATAAAATACATGTTGCTGCTTCCCCGTCCACAGCAGTATATTGCTTTGCTGCCGTGCTGGTGCTCTTGCCTGTTTCTCTGAGCTGGGATTGTGCCCACTGCCGTCTACTGTAGGCAATACACTGATAAGTACCTCCATACAGCCCCACTTCAAAATACCCGAACTATCCTTTACAATGTTACCGTGGCATATTGTGAAGCAAGGGAAGGGAGCATCTGCCTCCACCGTCTCCCAATCCTCTGTCACATCAACATCTCCATTTGACTGCATATGAGCCTCTACGTATGTCCGCCTATGAAGGTGCATCTTACTATCTCGATAATGTGGCTTTTAAATGGCAAGAAAATATTGCACCATTGACTTTAGACCAGGTTCCTCAATTCAGCAATGTTCCAACAATGCGCCTGAACATACCTTATTTTAACCTACATGCCCATTGGCTCACAGATGGGCACCAGTACATTGCATTTATTGTTCTATGGACATGGGGGGCTTACTACAGGAGGCCTAATTCTCTGCACCACAAAAGCAAACACGTAGTGTGCCTGCTATTTTGTATTCTTTCAATGACGGTGCACCCCTGCAAACTTGAAAAAGGCCCCCCCCCCCTACCCAAAAAACGAGTTGCTCCTCGTTCGACTTTTTGCCATGTTTGATGAGTGAGTCCCCCTCCATTTCCAAATCCACACATGAATATGGAGTAGCAGGGTCTCGATGAGGCAGGCAGGCATTTCCTCTCTTCTCAGAGTAACTTCAGAGGAGGTTCTATGCGGGGGGTCCGGAGCCTTCCTAACAAACCTGGCACTTTTTGTCTTGCGAGAGAATCCATGCAACATTCATTGTTTTCACTCTCCAAAGACAGAGGATGGATAAATACTTTTGATGCCTATGTATGAGGAGAAGAGAGGGATGGTGCATTAGCTTTGTGCTGGAGCTTATTCCTTTCTTTTTCATACTCCAGAATAGCAATGTGAGGTACTCCAGATGATTCAAATACACTGTGATGATCTAATCAATCGAGGAATTATGGAGAATTATTCAGGAAGGTTGTACATGATTGAACATAAGGCCTGAAGTACTTTGATCTTTCATGAGATAATTCATACAAGTGGAAGCTGTTACAGCTGTATTTCCTCAGCTACCCTTGATTTACATTTAAAATGGGCATTTCCACTTGTAGAAGCAACAATTTCACTTATTGGAAAACTTTTAGTTTTTGCTCTATAAGATCATATGTAACATTAACTCAGTGACGGAGGATATAACTACAGTCATCCCTCTAAACATCAGAGCTGCGTAAAATACGTAAGACTGAAAATAATTCCAATTTTATTGTGAAAAATAAGTATTGATACTGTAATGTAAAATGCATGATGGTGTCAAATAACTTCAAACTGGAATTGTAAACCTTCTATTATAATAGATTACAGAATGTAACAAGTGCATTCTTTATCTGTTTCTGTTGAGCTGCTCCACTATAATGAAGCAAGGATGAATAGCTTATTATTAATGCTATATACGTCATTGTAAAGCAGAGGTAAAACCAAGATGACTAATGTTTTATTTTGATGCAGCAATTCTTTTGTCACTTTAGTTTAATGTTTTATCAGGCTTTGATTTCCTCAGGGACTTTGCACACCAGCAAATCATCCATTTAGAGCTGTGGAAATCTGTGGAAATCTGCTGAAAACGATAGCCTTTAACTCAATTTAGACAACGCTAGTGCAATGCTCACCCACCTCCATACAGAATTAGATTAACAGTAGCCGAATGCAGATATTAACCAAGTGATGCAATTAAACTACAGGTTTGGTGGTAAAGCAATTATCAAGCCGAGTGAATATTCTCAAATCAGATTAAGATGGTGAACTTGAGCCCCTCCCTATTGAATAAAACATAATTTATCTAGCGTGGCTACACGCCTTTGCCTTTTCCTCATCTTTTACAGTAAGATTAATATACAGAGATCTTTCATTGACATCCACTTAAACCCACCTTTGTCGTAGGCTATATCTCATTCAATAAATTATATTCCATCTCTTTTTTTCATCAAAACAGATATGAATTTGACCATGGCTGCACAGATCCCAGAAGATATTTGACTAAATCCTAAATGTAATCAGAATACAGACAAAGCAGAAAACATAGCAAGCCAAATGGTTCATAATTGCCTGTTTTTTTCCGAAGTAAGCGAAGTCTTGTCTTGGAGCTATTAGGGGGTCGGCCCCTTGTACACAGGTCATTATTATTGCTCTAGGTCAGGATTATGGAAAAGCTAAAATATGCAGCAGGATGGAGATGTGTGTAGAGGAAGTTTGAGCTAGCATTGACTCCTTAATGTAATTACACCCACTCAGGGGAGCGCAGATGACAGAAGTGGGCCGGGGATTTGAGTAAGGGATGTGACAGCCTCACAATAGAGAGCAGAGGATTGTCAGCAGACCTGTCTCTCAGGGTTGAGGGTCAGCCTCATGGCCTCATGGCCTCAGGCCAGGCTCTACAGATTAAAACATCCTGGCCGTAGGGCCTGGAACCCGCACGCCAAAACACAGGATCCAGGAGCTGGAATGGGAATAATGGGCCATGAGGATGATGCATATAATTCATTGTTATTCCAGTGCTCTGCCATTCTGCTTGAAGCGCATCCAATGGGTTGACTCTAATACAAATTCTGTATCGAGTGTTTTTGTTGCACTACATTTAAGCAAAATATGTGTGATTGATGCACATTTGGTCAAGAGTTTGGGCAAAGCTTGTTGTTTCTGTCGGGTGTGATTTCCAGCGTAGAAAATGTAGCTTTTACTTCTCGACATGCAATCACAGAATGGATTGCCCACTCTGGAGTTGGCACTCCCTCACACAGAGAAAGAAAGAGAAGGGGGAAAGAAAGGCCCTTTGATGAAAGGACTGAACCCAGCCCCCCACTCGCACTCCTTCGCTCCCTCCTCCTCTTCCTTGCCCTGTGGAGTTAATCTGGCAAAGAGGAGGCAGCAACAGCCAATTTACACAAGCAGCAGCAGCTTTTTTTTGTGCTGTGCCTTCTCTTTCGCTTGCCTTGCCGGTGTCTCCACCCCCATCCACCTCTCTGTTCTTCGTGTGTACGGTTGCTTGCCCATATTTGTGTGCACACAGTCTGTGTTATTCTGCATGCATTAGGCGGTGGAATAATATCAAGTACAGTAAGGTGAAAGACTGTCTAACCCCTGAGGCTGGCAACACCTTCCTCATACAAGCGGTGCAGTTGAGGTGTCATGGCACAGGTGTCGCCACCTGCCTTCCCCCGTTCTCATGTGCCCCCACATATTGTACAGTCTGACACTTCTAGTACCCGCCGATTTTTTTCCTTTCCTTGTATTTTTTAATTCTGTCGTCATTGTGATAAAGCCTTTGTGAGTGCCTTTGAACAAAGGTAAGAATCCTGATTAAGAGTTCTCCATGATTGAGCCCCACCCTCCCACCTATAAACTCTCTCACACACACACACACACACACACACACTGATATCAGATGATCATCCCTTTTGGGCACCTATGCATATCAGGCTCAGCTGTGCCCCAGGAAAAGAGGAAAAATTGGACAAAACGTGTTCCAATTGCCAACAGGGCTTAGATGGCAGTAAAATGAAAAGCCTGAATGGTGCTGTGTGTTTTTATCTACACTGTGGCGGATGGATGTAGGCGTTAATCAACAGTCCATAACTGTGTTTAAACAGTAATTACCTAAACACAAGCTATGGTTTTTGTTTTGTAATGGTATTAGTCATGCTGGTGAGAGGCGCTTGTTTCTGCTTCCTGCTGTAATGTGTTCAATAAATCCTCCGGACACACTCATTCTCTTTCAGTTTTGAATCAAATCCAAACATTGTGGCCCATCAGTTTTTCTCCACCCGGCTTGCCCAGATCAATTAAATCAAAGTTCATCTCAGCCGGACATAAATTATTTAATGACTGGCATCTGGATCTGTGTGGCTGTGCATGCATCCGAGCTGTGATGTGAATGAGAACTGAAGGGATATAGGATGCTATTTTTCATCTTTTTTTTTTTTGTATCTCAATATTTTGCAACTGAATTGTCTTAATATGTACAGGGATTTGTATTGCGCAACATCCATGGTAGCAGCAGTTATTGTTGTATTAATGAGACCACTAACACTGGTGGCCCAGGAAACTGATACCAGAACAGTTGTCTCATAGGTCATTGTGCAGATTGCTTTTGTGTTCTGTGTTTTTTTTTTTTTTTTTGTGCATGACATTTTATTTTTGTAGTTACCATTGACAACCAAGAAAAAAACATGGCTGCCAGTGTCAAATATTCTCCAGATGGATGTTGATGTAGATGCACTGAGTTTCTTCTCTTTTGGGTCACACTTTTAGGTCTGCCTCCTCTAAGCTGTTGGTCAAATGTTAAGGAGACCGGTCTCATTCTAATTCACACATTTATGCATCAGCACTTTGTGTTCCCCGGGTCAATATAGGTCTGCCAGCACCTCGTGCAGCCTGTCAGAGTCAATAGACTGGCTGACATGACATGTCCTGCATCACTGATTGAATTACTAGCCATTTGTCTGCCATGATTGTCTTGCTGTCATATCAGCGTTAATCTCGTTCTAGGCGCTGCCTCTCGTATCTTCATCAGATGTGACAAAGAAATAAAAGAACATTTTGCATTGAGATTAGGATTGTCTTTGTTATAGGATGCCATATATTCGTTCATAAGACCAATTAAATACCTCCATGACATAGACAGTATTCTAATGAGAACTGGAGTGTCTCTCTGTCAGCCCTCATCTTTTCATCCTGTCTGCAAGATTTAATTCACACCCACAGTACAAACCTCAAAATAACAAGACTATTCAGCAATGATCCGCACAAAAGGACACTCAGGGTTTCTCATTCCTGTGTGACTATTCTTTTAAATGGAGACACACATTATTAACAGTAGGTCTCTTAAACCAAATTAATTTCTCAAATAAAGGTTGTGCTAATGAAGCCCTCATCATATTGACAATGATTTTCCTCCATACTTATCTCGGTCCTCTACCCTGTTGGTAGAAGCAAGGTGGGCCTATCAAACTGCCCACACACAGCATGCTGCAGTGTGAATGTGCATCATTGCAACGCATACAGAGTTGAGGTAATGTGTATTTTGTTCATGTATTCTAGTTTCTGCACCACATTTTAGTAAATGAATTACCTGCTGTGTGCAGTATGTTGAAATTAGCGTGATGGAGTTGTGTGGACTGAATACCGATTAGTATGAGTAAATAAATAAGAAATCACTCGGGATATCGACTGCAAGGAATGCTCCCAGAATTGCTTACATTTCCACTAAACTAGAGTGTTGGCCGGAGATAAACAAGAGTATGTATATCTTAAAGTAGTCTTGAACATAAAGTCACAGCCCTTAGTTGTTTTAAAATGTTTTACATTTCGTAACAAATGCATATAAATTGCCACTGAAACAATGGCACTCGCTGATACTTTAAATACATGTTATTGCCAACAGTTAATGTTGCTTTTGTCCTCTCTTACATTGTACTCCAAGAATACTGAGACAAACCATAGAATTGTTAATAATTCAGACACGGTGGAATATGCATGCTTTTTGTCTCATAGACTGCTTAAAATGCACAGACTGAGACTCTTCAAATATTGATTTTCTCCCTCTCACCAATTGTGTTTTTATTCAGCGAACCTTTCTGTGACATATGAGACAAAGGAATGGGAACAGGGTGCAATTCTCTTTAGTGTCTTCTTCCAGTGCCTTTTTATGCTTTAGCTCAGTATTTGCATCAGTTCGTACATAACACAGCGGTTATTTCGTGGCATTCTGTCGTATAAGAACTAATACATTCCCTCTAACAGGATTAAGCAGCTCACTAAAGCACAGTAACTGCCTTGCATGTGTAAATTCATTTTTACAGCCTGTCGGGCCTTAGCAGGACGCTTGGTGGCACAACTTCAGAGGAACTCCTTGATGGCTGTAATTCATGTGCTGCAGTTTTCAAAACCTCATAGTTCACCTTGCTCCTCTGGTCTGGCACGTATTATTTAACGGGGAGATGAATGGCCGGTTGGGCGTTGCTCCTGTGTCATGGCGTAAGTCATGATAAATAACAGGAGTAGACTGACGGGTCACAGGACAGTAAAAAGTAGAGATATCAACATCAACACAGGCTCAACCAACCGCAAAGTAATTCTGCAAGTCGTTAAATCTCTTCCAGAGAAATATGAGTCCAAGGTTATTGAGCGCAGCATGAGTGATGGAGACTCGGGAGTGGTCCACAAGGCTCAAGTTGCTGCGGAAATGAGATTTAGCGCTGTGTCATGTCACAGACCTTAGCTGAGGAGAAAAAGAATTCAGAGTGGAAGTGAATTGTATCTGTTGATGCGATGCTTGAAATGTTTAGTGCCGTATATTGGTAGGAATTACGGTAATGCTTCACCAGCGCTGCATATGCGCTAAAGCAGGGCTGGTTCAGTTTATTCTGATGGACAGTACCCATCTTCTACATCACGGGGAAGGAGAAAGGAAGGGTGAGGTGATGGGGGTTGAAGATGTGAGGTGGAGGGGGGGGGGGGGGGGCTAGGCAGGGTACACCATCCAATTTGTGATGGACCAGATGCTGTACCCTCAAGCGAGGTATTTTACCCCAAACGGTACCTGTAAAAACTCCATCTGTTGAAATGGGCCCTGGAATATGTCAGCACTAGCTGAAGGCTCTCTTGCTGTGCTCGAGCTGGCTGTCTGGCTCTGAGGATCATGTGTTGTCAGCTGTACCCCATGGGCTGAGAGCGAGAGAGATGCTGTTATGGCAGTCTGACAGCAGGCACCATCTCTCTGAGAGCCCAAGAGGGGAAGAAAAAAAAAAAAAAGATTCTATCATAATGTGGAGCCCATGATGTTGAATGTCAGCGTGGTAGAGAGATTGCAAATCACCTCTTCTGAATGTCACACATGCATACAGCTGCAACATTTGCTCTGTCGGATGAAAATAATAATGGTCAGCAAGCTTTTGGATGGACGTGTCGACAGCTGATGTGTCCTCCGATGCAGAAGAAAAGTCAATATAGTCCCAGCTCATGGGAGTGTTACAGGTGTAACAAAGGGTATGCCTGCACACAAGCATGTGTTTAAGTTGGCCTACCTGTTTTCAACTGTTATTTTGGCTTGTCTTAGAAATTGGCCTTTCAGTGTGGTTATGAGGTTACAGTAGTTCATAAAAAGCATAAGGCCAGTAGCTCGCTCAAAGGAAGCCTCAGGCTCAGACTACTATTGTATGATGATGTGAGTACTCGTACACCGCGCTGCATGAAATTACAGCCATCTAATTAACACAGACTTTTTCGTACATGTGTTTTGTGTATCTTTAAAATATGTCCTTGACATTAGTTTTTCTCGAAGGCTGAATCTGTAACAGCAACCTGAGTATGACTATTTTATTAACTGCCTTTTAATAATTACCTTTCAATTGAGGTGTGGTTGAAGGCTGAGATGCATTACTCAGCTCTTAATAATGCAAGTGCAACGGACCTTAAGCTGAGCCTGAAACACAGTCTGATCAGTAATTTAAAACTCTGAGGAAGTGCAGCTGAATGACCACCTCACAAGCCTACACTGCCTCTGCACCGAGAGGCAAAACATTGCCTGCAATTTCCCATCCAGTCGTACTCAATTTCACCTTGCAATTTCACTCTTGTTCAAAATGTCCATCTTTATAAAGGTCTGTGGATGCAACTTTGTGGGTTAAATCAGGTTTCCTTTCCATCGCTGTAGTCCTAAACGGGTAATCTGTGTGCTGTGGTTTTGTGTCACCACACAGAGATCCAGGGCTAAGATGGCGGTTATAGATGTGTGTGTGTGTGTGTGTGTGTGTATATATGTGTGTGTATATATATATATATATATGTGTGTATATATATATATATATATTCGAATCTATTTATTATAGACTTTTGTCTGTGCTTAGAGGACATTTATACCCCCACTAGACAAAAACTGTAACATGTTTCATTTGCAAATGAGGTCAAACAGGAGACTGCACAATTTCTATATTTTACTTTCATGTTGTCGGGATTTTCGACAATTTGAAACACTTCTCATTACAACTAGTTTTCACACCTGCAGCAGTTCTGTGCATGGGTGTTTGTGTGGAAATAATCAATCCCCATAGCAGTAATCAATGGGGGGAGAAGTATGCCGTAATTTGGTTAATTAGAAGCTGGGAGGCATCAGACAAGACGGGCGTTAGATCTCCATTTTAGAGGTGGCATAATTATGTGCGATACTTTGTAAAATGGCTGATAGGGATTTCCTGCCTGGGCAAGATAACTGTGAATATTCATCAGGCTTTGTTAAATGGTATTTGTAGACATATTACCACTTCGGGAGATTACCCTCACTCTTCAGTTACTCATCCAAAGAAGCATTAGTGGAATACAATTCTATTGGCCGCAGTGTTAAGCATAGCATTGTGCGTGCATGTTAACCGCTGTACAGACGCATGTCTTGTAGACATTCAAACAACAAAAAATGAGAAAGGCTCCATCAATGTGGCAGCCGTCCTGGCAAGAAAAAACCACACCAATTAGCAGTGATCTGTTGAAGCTAAGTGGACTTGGAGTGAAAGCAAATCAAATAGGAACACAAGGGATGAATTCTTTCTAATTTGGAGTCATTTTGATGGGCAACCTGAGCATGGTGAAGCATATGGTAGACTATTCCAGTGTGTTTTGATAGTGTTCATAAACAGAGACCATTGCCATGCTTCATTTCAACCCAAGTGCACTTTGCCGAAGATAAATGCGGCATAGAAAGAGGAGGGCGTGTAAATTGGTCTGTAATTGCGTTCTCCAGGGAAAAACCTGCATACAAAGCTTGTCCCATATGCACTTGCTGTGTAACACCCACACACATATGTGCAAGTTATACGCACAATTTGCATGGTAATCTTTCCCTCGCACCTAAACTTTGTTTTTGGAGGTGCAGAATAAAATGAATTGAACTGAAAATGTTTTGCTCAGAGATTGCAGATATAATATCCTTAGTGAGGGTGTCTGCCTTTATCCGACTTTAACCACATCATCCACAGCGTTGCTGGTACAATGATGTCATCCAGTTTACTCATTCGGTGTCCAAGATTAAAACCTTGTGGAGTGTCAGATTACTGTGACGCCTGATCAAAGCTCTGGTTTCTTCAGAGTTGTAGAATCATGTGTTTTTACAGTGATTTTGAATTCAATACACCAGGTCTTAACACTCTCAATACGACCAGGTTGTGGAGTTGACTTGGACTTGTCTACGGCAAAAATCCAATCCAAGACCTTGATTACAGCTCCAATTGAAATGAACGATAACTAGAAAGGTGCACTCAGCATCAGTAGAGTGCAGTTCTCCGCCAGGAGTATCTGCAATGACCCCTGCTGTATTGTGTTATTCAATGAATACAACCCTCAACTGGCTAACCTCGCGTTTAGATATGAATGGGCTATAAGGCGTTATAAAACACACTTTGCGGCTCGGTATAGCAGTGTGAGTACAGGTCTGTTAGCGGTTAGTCAAACAGTGTCCGAAACAGTATAATTGAGGGGCAGAGCAGCATTTTTTGTACTGGTAGTTCCATTAGCCAAACATACCTTCCATTTTGTTAGGTGTTTGCAAAATACCCAGCAAATCCCCCCCGCTGTAGTCTGATTAGCAGATGCACTCGGCTATGTTATCACTACAGTAAAGGGTAGTGAGCGAGGAGTCAACAGGCAGTTAATAGCAGTATAAAACGGTCAATAAAGGGTGGTTTGAGAAAGTGAGTCATCGCAACCACGAGAGGTCCATCGGCCACCCAAAAAAGTATGCAGTTTGCTGTAGCAGAAAGTTAAATAACCTGTGGACAGACACAGAGGTGCACACTCATTCACACACGGAAATACTCACACATGCAACCGATTACACGATTCTCCTGACGGAGATAATTATGTCACACATTGCTACATCGCTAGCTTTTTCCAAACATTTCCACCAACGAGCGTACAGATGTGCACTCGGGCTGTTTCTGTGACTGATTCAGGAGGAGAGGGGACCGCTGCAGGGCATGCCAGTCTGACTTTACGTGTGGCTGTCTCTCTCTGTTTGAGATGTTCATAAAACATGATGGATAGTGTAATTCACAGGCTGACAAGCCAACAGCGCTAACAAGTTCTACAGAAATCTGTGTAGAGGAAACTAGGAGGAATTGCAATTTCCCGCTTTAATCACATCCTGCATTTGACTCTTTTGCTGTGGGCTTACATATTTAGCAGATATCGTCAAATATCCTGTTTGCTTGCGTGTGTACTGAAATATTTGGCACTAAGGGAGGGACAGCTGGACCACGGCCGCGTCTCCATGTCCTCACTCCACCCCGCAGAGACATGCTTGTATCGTGTCAACGTCTTATCACATCTCTGTCCTAGCAGGCCCTGTGCATCCGCTTCAGCTTGATGCTGGGCTCGACCTGCTCCTCCAATAGAAGAGGGTGTGTTACTGCCATGGTACAGTCCTACTGCAGTGTTTTAATTAAAGTACCTGCTTCAGAGGAGGGAGGCTCAGAGGGTGAGAGGTGGACCATAGGGTGAGAGACATCTGCCCTCACAAGCACAAAGACAGATGGACATCTTTTGTGGGGTCCTTTAATGCTAATTATTATGAAGATGAGAATGTCTTATACGGTGTAAGATGGATAGTTCTGTTCTGGTCCTAAACGATAAGATATCTTTCGATTGTCATCAACAAATATCATGAAAAGACCAAAAACAATAAATGTGTTCATCCGTATCAATACTTTTTGACTGGCCCAAGGCACATACGTTTCTTCTAACAACGTAAATACAGGTCACTAATACACTTTGAATTTGATAAAAGGCTGGATGATTTCCTAAAGCAGGTGGGTATTGTAGTCTTCAGGAAACGTTACTCAAACAAGAGTACATTGTGTATTTGTGACTATTATCTGCAGTGGGTCAATAGGAAGTGCTAGTGAGTATTTTCAGCAGCAGAATGGTGTTTGTTGGATTGACTCAAAATAAACTACAGCACCCATGTTCACTGTAACGAAGGAACAATATCAATACGTGTTGTCGTTTGTGTCATTTAAAAGGATATAACGGCCTTACTTACTGACTGACTGACTTGATCTGACAGTATTTTCCATTTCAATCTCATATTAATATTGCTCTTGTGCAGCAGTCTGTTTAGAATGATAATTGTGTAAGAAAATAAGACAATATTCACGATAATAGTGTTTTTCCTGTTTGTGATGTAAAACATATATGTTGAGATTATCTCATTGTTAATTCATTAGATCTTCAGATGAATAATAGATGATGTCCTTTGAGACCTGTGCCCTTGTTATTGAGAGAATTCCAGATCATATCGGGCCAGCACGTCTTCCTTTGGTGGAAAGCCTTTTTCAGAACCGGCCACTGATCCATCATGTTGCCTTGGTATTGCACATATCATACATCATCATTTAATATATAGTGTATTTTCTGCTCCAGTCTGCTGTAATATTTGGGTTGGACATTTTCTGTACTGTATATACAATGTTAGTCCTGTACGTGTCTTCATTGAAGGGAGAACTGATCACATGTTGTGATCTGCAGCACGCTGGGATTAATCCAGGATTTCCCTCGTTGTGATGAATCATGAACTTGATAAACATCTCACTAGTTCTACATTGATATTGCTGAGAAAATAATTACTCTGTATGAAATATGTGAATATCATACGTGGTAATGTTAGAATGATACACTGTTCATTACAATCTACTGTGTTTTTAAAATAGCAATAATTAAACATCTGCTACATTTCAATTATTTCCACTTGTGGGTGAGAACGGCCCCGAGCAAATGGGAGGCTGCGCCCTGTGCATCGTGGGTATGAGAGCCTGAATAATCAAGATAATTATCTCCCTCAGCAACATGGTTTTTCAACAGGAATTACCATAAAACATTGCTAATTTTAATGGGAGACCTAATGCAACTCAAATAATTATAGCAAGATGGGACGAGAAGGGTGGAGAAGTGGAGGGACGCTTGAATCATTCGCCCCCATTTAAAGGAAGAGGAGGGGGAGGAGACGGTGGTCTGTATATCAAAAGGTGGAGTCAGATCTATTGTCACTAATTGATTCTGCTGAAAGCCTGTCGAGCAGGTAATAAGGGCCCTGAGTGATCAGCTGATCTCTCGTCTAGTTAATGAGTAACTTTATTTTATAGATTCTATTTTCTCTCCTTTTGTGATTAGATTCGTAGAAGCAAAATGATTGTCCAGTTTGCATTTTACCTTCTCTTTCTCACACACAGACACTCACACAGACTCTCACACAAACACAACCAAAAAGGTCAAGCAATTAATCCAACCATAAGCCACGATAAATTACCCAAACCAATTTTACAGAATAATCCATAACAATATGAGTGCTGATTGGCCAGGCTGTAAATACAGCGGCTAGATGCTGTGCTGCACGGCTGCTGAACACTGCGCTGGAAATCAACTCTTACAGTTGTCCCTCGATGAAGGAATAAAGTCCAGGGTCAAGTTGTTCTCATTTATCCTCTTTCTTGCTCTCAGTTGGTTTCTGGTGATTTGTTGAGTTTCTGGTTTGTGACATGTAATGCTAACAGAGTCCCTTTTGTTTTCCCCTTTCCTCTCTGTTTTGAGTGAATAGCTCTCAGTGATAAACAGCTGAGCTGCACACACTGGATCTTTTCACCCTGAGGAGAATGTGCACCAGACTAGGGAAGTTCCTGTCATCCTTAGTTGGGTGCTGATTTACATGTGATCTTCTTTCAACATGCTTGCCATATCTTCTGAAGATTCTACAATAGAAACTACTCTTCATTGTCTATTTTTTTTCTCAAGATCAAAAGTCCTCAGAGAAGTGCTTTAACCCAGTCACTCATCGCTGATGGACCTGATCTTCAGTGAAAGCGAGTTCTGAGTAGGAGACGAGCTCCCAAAGGCAGCAGTTCCAGAGCTGAGAGCACAATATCAATCCAGCTCTTAATGAAGCTGCTGTAATCACACTCGTGCAGGATGGTCGTCCCTCATTAGCACTCCGTTTTGGAGGAACGCTCTGCAACTCTTTGATGTTGTCAAAGATTCTCACCACTGTGTTCAGAACAAAGAGCGTCTTCCTGTAAGATAAGGGGAGGAGGACGCTTCCTTCTGCTGCGCCGAGGATGTCAGGAAACTGTTTGAGTTATGGAACCCTTTGTTTTCGGTTCCAAAACAAATTATAGAAGAAAAAACTAACTGAATATTACTGTGATCTCTTCTGGGGAACCTCTTTGAGAGGGTGAATCCTTTCCGAATGGGTAAACAAACAGCTCTTTTCCTAAAACGGTAAATAATATGAAATGTGTTCCCCCAGTGATGGTCTAGTGACCTGTGCAGGTTTCTTTCCTGTCCCTATGCCGATGATCCTGACTGTGAATCAGCAGGGATGAATGGATGGGTGAGCAGATAGTTGCTGACTGATGTCTAAAGCACTTTTATGGTAGTTTTTTTTTTTTTAAATGTTCTGAGGCATACCTGGCATTTGATAAGGCTCCGTTTCCAGGTCGCGCTTGAGACAGGATCTTGTTTTCCACACTTTGGCTCTTGCTTCCATGGCTGCAGTCTGGAGATAACACTGAGGCTGGAGTCGCCAACCTAAAGCCACAGAACAATTGGAGAGGGGCTAAGAAATGGGAGAAGGCAAGAGAAGGAAAGCAGAGATTGTGAGGGAGTGCGGGGCTAACTTGTTTTGCTTGACTCTGTCTTGGGGGTTTTGGTCACACATGGGAGCTTCCCACGTCGATGCTGATTAAAAGGCACCGCGGCTCTGCTGCCTTCAGCAGAACGGCTGCAGAGAATAATACCAAACAGAGAGGCCTTCCTGATTCTATGCATACCTGGAGGGCAGTGGAAGTTAGTCAGCTCGCCCCACACTGTTGGCTCCCTTTGTTCTGATGGGAAACGAATACAAAGAGAGAGGGGAGGGAAAAAAAAATCATAGCTATTTTATTTTTATTTTTTTCTCACAACAGATTGACTTGTAAAGTGCTGTTTGTTTGTGGCCCTGGAGACACCGACTGTAACGGGAACTACCACAGAAGCAGTTTGAAGTACTTTGTCAGATGTTTTTCTTTCTGTCAGCATTGAATCTCTGGTCATTTTCAGTTGAAACGCCACAGTTTTGTATTTATTAAGCTAAAAAAGACGTTTGCTTATTTGATATCCCTTTTTCTAACTGCACAACACACTGTTGAATCAGGAGAGGGTTTTGATTGCTCTCCTCTCCTCTGAGTCCTACTTAAAATGCCAAGTCAACATAACCTCTGTCATAGATAAGGTTCACAGTCTTGTGAACTCTTACTTCATGGCAATCGATCCAATTTGGTGAGCTATTTCAGCCTGGACCAAAGTGGTGGACCGGGGGAAATGTTTTAGCCACGCTGCTACCAGCATGTGAGACAAAGTATTCATTATTTTGTCTTCATTTTGTAGATTCATGTCTTTACTGATTTGCACATTGATTCTTCCCATAGAGAGAAGGATCAGAGCTGGCATATCAACAGTGATGATTCTCAAATACTAAATCGAATGACATGAATTGGTTGGAACTGTGTCTAGCTAATAATAAAACTATTAATTATCTTAAATGGAACTTGTATGCTTAGCATGTACACATCTTATTGGTAAATATTGGTGAAGCGTCTGTGCACTACAGAGTTTTATATGGTTTAATCTGATACAAACCAAGGTAATGACTGCTCCTGGTGACGATGGTCAGGGATCAATGCTCTCCGGATAGATCATCTGCCGGTGGCCAAACACACCAGTGCACACGTTTAGACCGGCATAATTATACCAGGAGGAAATCAGCTCTCAGCTGAGGGAAATCAAGGTTTTAATTTAATTAAAGATAAGACTGCACACGGAGATATGCAATGTGTAGGTCTTTAGGTTTTACAAGCCGGTGGCCTAGGCTTGGCAGCTCCCTGGAGGAAAATGAAACACTGACTGCTGTACTGTTAACATAGAAATCTATGGGCTCTGCCACATAGTCGAGTCTTTGAATGATCTGATGAACATCATAGTCAGGATATGGAGTGACATTGCTGCAGATCTGTATCCCCTAGGTTAATCTGACTCAGAATTTCAACCACATGGGCGAGCTTTCAAACTGACTCAAAATCAGTCTATTGACAGATGGCAGGCCTTAGACCTGCTGCGCACAGAAACAATATCCCTGTGGAAAAAAAAGTCTAATTAAAATATTGTTGCTTCCATCCCCCTGCTGTGAAGCAGAAATATACACACACACACACCTACACACCTACACACACACACACACACACACACACAGGAGGCAAAACGTACTCATTTTAGTGTTAACTGCTTCACATTTATTAACTTCCATCTATTTCGCATTTATAAGCAGTATATAAAGTGTTTTTATGTATTTACTAATGGCTCTAACTCCTTTTTTTTTATTGTGTTACAAACCGCGTAATGACTATACTGCTTATAAATACTAAATAGGAAGAGTAACTATTATTTCCTATGGTACAATACAATGTAAAGCCTTTTGATTAAAAAAATAAATCTAATGACTACATTGTGTCTACAATTATTTAGCCCTCGCCATCTGTTTAACAGCTTATCATTTGAGAAACTTGGAGAAACTACACTTCGTATGTGCATATCCAACATTAATGAGGGCAATAGCAGTACGAGAGCCTGTGCTGCGGCTGTAATTTAGCTTTCTGCTACTTAAGCAGACCTTTAGAAGCGGAGTGCAGCTCTGGGTTTTACAGCTCTCAGTAGACAAGCAGGCTATCGACAGAGAGCAGGAGACTCCTCTGAATTCTGATTACAGCCACTTTGTGACACCTGGGGGACGGGGAAGGATGTCTTTAAACCAGTCATAAATATTCACAGCAACTTAATTGTGCGTGCTGAAGTGATATAAAGACCCAGCAGCATCACACTTCTGGGGAATTGATGCTACAGAGTACTTTGGCACCTCGCTCGGACTCGACTCGTGAGAAACTCACAGGAACAGTCCGTGTCATGAAGAATTGCCGGTCTGCAGTCTGCTCTGTTACACGTGCAGCCCGGCCTTCATGCCTTCATGCCTTCATGCCTCCTGCTGCTGCCGATGCAGTGGCAGCTTTCCTGAGACTCCACCTCTCACCTTCTGCCATCGTTCCTCCTTCACGTTACCTCCCCCAGTTTTTTTTATTGACTCTTTCACTAATTGCGGCCCGCATAAACAAAGCATGGAGGGGACTTGGCAGTATAAAATGCTTAGATAATTAGTTTTGCAGGGGGGAGGACTGTGTCTGTGGACATTGATCTGATGCTTTGCTGTATTGAATGCATGATGGAGGGACTGATGGTGACGGGTAGCCCGTCTCATGGATCACAGCCTCTCATCAATACTACTCCCCCTCTGCAGCACTCTGCTGTGGAGCATTGTGTAGAATGACACAGGTGCCCATTGATTCGGGGTAATGCAAGGGAGGCATTTGTCGTAATTTAACGTTATTTCAGTGTGCTTTCATCGGTTTTGTATTTTGCTGTCGTCTTTTGCCAAGCTTGCATCATGTCTTCATTAGTGGAAACAGAACAGCTCTTCAGTAATGACTGTAGAAATGGATCCATCAAGTGATCAACTCTTTAAAAAGTGTCTTCCTGTGAAGTTTTACTTGCAGTGGTTTTGTATTTGCACGGCTGTGCTACAGGTATTATCTGGCAGGTGGTATATGTAGTCCTCAGCATGGTGTGACACACCAGCAGAATCTAGAGCGGGGGTATTACAATTCAAAGATCAAACCTCACGATGTCTAAATGATGTTCTACGCCTACTGTACGTCTATGAAATAAAACGTATTTCCAAAATCATTTCAGCAATTTTTATTGACACTTTTCAGACTAGGATACGTTTTTCATGGACATATTGAACTTGTAGCTTTCTTTACCACAAATAGAATTAGTCCTAGCACAATACATCTAAGGCCTACAGTTCAAGGGACAGGAAACGAGACACAATCTTCTACTTAAATACTCTTTTAGAATAAGTCCAATTGGGGGAGATTATTATTCTCATTGTGAAATTGGTCACGTGTCCGGCTAGAACCAACACTTTAGAGTTCTGATCTAAAGGATTCATTTTCTCCTCGCTAACATGGGAGGGGGAAGGTTTTGAGCAGTGGCTTGTCTCTCTGTAGCAGGAATAACGATGATGATGATGATGGGAGTGTTGGGGTGCAGGTGCACAGAGAGCAGGGGAGGTGACCTTGGCCATGGTGGGGACACAGAGAGGAGCCAGCCATCTGTCTTGGGCCATGAGGAGGTGAACCGGCATCATTGTTTAGTCTGACTGGGTGCGCTGGGGTCACTGGGAGGGCCAGAGCTCCCGGGTGGGGACCAGAATGGGGTGTCTGAGCTTTATCAACACTGACTATAAAGAGAATGAAGATGTAGACCAAAAGTGTACAATAAATGATGCCCTAAAATGTTCAAACAAGCTGTGATCTACTCTATTATTTTGAGAGAATGCAGTATGAAATATAAGAACTGCTACATCACACAGAGTCAACCTCTCTGCCCTCTTTCTATTCACAATCCTCTCTTATACCAACGAAATAGCCCTGGCCACAATTACTTTGTCATTTTGATGTGGCAGCCTATAACGCTCCACCAATTTGTGAGTATTTTATTGAAACCACGAAGAGCAGAAGCCATTTGGACATAATTTGCTTCCTAACTCAGTTCAAATTGGGCTTTTAATCTCCATCTTTTTGGAATACTTCACCAAAAACTATTTTGTGTCAGTTCACCCGTGTTCTGTTCAAACCTGTTCTGTGGAGGAAAAAAGATTGATCCTCCTGCTCCAGCCTGGGTGCAGCCTGGTTTATGTAAAAAAAAATGATCGGAGACCTCTGGAAATATAAACCTCTCAAGCTCGCCTCTTAGTGAGACCGTGGTGCACACGGTGCTCAAAGATAACAATCTCTCATGTTGATGATCAGCGGGTGTGTTTACAAGGTTCACCATCTTGGTTGTGGTTATTATGCGAGTGTTTGTACAAATCTTTGTGGCAGTGTTTTATGTTGAGATTTTTCACTGGATAAGTAGAGAACTTTTACCTGCTGGTGGCGCTGGGAAAAAAATCAGGCGATTAGCAAAGCAGTCCATCCAGTAGTGGTTCAGATGTGTCCGTCTGGAATGACCAATTAGCTGACATTGCCATCCATAAAGCCACACTGCTATCATAGCTACAAATAATATAATAGACGATCTTCATGACACGCTTATAAAGTTTTTATAAAGTCATAGTTATGAGGTGAGTTCTTTATTTACTTTTACAACCACTTTAAATCTGCATGGATCATATATCAGAGTAGTTTACTGTCTAATCTGAGGAGCTATGAGGAATTCAGTCACACGCTCCATCAATTTAGCTCACACAGCTTTGGAATAACTGCAGAATATAAATATATAGAAATACAACTTTTTCGGACAATTTTTACTGACCAGTTTTTTCCAGTCTTTTTTGGCCTCCCAGGGAGGGCCCTGGACCAAATTGGGTTCTTGTAGCAGACAAAGCCCTTTTGATGAAGCAGTCGGTCTGACAGGCACGTGGCAGGCTCGCAATCAAGGTGTTAAATGATAGCAGGGCCGTAATGTCTGTCCTTTCAGTTTAATCACAACCCCATAGCTCAAGTTTTACTTGGCAGTTTCAATCACCATCCCCGTTTCCTTTCACACGGGGCTTGACCCTCTCAGCTTGCCCCTCTTATATTCTTCACTCTAATGACAAGTTTCACTTCTCACCTCGTGCTCATTAGTCACCTTTGTACGCAATAACACCACTGCAGCACGGTCTATAAATTCGCAGGGATATGGCCACATAAAGGAGTCGCTTTTTTTCCGTAATGCTGTCACATAAAGCCGGCTCAGTCTGCGCGGCTATGTGACCATAGTGCAGCTGTTTCATGGCATCGAAGCATGATTTGTTAAAACAGAAAATGGAGTTGTTATTATGTGTTAATCACACCAACTTCAAAGGCTGAGCTTTCAACTTCCTGGACTTGAAATTCAAAGAAGAGTGTGCAAATGGCAAATCTGAGAGAGTTCAGAGGTCGTGGTGGAGCTGTGGTCTGTCTGCTGCTCAGCAGATAAAGAGTGACAGGGTAGCAACCGGCAAGCTCCTCATGAAAGTCACCATAAAGTAGTTTTACAGCTTGGCATAGTAAAAGTGACCTCGTCACATCTCTTTCCTCTGTCTGCAGGGTAATGACATCGAGGGCTACAATAGCAACACACACACACCATGGGCGAGAGGAGGCCAGATGAGAGGGAGGCTGAGCAGCTCCGCCTGGCTCACTGCTGTCACTTCCTCTGTTTTATGGGAGAACTTTGTGATTCATTGGTGCTGTGACTCCATTTAAATCTGAGAATTCATTATTGAGTTTGCAGCGATGTGGCCTCTTGTTTGACCCACAGTAGAGATTAAAACAACTTGCATCCTTTTCTCACACTCTAATTTTCAAACTGTCACAATTCATTTATACCAAGCACGTCGGTATGAGCTCCCCCTCTAAAGAATGAAGGGAGGTGATGAGGCCAGATTACACGAACTGACTCCTTTTTGAATGTTCACCAAAAACTCCGTATTAGGTCATCCCGGCTAGTTAGTTTATTGGAGGACAATTACAGTGTCTGGTCTGGTTGGTTGGTTCTCCATTATTGTTCGCTGTGAGGATGGATTGTCAGCAGGTAGAATAAAAAGCAAAACATTTTCTATCATAGTATAAACTTTACTTTACTGTTGCCGTGTACTGCACGCTGACATTGTGGTTTAGCTCAACTGGAATGTGTAGCCTCACAGGTGTTTGGAGCCGCATGGCTTTCTTTAAGCTGATATGTCTCAGAAATGGTTCATTTCATGGTTGGCACAGTACACCATCCCCCTCTGCATTGAGTGAGGGTTAAGCCCGTGTAAATGCACAGGTTTCTTGAACAGCACATACCTCTGACATTCTCCAGCGGCTCCGGGTCCAGTATGTGTGAAATGGTGTGTAGTGAATCCCACTTCTTTTTCTTTTAGCATGGCTAGCACCTCTTTTGATTTCATAGGCTCCATTACTCTTCAATCTGGACCCAAATGTACTTAAAGGGCAGCCAGCACATCAGAGAAAATTATAGTTTTGGTTTTTTATGCTTGAATAGACGGTGCTTTTAGTATGATGTGCCACCTTTTACATGAGAAAAACATGTGAACCATTAGATTTTGCTTTAAATAAATTGTGGATTTCAAATGTAATTCTGGTGACATTTAAAAGCTAAAGAGAGAAAAAACACCTTGTGTGGTCTTGATTTGGACAGTTTTATGTCTCGGATGGAAATTTATGACTGCGTGACGTAGCACACTGCATGTAGTAGTATGAGCGCTGCACATAGTAAAGCACACTGTTGCTATCAAATTAAAGTGTCTGTGACCCTCGTGGCCAGCTCACAGATGGACATCCATCCAAAACAGCCGGTGTCCCGTGACCGTAATCTTGACTCTTAACCGGGGTCACTGAACTTGACAGGATCCCGACCTTGCAGAAGATGGAGCACGGAAGACATCAGGTTCACGCTGACCCTGGCTTTTAGCTCAAGTGATTTTTATATGCACTTCCGCCTGACACTGACGGATGATGAGCTCCTTTTTCTTTTGAGAGGCGCACAAAACAATGAGCGTAAGACTGCCATCTATTCGACAGTCATCCTTACTTGCTGGTTTTAATACATATAATTAGAATTGTCAGATAGAACCAAGCAAATCTTACATACTGACATTGGCTACCTGCCCGACTCCCATTGTGTGTTCGGATAAAAATAACATTTGAAATGTGTTGATTCCAAACACTGGCAAACCAAGAGAGCACAATATGAAACAGATGCCACCACAGATGGAGGATAAACAGGCACATACATTTCTGTTACAAAGCAGAACTGTCACTAGCAGCAGTAAATGATAATTGTGTTGTGGCAAAGTAGGGATTCAGAGCCTGGTGTCTCGTGGGTTTCATGGCATTCTGTACATCTGTCAAGGAAAATCGTACCATGGCCTTTGATATCGTTCATTTGACACACTAAGAAAGAAATGATGTTTGCCTTTTGGTTTGTTCTTGCTGAACCTTGAGCAGCTGTGGATACAACCTAACCAGTCCTCCAGCAGTGATGTAACTCTGCACGAGAACATCCGACTGTTTTAGTAGACAAACGCATTATTTACCAGGCATGATCAGTTTAATGATGAAGTATTAATGTGATTATTTTTGGAGAAAATCTGTGATGCTCAAGATTGCATCGTTGTGTTGAAATGATCAGTTAGTTCATTAAAGCTTAATCTAAAATATATATATTTTTTCCAATCAACACAATTACGCATTTCCCCCCCAAGGATCATTTAAGAGTTAAGTTTATGTGTGATACCTGTTGTCTTATTACTGTAAGTGAGAAACCCAGAGGAGACTTTAATATGTCCTCTAGTGTGATGATTATATGCAGGAAGTTTTGATTAACTGCCAGCAAGGATATGATATCGCAGTAAATGTCATCCTGCCGCTGTATTTATTATGCAGCGTTTTTTATATTTTGGCCACTGTGTGTTTTAGGGGGGAGGCGTGTGGAGTAGGTGAGACGAGGTCTGGAGCCGTCACCCACTGAGGGAGCCCAAGGGAGCCCAGGCAGTGATCTACACTCTGGCAGGACACCCGCAGTCTTCAGCACGGTGTGTTATGACATGTAATCACAGAAAGTCTTCTGCTGTTGCTCCTCTCTTTGTCTCTATGTAGCACTACCCCCATCTCTCACCCTGCAACCCTATGGCTATATGCTTTATTTGAAGATTTTGGAGGCTTTGTTTTTTGTTTAATGCTATGATTGAATTTGGATTTGTCCTTTTGTATGGCAGTGCTTATATGTCTTACGGTATAGAAGATCCAGATGTGCATCTTTTCTTAAAACCAAGAGGCTGAGCATATTCAGTAGTACTGGAGGGGTTAGAACAGCTGGTTATCCGGATTACCTTTCTCTACCAAAGCCCTATCACAAATGAAACCTGTATAAATGATGGATTTAAACATCTGAATAAGGTTTTCATTGTATGTGCAATATGTGTCCATCTTCCACTTGATTTAGTCTTTTTTTCCATTATATGATGTGTAATCCCTTTCATAAGGTTAATACTAATTTATTTTGTTGTTTCATTTTAGTCACCAGTCAAGAAATAGAAATGTCTTCCAAGTGCAGCTAAATTAACATGCTAGCGTAGTGCCAGAGCCGAGAATGTTCTGTGGCTCACAGAAAACAGAGCTACAGTACATCATGATATCCAGTTATCTCCAGCTATAAATACAGTGTAGGCACAATAACATAGTGTTGTTTGGGAGGTATACTGGCCAGTGAAGCAGACAGCTGGCTCACAATGCATTGCTTTTTACCAATGCTCCTATAGCCTATTCTATTACACGTGTCATATGTAAAAATGTGGTTACCTGTGGTGTGACTTATCTCTGAATATTTCTGCCTTTAATGCCAGTGGAGTCCTGGTGCTTCATGAGGGGGGAAAAGGCTTCAGTATGTTGGTCTGCGTCAGCCTGTAGCTTACTGCTGTAGGTGCTATGTGTCTGACTGTCATCTCCTCGTTACAGGTCACTCGTCATCATGGAGCCACGGGTTGGCATAGACTCTAAACACAGCCAGCTCTCAACCTGAAGCCTTCTCCTCTGATCTGCTGACTCACTCGGCACACAGCGAACCATTCCGTCCAGGAGGGAGGAACACCAGCGAGAGGTAAACAGTGTAGCTGAGAGGCTTGCAGATGACAGGTTCAGCAGTACAGAAGCTGTGCAGTTTTTTTAAGCAAAGGGCAAGCACTCAGGGGTTACAAACACCCACGCACAAATATTTTAGTGTGCAGACAAATATTTTAGTGTGGGTGTTTGTAACTGTAACACACAGAGACGGAGAGAGGGAGGGAAAGCACAAGAGAATATTCTCTGTTTTCCATGCCCTGGGCGTTAGACATACCAGGAGCGACAGAAATCTCGCCAAGTGGGATAAGATCATAAAACTGCAAGGCACTCTCCTCTCATTTTCAACTAAATGGATAAAATGGTGTCAGCATGTTACTGCGATCCCCTCCGGATCCGAATTGCTGGCAGGACTATAAACTAAAGCAGTTACTCCATGACAAGACACGGAGTCCTTTCCCATCAAGAAAGATTTCACTTGAAATGGTTTCGCAGTTGCAAACAATTATCACAAAATAAAGTAGGGCTGAACAATTATATTATCTAAATACTCATGACCAGATTCCTCAATATCAATATGTATCGAGACACTATTTCAGAAGATCAAAATCATTATTATTATGATTAAGATGACCAGTTACTTGGCTAGATCACAACTGTAAGGCAGCCTCAAACAAAAAGCAGAGCTACAGTACGTCATGATATCCAGTCATCTCCAGCTATAAATACAGTGTATAGGCACAACTACATAGTGTTGTGTCCTGGTTGTTTTGGAGGGATACTGACCAGTGAAGCAGACGGCTGGCTCACAATACATTGATTTTGACCAATGCTCCTATAGCCTATTCTACTACACTTGGTTATTTGGTAAATACTGTTGCAGCCGGTTGTTTACGGAGCTGTTGATAGATATTCCCTGTCGCATTGAAAAGGAGTGCAGTTTTTAATTCCTTTTCCTCAATTTTGCGGATCCTGCTCATTTTTATTTCAATTACTTCCGCCCCATCTCTCTTCTTTACGGGTAGACATTTTAGTGTCGGTTTTCTAAGTCATTAGGCTTTGTGTTAACCTCTGGGACCAAACGGGCCAGATGTCACTTCATGGTCTGGGCACAGATGAGGAAGGGAACAAGTGAAAGAAAGGAGAAAAGAGTGATAATGATAAACCGGTTAAAGGACATCTAAAGGTGTTAGGTTCTGTGGGATCGGCTGGAGAGGTGTCAGTTAGCAATCTAGGGAGCGTACGCAGTTTGGTGAAAAAAGACTGATACCATCGTAACTGGAATTGGTTTCCTCTCAAATGCGAGACAATTTAAGATACAAAGTGGAAATCTTCAGCATAAGTCCCTGTGAAATGGTTGTTGTGTGTTATCCCTTTACTCAAAGGCATACAGATATCTACACCATAAAGAGGACATCCTTGATTTATAAAAGCAAAGGTGATTTTATTTGATATACCAAATGTTCCTGCTGTGTCCTTCATGATAAAACACACGCGCTGGTTCCCAAAATCCCCCTAAAACCTTCCATCAAGGGACCTGTTAAGAATCGTTATTCCCTCAAGGCAGCAAGCAGAGTGTCTTCACTCTTCTTGTCTGCTTTTCTGTCATTTTGGTTTTGACAGTGCTGTGGTGTGCTTATAGCTCAAGGCAAGTTTAAACTCCATGTGCCGGCTCTCCATGAGGCCATACAATTATCTGGAGCTTGATGGCAGAGCCCGACTCTGACACATTCTGTGTCACCATATTGAGTGTGAGTGCAGGGTGTGAATGGAAGCTACCTCTGGAAAACATCCCCTGAAGGCACAGTGCAACAGCAGCAGAGAGATCAGCGGCTGGCGTACGCTGTCAAGTTAGCATGAATTGCTGAAAAGACAATCGCACACATAGGCCTGCTCTTGGACTCATTATCAACTTCAGCTCAGCTAAACCGTAAACTGATTTAGCTGGAGGTGAGCTGTCTGCTTTATGAAATGAAATACTGTTTATCGTTGGTATTTGCTTGTGTGCTTTTTCGGAAGGATGACAGCGGTGCAATTGTTATTCAGCCCTGCACCATCTGTGCTTTGAGAAAAAGGGTTTGAATGAGGCTCACGTGATTGAGTGGCACCTGCTTGTCAGAGGGGTTGCTGCAGAATATTGCTGCATTCAGAGAAGGCAGTACCCCACCTGCATGCCAATCAGGCTAATCCCCTCCACCTACATGCACTCTCACACGCACACACGTGTGTGCTTTCTCTCCCTCACTCTCTCTTCTCCAGTGATTTTTTTTCTTCTTTTTGTTGCATTGTATCCCCTGTAGGTATTGGGCACACATGCCCATCACAACATGCATTCATGCATTGACAACGCTTGCAAACAGGCACTAATTACATTTTCTCTGTGTGTACCTTGTACTCAGTGTGGCAGATATCGGTATGTTTTGTCAGAGGGATTGTCTTACCTAAACATGGAGGTAAACTGACACTGACGCTATTTAATGTCTGCTCGCTCTGGCATGGCTGCCAGCATTGATTTACCCACTCTCACTCTTGTTGGATGTCTGTCGAGCAGGATTTAGTTTTTCTGTTATTAAAAGTTGCTGGCATCCTTAAAAACACTATCAATGAAAAAGAACAGGAGAGAAAATGAGGAGTGTTCTGTCTCCTGTTTTTAAAGCTATTGATTTACACAAGAGGAGATGTGTGAGGGACCTTTACCCAAGCTTATGATCGTGTGTGTGTGTGTGTGCGATCATACAAGCTTGCATGCATCTGCATGAAAGTATTTGTGTGAATGCGAAATAGCGTGAAAAGGGGGGGTTGTGAACAACTGTGTCAGCAACAGGAGCCCGGCTATGCACACACAAAGCAAAAGCCCATTCTCCTGAGCATCTTCTCTGATCTCTATTTCCTCTGTCATGTCAGTACAGTAACAGGTGTCTCACCTAAGGCAAAAACACTGAATCACTGTCTTCCCCGTTATCACTCTGGATTTATCTTTTGTTGCAGCTCCTTGGGATAAAGTGGGAACATTGTAGGGGATTTGGTACCCAGGCTGTGTCTTTGTTGTCTTCCACTGTGCGCTATAGTTTCATTGGGATTAACCACATGTTGCTGTTTGGACACATTCCCAGCAATGCACTCATGCTGGGCTGGCTGGATGAACAGAAGGTCACGACATGCCACAACATTGTGTAATGCTGGCGACGGCACAAAGGTGGTGCCAAGCACTGGAGAACAGATCAGGCACCAGTATCAGCCCAGTATCTGATTTAGGTGACTCACCTGTGTGTGTGTGTGTGTGTGTGTGTGTGTGTGTGTGTGTGTGTGTGTGTGTGTGTGTGTGTGTGTGTGTGTGTGTGTGTGTGTGTGTGTGTGTGTGTGTGTGTGTGTGTGTGTGTGATTGTGTGTTTCAGTGATTTTGATTAGATTTTATTCATCAAGGTATCACACAGTGAGCCTGCACTGTGTAAATCTTTATTGCAAATTGGATTTGATCTGTAATATCATCGACCATGGCTAATGGTAGATGTGAGATTTCACAATGACTGCAAATTCCATGGTAAAATGTGACATTAACATGAAAATGAGATGATAACGAAATAAGAGTCTGGGAGTATTTTTGAGGAAAATGGTGACAGAAATGAATCTTTTCCTTCCTCTGTTTACATTGCGCGCTGTGTGAGTCATCATGTTATGTGTTTCTGCTTGTCCTTTCCTTTTAAACCCTCTCCCCTCCTCCACAGCCCTCCCACATTCCCTCTCTCTGAAGCAGGTAGTCTGAAGAACAATAGAGCTGCTCTCCCTTGATTAAACACGGTAAGATTAATTTACATGTCAGCGCGCTTTGACAGTAGTAGGACGTGTCTTTCACAGGAAGCTGACATCATTATCTTTCTGACTCCTGGAGCCTAGCGCTCATGTACTCGAAATGTAATTTAAGATTACTTTAACAGTTTTTGTGAAAAAGAAATATCCTCCAAACCATGCAACACTAGTTTGTACCTTTTTATGAAATAGATAGATAGATAACTCAGGTCAGGGATGTGAGGCGACCGGGGCAGGCAAAGCAGCATCTCCCCAGAAGCTGGAGAAGATTTTCTTCTACCTAAGGTTTTTCCACAGCTTTACAAATGTTGGATAATTTAATATTTTATAAATGAGTTATTTAAAACCCCTTCATTAGAAGAGATGAAGCGTTGACAGCCATACGGAAGAAAGAAAGCGTAGCTCTGCCCAAGATCAGTGGAGGATGTTAATGATGCGGTCAAAGCCCCTTCAGAACTGGGTAGACGGGGACATAATGACCCATGAATACACAACTCACTGTTAAGTCCATGTGTGAATACATCTAAGACAGCATATGGCTTCTTAAATCTGCCGTTTGATATTTGCAATCCTACTTGTATGGTTTCTCAGAAACAGTTGATAAACTAAAGTGTAGATGATCAGCCGCTGAATTCAGCATTTCTAGCATTCAGTGCAGTCTTAAATGACTGTTGATGTTAAGCTGGACTTCTTTTTTTTAAAACTTTTTCTGGCAAGTTATAGACAAGATATCGATTTATAAAAAAGAAAATAGTTAGCAGATTCAGCCTTAGCTAACTTGCATTCACTTTATAGAAAAATACCAAGTATCCCGTTGTTTCAGATGCTTATTTTTATACCATGAAATGTTATCTTCAAAAATGTACCCAGCGGATCGGTCCAATAATAAGCCATGTTTCTGTCCATGTAGGGTTTTGAAGGGAATAAATAAACACACAAAGAAACCATTAAATCCTGACCTGGAATAATGTAGGTGTGCTATCTATAGCTTCTGTTGTAGGTGCATTGTTGCGTCCTAATTGCCTTCAGTCAGATAAACAGGATGCTTCGAGGGCATTAGACTAATAATAACCCGAGCATGGTGAAGGCAAACACCACCTGGCAAATGTCACAGCCAAGTCAAGTGACTTGGGGGAGGGCCATGTTTACATTGAATCAGCCGTAATTGTGGCTGATTTTAGGTATTACACACTTAATAGTATACGCGTTCATCGGGTCCATTCTTTGCAAACTGAAGCATTACTTCGGAGAGGCACTTAAGCAAGGCAGCATATTATAAAATAGTTTTCTTAATTGCTCATTTGTCTCTGGGATTACAACCCAACTGTCAGGAAGAGGAGGTACATTTAAACGGTATTCAGAAATCAAACTAATTACACTAGGAATTGAGTTTGCCAGACAGGAGTGATTTTTTTCTTCCTCCCCCCCCAAAAATCTTCTCTGAAGCTGGTCAATAAACAATCTGCATAACTTTACCGCATCAATATTTAATGTGCCAGCTAAAGGTCTCCTCTCCTACAGGTCGCAGTCGGTCTGCGTCTGTGGCGAATTTCAAAGTAGTAAACATCAAACAGTCCCAACGGCTTTCAGCGGTGTGTGTGTGTGTGTGTGTGTGTGTGTGTGTGTTTGCCTGTGTGTATGCATAATGAAGAGTGTTTGTGTTTAATATTTTCATTGTACTTTGCAAGTCTGCCTATGTGTCTGTGGGTGTTTCCATACATCAGAGAGAGAGGCCTCAAAGCCGTCCCAAGCCAGTAAAAACGATCTGCTCCCCCAAATTGCTTACAGCCGGTCTATCAGTGGGGAGGGGAAAATATGGGGGGTGAATTTTTAACGACGAAAACAAATGAGGCAACACAGGCACACAATTAGGGGGAAGTCATGGCTATGTGTCGTCTTTAGATGAGCGACATGATGGCCTCTTTACCCCTGGCGGGGGTAAAGCCCTGCCCCAGGAGAGGGCTCATTAGGGCTGAGGAGGGGCTGCTGGAAGTCCAAACGGTGGGCGTGGAGAGAGGGGGTCGCTGCCACTCAGGGAGAAGAAGGGCTCGGCTAAAGTCCTCTCACGACAAGGGTCATTGTGATTCTCTGGAAGACATTAGCTCATGGTGCGACTTACTGCTGCTAAATCATCAAGTCACACAAAGGACAGCTGCCATAAGTGCTGCATTAACTCTAGTGGCTAAATATTGCCACCACTCAGTTGGGATACATAGTGCGATGAATTGTGTTGTCATCTTTTAGAGTTTTAGTCGCAGATAGAGCTCACATCCAGTATGAATGTCATTTTCTGCAGTTTTAGACAGGTGGATAGATAGTTACTTTATTAATCCCGCAAGGGGACCTTTTTTTCGCTACAGCAGCATTTACGGTACAGGTAAAGCAATAAAAATAACAGAGTAAAAAAACATTAAATATAAACATTTAAATGCACTATGCACATACTAATGCACACATGCTGATATTTTTTTCGACCACAAATGTGTCTTATCAATAAAACCTGTGCACTTACAGATAATTGGCACAAACCATGTGAGGAAAAATGAACTATTAACATTCTACTGATCATCCCCAAAAAAAGATGTTCGTTGAGTGAAATTCAGAATCTTTATCGATCAACAATAATGAAAACATGCAGAAATGTCACTTCCAGAGTTTGTTTTCATCACTCGTATAATAATTAATGATGCATCTCATTAATCCTAATATGGTTGTCACAGATCATGCATTTTTGAATTTGTTTTAACTTTGTCAGCGAGGTTTCAGTATAACGGAACAAAGAACAGTGGGCATTGTAAACAGGCACTGTACTGCACATACATGCTCTATCTGATTGTGTTACTGTAAGGATAAAGTGAATGTTTTCTCCATCACAAAGCCTTTGTTCAGTGGGCGGAGCAGCTTTTGGTCCCATTATGGGACTGTATGTGTAGCGCACTCATGGGTCTTTAAGAGCTGGAAGAGTGCCACCAGATGGTTAAGAACAGAAGTGAAGATGTCATGTTCCACCCTGCCTCTTTTTTAATGATCCATTACAGTGTGCTGTATCTCATTTGCCAATAATGGGAACAATACTTTGACATAACGGTGCTGAATTCCATAACTCGCAATTCACAATAACTCCCGATGTATTCTATAGCTATGTTGTTATGTTTCTATGCTGGAGGCCAAGCATAATGCACACTCTGTTGAAACTAATGTTCCATTTGGGGACAATAAGATCTATTTATTGTGATTAAAAACTGATAGTTTGAGGATTATATGTTAATTAAGACAGACTACTTTCAATTGAAGGGTTGCACTGGCGACATTTCCTCCTAAATTCAAACAAATAAATAAAGGAAGTTTTGAGTAAAACTTGTTTGATTAACTGTAGTTAAATTTCACCCATCACTGCCCAATATATAACAAAGAGTTCCCTGTGGAAACCTGATGCTAGAGTAATGATCTGTCAAACTTTCTCTTTGAAAATGACCGCCATGCTTTACTTCTCTGTTGATCAAAGGAACTAAACCCAGACTAATTCATTTGTTTTCTGTCTCTCTTGTTGAATTACCCTGTGCGGCTGTATTCAACAACATTTGCATACTGGCTATTAGCTTTGGAACAAACTGGGCTTCACACAAACAATTGCATACAGCTTAATTTCAGCAGCTAATTGAGAATCAAGTAAGCATCTCTAATCTGTTAAACAAAAAGAAATAGTATTTTCTCATCCAATTAATATTCTCAGTTTAGCTAATTAAAAATCCAAACGAGTATACACCAGTGAGTTCAGTGTGACGTAAGACTGACAGGAGTTTAGCACCTTCACAATCACATCACCCAGAGCCATGTAGAAAGTAACAATAAGGGCTGATGAGCTGTTCAGTGTGATTCTAATGTTTTTTTTTTGTTTTTTTTAAAGCTTAATCCATTTAAAGCGTGAGTTTAAAAGTAGGTTCCCGTCCTGCATTGGAAAGATCTCTCATAAAGATATTGCCAGAAGCCTTAATATCTGTGGGGATTTGTATAAAGGTCAATTTAAACCATTCAACTTCAGCGCCTCTGCAACTGTGTGCTTCTGACACCTACATGGAATAATTTTACCCATATTAGCTCGCCATTAAAGACACGTGGTGTTAGCTTAAGAGGCTTTTTTTTATCATGGATGCTGTGAGTCTTTGTGACTCTCAGCCTGATGGACACCACGTCTGCTGTGAATAAAAGCTAAGTGCCATTTTCTCAGCATTTAATGAAAATGGATCTGGGAAGCCATTTATGCCTTTTGTATCCAGGCTCTTTATTCATCTTCTGGCTTTTCACCGGTCAAAGTTGAACGCATTTAAAGCAATGATGTGTCAGTGAATCTCACAGGAATACATCTGTTTGATTTTCACATCATTGTGCACTGGCTGAAAGTTAGATCTATCCACAAAAAAAGAAAGAAATACCTACTAGCTTCAAGAGTCCCTTTCAAACTGATACGTCAGCCATCCCAACGGCTCGATAGTCATTGTTGCTGTTTTGTTGTGGTGCACTTTCAGGGACTCACACTGCACAGCAAGTTTATGTCGAACGCTCTCAGCATTTGACCTTGGACAAAATGTCTACCACCTCTATCAATCACCAACTCAACCAAGAACAAGACAAAATGATGCAGCTAACAACATTATCACAGCACTTGTTCACATCTCATTGATTTGAAAAAAGCCATCACTCACATGTCACATGGTTCAGTGCTCTTACAGAAGGGATGGGCCGCACAAAAGAGAGTGTAGTGGTCTCGGAACTGATTTCTTCTTACCCTTTAAAATTAAGGCCAAAACCCAATGTGCAAGGAAAATATTCAAAATAATTCACAAAATAGAGCAATTCAATAGAAAAGCAGTCCAAATGATGGCCTGAAAAGTTATCATTGTGTTGAATCAACAGCGCTCAGGCAAAGTCAACAACAACTAATCCTCTTCACAAAGGACAAAGAAATGATTGCAAGGTTGTTGAATTGGTTTGTAATATATTGTAAGGTGTTTCTGTTATTTTGTCCACTCCTTGTATTGAACCGTAACCGCAAAAACCTCATTCTCATTATTATTTGTATGTTAATGGAGGTGAGATTTGCAGGCCGTATCATCTCCTCATCACCTTGTCCATTGTTCAGATCAAACATATGACTTTAAGATAATCAAAGCACACCATGAATGTTTGTATTTCCCTTTTTATAAAGTTAGAGGCCAGAGAGAGATTTTCAAAAAAGAGAGGTCAAAGTCAGCAGAGAGATCCTGGCTTTAATTCTTAATGTCGACCAAACTCCAGAAACACTGCATCCTACACTTCAATAAGGCAAGTTGATGCCGGCAAGATGTGTGAGCAGTTTCCAGTCTGGCCATAGGGGGGAAAGTGTGCCACATCCCCGAAAGAAACTCTGTGCCTTCGTATTTAGAAGACTGATGCTCCAATTGGCCTGTCAAAAAAAAGGAAAATGCTTTTAATGGTTTGATTA
Organism: Pholis gunnellus; assembly: GCF_910591455.1. NCBI lineage: Eukaryota > Metazoa > Chordata > Actinopteri > Perciformes > Pholidae > Pholis > Pholis gunnellus. Next base: position 12,226,943 of record NC_136542.1, on the reverse strand, counting down.
ATTATTGATCACAGCAGCACCCCGCCCTCCCATGCGCCATCTCTGACATAAAGACCACAGAACGCTCCGTTTTTTTCAGGGGACCGGGGCACACGCCTGCTCCCCTGCGGGTTACTGATGTCACACTATTCATCATCGCCTATTGAGAGGAGACGAGGGAATGGATTCGCCTACGAGGATCCCAAGAGGTGGCTGCCTGGACGGCCTTCCCGCCCTCTCGTCCTCTCGTGTGTCCCAGGGGAGGTTTCAATTAAACAGCCTGAATGTTTGGGACATTTTAATCCTCCTTCCACCTCGTTTAGCTCCGCATCCACACCGCTAGAGCCCAGACAGTGGAAGAGTGCATCCGTTGATAAAACCATCTCTGTGTTCGTCTTCTGTGTGGAGATTAGAGGTGCAGTGTGGATGGGATTAGGCTTCTTGTGTGCATTTAGAGGCCGTATAGAGGGAACCGCTTTCCTAGATTCAGTTTTGATATTGTCTGTTTTCTTAGGATGGTGAGCAAAGCTCAACCTCGTGTTTAACCTGCAAAAAGGCGAGGCCCTTTCCGTCATATTTTCGTATTTTCTTTCAACCCTTGTCGTAAATATTATTTTGTGGTATTTCTGCTTTATTTGATCGTGAGAGAGACAGACGGGATAGGCAGGAGAGAGAGAGCGAGAGAGGGAATGACCCTGGGCCGGTTACAGATGACTCAGCCTCTACCCACTGAGGTACCAGGCTGTCTCCAGAACCCTCCTCTTGACTTACAATAAAACTGCAACACCATCCCCAAAACATTTCAAAAGTAGTACTGTCGTGTCAAAGTGAGCTTGTTTTAATCGTGTCCCCAAATTAAACATTTACTATTGAAATGGAACTTCTAATGTGCACCTCCACTGTACACATTAAGAAAACCCCGATACCGAGACAGACTCTGCATATGGCAAAAGGGACATTTTATATTCTCCATGAAGCAAGTAAAAGTCGTCTTCTTGAAGAAGTGACGCACTACTACTACTTACTGCGGACAATAATGTAAATGAAATGCAAATAAAAGAACCGTCTTTGCTCTCCCAAAAAAGGTCAACCTACCTTCAGCGAAATGAAAAATTCTGATATCCCAACCTAATTTTTCTACAGTAAGAGCTAGCAGAGTAAACCGTTAAAGCTTGTTTCAAACTATGGAACATTACAAGTTCACCCACTGAAATTGGTTGTGAATGTCAAAATGACTGCATACAGTTATCAACAGACTACTTTGTCTTCCAGCTGTTCTTCAGTATGGGCAGTCAGGGAGCTACTTAGTTTAACTTCTCGTTACAAGGAATTCATATGGTAAACATTATTTGACATTTAACATCATTTCTCCTCTTGACTGCAGTAGAAAAAGTGCTGTACGTGCTTCTTCGGTTCGTGATTTCAGAGAGTTTTAGGGTTAATAACAGGATGTCTACTGTCAGCCGGTCCCAGACCTCTTCTCAGGCTCATTAGATATTCATGTTAAGATTGACATGTCTGTAAGACAGAGAAAATTGATGTGATGACCTTTAGCAGTCAAATTGAATAGGTATTCCATAATGCTCCTTTTAAGACGTATACTAAGCTCGGCTTAAGACTTGAGTCCTACATTATTGACTTGGTGGTTTTACCGTGCGTGTGCTTTGCTCTACATATCTAGACACAGGCCATCTTTGGCTGACTATTGTCTGAGAAGCAGCATGTTAATATTCAATTGATTAATGCTTAATTAGCATATTGATTTCGGTGATCTAGAATGTAAATGTTTCATGCGCTCTGAAGTCAAACAGAGGAGCTGGCATGTCTGTGCAGGTCATGTGTTAAATGGACATCGTTAGTGTTCTACTTTCAGCTCCTCACTCGGCTGCCAGCCGAAGCGAAGGAGAGATTGGAGCCGAAGAACATTCACCCGAGCACTCGTCTCTGTGATCATTTAGTTCCTCAACTATCACCACAGTTCTGTTTTTGTGATGCCCATTAAAAACGACTTGTATTCTGTCACCGTGCGTTTTTAGAAAGCTTGAACCGTTTTTTGACAGAAGTGTTTGCTTGTTCTGTTCCCAGTCCAGTCAGAGAGACGCATGCATTTCCTCTGAGCGTTTTAGTAGGCACCTCTGCGTAAATCAATACTTAATGTATCTGTTCTATTCATTTGCAGTTTTCCAATTCACAGTCTCACGCACACTTCATTAACGAGACCCACCTGGCTTAGCAAACAACTGCAATAAATGTGAGTGAATTGTTAATACCCTTTTGAGTCAAAGGGAACATAAATATACACCCAAACATGTGGATCGTTCAGTATTTCACAGTTTCAGTTTTGTAATTTTAAACTGTTGGTTTCGCTCTCCCTCTAAATACAAGTATACGTACAGTATTGTCTATCTGTCTGTGTGTCGCTCAGAGAACCGTCTAAAGACAATCAACGTGTCTTTATTAAAGGATGAGGATGCCCGGGAGACGGGGAGATTCATCACTCATCAGACACTCTTAGTGAAATTTAGGAGCTTAATTTTTCTCGTTCCAGGCGGTTGATACAGCCAGTGATTCAACGTTGTTATACCAGAGACTGATGTCGCCTCTATAACTGATGTGCAGACGGGCGGCAATTCCTCAAGGAGAGGGATGGTCTCTGCTGCTGGAGTTAATGATGTCATACCCTGGGTGCTGTTGTGAAAGTAAAACTGCTTCAGATGGTTTAGAGCAGAGTTAGAGATGAAACAATTAGTCAATTAATTGATTAACGGAAAACTCTTAACAATTATGATAATCGATAAATGGCAAAAGTGCAACATTTTCTTCTTCAGCGCCTCAAATGTGGGAATTTGCTGATTTTATCTGTCGTGTATTCTTGTAAAGTGAATGTCTAGAGTTTGGACAAAATTTGCAATTTAAAGACATGGCCTTGGGTTTTCAATGGCATCTGTGATTTCATTTTTTTCTGGTCATTTTTCACTAGTTTCTTTTTCTATTCTGTGTTTTTGTGGGCTGAATGATAATGAGTCCAAACATTTGGACACACACTCAGTTGCCAGTTTACTGGGCACACTTAGCTAAAACTAATGCAGTTTAATATGACAGTACTGCAACAAATCCTACCTTCATTAAGGTTTCTGTTGTTGGAAGCTGTAAATTGTATTGTTATACTGACAGTTGCGCTTATTATTTCGTCTACCCCATATATATCAAAGATGGTATAAGCTAAATAACTCCTCTCTGTATAATGTATGCAGTTCAACAACACTACAAACTACATCCTCCCAAAGGATCAGTCAAATGAACACCTCTCTGAAACAGTTTGAACTAAAGCTGAACAGTATTCCTGCTCATGAAGGATTTAATGCAGGGCTGTTGCAGCAGACTGCATTCGTTTCCAACTACAGTATGTGTACCTAATAATGAATTGACATCTAACTGTATGTGCAGATTAATGGCTGATGCCGATTATAAATTGCACCCCGAAACAAATCAAGGAAAATATTTTTAGTGAAATGCATTTCCCAAAGCTGTTATGTGGAGGTGGTCCACCATAAATGTGTGCCTTTGTGTTGAAAAGCAGAGCTGTATGATGCCACATAGTCTCATTTTACTCTCGCTGGACAATCACCTGATTGGACAATGTGACTGCAGTCTCCAGCTGAAAGGAAGACTTGCTGTACAAATCCGTTTTGACATTGCCCAGGGCTTAAGATATAAATGTGGTTGATCTTCATATTGCTGTTCTACTTGTACCTGGATCTCCATTTTAATAGGCTAATTACTGCAGTCAGCTTGGCGTTCTGTGTGTGCCTTGGTCAGAGGCTCGGGTCTGAATGGGCTGCAGCCTCTGCCAGTAGACTGGAGACAGCTGGCTGTGTAGTGTGCTTTCCAGAGATGTCAGAACAATCCTCCCCTAATCCTTGATCCCCTGCTGGGAGCCTGTTGTTGGAGAGGCATCACACAGAACATATGACACTGTTGATAAGAGGGACTCCATGCGATTTAGTCAAATTAAAAAAGGATCACTTTGGGTTATTAGCTAACTGTTTGTCACGACACTATCGCTCTCAATGCAATATGTATTCAAAGATGGTTTGGTGATGCTGATAGTGTCTGGCTGTCACTGGGGGTTTCTCATGAAGCAAATGCAGCATTTCACCAAGTGGAGAGGTGCACGGATTTAATAATTTAGACTCCTAGTCCGGATGAAGTGTGTGTCATTCAGAGGTGTAAATGGAGTCAGATCTCAGGGGGATTGATGGTGGATATCTGCTGGTGGACCAAAAGAAAGAAAAGGCTTTCCACATGATTTACCATAAAGCGTATAGCGAGAAATCCTCTGCTTCCATTCATTTGTTTCATATGATAGCATTGCGTGGTAGTCGAGCGAATGTCTGTGCCCTATAAATTAGATAATCATGTCTGGTATCTGAAAGAAATTGCTCATTTGTGACCTTTTTGTTTTGCGTTCATTTCAATTTGTTAGGTTATATTAGCAGTGGGATCAGATAAGCTGTACAGTGAAAACAGTCTGGGAGCACTGTGCTAATTGCTCTGCGGTTAGATAAGCATCTTGGAAAAGATCCAGATGTGAATTATGAGCACAGTCAGATTTAACTACCTAAACACCGACGCGACTTTGAACACACGGAGGTCGGACCTGGGAAATTACTGTTTTATATTTTGGCTAAACCGACCACTGCCTACTGCATACAGAACCACCCACGCACACACAGGCCTACACATACACCAAGTGGGTGGTAGAATATGACTTTCACCTGGCGAGCAGCGGCATCAATCTCTCTGGAAAAAGAAAAATGAGACCCATCAAGATAAGAGCGATGAGTTTAATTCACTGGTGGGCTTGTGGAAAAGGATATAACATGTTTGATATTCACAAATAGTAAGGAAAAAAAAGGGTATAAGCCTTTTATTCTGAGTTGCCGAGGGGGATAGAGGAAGCAGCTCAGTCTATAACTCATACACTACACGATACAAGAAGCCCTCTGTACCTCTTGTTTAACAACGAGGTGTTCAAAAAAAAAAAGAACATAAATGCCAGGTGTAGGAATTATATCAGAGAAAACCCTATGCGTTAACTTAACCTCTGAAGGAGTTTGAATTAAAATGTATATGATATATAATATGTAATACATTATTCTTTGATATATCCCTGGTGTTTAAGAAAAGGCGCTGTCAAAACAGCATAGACGGTGTGTATCATAGACCTGCACAGAGAGATCCGTAGATATCGGGAGAATAAAAGTGGCTTGTGTGTTCAGAGGGGGGCTCAGCAGAGTCTGATTGATTTGGCTGTAACGGTGACAACAGGCCTCCCCTGTGTTTCACTCCGCATAATTCTTTGATTAATGCCGTGCATCCCAAAATCGCTCCACTGCAACATAAAATCAAATTAAATCACCTGGATACAATCTGTAATTGATTGGAAATGTCAAAGACGACGGCCAATGCCATTAATAACTTGTAGGATTTTTCAAAAATGTGGATTAAGTGATTTCTTTTTATATAGTGTTTATTTGGCCCATAATACATTTCATCATGCTCCTTGGTGATATCCCGATGTCACATGTGACGCATCAGTGGTGCCTATCATCTTTCTTCTTTGAGTCCCTATTTCACACTGACAGATAGATGTGTCCACGCTCCCTACAGGCCAAATTCCCAAGTATGTTTCATTGTAGTTGGTTGTTGTTGTACCAAATCAGAAGCCACAGATCACTAAAGCATTAAATGAAGGCACTGTATCCCTCTATCCACTTCACAGTGTATGACTTTGTTTCAAATCAATACTGTAAATTATTGAAGGCACGGGATGGGGATATGCCAAATGATATTCATTGAAGGGAATCCTGTTCCCCTGGGCTGTCAATAAAGCAGCGCATGTTCTTTCACTCTGCCTCTTGGCAAGCCTTTTGTGGATCGGAAATTCCTACTTTGTCAGATTGTATTTTTCATGAATAACAATTACAGACTTTCATAATTCCTTTCATGCAAGAGTGTACTCCCTCAGTGATTGATATTTTTAAATCTGCCTACCTATCCCTGTGATAAGCTGACAACGCACAGTAACACATAATACATCAGGAGCCTCAAGGTGTGTCTGTTTGTCCTCTTAGGTTCGTTCAGGTAGTTTTTTTTTAATAATTCTGCTCCGGAGACAGCTGTGGCGGGGAGGCATTATGTTTTTCAGGAAATGTACATCTGGAGCGATATCTCGGGAATGCCACTTGAACTTGAGACAGACCGGATTTATGATGATGGTCAAAGGTCAAGGTAAACGTGACCTCACCAAATCCCTTTTTGGTCGTAACTCAAGAATACTTATGCTAATTATGACAATGTTTTGACTCCACACCCTGTCAGAAATAAGAATTTTTTTGTTTCGTTTTTGTTTTTTCAAGTGATCTGACTGACCAACATTAGCATTGGATAACTCTCCACTCTCACTTGATGTGGCCTTATCTTTTTTTTTGGATATAAATATCCGAACACTTTGTGAAAAAAAATGTCAAATTCACGAGCAGTTTCTTATTTTATCTTGCCCATAGGCTGTGGAGTTAACTGCAACACCGAGGTCGACAGAAACCCTCTTTTTTCTGGCATCACAAAGATTTCTGTTAGGATAGCTTTCTCCACAAAACCTTAAAAGATGTATGAACATGTTGAATCAATAGCATCTGTAAAGTCAGAGGCAGCGAGAATCACCTTCCACTGAGCAGGTTTAGGTTTGATGAATATCCCTCAAGCTCTGCTGACCCGCCATTTTTAAGAAACTATGCAAGGTAAACAAGTGCAATATATTGTGGGCTGTAAAGGTCCAACAGTTCTTTCCCTGATGTCTGACAGCCATTATTATTCTAGCTGTCAGTATTACACACATAAGTGAGCAGATGATGAGAAGGGGTGTCCTGATAGAGCCATCAATATACACATCCTTGGCCCCATTCAGTCCGTCACACCTTGTTCCACCGCGTGTGTTCTGTGTGCAGGGAGGTTTATGAATAAACTGACAGAGTGTGAGATCTTTGACCGTTGTCTGCTAGAAATGGGGGACAATGCGTCTGTGCCTCCCTGTACCCCGATGCAGCATCTTTTATCTGTATCACTACTGCAGCCTTCAAGAGCTACTTGCCACAAATACCATTCAGTGTCATGGTTCAGCTGTCCAAAATCTGTGGGTTTACAGTTGAATGAAATAAGTAATAAAATGGTGCAAGCAGAGGATTTTTAGTAGGGGAATGTCTTTATGCACCAATGCATTGAGGATACTGATATGTGGTCTGATGGCAAGTGAAAAAACAAGCTATCGTCTCTCTTTCTTCATTTTCTTTTCTAAAATCCCCATTCTCCTTGTAGCTGGAATGCCTCGTGTAATCATCATCCCATGCTGGGAGCCATCGAGAGGCGCTTCGCCATACACGTTATTTACTCTCAAGCATGTTTCTTCACACTTGGGCCTCTGTCTTGCTCCCTTTATTTGCCCTTTGTCCCCTTAGATGTGCAGGAGAAGATAATTTCTTGGTTTTTCCTCTCCGCCCATCTCGTGTAAATCCTGGCTGACAGTTTGATGGTCCTAAGACATGTGGGTATAGAGTCTATAGAGCGAGGCCTGATATCTACCCGACAGATGTGCAATGGAGAGGGGATTGAAAATAATGGGAGATATGTGTAAAACATGTGAGGTGTGTCACCCTCTGCTGCAAGCCTGTAACCAAGTTCAATCCAGGACACATCAAAGACAGGAGGCGGGAAATCATCAAGACCAATATCCTCAATGTAGAGGTCTCCTTCAAAGTGGAACGCATTCAGCACCAACCTAGTTTGTGAAGAGAGAAATGTCACTCTTATGAAAGGAATAGTTTGACATTTGGGTAATATGGTTATGTTGTTTCTTGCTGAGAGTAAGATGAAAGTGTTGATACCACTCTCTTGTTGAAGTCATTTATCCAGGAAAAACGTTATGTTAATATTTGCTGGTTCCAGCTTCTCAAATGTGAGACTTTTCTGTTCTTGGACTGTAGGTCAGACACAACCTGCAATTTAAAGGCAGCTGTGAAGTGCATTTTTACTATTGTCTGGCATTGTAGTGACATAACAATCAATTGATTTATCAAAGAATAATTGACCGATTTAATGGATGAGTAAAATACTCATAATTGTAGTCATAGACTATATGGTAAATCTGCAGCTGGAGCCAGCAGCAGGTTAGCTTTATCTAGCATAAAGACTAGAGGCAGGGGGAACACCTCGCCTGGCCCTGTCCAATGGCAGAGGCAAAGAAATAGTCCAGCAAGTTTAACAAATTCAATATGAAGTATTAATTAGATGGCTTTAGAAGCACTGGTACAGATTTAGTTACCTTTGAACAGAGCCAGGCTTGCTGTTCTTAAATCCTATGCTAAACTTGGATAGCATACGCTGCTGGCGGTAGCTTCAGATTCTCCGTGAAAACATCAGAGTGGTATCAAGTTTGTCATCTAACTCTCGGCAAGAAACCAAATAAGCGTATTTCCCCAAATTTCAATTTCTTTGAAGTATTACAATGTTACCAATGAGGACATTTGAAGAAAGACAGAAATCTGGACTCGCCTAATTCTATCAAATGCAGCCACAGAAAGCTATTAATGAATAACTTTAACTTAGAAATTCAAATGTGATTTTACTGCACAGCAATATCCGGGTTTTAAGAGGGATTTGCATAGTTTAAGATTCTCACTCGGCAGCTGACTTCGGCCTAACACATGCTGAGTGACAGCTTTGGCCCAACACATGCATCTCATCTCAGTTATGCTGCATGTGCACATCCCCGCAACAGAAGGAGTGCATCATGGAGATGACTGTGGTTTGATGATGCCAGTCAAACATTTGGACTTCACACTCTGGATCCAGTATCCTGTCTTGTTATCCATACGCGCGTGTGGCCATGTGGTAGCTTTTATATGCGGTCATTGCAACTTTAATAAGTAATGAAACCATTATGCTGTGCAGTGTTTGTTTCTTACTTTGAGGGAATTGATCTTCAGCAAATCTGTAACAAATTTAAGATCACGTCCTCTCCAACGAGCACAACTGGAGGCCCGTATTAGTTCCATAAAGAATTCCTCTGGCAGTTTATTAGCTTTTTTAAATGGCTTCATTTCTTTGATCCTTTTTGGGAGAAAGTACAGTAAGCTTTATTTTAGAGGAAAACTATCATTACTACTTTCCCCACAGCTATAGTTTATAAGCCTCCTCGCTTGTTTAGCAGCAGATACTTACTTGTGCTTTCTCTTTTCCTTTTTGCATCTCTGGAGATCATTTCAAGGCAAGTCAACTGTGTTGTTGTGTTCATATTTGTGTTCATATTTGTGTTCCTTACTTTGGGATTCTGAAATGACATTAATGTGGCATTTCTGTAGATTAAGATCCAGTGAGAGATCCAGGATTGCTCCATCAGATCTGCAATCGTGCTCAATTAAATCCCTGTACGTGAAGAAGCAGTCGATGTGCAGTTGTGTCAGAAACAACATGCAACTTAGCTTTAAGTGTGCAGGCCTGTTCTGTGTGCCTCTAATATTCTGTCTAAAACTAGAATGAGCTGCATATGGCAGTCTTTCTGTTTTAAATGTCTGTTGAACTGAGGTGTTTCACACATCATAAAACTCATTGCTAGATAAAAGAATATGGTGATTACAATGATCCCTCATTAGCTTCATTATTCAGTCTTCTTGAAGGAACTTTATTGTGAAAAAGGAAGGAAAGGTCTTATCGCAGACAAATAAACGCACGCACACCAGCTGAAAACACTTAAGATAATTTACTATAATGAATTAAAAGTTGCAGGGCTTATTTGGCTGGGAAATAAAGCGGGACTCCAGGGCATTGAGTTTCATATCTTCACATATTGCGTATATGGATGTTTAATTGTTTGAGTGAATAAGTATGGCATTTAAAGATTAGCATCAACAGTTGGCTCACATCCAAACATGTAGCAATGTGACTCCGCTGTTGCGTTCTTTGGACAGGACGCGTTTAGCCCCAGCTCAGACCCCCTGCTGACTTCACACAGTAAAGTCATAAGATTCAATTTGGTTTTGTAAATGATGCACTGGTACCGTGGCTCCCATTCAAGGCAGCCGGGTTTTTAATTACCGTTAATTATAATTTGCATAAAGCTTTTTAGCAAACGGCTCCTGAAGCGCCTGTAATAATTATACATGTAAATGAGTGGTTATCTGATAAAGGCTTGCGAGTGTGTGCATGCTCAAAAAAGGGTCTGCTTTTAACAGGCCATCTGAGTAAAAGTCAAGTGAAGATGTGGTTCTCTTGGTTCCGTATTGTGTCACAGCAATAAAGGAGTGTTTGTTTGCTCAGATGATGTTTGCAGAGAGTGGAGAAGGGCTTGTGTTAGTCACACGTCATGAAACCCAAATGACAGTGCAACGAAAAGTGGTGGAAGGCAAAGTTTTATAGCAGTAATCGTGACTGTGGAGCATATTTAGTTGGATTTTAATTATTTAGGTTCGTTATTTTTATTTTATTTTCATGTTAATTCTCCTTTTGTGACAGTACAACTGTGACTAATCCGTTGTAAATATTGTTTTAGTATGAATCTGTTGGAGAAGATAGGGAGGACTCTATCTCAGACCTCATCATTCTTCACTTACCATTCAAATCCTTCATCACAGAGCTCCTCAATCACATCTAAACTTCTTGAGATCAACCAAGCCGAAATTGTGTCTAGACTCTCCCCTCATCTCTTTGTCACCTCGTCCTGCTGCAAATGGCTCCATCAGGCTTCATATTGTAAATCGGAAGCAAACGAGATACCTCCATCACTAGCCAATCAGCACGGCTAATAGGAGATAGCCTTCACTCATGTTTTCATGGGCCATGTGTTTATGCCAAACGCTGTAGTTAAAAGGTGACACTAAATAAATTGGACTCACTGAGATAACCACGGCTGAAAACTGAAATCACATTTGATGGCACTCATTAGCTTGGCTGGGTGGCCAAATACATCATGCTGTCACAATTCTGGCCCACGGAACCTATTAAATGCCATTAGTGAGGAGCATTTAAAGGCAGCAAATTACCCATGTGCTACACGGGTCTCTGCATTAGTGTTTTCAACATGTTTGCTTTGACATGGATTGTGAAATATAAGCACTGTATGTCTTTAGCTTTTGGCACACAGACACTTAAATTAAGACGATGCAGGGTGTGTATCCTAAAAATGCATTCTAATATTCCAAATCAAACGTACGCTTCCACTCAGAGAGTATACTTAAAATCACAAGGAACACCTGCTGCCATTAAGTGTTTTGTTATTTTGAAAAGGAGCGCATTCCTGCCCTACTTTAAATACAGGGCTACCAGGTTACCCTTCGGTGCATGCAAATGAAGTGACATTTAAAATTCGTCTCAATTTCTGAATCTTAACGTCAAAGTGTGACATTCATAACAACCTCATAGTCATTCCCTTATCACTAACCAATAGGTATGGCTTGAACCTCTCTGACAAGGCTGATAAACAACACAGCTCTGACAGAGAGGAACCTCTGTGGAGCTGATGTCGCCCTGTGACCCTCTTTGGCCCCTTGTCCCATGTCACTGTTTGTGATGCCACGGTGACAGCCACCGTCGGGGGAGGAGCCTGCGACCTTTGTTTAACTAATGGATCCTTCATCGTCCCCGCTGCCACTAGCACGAGCCCTGTGTTTATTGCTCTTTATTTTAAATTAAATCCACAGCAGTGCCCATCCATCACGGTCGCCCATGACCTTTACTGGAGGTGATGACTTGGCCCTGGAGATGGCAGTGTGCAGGCTTTAAGTGGCCCACCACATCAGAAGAGACAGTTTCTTTGAACTCTGTTCGCTGCCTCAGATATCTGAAATGTAAAATGTTTACTTACCTTTGCAGAAAGTAAAAAAATTGTGGCAAGTTGATAATCAAATGAAGTGTTCTTGTTTAAATCGTTAATATACAGTACGTCATCTGCATATTTGAGTATCATAAAACCCACAGTGTAGTTTCAGACGTTCTCTGTTCCCAGCTCAAATAAGAGCTGCCTGTCTTTTTTTAGCCCTGTTGCATCATAATTTGCTGGCTGGCTTATTGTCCCGGTTCTGAAATATATAAAAAAGAAATCTGTTGTAAAGTTACCGTCCACATCCACAAGCAAGAACATTAGGAAAGATATGACTTTAGGGCGCATTGCTATGAATGCTGCTGGAGAGGTTTTGTCTTTGCACACACGTAGAAAGCCCACCTTGTGGATGCACCCTTAGGAGCCACAGCAAGGATGCCCTTTTACAATGAGCATGTCGTCCTCAACTGTATGTTTCTGACCTCGAGTGATGTCCTAAATAGTTCAGAATGCTGATCACTGCTGTACTTTGGTTTCCCTGCTGAATAAGAGAGAGCCCTAGTACTCCATGGAGATTAATTTTCCTCATTCCCCCGACTGCTGTGATAACAAGACAACATCAGCTATGAGGGGAGAGTTCCCCAGTGGTTAATCGGATCTGCCCTCAGGGCTTTCTCAAGAAAATAAAGAGGCTAGAAGACAGAGCTTCCTTACCCCTCTGCTGTACTTCCATTCATTTTCTACAATCCGTCAGCAGCTTTTAATAGCTTGTCATGTTGTGTTTGTGGTGATCTAAAGATCAACTCGGGGAACTTGGTTTCCTTGGATCAAACGAAACACGGAAGAATATCTGACAGAGTGATGTAATTGGCTGCAATTGTGAGCGGTGCGTTTTATTTCAAACCTAACATCTAATGGGCTTTGCGAGATGTTTTTGACTTTGCTTTTCATCTCGTTAAATGTGAGAACTTTTTTGATTTCGTGGATAAGTATCTATTTCCCGTTTTGCAAATTGTTAAAATTGCAATCTTTAAACTTTTTTTTCGGAGGGGATTTTTATTTTTTAGCCTTCACACATGCTCGTTGTGAAAGCTCAGCGTTCCACGAAACGGAGTGCTTTCATGGTGATTTTTTATAAAATGGAACTCAAAGGAAAAATTATATTCTGCGTTTAGAGTGGTTTAATGTCAGTTTGGAGGTTGCAATTATACCTGTGTGGTGCAGAGATTTCATCCATAAAGCCCACTTTGCTGTGCTTTTGGGGGCAGTGAGAAGTCATTATCTCTGCAAATGGAGATGTGTACAATGGAAAGCAAGATAATAATTGACAGAAAGCTGTGCATTTATCCCAGTCATCCGCTTGGATGTGGAGAATCTGTGTTTTTAATAAAAATCCCCTCAGGCTCTACTGAACGCTGCTGCTGTTCTAGCTGCTCAGTGCTTTGAAAAAGCATTGTAACATGAATGGAAACTGTCTCCTTTGCCTTCTTATGAATTAGCAGCATGCAGATGAAAAGAAGTTCTCTTTACTGCAGGAAGAAAATATTGTAATAATGTCATCCGACACGTGGAACAGTGGCTCGCTGATCGTATATAGTTATGGGTGTTGTTCATTGTTGCATGACTTCTGAAGAAAGGACCTGCTGGGCTTTCTTCAAAGTCTGGAAGCCTCTGTCAGTCACATTTTATAGAGCCTGCAGAACAACGAGCAAACCAATCAATAGCCCATCATCTGCACCATCAGGAGCTGAGGTTAGCACACCCTCTTTCTAAACCCAGTCCAGGCTGACTGACTTTAAACCACTGGATAATATAAAGTCCTCAGAAACCTTTACATCCACCGTTATGAATCAGGGGAAATAATGCCACAAAGAATGCCATTATGATGGCAGCTCTCTCTCTCTCTCTGTGCTGGAAGAGCAATGAGCAGTCTGCTGTTTCTGTCTCTCACTCACGTCCTCCTGCAGCAACGGCTCCCTGGGATGCTCGTGCAAAATGTTTTTTAACCGTGCTTTTGGCATTAGACATGCAATACATTGAGAAGCTGGGGGATTTTGCGATATCGGTGACCCACAGTTCAACAACAATACAGGGCAGCCTAGATAGTGACACCTTCAACATAACGTAGTCCGCCGCCACGAATCACAACCTGTGACCAGTCAAAAAATGTGAACATTATAAGCTTTACAAAAAGAAGAGTTATTGCAGTGCTGTTGCTTTCGATTACATGAAGTTGCTCAAGTGCAACTTAATAACTGTAATTGTAAGTGGTGTTTCAGTTCATTGCAGAAGTAATGTGCAATAATATACAGTGGTGTGTACTGCATAAAGCCCATTGAGTGCCGTTTCTTGTTTTTGTCTCATTTCATATGTGGCTCTGAGTTTTTCATGTCATCTTCAGTTGCCGTTCCAAATAGCCCTGCTAAAGGCTAAATATTCAATGAATATTTTTCATTACCTCAGTTGGCTTTTTACTACTAATTTGCTATTCATTTTAAGAGCATGTAGCAAATTGCTTATGTTTACAAGCCCATAGGTCAGTGGCTCCAAGGTCAGCTTTATTGTTGAAAATGGAAACGGGTGAATATGTGAAACAGAGGAAAAAGCTTCTCTAGTGCATATGTCCTTTTATGAGCTCAAGCAATCTCAGAGGTAATGAGGATGAATACAAGGCTTTATTCATCATTTAAAATGGACAGGTGAGTGCATATATTTTGTCTTAATACTGGCAAGATGTTTAATCATGCTGGGTGATATATTGTTGTTTTTAGAAATGTGTAGTCTTTTAGTCAAAATCAAGTTTTATTGAATTTAAAGAATATTTGATGTCCAAATACAAATAGGAATCCTCTTTAAATAAATTGACCTGAAAAGTTCAATATATATAAATAAATATGATTCTCCAAGTGTCTGCTGTCATTGTTGATGCATTGGTAAAGAGACATCAGAGCAGGTCTGATAAGCCAGACACAGAGATCCCCAAAGCCTAGAGATAGGGCTGTCACCCTCTCTTTTGGCGTAATCTCTCCCACCGTGGAGCCAGCATGTCCGTGCGGATGAGTTGGAGCGATAGCTGTCTGCTCTTATCTGACAGGATTTGGTCCGCTGGGAGACATTTGGCTGCACTGGGAAATGGAGGCAGCACAGTAGAGCTGGCCATAACTCTCTGTATGGTATGTTCTGGTGACCCCGTGGCTCAGTCAGCACAGTACAATCACAGGAACACACACACACACATACACACACACACACACAGGCAGATGTACTACCCACAAACATACACAATAACAAAGATAGTCCTACTAGGCCGTAAAGCCAGGTGGCCATGTATGTTCTTTGTCCTCTGAGCTGTATCTCTCTCCTCTATCAGCACTTTTTGCTGTCTTACCATAATGGACTTGCCTGGGATTTAAACGTCAGGTCAACACCCTGTTCCCAAAACTCGTCAGGATACAGGATATTGAAACCGATAAATGAAAAAGAGCTGAGGGATAGAGCGATGTCTAGGCTGTAGATTGTCTTAAAAAAAAAGAGGCCCAGGCATACAAAGACAATATTCCAGTAGGACACGTGATATATTGTCCTTTGGCTGATTGGGATGCTTACTGCAGCTTTAAGGTACAGAGTCACTGATCTTATCTGGTACATTGCTTCTATTGTATTATCTTCTTGTCAGGATCAGTGGTACTGCAAAATAGTGTAACATAAGTAATGTTTGACTTACAGTTTCATCAAAGAAAAATGTTCATCGTTGTTTGTGTTAGAGGAAAAATGTTTTGCCAGCAAAGGATCCTTTAGTTTCTATCAGTCAGATGTTCAAATATCCTTTTGTTCTTGGTTAAAGTATTACGATTTTTTTAAATAAGAGACTGCATGAGATGCCCAAATGTAATATTTGTGAAAATAAACATTACATCAGACTTTCTCTTTATGATGAATGGCCATGAGAAACACCAGACAACAATAACGAGTATACTGTAGGCAGATTGCTATTTAATGAATTTTTATGAACTTGACTTTTAATTCTCTACTTCTCTGGCTTAACTACCTCCTACCTTGCACCAGGAACAAAAGTCATTTATTACATGAAACACTTTCATTGGTCGGAGCTAATGAAACCAAAAAGGTCAAATGGGAAATGCAGCACCGTGTAGCATACCTTCTTCGGCAAACGCAGTCTTACAACATTATGAGTTGGACGAATCAACCTCGCAATAACACCTTAATGAGGCCCCCCTATGATAGGCAATATATAATTTTATTTTTCTAAGAGTAAGATATCCAATGGTGCTGATGGAGCTGTTGTTTACATGATGCCATCCATGCAGGCAAACCCGTCTTATTGTTCTTGGCCCATGTACGTTCCTAAGAATGTGCTTGTAACCCATGCCCCGCAGCTTAATGATCCTCCTGACAAAGGACTCTGCGTTGGGCTGGTAGGGGGACGAGGGTGCTGAATAATTTGTACATTGAGCACGTCTTCAGGAGAAACCGGAGAAGTGCTCACACACATCTGATGTGGCACAGAGCCAGAACCTTAACCTTAAGCAGCCGGAGGAGAGAGCTATTGAAGAGTGCAAAAAAGAGAGAAAGAGGCTAAAGGGTCTAAGTGTTTTCCCCCTGGATCACCCATTCCAGTTTTAATGAGTGGATTCTCTGTGTATCCCTCTCTTGTTACCCTGCATGACCTGTTGCTGTTGTTTTACCGTGAAGGGGACAGATACTTGCATGCAGTTCTCCATATTGTGCCCCAATTCCCTACTTAATCTGAGGTCAGATATGTCTCCTGTACAAACAAATAATTTAGAGCCTACCTTTAGTTTAACCTTCAACAGAAATATATCTTTGAGCATCGTATTGTGATATGTCCTCTCTCTCTTCTCCCTCTCCGTGCAGCCAACTGAGCCTGTGGAGTAAGAAGTTAATAAAGTGTTTATTCTCTGGATGCTCACTGAAATATCTCTCCCTGCGGAGTCCTTAAAGCCCGAATAAAATTCTGTTTGTACTTAGGTGTAGTATGACTACCAATAACCACAAGATTTACCCTGGTACCGTCACTGCAAATTGTCTAATTTTCCTTAGGAGGGTCGTATTACATTAACCTTTCATTTATCAACATGTTTGTGTTGGCTGATATCTGGGAAATGCTTTTATACTTTGTATAACAATGTGGGAGCACCACGGTACTGAGAAAATGTAAACGCGGAGCTACAGCACATGCTGTAATTCATTTTGAAAATACTGATAGACATGATTCTCAATCTGCAAAATGTAAAAACAAGCTCTTTTTAACTGTAAACCATCTTTACATCTTCTGACTCATTGGCTTCTTATGGGCAGGACAACTAGTTTCATCATTTAAAACGTGATCTGTGATTTAAACCACTCTGTTTTACTATATGGTGTACTATCTTAACTGTCTGACATTTCATTATAGAGCCTTAGTTTTGACAATTAAATTCATCCATGTGTCAATGTTTGCTTTCTGCTAACAAGGCGTTGAATTTACAGATGCAGAAACAGGCTGTTTTTAAAGCAACCAATATAAACTAACAGAATCATAAACTGTTTATTGCCAAGTACGTTACACATACAAGGAATTCGGCGAGGTGAATGGTGCATAACAACAAACGCATTGCAATAGTAATGGGAAAAGCACAGGTGTTACCAGTGACATTGACAATGTCTTTGTTACACTGACATGACTTATTGGAACAATGAGCCAGTATACACATTAAAAAGACCCTGAAACTACAGCAGTCAAATAGAATTCAGCCATCATGTCAAAATGTCCTCTGTGAAGAACGACTGCACTAACAGTGATGACAAAACAATTGTGATTTGTGTCAAAAATCGCAATTTGTTTTATTACGTGTTAAAGTTGTATAGGGAGTAGTTAAAGAGTGAACAAGATAGTGATTTAGGACGAAGCCTGTGTTTGACTGACATCCTCTTGACTTTCCTGTTAGCTTGGTAAAGCTCTGCGGAAGGACCGCTCATCATTTAGTACATGGAGTCCCAGCGTGTGCACTTCCTGTCTTCAACCTGAGCAAAACCATAACATTGTATATTAATGTTATCGCTATATAATTCCACTGAAAGTTGATACAATAACATCGATGCTATAATTGAAGATAATATTGAATTATCTCCCAATCTTCAAGGTCAAGTTATTGAAGTGGTTATTTTGGAGTCCCAGAGCACGTTGCAGCCTGAAAGCATGATTTAATCAACGCAATATTATATTAATATTTACAAACACTTATTATCGTGCGTTTTCTTCCTCATATCATACAAAGCATCATCTTTAGCACTGCTTGACAGTTGTAGACGGCTTGCTGCAGGTTCACAAGTCTGCACAAGGAACAGCCAGTCAGCTGTCTCCTACTTCTACACTAACACTAGTAGCAACCAGGCTGCTGGGAGAACATGCTGCCACCATAGCAGTGGCTGTAATAATTGGGCAGGGAGTTCTTCCTCCCAGTCTGGGGCATAAGGGTTGCTATTTATGCTAATAACCTGGGCAATTAGCCTGTGGAAACACAACTAAGAAGCCCTCATCTGCATGGGCTTCGCAGACCCCCCCCAGCAGTGGCCATGAAGCCACAAACACTCTTAAGAAGCCCAGTAGTTTAAGTGTCCTGTGTGTCTCTGAGATCTCCTCATGTGTTTCCTGAGATTTTGGGGTCATGACTGCACGACAACAGCAGCCACATATCTGACTGGCAACCAGACGGGACATCCACTGTTGGACAGCACTGATCCAGGCGGCTCCGTCTTTATTGGCTCTCCTCATGTCCTGGGGGTGTAATTAGCAGACGGGTCAGAAAAGGTCCAGCGATGCCTGTTGGCCCCAGTGAGTCACAAATGACCCATCATCTGCTGTGACAATAATGACATGTGCTGGTGGAGGGGTGATGACAGGCAGCCAGCAGTCTCCATCATCATCATCACCACCATCATCATCACCACCCCACACGAGAAGATTGCAGTAATACAGGGTCGTTGAACTTTCACAAACGGCGGCATTTATCTTCAGGGTCACTACTCATATCTACTGCTAAACATTTAATAACCGACAGGTTGTTCACTCTTTTTCATTTGATAGTGACATCTCAAAGTCTGCCGCTAAGCTCCGTCGTATTTTCAAACACTAATTGTTGCACGATGAGATGTTTCCATTGTGTAATGTGTTTGTGAATTCTGTGAGGTGTGATCAAACCCCAATGGGGATTGGAGGCTTGCGAAAGCGTGTGTGACCCCCGCCCCTAGCTGCTGCTTGCATAGAGCGTAATTGAAAAGTGTTTATGCGCGGTTGACATTTAGATATTTGAACAGGCTTTCCCATAATCCTAGAGGGGAAGTGCTGAAACTCCTTTATTGGCTTGTGACATTTATGCACAGTGTGCCATAGTAATAGGTGCTATATGGTTAAATGTTATGTGGCTATATTAATATGTGTGCTGTTAGTACTTTGCCGTTTGTAATAGTGGTGTGAAGGGCAGACACACTTTTCTCTGAATGATTTGCAGTGTCTGATCAATATGTTTGAAACTGGCTTAAAGTTTTGCAGTTGTGTAAAATATCTACAGTCTGGTGATACACTAAGGGTTTATGCATCATTTATAATTTAGTAGAGCGTTTAAAAAAATCTATTTCTGCAGTTTTTACTCCATGGCTATCAGATTTCCAAAACATTTCTTAGTTTTCAGAGGTGAGAGGAGCACACAGACGGATCATGAGTACACGGGTCAGAGAGAGGGCACACTGTGTGCAGCCACTGAGCTCTTCTTTTGATGCAGGTCGCTTCTTATGCTGCTCAAATGAACTTCTGCTCCCTATTCCACCACAAACTGCACAATGAGCTGTACTGAGACTGATATTGGTATTAACTATTCAATAGTTGTTTTTCATTAACTCCCTAGAAAACATTTTTGGACTGTTAGATTAATCCCCTAAGTGAGACAGTAATACACATCTGCCATTCTGGTTTTATTTTGCTCTAAAAACATTTTCTACTAGAGAAGAGCATCTTCTTAGATAGTTTGAAAATATATTGCAACGCAGATGTCCCTCAGTTTATTGAAGGGCACCTCACATCACAGGTGTTTTATTTTAGGCCTTCAGCTTGCCTACGTTTTACTGACAGGTCTTTCATAATCCACCTGTTCTTCACATTTTCCTTTGTCCTTGTTTCTTGGGCTTGAACCACTATAAATGTTATGCACAAGGATACAAGAGGTAAAACTTGCATGCACATGCAGACTTACAGATCAGTCTGCTATAATAAGTAAGCAGCCCTACATAAATATATTGTCTCTGCAGAACAGCAGGGACACTGATGCATTTTCGTGAGAGCAAAGTTCCTCTGAAAGACATGACCTAGATATTTAAATGAATGCGTGAATGACTTTTTGTCATTGTGATAATGACCTAAGCATTTATCAATCATCATATCGTTAAGGAAGGACAAAAAAAAAGGGAAATTGTTGCAGGCGGTTTTGGAATAGACGGTTGCCAAGTCGTAAATCAGTAGTAAGTAAATAAAAGCAGCATCTCTGTTTCATTATGAGTGCGTGACCTCTAATAAATCTGTTGGAGGAAAATAGTTGTGTATACACCCAGTCCCCTTCATAGAGGTTTTCTTTTTTTCTCCCTTTCGTGACGATAATCATAATATTTTGGCACAGAAGTGCAAGATGCCTCAACATGAAGTCACCTCTTTCCATATTTAATTAATGATTTGTTTTATTCAGTTATTTTGCTCAGTTTCCACTCTGACTACTGGGTCACCTGTACTTTCTTTTGGTTTGATGTTCAAAGAAGCTACCTAAACATAATAACTCATTTTAGTGGCTATTGCCATGCATAGACTTGTCTTTTCAATGCAACTTTTGTGATGGGATGCGCCAGATTGGAGCTCAGCTGTGTCGGCATATGTCTGTGCAGGCTCGACACTTCTGCTCCAGCCACGGTTTTCCTCCTCTCTTCCCTTTGCTCTCTCTGGGGAGAGGAACTCCCATGTGGGAAGAAAATGATGGAGGTCCGATCTCGGTCTGACTTGACAGTTCATGCATCCTGGTGTGATCAGATGACAAAACCCATCGCATTGAAAAGACAAGTGTAACCAAGGCCTATTATAGTTGCACTGCTTGGTAATGTGCTCTGTAACCCTTCAAGTACAGATGGAGATTTTTTTTTCCAGCTCATCCAAGGCTGTGATATACAATTAACTTCTTGTATTTTCAATTGTTTTTTTTTTCTAACCTGACTATGGTCCAGGTTTGTACTGGCAGCCTCATCTCTCTGCAGCCCCCCCATCATAGCATAGCAGCCAAGTCGCAGCACATAACAAAGAGCGATGATTACATAGTGATCCATAGCTATTACCCAAGAGGTGGAAAACATGAGCCATTCCAAGCAGCAGCCCTTCAGTTCTCCACCACCGCAGTCCCTCCATTTACTCACAGCCTGGGCTGTTCTTCCCTGAAACGCTGACCACTAATGATAGTGGAGCAACACCTGAGCATCCTGAATGACGGCGTGCACAGGCTCTCGTGGGACGGACACTTCCATAATGTGATTCAGATGAATGGGTTGGCAGCGTTACTTCTCTGAATCTCAGGCCACAGTATCCTCCTCAGGCCTTTGTCATACAGCATTTGGTCTTATAGCCAAACGACGACATCCACATACCTGAAAGAGGCTTTGACTATTCCACAGGGCCTCCACAGATCAATACACTGTGACAACAGGGTTAAAATGGATGTGTATGGAAATACAGTAAATATATCATTTTAGCAAAGTGTATCGACACTTCTGTAGATTTGTGATTGCTGGTGCTGTTGTTGTATGATGAGTTATGGGCAATTGGTCGGATATCACATCGATTAGACGCTGGGTCCAATTAAGGGCATAGCCTCATCATAACAAATAGTTTGCAATGGATAGAAGCAAATAGTTTTATTGTTTGGACACGTCTATAGTTTAGCTGTAAATTATCCTCAATTATTGACAGATTATTCTGCGTTCTCCCATCTGATTTCCCTTGAGGATTAAACAGGCTGCACAGAAACCATAATACTGTGCACCCATCTGAGTTTAAATTCAAATGTATTCTGTTTGGCTGAGATGTGTATAATCAAATGGAAAGCAGTGTGCGACTAAATGCAAATACAGGCTAATTTAACCAAACAATTCCATTTAACATCCGCGTAAGAGAGATCAAAATATTTTTTGTGATTCAGTAATTAATATCAAAACAAAAAATGAATTAGCCCTCACATAACATATAAATGTTAAAACTGCAGATGTAAACAGATTTTCTCTAACTTCTGAAATTGTCAGTTTCAGTTCCTCTCAGTGCAGAATATTATCCCCACAACATGACGTCATAGGACATAAGAACACCGATGCTCTGTTGTTTAGAAATAAAATTCTGCAACCACGATGACACGGAGTTAAAGACATCCAAGGGTCATGGTAAAGGAAATTGCTTCAACTACTGAATAATGAAAAACGGAGAGTACCGAGTGTTATTAGAAGCATGGAAGACTAAATTGTCTCCAGCTGGACACCTCAATCAGATTGTGAGAGTGGATGGCACAAGGAGCACTCCTGTTGTAGATCTGATTGACACGTGAATACATTTTATGTGTTTGGAACCGCACTCATTAGGACTTATGAGCGGACAACATGGCACCTCTGTGACATCCTGCTGCTGGAAGGTCCGTGATGGGCAGTTTTGAGTATCTAACTACATGCACAAACTGTATGTACACAATAATAGTTATCCCTAATGTTCCAGTATATTGGACATGTGCATCATCTAGAGTATGTATCTGTTTATTGTATCTCCTGCACTGTGAGTAAACATATGCACATGCAAAAACCGCTCAGAAAATAGCCAGAAATCATTTTGAAATTACTTCCCATTTAGAACATTCACAATTTACATTGCCCTATAACAATGTTAATATTTACTTTTTAGCTTTGTATACACTAATTGTTATATTAATTTCATATATTGAATTCAGCTGGCATTCATTTCGTGATTGCAGGAAAATACAGCGATAGCTTGTTGAGCTTGTGTGGATCCAACTTTTCTCAGGTGATCCACACTACAGGGAATGAAATTAAACTTCGCTGATTATGCAGGGCAGGCTTTCTAGTACATGGCTTGGAGCAAGTGTAAACATTGCCATATTGTAGCTCAGTGAGAGTCTCTGTACGTTGTGTGCAATGCTTATCAGCTCCTATGAGCTGCAGCGCTTGGCGTCTTGGAGACTCCCGCCGCTGTCACTTGCTGGGATCAGCCAAGCCCAGATTAATCTAGGAGGCATGGCATGCATCTCTCTGTCCTCTTTTTTTTGCTCTCTTGAAAACTTGATAAGAAATTCACAATCCCTGCAATCACAATTTAGCACCGCAGAGGAATACTACAGTAATGAGTTTTTTCCAAGGCCATTTGATTGCCGTTTTCCTGGTGGAAGAGGAATATGGTGAGGATAAGGTCCCTCAACGCCACGTAGCTATAGTCACCATACAGTCTGATTTAAAAGGAGACTTCTGCAGACTGGAAAGCCGGCAGAGTGGCTAATGGGGAGAATCCGTGGAGACATAAGGCTGATGTAAAGAGAGGAGGAGGAAGAGAAAAGAGGAGACTGCGAAAAAGGAGGGAAGAGCAGGGAAAGTGCTTCCAACTCCCCCGTGACACACAGAATGAGCATCGATCAGGAAAAGTGTCTGTTAGTATCTGCTACTTCTGAGCAGAGTCCCTCACTTGTAAATAGTGTGAACATCAAGCAGCCAAAATGCACCATTTGGGACTGCTCTCATAACAGGTGGCAAGAAGTCTGCTTCCTGCCGCTTGGGGATGTCATGGCGTCCAATACCAAATCTGAAACTACAGTAAACTCTATGCTCAGTCTCCAATACTAATTTCTAAATATTGATCAAATCATAAGTGGATTTGCCAACACTACATCAGGTTAGGTAAGGATGTTCTTTAAGCCATCCATCACTGAGGCTGTCTTCAGCTGTCATTAGCAGGGAGTTTGTCTGTTCTTGTCAGGAAGATGCTGGGAACAGGCCCTGGGAGGCCCATGGGTAAATCTGTCCATGCTCCTGATTCACTGGGCCATAAACACTGCGGGGACTTTGTGATTACAGGGCTTCGTTTGAGCTATCTGGGTTTGGGTTGGGTTCAGGTTTTGGGAGGGAAGTGCCAGCGTGCTGTGAAAGGATCCTCTCATAGAGGACAGGTACCAACACCACTAACTGTAGAGGGGGAGGCGCTGCATGATAGAACAGGACCTGAGGTTACAAGCTGCACAGGCAATGACAACTTAACAAGATGGCATATTTGTAATTATCATTCATGACTATCATTATCTATTGCATGAGCTAGCTTTTCATCCAAACCATCACACTTTTTCTGTAGCCCAGCAGGTATTTTTATATGGCATAGTTTTCCAAAGGATAAAGTTTTCCTCCAGGACTTGGAGGGGAAACTATACTGAACTGTAGATGTAGTTTTATATTCCTGCACGTGAACTCTCTGACCTGTAACTGCAAAACTATAAGAAATTAGACTTGAGCGAAAAAATGGAATTTCATCATTCACTCTGTGCCTTAGAGCAGTTTAGTTTGTATTCATAAATGTATCTGGGGATTTATAATTTTGTTTGTTTTGTTGATGTTAAAAAGAATTTGATTCATGCTGAACTGTTTAACTAAAAAACAGTGAATGCATTAATTTCACAAATTTGAAGTATTGTATACACTACGACTGATCCTATCATTAAATTTGTTTATTAAAGTTGTAAAGTCTACACTCTTGATGGCATATCAGCCTGTATCACAATACTGAACCATTGTTATTGAGCGCTAGATATTATGATCACGAGTTATGCTGTGAATGACCATACTGATAAATATGTGAGAGTTACGAGGAAAGGGCAGTCAGTAACTGCATCATATAATGTTAGGGCACCATACAGAAAGGCTAAGAAATTGAAAATCAATTTGAGGTTTATGACCATTGAGCCAGGAAGTACGCTGTCTCCAAGGGCCACCACGTGCTCCAGTTTATCTCCGGTTGCTCATGATCACATGCAGTAAACACACTGAATAGGCGCTTTTGTTTGACTTACAATGTGTAGTCAAACCATGTATGTGTTGCCCAGACTGGTAATAGCACACAGGGACTCCAAATAAAAGAAGTTGCTTTAATCATCCACATAGACGAAGATTGTCAACTGATATTTACTTTTACTGCAACAGCTGCCGTGCAAAATGATCTCAGCATAAGAAACTCCTCCCCCCCCCTCCCTCACAGTGACGGCCTCTTCTCTCCAAATGGTCATTTTGACACCAATAAGCAGCATGCTGTGCACCAGAAAACACTGAATTGCTGGAGAATCTTCTTTCTATTCTAGAGGTTTTCCGTCTCTCCCTGCTGGCTTGTTTGTATTGGATACATATAGCGGCTTCTTTGCTGGATGGCAGCTGAGGAGCCCTGTACAGTTATTGTCCTTGACAGAGTGAGAGAGGAGGCTTCGAGTGGCGGAGATCAGCATTGTGCTTGGCCTTGTGAATTAAGTGACTCGGCATAAGCGGGATGAGATGGATCAGCCAGTGTCACAGTCAGAATACAGTGACTCTTCTGTAATGGCCTGTCCCCATACCATTTTCTAGGTGACAGTATGCATTTCCAAGACTGGCACAGAGTCAGCTGTTGATGGTTAGTTGATTGTTTGTGGCAGTTAAGGAAAGAAAGATTTTTTTGCTCTATTTGCACAACAAAAATACTTTGATTTGACCTTTATTAGTTTCCATATTTAAAATCTAGATTTGCTGCCTTCGTTTTTCATTCCAGAGCTTTTAAATTTGTTTTATTTTGATGTAGCATTTTTTAGTCAGGCTCTAGTTATATGGCTCTGGGATGGCAATGTCTTGTCAATCAGTCTAAACAATTTCAACAACTATATTAAGGATTGACATACAATTTATTGCAGACAGTCATGATCCCCAGAGGATGAATCCTAATGACTTTGGTGATCCCATTACCTGTTATCTAGTTCCACCAGCAGGTCAACATTTCAGTTATCCAGTAGAATATCTTGTGGATGGATGGAGCGTTTGGTACAGACAGGTTCACAGAGGATGAATTACCATCTTTGGTGATTGACTGACTTTTTTTCTCTGATCGCATCATGTGGTTCACATTTATGGTTTTAAACAAAAAACAGCTACTGGATGAATTGCCATTTGGTACAGATATCCATGTCTTTCTCTGGAGGAACTACAATGTGTTTTATATTAGATTAATATCTCAATAACTTAATTTCAACCTGAGCGTTTTGGGTCAAGCCGCACAATGACATCACTAGGCAGCTGAAGTAAAGAGGTTGTTGGGAACGATGATTGAATCATAAAAAATCACATGGAAGAATTCCATAACTCCTTTGTTTTACTACCATAGCCTTATTTTCCCATTTAATCATTTCTCTCATGCCTGCATTTGGCCTTCATAATGTTGTTTTTACAGCACCGTAGCTATAGCAGGGCAAGTCATGGATATGTTGGCTTTATCTTCTTTATGTGCCGATTTCTCTCTTTAGGATACCATTACTGGGGCAGAGGCACAGGGAGCCATCAGTGTGTGGGTGTAGGTGACCTCCTCTCTTCCTGCTGTGATTGTTTGTTGACAGGTCCTGCTCGAGGGACGAGTGAGCAGTGATAAGAGTCAGTGAGAGAGCACAGGCACTGCAGATAGAACAACCTGCCACAGAGAAACCCGGGGAGGGGTGAGACATCTTCCATCCAGATACACTTCCTTTTTAATAATGTTTACAAAGGGTAAAAAAAACACCAACAGAGACTCTCAACCCTAAAGACTGACGTTCACTCTGCTCTTACCGTCTTATCTTGAGCCAATGAGGATGCG
Source organism: Pholis gunnellus (assembly GCF_910591455.1). Taxonomy (NCBI): domain Eukaryota; kingdom Metazoa; phylum Chordata; class Actinopteri; order Perciformes; family Pholidae; genus Pholis; species Pholis gunnellus. Next base: position 12,200,142 of record NC_136542.1, on the reverse strand, counting down.
ATAGGGGGAATTTACCCACTGATATGTGTGTGGGCAGAGACAAAGGCTGCTTGTGTACTGTTCCCTAGCACGGGTTAAAGGATTCGGTTACGGTTATGCTCTTGCTGCTATGGCAAAGCAGGACACACGCATCACTCTGTGGCATGCTAGAGAGAGATCACAACATAATTTCCAGGCAGGAAGGAACTTGCTGGTGGAACATGTGTGAGGCAGAAGGCCACTGAACAGGCGTGAACATTTACACAAACGCTGCCAGTCAAAATGACTGATTACCTCGGAAGGCGTGCTGTGAAAAGTCAATTCAGCACTCAAACCCCCTCTATCCCCCAGCCTTTACATGCTGGCCCACAAGCCTTCATGCACCTCTCCCTGGGGTGTTCAAATGTATAATCATTAAAATACTACCAGCGGTTGGCCTTCATTGTAATTTCTGTAGTGTGGCTTGAAACTCCTTGTGCCTAAACTGTTGTCATTAGTCTTCCGCAGCCACACCTACATGAGCGAATACATGTTTTAAAATCTTTCTGGATCTATACTGTTGCCTAAAACGGAGCCCTAGTTGCAATAAACCATCAGCAGAGCTTATAAATAATATAAAAGCTACAGGATATGCTATTATACTCTATGTAATTCTTCTAGCACTTAGATGACTGCAAACCTAATGAAGTTAACAAACAATAGCCTCCGTGCTTCAGCACCGTGTCTCTGCTACTGTAAGTGCTCTCATACGAGTTGAGTCTCACTCCCAGTGGACTTGGTCAGGGCTTCTGTTTGCTCGCTCTGTATTTATAGCCTGTTTTCTAGAGGAGGAAGACTAGCTGTCCTCAAACTGCCCTTCACATCTGCAGAAACACTAGCCGGTCCCACAGTGCCACCACACAGCCAGACCCTGATATATCTCACTCTCTTTTGTGAACCCTGTGACACTTAGAGCCTCTCTGAAATGTTACAAGAATACTGCACAGCAGTAAATGATTAGCGGGAAAAACAATATACTTACTGTAGATTAGTCAGCACAAATTCTCTCCAACAAGTCTGGTTTGCCATAATTGTAGGCATTGTATAATGCACATTTATATTAAAATTTTGGTAGGGTTTTTACAGCAAATTTTTTATATTAGCAACAATTTGGCTATCAAACTGTTGTACAGGCTGACTGTTATTAAGATGGGTCTTAGGAGGGTTGACAAAGGATAAACGGCGCCAACAGTACCTGCAAGAACAATAATAAAGAAATTGTTTGACATTTCGGGAAATACTATTATTAGCTCTCTTGCCAAGAGTTAGATGAGAGGATTGAAACCGCTCTTAACTATGAGAATGTTAGCAAATGAGTATCTTTCCCAAAATGTCAAACTATTCCTTTGAGAGAAACCATGGTATAGTCACCTAATGAATTGATATTCCAGTGTATCAAATGTATGTAATTGACTTGGCTGGTCCACCTACATACATTTTCTTCTTCAAAATTCTTGGATGCAAATTTCCGCAATTGATTATTAGCAGCAAATGAAGGTATGATAAAATCACTTTCAATCGACTTTTTCCACCACGACCTGTAGCTTATTTGCATTTGACAAGATTTATTTTTGGTACATGGAGGGGTTAGCAGAAGATATTTTACGTAAACCATGTGGTCATCATCAGTCAGTTGGTTCAAACTTCTATTTTGATGACCAAGCTCTCTTTGTGTCCCTCCTACACATGAGCTTCAAAAAGCTGGCGGCTTATTTTGGTTTTAATTCCATTTCCATTGTGTTCCTCATTGTCCCGTATTCTTTAACTTCATGTCCATATGGCTTCTCTCAATGGCTGTTTGCCTAAAGCCCTTTACCAGTGACCGTGTCAAACTGCCTTCCGCAGATCATAGTCCTTTGACAGCAGAATAGATTGCATGTATTTATATTTCACCAAAGAAAATCAGCAGTCCGCTGCCTGAGGGTTGGGTTGCCCATCAACGTCATTCATGACTGTTGGAGAGGGAAGTGTGTCACACTGTCATCTGTCAACATGAACAAGAAGAATGTTGTTTCATGTTGCAAATGGACGAGTATAGTAAATAAAGTCTTCAGGCCACGGCTGCTGTTAAAGTTACTCCATTCATCTATCCAATGCCTCCACATCTTGGATAAGCAGAATACTGTTATACTACCTTCAATATCTGTCGGTTATGTAAATTATAGTCTTAATTAAAATCACAAATTGGGATTTAAACTCATTCCAAGGAGCTCCTGAGAGAATATAAACAGCTTTTCTCTTCGGGATGTCCCTCTGCATCTCCTCCCCCATGCATCCTCTCCCTTACAGGCTGACAGTGTAATCATGGACCAGTACAGCGTTTTATGGGGGCTTCTTTAATAACCACCAGTACCGCTTGACCTCTGTGAGTCCCCTAAAGGCACCGCCTCTGGCAGCCATCCCCCACCTCAGCCTCTGGACCAGGTTGACTGTCCCCTTATCAAACCTCCCTCCTCCTTTCTCCCCAAACATTCCCCCAGCCTCCATCCTCCAATGCTGACATGCTCCGATGCTCCAGTAATGTCATGTAGGTCTAAAGGTCATGCCTGACCTGTCAGGGTGGATTGGGCCTCAGACCTAACGGCATTCTTTGGGCACCACAGCAAGGCGTGCCAGTCTCCCTGCCAGCTATTTCTCACCACTAAAAGATTGAGTAGCCACATGTCGTACGTAGAGTTTAGACTTGTTACTGTTTTGCATTTGACTCATGTAACGGATACTTTACCAGTGGATGTTATCCATCTCCACTAATTAAACTTTAGGGAAAGAATTGAATAAATTACGAGGCCAGACGTTTCCCCACAGACAGATGTTTTCAGTTTGATTGATTTCTTCTAGATATGTGAAGGGACTTTACCAGAACAAAGATCCAGTGGGTGATGGAAACTTGCTGCATGGGGGATGTTTGAAGGCAAGATCAATTACAGTCTGGAGACATGCTGTGGTGTTGTGCTAAGTTGTGTTGCCTTTGGAAATGAAGTGGAGATCAAAGCTAAGGAGGCAAGGATCTCTTTCTATAGCCTCTTTCACAGCCCTATGGTTGACCATTATACCATATATACACACACACACATATACATACACAGGGTATGCAAGCAGCTTATAGCTACTGCACTGAGACTTTTGTTTTTCTAACCCTTTTTGTGTCTGCCAATAATGACTCCTTATTATCCTTTTACAGGAAAAATCTTATTATGAAAGGCTGTGACAATAATGTCTCATCTTAGTTCACTAAGATGAGCCAAAACTTGTTTTACAAACTTCATAACAGTTCAGTCACATGCAGAATTTAGCATGTACTCTCTAGCACTGCCAATTAATAATGTATATATTGTTTTACAATAGCATCTTTTTGCAAAGTATCAGACAAATCCCTGTTTCTTCTCCACATGAAATGCTGTTTGTTCAACAGGCTCGTTCATTATTGCTATGAATAGTTTGTCTAATGGCTGCACAAGAGGTGGTAGCGCTTTGGCACAAAGGCCCAAGTTGCTCCTGTGGAGAGCTGTACGACACCGAGCTTCTGTTAGTCAATACAATGAACACAGCCAGGTCCTCAGAGTGGTTGGGGCCTCAGAAGCTCAGCAGGCAGGACGATGCTTGATGTGCACGGGATGCATGCCTGAATGTATGTATTCTCGTTGGTTGTATGTCTTCATTTGTGTTTCTTTGTGTGTATGTATGTGCGTGTCACAGGCTCCTGGTGATTGATAGGGATGTTTCTATTTCCTCTGGACCCTCCTGACAGATCATCCATCCTTAAACAATTTGGCAGTGCCCTCAGAGCCAGAGAAGGCTGAGAGAAAAGATGGGCCACACAACTGACAGTAGCCTTAATGAAAGACTCATCGGAGGCTTCAGGCAACCAGGAGGCAAGTGGTTTCACTGCCTGGGATGGATGGAGGAATAACATGCTGTCAGGTACGGGTGGCCATTGAAGCAGGAGGGCTTTATGAGATTCTGTGGGCAACAAGTAAAGGAGTGGCAGAGCTCTGGTCAAGCGAGTCTGAAGATTACTGGAAATGAAGGCATGCCATTTGAAATGGTCGGAAAGGGAAATGGGAGGGGATTGCAGGGCACTTTTACAGAGGGCATACAACTGATGTATATACTGTTTGACTAAGAAAATAAAAATAGTTACTGTTTAATAGACGCCATTATTTAGTTAAATGCAATAAGCTGAAGTGGGATTCAGTCGTAAATGACTTGTCTAGTTTCAGTGTAGTACACTATTGGAACAACCACATGACTGGTAGCACACTGGGTAGCTTGTATACAAGTGAAACCAGTGATAGAAAGCTTTGGGCTGCTGTCAGCCATGGAGATTTATAGGGCGCAGCTGCACAGAGTTGTCTTTTGGTCTCTGTGTCAGCCCTGTAACTGCAACCTAACCTCTTAGCACTCTGTGATGGATGGATGTGTTTAAGTCAGGTTAAAAGTCCACTTCAAGTCACTCGTTGGGGCAACCAGACTTTAATCTTGAACCCTGCGAGGCTGCCTGTGATATAGCTATTCTTGGCCTGATGAACAAAGTGAGGAGACTTGCTCCACTGAGTCGAGGCTGGATGGATGAAACCTTGGCTCCTGCCCCACTCAGATTCTACTCTGATCACGGCCAGTGTGCACAATTACATTAGCTGTCCCTCTCCTCTAATAAGGCTTGCAAATGCATGTGAGCAATGGAGCAGAGTCACTGTAACAGACTCTCAAATTTGTTTTGACTCGCCGCGCTGTCATCTCCTTGTTGTAAGTGATCGCTTTCGTTTTTCCAAGAGCCGGCTGTGTATTTCCTGGTGGAAGCGGGCCAACGGCAAAGCCAGGTAATAAAGGCAGCATTAGCCGGCTAATTAGGCTCCAGACCTGCTTCGGCAGAACAAATCATCTCATCGCGTCTTTCACAATAGGGCATTGCGGCTCTTCAGAGTAGCAGTATTTCAGAGACAATTTCCTGCACCTCTGCTGTATTCACCAACTTTTGTCAATAAATCTCCCCTCATATCCATATTTATTGAGCTGAGAGTTTGGAGGCCGGGAGTGCTGGGCCCAGATAATGAAGACAATGTTTCAGCATGAATTCAAATCCCTCTGTGAGGTTTAACACATCCCACTGATACTCATTCTTCTATAGTCTGATGCGTACACAGGCCTTGTAAAACTGACTTGATGTCAGCGCCGTGTCATGCCTGTCAGAAAGGCAATCCATTTTGTTGACTTACAATAGTGTGAGTGTGTATGTTTTGTTGATTCTAATGGCTTGATTCAGTAAATAACAACGTCCAGACCTCTGTAAGGTGCTCTGTATTGAGTGAGGAATGCATTCAGCACATATTTTGTCTTGGTGTCAACAAATAATGAACCTCTTGATGGAAACCACTCCCAACACACACACATGTGAACTGCTGTGTCTTTCCAGGAATGTTAAAAGTGTGAAAGCCCCAATCCTGCTCTATTTGAATCTGGCCGAATCCAATCCCACTGCATCTTTGAGTGGAGATAACAGGCGTGGTTTTGTAGTCAGTGTATGCCCTCAGCATCCACACCCATGCATGGATAGTCCTGCTCTCACTATAAGAGAAAGTGGGATTATGCGTCTTAGCCTTTCGGAGTCTTTTTCTCCTCCTTGCCTCTTGTGTTTTCGCTCTCTGTCTCTGAGGAAGGTCACCTGAAGGAGATAATCCCTATTCCTCTCTGCTTTTCATCTGAGGGGCTTTGTGGCCAGCGCTGGAGCCCATCCACTGATCAGCAAAGCAAGCGCCAGCACACAAACAGAGAAGCAGAGGGGAACAGCTCGATGCATGAGATTGCTGTCTTTTATCCCCTTGGTGGGAATAGCAAAATAAGTGCCTCACTATAAAGCTTAAGGCGATGCTGAGATTTGAAATATGTATGAGTTGCGGTCTTCAAATACATTGTGCAAACTTACTTATAGGATGTGACCAGCAGGTCCCTCCCTGATTCAAAGCAAGTGCGTGTGTGTGTGGCGGAGGACACACACTGCGTGTTCTCGCCGCATTCTGAGAGGAAACCCAAGGGATCAGAAGCTGCATTTACATTCAGATGTTTTCTGGTAGATGTATGCCGTGGTGTTATTTGTTGACATCTACTTCTGCAGTACATGTCTGCATGTCTGTGGAGGATACAGCTGAAGAGCTCCACAGGGAAAGACCGCCTGCTGGGATGTATAGCTGTAGTATGTGTCTGGGTGCGCAGTAGCTGTTTGGCCGGGACTGTGCCTCACAGCATCCTTGTTCAACTATAACCACCATTTACTCTCCAGAGTCTGAGAAATTAGCTATCTCCAAAGCCATAATGTAATCATCACTAGACATTGGTTGTTTTTCCCAATTTGATGTCGGAGCCATTTGGTGGTGACGATGTGTGCCTTCACTTGGCACGAGGACTGATGATGGGAGAGTAAAAAAAAAACCCGAATCACCTCCGCGGGGGAGGAAGGGTTGAGGCCATCAGAGTTATGCTAGTGAGGAACATTACCCTCCTCTGTATATAATGAGACATATTTAAAACAGCAATCATCCCCTCCTTTGAACTCTGGGTCACAGTGTGGAATCAATCCCTCAGGTGATTGAAAAGAAAGGCCATATGTGTGTGAGACCGAGCATATTAACCAAGGTCACACACGCTGCACACGCAGTCTGCATGTGGATGTTCTCTCAGAAATTGCTGAGCACGATTCAATCTCTGGCTTAGAACCACATTCAGACTCTAAATCATCGGTCTGGTCATTAAGTGGACTGCGGGTCTTCTCCGAGCCGTTTCTTTCAATTGAATCAGAGTATTATTCTGGATAATTTGGTTTGGAGATTAGCACTTCATACCGGCTACAGTGGCCATAATTGCTTTAGGATGAACAAGGAAGAAAGACCTTGGAAAGAGACATTTCAGTGGATAATTCAATATAAGTCTGCAGAGCGTTAGCTGAAAAATCTATACTTTAGAGATATTTACAGCATTCTTTCATTGATGTATTCAGTAATTTAGATTTTTATACATTATGTCGAGTTTATTAATCAGAGCCTTTATTCAAATATTTCAGTCATGAAGGCTCCGGCCTGTTTTTCCTTTTGAGCTGTCAGTTGTAGGAATGTCGACACACAGAGGAGGACACACATTTAAGATGAGATGTTTCTCTTGTGAAGTGTGGAGGGAATTCACACAAAGCTCTATGTGGGGTTCTCCCATATCACTGTTTCGTCATAGATATGAGAGATTTACAGCTATAAAAGATTGAAGTGTTTTTTTTTTATTTCCATATTGACAGCAACATCCACAACATCCACAAACACAATCAATCACTGTCCCTGTTATTGGCCATGGAACTTTCATAATTGCATTCGTGAACTTTGAGATGTTCAGCACCGGACAAAACAACATGTTTGATTATTTTTTTAACCACTTGTGTAATTGGCGAGTGAGTAGCTTCACTAGCTCGATGTGGCATTTTACTATTACAGGCAAACAGGCAATCCTTATTGTTCAGCCCTGGAATTAATTAAACGCTGCTTCAGTCAGCGTTTCATTTGAAGTTAGGATTTTTGTTTTTGCATTTATGTTTTCTCAAGTGATGAGCGTGTGACAAATACTGATATTTTCCAGTAGACTCCTGGAAAGAGTGTTTTACACTCATTTAACCTTTGTCACTGAGGTGTTATAAGCCCCAGCTAGTCAATCGTATTCTCAGTCAATTATATGACAAATTAGACAATTCTTAATTAGATTATTTAGCTTACTCCCCAAACCGACTTCACATTTTGTTATCTAGCCGATTTAAGACTGCTCTGTGCAGATAGTATAGAGTCAAGTAGCATTATATAGAGTGTCCGTTTTAAGGAAAAGTCACTTTCACGCCATCCCAGCAGTGCATATATATCCATTATGTGACGCTAATGAGAATTGAGAAAGCCATAAAGCCTCTGCATTGTCTGATAAGAAGACAATAATGACGCTAGCATATTAATAGTCTTGTAAAGGTGTTACCATATGGATAGCTAATTAAGCAAGAGGGAGATAAGAGACACTTCTTTTCAGTGAAGGTCAGCATCTGATGCTACTGGAAGAGGCAAAATGTAAACATTGTGAGGAAGAGGATAGAAAACATCTCTTCATCAAACTGGCGTAGCATCACTGCTACAAGCATCAAAATGCAAACACCCTGGCCATCAGCGGTTTAAGCTGATCTGTGTGAATAATTCCCCTGCTGTGTGTAAGCTAATGATTGAAACGCTGTTGAGTCTCAGCTCTCTATTGGATAGGAAAGGCGCAGTGACATATCCATATCCACAGCGCTGGAAATAAATCCTTGCAGCGCGAGCAGACATCGTGAAAACAGAAAGCTATACTACTGTGATAATGAACTGACAAGACCTGCTCCGCTAGTGCACCGCCATAAACCCCAACGGCAATTTATGAGTGCAGAGTGACCATCCGCCTCCGCCTGCCTCCACAGATAACTACCACAACCTTGCAGATCATGGTGTCTGCTATAGAGCGTCGGTTGAACAGCCAGGAGCACAGAGGTCTGTGGAGTGACAAAAGTTCATATTTGACCAAGTTGCCATCGTCGTCTGTTTACTGAGCTGTTAGGACTTCCGCACTGAGCCCCCTGTGACACTTTAAATGACTTCCTGGAATAACTGCCCGAGAGACTGCATGTCAAATATGTGATGTATAAAATGATATAAAATTGAACATTCAGTTAGATGAACTTATAGCCGGAGGACAGTGATTTCAATTATTCAGGGGAATGTAATTACAAACCTCACCGTCCAGCGCTGTGCCACAAGCAAAGATCATCCAGGGTCTGTTTTTATTGATATTCTCATTTCTGCCCCGGTCAGGGATTTCAGCAATTCTACGCCACAGATCTGCTGAACACAATTACGACAGGGCCTCCCAGGAGGAACCGGACACCTAGAAGGCCTGGATAACGAGGCCATACTAAATTAGTAATATGGTAAATAAAACACTAGTGGGAAAGAAATTCCAATATGCCATGCCCTGGAGTCGAGGAAAGGTTTAGAGGATCTGTGGGGTCCAACAAAGATGTTGTGAGTGTTATTAATCAAGGATTGCCTAGGTAACGGAGGGACTGCTGATATTACACTCTTCTGGTTTTTGTTTGGAGTGATGTGTGAAATTATTGGGTATTCGGAAGTGACCGGTTTCCGAATTTCATTTGAGAAGGGTGAGGGATTTCATCTGCCTCACTACTGAATGTATTGATGCAATAAAATATTGCACATCATTAAAGGAATAGCTGGACATTATGGAAAATACGTATTCACTTCCTTGTGGCGTGTTAATGAGAAGATTGATACCACTCTCTGGTCTGAAGCTACCTCCGGCATCTGGTTAGGTTAGCTTAGCATGGAGACAAGAACAGCTAGCCTGGCTCTGTCCAAAAGTCCCAAATCTGCCTGTAAGCTCTTGATTAAATAGTTCCATAATGCAGGTTGTCTAGTGTCCTTTCCTTCCAGGCATAATGGTGGACTGCCAAATCTGAAAGCGAGACCGAGTCGAATGTTGAGCCTTCAGTTTTAGACCTCTCTGATTAGTTCTTGAGAATTACACATCAGTCTGTGTGAGGGTGATTACAGAAGAAGGCTTAAATCTCTAAATTGCCTTTGCCACTCTTGGCTCCCTGTTGCTATTGTTATTTAAAAGTAGCAATTTGATCTGATGCAAAGGAAGGAGGTGGAACAATGAGTGGTCATTATTGCCTACAGTGCATTGGGCACATTTTTCTGTGAAGTAGAAGAGATCCTCACTGTGTTTGCAGGTTGTTGTTCCCTTGTACTCGCCCCATTAATACAAATAAAATTGCATTATGCAGCCTTGCATGAAAATGTAATCTTCCTTTTATGCCATCAGTGGATGCTTCGGTTGATTCAGGACGTCATCAGCATACATGTTGCCCAGGTAATTTGGGTGATAGACCTTGAGCTCCCCAGCACCGTAGCAAGTATCAGCCCTGTGTTTTAAAGGCAATAAAATCCCTCCAATATGCAGCTTATGTCTGCACTCACCTTTCAGAAGCCTATGCCTCTCTTTCCACTTTGCTTGCACTGGCAGTGGAGATGAAATACTAGCCCCCAGAAAGCCATTTGGCACCTAATTGAGCAATCCTATTACTTTTCTCTCCCTTTAGACTGTGACTTTCATTGCTTCAAAGAGATGGTTGGAAGCGGGTGTAAATGATTGTGTTACAGTAGGTGTGAGTGTATGTGTATTTAAGTAACTTTGTTGTGATAGTGTGTGTGTGTGTGTGATTGTGTGAGTCTGTCCGTGTGCCCTCTCATCGCCTCTCCTCACCTGAGCTACCTCAAATATTAAACATTGATTGGGTTCAGATGGACCACATTCACCAGAAAGGAGTCAATCTTAACTCCTCATGTGGTGGCTCATGGAGGACCAATTCACTAGTTATGACCCTGGACACAGACAGAAAACCAGCTTTGGTTGCCTTTTTCGTTAAATCCCAATGCCTCCAGAAAAGATTCTGTCTTTGAGGTGCGACACGCTAATGACAGTATTGAAATCGTTTCCTCAGGTAATGTCTGCACAACAGGCAATCCTATAAAGTATTTCAGAATTATTTCAATTTCTTGCACTTGTTGTCTCCTCAACCTCCAGCTGAGTTAACACTGATGACGTCCCTTGAGCATTTTTCTTAGACTTAACAAAGCCCCTCCAAGGACACAGAAGACATTTTGCAACATTTTTCACAGGTTGAGTCGTACTCCCCTTAAAAAGTAAACTGGTTTTGTGTGATGTGTATTGATTTCATTATCACCTTGTGGCAGTTCAGATGTAAAACCTCAGCAGCAGAAGATTTCTGTGAGAACAATGATGTAAAATTGTTACACTATGCTGTTTATCTGGACCTCTGGTGCAAATGCAAAAATATGGAGAAATTTGCAGAAATTTGCAGCTCAGATTGTCTTAAGTGTTTTTTGCAATTTGTGCAGAGCCCATTAGAGCTACCTCACGTCTCAAACAAACAACACCATTAGCATAGAGCATCTAGCACCTGCTCATTTACTCATCATCAATTTATGGACTTTTCTCCGTCGCTAAGATGCCACAGAGTTTGAGATTCATGCCGACAGACAGGCTTAGATGTTGAGCCCATCCCTTGTTATCTTTTAAAATACTCCTCACTACCTGTGGGAAAATGTATAGACTTTGATACATGATGGTTAGTAAATTCCTAATACTGCTCCACTTGAATAAAGTGGCGGTAACTTCTAATTTCCTTTGAAGATGTAAATTACAAGTGATAAGTTCAATATTTCTTCTCAGGATTTCCATAATTAGAATCCCTGACCAGAATCTTATTTAAATCTTTTCTGGTCTAAGATATGCGCCGACATTCTCTTGGAGATGATTAAATTATCTTCAATCAGCATTTAACCAGTGGGGCTGTAATCTGGGAATTGGAAATGGAGTCTCTTGGGGATATGTCTTTCCTTTGTAAGATTATGTACCCTTTGGCTTTATGCGTGTGCATGTTTGTGTGCATGTGGGCCTGACTGGCTACACGTATGCATTTCATTCGTCTTTGGATCAGTTGTTAGCTTCTATATTCTTTGGACATGCTGGTAGGAGTAGATGGCGCACAAGTGCACAGTGCATGCTGTGGGCTTATATATCAGCCTTTCAAAGCGAAAAACTTTTCTTCAAATCATGTGTATTTGAAAATAAGCACATTTAGATTAGCTGCAAAACTATTCCAACTGCATGTTGTACATTTAAGAAATATAATTTGATGAAGGATATAAGTAGAAATTTTGTAAAATGAACGCGACATCTGTTGTATAGATCCATTCAGTGAAGCGGGGCATTGCAGAACATGCTCCTTCCAGCTCAGAGATTGTGTCTCTTTAATGCTCCTACAAGAGCAAATGACTAATGTTGCATTCTCATGCGTGCTCTGGTTTTATCTCTGTCTCCATAGGGGACCATCGGGGCTTTAGATGTGTGGCTACCATACAGCAGCTGCCCATGCCCGCTCCTCCCTTTGTCCTCCATTTTATATAATCAAATAAATCACAGAGAATGGAAAAATGGCCCTGTCTTTTTTTTCCTGTAGAAATAGCTGGTCATATCAAGTGCACAGCACACTTTACTGCATAATTCAACAGGCTTGATTAGTTTTAAATTTCCCAGGTTTATTTATTCTATTTAAATGTGCTGTGAAATCCCAGTAATTGTGGATTGCTCTGAATGGGAGTACAGGTCTTTGCTCATTTGACTGTGTGAATTTAGAACAATGCAGAGCCGCACTATGGACGACTGCTTTCAGCTTCAATTTATCTGAACAATATAAATGATTTTGACTCCGCTCATTTCCTTTGCCTGTGGCTGCTAATGTCTTGATCCATCTAAAGATAGCCTAGAACCTCTAATTACGCACCGTGCTATTGATGTATTAGCTCTCATTCAGTGATAGAGAAAAGACTGGACTTCTAAATTGAATCGTCACCTCTCCTCTTCCTGAAACATTAATGTCATTGCTACAGCAGAAATATCCCTCAGTCTTTTCTGAACCAACTCACTTCATTAAATCCAAACGTCCTCAGGGTTGTCGCCTGTGATTTATTGTTGACAGTTTCCTGTGAATTTGTAAAAAAGCTGGAGCAAAGACTTGAGCGTGTCCCTCTGTGCACCCCTCAGTTTATTTTTGGTGTTTTCACTGCAGGACAGGGCTGTTGAGGGCTAGTTCTGGCTCCAGGGAACCCAACAGATTTGGGTCTTATCAGCCCCAGCAGCCCTGTTCATGGGCCACAGAGCGACTGTGGGCCTAGAGCTGCCCACATACTGGGACTGCTGCTCGGCCTGCTGGGCCTGGTGCACTGTCTGCCTGCCGAAGACCTCGAGCAAAACATTGCAGAGGCTGCTGCCCAAGCAGTGCCTGATTATATAAATACTAACCATTACAAAGTTTACTTATCACACACTTATGGATACACATACACAAAAAATGCATAATTGTTACAGCACATAAAGCAAACTTATCATGGCTGAAAGCCTAAATAGAACCGACCACTAGAGAGAGGAAGGGGAGTAAGCCCAGTGGTCAAGTCATCTCTGGTTATCATGGTGAAACCTCCATTTGCAGTTTGGTTCGGTGGCTCTGAGAGCATTTTGGGATGTCAATTACTTCAACAATTTGCTCGTGGGCTGTATTTGTCGCAGAACAGGGGACAATGTTTATTCATGCCGTCATGCATTGACGGCATTTCACCTGTGTGCATCTCTGCTGAATATTTATCTCTGCACATCCCCCAACTCCAGCGATCTCCAGATACGCAGAAAACCTCGACTAAGACCCCCTGCTAGATTTAATCCATTGATGCAATCCCCCCAAAATGTTCAGCTTTGCTCTATCACTGGTGCCATGACTCCATATCAGTGAAGCCAGATGAATTTTGCAACTGACAAAAAATATGATCTCACCTGAAAGTTGCTGTTTTTGATCAGAACACCATCAAACAAAGACACAACATGAGGGTTTTTAATTCTTTTATAATTTGTAGCCACAGGTAATAATGAATTGGCGTTCCAAAATGTATTCCTTGCGGATATTCTATTCTATTTTCTCCAAATGAATTCGGATGAGCATGAAAACATGATGAAAATAAATACAGTACAGAAAGAAAAGACTTAACAAATAAACACTCCTGGAGTTCCCCCGCCCTGTCGCTGTCTGCATGTTGCCCCATGCTGGGAGTGATAATGGCTGGACATGGCCCTTTCTCTGGCAGTCAGCTGCTCCCTGTACTGAGCCAAGGAAATGGAGGGGGCCAGAGGACCATGGCAGGGTGTGGTGCTGTGTGGAGAGCGTTCAATGGGTTGGTGTTAACAGCGGAGCTGTTAAAAAAAAACCCTGGAACAAAACCCTGGGTCGCCATTTATGGTTTACTTTGTGTAACCCGACCCTGTGTGTTTTTTAAGCCACTATTGAGTCGCCATTTGAGGAGGACATCTTTGAATTCATGCCTGAGCAGTATACCATTTGACTATTTGAATAAACCCTCACCAAAACAGCAATTGTCATAGTCCAATCGAGCTTGGCAACTGTAACTAGTCTCGGTCGGTCTGTCAGGCTTGGGGTATTTTATTCGATAGCATCTGTGTAGTATTTGCCCATTGTTTGGGAACTGTTCCTGGATGCTACATACGTAACTTTATTGTACTATGTCAGAGTGAAGGCTACCATTATCTGTCTTGGTCTGAGATTTAGGGATGTTCACAACTTTTTTTTTTATCGTAAATCAAGAACCACTTTTTTTGAAAATGTATAAGAATTTGAAGTGGTAAATCTATCCTTGAAATGTGCATAGATTTGCATATTCTTTTGCAGACATTCTGAAAATTCTGTTAAATTTATGCTCCATTTGGATAGAAACCTGGTTTGTAAAATGCAGCTCTATGCCATTTTTACCCCTCCTGTGTCTACCGCGGCTCACATCTGTTGATAGTAATTGGAGGGAGACTTTCTCGCCAACTGTTTATTTTCCCTCCATTTCTTTTTTTTCCTGAGAGCATGTGATGTGCAATTCCTGGGAGAGGCCAAACTGGTTAAGGATCACTGCTGGGGGACTTGCTTTGCTCAGGTTGCCAGAAAAACAGACGTTTCATCTCTTGCACATTGAAGCAGTGCGGCTTAGAAGGCAAACCAGATCAAAAGCTGGGCAACAGCTAAGGTGACAATGACAGAGACTCGCTCATATCAACACCGACACGCATACCTCTGGATAAGTTCAACTGAGAGAGGTATGGACGGTATCTTCAACACCCAGAAGCAAGACACATATCAGATAATTGACTGATTTTTCTGTATGGTTTTGAAATGGAGACAGAGACATTAAAAGGATATATGGAGAGCATGAGGCCAGATTTAAGAAGGGATGAGGGAGCTCCCACCAGATGTGAGAGCATTAATTACTCCTAATCAAAGACTGTGCCAGCATGGTGACAGTGGCAAGCATGCAGGAGACACTCAAGGTCGTTAGTGACACACACACACACACACACACACGCACACACATACACACACAGCAATGAATGCCAACAAACTCACCTTGTGTCTAGCGCTCCGTCCCACAAGTCTGTCTGAGCTATGTGAAGATACAGTTTCACTCCATGAAATTAACTCCACATTTTTAGCAAACAGGTCCTGAAAAATTCATCATCCTCTCTTATGTCACGGCACTGCAGCTTAAAATATTCCTCAATGTCCACAGATTCCGAGTCCTATTGATTCAGTTTCCACAGACCAGAAAATGTTAGAAATAAAAACAAGGGAAATAAGAAGCGTAATTAACTGTATGATAGTTCTTGGTTCACTCTGTTAATAGTGGTATGGGTCTGTTGAGCCAGTGTTTTTCTACAGCACTAAGAGGATTACAGGTTGTTTGTTACGGCTGGTGTCTGGGTAGTGGTGATAAGACAGAGTGTTGCAGGTGTACAAGTCACTGCCAGGAAAGGTGAGATGGCTTCTTCTACCAGAGACGAGCACAAGTTGTTTTCCGTCGATAATTTTGAAAAAACGTATTACCTTATTTTAATAGCATGCCCATTTTTTGTTTTGGCCTATTTTTTGGGGATATTGTTATACAAAAGGAGACAAAGGAGAGTGTTAACTGACATACTGGCTGATGAAATGACATTTAAACCTGCAGTAGAAACGAGATGTAAACACAAGACTGACAAATTGTCACAGTTTAGCGTTATTGTAGCATTATGGTAAACCTTTATTTTCTCATCTGGGACATATAGAGCCACATTATGATTAATGTGATGTTGTGTTTCCGTACATCTGATGATTGTAAAATGCAATGTTTTCCCTGCTTTTGCCCTGTTTTATTTTCCATTTCCACTGACTCCTGAAATATCTGACTCATTAGCAGCTAAATGCTCCCCTTTGTTCACGAGCTCGTCGCTAACTGTCTGCTGTTTGGTGCCGGGTAGGTAGCATTCAAAATATGCTAATTTTCTAAAAAACAGCTGCCTGCTGCTTCTGAAAATGACATAAGGCAATTGAAACCAAAACAATGCGCTGATCAATTATATAAAAAAATATATAATTACTATTTTTACATAACAAATTATCTATTTGGGCAACTAGTAATAGAAAAAATAAATATAGACTTGAGCCACTTTTAAGCGACAATTATTACTTGTCAATTCACATTGAAGCCATCTATTATAGACGTGATGGCACTGATTGTGGGCAATAGCAGCTATATGTGCTCATTTGCGTTGGTATGGGACTCGCCTGATATCTAGCATATGATATCAGTTAGGGAAAAAATACAGACATGGAAATTCTGTTTGATTGATGTCTTACATTTACCAGCTCAGTTGAGCAGAAGCACAAATAGCTGGAGAGTGGTGGTGACTGTCATCATTACAGCCTCTCCTTTTCGCAGGCTCCTTGGGGGCCGCCGTATCATTGGGCTCACTCCAGTGCTAATAGCCCTGTCTAAGAGCAAGCGAGGCACCTTTCGGAGGTAATGCTCCCTGCTGCAATTTAGCTTGCCATTCAACTGTGGCATGTCCCAAGCGTTGCAGGAAATTACAGCAGAGTGCTGATGTGGGGAATTTCCTCCCAAAGAATATACCTCTTTTCAGACAGTCAGAATTATGAATGATGCATGCCGAACAAGTCAATCGGGCTACCATATGCCTTGAGAGAAGTATGCGTGTGTTTGCATGCATCACGCGTACACGCACCCAGTGTGGCCCCCAGTGTTTTCTGCTGAGCACACAACAAATGCCAACTAATCAAAATTCCAACGACGTCCCACTGCAACCTTTCCACCATGTACGTCCCTGAAATCTGACATTGTGCTTTACATGTGTGCACATTTTAACCAGTTTATAGACCTTGTGAATGCTCCGGTCTATTTTCACCTCTCATTGACCCTGTAGGCAGAGCAGGGAGCGCTGTAAAATCCCCTCAGCCACCTCAGTTAGGCTTGGCTGAGTGAAGAAGGAGAGCTCGCTTTGACTGCTCAGCCTGTGGATTACTCCTCAATATGGGATTACGCTCCAATGAATGAGTGCAGACACAATACCGGGAGCTCAGCTCTGAACCATACATCAGAGATTTGGCCACAGAGCTGCAATGGAATATCTGCTGATCTAGTATCAGTTGGCATAGACCTGCACTGTTTACTGTCATTCACACTTGTCTTCTTTGCCTGAATGGAGATCTCTCAAGAAACCTACTTAATGAGATGCCATGTCTCCAAGATGTATAATCCTGACTGACAGGGTTTTCGATAGCCTCACTCCATGATGCAATTGTGCGTTTGTGCGCTTTAAATATCCGTCACAATCACAGTGAAAAGGAAGACTGACTTTAATAGCTGAGAAATCTGGTTTCAAGAACCTCAGTACCTGCTCTCCTGAAGTGTTTTGACTTGAGTGATCCCTCACACTACCAGCGGGTTTGTGCTGTTTTGTGTGTCACCAAATCTAAACTCTGATTGCTTTGTGGAGAGGGGAAAGGAAACCGAGAACGTTCGATGAAGCAGTCAATAAACCATCAACATTATCACTATGTCTAGTTGGGTAGGCTATTAGCCATGCTCTCTTTTGGGTTAAAGGGGTGATTATATAGATCTCTTCTGACCCATATCACTAAATGACTATGATATACTGTATCTACAGTCCCTTGATAGGATTCAATGGTATAATAGAACCTAACTAGATATTTATGTTAAATCTTTACCTTAATTCTTAACTTTAGTACTATATTATTGAGAGTAATCCAGCAATTTTACATCGCACGTTGAGCAGTTTAAGAAAAGAAGCATCAAAATTGATGCAGCACAACCAAAGATAACCTCTCTTTTTATTCCACGCATTCCTCTTCCTTGTCTCTATTACCCAAAATGCAATTGACCACCAACAGTTTGGTCGGAGATTTGTGCACGACTAGTATAGCTAATGTAGCCGCTGGCCTCAAGCATGGCTTCTTGGCTTCATGTTTGGATCATCATGCTGCATTCAGCGGCACATTCAAACCACATGCATTGAGTATTTGGATTTAACAGGGACTCTGTTATGTCCCGCTGCATGGCTGCCATGGCATTCACCACCTAGTGCTCTTAATGTGTGCCAAAGTCATCCAGAGATGAACGACTTTGTCATGGCTCCCTCCTTCATCAAGATGGCTTCAGAAGAAGCCATCTTTCTTTGGCAGTTTGAAAATATTGATGATTAGTGTCTAACAACCATGCATAAAACATATGTTTTTCCTAAAGAGATAAATGTGTAAAGTCTACATATTAATAATTCTGTGTTTTTAGTATTTATAATTAATACATTTTTTACGGTATTTAAGATTTGTTTGTGATGCAAACTCTGACATTTGTTTTAAATTCCGTAAGAAACGAGACTTTAACCTCTTTCTGACATCAGTAATGTCACCAACAGATTGATTTGTTTCGGATGATGCATGACAACATATACAGCGCTGCATGCTTTGTGGTCTGTGTAGCCTGAAAACTATGAACTGTGTTTAATACAAAGATTGATTTCCGTTGCAAGCCCTCAAACCCAATTAAACTCAATTCCTGGTTTAATCCCTGTTAAATTATCTTAACAAAAAGCTAAAATGTCACAATTTCTTCAAAATGAATGGTGTCATATTTCATCCAGCAAAGTGACAAAAGATTGTATAAGCTACAATATGTCTAGTACTGTACAGCCCATTGAACCTATGGTTTTCAATTGAATTCTGCAATGCCGATAATGTTATCTACTATTAAAATAATTTAAGATCCAGCACTACATATTATACAAGATACATGCAAATATAACAGCTTTTAAGTTGTTGGAAGGCTCCTTTGATGTAGCTTGGCTACCTTGTTTTTTGAACAAGGTAGCCAAGCTAGGTAGAGTTTAATGAACTGACCGCAGCAACTCTCTTTTTAGCAAATAAAGAAGGTTTGGTATGATTCAATGGCCTAACAGTGATGTGTAAGAAGCTACAGTTGTAGATACAGGTCTGTGTAACTGGTTTCGACCAGAAATTGTGCTTGTTCACCGTCCCACATCAAGCACAGGACTTGTGGTTTTTAGTGGTATCAGAGTACATCTCAAGAGACAAAAACTACGGTCGGAAAACTTGCCTCCTTCTTTTTGTCCCCCGTTCCTTTGATGTCTCTGTTTCTAAACCACCTTGTCTGTCTTCATCTCACATCCAAATTTAGTTCTCTGCAGTTTACGACTCACCCTCCCCATGCTCCTTCATCCCTTCAACCACTTCAGCAGATTTCGAAACCGTTTTGCATCCGGAGTTTATCACTCGTGAGATGCCCTTTAAGAAGAAAGGAGAAAAAAACCCCTCCATTAATTGTGCGTATAAGGAATAATGAAGAGGTGCGGAGTTATCCTTAGAAGGTGGCTCAGGCCTCCCTTTTTTCGTTTAAAGGATCCATCTCAAAAGCAAAAGCAGAGGGCCTTTGTGGTGCAAATGATGTTGCTTCTAAGAAAACTAGCCAGTTGGCTTTGTGGACATTTTATTTGATCTTAATCTTGTAATACCCCACACCATGAAATGTGGACTATAGCATTGTCGTTTCACAAATAGCACTCATGTTACATATGTAACTTGTTTGCTTTTCAAAGTAAGATTTTCTGCATTTTTTATTTGATACCATAATGCACCATAATCCTTTGCAACATTTACTGCATTTTGGACATCTGCTTCCTCTTCTTGCGCCACATTAATTGCTCTAGCACCATCACATATTAATGAGTATAATCCTCATTATCACATGATAAATACGGAATACAGATGAAGTCATGGGAAGCTAATTGCCTGTCATACTGTTTGCTTAACACTCAACCGAGGCAGAATCTATGGGCAGAATAAGCAAATGAAAGTGTTGCATGATGAGGTAAAATATCATTGGCTGGTGCACTTCACAGGAGCATTATATTACACATTTCATACCTATCCCTGCTCTCATCAGGCCTCCATTCTTGAAGAACGTGAACAGACAGGCTTACAATAAACTCTGTGTGCATTTTCAATAATAAAAGGCCAACTTAATTGAAAACCTATAAACCTGAGGAGTTAGCATTAGTTTAACATTTTCCTAAAGCCGCAGATGCGTCTTTCAAATGTATCCTTAACTCTTATAATATTTATATAGTTTGCAGACTGTTATTGCTATTTGAGATATTTTTAATTGTTTTGGATCCTGTGTCTTCTTGGATACATTTTTTTTTTCATATATCTATGAAATACCCAGAAAGCCCTCTAGAAAGCGGTTGAGATACTGAGATTGCTCTGGTGAAATTGAATTGCAATTGAATTGAATATATAAGAGAAGCCTCTATGAGCGGGGAATTTTAAAATAACAGTCTGAAGCACAGATTCCCCATTTGCTGTCGTCTGTCCATTTAATTTCCGAGCACCGTGTTGGAAAATGCTATTCATATCTCCGAAATTGAATCTCAGGTGTCTCAGAAAACTTCTTGTGACATCTGGTTCTCTCTCTCCATATTTTTCACCAAAGACGTAGGCGGACAGCATACCAAATCCATTTGTACAGTTCTGCTGCAAACCGAAAGAGAGCGGTTGTTGTTTGGCATTCCTTCCTTATCACAGAAATTCTGCCTCTGAACCCCATTAAGCCTTAAGTTTACTATACAATAATGACACACGCAGGCTTTACGCCAGCATCTGAGACTTCAGCACAGACAGAGGAAGCTGAGTTCAACCTCATAATCCAGTTGTAGGTATTAATGAGTGGAGGATGAGTTAATCTGTCATTCCCCGTTTTGTTCACGTCAGCCTCCATCCATAAAACAATCAGTCAGGTGGACTTGTAGGGCAGTTGGTTTTGCCCACAGAGTATCTGTGTTTTTTAATGGCTGCTCATTACTCATTCCCCCAGATTAACACATAATTCCCCGCACTGACACACTACCCCATTTACTTTAGATTAATACAGAAAATGCTGCAGTTCAGAGTAATGCGTGGACTCCTGCTGTAAATGACGCACCGGGCAGAGGGAGGTTTTGCTCACAAGACGGCTGTCTCCACCCAGTGGTCACTTTGGAAATATAGTGGCAACTCAATGCAAAGATGCATTGGAAATGATTTAGGGGTGAAATGCCGATGTGTGTCCATATTGTTGCATAATATTACTCATCTTACCCTTCAATAGTTCTTGTTTTCTCTCTCTCCCTCCTTTTCTATCTCTTATTATCCCTCCATTGATGTCCCCAAGTCCTCTCCCTTAAACCCACTCGGGTGAGCCTAATGAACAGCATTCATCAAAGTCCCGTCCCTTTGATCAGCGCAAACTCACAATGCCATGCCTTTGCTCCCCACTCCACCACTACTGTAGCTGTGTTCACTCCCTATAAGCAACCGCGGTCATAAGTCTTCATGTTCAAACAGAACAAGGGTTTCGCTCTACACAAGTCATTAGAAGACTGGCCTCTGCTTGTAATGATGCTTCTTCAGTGCAGAGTTTGTTACTGGATGATGGACTGCATCGCCATAACGCCGGCTGTGTCGCCGAGTGAGAAGTGAGGCAACATGCGTCAAGGTCTTAAAACAAATAGCCACAGAGTATCGCAATGGTATTTTTTAGGTAACTCTACTATAGATTTTTGCTATGGTCCTGCAGAGTCAATGAGCCACCCATAGCCTCTCCTGTGGAGCCATTACACTCCATCGTGTTGTCCGCCAAGCAAATGAGGCTAGAGTAGAATGGAAAGAGTGTGACAAATTGTCAAGCGGTCCAGGGGCTCAGGACAGGTGCAAGGGGGGGAATGAGGTTCCTTTTGGCAGTATACATCTATTAAGTAGTTTAACAGTTACCCTTCATTGCACACTCACCCCCACCACGACCTCCACCTCCACCATATCTGACGCCACTTTACCATTAGCATTCATCAGGCTGTAAAGAGGAAGTGATGGGGGGGTCTGCGGCTGGAAGTGGTGTCATGTCTGACAAGGAGAGCCATCACTTGTCCGGGCCGAGCCCCTTAAACAAGGGTGGAGACGCATTACATCAAATTAGGTGTTGATGAGGCAAGCTCAATGAGCAGGAACCACTTATCGGTTTAACTACACACCACTGGTGAAACATCTTCACGGATACGGCCAAAAACTTCAAATTATTGTCATTTTCATAGAGCACCGTGCTTTGTGTTGATAGTGTGTTTATTAATGCTACCGCATTCGAATAGTTCGACAAAGCTGCAATATATACAGTTCACTGTATAATTTTTTTAGGTTTGATTAAATCCGGGACGGACTTGATGTGAAGTACTTTTACTACATTTTTTTAGCACAATAATTGTAACTTCAAAGTCTGGCGTCGTCACATCCCTACTTAAGAAAAAGCAAGAAAGTTGTAAGTACAGAAGTAGTCTAAGAAGCAGATTACAAATGGTTAGTTCCAGCTGAGGACAGACATGAAATGTGCAGCATTTAGCACATCCCTTAGATGTACATGGAGGTCTGTGTGCACTTGAAGGACAAGGACATCTAGATATATTTAATGACTCTATGTTCTTGTAAACCAGTATCCAAAGGGTAAAAGCATAAATCCATTTTTTTTTTATTAGATTCTGCACCGAACCACATTGAAGCTGACAATATATCCAATAGGAACCTCCGTCTAGTCCCTCCAACAGCCCTGCCTTGTACTGCGATAGGACAAGCCATTAAAATCATAAATAGAAAGGTTCTAATGAAATATCAATTAGACTGCCAGAGAAGGCCAATGCTACGTTTATGAGGACAGAGCTCATTAAGAGGACTGCTGGCAACGGCATGAGATCACTTTGTAATTCTCCACTGATAATCCAATTAGTCCACAATGGATTTCTACTGGTTGAGAAATCTTTGTTATTGGAGTAAAGTTTCACTGCATAGGGGACGCATAAATCTCAGAAGCTCCTTAAAGATCAATTATGATGTGCTAATGGAGGCCGTAATCAAGATTAGTACTTAATAATCATAGATTTTTTGTGACTAATATCAGCCCGTCCTCAGTCATGTGCATCATTCTGATGGACTTTCATTTTGTCTCAAGCTGACTTCAGCATCTAGTCACAATGCTGTTGCTCATATATCTCCAAGCTTATTCTTTCATGGAGATGATTTGATAGTGTTGACTCGGGGAATAATCATCTCTGCAATTTTTGATATTTCAGCACTTGGCATGGCGGACAATAAGAAAACATCTATTTTTAATCAGCCGCGGTTTTTTTCTTTCCCCCCTCGCTCACTGACCTTCAGCCCGTGAAAATTCAACTCAATAATTCAGTACGCTCTGCATTTCCCTTCCCCTTTGGTACACACACACACACACACACACACACCTACACACACACACACACACACACACACACACACACACACACACACACACACACACACACATACAGTAAGGGCAGACGTGCACACACACATGATGGGTTCACCGCAGTATGATATATGGATTGTGATTGCTGCTCGTGGGGAATGTGTTTTTCTACTGACAGCTGACTTGTACCTTTGCCTACATTTAGTTTTCGATTCCATTTATTTTCCTTTCTATGTTTTTCTCCTCCTTATCTCCCTCAGCTGTGGTTCTGGCTCTGCAGTGACTTTAAGCACACAAATCCCATTTCACTCATTTTCTAAAGCTGGGATCAGAGAGTTGATCTAATTGACTTGAATTTGGGAACATGTTTTGCATGGACAGGCAAAATCTGTGTTTTATTTATATTATAAACCTTTGCCATTGGATAACATACTTCACTTTATAATTCACCGATGCATCACACACCTACTTGATATGTTTTCATCAATTATAAATGCAGTCGGGCTGATCCAGTTTTGTATTGCACAAACCTTGCCCATGTCGGTTTCCTGTTTAATTTCACAGCTGACCGTCTCAGACCTGAACACAAGAGCTGCAGTCTACCTCCGCTTTCTATTAATCTATCGCAGACAGCGCGATCACACACTGTCTATCCAATCTGATTCATCCATGACCTACAGTAACAGTATCCATCACTGCAACAATTTGTCTGAGATTTAGTCTGCAAAGGGTGAGAACGCTGTGAGGATTGGTAAGAAATGTCTTTTGTTCTTTTCACATGTTGACTTGGAGACAGTATTGTCTCTACTCTGTGCTAATAAACTCCAACAGTGCCGTAATGTGCAATATTTATGAGCACTGTAGGTTTAAAGCCTTTTGTTTGGAACACTACTTGACGATAACGATACATGGCTGCTTGTTTTAGATTTTTGAATGAAGTCTGTTTGATGACGCTTTACAGCACTGTTTGTATTCATTCAATCACACAATACAGCAGTAGTGACAAATGTTTTAGGTATTTTATAAGTTGTGTAAAAACCTTCAGCATCTCCGGTGTTTGATTGTTTTGATTTGTTGATGAGCTGTGAACTCTTATTGAGTCACCCGCCATCTAAATATACTTTTAAAAGTGTATTGTTGTTTAATACAAAATAAACAATAAGGTGCATTTGCTTCAACACTTAGCTGCTTGTGAGCAGGTCTAAGTGGCTTGGGAGTCCTCTGGGTTGCCATTAACTAAGGACCTACTTTTAGCCGGTTTTTAAAACTGTCAAATTCAGCTCTGTGTCTTTTGAAATTGGATTTCAAATTGACTTGACGGCTTTTCCTACTTAATAACTTTTTTTTTACAATAATCCCTTTTGTCAAATAAGAATCTGGGGAAGGATCTTGAACCATATGGGTTCATACGACTTGAATAACTGCCTCCTTTGGTGTAACAGGCCTTTTAAAGGTCTATGAATATAAATTGCACCTCCAAAGAAATTTACAATGCAGGTCATGATACTGAAACGTATAGGTAGCTGCTCATGAAAAGCATTTCAATATATTGCCTACTTACATGTTGTACGTTATTTTTTAAAGCTGTCTATTGCTAAAGGGGTCAATATGCAGCTTCTTAATCAACTTAATTCAAAGCAAATTCTCATTTATGGTTTATTTTAATATAAATATTCAGCAGCCCTTATGTGTTACTGCTGAATGACGGCCAACATCTCCAGTTGATTTATTGAGCCGTTTCTCTCGCCTTCATTGTATATTTCCATCTCAACCCATAACATTTAGAGAGCCATTGAGGCCCATATGATCGAGTTTATATTCAGGGTGCAACTTCTCCGCAGACCTCCATAAAATCTCCCACTCCAGACACAAACATGGAAACACCGGTAGACATTTGGGGAACTGAGAGGAAATGTGATTGTTCATGCTCCATAGGATGACTGGAAATACATCGGGCATGCTGTGACACCTCCTGATGGTGTGTAAAGGGCCTGCCATCCTTATTTCCCTCATCTCTAGGCTCAATCAATACCAATTTAGATTTGATCAATAATTCACACTTGGCTCATGATTTTACGTAATTAAAGCTACAAACAAAGAGTTTAGATGGAGTTTGAGTTCTGTAAGTTTCAGGGGTCACTCAGAGCATCATTTTACATTAACAGTAGTTAAAATGTGCTACATTTGTAAATTAGAACGGATCTATCATGGAGGGATCGTCTCCATACCACTTTCAACACGGAGATGGCTGAAACGGTGGCATGCAGGTAATGGTGCTAAAAGCACAAACAGTGCAAACAACGACAACAGTGCTCACAGTATTTACCAGAGGGGGAACCGGAGGGTGGGCGTTACACTTGCGCTACAACGGCGTGTGTCGCGACGCCATTATCAGCAGAAATCGACGTATGAGCAAAGTGCAAAGCTCTGACGTTTAGCTAGCAAGTGTGGCGCACACACACTGGGACTCACATGCGCTAACATGCAGACATGGCCGGACCGGCTACGTAAACAAAGTACAGAGAAACTGGGATTACAACACAGTGTGTTTGCTTTATTCTCTGTTCAAGATGGCATTACTGCACTATATCTTTACATAGCAAATAGTTGTTTGCTGCTAAAACTTGTCACTTAGTAACCAAGTACATTTTTATTCAAAATTTGGTGAAGACCAGAATCTGACTTGTTAACACGGAAACAATTCTTTATGCCATACAAGGTATCGTTTCAAAGAAATGGCTAAATACCACACCA
The DNA here is from genome assembly GCF_910591455.1 of Pholis gunnellus. NCBI lineage: Eukaryota > Metazoa > Chordata > Actinopteri > Perciformes > Pholidae > Pholis > Pholis gunnellus. The sequence goes on along the minus strand of NC_136542.1, from coordinate 12,173,998 downwards.
GCGACATGGCCAAACCAGTGAGATTACTTCTGCTAAATCTAAGAGATGTTTACAAAGGAAGAATGTGTGTATTAGTTATTTTAAATCATGTGTAATAGAGAATGGGTTTTACACCAGTTATGAAAGAACCCAGAGGAAATAATTACAAGCCCCTCAGGAGGTTAGCCAATCATCTCGCACATTTATTTCCAGGTTCACTGCAATACACATCTACAGAAAGCAAACTGCTGATTAAAATAGTGGAGACAATGCTATCTGAAATTGAAGGTATGGTTTATCAGTTTTGGTGCATGAGAGTTCCTACTATCATCAGGTAGAGATGGCATTGACCCTGCGAGATAAATGGAGCTGTGTAATTATGCGTCTTTATCAGGTCCGGGCAGCCCCGGTGCTGGGAGAAGTCATCTGGGCTGTGTCCTTGTCATCTCTCCGTGAATGGCCAGCGTGGCCCCGTGGCACTGCGACAGGAAAGGTGCCTTTTAGGGTCTTCTCCTCGTATCAAATCACTGATGCTTGCAAAATGGCACAATTTAATATTACTACAGGCGACACTGCCTTTTTTACATGAATAAACCTTTTATGGCATGTTGTACTACCGTATATGTTTTATTACACACAGAAATGGCATTTCACTTGCAGGAAATATATTTACCGTCTTCACATGGTGGAGACCTTTTAAAACTGTTATGGGAGTATTTTTTTCTGCCACTGTCTGTGAGCTGCATTCAAGCACTCAGATGTAAACATAGACATCTCGCTGTTATACCTGTGCGTCTTAATGGAGCCCCCGTCTGCCCTAACTGGTATTTCAGCTGATTTAACCCATTACCACTCGCTTCTTGTGCGCAGTCACACACACACACACACACACACACACACACACACACACACACACACACACACACACACACAGGAAGCAGCCATCATGTTTGATGCATGTGATGTGAGCTGACAGTGAAACACTTAGTGTTCGCAGGAATATTCAGGCCAACAAGCCGCTCAGGCTGTCAGCAGGGCAACAGAATGCTCCTTCTACGCTGTGTAGGAGCACTGTCCTGAGGAAAGAAAAGGACTGGTTTGCTCCCGGAGTACAGCAGATTGAGTTGCTGGAACAAATGACATTATCGAGATCCCTGTGTGGACGGGCACACACACACACATACACATTTTTACAAAGATTAAATCAATAATAGATAAGAACAGCAAATGATGCAGAAGACAACCTGCAGTGTAGTTTTGTTTGGTATTTTCAGTGTTCAAGTAGATTTAAACTGAGAGAGCTGATTCACCGTGTACTGTGCATTGCATTGTATTATGGTGAATAGCACTTCTTTTTGTTCACCTCTAATCTGTTTTGCTGCAGATATCTTTTGCCTCCTTCCTCTTTGGCTTATCTGTACCTGAGTAAAGGTGACAAGCTATTTTTCCTGCAGCCAAAGCCAGCAATGGCGTACGAGTTCAGCTTCAAAAAACCCACTCACTTTTACTGTGTAAAGATGAAAACCATTTTATTTTCCATCAAATGCCTCAAACCTCATGGGTTTTCTCTTCTGCAAAGTAGCACTTCTCAAATTACCAATAGACTTGGAAAAAAACATAACCATTCTCCTGCATAGATTAGCTTTGCAATAACCCCGCTTTATCCCCGAGTATCAGTTGAGTGCAAAGACACCATTGAGATCAACATAAGCATGATTAGGCTATGAGCAGCTAGTCTTTTTCATAACTCGTTTGAGGGCCTCATTCCACTCCAGCTTGTCTTTGAGATAATGTCCTATTTAATTAGAAATTGGAGATATCACATTGTTTTTTAATGAGAGGAGCACTTTACCAGAGCATATGAGGCATCAGAGAATCATACACAAGAAGGATAATGGCTGCATGTGAGGGCTTGAGGGATTCAGAGGAGATGCATTTTCGCTCAACTGCCCTTTATTCCCTATTCTCTATTCTCAGAATGTGTTCCTTCAATATATCTCAACATGTAGAGAGGGAGCACTTCAGGTGTAAAGTCCCAGATTCATTCATTACCATATCTATTTGGATTTTCTTTTTTTTGTCTTTACTTTACACATGTGCGCGCACACACACACGATAATACTGTATTTCACCCTTGTATAATCTCTTTTGTTCTGTGATTTCTGTCTGGGGCACATCAGCAGGGTGGTATGCAAATGCTGTGTTTGCTTGGGGAGAACATGGGAAGAGAGCGTTGAGCCATGAAAGCTGTGTGGGGCAGGTTTACGGCAGGGCTCTTAATGCCGTTGCCAGCTCAGTGGCACGCTCGGGGGCTTTGACCTTTTTACCGTGTCACTGTCATGGAGTGAGGGCACGCAGAAATATATGCCTCCCTCAGACCAGGGGGTCACTGAGAGCGCCAAAAATCCCCCAACTATTTGCATCTCTAATGTTTCCAGCCCCGGGTGCAGACGCTGAAAATGACCTTCAAAGAGCTGAAGTTATATTGGCATGTGATGGTTGTATAGAATATGGGTGTAGTATGTGTCGTCACCCGTTGGTTTCTGAAGAGTTGTTGTGGTGGCTCGGATCGTCGCCATCTCGGCAGTGATGACACAGCCTAACTCTAAAAATGAGCAGAGAGGAGGATAGTCTGTGGAGCTGAGGAGAGGAGGCAGCTAGCATCAACCTGTCACTCAAAGCAGCCACGTCCTTAATTATGCATAACCTTAGGCCTTAATATAATTGAAACGGGTTAGTAATTTATAAATTCATACCCCCGTACAGTTGTCACGAACTAGCTACAGAGACCAAAACCCTTCTTTGTACCAGGCTGTAAAGTTGGGCATTTTAACATGGAGGTCTATGGGGATTGACTCGCTTTTGGGGCCATCCTCAAGTGGCCGTTTGAGGAAATGCATTTTGGATCATCCGTGTGGCTTCATTCATCACAGGAGGTTGCCTCTTGGGTAAATGCACCTCTGTCTGCTGATGCATCTCAGTTAAATAGGCCAGTTAATGACCTGTCAGCTGACAAAGGTTAATGTATGATGTATCAGTGGAGCAAAGGGTAATTTATAATAGATATACCTTCTTAGGGGAAAGACATGCACATTTATATTTCAAATATGTGATTAGCAGCACCAGCCAAGTGGAAACTATTCCAAGAGCTTAGTATTTAAGATGTAGCCAGGATTTTAAAAAACCATTGAGGCTTATTTGCAACATCTTGAGATGTTCTGCCTACACAGTTCACAGGGACAAGTCTTGAGACAATTACAAGTTTACTCTCTTTTCATTCTTGTTCCCAAAGCTCATCCTGTCATCTTTCTCACTTGCTTTCTTTTCCCAAAAACAGTGCGTTACCTGGGGCAACAGCTGCACGTGTCATGGCTTTCTTTCCTAGTCGTCCTTGATCATTAAATCCATTTTCAAATGTGAACGCTCACTAGTTAACATGTTATGTACAAGAACAGTTGTTTTTACTCTGTAGTTTATGTACAAAATAAACAATCAAGGCATAATATTTAAAACTAGTTAATAGTTAGTTTTAGGTGTGTTTTTTGAATAGAGCCATTTTTTGCAATTATTGTCAACTGTATTTCAGTGAGCTGAATCCCCAAATTCTCAGAGCAAAATACATAGAACATGGCGTCTGTGTCCTCAGATGTTCTTTCCTCAGAGTGCCAAATGTGAACTGGGTATTCAAAATGAAAGCTTAGTATATGCATGAAAACATATTATATTCCCACCGTGGTGTAGGGAGTTCCTCTCATATGATTTGTACTTGGAGGAGATGTCGTTGCTGTCGACGTAATAAGAATTCTGTCAGGATGTCAAAATGCTCGCCGCTAATAGGAACTGTGCTATCATCCCCGCAGCGCCCCACAGGCTCTAAAACGTCAATGAAAGCATTGTGACTTGAATAAGAAATGTCCCTGTGAGGTGCGTGGCTTGAGCCATCAAACTGTGATCACTTGTAGTTGCAGGCAGAGGATAGATAAACCAGGGCAGCAGCCCCGACAACGCGCTGACAGATACTCTGCGGTGCCCCACAACACATTCCTGTGATTTGCTACCTCGCTGACACCATTGTGTCACCACTTCATGGGGGAATAAAATATAATTGACATATGTCCTGGACGGAGAAAAAACAAATATTATGTTTAAAAACGAGACAATTACTTGAACCGTGGAAGACACTTCAGGAGAAACTCATAGTTAGTTCTAGACAATTACACTTTTGATTTGATTTGCATTGTAAAAGGTATTTACATTGGAAACACCTTCAACAAGTTTTTATCTTTTAATTAAAAGATGTTTTTGGAGTCAACAAGAGAGTATACAATGTTTTAACAAGTCAAAGAAATAGTTTGACATTAAGGAAAATATCGATATTCTTGTGTGTTGAAGCTACAGCTAGCTATTGGTTAGCTTAACATAAAGAGTGGAAGCACACTCCTGTACAAAAGCTGTATCTGTAGAAACAGTAATTTGTGGTTTAACATGTGTCTGATTATTTTTTTTGTCCAAGATCAAACAAACAAGATATAATGAGTTAATCGGTAAGCTTCAGAGTAGGGTGGCTAATCAGCTAACCGTTAGCATACTGTCAGAAAAGGCCGCAAGCGTCATGGCTACGGCCTCAACAACAACACATTGTTTGACTGACACACATACAAGCATTGAATTCATTGTTGAATTCTGACGTGTGGTTTAATGTTTATTTTTTTTAATATTGGGTTAGCTCATAATGAGTGGGACAAAAGTGTATAGTCTATGTAAGCACTGAAAACATTATGGTGAAAACAGGGACGACTTACAGGTGAATGTTGCTAACTGGGATGTTTCAGTGATATTTTTAAAGATATTTGTCGGGAAACGAGACAACCAGCTTTAAAAAATGTAGGATAAACCAGGATGTTTGGTCATCGTACTGTAGAAGCACTAAAAAGCTGATTTTGTTACCTTTGGATAGAGCTTTTTACCCCCATGTTCAGTCTTAATGCTTAGCTAAACTAACTGGCTGCTGGCTAGCTCCATATTTGCCTTACAGACATGAGTGTTATATACGTCCTCATGAAGTTCTCTGCAAGAAAATGACTGTGTATTTCCCAAAATGTCAAACTATTCCTTTAATGGTTTGGCTTTTTGATCCTTCATTTTGTCTTGAGGGTTCACTGATGTAGCCTGAGTTCTGGGCTTTGTCTCCTCTGGCCCTGCCTCCCCTCAGTGAAGGCCTTCTCCACTGGCTGACACTGCTGGCTCTGTTAAGATTAGATTTGAATTTATGAAGATTGCCTCACCTGGAGCACTGCTGTAATCTATGCCACTGTAGTAATTCACATTTAGGCCCTCATTTCCATTGCGGTCAAGAAGACCCATATTTCACCATGACAATGTAATCACAGTTCCACATTAAAAAGTCATTATTGTTTAAAATCGGGGGACTGACTGAGAAAACACTGACTATACTATAGCTGTCTTTGCCATTCACACGGATGTTTACCCAAGAACAGAGGGCAGCGTGATTTAAACGCACGCTTACAACCTTATTGATCACAAGGGGGTTTGAACACACACACCACACACACACCCACAGAGTAATATCATTGTCCGTTGGATCCACTTGTGCTTTTTGTGCTGATTAGCAGGTAATCTCAGTAACAAGCTTTGATCCCTGCAGATTAGCAGAAGGATAAGTACACAACATGTTTGTTCTGATAGCTTAGACATGCTATAATCCGTCTCTGCTCTATTGCCCAGTGGTCTTAGATGAGAAGTTTTTCATGTATTTTTCTCTATTTAGCTGTAATAAACCCCAGCTTTGCTTAATGCTAGAGATCAGGCTATGGGGTTTATGTAATAATGGATCCGATTAGGAATTTTTGTCCTGAAAAGCAAAACATGCTGCTTCTTTAAACAAGCTTTTAAAGAAAGTATTTTGCTGAATGTTGAGACACTTGCTGATTTTTGTTTTTCCAGTTAGTGACTCTCAACAGAATTTGCCTGAATCTCATTTAACAACCTGCTGAGGTGAGCATTTCATCTTGATTTAATTTCATTGACAGAGGGAAGTCATTTCTGCACTATTAGATAAGTCCTCAGGCATCGCGTTGTACAGTTGACTGCTCAGCGCACAAGACAAGCTTTGATCCCGACGCTGCAGGTCCTTGTCCCTGACTCTCTTTCAGCAACAAGGAAAGAACAAAGAAATTGTAAGCTCATCCTATTGGATCTTAATAATATCTTTCATCTTTTTGAAATCATGTCTTTGAGGCTGTAACGTATATTGTGTTTTTGTGCATGTGAAAGGAAATGTGTTTCACTAACTGGTACGCAAGAAAATGAGATGAAATCAGTGGTTGTATTTCATTTTCTTTCTTTGTGCACGTAAAGTGTGGCATCCCTGACCTTATCAGGATGCATTCACTGGTGAACCATTATTGACCTCCCTCTTGGCCCAGACTTTAATCAGCATGATTTCAGTAAGGATCAATAACTTCTTTTCATGTCTCACACTTTTCTCTATTTTTTTTTTTCTTCACAAATCAATACGGTGCGTGATGTGTTGTTCTGCTACCGCCTCCCCATCCCCACACCGATGCAAGACCAACAACGGCTCCATTCAGCTTTTACTTGTTCCTGTCAAAATGTTGCATACAAGTGGTAACATCTTCTCTTTCTTCTGGCCCCTGTGAAGGTTTTCTCCCAAAGAAAACACACTAAACACTGGCCAAGGAGATTCAAATTGCATAAGGAACATCACCACTGACATTTCTCTCAATCCATATTCTTGTACAAGGGCATTTCTTAAATGACAATCCTGATTCGGATCAATTCAAATCCATTTAAACATAAAACCACGTCTTCAGTATTACAGATACATGTTGTCCGCAATAGAAGGGCAATGTGGTTTCTATGAAATGCATCTCCAACCCCAGATCAGTGGGGATTGCAGAGCCTTTGTTAGTGCTGAAGCTTTGTTTTCCTCTAGATTTATGATCGTTGTGGGTAGTTGGCAGGAGCTTGTGTGATTACTGCTTACACACTGATTTATACCTCACTTTTAATTATCTGAGGGGGTCTGCAGCTTGCTGATGCCAATACACCCCTTCTTTTGGGACCAGGAGGGGGAAAAGGAGCCGTCTCTTGTTTCCGTCCCACCCATTCTCCGAAACAGGGATCCACTGCGCTTCTGGCAGCATCCCAGTCCTCCCCAGAGCAGAGCAGACGGATGTCTCTGACATTCATACACAGTGTGGGATCTGAAAGGAGGCTTTATGGAAATATGAAGCTGCTGTCCACTGGACATGTAACTCTAACTAACACTCCCCAACGGCCTATAAATTATATGGTTGTGAGACTCACACAAATCACTTCCCTAAGCCCAGCTTCTCTAGTTACGTTCTTTTTTTTATGGAGCCCTCTACTGTGAAATTACAATGGCCAGGTCTCATTTCAGCAACAAGCTACTGATTTTCCCGACTCATTTAATAATTTGTTTTAATACCTGCCGTGTAGGATTTGACAAATCTATTAGCGTCTTTACTGTGCTCTTAATTTTGAAAGCTAATTGCAGAAGAATGCAACAAGTGAGGGGTAAAGTCCTTTCACGAACTATTCCCATGATTCATTGCATCATTGTCATGTCATTTCAACGTTCTGAAAGTTTCGTTTATTGCAGTGAGTGGAAAGACGCCAGGGCCGTTAAACGTTTGGTAACAAGATGTGCGTTATGAAATTAGATTAAGAAAACCTACAGAGTCATAGTTAAAGATCTGTCTTTAATTTCATTAAATACCCTCCAGATTAAGTCCACATGGAAAATTATTATGCAAAGTACTACTTCACACTTGTTGTAGTTAGACCCTTAAGCAAATTAAAGCCTCGTTAACTCAGTGATTTAAGTTGAATAATTAATGTCTATTTAAGGATATATTCTGGGCTAAAACGGATAATGCACATGGTGATTCCACTATCATCTTCTTTTCATTTTTAATGCCTAATCACCTCTTTTCTTCAAAAATCTGTAAAACTCCAAATCCATAAGAACTGATTTCTGCTATTTTGGCTGAAAAACAAAGGAATTACAAAACGACCGCGTTCAAAGAGCAAACTTACCTGATAGCTGTCCATTTCAGTCTAATTTCTGAAAAGACTTCTTCCGATAGCCATATTGAATACTAAATGGCAAACACTACATCATGAAAACGGATACATGGCGTTTAGAGTAACATATCTGTTGTAATCATGAGGATTATAATTGAACAGCCCAAATGCTGCTCACAGAAGGACATGTCTTGGATTTAAGGAGGTTTAATTTCGAGCAGGACGGTTTTGTCTTTCCTAATTATTTTTAATGTTCGTCATTAAGCTGTCCCTTGGGGGGGAGTGATCCAGTCCTCTGTCTGTTTGGACCTCATATCAGCAGCCAGGCCGACTCCCCATTAATCCTCCTATTGTTCCGTAGACCTGCTATGTGCCTTCCCCTCCAATGACCGACACAAGAGAAGCAACAGTGAGAGGGCATTAATGAGCTGGAGTTGAAGAGATACAACAAACAATGCAATGCTTATCATTCCTCTCGATGCCATTATCCACAATTTAACTGTCTGTGGATCTGAAAGAGCACGTGATAAATTAAATATCATAAAACTTTGAATATTTTACCTCATATATGTCAGGAACAAATTATACAAGAAAACGTGTCTCAATGCGTCATGCAGACTGTCATTAGTGTAAAGAAAAAGTCTTAGGCTTAGCATTAAATTAAAGGATTTGTAAAGATAAATACTTTTTAGGATTTCCCATGTCTGAGAGTCACTTTTCAATACTGCTGCTGTCTGAGCCCTGGGGATATGCAGATGACAGCAGACGCAGTAAGTCGTGGATCTTCCATCATCACGCGCATCATTCTCATTTCCTTGTATTGTCTCTCCATCCCATTTCTTTTTTTTTCCTGGTCATTTCCCCTGTCTGTGTCCTCGCTTCAATTCTCTTCAATCCTATTCAAAATGTTATAGCTGAAAATCAATGATGGGCATATCACCTGATTAGATCAGTGCGCAGTGCTCTGATGTGTGAGCAGGTGTGGCGTCCGGGGGACTCCACTGCAGCGTCGCCACATGGGGGTTGTAATGAGATTAGTGAAGCCTGCAGCACCTCACGCAGGAGATGTGGTTATCTGATTAGAGGAAAAGGACACTGTAACTTTTAGAGGTCTGTGATTGTGAAAACTCCCAACTCCGCCACACTGAAGCTTCTCCCTATAAGAAAACACAACCTAAGCAGCAATCTTTGTCATTTTGACCCTGGGTTTACAGTTTCACATCCTGGGGTCCCTGTTCCTCACTGTCCACACCCACGAAGAGAGACTAGGTGTGTGTGTGGTGAAGGTGGTGGGCATGGGGGGATTGGCGGTGTCACATTGATGGATTAGTCCGCTCATTGCTAGCTCCAGCGATTAGGTCAGCGGCCCAAGAGACAGCAACACGTCTTCTGTGAAATGCTGATGCTAGACTTACTTACCGATTAGAAGTCACTGCATCACTGCCAAGTGGCCACTGCCTCAGCGAGCTGCAGTGAATAATACAGCGGTTCCCCCTCAGAGAGAAGGTTTATTTGGTCAAATCTGCCCTCTCTGAGGAAGGCCTAAAGCTCACCCATCCTCTCCGTTCAAAGCCCACATCCTGTAAACACATGCTCGCCTCCTTTCTCTTCTCCTTCTGTAAGTGAGAAAGTGCACAGTAGCTACAAAGACACGCACACACATATTACCGCTCAGTTCTCGCTTTCACAATAATGCTATTCCCCTCTCCACAGCAGCCCACTTTCATTTGTTCAGTAGTGAATTCTCTGGCTGTTAAACTGAAGGATTGACTGTGGTGCTTGTCAAGCTTTTATCTTTTGCCCTGATTCATTTTCATTTCCACTATGAAAGGGAGGACAGAGCGGCATCCGGCGCCATTATTTTGTCCGAGACAAGCCGATCTCACTACAGAATCCAAAGACATATCATCTTGTGTGAGTCATCCCATTGTTTCTCAAAGACATTGCAACATTACTGTACTAAGAGAGATGATTGCAGTAGAATTTTATGGACTATTACAGTGAGAGCGATGGACCTGGTGACCACAAAGTAATAACGTCAATCTGCCCCTCACCACTGGGTTTAACAATACAGAAATGTGATTACAAAGGGAAAACTGTTTATTTATGTGTTGTCACCGCTTCAGAAATTGCACCATTTCTTTTCGATAGTGACCTCATTCTCTATGAAAGGACCATTTCGCAAGTTAAGTAGCTTGTCTCCTTCAGTTTAAAGGACAGTCATTTTCTGATGGCCATGTTCTGCTTTTGCTGTTTCCAGCATGTTCCTAATGAAAGCACAATGATTTCCAGAGATGTCCGGTTGTTTTAATTGGCTCTTTATTAGCAGCTAAATATGTTGCAGTCCCTTCTTCTGTTTCCATAGCATGAAAATGATCAAATTATAGATCAGATTTTATTATTCTGGACATTAAATTCAAGTAATTGTGTGAAGAGGATTCGTTTCTCTTCAGAAGTCGAGTCTATCATCTCCATATCGATGTGTCCATAAATGGTAACTCCACAGTAGCAGACATGAACTCTCCAGAAAACAAAAGGATGTGAACGAGGTTAACTCCTGCTCTTGTAAAAGACTCAGCCATGGAAAGCAGCACCACCTCAGCATCATAAAGATAAGAATACAGGTGTTTTCTATGCTCTCCAGCCCATGAGCCACTGTGTTGGCTTTTGTCTGACAACACACACACACTTCTTTGGATGGATGCCTTTTATGGCTCACGTCACAGAGAAATACACTTCTATTTCGCCTGATTGTTGTTGCCTGCTGGGCAGTTATCAAGCTATTGTCACTGTTACATTGGTGGAACTAATGGATCTGATAGAAGTGTGTTTGCCGAGCCCCATGCATTCGAATACAACACTGTTATGTGAAGGATTATGTGGCTTTGATGTATAGCTGCATGCACTGAGAGCTGTTGTAAATAACAAACAGTTTATAATAAGCTGAAATAGCTTGTATGACATTAGCATATGGATGTGATAAAGACTGCCACCTTCCAAGTTTAAAAGAAGTCTGCCCTCTTCAGGCTTGGAAAATAATTATACAATTTAAACGTACCAGTGTACTGCACAGCAGCTGATCAGATTCTGTATGTCAGAAAATCCAATTAACCCAACAGGTGTGGCAGGTGCAGCGTTGGGTGTATCTCAGTAGGTGTACTCCCCCCACCACCACCACCACCACCACCCCACCCCCCTTGTCTTTTTTTTTTTTTCTTTCCTCCAAGGCCCTGAAGGAGAATATCTAACTGAACTCACCAGGTAACTTATTTGCAATTAGATTTGTTTTATTTGCCCCATTTCTCCCCAGCAGCATCTGTAGCCAATTACTCCCTCAGTAAAAAGAAGTGCAGAACAGCTTCGGTTCCACGTGTGTCTGTGTGTCTGTGTGTGCATATGCGTGTGTGTGCGTCGACACAAAAGAGAATCAAGCCGTGTGTATGTGCAGCAGTGTATCTACAATTTGTGACAATTCCTATCCAGGGACGGGATTCTCTGGGGGACTTCCAGGAAATTACACCTTGCTCTCATATCACTCGATCATCTCAGAGCCTGTTGAGCTTCCCACTCGCCCCCCTTCTCCCCGCATCCCACCCCCCGGTGCAACTGACACAGTTACTCCACCAACGTATGGCACTGAAATGTTACAGCAGCCCAGTTTTTTAAAAGCCATTTCATTTTTCACTCTTGTGTTGGACTTGCAGTAATGGGCTCCTCTCACTCCACAAGGTTCCATCTATAATACACATTCAGCCCAATACTCGCTGACCTCAAACAGCGGATGCAATTATGACAGCCTCATGCCCTACTGAACTGCGCTGCCAGACTGCTTTTAGCCAGGCAGAGCCCGGCGCTGTGCTCCATATGCACCGTGAAGTTTTCCCTCTCCAATCCCTTCAGGATTGAATTTAAAATATGACATCATTGTAAGCCAGAAGGCAAAAATGAACCCCTTAATGGTTCTCAAGTCACAAATACAGCCACACACATAGAAACCGTATAACACCTCTATGATTTCTTACAAGCATGTGAAGCAAAACTGAAAATGTCTATTCTTTCATTGACAGGCCTCCGCACTGAATTAGAGGAGTATTCCTTCAGGATTACACACAGACCCCCTCAATCTTTAGTCCTGGGCCACGTAAGGTCTGACAGTGAGCTGTGCGATTCTATACAGAGATCTTTACGTACATTACAGTTGGATGGTTTCAGGAGGATGGAAGATGGGGATCAGGGATAAAGTCTTACAGTAGATTGCTCTCCATCGATGGTTTCAGTAAGTGCACTTCATGCTGAGGTTTCCCTCCTATTGGGTCCATTCTCCTCTGACAAGAAGTTAATCAGGCAAGAGGCATGGTGAACCCACATATATTGGCTGGTTAGCAGGAAGTGACTAGAAAGATGTATGTTAGGCTTTAGGGATTCCCCACTGTGATGCACCAACATCACAACACAAAGAATAAATCCAGGGAGTGACACTGAACATTGTGCACAAGGTGCTTCCATGCCGAGAAATCTTGTGTTAAAAGCCACAGCTAGACCATTCAGAGGATCAGTGCACGGCTTATAGATATTGAAAGGGTTTTTGACAAGAGACTGCATCCAACATCCTGATATTAAATTACTTTCTTAAACTCCTGTTGTGTTAAAACCTGAATATATGTAGCTATAACGCCGTGGCTCAATGGATGGCAATGTCAGTTTGTCATGCAGTCTGTGGGTCCACATTTACTTTATCCACTTACACCATGTGATGACATTTGTTGTTTTTCGAAAAATGTCTATTATATGAAAGATTGTCATGAAATTTGGTTCAGACATCCATGTCCTTGAATTGTAATAACTGTAATGATACACTGACTTTTCCTGTAGCGCCAGGTCCATTTTTCCCCCCCAGTACATCCTCACAAAGCTGCTCGCATGGCTGTAGACTCTAAGTCCTTGTTTTTAATTCTAGTGGATATTTTGAGATATATCACGAATTTGTCTCAATTTTAAAATAATACTTATAACTTAATTGGTACAGGTACAGATTACTTCCATCTTTTGTAGTCAAAATATGTGTATTGGTTTTGAATATTTCACTCTGCATCATCTACAGTGATTTCATTTTAATACATTTAGTTACAGCATATACAGTATGCTTGTCTATATGAAAGGCAAATGTAAACCTGTTTTAAACCCGGAGATTGAGCTGGGCATGAATGCACAAGGTTAACCTAAAACAGTGACTATAACAATACAACATTGTTGATTTTTCTTATTAAATACTATACCAAATTTACAGTAATGCAGTAGTTGGGAAGTAGCCGGAAAGGAAAGTATGCCCTGCATTGTTAGAAACGTAATACCTCATCCAAAATCACACAGAAATGGAAGTTAATGTTTCCATTTTTAATGTGAGTTCATGCCTCTCTTCAGTAAACAATGCCATAGAGTAAGTCTGGACAGGTCTTTTGTTGGTTTTGTCTATTTGCTTTGTGGGTACAACCCTCCCCTCATGATTTGGCAGTGAAGCATTTCAATTATTACAGAAAGCAGCATGTGTTTGGGATACTTCCTTCAGTAATAAAACCAATATTGCAAGATAATTATCATGGATTTTACAATACGGCCACTGCATTTCTCCTGGAGGGGAAACTGTCAAGCGTTTGCAGATGGATTTTGCTTTTTATTAGCTCACAGTAAAACCCTGCTTCACTATCTTAGATGTAATACAATCACCTAGCTTTATAGTCAAGGGAACCTGCAATAAAAAAATCAACGCATCAGTGGTTGCATACAAATTTAGTGTGCAACATAATGCATATTATACATTATGTACTCGTGTTGTTTTATGTTTTGGCTTTATATGTAATTAATGTCCAGATGGGCCCACAGTGTAGAAGCTGCGTTTTCACACAGTTTACTTCTGAGCAGGTCAGCCATATACAGAGCTCTACAGTGTATCTTTCTTCCTGAATTTCTGCACTCAATGTGGTTATTCATAGTTTCATCTTCAAAATATCCAGTTACCTTGGTTTTTTGATTGCTGTCAGAACTTGATCAAATATATATAACTCTATTTCTTATTCTTGAAGATAAAGGCATGTCAAGGTTCCTGAGCTGCATTGAAACCGAATCCCTGGTACGCGTGGCTGCATTCAACTGATATAAGGGAATGGCTTCCCTTTTTATCATCCAGAATGTCCCTATAGGATGACATGTTAAACCAACTACAGGGCAGTTGTGGCTAATTATTTCAACCTTTATTGCAGACGCAAATCCACTGCCAGCTCTTTCCAGCCACCCGTGTATTTGCCTCAGTTTAATTTACTGCTTGGAAGGTAATTCTGCAGTTTTAGTACATTTTACTTCAGCCTTGTATGACAGAAAAGCACTAGTACATCCTAAGAATCACAGGAGCAGCAGGTTAGTCTCTCCGACTGTCTCTTTGCAGCCTGTCAGAATGAGCCATGGCAGAGCAGGTGGGCTTGTCCCACCACAGAGATGTATGCATCAGGAAGCTGTAAATCCTCCACCGCCTTCCATTTGTTTACGCCTCCTGTTTCCCGCCAAACAAACTACTAGATTTCCCATGAGAGATCCCGACCCACACACGACGTCCTCAGTGGACATGCTTTACGGGCGTCACAGCCAGATGAGAACAGTTAAAACACCATTTTTAAAAAGATGTGTTTGTGTGGAGGGGAGAGCAAGGTTTAGATTCAGCTCAATTATTACCACAAAATGAGAGGATGTGCTATAAATCGGCATGCCGATCATGCCTGTCATTCTTTTGAAAAAAAAAGCCCTGATTTATTTCGCAGACAAGCAATTATGCTCATATTTTATTTTAACCCGTCTTCTGATTCATGCATCACACACTGGGGCAGGTGGAGAAGGAGTAGGAGCTGCCATAAGGGTGGGAAAGCAAATTTGTCAAACCCGTAATGCTGATACAACATGGGCAGTATATGCAGAGTACACACATATAATGTGATCAGGTGGATTTTACACTTTTTACTTCAAACCATGTTAATTACATGGTATAAAGCATACTTTACATTTTTATGTCAGACTGTAAATATGCTGCTTTTCTCTACTTTAGGATCATCGTCAGGTTTGTTTTATTTGAATAGAATCATTTCTTTGATGTCAAGCTCATTAAAAAGAGTATTCACACTGAGATTTACAGCTCTTTCTCTCTTAAAGGAAAACCAAATTATGTCAACGCTGCCATCCCAGATGGATTCTGTTAATTAGGTGCTCTGCAATTTCAGCACAAGCTTCTCATTTTATTTTTTCTAACACTGATTTGAGATGGTTTAACCGGGGCTACATCTTGCCTAAACCTTGTGCGAGCGAGCGTGTGTGCGTGCGTGCGTGTGTGTGTGTACCTAATATTTGAGTTTTATGTCTCCATGCCAACATGTTTTATTTACGTGGTGCCTCACAGACGAGTTGACATATTTCACCAGTGAAGGCCGTGACCCTGGTTGTTTATTTCCCATGATGAAATTGTCCAGAGGTTGATGACTCCGTAAATAAACAGTTCATGGAGCAGTAGCTCTTGGCTTCCGGTGACCAATGTAATTCTTAATGTGTAATCATTGTAGGGCAGATGTGGCTATACACGTGTCCTGCATCTTCTCTACTGTAACAATTCAAAGAGACTTGTATACACCACCGGCATCCTCTCAACATAAGGGACAGCTTTGTCTCAGGGTGTCATTTCTACGGCTACAAATCCTATTTTGTAAAAGTGCAACACCTCCCCCACCACTTTCACAGTTTCATTCCTGTTTGAAATGGTCTCAAATAAAAAAAACGGCCAAACTGAAAAAAACGTATAGGGAGCTTTTTTTATTTATTAATTTATTTGTTGTGGAGAAATAGTAGCAGGGACAATATTTCATTATATCCTTCTAAAAAAGATACTGCTATCAAAGCTAAGGCAGCAAAGGACAATATTCCTTTAACAAGAACAGATGTTCTGGTCTATAATCAGAAGCATTTATTTTGCTTTATTTTGTTAGTTGTGTTTTTGCAAAAAGATTTAAATACACACTTAATTTCAGTCTGTTTTCCATCAATTCAACTAAATGCAATTATTGGGTTAGTGCACTCATAAGACAGAAATTTATTCGTGACCCTTTTATTAGGTAATTATATATTTTCTGTTATAGCCTGCTTGTGGGATGTGTGAAGATGAGCACCATTATAATGTGTTATGTAATATATTTATTCAATATAAATGTAGGCTATGTAAAGAAAAGGAAAAGACATAAGAATTGTGTCCCGCTTCACTGGTAACTTTGGCTTCTCTTGGTTCTGCACACAACGTGTCAGTCTTACATATAATCCTGACGCTACAAGACAGACAAACATCTTCTCTCGCATCAAAAATCCAACAATCTCCTTGCAATGGAAGAGACACATCATCGGGGCCTCCCAAACCCAATTACACCCAATAAGCAGACCTGCTCATACAGAATTGGATCTAATTTGCTGACAATGAATGGACGTCATGTGGCAGGAGTTGTCTGTTAACACCAGAACAGCTGAAACCAGGGCTACAACACAGAAACAGGAAGTCTGGCAACTGCTGCAGCAGCTTACATTAGTGATTTTTCTTCTTGTGTTCCTTTTGATTTCGAAAATCTGTTTTGTCACAATGACCTCAAACCATTATCGTCTGAAAATATCGGGTTCAAGAGTGCAATAGTACTGCGTACGATAATTTACTTCCTACGGTGCATTTAGTAAAATTACTTATTGTAATTCAATCTCATTGCACCGACTTAATTGAGCTATGCATGTTCTATAAGTCACCATTCAATGTAGTTTTTTTTATCTGAGCCACCTCACCGTGCTTTGTCAGCACAATTTACTGCTTATAGATCCACTGCATGGACAATCTATAAAGTCCTCCCTCCTCATCACGCCCACGCAGCTGTTAGAAACTGTGTTGCAGAGGGAGAAATTAAAGGGCCAAGCAAACAGGAATCTATAAACATATTATGTCCTGTTGTTAATGGAAATGTCATCAGCAGAAATTCCACAGCTCTATTGAGCGATGAGCCAATTTCCCTTACTCTCTCTAAACCACTCGCATGTAAAACGATTGGAAATTCCCAGGATTAAGTGTGTACAGTAGCACCAGTTCACCGCAAAAAAAATAAAACTACCAAACTTTCCAACCAATTAAATTTAAAAGCCTCTTATCCTGGTTTTAAATGGACCATAATAAAAAGGAATTTGAGAGTAGAAGTGGAGAGCTTGTCTTGGAGGATAAATAATGACACATAAACATTTAGTGTGTGTGGCCAGTCCCTGCCGGTCATTTCCCTTCTCTGCCTTTTCCACAATAATCCCCATACCTATTGAGTTATCATAGAGTGAGGTGTGTGTGGGTGTGTACGTGTTTGTATGTGTGTGTGTGTGTGTGTGTGTGCCTCTGAAGCCTGAATCAGTGGTTGATTGACCGTGACGCCGACTGCCGAGGCAGCAGCATCACACAGTCGTGGTCATTCTGTGGGTCACTGAATAGGGAAAGAGACAACGCTTGACCTTTAATTTCATCATCGGCATCCCTTCAAACCTGGGTCGAATTTTACGGCTGGTCCAGACGAGTTGTATTCACTGCACAGTGGAGAAAGAAGTTCACAACAAAACTGTAGAATTCTCTCTGCGCAGAGTCAGTTCTGGCCATGAATATAAACCGGATCACAGGAAATAAGCTAAACAAACAGAGAGGGCTGGGCTCAACTAATCTTCTCTGGAAAGAAAAGGGACATTGAAACTATCACCCAACATTTGTATTCTGTGTTAGTCTCAGAGGGAGGAGGGCGTCTGAGAGACACACCTCGCATGCCTGTCTGGGTGGATTTACAAAAGCTTAATACTACTTTGTTCCACCGAGCAAAAGACCTCTCACGGGGCTGTCCTGTGCTCTTCCTCACGCTGTATCAAAGGTTTCACTCAATGTAAAATCTTTTCTCAGCACAGAGGTTACTGTTACAGAGAACTGGAAGGAATCACAAAGACAATGTGAAAGAATATTCAGAAAAGTAAAACTAATTTCTTCTTCTACACATGTTCTTTTTGAGGTTTCTTATATGAAGTCATGCAGGGGGAACCAGATCAGTGTTCTCAGCGTTACATTGAAAAGCAGGAGTTGATATCGGGCTGTTTTGCCAGTTTTGCTCGACTAGACTATGCTACTCTGATCAACAGTAACATCCAACAAATCACCATTTTACCAGCATGTAATAAGAGCGAAGATGAAATGGGCTCTGCAAAGAGCTTCAGTTTATCAGATTAGGAGCATGCAGTAGTCCCTGAGCTGTTTTTAGGAAAGCTTTCACAGCAAAGACACATTTTAACAAGATGTTTCAACAGATCAACATTTCAAAGGTAGCAGTTCTATGAGGCTGTGCTGTGTTTTGAGCAAAATGCTCAAATATATAAATCAGTATTCTGACATGCTCACATTACCAATGCTAACATGCTGATGTTTAGTAGGTACAATATTTCACATGACATTTGCAAATAAGCACTATAGATGCTATGGTTGAGGCTGGTAGGAATGTCATTAGTTTTGCAGCTTTTTGCTCATAAACCACCTTGTTGTTGCTCGAGGAAAAGTCTGGGAATTTATTACAAATTTTCATGAGGGAAATATGAATATATGTGTGTCAAATTGCTTGGCAATCCATCCAATAGCTGTTGAGACATTTCCCTAAAAACCAACATTGTCAACCTCATGGTGGCGTTTAGAGGAAAGATGAGAGAATCACACCAGTAGATCCACACAGCTAGCTTGGTTAAAATTAATTTCCATTAGAAACACTCCCATTGGTTTGTTTGCAGTTGCTTTGTCGCTTAATTCCCATTTTAATTGACCTGCACTATAATGTCAATTTCTTGATTTAGCTATTGTCATCCACAACTGTGTCATTATTTGCTCTTATTTTGGAAAACGGCATTAGTGGAATGTTATGAACATGAACAGTTTTCAGTAATGACACTGTAGTGACACACAGTAGCTCTGCTGTTATGTGTTTCTTTGTGGCTCAATTTAGACTCCTAGTGGCGGAAACTGAAAACAGCCTTACCTCACAGCTGACTTTCTTTCTTCTCACGTCATATTCAGCTGGAGACACTTGTCTGTCCGGTGATATTTGTTTGTTTTCAGCTCATAAAACACTGGGCTTTGGTGTTGTTATGAAAACCTCCTAGATCTCATCATTACACTTCCCACTCGGTCACCTTGAACGGGAGAAAGCAGCCAAATGTAACCACTTTGATGGATTGGCCCACACCTGCATGGTTGTGCTCGAAGAGGGGGAACACGGGTGAAGGAAAATGATGAAATGATGATCAGCAACAAGGCCGGTGTGGCCGCAGGTGTCTTGTTGACACTATACCTCTATTGACAGGTGGCATATGCCTATTTGAATTCATCACAGACATTAACCCCGTGACCTATTGCTCGTCTAGAAAAACCCTTAGGCTGATGCCAGTTGGCGCTGTGTAGACAAGACATTTACACCCTAAAAGCTTTACATGAGTGTGTGTACTGTTGGCTGGACTATGTAGCTGGTACAACTGTGTCCATGGCTGATCTGCTGCGATTAGCTTGATTGCCCTTGGCTTGTATTTTTGCATTAACGTCTCAATTATTTATTATAAATTTCACTAGAATGCTCTAAAATGATTATTGCAGTATGACCATGCAGTGTGAAAGAGGGTTATGTCTACCCTGCCAGAGATCCTGTGACTGTAAGCATCATGATCTCTGTTGGTGAGTAAGCAGCTGTGTCACTGTTCCTATCTTACACTCTGACATCTTGTCTCATACGCATTTAAAGTGGCTGAGACAACAGCAGGAATAGAAGAGAGAAGAATGGAAAGAGAGCTTTTGAGGAGAGACCTATTAATAAACGTGATGGTTAAGGGAGTATCAGAGGATGAGTAGGAGTGGGTGACAGTCTCAAACAGACAGCAGTCATAGACATGTCGATTGAACGGTGAGAATTAAATTATATTGTCTCTCAGTTAACCTCCCACACAGAGAAAGGAAACCCTGACTTCCTTTTTGCAGTCAGATGGCCTTGATCTCTCAGAATAAGCAAAGAGGGCTATAAAACACCAGTGCCTATAAGGATTTAAAGCATCAGTCACTTCTCTCAGGTGAGTACAGTTTTACCTGTTTTACACACATTAACCATTTTGCATAATGAGTACATTTTCTTTTTGTACTTTAAGTACGTTTTGCTGGTAACTTATGTACTTTTACTCCGTATATTCAAGACTTTTGCTTCTACTTTAGGGTGTTTCTACATTGTGGCATTGCTACTTTTCCTTAAAGGAGATGCCGATGCTCATTGTCAGGTCCATACTTGTATTTGGGGTTTGTACTAGAACATGTTTACATGCATTAATGTTCAAAAAACAAGATTTTCTTATTCTGTCAGTCTGAATATACCTGTATTCAACCTCTATCTGAAACGCTTCGTTTTAGTGAACGTCTCTTTAAGCCCCCTCCCGAAAAAGCCTAATCTGCTCTGATTGATTTATGATAAAAAATATTGCTCATCTTTGCAAAGGTAGTTGTCAAGCTGTGTGTGGAGAAACTCAGATGGGGGGCGGTATATTCAAATGAGCCTGCATGCGACATAAGAACAGGAGGCAAATCTGAATGGCTTGTTGAAATCACAGTTTGGGATGTAGGCACACAACAAACTGACTGGGTTGTCTTATTTCACAGTTTGTTGGCTGGTAGGCACTCCAGATACCCAAAAGTTTTTTTCGTGATACAACCCCTTTAAGTCATATTTCTTCCACCAATGCTTATATCAGCATCATCAGCGTAGTCTAAATACTGCAATATTCATCTTTTGCTACATTTGTGGTAATGAACTATATATAAAAAACTGACTGACATTAAAATGTTTGAAGATGAGGCTTTTCTTTAACTACAGACACACAGTGTTTCACCCTGTTTCACAAAGCTTTGTTGAAAACGGCAGACTATGTTCCATCCCCAGATTGTCCACTAGGGTGTGCAAGAGTGGTGCAAAAGAAAATGAGCCCAGCAAAGTTGTATGAGGCATTCCCTTTAATCAACAGTTCTTAATGAATTGATTTTTAACATCCTGTGATGAATCATTATAAACCCAGTTAAGAGGCTGTTTTTTTTAATAAAGCTTGGGATTCACAGTGTTAGTCATGCTGAGTGTGAAGTATATACTATGTGACCCTTTCACAATTAATCAGTGATGAGGATTCAAGTTGTAACGCCCCCAAAGCCGTAGTTGTACAGGTTCTATGATTCATACTAGAATGTTCTGCTCATAACTGAAGCACTGTTGATATGAGAGCTGGTCAAAAAGAAATCATAAAGAGTGCAAGATGATGTATAGATGTGTCATAATCTTAGCTGGGGGATTTGCGTCACTGTTTACCTGAACAGTGTTTGTCAGTAAAAGTCACTGGGTCAGGTAATTGAGTAAGAAGAGACAGATGGTGGCAGCATTTACTGCTGATTACATGGAGGTCATAAACTGCCTTTCAGTAGCTGGTGGTGTCAGGTCCAAGACTATTAAACTGCCAGAGCCTGAATCTTAGCGGGATGGGGAGTGGAAGGGTTTTAAACAGTTGCCCAAGACTAGAGACTCTAACATCCAGAGTACAGGCACAGCATATGTATATCCTAGCAAGGATGCAAGGCAGCATGTCTGTAAGAGTGGTGCTTTTCTCTTCGACTCAGAAGACTCAGTTCTGCAGGATCTCTGTGGTGCCTTATATCAAAAAGAGTACTTGATCTTCTTCTCACATCATTGGAGTTGGCATACTGTAGCGAGGGACGTAGCTGCTGTCACTCATGCAGAGTAAAATATTCCATACCAGAGGCCTCTAGGCTATAGAGAGATTGCATAGAGTGGCTGCATGTGCACAATGCAGGAAATAGAAATAGTACATGCTGATGTAGGGCCATGCGCAGTGTCGTGAGATGACACGAGGACACAAGAGAGGCAATGTTCCTCTGCAAACCTGCTGGACAATGCAAAATGCATTCTATCCAATGAAAACCATCTAAGATTAATGACCTTTATGGTAAGTCAGAAGAAGAGGAACGCAAATATCCACAGTAGGAGATTTTCAGAACAAAATAGAAAGCCACATTTGATTTGAACCCTGTGATAACGTTTTGTAGTCATTTACTGGGTGTATACTGTGATATTTTTACACCAGCTGAATATGTACTCATTGCACAGTGTAGATTTATATTATACAAAGCATTAAAACAAATTGAATATATTGAGGTTGACTGCACTGCAATAACCTGCTGACGATTTATATCTGTTGATAGGTCGCTGTTTCATTCTGCTCTGCATTCTGTTGCAGGGCCTGCTCACCATTCATTTGCATTAGTCTGCTGTATTGGCTTTCCTGGGATCGGGGGCCGTAGAGAGTGTTTACTGATCACACTGATGTATTTGTCCACCAACTCCGTAAGACAGACAATCAATATTCCAATTACAGGTAGGTTTCCTTTCTTGCGCTGTAGAGTAGCGAACATCAGTCAATATCTTTGTCAAAATGACTGTCAGTACATGTACGAAAAGCTGTTTGGAGCACGATGTGAGTAAATGACTGACAGCCTTGTGGTGCCACTAAATCAAATTAGTCAATCTTCCAAGAAACTATTTTACATTTACGTGTTGGAGAAGCACAGGGCGGTTGGTAAAATGTAAATCTCCACTACTGCTGAACAGTTCTCCAATCTATGATATGCTAAGTTATAGCCAATGTAGAATATTACAGGGACTTTCCAAACAGTATTAAAACACAATGTAAAATATGCTATAAAATAGCTGAGAATTTGAAGTTGACACATGGTGACAATAGTCAAAAGTGAGCCAAGAGTTACCTTAATGCTAACATTTTGAAAGTCTTCGGCATACGCTATAGACAGTGGACAGCTTTGACATATTGATCTGCATGACGGGATGTATTGTGAATCTGTATGAATGCCTACACGCAGTAGTGTTTTACATAGTATATATGTAGTTTTACATTTTACATACCCAATAAATGTTCATTTTTAGAAAGTGTTACAGGAAATGGTCACCTTGCGATGGATTTCTAATCTGCTACTTATGAGGTTCTCCACCCATTTACATTTCAAATATCAGGAAAACGCGTTTAAAAAGACGTGTGGATTCATTCACAGATATCCTAAAAATAATCCATAACAGATTCCCTGACAGTATCTGCTTTAAAGTATAGACAACTGAATGAACTAGTGTACGGACAAACTGTGTACCACCAGTAATCTTTTACACATTTTGAGTTGCTCCTACTTTTTTGCTGGATGTATTTCATTTAATTTAGTCTTTGTTTTTTTTGTGTGTCTGATTCTACATATTTACAAATAATAGTTTAAAAAATTCTGTATCATTGTACCTCTCTCAAAGTAACTAGATCTTTACTTAACCGCCCAACATAACAAGCACGATGGCTTCTTGACCTACATATTGCTATTTTGTAATCGTATCAGAAATGATGCGTCATCACGCTTTTTCAGCTTGAAAGCGTTATAATCCTGCCTGGCTGGGTTTCCTGTTGCATGGTTGTTGTCAAATGTTGTTAACATGACGACAAGATCATCCCGTGCCGCCTCCTCTCAGCTGATGTGTTTCTGTTCAGCTTGACTGGCCTATAATGAGGAGATGGAGCCCACTCTTTTTCAATTAGGACTGAACACTGAGAGTCAGCCAGTGGCCTTCTAACTCAATCACATCAGAAGCTTTGCTTACTTTCTCGCTGCATTCCACTTCAACTCTAGTGATGGCACAGTAAAGTGAACACAACAGTAAAGTGAACACAATCACCTGTCTGTGTTCCCCGGTACTCCAGCTGGAGAGGATAAAGCAACCCTGAATCAGCATAATCAAGTCCCCCACACTTCTCAAGGTGCTGTTAGTCCAAAATGAGCACTTCTCACAGTTCCCTAAGTCTGACCTGCCAGTGCAAGTTTAATGCTCTCTGTCCCCCCCCCCCCCCCCCCCCGTCCACTGCCATTCACAACCATTAAAATCCCATCTAGCTTAGCTAGGTGCATCGGACACTAATGGAGACTGACTCTGCCCATTTGCTTTGTGTTTCCCCCATGCATTTCCTCCAGCTACCACGCTTGTGTTCAAGTGGAGCGATGGTGGGTGGGGAGGAGTGCTGCTCTCAAAGTCGAGACCCATTCATGATCCTCTGGATCATTCGCGGATCGTGTGATGTGGTCGTATCTCTTCTTCTCCGTTCCCTCTCTCTCTCCCCAGGCACATATTGGCCTTACATTAATGTTGATTAGCAGAGTGTGAAGGGAAGTGAGCACACATCCAGAGGAGGCACTCCTTGTGAATAAATATGTGTCGTCCTTGTTTGGATAGTGAGGAGTGCTTTCTCTGTCTCTCTCATACAGCACAGTGGCTGTTCCTAATGACCCTGTGTTTGCATCAGCTCTCTGGTGTGCTTTAAAGAATGTAGGAAAGCTTGCTTTCTCTGAGGTAATGTGAAACGCCCTCACACAGCATTTATTCTAGTTGCTGCTTGTTGGCGCAAACTTCTTATGCACTTCTCATTTATAAATCATAAGTAGGGCAGTAAGACATAAAATGGTTCTCTCACACACTGTACTGTATCTATACATAATGCACTGCTCTGAATTCACAGTAGCAGGGAAAATTAGGTCAAGCTGGATGAATGCAAGTCTTATTATATACTACGTTTTAGATATACATCACAGGACATGTGCACACTATATTTAGTTTAATCATCAACATCTACAGTGTTACAATTTCCATATTCAAGGACTGAAGAGAGATCCAGTGTGTTGAGCACACGCTGGCAGAGCGACTGTACATGAGGAGAGCAGGGATTGGTCAACAGCTCTGCCACTCAAACAGCAAATACTCCCCGACTTCCTCTGTCCTCCTTTCCTGGTGCAGCCTGGGAGGAGGGAGGGGAATGGATCTTTTCTATGTTAGTCGCCGTAGCTCCCTCAGCCTGCTTCTTACCACCTGTCCTTGACTTACAGTGCTCAGACGAGACTGAATGGAAGCTGTGCTGCTCACTCCTCCTTCTGGCTCCTCTCTGTCTGTGTTTATGTGAGCAGCTGCATATTTTTAAATCTTTCACTCTGTGTGTGGCTGTTTCTTTCAACCTGTGGTGCTTCAGTGGAGGGGCGAAGAGAGGAACGTCGGCTGGTTGAGCTCTGATGGGAGGCAGCGCTGGCTCTGGCTGGGACTGGGGATGCTGAACAGGGGGAGGGAGGGCCTGTATGAGCTGGGACAGCAGCTCCAGCAGCAGGGGGAGTATCAGGCCGCCCTCCACTGCTTCCTCAGCTGCCTGTTGGGACTGACCCATGTGCAGAGCTTCACCTATTTGCCCAACTGCCTACACCAGGTGAGCCAGATGCCTGAAGACTGGGCACACACACACACACACACACACCATAACATTTCTTTGTCGTTCGCCCACATACCAACATGCATGTTCATTCCATGCGTCCACAAAATCTGCTGTATCATGTATTTGCACAGCTGTGTTGACACATTGTATCACTTCTCCTTCAGATCATCATAAAGTGTCACATATCACAGGACACATTCAACCTTGGTATCGCCAACACCAATGTCAAATTTTACAGCACAGTCAATCATGTGTCCCCGTGTTGACACTGTAAGATAATTTCATTCAGAGTAGGACTGATCGTGTGCCTGCTGCTGAATGAGGTATCGGACGCGTCACTCGCATACAGTAACAGTGTTATTCGACTGGTCACATTGTTAAAAATATTGTAGTATCCAGTCAAAGTCCGTCCCCATTGTGTGTGGGCTATGTTTTGCTATTTTTCAGGTCACAGAGTCTTAGCAGATTACATACTGGGGTCCTTTTCAAAGCTCTCCAACAAAGGCATGGCAACAATTTTAATTCTGTTTGGTAATGCCTGAAGGAATGTCCCTGATGTCAAAACAAAGCCTCTACACGAGAACTTTGGAACGATGTTGACCCGACCAATGGTGCTGCGAGGAGAGCAGAATTACTTGTTATGACAGCACATGACACCATGCACGCACACAACCGGGAATTATGTTGGTAATTGTCTATTTCATTATTAACCATGTCCCTTGTCTGTGATTTACAGATTGCAGAACTCTTCATCACTGAAAAGAATTGTATCCTTTACTAACTAAGGGAAAGCTTCACTCCCCATTTCACATCCAACACTTTAACTTTGACCGTCCCTTCAAAACTGTAAGTGTTAGCACGCAGGCTATCTATAGCACTAGCATTCTCTTTCTGTGAGGTGAACGTGATTGTCTGTGGTTGAAGGCGCGGCAAATTCCAGCACAATGAAGGACGTAGACCCTTTGTAGAAAGCAGTGTAAACTGAGGGGGATAAGTGGATGTCTGTGGGCGAGTCCATAACACATTTGTCCCAGAATGCCATACGTTTATGTGTGTGCAGCTCAGGCTGTGTGTCTGTCTCTTAAGAGGATTTGCACGCTCTTATCTCTGCACAACAGAGTGGAAGAGCACTAATTAACCTGCATCTGCACTGACGAGCCTGTTCATCGCCACTTCACTGCTTCTATACACTATAGGAGTGTAGGACATAGAGATAATGGAGAGGTGTTACGTTGCAGGATATATTACCTCTGTGGCTCTTCTCACCGTTACTGAGACACACCAACACTTAACTTGCCAGCTCAGGTTATCTACCTCAGCAAGGCTGTACCCCTTACTGTCCATTTTCCAAAATAGGTTGATTTGCTGAGCTTCACTTCCTCATTAGCCATCAGTAGGCCACTTCTCAGCATGTAAAGGTATCTACTCAAGAGGGGCGTTTACCACGAAGGGGTTCAATCTTTTGACATACAGAACTTAATTACGTACATGAAGTCGTCAATAGTAACGTGTGTTGTCATGTCAAACTGACTTCTTTTTTGTATGGTAGAGCTACTTACCTTGTAACATTATTTTACTTTTGGTGTGAGCTTACAGTCAAGAAAACGTAATTACATCTCACATTGTTTAGTAGGTCAGCAGAAGAGAGAGGCAAAATATTTAAAAAAGTGTTTATGTATTCAGAATTTAATCTCAAACGTGATATTTTCAATAACAATACAGTAAGAATTGCATCTAATGGTGCCTTCATTAATAATATCATTGTGTGCAGCGGACAAAAGCATGAGGTCGTTGTCAATAACATGAGAAGAAGAAAGAGTTGCTTCGATTTTCATAGTTCTCGTGAGCATCATAGCAGCTGAAGTAGGGATGTTGTGGTTTTTGCAATGGTCCTCCAGGGAGGAAGGTGAAGGGTCAATGTGCTCTAACTGGAAGAGGATATGGGAACTCTGGGGTTTCACACAAATGCTTACGACAACGGAATTGGCTGTGTCTCCTCACATTTATTCTATGGGGTCAAACTACAATCCACAATTGGGGAACAAAGTTGATTATACATAGTCCAGGCTTGATGTATCGTTATCAGAGCTGGCAGTATCGACAAGTGACCTTTGTCCAAAGCCAAAAGCTCTTTTGGCTGCTGAGTGTTTACTGATACACGTTTAACTTTAAACTCCAATAAACAGGGACATGAGACATAAATCCGTGCATATCCTAAATTTACATTCTTAAAGCGGAGATGCAGTACATAACTATAGTAGTATTACATGTAGTCATATTTGATAATGCGATTTATAATTCTACTGGCTAGAGTTGATAGTACTTCATTTCAGTGTACCCGTAGCAGAGTTGTGCTGCACGTGTGATCAGATGTGCCTTTTTGAAGGTGCCAGTGGTCATGCAAGTTCTTGTCGAGTTTAGAAGTGCAGTTCAATTACCAGTTCAGGGGAGGTTGTGTGAGTGTCTGTGTTTGTTTGGATGTGCATAGAGTGGAGAGGATCGTGTGAGGTTCCCGTTGTGGTGGTGTTGTGGTTCAGTCAGGCTAAAAATAGCAGACAGAAGTAGTAGACTGACCTTTGATGATGGCTGTTGCCCTAATCCTCCCTCCCAGATGGTCCTCCACACACTCACCTTATTGCCTGCTGCCAGCTGACTCCCAGGAACTGGGGAAGGTATAATGCACATCTCAAAATGTGTCCAAAACACAAAATGTGTGTTATGCAATAGTAGTATTATCACAGAAAATTCCACTTTATTATTAAAATTGCTGGGTTTTCATGACCGGACTTGCTATGTCATCTTTTATTGTACTCTACAGTAACTCATTCAGATGTACATCCACTCATAGCTTTTCAACATCCAGCCCTCACCAGCCATCATCTTTTCTAGTATCTTGTGGTGCTCATCAGAGTATCTTTCATCTTTCCGTTTAATAGCTGTCCTTTACTTTTGTTGAGGATCATATGTACATATAGGATTTTAACTGCATAGTGTCTCGGTTTTTCTGCTGGATCTGTGGCTCGCCTGTCCTGCAGCACTGACATTATTGTCCAGGTGACAAAGTGACGGGAACCAGCTGGTGTGGTTTTCAGTTCCATGCTTAACTGAAAACGTATTATCCATCTTTCCAACCTCATTATTAAAGTTGTAGATATTTATGTGAGATATATAATAAAGAATAATTGGCAAATAAAGTGAAAAGGGAAAT
This sequence comes from Pholis gunnellus, assembly GCF_910591455.1. Classification (NCBI taxonomy): domain Eukaryota; kingdom Metazoa; phylum Chordata; class Actinopteri; order Perciformes; family Pholidae; genus Pholis; species Pholis gunnellus. Next base: position 12,145,263 of record NC_136542.1, on the reverse strand, counting down.
ACCTAAAGTATAATTTATAGTGTTATTCACATTGGTGATCTGGTGTTCAGTAGGACGTTTAGAACGGCAGGGCTGTGTTTATTTTAAGCATTCTTCTTCCCATTGGTCTTTAAATTCACCTGACAAGCATCAATGGTGTCATATTACAGTGGGACGGACTCTCAGTAGGAATGCTTCTGACACAGTGAAGAGGTCTATTTTTAGCATGCTTTTTATAGAGAGTCTTTTCATGGAAACAAAAGTGACATTCAGCTCAACCAAAAGGATTCTGTACAGAACACTCAAAGTACTAAAATAGGAATATGATTTGATACAACGGGGTGTAATCAGATAAACCACACTGTGTTTTGCTCAGCATTTGAAACTTGTTGAAATGCTGAACAAACACCAAAAACTGTGGATAACAGCTCATAAGCAATGACACAGAGACACCAGCAGTTGAAATCTGTATTTGCAAAACCCGGACTTCAAGATCATCAATCCCCTTTGGATTACTACACACTCTGTTTGCCTGGCGGGGTTATTCGAGAGAGGGGTAGAAAAAACAAAAAGCCAGGCTGTTTTTGACCTCAACAACTGACTAATCCTGTTGACAACTGAGATGATCCTTCACCTATATAAACAGATGAGAAGGCCCTCCAGTTCATCCAGGCAGAGAAAATGTTCTATGAGGTGGCATTGATCGAGCTCACAACTCTTCATGGGAGCACAGGCAAGTACTTTTGACATTAAGATATGGAAGAAAACTTCCTGGGATGTACTGTAAGTGCATATACAGAATGCATGTACTGTACGTATATTATGCAGCCTTGGATATGCCATCTACTTTGACTTTGAATGTCTTTTGTTATTGCTTTATTTTTTGGTAAAATGGAGATAGTGTTCATTTTGTTTCATTTATTTTATTCTAATTAATTACTAAGCTACATATCGAGTATTTTAGTCAGTGAAAATGAGATCGGTTGAAAGTGTAAAAAAAAACAATTTGAGCACCAGTCTCTAAACATGTTCTCTATTTCCCTTTTAAAAGGAACAAAATCAAATATTTCCTAATTTTAAGGAAATTATTACAAAAATATAGACCTATTAAATGAAGGTTAACTGTTTTTTGTTTTTGGACTCGCATCACTGGGAATCGTGCATGATGCAAAATACTATGGAATCAAATTATATTTTGTATCTAATTTTGAGGCTATTAGCAAAGCACCAGATGCTCTGAAGCTGTCAGACTGAGCTTGTAGTGGGCAGCTCTCCAAAATGATTTAAGAGTAACCTGCATCTACAAACTAATTACGATTACACAGTGTTTTCTGTAACACCTGAAACTGTTAACTGATTAGGCCAATATGCAATGACATCCCATTTTACCCAAGTCCATCTCTGTTTACAATATACCTGGTGGAGCTTGAAGCGGGCATTCACAGCGAGGTTGCTCATAAATCACCTGCTGCTGCTCCAGACGTCTGCCTCTTCCTCTGTGTCTGCTGCTGAGGCAGCAGCGCAGCGTAGTGTAGCGTGGGCACAGTGGAGGAGAACGGGGACAGACATGGTAGAAGACAAATGGCCACACTTTGCACTTTCTCATTAGGAGCTGTGTGTCGCTGTAGAATACCGAAGCCCCTGATTCAGCACTCACTTGGATTGAATGCTGGACTTCTCCAGAGGCAGAGCTGGCACCATAGCTGCAGCTCACCAGCTCTCATTCTCAAATGTACCCTTGTCAGTATTTCCCAACCGACAGCTCACATAATTGTCATTTTGTGTTTTTTGTGATGCAAACAAAAGATTCAACCTGTTTAATATATCATTGCAACTCACAATGATTTATTTGGTCTTGCTAGTGGCATGGATTACAAGTCAAACTAATTACCACCTCCATTATTGTATGTGTGTGGGTGTGTGTGTCTGGTGTGTACAGTACAATCCGTATGTTCGTGGTGTGTCACTGTGTGCCTGCGTGTGTCTCCGTGTTACAGTGTGGGCGTGGTGACTGTGTTGTTTGACTCCCTTATCCGCTCTCTCCTGCTCTTATCTCTGCTCTCTTGTCTCTAAGTCCTCAGTTGGCTCCACTGTGCTGTTCAAGCTTAAAGTCCGCAGCAGTGCCAGACACGCGGATAGCCAGATATCTAGGATTTATTTTTTTGGGCTTTATTTTTCAAACTCTGTGCAGTGGTAGAGAGGTTAAGAGATCAAAGGACAGTGAGGCAAGAGAGAGAGAGAGACAGACAGACGGACAAGCCAAGGGAAAGAGTGGTTTGCTGGCGGACTGACTGTGATTCCATGCCCTGTGTTTGTGTAACAGGGCCTCAGGAGGAGGCTACGCTGGGCTCTGCAGGATGGACAACCCCAGAGGAGCTTTCGGAGCAGGCCTCCCAGGCACAGCACCTCGAACGGCTGGCCCAGCTCTGCATCATGAGCAAACAGTAGGTAAAACTGTGTCCTGCAGTAGCTTCTGTTGTGGTGGAGTTAATGAGGCGTTACATGTTCTGGGAGTTTAAAGGCTCAGTGGGCTCATCAGTAGTGAATTTATAGTTCACTGTGATGGTGTGTGTGTGTGTATATATATATATATATATATAAATATAAATATAAATTCAGAGAGCTGAACTGACAATGGTGCTGATTCAGTTGTAACAAAGCAAACAATATGTTTGCATTTGTTTCTGTTATCAGTTTTATTTTGAAAGCACCTGCTCAGTGCAATGAAATTCTCATTTGTTTAAAAAAGCCAAACCCGGAGTGTTTCTTCATCTCAGAATGAAATAATCTTGAGATAATAATTTACTACAAGATCACAGAATTTGGCTTGCTGGGGTAAATCTGTGTGACAGTTTCAAAAGCCCACTTTAAGTAATTCATCACTTTTATCTTTGCTTTTATTAACTATTTTATAGTTACTTGTCATGTTTATAAATATTTTGTCATTGAGAAAATTTGAAATATGTGGTTACAGACAAAAAATGTATGCATGTCCACTTTCACGTACACAGAGTTGTCTGGAATGGAAATTTCCCGAACTAGATAAAATCCGGCTTCAAGTCTTTTTAGCTAGAGTTGAATTTCTCTGTAGATATGGAGAAAAGAGACACCACACTTAACGTGAGTGTTAGAGAAGGAACACCTTAACTGGATCTGGTGTCTCCTGTTGCACGGGTACTTTGTTAGGCCGTAGCATGCACGTATGTTCTGTGCCTCTGTTGTCATTGTTGGGATAAGGCCATTTAACCTGATTGCCGGAGAGGGTGACAGAGGGTGGAAGGTTTGCTCAACTGAGGGCTGGTCACAGTGCTTTATTAATGCAAGCAGCATGCAGCAGTTCAACTTAAATGAGACGGTACTGATTGTGCTTTGATTTTCTGGCTAAATAAGAACAAGCAGGAATTTGATTCCACTCTATGATCTTTCCTTGCAGACTTTCCTTGTGAGGACTATAAATCTACAAAATGGTGAACAAACACAAATTAGCTTTGGTTTCTCGAAGGGGGGAGGGGGGGAAGCTATTCTTAATGTCTCAAAGTTCTTACTACCCTAACTTAAGCCTCAGTCGCAGTCTTTCCTTCTATTCGACAGGAAGTTGTAATACTCCCTGAATCTTTCGTTGATGTCGTAACAAGTCCTTTGGACCGGCAAAGGGCTTTTTTGTCTTTGCCGATCAGATGTCCCTTTGAAAAGGATGTTCTAAAGCAGTGCAAACTGACACCTGTCCATTACTAATTGAAGGGAAGTGTGGGTTTGGAACAACAAAGCTGACATCTGTCACACTAAACAGAGCTTGCTCTACATCTATAGGCACACGTGAGGGTGTGAGGGTGATGAATGTCTTTGGCTGACTTTCCAGGGCAGATATGAGCGGAACAGCTGGCAGATTCTCAATGTGCCACATCAGAAGAGCAGTGGAAGGGCACAAGTCAGTAAACCAACCTGTAAGCGCCATGCCTTCTGTAATTCACCCTGGAGAATAGAAAAGGGGCAGTCAGTGCTGGCAGAAATAGGTTTCCACTTCCTCCGTGATGCGCCTGAGCACCTGCAGCCCTGCTCCCCGTGTCTAATCACAGCACTCACATGTTTAGATCTTCGCTGGCCTGGCAATGCAGCACGGGCCACTACATTAGATTAAGATCAGGTGCCGCTGTCGTTGTCTTGCGTTTAGATGGAAAAAGAAATTGTATTTGTTTAACGGTGCCATTTTCCTTTTTCTTTCAGACCGCATCTCGCTTTAGAATACAGCGGTAAGGTATGTACATCGTTCTCTTTGCTTCTTTTCTAGATTTTTCAACAACTGAAAGTGTTTACGGCACTCTTGTGTCAACGTCAAATCTCTGCCCTCTGTTCGTTAATCTTTCAGGCTGCAAAGATCCATCAGAGGGCCTTCGGTAATGACCACCCCGTCACAGCCAGAAGCCTGGAGCTTATGGCTACTGTCTATGCTGAGATCGGCAAGACTGAATATTCAGGTAAACCCTCACCAGGGATGATTGACACAGTGTAGCGCAGTAAACACTGCTGTCATCCTGGCAGTGACCAGCAAACTTGGTTGTATATGATTTAACATTTAGTCTGAAGCGTGAGGGTGGAGACCTCGCTGTCTCGTGAGAACATGACAATACCAGAACAGTGATGTTAATCTTAAGAACAAGTTATCTCCTCTGTGCTTTAGAGACACGCAGCACAGTGACGATGTGGTTAAAGCCATTCATTACCCTGTAAACCATGTCAACCCGTGAACATGTTAAATTAATAAACACTTGCAGTCATGTCGGACAAGAGTGCTTTTATGCGGAGCGAAAAAGAAAAGCAGTTTTGTGACAGTTTGAGGGCAGTTTTGTTGTACAGTACGTATGCTTGGCTTGCATTAAGAGGGAGCAACACTCTGAACTCTGCGTTTTTTGTGAAGACTGCTGTGGTGTAAAAAGCAATATTCACAAACCAGCCTTGTTGTCGAGTCAGCTTTCAGAGGCAGTAGTGCTGAACTGGGCCGAGTGTACAGCATATAAAGACAAAGATTTATTTACAACACCTCCGATGATGTTAACGTGTTTGGTGAAATGGTGAGAAAGTGCAGGGTCAGAGAGTGGTTGTATCTGCTGTTGCGGATCAGAATACTGTCTCTGTGCACCTTTTGCGACCTTTTATTTTGTATTGTACACAGAAATCCTCTTTGACCCACAGTAAGATGCTTGAACAGAGGCATGTTTAACGTGTTACAGCTCTTGTCTCTTAGACACCGTGACTGTAAACTGGGTCAGCCAGTGGACAAACTATGTGTGTGTTTGCGAGTTGAATTGGAATGTCAAATGTAGCATGTTGTGTAGCAGTATGTGGTAACATTCAGAGACTATACTAACAAAATTGCTCACTACTTAAGGACTTAGGGAACTTTGTGGTTTGTGTGTGTATATATTGTCTATATATACTGTACAGTGTGTGTATATATATAATATAATATATTAGTGTTGAGTTGGTCCACCTTGTTTAGCAAGATAACCTTAATGTGCATAAAGAAATGATGTACTTTTCCCCCACTAATAACTTTCATATAGTCTCTTATGAAATATGTTAAACTGTCCCTAAAAATGCAACTCCTGTTTTTATTTTTGATGGACTTTACCTCAAAAACCAAACAACTGGAAAGTGAGGAATATTTGACCATCTTTCAATATCTGTAGGATTTTTGAAGTGGTATTCACGTGTATTTTTTTTATTTTTTTTTCATTTAGCACATTTATTTCTTAATATAGAGTATGTAGTCCAAAGGGTTGCTACTTTTGTTGGCCTTAGCCAAAGCAGCATTGTTCTGTCTAAGTAACATGTTAATCTATGTGTATACATATGTATACATATGTACAAAAGAAATAAAATTCCATTGTCAGTTTTATAATGATCAAAAACATGTTTTCTCACAGATTAAACATATTTTACTTTTGTTTGTTATACAAAGAAGGTGTACACTTCCTCTGTATATCTGCCTGTCTGTGTCTCTTTCTGTCAAGTCAATCTATTACTGTTCTGGGTCTCGATGGAGAACTATTGACTATCAGTTGTTGAAGTCAGACAATGATGATTCAACAGCCAGTGTTGACAGATGAAACATACACAGTATTTAGTGGAGTTATGGGAAACTTTCGCACAATATCAATAAAGGACCAACCAGACTCAGCTCATTTTACCTCCTTTTTACCTTTTATTGGAAGTAGTTGTTTTTAAGAAACTGTGTCGAGATCAATGAAAATGTAACTTTGTACCGAGGAACTTTTTTTGTTGTTCTTTTTGTGCAAACATATTTACAAGTGATATGTGAACTAGATGTTCCTGACTTACTGTTCGTTACTTAGTAAGCAGTGCTCTACCTGGCGCTGAGAGAGTTAACGCTGGCGTCCTTTCTGAGACACATTTGTATATTTAACTTTGTATGTTTAGCTAGCCTCATTGTCTCTCTCTCTCTTCAGAGCAGGCTGTGTGAAGCAGCACTAGATCACTACTCATGTATGGTCATGGTTCTCTCACTAGACTCCCTGGGTCAGTGTGTGACTGCACTGTCCAAACGCTTTGCTGCTGCAGAGTCCATCAGAGACACCGTCAACTGTATTCCTCATTCCCACCGGGAGAAACACTCAGAGGTCCGCCACAGAAACGACAGCCACCACCAACAGGAGGATGCACAGAAACCCAAGGTAGTGTCAACAACACCTGCACTTGCCTTTAGCAATGTTCCTCTGGATATGAGTTTGTTTGTAGAAGATCTGTGCCTTTCAGCTATTTGTTGGCTGCCTTTGAAATGATCAGGAGCTTGTTATATGGGTATAGTCATCCTCAGCTGTGTCTGATGCAGGGAACCAATGGCAAAGTCCCCACCTCCATTCTAAAGAGGCCAAGTCCCAACTACGGGTCAGACACAGAACCCAACCACAGACGGAAAGGCGAACGGAGGGTTCGATTCAGGGAGCCGGAGACCACAGTACATGGTGAGAAAACAGACAAGTAAAGTTTGTCACATGGTCCAGCCTGCTCCGGCACACATGTGTTTGTGTAACCGTAGAGAACATGCTGACCCAGCAAGTCCAGTGACTTCATGTCACCCTTATTTTCATGTACACGTTCGCTCTACTTACAGAAGCCTGAATAAAGGAATGCATTCATAAAGTAACAAGATGAATGTCATTTTTATTGTTTATTAAAAAAAAAGAAAATCCTCAAAATGTGTGCGCCATCCCAGCTTGCATATGTAACAGCAGTGTGTGCCCTGCACTTAGCAGTAAAGAGAAAGGACAAAATGCATTACAACATCCTGAGATTGCATCGTAAACTTGGGTCCTTTGGGGATTCTGTACTATTTAAAAATAATGTAATGCTGTGGGACTTCCGAACATCAGCAAGTGATTTACTCTTCAGAATTAATTATACATGCAAATGAGGCTCCATAGAGTCTGTTCCAGAGAGATAGTGGAGTCTATGAGGGCTCAGCAGCTGCTGTACATCACAGACGTTGGCTCTTGTTGACTGACTGGCCTCTTTTCTGTCGGCTTCACAGACATTCCTTACTGTGACTGTTTAGGTGGTAAGTCTGTCTGAAAGTGTTCCAATTTACTACATTAATGTGCATGAGAAAATCAAATGCTAGGTCAAAGGTGTTTTTTTTTTTTAAATGTCACTTTATTGCCTGCCATGCAAGATGGAGCATTTCACTGTCACCCCCTTCTTAACAATGATTGAAACACACAGAGCACCAGCTTGTGTGACAAGGCTTCCACTACACAGTGTATGTATATATATATAAAAATATATATATATAGTCACATTCAATTTTCCATAAAAAACTTGCCTCTTGAGGTCTTTACTTTGTTAGGTCAACAGGACAGAGAGCTATCTGTGCATGTGACAATTCAAATGACCATTTACAAATCCAAAGTGTTAAATTGTGTGGTTTTCTGTTTGTAGCCTATGAGACGACACCGTCCCGCCCCCACCTCGCCCTGTTCACCTGCCTCTTCCTGCTGATGTCATTCCTGGGTGTGGCCATGTACTGCACAGACCGGCGGCGCCCACAGCGAGTGTGCGAGGAGCTGGAGGACGCGCTGTCTGTCTACGTGCTGCATATGAAACGGCTTCTGTGGGGCTGCTGGATATGGCTGACCATGCAGTGACTGAGGCCGACCACAGGTGGAGACACGGAGCCTCCTTTCATTTTTTTCAGAGCCCTCTTTTTTTTCCTGTCTCTGAAGGAGCCTACAAGGGCCGACAAACACCTCAGCCTGTTGGCAAAGCTCTGTACACTGTCTGTGGAGTTGAACCACCCTCGCAGTGAAAAAGGGGAAAAATGTTTAATCCCAGAAATATGTAGCTTCCATGTCTTTATGTACAAATGTGCTATGGTGGTGGGCACGCCACTCCTTATTTAAGCTATGACTTTGCACATCTGCAATGTTGATGCTCACATATACCGCTCGGTGAATCACCACGACCATTCGATCGCTCATGTTCACGGTCTATTGTATGTGAGTGACTGTTTCCATGGAATGCAAATGTTTATTTTGCTTCAATACATGGTTTGTGTACATCAGATCTCACACAGAACTGAATGTGTATATATGGTTCAATATAATAAGGACTATCAAACATGTTCAGCCTTGTAATTGCACATAAATGAATGTAGAGAAGTTTGGAAACAGCTTTGATTGGCACAGTGCACATTCGAGGTGGACGGAAGCACACATGTTGAACTGTTGGATAATTATCCGTGAGATAGAAAACACAGGGCTGCATCACTTCACGGCACCGGGTTGAATGTCGAACAGATGAAAATCACGTCTTTCTTTACAGGCTGTCGGGTCTTCAGCTGATTCCTAGCTCCACTGAGGAGAAAATCTACAGCACAATGTTATGAACGTCGAAGAGAATATACTCGTACTCAATGAATACTAACGCTTTTGACAGTGTTCCTCTTTATATCCGCTTGAATCCCACAAAATACCCCTGATCCTAAATGTTATTTATTCTTCTATACTGTATAGCTGCATCTACGAAAATATCCAACTTTCAATTCTTTTAAATTTTGTAACTTTTTGTTACCTGTTACATTTCTATTTAGAAACAATAATATTCAGGTGTTAACCGTGATGTCAAATGCTCATCAAGCTTTGGACAAAAATAATATAAATCGTTTTTATCAAGTTCTTTGCCATTAATATGAGGCCAAACTGAAATACGACAGAATCAGATTCTGTGTTATTTTATGAGTCCCTTTATCAAATGAAGCAGAAAAAAAAACAAAAAACACACAAATGGATTATAGGAATCAATGGGCACAGCGATGCACATCCCAAAGACCTCTCATTATGAGCAATAACACACATGACATGGTTTCCAGTAAAACATAGTTCTTTATATAACAGGTTTCAGGGAACTCGGAAGGAAATCGTTGGATTGGAGGTTTTGCGTTTGAATGTCAAAGCAATATAAGGCTAACAGCGCCTGTATAGAAGAAACACTCTCTGCTCTGTACTGTCTAACTAAATTGTCATTAGCAATAAAACAATACCCAGTGAACTCATGTCCTGCATAGAAGCTGCATTTCACGGCTGTCCAAGCGTTTATGGTCACTTTGTAAGAAGTGCCTTTATGGAGGGTTTTCTTAGTTCCTACCGTTTTATGATTTCAGTTGTTTTGAATAAAACTGTCATTGCCTATCAAAGTCAAGGAGCTGACTTGCTTTCTTCCTGTAATCTCTGGCAATAAGTGAATGTGTGATGTGTATGTAACAGGGCGAGGTGCATGCAGGTACATTTATGCGCCTACTCACAGTAACACCGTGTATTGGTTCGTAGTCTATAAAGTGTGAAGGAGAAGCCTGAGTTACTATTTGGCACAAATAGGATTTGTTTTTGTTTTTTTTAATCTCACACAGATTGCTAAAAGCATTTTTGGGCCATCTGCCCGATACATTATAGTTCTTAACTACAATTTGTCATTTTCATAAAACACTCTTTGTAACTGCTGAGAAGTGTGAACGCACTGCAACAGCCATTATTTTACTTTGCAGCAGCATACAAAGAAGTCTCCCTTCATCAAGAAGAAGTGCACATCCTACCAGAAAAAACATCCTTCTTCAGGAACACATTTAATGGTGTATAAAACTAAATATCATCCCTTTACATCTAAAAACCCTCACCCTATTCATTTGTCATGCATTATATCCATGCAGAAGTTTCACAAAGATAACATGATCTGTCAGCCAATCTGTCCACGCTATTAATACCGTTAATAGATATTCATGAGCAGAGAAAATCCGGGTGTACATTTCCCTTAAATGGTTTTAATACTGTTGGAACTATGGTTGTGTGTGTTGAAGAGGTTTGCACACAGTGGATGAATAAACTCAATAAAGCAGGATTTCGAAAGGATTAACAATTGGGAGGTTTTTTTTGAGAGAGAAAATCAATTGCCTTTGAAGAACAAATCTCAAACCTTCTGTTTGATTCAATCCATAATCAATGGGAGAAAAAAGCTACTTTGATTGTCTACAGAGGCGAACATTGGTGTTTCTCATGGCAGGCGAGAGGACCGGACGAGTGAGTGCGAGTGTGTGTTTGTGTGTCCTTTGGTTTCTAGATCAGGCCGATCTTGAGGTCAGAGTTACGTCGTGAGGAGCGGCCGAGTAGAAGGTCCTTCTCGTGGATCAGGCTGTCCAGCAGGTCCTCTTCTCTGTAGTTGTGATAGACCTTCAGGAAGGCCATCACTGCAATCCCAAACCAGGTGAGCCATGCAGCCCACAGGCCAAACTGAAGGACGGAAGGCACTTATTGTAAATATGACTGAGGTTCAGGATTTAGTTTAACCGGCTTGAACAATATTAACCACGGTCTTACCTGAGCTATAGCAAACTGGTCGTAGAAAGCGGAGTTGTCCAGGCCGAGTTCTAGATCAGTGTCCTGCAGGTCCTCGCAGCTAAAATATGACACATAAGCCGGTATGAAGAACCACCACTGGGCTGTATGATGAAAAGTTGAGTTTGCAGTGCATGCTCTCTCTCACCTGCTAGGCATTGTCCCGCCCTCTGTGATGGAGTCACACCACATGTTGAAACCCACGCTGACGATGGTGCTGGACAGGAAGACTGTGAACACCACGAGGGAGCTGATCAGCAGGTTGAGGAAGGCGTTGAAGATGGAGCTGCAGACAGGTAAACAGAAATGGGGGAAAACGGTGAAATCTCTGCATAATCATGAAATAAATGTGGACTGTAACACTTTAACATACTTAGGCCTATTACACAGCATGATTTAATTATTTTTGTACTTGATAGTGACACAGTCTGTCTGTATGCGAGTCACATCATGATTTAGATTTTTCAAAAGGCAACACAAGTGTATCCCCTCCATCTTTGTAATGGAGGACCACAGTGACTAGTTGTTTTAATACAATTCTGTGGTTTTTATCTTAATAGCCTAGCTATAACATGCAGTCTCTGATTCTTCCAGAATAGCGCGCATATCAGGGCGTGCAAACACATTCACTTTAAGCCGTTGGTGCTTTGTATGGTGCTGGTATTGAATAGGGTCGAACACGCGCAGGTAAACGGTCACTCACTCGTCGTGTCCTTTGCACAGAAAGAATAGCAGCCTCCATGCCTGCACTGCGGACAGAATGAGGGACGATATCCCGACAAAAGTGATGAAGCTGCAGGAGGACTCGCTTCCCCACTCCTCCACGATGAACCGCTGCTTCGACACCGTGATGTTCTCGTTCTGCCACATTCCCCGCGTGAACAGCAGGCATTTCCCTCCGAAGTCCTCCGTGTTTTCTGACAGAGGCACCACGGCGATGAAACCGAATACGAAGGCTAAAAAGTAAAGGATGCACTGGGCAAAAATTAAATTATCGAGGGCCATTTTTCTGTCTCCCTCTTCGGCTCTCTGCGTCCTGGAAAAACTGCGGCTGCGCAGTGGAGGCTCAGCATCCGACGCGCTGCTACGAATGAATGAGCAGCCTTAGGCCTTCAAGGCTCTCCATCTTATCTCCATCCAGGCTGTGGAGGTCGTCACTGGTGTTCTTATTAACAGTTAATGATGGCATTTAACCCCTGAAGAAACGTACTGTTTACCCCTTAGAAGGACAATTCATCTGATACATTCAGCATTACATGTTCTGTTTCAGCGTGTTCAATCTCTTCATTGAAGATTTTGATGCTTTTAAGATGTTTACAATGAGAGACAAATTCAAACGTTTTACTCATGTTTTGTGCATTATTCAATTCCCATAAATGTCCCCAAAATTGCTTGCCATGTTTGCTATTTTTGGAAACCCTTTAATATCCAGTATTTAAAATACATTTCTGTAGATTTTGAGAAAGTTTGTCTTCACAGCGTGAGTTTGTAGAGAGGTTGATGTTAAAAGGTTTTGTTAACGTCGACTAGATACTGTGGGTGCAACTCTTTATTCAGAGGGTTCAATGCAGTCTTGCCCTTCTGCACATACCCACATGTTGTACACACACACACACACACACACACATACACACAAAATAAAGTGCACTCACAAATTAGAGTAATGGTTTGTTTATACATGGTGACAGTCCTTAAGGACGGGCAGGTAGCTGTCGCAGCCATCTGACACACTTCACTGAGCCCATCTGGTGAGCTGGCCAAGGTGTCTTTCAACCTTCCTCGGCCACCTAGCCACAGTGCCCTCCAGTGGGCAAGGCATCTGCGTACTCAGACAATCCTTGCCTTGATGTAGTCTAAAGATGCAGGATGCTGCAAAATCTTGGGATAAAAAGACCATCTAATTGTCTAAAAAAACAGTTTTGATACGGATTAGAAAGTGTAAAAACTTCAATTTTTAGATGGCAAATGTGAAACAGCAAAATGAACAGCTTCTTTAAGAGGCTGGCATTGAATAATTTTGTGTCTGACAATATTAATCGTACAGCAGTTTCCTGGGAAATATCCCATGCAACACAAAGACAAGTATTTATACTGGAGCTTGCCAAACATCAGACGGCTATTTGTATCCATCATACCAACTGCAGCATTCTGCATCCTCTCCCTTGCACATGATTTATGTGTCATTTTGCTGCATCGCAGCACTCTGATTTCCATGACGTTATCAGCGCTCAGGTTAGCTTGAGTCATTGCGTTTGTGCTTATGTGCATGTGTTGTCTTGGTTTGCTTGAAAGCATCATTGTTGCTTATGTTTCATGCTCCTTGGGCATTTTGTTTTTGCTTTGGCAGATCTTTATTATGTGTATGATAAATTGTCCAGACGACTACTTCCTGTAATAAATCACTTTGCAGTTTAGACCTTTCTGTTGATATATTATCACTGGAGTATTGTACTTCTTTCTATTTTTTCTAATAGAAACAGCAGAGAAAAAAGTAGGAACAAATGAGAAGGGAACCATACTGTATACTGCCATGCTCATGTTGTTAGCAGACATCATCAGGAATCAGAGGTGCTGCCACACCTGCAAGGTCACAGGGTAAGGCCTAATAACTCCACAAGGCATGCCTTTCTTACACAAACAGGAGATTACATGCACATCCACACCCACAGAACTCCAAACCACACTTTTAAATAATACAGCATGTGTGGACTGGTGAACTAGGCACCCAGTGGAGACTCCGTACAGAGAAGTGTGTCAAGCTGAAATATGTGTTAAGTTATTCACCCCCAGAACAAGCCACTGAGGGAGGGAAGGAGGGAGGAGAATGCTAACTCAAATGTAGTCCCTTGGCTCTGTGCAAATATGGGGAGCGATGGGCAGCAGAAAGCATGGGAGGTCATCCATTTTTCATGAGATCCAATGGCAGCAAAGCAAACATCCTTTTTTTTCAAGAGGAAAAAACACCAGAGAATAATCATATGTGCAGAATCATATTCAAGGACACCATCACTGCATTTAAAATGTAGTACATTTATGTTTGAAATGGACCAACATGCATCCTTTTGACCAGATAATACAAATACATACAAGCCACTTTTTTATATTCTACTGGAGTTTTAATTAGCGACTTATTCAATAATTTAAGTTTATCAATAATTCCTGAGAAATTCATTATTGAGTGTTTCCGACACGTGGTGTGACAGTGGAAGAAAAAAGGGTGTGGCAGGACAACATCACCGGGCAGGAGAGGTTTCTGATAGAAGAAGCCGTCAGAACAATCTGACGGCTTCCATTGATGAGGAAGGGGAGACGGACAACTTCAAGCCTGTCGTATGGTCAGTAAATTCATTCGGGTGTGAGTTAATCCTTACAATATTGCTTTAGGTTAATACATCAAATTCAGATTTTGACTCAAAATATATTTCTAAATCAAAAGAAAAGATGCATCGTGTTAAAAGACAGAATATATTACATTCAGTTCTTCACTGTCCTGTGTCATAGATGTGCTAAATCGTTATGCTCTCTTCCCTCGTTTTCCTTTTCTTAATAGTGTTCTTCCACTTCTTATGGCACCTTGGCAACCTGCAGGCTCCTCTTTGTCTGTCTGTAACACAAAACAACAGCAGAAACAGACACAATTAGATCCTCATATCCTGGGCAGTGATGTGGAGGACCTGATGAAATATCCTGTACCCATTAATCTTTCCCCAGGGGGGCGCAGGAGACTGGGAGCACTGATTAAATGCTCCTAATAGAGGCCATTCGTCTCCCCTCGAATCTTGAATGTTTCAACATGCAACACTATATCTGCCTCTCTGTGCAAATATTGGTGTTTTCAAGAATTTTATTTTGTGATATCTTTTTTTAAGCAAGCATGATCTTTGTGCTTTGCTTCTACGATTCAATCGATGGCTTTTGTTTTCACCGTGGTGAATATCCCATCATAAACAGTCATGCTTGAGGTCATATGGGACGAGATCAAAATTTGTAGTCTACACTAATAACTTTGTTTAATATCCTGATTTTCTTATCTTTGGTCACTCTGGCGTTAGAGGCCAGTTAGGGATTGTCTTCAACACATTTTCACACATTAGTCATGAATATCTCTCCATCTGCCAATTAAGCGAATCCTGTACAGCGTCATTTATGGCCTGGATGGACGATTAGATAACAATAACAGCACTTCTTTCAAAACAACCCCCTGGAAACGCACTCTGAGACTGCAAGTTAATGGATGTAATGCATTTACTACAAACATCCACTATACATCTCAAATAGATTGGCCGTGATAGACACACACTGCTTGTACAGTATAGGGTACTCAGGCCTGAAGTATAATCATCATAAATTAACATGGCCTAATCACGTTTCACCTGCCAAGCTCCATATGGTCTCTAATTCTGAACAAAATAATTAGGTGACTGCATCCCAATCAAACAATTATCCAATGAAACCTCAGTAAAACAATTACCTACTCATATCCATGCAATGATATAATAGTGCTAAGCAGTATAATGTCCAGGTTGATGCCCAACAGTACAATTACGCAATATAAAAAGGTGACCACATCAGTGTGAGGTGTTCTATTTTTAACAAATGAATAATAGCTACATTCTGGGCTATTTCATCCACATTTGACTCTGTACTTCAAGATACAATACAAATGATGCATATCCCCCAGAAACACTGCCTTCATGTTTGGAAAATGACATAATTGTAGGCGGATCTCTTAAAAGCAATAGTGTTCATGCTGGAGGACAGGAGAAAGAGGGATGAAGGGTAGTAAAGAGGGCACCTGCTGGGTTGTGATGAAGCAAAATCCCCAGGGACAAGAAATGAGATCATCCAAATAAGAGGATGCTGTTAAGCTTCTTGACTGGAACAATAGTGACCCCTACTGGCCCGACTGGCTTTTTATCTCCTTGTGTTGAATACTCCACAGCTTCAATGTACAGCATGTATCATTTGAAGAAAAAAAAGGTACCTGTTTATCATCTCTGCTGTCTCCTTTTTGCTTTGCAGTGAAGTCCCTAAAGTCACCCAGACTGTAGGAATATGGTTGGCCTAGTACAAGAGCAGGCCTCTTATTATCTGTGAATGAACAGAAACAAAACCGTGAATAAGAAACTGTTAATGTCAGAATGTCTTATCTATTAAAATCCCACCAGTTGTAATGATCTATTGCTGGAAACGTCACTGAGAATAGAAACAGGGAAACAGCCTGACACTATCTTTTTAATTTTATGCAACATTGCTCCACTGTTATGTCTTTAACCCTTGTCCCAGTCACAAGGTTGGGACATCGGTGTGGGGCAATAGGCCGTAGATCCCTAAGGCCCAGTAGTGATCAGTACAATTCAGCAGATGGAGGGAGGTCTGCTTGCACTGGTAGACAGTACACCCCCCATAGAAAGTGTGGGGGAGGGGGTAGAAGGGGTTGCTTTACGGATGACTGACTGACTGCAGCAAGGTTAACGGAACCAATCACTGATACTTTACTTCCTCGACAGTCTCCCTCACCTAGCAGCAAAGACCCCCCGCCGTTGGTACATGTGCCGGTGTCCAGCACCCTGCAGTGAACAGCAGCACCTCTGACATACGTTTATGTCCAGCCCTAATACAAACACAACGTATTCATCCTTAGACCCGTGCTAGCAATGACATAAATTGCGTTCTCAATTAGAATATTACTAATGACCTTTTGCAACGTTTTGGGAGCTCTAAATGTCAACAAGGTAACTGGTAGCACACATTTCATTCTCTTTAAGAACCAGTGTACAACGCATGGTTGCATAGGTTTGAATATGGTTTTATATGTATGGTAATCTTTTCATTTTTCAAATATAAATTAGAATAACTATCATGGTTGTATGTAGTATAGGGTGTGATACAAATTGTAATGTTATAGTATGCCATAAAAAGTCATAGTTTAGTATTGCATGAAAAAGTCACAACACTGTGTCATAAAATATCCTCAAATATTGTTATAGCGTAATAAACAATGAAAATGTTCATAGAATGCTATATCATTAAAGTCATAGCATAGTATGCCTTAATAATGCTGTGAAGTCATAGTGAAGTCATTTTTAAAAATTTAAAAGGAATATTATAGTATAACAAAATATATTTTAAAAAGTCATATAGTCTAGAATGCCATAGAAATGTCACAGTAGAGTAGGTCATAAAAATGGCTTGAAAATGGAATAGTAGAGTATGTCATAGAAAGTCATAAATATGTCATAGTATGGAATGCCATAACGATTATTATTTATATTATATTATGTAAAAATTAAATATGTAGTAAAAGTCATAAAAAATCATAGCATAGTATGTAGGAGAGTCATCAAAAAGTCCCAGGATATTATTTTGAAAAAGGTCGGAGGATATTGTGGAGAATAAAGTCATTGTACAGTAGGCGAGACGACCCCTCCCTTCCACTAGGGGTCTGTGTCCTGTTCACTGTCTGTCTTTCAGGTGGTTGCTGATGGGCCACACTTGAGCCTCATGGGAGAGCCAGCTGTAAAGACTCTTCTTTGGCTGACACGGCTACTGATTTGTTTTGGTTATTTAGTTTAGTTTATGTGTTCTTTCAATAAATGTGTGTATTTATTACTTTTAACTAGCATTTGAAAAATGTTGCAGAATAAAGTCATAAAAAGTGGTATGGTTTGGTTTGTAAGAAAAGCTTTAGTATAGTATTTCAGAAATATACCCTCATAGAATATGGTGCCATAACGTCATAAAAAAATCATAGTATAGTATGCTGATAAGTCATGGTATAATATGCCATAAAGATAATATAGTATGTTGAAAAAAATACAAAGTCATAGTATAGTATGTCGAAATAAAATAGTTAAGTGTGTTGAAAACAGTCATGAGTATAGTATCATAGTATATAATGTCCAAAAAGTCGTAGCATATGATTTCAAAAAGTAATGGTATAACTTGTTTGAATAAAGTAATGAAAGTCATAGTATAGTATGTAGAAAACGTCATAGAATAGGAAGTCAAAAAAAGTATAATATAGGATGTCGAAAAAATGTTAAAAAAAGTAATTGTATGGCATTTCGAAAAATGTTAAAAAAAAGTAATTGTATGGCATTTCGAAAAATGTATTAAAAAGTCGAAAGAATTCATTAAAAAGTAATATAGTATGACAAAAAGCTTTTGATGACAAAAGCCATAAACAACTTATAGTATTGTATTTTTATAAAAGTCATAAAGTCATGTCGAAAAAAAACCTAACGCAATAAAAGTTGAAAAAAAATAGTTTGTCCAAGCCATAAAAAAAGTCACAGTATAGCTTGTAAAAACAGTCATGAATGTTGGAAGAAAAGTCACGCTATAGTATGTCAACATGTTCTATAGTATATCATGTCAAAGAAGTCATAAAAAAGTCATATATAGTCGTAAAAAGTCATAGTTTAGCATTAAGAAAAAAGTAATAGTCATATGTCGTATGTCTTAAAATGTTTTTATGTTGAAAAAAAGGTAAAAGTATGTTATGTCAAAAAAAGTCATAGTTTTGTATGTCAAAAAAATACATAATAAAGTCACAGTATCACATGTCAAAAGAATCTGGTGAGTTAGTTTCAGAGCGAACGCCCATAATGATCTTCTGAGTAGAACCCGAAGAGAGACCAAGAGAATAGATGAATGACAGCGGAAAGATCTCCCGACTGAACTTTCGCTAAGCTGCATCAAGTACATCAGGGTAAAGTTAGAGGAAAGCTCAAGTGTTTAATAGTTTTATGGCATGTTGGATGAAGCTGTCTCTAAGCCTGGTGGTACAGGACTGGATGCTGCGGCAGTGTAGGCCCAACAGTTGGTGGCTGGGCTAATTGGGATCCCCGATTATCCTGTTGGCCTTCTTCCTACACCCATGTGTGTAGAGGTCCTCCATGAATGGTAGCTCTGTCCTGGTGATGTGCTGAGCAGTTTTCACCCGCCTCCATAGAGCCTCACGATCAACTGCCACACCAGGCAGTGATGCAGCCGGTCAGGATGCTCTTGATGGGGCACTTTGCAGAGTATCTGGGAGTCCATGTCGAGCCTCCTTAGCCTGAGGAGGAAGAAGAGCAGTCTTGCTGTCCCGGCAATGTTGCAGTTTGTTGTTGTTGTTGTTCTCATAATATAGCACGTAATAAAAATGAAAATTTCTCAAAATATGTCACTGTATAGTATGTCATAAAATCCATAATTTAGAAACTCATAAAAAAAAGTCATAAAGAATTGTCATGGGATAGCATGCCATAAAGAATTCTTCGTCATCTCCACAATTACGGAGAAGCAGTCGAAGGCAATGAAAATCTTAGATCTCAGGTTCCCTCCAACAGTGCTCATTAAAAATATATTCCAAAGAAAACACATTCAAAAATGGGAATCTGAGACATAAAGTAGTGTAAAGTTTGCGACGGGATGAAACCAGCCACCACGACAAACAGGGCCCGGGGCGTAAGCTCCCCCTCAGATGAAGGCTTCGATGTCAAGGCTGATAAATATAGTATGTTGTAAAAAACGTATGGCGTGGTGTGCAATAAGAATGCATATTCATTCTTGAGTTAATTAATATTGTCACGGTGACCTTTGACCAATACAATCTAATCTGTTGATCCTTGCGTCAAAGTGGAAGTTTGTGGACAATGTTAAGATTTTCTCTCCAGCTAATCCTCAGGAATTGCTTTCAGGAGAATGGGAGGGATGAACAGACGGCCCACCTGGAAACATAGAATATGAATAAACATAGAACAGTATGCCGTATAACTGTCGTAAAAAAGTCACAGTATAGTATGTAAAAAGATGTAATTAAAATGTCCTAGTTAAGTATGCCATATAAAAAGTCATTCTATAGTTTGCCATAAAAAGTAACAGCATGTCACAAAAATGTTTACAGTATAGTAAAGGCTATGGTAAAATATCAGGGGTGGGAATATCTAGGCACCACACGATTCAAAGATGATTCAAAGGGCTACGGTGCCATTATAAAACGATCATCAATTCATCTTGATGCATCAACAATTGTATATACATGATTTATTTCTTGTTTATCTTGTTATATTTCTTGTTTTTTTTACAACACTGCATATTTGTAATGATTCATAATAAAAGAAAAAGATGAATTTACTTCCATTATCTCCTATTATTACAATATTAGTAACAAATAGAAGAGATGTGTCCGGGGGTGCCAGTCGGATTGTATTCACTAAAACTGCGCTAGTATTTAGCCTCATAAACAAGACACACGTGTATTACGTGTGTTGCGTTCAGGGGCAGCCGTAAGGAATTGTCACAGAATTGTTACAAGCGATCAAAACGTTGAGAATTATGTTTAAAATTCTCAATATTGACTTTTCTGCATCGAGTCATAATCGTTCATGAAAGAACAGCAATGTATCCAGGATTCGATTTTTTCCCCACTCCTAGAATAGGAGTATAGTGTGCCATAAACAGTATGAGAACAATAGAATAGGCCATAATAAAAGTCATAGTATAGCATATCATTACATATTCATGGTATAGTATGCCATAAAGATGTCATAATATAGTAGATCTAGTATAATTTGTAGTATTGTATGTCGAAAAAACTCATAGGACATAGTATAGCTTGTTGAAAAAAGTTATTGTATAGTATGCCGAATACAGTAAAATAAATAAATAAGTATAATAAGCCAGTATGTCGAAAATAGTCATAAAAAGTCGTATTTGTACATCGAAAAAAAAGTTGCGGTATAGTATATAAAGAAAAAAGTCTGAATAGTTTGTTGAAAAGTCATAAAAAGTAATATTGTTTGTATAAAAAAGTCATAGTGTAACATGTAAAACAAAATCATCGTATATTATGTCAAAAAGTCATAAAAAGGCATAGTATAGTTTGCTGAAAAAAAGTAATCGTATAATATGACATGAAAATATATAATGAAAATGCCAAAGTATAATATGCTATAAAAAAGTGTCATCTTTGGCATGTAAAAAAAGCTTTAGCATAGTATGTTAAAAGACATAGTATAGTATGTTAAAAGAAATCATAGTATAGTATGTTAAAAGAAATCATAGTATAGTATGTTAAAAGAAATCATAGTATAGTATGCTGAATAAAGTCATAGAAAGGTCATGGTATTGTATATAAAAAGACAAAAAAGTAATTCGATAATATGACGTGAAATAAATTCCTAAAAATGTCATAGTATAGTGTGCCCTATAAAAATGTCATGAGATGTCATAGTACAGTATATCATATAAGTCAGAGTATACAATGCAATAAAAAAAGTCATGGTAAAGTTTGAGAAAAGAAATGAACATGTCAAAGTATTATGCCATAAAAATGTCTTAAAAATATGTATAAAAATGTAATGAAAACGCCTTAGTATACTATGCCAAACCTCTTGGACCCGAACGGAGCCCACATGGTCTCCGTTCGGTTCCGAATGTCGCAGAATGGACTTTTCATAAAGAGAAAAATAAAATAAAGAATATTTTTCGAAAAAAGTCTCCTTAACTTAATCATCCAAACCATTTTACACACTGCAAACACCATTATAAACTATTCTACTAACTAACTAAGAAGATCCGCCACAATATCATGTATTTGACGTCACATTCTGCGAGCCAACAACTCAGAGAATGCTCCGAAAACCTGGGCCAGAGCGTCTCCCTTAGCATAGCACACAGCTAACAACATTAGCACTTCACACAGATTTCAACGGTATCGTCCAAATTACTCTCCGTCAAAGCGTTCAGGAGTTACAGCCAAACAAGCCACAGAAAGCACAACTCCCACACAACTCCCACACTTTGGCTTTTTAGTGGCTGAAACTTCTGTCAATCACTTACAAAGTAATCTTATAGTATGCCATACAAATACCATAAAAATGTCATTGTATTTATGATAATAAAAAGTTTCATAAAATGTAATTTATACTGTAGTATAGTATTTTGCGAAAAAAGTCATAACATTGTTAACTATAAAAATGTCATATGATGGAAGGAAATACGACAAACCTACAAAAACCTACAACCTAAACACATTTCCTCCGACCACGGCTGTCGCCGGCGCAGACACATAAAAACATCACAAACGCTTCACCTGATGCGATCGGTGCTCCTGGCTCTGTAGCAGGTAGAAGGCCAGTGGAAGCTCTGCAGGTTTCCAGGTCCTGTTTCCACCACCTCTCCATTTTGCAATGATCCAGCGAGGTTAAGGAGCTCTCAACACAATGTTCATCCATCTTTAATCGGGCTTTGGGGGAGTTTTCATTGGTGGTGCCAGAAGGAGCAGAGGTGGTAATGATGTTGCAGGTTAGGCTAGGGGTCAGAGAGCTACCAGAGGTCTGAAGCTGTGTGGGAAAAATAGAGCTGCACACTGTGGTGAGAAGAGATAT
Organism: Pholis gunnellus; assembly: GCF_910591455.1. Taxonomy (NCBI): domain Eukaryota; kingdom Metazoa; phylum Chordata; class Actinopteri; order Perciformes; family Pholidae; genus Pholis; species Pholis gunnellus. The sequence continues at coordinate 12,123,005 of NC_136542.1, read as the reverse complement.
GCCCTGCTGACCAGTCCCTGCTGAGAACGTTGAGCTACTGGCAACAGGATCCTCTGACAGAGGGCTCTGGTGAAGGTCAGTCGGCAGGTCCTGAGTGGCTTCAGACGGGGCACAGGAGAGACTGAAACTGAAAATATGTGAGGCGATGCAGTCCGATTGTTCTTCTTGGTTGAGTGACAATGCAGAGCTCCTCAGATCAGTGACATCTGGGGGACCGGGAACGATTTCTTCTCTTTTACAGCAGGCCAATTTCTCTGCAGATGAAAGTTCATGCAGTGATGTGACCATTCAGTAAACCACGATTCAGCGTGATATAATTAGAGTTAATAAGTAGTTGAAGTTTCTTTTTATCTCATGACTGCATCTTAATGTGAATGGTTTACAAATAAAATCAAACACAAAGCTTACCCTCTGCAGAAAGCACCAGCTCTACCACAATGTCTTTGTTCAAGTTGCCGATAAAAATAGGGTCTGTGGCGCCATCTAGTGTCAAGGCGTCAACTGATGAAGGGGTTCTGCTCTCTTCTTTTACCTCCTCCTCCTCCTCCTCCTCCTCTTCCCCACTTTGGTTCTCTCCATCAGTGAGGACAGAGGAGATCCTCTGCAGAGTCAATGTACGTTCATACACATGAGGATGGTCCAGTCTCAACAGAGGCAAGCAGGAGGCTGAGGTGAAGGAGGAGACAGACTCAGAGCTCAGATCCCGAGAAGAAGAAATGTGCTCTGGTGACTCAGGTTGCTGCTGGGACAAGAACAGATAGGGTCAAGGATCATTATTCTAAAAAATCAATTATCTATTCTCTTGTGGTCATTTTTCATAGGGACATTGACAATGCATACATCATGGACAGGCTTTTCTTCTGCTGGTTCATCTGCATGTGGTGTCCGCTCTGTTTCTTCCACCCTGTCCATTGGGGAGGGGCTGGGCGTGAGATGACGGAGAGCCTGGGTTGACAGAAACATCTCTCTGCTGTTCGATTTTCTCGCTCTGTGCTCTGGCCACACCACCTCACTGGAATAAAGAACACAGAGATATGTTGAGTTCTTTGTGGTACTGAACATATATTAACATAATTAAATCTCTGTTTGTAGGTGCTTTGTTTTATAGGTGTGTATGTGTGGATGTAGGCTATAGGTCTTTCATGTACCATATGTATAATGTGTTTAAGTGAGGCTCTGTACAGACTGCAGAAATAAGTATACTTGAAAAAGGACAATTAAGAATCTATCTGTTGTCCACATGCCATCTACAAACAGTACCTTATCTTAGGATGGGGCTTTCTCACTTCCATCACAGCCTGTCTGACTAGTTGAACCAGTTCCTCTGGGGACACTGTGTTGTCTCTGTAAGCCTGATACAGATTGGCAGACAGCGGGCAGGGTGGTCTTCCTGCTGACACTAAAATGAAATCTGAGGGTTAAATACAACACACTTTAATTTATTCTGATACCATTTGATATCCTATTCATTTAATCTGCCTCACCTTTCTTCATCAGTGGCAACTGTGACCTTGTATTTCCATTTTCGACGTCTCCTTCATCCTGAAAAAAAGTCATTTCACAGCTCAGTATGTTTGGTGCATATGTTTTCGCTGTATTACAAGACATTCACTTACATTGTATCCTGCAGGGATGCACTTTAACGCCTCTGCACACAGACCAAATCCATTACAAGTCCGGAGGAAGTGCATGACCATGTTGTCACTTTCTGCGTGGCTTCTCTTCAGCAGAGCCCAGGCTTCAGATACACAACTGGAGACCAGAGACATCGTCAACGACACACAATAAGACAATTAGTGATGATTCAACACATGACAAGCCAGCCATTAGTGTCCCAGAGAGTGTACCTGTTTTGAAGTAGCACATCTGTACAGAGCTTAGCATCCTCAATGCTCTCTATTGCGGGTTTGGTCCAGTGGAGGTACCTTAACGCCAACTGAGGCTGCTTCCTTGTTAGCAAACAGTGGATGATGCAACGATGCTGCCAGGAGAGACAGGGAGCAGCAGCCCTGGGGCTCAGCAATAACTCCATGGAGGCCTGGGTAGGATGTGACATGACAAAGAGCAGCATGTAAGGTTTTTATTGGACTGACATTTAAAAGGTTTCCTAACATCCATGACAAAAAAAAAATGATTTGTTGTTATCAAGAAATAAACTGGCAATTGTTTCATTGTTCATGAAAGCATCTCTTTTTCCAAAAGAGATGTACACTGTAAATTCATCACTGAGTGGCCGTGGAGCGTTGTTACATTAATCATACGCGCTACTCAAGTGGCCAATTAGTGTCATCTGCAGACCCTCATGGCTGCTAAAACAAGGAAACTAATGTAATCAACAGGATGGTTAACTGGCTCTTGAGTCGCACTCGTCAGCTTGCACGTAGGGCTCATTTTAATGACTTCAAAGTCAGCAGCTGTCACTCACTTAGTGTATAAAATAAAGTTTGCTTCTTGGTTATTTACCTTGATGTGTCCATGATCAAGCATCCAGAAGGCCCTGATTTGTTGGGAAAAGCCGGAAGAAATAGTAAAAGCGTGGCAGAAAGATCGGAGGAGGTCATCTTTGCACTGCAGGAAGTTCGCCATATCCAGGACAAAGTACATGAGCTGTGATACATATAGGTTAAGAACTAATGAATCACATATACAGTATGTATCTAGAACAAAGCACAATAGAGCACAATAGAAGAAAAGGATAGAATTTGCTGATATTGTATTTTGATGGATACAAGCGCTTGCACCGCCATGTTGTCGATACGAGTCACCAACACAAGCTTAAGCAGAGCCTGCAGATTAGGAGGAGGATAGCACTGGTCTGTGCCGTCTTCAGAAGTCCAAATGCACCCATGTTGACTGTCCAGCTGAGTCACCATACCCTGTATCAAAGACCTAAATCTTTTAATTTCTCCCTCCTCCCATCTAGTCAAATGTAAGAAAATGGAAAAGCAGAGAAGAAATAAAAAGAGAAACTTCAGCGGCAGGAAAACAAACACAATGCTTCGGAATTCCTCCGTCAAGTCAAATCATCAGAGTTACCCAGGTGTCTCGAGACAAGCTTTCCGATGGCTCTGATCCATTTCCTTCCACATCTGAGAGATACGTTTCACCTCGTGAGCCTCTGACAGCAACAGCAGAGAACAGAAAAGCTATTTAGAGGTGACAGAACAGCTCATCACATCAAAATAATGTACCCTGTGTGATTATATCTGTACCAGGGTACTTGGGCAGAAGTCCCATGATGCCCCACCACTGAACCAGCCGCCCCAGCCAGATGTGTTGCTTGAGGGCCCTGTGCTCTCGGTTCCAGCAGCCACGTCTGATGTCTGAGGAGCCGAATGTATCCCTGCAGACCACACATGGGACCCCCACACCTGGAAAAAAAGTTGGAATTCTATCAATCTGTAGTTGACATGTCAAACAGTTAGGACAACAAGGGCTGTGACAAATATCAACCAAACCATCATGCTGTTTAGGTTGTGTGCATTCTGTGTACCGTGCCAGAGGTGGGCTGAACCGAGCTGCCTTCTTGCCCACTGGGCCAGGGTGAGCAGGTTCCTCAGTCTCTGGAGCAGCATGTGCACCCTGTTGAAAGAGCTACGGTCCAGAAACATCCACAGGCCCTGGCAGCAGCTGAAACCTGGGAGAAGACACAATGTATATATGTATATATATAAATGAAAAATGTAAGAAAACGATCCTTAGGGTATGCTTTGAAATTAAACATTTAAACATAATTGATAAAGGAACATGTTCTTACACAGTGTTAATAACTCCTTTTTAGTTAACTCTGATGTCCTCTGTACCCAGCAGATGAAAGTCAGGAGGATTTGCTCCACATCAGCCTCCCCTGCAGCAATGTATTAATGGAGATGAAATGTTAATGAAACACACTGAATTAATAAAAGAGGGTTTTTGCAAATAGTGTACAGAATTCTAATTTGATGGTAGTAAAATGCTCCTGATGTACCTTCAGCTGTAAGCTCCCGCAGCCAGCGGATGATGGCTCTTATGTTGTTGCTGGCTAACGCCTCGGACCACTGGCCCTCTGTATCCAGCATGATGCCCTAAGAAAAGGGAGTTCACATGGTGGGATCAGAGGACCATAACTGAAAAGAAAAACAAATGCTGATATGGTTCATCACAGCAAAATACAGAAAGGTTATGAAAACATCCTTAGTACTGTAAGCGTGTTAACCATAACTCATATAATGTCCTTGTGTGCTTACACAACTTGTGCACTTACGCCTGGAAAACCTCTCTTACACATGTTTCCATAATTAAATCAATTGTGCAAGAACAGATTCAATTGTGAATGTGGTAGTTATTATTTTGAGAAGCCTCTATAAAGATAATTGTAAAGATGTGTTGGTTTCTCAATACTTACGTGGTTTGGTTTTCCGGTAGCTCCGTTAAGCGTCACTCTTGGTCAGCACAGCGGTCAGTCTTGTGTGCTCGGTCTGCCTTGTGGATTAGCTGACTGGCCCGGCGGTTACGGTAACGTTCTCTTCTTACACAAGCTACTTTGGTACATGTTAATCCACTAATCTCACTCTCAGTTAACATTTCATTGGCTGATTTGCAGTCTGGCTGCGAGTGTTTATTATTGTGCGTGTTGAAATTAAAATTGGAAAACAGAATAGCTAAGACCAGCAAGGATGACAAGATAGCAGGAGGTGGAAATGAACTTCTTAAAGGACAGAGGGAGGAAAGGTACTCTGCTCTCTACAGCTTGAATCTTTCAGGCATTTGGCACTTTTTGGCCACACCCCAGTCAATAGCAATTTTTTTTTTTCTCATCATTTTGCAAATGCAGTGTTGCATTGTGGACAAAAAACACCACATACCTGGAAAGTAGAGCGATTTACTATAAAATATCACTTTCCAGAATGTCCAGATGGATGTCTACTCTTTATTTCCCACTACTATGAAAACACACACAAACACAATGGCCGTCAACAATTGCTTTCACAGTGCTGGGACAGTCAGATTTGCGTAGGTGGCAGAAGGTGGGTCCAAATCCCTCTCGGACCCAGAGGGTTGATTAATGATTAAGGGGGATTAGGATGAGGGTCAGGACTTTGCTACTAGTCTCACTAATGCTGCCGTGGCTGCCTTCATACTATCTGTGTCACTACAACCACTCGCCTTTCTCAGGAATAAATCTGAGGATGTCTGAAGGAAAACAAACTGAAAATGAGGAAAATAATGCCAGATGTTCAGCAGGAATACTGACCCTAATAAAGTAGGTACAGTGCACTTCTGGGATTCCGTTTCATTATGCCAGTTATTTATTACATTGTATTCTTAGGAGCTTTGTTCAGAGAGACATGCCAGGACAACTCCACTTAAAAGAAAAATGTTTTTTTAAACCAAACGACATCTTGTTAAACATTTCTCAGTTTGTCTCACATGTAGATTGCTTCCAGTTTGCGTACAACTGATGAAATGACTGTTTTCCATTCAAAGAAAATTGTGCTGTGGTGTGAGAATATATATTTTTCATACTCTCTTTTCATAGATCTGCTGCATCTACAGTATAACCATAATGCAGCGTAAACAAGATATCGATCATGACGACCAGGCTAAGCTGCTTATGAGAGGACCTTCAGAGAAGTGTACAACCAATCCCCCTCCCCTTGGTCCCCCCACACCCCCTGGAGGATAACCAGTTCCTCTCCCCTGCTCTACCTGTGTCCCACCAGTAATCCCCCTTAGACTGAAAAGAAAACCTACAGGAGATTTACACGATGGCGGTCTTGAGACTGAAGTTCACCAAGAACAAGAGAGACAAGCTGGCTCAGGTGCTGTGGATCCTGAACTGGATCTCAGTGTTGACCGGGATCCTCCTGTTCAGCCTGGGGCTCTTCCTCAAGGTGGAGATCAACAAGCGAGGAGAGCTGATGGCTGAGAGGAACATCCAGTACGTGCCGAACATGCTGATTTCTGTGGGCCTCATCGCCTGTGCCATAAACTTCCTGGGAGGGAAGATCTGCTACGACTGCGTGGACACCACTAAGTTCTTGCGCTGGAAGCTGATCATGCTGCCCTACATAATATGCACCTTCTTCTTCACCTTCTGCGTGCTAGTAGGGGCTCTGATGTGTTACAGCATGCGTGGGGAGCTAGAGGATTCTCTGAACCTGGGGCTGACAGATGCCATCAGGTTCTATAAGGACACAGACACACCAGGACGATGCTTCCTGAAGCAAACGGTGGACATGCTGCAGATAGAGTTCCACTGCTGTGGGAACAATGGCTATAAAGACTGGTTTCAAATACAGTGGATCAGCAACCGTTACCTGGATATGTCCCAAAAAGAGGTGGTGGAGTAAGTGCAAACTACAGAATGAGGACACTAATTTAAGAGTATATTCACGCTGCCAAACAGAACAAAATCATGAATATTCCAGCAATCTCTGTGTTAGGATGAATAACATACAAAAGAATAGGTTAAACTTGAGTACCTTTATTTTAAATTGTCTGTTTTGATGCAGACTAAAGTGAAGGAGGAGCAACTATTGGTTGAGATAAAAACCTCCACTAATATGCATAAGAATCCATGTGTATTATGTCCTAACATTAGGTATTTAACTGAAAAATGAAGCCCTGAAACACTGACAAACTTGATGTCATAGTGACCACTGCACACACTAAAACCATCAGTTGTGACTATTACTTAATCTTTTTTAATTAACATAAATAAATATACATTTGGGATAAGTAAAAGTTATACTTCACTGCTCTTGTAAAAAGTCAAATAGCCTCTTTTCAGCTATTTTAACTACATATCCCCTCCTAAGAAACAATCACAGTCCCAAACAAATATTACAAGTCCACATGGATGCATAAAAAGCATAAAGACGGACCCTGAGCTTGTTTTTCCTGCTTTCTAGCCGGTTAAGGAGTAACGTAGAGGGGAAGTACCTGATGAACGGAGTCCCCTTCAGCTGCTGTAACATCAACTCCCCTCGGCCCTGCATCCAGCAGCAGATCACCAACAACTCCGCTCACTTCAACTACGAGCACCAGACGGAGGCGCTGAACCTGTGGATGAAAGGGTGTCGCCAGGCGCTGCTGGAGTACTTCACCGACATCATGCAGTCCATTGGCCTCACAGTCCTCCTCATCTGGCTGTTTGAGGTGAGGAGAGACAAGTTGATAACAACCTAATGCCCTAATGGTGAAGTTAAAGGGGAACTTATTGTAGGCTACACATTTATTATGACATACTATAGTATTACCATATTTTCAACATTTTTTAGTTCATACTTTACTATGACTTCTTTTATGGCACACTATACTAGGACATTTTGTTGATAAAATAGTATGACACACTATACTATGAAGATTTAATGACATTTTTGTAACATACTATATTGTGAAAGTTTTTTCTTCTATTGTCCTTTAGTCAGATGCCTATCAGGGTAAAGTACAGATACAAAATGTCATCATTTTGTGTAATGTCAGTAAAATGTACCTGCGTGTCTTGTTTTAGCTGTCAGTGTTGACAGGCGTTCGTTACCTCCAGACCTCTCTGGAGAACGTGCTGCGACAGGGCGACCTCGACTCCGAGTCTGACGGCTGGCTGCTGGAGAACAGCTTTATGGAAACCGCCCGCACCAACCTGAACATCATCAAGTGCCTCGGCAAGGGCAACCAGATAGACACAGCCAACAATGGAGACCCCAACATTAACGTTCCCTCCACCTCTAAAGCACACTACGGGCCGGACAATGTGCCACCGAAGGAGATACCTGAAGCCAGTTGACCTCTCCTCAGGCCTCAGAGAACAGCATCCCTGAAAGCCCAAGTAAGGGCCTTTTCAGTTACTTAAAAAAAACTTTTGTTCTTACTTGTTTTTTTATCCATAGGAGTCAAGAATTACAAATACCTATACAAAGGTGTTTGTGTGGGGAGACTAAGGTATATTGGGGATAATATCACACAATATACAACACATGTTCTAGTACGATGGGGTAAATCTTTTGCAAAATGCAGATAATGCCTTGTTGACCTTTTACAACCATTATTGAATCAGAATTTTTTTCCATACACACTTTTTTGATGATGCAAACATCCAAACACCCACCACAAATGTACATCTGTACTGTAATCGGTTGTTTACAATTTATATATTGTTGCTTGTGTATCACGGCTTTGCCCAAAACAGTTTCACACACCTGTCAGTTGCAACACTGGAGTGAAAAGCAACTTGATGTGGGTCAGAAGTTTAAGCCCACGTTTTTTCGCACGATTTTCTCAAAGTGCGATAGAAAATGCAGTCAAGAGTTTAAAATGATTATAGCAAGAATGTAGGATATTTTAATTAGATTCCACAAATCTAGGTGCAGGGTGCTTTGGCCTCAAGTTAATTAGGTATTGCAGTATAAGACCTGGAAGAGCATGAGCTTTACATTAGTTCTGGGGATCAATGGATCCTTTCTGTGCATATTACCGGACTTAAAGAAACAAATTAGTATCAATGTGATAAATACGTATGTTAAAGCTTTTACATTAGTTAAAACGTTTAAACATAACCAGACGGGAATCTAATTGATTACTCACAATAACACATCATTCATTTATAGAACGTTCAAGCCATCACTACAATGACTCATGTGCCTCAGCAATGCCACCATGGTCTTATCACAACACCTCAGCCACATGCTAGGATGACCTAACAAAAACTTGACAATAAACCTTCTGTGCTGGTTGGCTTTTTTTTTTGGAAGGACTCGAAACCAGTACATTGCTAACTAGGCTACTGTGTCTGTGTTTCAATGATGATCGTATTGGCTGGATGTTGTCTGTCTTTTACTGACTTTCCTCTCAGACCTTATGGAGCACAAGGCAGCTGAGAACAGCTTAAAACATTTGGGGAAATACAGAAACCTGGAGGTTGCTAAATTAAAACATGTGGGTTGATTAAGTTTTAATTCTCGCTGTGAGACATAGAGTTAAAATGCAGGATGAAATAAGATAATCCTGCTATCTATACGTCACCCGGGGCTCTCACTTGATGGATGATGAAATATTGATGATGGAAAATAGATTAATTTATTCTATGGGTGAGCAACGAGGAGATTTTTAATCCATTATAATGAAACAAATCTAATCCCATAAAACATTACACTGTACTCAGATGGATTCAGGGCACAGGAGCAGTTCATAGAGGCTAGTGTCTTTATTTCTATAGCCTGGAAGTCATGTAGTACTGTCAAACAACACATTCCATATTCACACTTTTCCATGAAAAGACGTAATAACCGAAAAAGATATGATATAGTACATTTCCCTTTTAAATAGAATATTGAAATTTTTGTGGGAAATGTAATTCGAGTTAAGTGGATTACCACCAGATGGTGAAATATGACTAATCTGTCGAGCAAAGGTCCCCTTGATAAATTTTATTCATTATAAACATACAGTGGACATCTGATACTCATAATCACTTTGACCTAATAGGGTATATTAGTTACAGGGCATATCATAATGCTATATAGTACGGTAGAGATGTTTTACATAATTCACTCACTGATTCTTAAGGTCAATGAGGACTGATAACCATGAATGTCAAAAAGTGGCTGAACATTATAGCGTCAAAATGCTTATCCTAAAAAGTATTTATATCAGGAAATCATGGAAGTGTATACTTTTGTATGTGTATACTGTATACTTTTCTCAGAATACCAAGTTTGTTTTAATACAACTTTGAAAATAATGTATCTTTTATAAATGTTTTATCCATTACATACGCTTCTATATGTGAGTAAAGGTGACAGTGTGTGGCTCCATCATCTGGAGTGTCTACATAGTTAATGGGCAAAAGCCAAAATGTGTGAGATCTCAGAGATCTTTCTAATCTGTACCCTCCAAAACATCATAATAACTTATGACAAATCATATTTTATAAAACCAAAAAGAGAATGCAGAAAATTCACAGCTTTACTGAGAGAAATTAAATATATAAACTGATAACTAAAACATGTTGGTGTGTATCTGATGTTTGTCTTTATTTGAATGAGCTTCTTTGCAAATAACATTACTTTAGCAGAAACTCCTGACAGCAGACAATCAAATTAAAACAAGGCGACTTGGTTTTGCTCAATACTCTTTACCCTCCACTAATCTTCATCTTTTGAGTGGACCCACCTCTCTTGACCCCAGCGGGGGTTTCATCAGGGAGGGATTGGCTGCTCAGGCCTCCTTTGATTGTAGGAGGGTGGTGTGTGTGTATGTGTGTGTGTATGTGTGTGTGTGTGTGTGTCTGCCTAAGGAGCACTGGAGCAGATTGTGCTCTATGGCTGTGCTCTTTACTTCCCGTCCACGACAGCTGGAGCAATCATCACAACATCTGCCACTCAAAGGCAAACATAACGTTGACCACCTCCAGACTGCGGGCGATTTCTTCCAGGATGCAATGCTGCTGCCACAGCTGGTTCAGCTTCCTGTAGCGCTCCGGGCAAAGGTGCAATGGATTGCCCCTTCTAAAAATTAAAAAGACAGAAGGCCTGACTTATTCAAGGTTTGTCCAAGAAACACACGATACATAGGATATGAGAAAATTATGTACTTCATGGCCAGGACTATAGGCTGCCTACGGAAGCAGTAATGAGTCAAATAATCAGTAGGTTTATTTCCAGTGACATCATTGTTGAAGGACATTAAACTCTCCGAGACTTAATTGGGAGGACAGGGTTACTAAAATTGTACTTAATATAATCCTGCTCCCAATTTGGAAATTAAATATATTTGATCAAGTACTGCCAATTTCAAACAAGGACACATGGTGTCACTGAAGAAAGGCACCAGGCCTGAACTATAAAACTGTGGTTTTAACACTCAATGTCTGTAGGTGGTGGCGGTGTTTAAATGGCAGCTATTATTTATTTGCCTGTGGGAGGAAATATCTACATTTGCAATTCCAGGCAGAAGGGTATTTTTTTTCAGTTCAGCACCTGGAAGAGATGCTATGATTCTTACCCAAGGTGAGGATCGGTCTCCCCATAATCGTCCAGGTAAGGAGCAGGGTATGTGCTTCCTCGAGTCTTACTGGCCATCAGTACAATTTCACACTCTCTTATCCTGTCAACATGAGAACAAACTTCAGTTATGCAGCACGTTTCAAACAAGACAACATGCGATTCAAAGTCAAAAATGCTCCAAGGACTAGAATTCCCCCACCTGAGGAACATGCCCACTCCAGCCCCACAGGTAGCAGCGTGGGCGGTGCAAGCTCCCACATCTTCTCCATCCAGCTGGCTGAGACAGCAGGAGCTCTGAGAGCACAACATGGCCCCACAAAACAGGCACAAGGTCGGGTGCTTCCTGTCATCATCTGTGGATTTGGGACACCTGGGGAAAAGTAGAGTGGACAAGAGGTGTGAACATCTCGAGCAGATCTTCCACTGAAAGACCTGTAATTTCCCCACTTACTGAAAGTGGCTGGCTTGATTGAGGAGAGCACTGTAATCCTCAGGAAGATCAATCAAACGATTCCTTCTCCTGGGGTATCTGTAGAAAGAGTATATTGATCCAAGAATTAGGAGCCGATTTATTACAAAATAAAAGTGGGACTGAAGTAACACGAAGGCCAAAGTCTACCTGACTGTCTGACTTTTGCCTTTCAGGGCTTTGGTTACAGCTGGACTCCCACACCACCTACGGAAGAAAAAGCATCGTCATGAAACCGCCCACCTCACCAGTGAATATGAAAAGATCCCTGATCAAATACTTTGACCGGGCCTCAATGTTTATCACTTACCTTTTCAGCAGTGGAGTAACAGTGTCTCTGTGCTCCTGGAAGAGCTGGAACACATTGGAGGGTAGTGCCAAGTAGCTGCATAGCGCCTCCATCTGTCCTTGTGAGGCAACTGCAGGAAACCGAAAATGTTTATATTGAATTCTTTAAATCATCATATGTTAGTATGTTATGATAGAATACTTCACCTACCAGCAGTGCTACAAAGCTCCTCTGGAGGATGTACTCCTGTAAGGCAATTAAAGAAGAGAGCAGCACAGCGCAGGAAAGGTTCAATTCCTCTCTTCACTCTTTCTGCCACAGAGAGGCCGGACACATCTGGAATCGGCCTGATGAGCAAACCACAGAACAATCTGTCAAACAAGCTGAAGACAGCTCACATTGGCGAGTACATCTCTGAGAAGGCAGCATGGAAAACAAGAAGCCTTGACAACAAGCAGTAATGTTTGCCTCAAAAATCACAAATGTATATCCGGCCATCATTTGGTTTCAGGTCTGATATGAACCCACGTTTTCAAAAGGGGAGGCCAGGGAAGAGGAACAGTCAGAAACACCTTACAAATCAAAATGGGTTGATAGAAATGATTTCAAACAAACCGTTGTGGAAAGAAAAACAGGCCACTTGCCACCAGGAAGCTTACATTTCACAGACTCACTTTCAGCAGCAGCATGATGACTTAATGGACTTTTAACAAGATGAATTCTTTATACAAACACGAAGCTTCCCTCCAATAAGGAAAAGAGAAATCCATGAAATATACGTCTACATCTGTAGCAGGTAATCTTTTTAGCTCACATTCGTATCGTCTTTTAAATTCCACAGTCAAGGCATCAGAACACATGATCTCTTCATTTAGTTAATATTATGTTCGTGAGTTTTGAGCTCAAAATAATTTACTTAATCTACTAGAATGATTATTACTGCCAGAAAATCCATTCCACACTACACGCAATTGAACTAATCCACAGATGTTATACTTGATATTTTAACCATATAAAAATCCTGCTAATGTATTTCGCCTGATGAACAATAGGATGATGAGAAACACTTGTACCTTTCAGTGTATTGTGACACTGAAGTGTAGAGCTCTGCTGCTGCTTTCGACTCTTCTGTCTCCTCTCCAGCTACTGCAGGAAAATCTAGGTAGAAATGACACCGTGATTTAATCCTCCTCGATACTGTACAGCTTTCTGCAGAAGTTCAGTCAATGAACCAGAAGGTACGGTGTTGTGGTTCATACCTGTAGAGGAAAGGAGGACCTGCAGCATGTGAGCCATGGTGACCAGATGAAGGATGTGCAGGTGGTTGTAGGCAGAGCTGACAGCAGACGGCTGCAAGTCGACAGCCTCCTCCTGATATAGTGCCGGTATAGACAACACCAAGCACACCTGACAAAACATACAAGAACACGTACAGCATTAACAAAAAAATAGCTTTAAATTGGCAAAAACTTAAATATGAATTGTATCAAAATGTAAAAAATGTCATCAAGTTTCATGAATGCATACATCAATAACCATCATAACCATTAATCATCAATAGTTGTGTTAGAGTCCATCATTCTCCACAGAGCTGTTCCTTTAGGGGGAACCTACCAGAAGATGGAAGAAGTCCACCTCCAGAAGAGAAGGGGTGTTCTTTCTGCCCATGGCCGGTAGCAACACTGGCGAAAGAAGTAGCAGTTATAACCACAAGGCAAACGGACAGCACGCTGTACAATAATATCCAATAAATAAATGCATGTATTCTTAAATGACCACATACCCCCCAACATGTCGTTAAAGTGCCTCTGAATGACAGCCTGGGAGCTCTTAATTCTCTGAGCTGCTGAAAACTGAACAATTGCCTTCAGACCTGCAAGCTAAAAAAAGAGAATCATTTGGAAAAACTGATGTCTGAGCACGTCAAACCCAAACAACTACACATTACATGCATTATGACACAGCTGTTAACTTTAAGGTTTGTCCAACCTGTCTGTTCTGCAAGGACCCGAAGAGTGACTTGCCCTCTTCCTGCAATATGTTTTCTGTGAAGACATGCAAACATATTTTGAGAATTGCAAAAACATGAAAAGGGGGCAGATTGACACAACAAGCCATACAACGCTGACTGTACCTATGGCCTGAATAGTGAAGGCACATGTGTTCCAAGCCATAAGGGGCACGCGTGGGCACAGCTCATTGGGTGCCGTCTGCAGTCCCACCCTGTGAACTGTGGTGGCACAAACAACCAGCATCTCCACCACGCTGGCGGAGAACTTCCTCCTAAAAACAACCAGCCGCAGAGAATTCAAATGTATTACGGGAAACACAGAGACTTGAGGAGCAGTGAAGGAGGAGCTGCCAGTTTCACTCACGGCTCTTGTACTCCATAGCTCAGAATGGATCTAAAGTCTGCCTGGCCCTCTCCACACAGCCCCGTGTCCCCATCCACACTACTGCTCTCGGTGTTGCAATCTGCACAAGAGAGAGAAAATCATCATTCATCTCATGTCACATGTCAACAACTAGGCATAATGGCATTTAATGGTACTTGTTAGGAACTATTGAAGCTGAAGAGCTGATATCAAACTGAGGTAAGCCACTATCAGCCTTCATCTGCTGTCTGCATGCACACGTTCTATGTTTTCAAAGATGGTTTGCTGCTAAATAAATCTTTCAGCTGCTTTACAGTAAAAACCTGTCATCAAATAAAGCTAATTATAGCTTTTTATTATGAAGCAACTGCAGTGTTGAGTTCACATTAAAGGCACACTAACTTATCAAAAAGCATTCACATAGGAGTCTGCCAGGTTTGATGATGCTCCACATCTATATTTGGACATTTTGTGCAGGTTTTCCACCGTTTCAGTTAAACAGACCGAAACACCTCAAACACACAACAGCAATGCCACAGGCCTGTTCACCCAACCAAAGATATGCAATCATTGTATGTCGAGTATGTCTTCTTACCATTTTCCTGAGTGACTGACTTGAGTCCTCTAATCCTGGCGGAGAGGATCTGGATCCAGCGAGGCAGGGTCAAATGCTGTCCAATTATCTCTGCATTTTCACTGTATACAGGAAAACATATTCAAATAACTTCTATACAACTAATGAGCCATTGCAGATTGGCTTGAAGACGGTGAACTGGACTTACTAGTTAAACATCAACCTTTCAAACGGGATGAGAGGGACAACAGTGTTGCACAGAGACTTGCACAGGGGACACAAGTACTCTCCATTCTCCAGGTCGATGATCAGCTCAACGTGGAGCCGGTTCCTGGTCATATTCTGAACAGCCTCAAAATATCTGAAAGATACAGAGAACACCACCGTAATGGCAAATTACCTGTCAACTGTACCTGCAAGTGGACCACACACACAGGGGGAGAACTGACAGAATAAGAATTAGCAAATGTGTTCTTGTAATAACTCACTTTTGCCAACATGTGGCATGCATGACATGTCCACAGCTGCCAGTGTGGGTTCCAACGGCCAGTTCAGGAGGCATGAAGAGGGGATATAACGTCCCTGTCCCTTTAAGGGAGAAATACAATGCACATATGAGTCTGATTTCCCCCCATCAAATTACAGTTGTTAACGATGCGATGGACTGATTAGTGGATGACGACTGACCATCTGCTCTATTGGTCGGTATCCTCCCTCTGCACTGCGTCAGCACTGTGGACCTCTGGACACACGCCGTCAGTACCATGGCTGCAGCCTGGGCCGCAACCTCCTGTTCTTCCTGGCAAAGAATGCAGGTGAGCACCTCCCTCTCTGCCGGAGAGGACCCTCGGTGGGGCCCGATGGCTACACACAGCTCCGTGTGCTCCATGGCACAGCTGGAAGAATAAACATAACCCAAACTAGAATTAGTCAAATGAATTTGGCTTGGATTTTGATCGCAAGCCAGCTAAACACACCCATGGATAGTTTTCTTTTTTTAATGGTCACCTCTCAGTAGTTGCAACAGGCTCTCCCTGTGTCCCACTCTCTGGCATGTTGTCATACAGCATCTTGTTTGACTCAATGAAGTTTTTCTGCATTGCAGACATCTGGGCCATAATCTTCTGCCGGTGGAGTTTGGCTGCCTCTGCCTTCCTTTTGCGCTCAGCTTTCTCTTTGTCCTGAGCACTCTGGAATAATAACAAGTCAGACCGTAAAACGTCTCAATACTGAGAAGATACACAACGCAGTTAAGTTTTTGTTATTTAAGGAAACCCAATGAATGATGCATCGTCAGTGGGATCCTGTAATGTAGGGAGTAATAATAAGTAAAAAAAAGAATAATTGCATATTTGATACTTTTTTTTCCCTTTCTGTTATTTCATCTGCACCCATTCAACTGCCAAAATGGCACAAGTAAAAAGTTAAGTAGAGTCAATTGTATCAGGTAAATACTGGTCCTTTTTTATGTATCATTCATGGTTCTTTTACCTCCTCTGGCTTGGTTGTATCCACACTCATGGAGGTCGTTGGACTGGACTTCTCTCTAAGGCACTTGACAATCTCAAACATCTAGCAGAAAAACATTCGTATAAGATGCTGTCGTTAACTGGAAAATAAATCATCACTCAGTATCACTCTCACACGTGCACATATTCACGCACACACAATCACATTTTCTTTCTTTTGTTGTTGTTGATAATGTATTGTTATTGTAATATATCATATATTGTTAAAATGCTTTGTCATCAATATTACATAGTCATATCTTATGTAAATTACTTCTGTGTTCTCTATAATAATGTGACATTTTAATAATATATAGGTGGAGGCTTTAAATAAGCCCAGTGGGTTTAAAGTAAACTAGAATCAGTCTACATAAATGACATAAACTGTTACATTGTATATTCTACCTGTAGAACCCATTTAACCATGTCCTTTTGAGCCTCCAGGGAAGGAACCGTCTTAATCTTGGACAACAGGAGGAAGACTGACTTGCCGTGTTCTGAACCAATTCCTGGAAGAACAGAAGAGACATTTATGTCACAAAATCCACAAAAACAAACCAGTTTATAGCTTTGAGAACTATGATAAATAGTAAGTAAGCTGTACACAAAACAATTAAGGTTTCACTCACTGCGGGCCTTGAGGCTGAAATCAAAGTCCACTTCCTCCATAGTGCTCTCCTCAAGCTGTGCTTTCTCTTCAAGCAACGCCTGACCCATCAGGTGCAGGGCCTGTGTGGTAAATGCATGCACTTCGTTACTGCAAGGGGTTTGAGTAATGAAAGGCAAAGGCCGAGCAATGTAGACTCTGTAAAGGAAGAAAAGAAATAGATGCATTGTCTACCCTCTGGATCATGGCTTCTGTCCAGTGAGTCGCCCGGTCCTCTGCAGCTCTCTGCAGGGTGTGTCTCAGGATGTGGATGATAATGTCACAGCTGAGCAGACGCACTATGCTGGAGAAAGCTGGGCAGAAGGCCGGGGGCATCGGAGGACGCAGAGCTGAGAATTTAAATAAAAAAAAACAGGGGGAATGTTAGTAGAGCTGATTCATTAGCAGTTGGAGTACAGATCAGTACATCTTGGACATTGATCACCTTTATCATGGCCTTCGTGAGTCCTCCTCTTCTTCTGAGACTCTTCTGCCTGCAAAGAGTAAAAGATGAGAATGAAATGAGGAACATTCAACAATAATGTGTCACGTTAATGGAAAACTGGTGTTGAGACATTGCATTACCTTGCTATGCTGTGATCTTGAATAGTGGTAGAAGAAAGGGTTGAATTCTACCAGACGCTCTTTTTTTACGACGTACAATCCATGCCCGGAAACTCCCGGTTTTCTAAAAACAGAAGTAGAATAAACGGATTAAATTCGCTCTGAAAAGATGATCTAGATAAAACTCAAAAGCTCTTTCACAGTATTTACATACTTGAAGGTGGCAACTTTGGTAATAACAGTCTCCAGGCCTGTTTCATGGCTCTCCTACAAAGAAAACATTTTGAACTCGTTTTCAAATGATTATTCCCTCAAAATAACTAAGAAATGAACTCGTTAATTCAGACTGTCTCTTACGTTCTCCGGCAGCCCCTTGACCAGGCTACTGTGAGCCATGGGTTCAATGCACAGCAGGTGGATAACCTCCCTCATGGTCACATCCTCTTTGGTCACCTGACTGATACCGGGGACGTAGCGCTCACCTGGAAACACAACACTAGTCAGACACTACAGTATGGTTCCTATTCAACCAACTCAAGTTTGTTTTATTAGCTTGATTAGTAGAATGTGATGCTGTACCAATGACGACGATGAGGAGGTACAGCATCTCTTCTGTCAAGCGGTTCCACTGTATCAGTTCATCCTGCAAATTGTATTGCATTTCGTCACTAAGTAGATCCATTAATACGACAACTTTTTTTATTCTGCATGATTGTTGGGGTGTTACTTGCCTGGTCTTTGTTTGTGCTTCCTTTAAAATAATCAAAGACCTCAAATCTCAACAAGACCAGCATGAGGAAGTGGTTGGGGTCCATTTTGGAAGCAGCTATCTGTAAACAATTTGTATGGAGAGCCATAGATCACCACATTATGTGTATATATTAACAAATCTCGAAGACTTTCTTTATGTCCGATTGCCACCAACCTGGAGCATGAGAACGTCCTTATCATACATCTCGTCCCTGCATTTTACATCCTGATAGTAATAGACCTGATCATGTGGGAAAAAATATTAATTTAGTTGTCATTTGTTAACAGAACATAGCACGTAACAAAACAGAGCATAAAAACAAAGCCTTGAACAGCCAAATAATGCAGTATACCTGGCTGACCAATGAGATCCCGTTTCTCCGCCACATTTCAGCCGAGACCTGAGCAGCCAGCACCACACAGCGCAGAGGATGCTCTGCCAGGAAGGTGTGGTCAAAGCGCTCCTGCAACAGACAGATAATAACTCTGTCATGCCTGCAGTGGAAGTTAAGAAAGCACACACTGAATACTTAAAGCTTAGGAAACATATAGAAGACTTTTCATGTCACTTACAGGATTATCCAGACGTTCAACTGCCCCCGTTCTGCACAGGAGTACATACAAACCTACGGATCACAACGTACAGAGTAGTAAGTTCACACAGTGACAGAGAAATACCAATAAATCACTAAGCGCCTCAAATACGAGTTCTCCTACCAGCCAGTAGCCTGGAGATGGGCAGGTGTATGCTGACTGGCTCTTGAGACACTTTGTAGGGACGAACATGGAGGATGTGCTTTGACATGTAGTGGTTAGTGGCCTCCTTGTGGAAGGGCTGGTTATTGCACTGCATCAGGACTCGGTGGCACTCTTCAAATGCAAGCAGCAAGATCTCGTCCTGAAGGGGCAAACAAGCAATAATTGAGCACAGACAGTGGGGGGGGGGGGGGTATAGTTATACTCCCTCTGTTTGTGGGATAAATCTATTGTTTGATGGACAAATTGCATGACAACTCACATCAGAGGAACACCAGTCTTGAAACATAGCAAGAATGTGGCGAAGCTGGATCTGAAGAGAAAAGCCAGCCTCCCATTCTGGCTCCACTGCAATGTGTTGACCAAACTGTCGCTTCACTTCCTCCATACCCTAATATAAGACGTCAAAGAAGAAATAAGGTCAGGGTGGATTAAATATCTGGTTTGTCAAGTTGTAATGGCCCTGGTATTGCACAATACCCATGAATTAAATCAGGGTTGAGAAAAGTATTACCTGCATGCATTTGAGAAGCCCAAGAAAGACTTTGAATCCCTCCAAGAACTCTCTCCGCAGCTCTTCAGTCCATATTGAGGGTTTACTGATCAGAATATACCTGAGAGACACAAGTTACATCTTAGATAAAGACCCAGAAAGTTAAGAAAAAACAGAGTTAATTAAAGTTGTTGCCAGTTTACTGACCTGAGGTCGTGGAAGATGATCTGGATGCGTGAGAACTTGTCGGAGTTGTAGCCAAGGAAGAAGAAGCGATCGTTGTTGTCCAGATGTTCACGCAGCAATTCCATGACTGTACCGACGATCACTTTAATAACATTGCCCTCTTCGATGAGTTGTCTGGCCTAGAAGAGGAACAGGAATGTGAGGGCAGAGACAGATGCTACGGCACTGATGTACAAGGCTCGAACAACAAACAGCCCTTACCAGTGTGGGTACAGTGAATATCTGAACAGACAGAGCAGTGATGGATATGCTCCTCTCATGGTCATCAACAATGAAGTCCTTTTGCAGCTGCGTATAGTACTGAAAACACAAAGATGGAGCATGTATTAGTTTAAGCAGAGTGAAAGAATTGCAAAAAATGTAAAACATTCCCTACTTTTTTACCTTTGTAAACTCAATAGCAAAAAGCCTCTTGAACTCGGTCTCCATTAGCATGCTACAGAAAATCAGTTCGTGAACTATCTTGCGAGCTCCTTGAGGAAATCAGAAAAACACCTTCATGTTAGTGACATTTGGAATCAAGTTGAAATTAAGCGTGTACTGAAAATCAAGCTCGGGTGTACGTGCCTTTGTACATCCTGCCATCGTGCAGCATGAGTCTGCTGATGATGCAAGGCCGGTCTCCGTCTGCATTGGCCTCTAGGGCCACCTGACAGAAGGCCTGTCTGAAGCCCACTGCACAAGACACACACACATATATAGGTTCCCAGTCACATGACATGTTTTCTAAAGATGGCACACATGGAAGGTGCACAATCAATAAATAAAGCTGCGTTTGTGTGGTGCAAGTATGGCGACAATGATGGCAGCACCTGAGTAACCGATGATCTTTTGGAACCAGGGGCCGAGGCGCAGAACAAAGGTTTGATGAGCCATTACTGCTGCGTGAAGGATCTCCA
Organism: Pholis gunnellus; assembly: GCF_910591455.1. Classification (NCBI taxonomy): domain Eukaryota; kingdom Metazoa; phylum Chordata; class Actinopteri; order Perciformes; family Pholidae; genus Pholis; species Pholis gunnellus. The sequence continues at coordinate 12,102,451 of NC_136542.1, read as the reverse complement.
CGCGTAGTGGCTGCAGCGAAATGTGCTCGGAGTTGGACTGCAACACAGCAGTGAAGTGTTTAGATTTAGAGCTCACTTAACAATTTCAGATTTAAGACGCAACGTTATTTTAAATGTCTGGTATCCCACTGCTGTTTACCCTGATGAGATCTCTTGCTTGCTGACAGGAACGAAGGGTCCCTCTCTTTACTGCCCGCCGACCCTGTGCACAAAAATACAAAATAGCAAAACCTGCAATGGATATGATGACTGCAAGTATGGAATTCAAATCATGACAGTATTGTAAAGGAAACGCGATGAGCAAATACAGCCATAAAATACCTCTTTGTCAATAAGTGCTGTGTGTGTCTGTGCTTCAGCCTGATCACAGTTAACAGAACGCTGCAGGGTGTAGATCACATGGTCGTACGAGTGGTGCTCATCATTGTACAGTACACAGTAGTATGCGTTGTCTTTTGTCCTGCACGGATAGGTGAATACACTGTCAAAGTTAAAATTGTGTACTCTGATCGCATGCATATACATAACTTCATATGCAGACGGGCCATACCGGGGCTGGAGCTCCGCTGACAGCTCGAGGATCTCCTCCCACACCAAGAAATCTGTGACGTAGTGCAGCAGTATCCGGAACAGCCTCTCAGCGCGGCTGTATATGTCTGGCTCCAACACACACTCATCCTGTACAAAATGAGACAATCACACAGGACTCACACTTTTGGAAACACTTTATAGAAACTATTATTTAGTGACACCTAATTTCAACCTGGATTGATCTTATATTGATCAAAGTGAAAGTGTTCCAAGATTAAATTTGTTGCCATAACCTTTACTAATTCCCTATTTCCTGTGTCTCCAGCACCAACTCTACAACATCACAAGAAGTGGACTAAATGTTTTCCTGACTAAGAGCTCAACAGGCAGCTGACCCTGTGAAGTTTATACATCAAATCCCCTGAGAGCAAACATTCCACATAGCAGCTAAGTATTTCATACAAATGTCTGACATTTAACACACAAACCAAACATACATTGTGTCGGTGTATTTACACCAGCCTCTATGTCACACGGCTGTGTGAGAACAAGCACTGGAATCTACCACAGTCTAACCAAGAAGAAGTCTCAAACGGCATGATGGGGTTTTCATGTTTAGTGTGGAGATGCGTTCATGGTCCTCTGCTTGTTAAGCACACGTTCAGATCTGGTGTAGAAAACACAAAGCAGCAATCCAGACTGGTGCCGGTGACGGCTCCGTTAATAGGAACACCTGCTGTTTACGGAAAATGGCACAGAGCCGTCTAGCTGTACATCTGCTCAAAGCCTCTGAGCGGGATCTTATCAGAGAAAAACACTGATCAGCAAAGAAAGGCCTGACAAACAACTGCTGAGCAGTACAATCAATCACCATGTGTCCCGCTGCAGTTCAGTCGCAGAAGCCGTAAACTGAATACTGCACAGTTCGGCAGGATATAAGAGAAATCGTGGAAAGGCTGCTTTCAACCAGTCTCGTCGACACCCGTTTTCCACCAGCTCTTAGTCACCTCTTCCAATCTCTGAAGCTGGTTATAAATGTTCTCAGGTCAACAAAGTGCTTTTCTTTCTCATTTCCGGATCCAAAACTACAGCCAAGAGAGCAGCATCCAGGACTAAGATGGGAAAATAAGCATTCTGGGGTTCACTGACACAGAAAGGGACAGGGAGAAGTACACCCCCCCCCCCCTCCCTCCCCCTCCTCCTCCTCCAACGTCCCTCTTTCCACTCTATTATGTAACTCACCGTTACCATGGCCGTGGCTGCCCCAGGGTCGTGTTTGGAGCAACAGGGGCCGATCTTCCAGGCTTCTATATCCCCACAATCACAGAAGCCCCCGCCTGATGACGCGTGCATCTGGAAAAAAATGTACATATGGTTTATCACTAAGAGAGAGTAATGTATACATACACAAACAGCAATTAAGTTGTTCAAGTTGTGGTAGTTTAAACATGGAAGGACAAAAATAATGAATTAATTAATCGTAGATTTGAACAGATCTGTTGTGTTTTTCTCCTAAAGCTTAAAGGGCACACAGAAGAGTAATCAAGTTGACATTACAGCACACAGGAGGGAATCATAGTAACCAGTGAGAAATCTCAGAACATAAATCTAATGGAGGACTGATTTTCTATTATTCACAATTATCAAAAGGAGGAAGAAGCTGACAGCGAGCCCTCAAAAATCCCCCCCCCCCCCCCCCCCCCCCCACACACACCAAAAAAACATGAAGATTATATTGACACCAACCTTGTAACGATGGCCTTTGTGCACGCTGTCCTGGAAGCAGTCCATGCACAGGACACATGTGGGATCTATTGCACAATCCCTGCAATACATTGTACAACATTTGTTACCCGGTGGAGCAAATGACAATAAACACATCACATGATCTGAATTATAAAAGGAAAGTGTTCTTTAAGTCTGATATGACGTGTAGGTCAAGGCATCTCTGCAGCACAAGAATATTCAATTAAAAATGCTATTTTGACACGTATGTATATTGCTGTCTTTGAACTCTGTGGGTTTATACTTGGGGCAGAGTGCTGTGGAAGTACTTTTTGATGTTAGCAACAACCAAAAACAAGTATTCTTTTATGTGGATATTGATATGAATCATCCAGTATTTAAAATGACATTTAGGAGCAAATAAATATCTAGTATATTTATCATAACTACTATTATTATTATTAAGATCAGAGGATCTATTCAGACCTGCAGGAGTAGACCGTCTCCCCCTCTTTGAAGACGCGCCCACAGAGCTGGGAGGAGGTGCTGCCCTGCTTGAGCTTCTCCAGACCCTCCTGAGGATCCTCTCCAAACAGGAAGCACTCCAGAGGGAGGAAGAGTCGGCTCTGCATGAGCTCCTCTTCCTCCTGAGGGCTGGACTCCTTCTTCAGGCAGAAGATCTGCGGCACCTGCTCCTTCAGGTAACGGAACAGCTCCGCCCTGCTGTCTGCAGCCTCCAGCCATTCCTGCCAGATAACCGAGGAGGGCATGACTGTTTTGCAGTGACTCACATCTGTCTCCACCCAGTGATTCACAACCACATTTATAAGTCACAGTGATACAGAGATGCATGTTAACTTCAGCAAAGAATCATCTTTAATAATCAATTAAAACTTCTAATCTTTGTTTCAGGGCAATTGAGTAAAATTAGGAAGAGGAAAACTTTTGCAATAAAAAGGCAGCAATATGTTATTTGAATGACTGCTGATGTTCCCACTAAGCAGAGATTTCAATTAGTTTTGTCTTTAGAAATCTGTAGTGAAGAAACATGCACCACAAAAGATTAGGAGAGAAAGAAAATTACCGAGCGATTTCTTAACAACTTCTCAATAACTTAGGTCAGCATTCAGGAATTAGTCACCCTACTTCCTCCTGATGTCTGCCAAATTACTGCAGCTCACTTCCACACTTACTGTACCGGCTGGCAGCTGGATGAAAAGCACCATGTACACAGGGTAGTGTTTACTGTTGGAATTGTCATACCTATGTAGCAAGAATAACTAATATTGGTACTATATATATATATATATATATATATATATATATATATATATATATACACACTATATTATACAGCATATGGTAGAGCACAAGTCAAAAAGAGTGGAACTTTGGATGCCATTAATAAAATATTGCATCAATGGCTGGAAGGTAATCTTTGATAACTCATTGATTTTAGGCCTAAATTAGGAAGTGTGAATGGCACATGGAGGGACTTCTTTACCTATAAAAGGGGAGAAGCAGCAGACCTAGACAATACTTTCTTCTTTGAACCCCCTGAGGAAAGGGTAAGCTGAAACATGTAGTAGTTTAACATGATATAAATAGTTTTAGAGTACTCAAAGGTGTGCATGAATTGCCCACTCTACAGTTGAAACGGTTAGGTGAAACACTGTTTTTTTTTTAAACAGCATTCATACTGGCAGATAATAGCTGTAGTCGCATATGTACATTATACCTGGAGGCTAGAGTTACACTAGATATCAAAACATGTTCAGGTTTTATAATGCTGGTTCTAAGAGACAATACAAGTGTCATACTGTAAAATATCTAACGTTAAAATAATAATAACATATTTCACTGTCACGCTGCAACAACGTATTGGACAATAGCTTATGATTGACAAAATGTTGCAGGAGTTTGAAGTCGGACAACAGCCAACAATGGTGTTCAAACTCATGAAAAACTCATGCTGAAGCGCTATGGACAAAGCGATAATCAAAATACCACAGGTTGGAGATTAAGACAGTACGAACAAACACCTCCTTGGCATACTTCCCCGACTGTGTTGAGAACTCTAACAAGTACTGACAACTAAACCAGCTAAACACACTCACTGTTGATGGCCACTAAATATCGCAGCCTCGGCAGGGACATTTTAAACGTTTAGGTAGCTAGCACAGGAGCTAACCGCGGGTGCTAGCCTGGGAAGTAGAGGCCCTTTACCGGCCCGGTCAGACTATTTGTTCATATAAACTAACACATTTTACTACTGCGTTTTGTCCCCGAGTCTCAATCACCACGGAGAGACATGTTAGCTGTGTGAAAATCATACCTTGCTGAGCTCCAGTCCGTGTGGGGATTTCCTACCCTCCGCCATATTCCATTTGCCGTAAAGGGGGAGGTGTCACTAGGAAACTGTTCCACTTGAAATCGAAGCCTTTTGCGACGTTATTTGACCGTTAGAATACCCCGAAATATGTAGGTGTAGTTAAGCACTCACGAGCCCTCTCCTATTTCAGTTTATAGGTCAAATAGGAGACTTATTATTTTATAAATGAATGTATTTGTCTTTTATTAATAATATGCCTCCGGTCAAAACAAACATTTTGTAAACAAAAATATCTGCCACACTCGCCCTCTGGTGGTAGTCTTTAATTGATACATCATTTAATTTGACAATTATTAGGTTACGTTTCGGGTCAATCTATATATGTTTAGTCAAATGTTGTTATGGACACATGTTTGAATTAATACAGATACTTAGTGGATCAGTGTCTCTATGAAGCGACACAGTGACGTTAGTTGACAGTTGCTCTGTGTGCCGCACACAAACAGTGATTTCAATGACGTCGCTGATATAAATGTATAAATCAGTTGGTGTTATGATGACGGTGGTCGTGTGGGCTCCAGGCCGCTAGAGGGCGCTGCTCGAGACTGTCCTTTCTTTCCGTGGTGATGAATGGAGCGGGGCCATACTAGGTCAGAGTTCACTGTTTGACAGAAAGCTGAATATGGAGTCCATATTTCATGAGAAAGTAAGTTAAAACGTTGAAATTAAAACATGAAGCCCCAAGTAATTCGTTGTGTTTTTCGGAAAGCCTTGGATCTTCTAGCGGCGATGTGTTTACCGGCGCTATCTGGCCGGTGTTGAGAGATGTGTGGTGTTGTTTGTCAGTATTGTTGTCCAGACAGCTACGATGCTAACTGCACCTGCTAGTCAGAGATCATGAAAAGTTTCAGCTTGTAGTAACGACGCAGAAAGCTTTCCAACAGCCGCAACCGTGTTATTTTTTGTTACGTTAGAAAACGAACTAGCTATCTGGTCTTTATAAACGAGTAACGTTATTAACTGTGTTGTTTGCGTAAGCTAGCTGTATGTAGCTCCACCAGTGTATAACTGTTGGGGACATACCAACTCCATTTTAGTACTTACGTCAGCTATTTCCATGTCCAAAAGGCTGACTAAGTTGTTAAAAAAAACTGTGTCATCGTGTTGTCATGTTAGAACAGTAATTTGCGCTGGTGTCTTATCAATGTCTAAACCTTTATTTTTCAGCAAGAGGGCTCTCTTTGCGCCCAACACTGTCTCAACAACCTCCTGCAGGGTGAGTACTTCACGCCTGTGGATCTGTCCACCATTGCTCATCAGCTCGATGAAGAGGAGAGAATGAGGATGGCTGAAGGAGGCATGGCCAGTGAGGAGTATAGGACCTTCTTACAGGTGAGGAGACATAGAAGTGAATGCTAGAGCAGCAGCCTATTTATTGTCTGTGTATTCAAACAGTTTCTAACTTTATGTTCCGTGAATGTGATTCCAGCAACCATCTGGCAACATGGATGACAGCGGGTTCTTTTCAATACAAGTGAGAGATTCACATTTTATTGTTGTTAATAACAGATCAATAACCATTATGAGTTAGTGGTATAAATTACCCTTTTCTGTCATCTAATTCCTCTAGGTAATTAGCAATGCACTGAGAGTGTGGGGTTTGGAGTTGATCCTCTTCAACAGCCGGGAGTACCAGAGCCTGATGATTAATCCAATGTAAAAGACTTTATTGTGTAATATCTTGATCTGTAATCCTATAAATACTTTACAGTTTAAGTTGAAGGTGACAGCTATTTCCTGTTTCAGAAATGAGAAAGCCTTTATTTGCAACTACAAGGAGCACTGGTTTACTATACGGAAACTTGGACAACAGGTATGAGGCACTTGTAAACAAACAATAAACCATGTTAACGCAACTTTAAATTACTAAAAATACTTGTATTGTCATTGCAGTGGTTTAATCTGAATTCCCTGTTGACTGGACCAGAGTTGATATCAGACACCTATCTAGCACTTTTCCTTGCACAGCTACAACAAGAAGGTATCGTAAGATTGACTTTTGTTATGCAACGTTTAGTTGTTGCAAAGCAGAAACCAGTCTAAAAGTGGACTTTGTGCAGGTTATTCCATATTTGTGATCCGAGGAAACCTCCCAGAGTGTGAAGCGGAGCAGATTCTTGGGATCATGAGGGTGCAGCAGCAGCAGCGACCAAGGCTTATTGGAGAGGATGAAGCCCAGACAAGTGCAGGGTATGTACTTGTATGTGCAGAGAGCACGATATGGAGAAGTAGCTTAGCTAATGTTTCAAGTTGCTCAAAATAGGCTTATTCTGCTTACTTGTGGCCACTGATTAAGTCGTGTACTGTGAGCAGGAGGTCAGCAGCTCAGAGCCAGTCAGAGGTGGTCTTTGGTGTGGAGGATGAGGTTGTTGATGAAGATGAAGAGCTGAAGAAAGCTCTGGCACTCAGCAGACAGGACATAGATGTGGAAGATGAAGAAGCTGATCTTCGCAGGGCCATACAGCTTAGCATGCAAGGTAAATGATGAGTTATCCAAAGGTTTGAAAATATTGTATTGTTTCTTTGTCCAGATGAATTACAAATCAACAAAACAGTTGATTTTATAAACTCACGATTCTATATATATGCATATATATATATTGCACTGTTAATTAGGCCTTTTCCATTGATCATATCAATGATTTCAGTCTTATTTTAGCACATTTTGCCCCTGGTTCGTCTTATTATTATTATTATTATTATTATTATTATTATTAGGTGCAGTGATGAGCAACAAGTCCTCAGAGTCTGAAATGGGGAATGTGAAATCGGGGAGCCAGGCAGCAGGCAGTGCTGCAGGAGGACAACGAGCCGGCCAGAATGAGGCTCTCACAGCCGAGGAACTGCGGAAGAGGAGACAAGCCTACTTTGATCGGTAGATTTAACCAACTTCTATCAACACCTGTTTATGTAAACATTATTTTGGTGGTATTTATTTTTTTTAGGCCATCATATTTATTGTTGTAATTCATTTATATTGGAAGTATTCATGATGTTGTGTCGACCCCCTTTTGAGTGAACGGAAAATGAATGCATGGATTCTGATGCAAACCCTCACTTTTGACTCCTCAGGCAGCAGCAACAGGCTCAGCCGAACATTCCTCAACAACCAGACACCAAATCATCAGGTGGCTCAGGTAAGTAGTTTTGATATATTTTTGTAAACGTGTGTGTGTGTGTGTGTGTATATAATATACATACAGTGCAGATTATTATAATGCATTTAATCAAAAAGCCTCTCCCCTCTTTAAGGATCAGTAAACACTGGCTCTGAAGAGGACCAACAACAAAAGCCCAGCCAGTGAAGGTGTGCAAGGTTTGCCTATGTTGTTTACCACCTGCCAGGATTGGCGACCCAATACCGGGGTAGCTTTGCTCCTTCCTCTAACCTTTTTGCACATGCGAACATAAGGAGAGTCAGAAGGCTGACCCGTTTCCCCTGATTAGTTCGCTGACAGGCTATAGAGAAGAGAACAACGACAAAGAAAAGGCATCAGTTAGTCCAATCTGACTCAGTGAGACGCTGACGCTGGGAAAAGGGTGACTACAGAACTCATGATGCAGTTAATCCAAGTTTGCAATTGCCTTTGTACCATGTCGCCTTCTATTTCTATTGTAAACTGTTTTTTATTCTCGTTTTTTCTCTGCAAGAGATGGAAAGGAATCTTCAGCATACAGGGTGTGTTTACTTGTTTGGGGTGATTACACTGAGATGATTGTTCTGTGAGAGACCAATGTTAGGACCACAGATAAAAGTTTGATGGATAATGACAGAGCCCCCCACCTTTCCATTGGACTTGCGTTTGTTGGACATTAGATGTGAATCCAACGCATGCCAGAACACCAGAACACCAGTGTAGTTTTGGAATCATTTCGTTTATTGAACTATCTTTTAGCCAGCGGCACTAAAACGTGTGGGTCATTAATTCCTGACTTCATCAATCATTTGACTTGTGAACGTCAAAGAGTGAACTTCCAAGGTATTTAGACAACAACATATTGTTGATGTTGTGGTTTTGTTATCACCTTTAAGTGTATAAGTAGGCATAATGAAATGTAAGATTACACCGCTCACAAACACTTATTAACACACACAATATTAAGGGTGTTCTGTCCACTTTTGATGGATGCTGATGGTTGGTTGAATCTAAGATGCTTTTGACTGATGCATATTTTTCATGTCTTGTCCAGAATAAGTTAACATGCAATGGGGAACAAAGAAGCAATCTGTAAATGGCATGAAACTGCAGCTGATAAATAAATACATAGCTCCTTTTTCCAGCACAGTAAAATCACGTAAAACCAAAAAAAGTCTGACATGTCCAACATCTGTTGTTTCTCTCATGAGTATTTATAAAGAAAAGATTGTTAAAATGATCATTCTCTCTTTTATGTACCTCCACAAACAGGCAACAGTTTTACCCTGAGATACTTATTTTTAATTGCACTGATTCGACTGATCCCGTATTCCACAAACACTTTGAGCAATGTTATACACATTAGCTGTGCAGATACATAGATTTTTACTGAGGTTGCTTTGGCTTAAAGCCATCAGCTGATTGATGATCTTCCAAAATGACGGTCAAATAGTGAGAATGAATTACAACTGTTATTTAACCTCATTATTTGTGTAATTTAAAATCCAAAGATGGAACAGAACATCGCTTTGAAGAGTTTTTCTCTTGGGGTTTTTTTTATTTCATAAAAAACAATATCATGTTGCAACACACATCGTTGATCACATTACAGCATTAAAACTGTTGAGTTTGTTTACAGTTATTACATTTTCTGGAACCTACGAACATGCTGACATGTTCAGCATGGATATATCTTGATGCCTCCACATAAGTATTAGATGTCATGCAAAGTGTTGCTTCTTGTGCTGGATGGCTTCATATTGTTTTCATTTTCTTAGGATCTGTTAGGCTTTGTCTATTTAAAATGCACTTGCGAGAGGGTATAAAATGTTGGGTTTTTTATCATCTTTTTATTTTCACTCACTTCCTTCACACAATAAGTACTCATCATTTTTCTTATATTCCATGTTACCATAGCACGTTCTTTCATTTAATGTATTAGTTCTTGGATTAAAGTGACATTCACTCCTCCTGAAGTTTCTCATGTCTCAGTTTTTGTGCGTCAATGTTAATATGCAATTATTGACGGTTCTTGTGGCATCACCTCTGGCAAATAGACCCTGAATGTTCCAAAAACAACTCTGACTTCATTTGGAACCAGACACCCGGCGGTGATTCGTGGTTAATATGTAACGCTCAAAGCACACTTGCACTTTGTTTCCCCAAATAATAGATGTAGCTTTCAGAAGTAGACTCCCACTAGCTGAATGGTACGTATGATAGTTAGTCAATCGTGGAAAATTATATTTAGTCAGAACAATCTATTGCAATTCAAAACTGAATTAATTTAAGTGTTTTTGGTGGTAATAGAAAGGAAACAAACGTTATTTATGGGATCAAATCTTGTTTTCTAATTTTTAGCAGATGGGATATTTATCGTGTCACTGTTCAATTGTGCTTTTTTGAAATGATCTTTTGACATCTCCATGTCTGTTTCAGGTTGTGCAACCAAACGTCAAAATATGGTGGTACACAAAATGAAGATGGGATTTATTTTAATTGTAGCCTGCATGGGCTTCCTCGCTCCTGTCCACCAAGCGCACATTCCGAGCACCACCATCTCAGATCTTTCCTTCAAAAATATGGACTTTGCCATGAACCTATACAGAAAAATTTCCGGCTATCATGACAACAATATCTTGTTCTCACCTCTGAGCATCTCCACCAGCTTTGCTGCTCTTTTAATGGCTTCTGATGGCATCACACACAAGGAAATACTGAAGGGACTCAACCTGGAGCAGCTGGCGCGGGCTGACCAGCCAGAACGTATCCCAACGCTCTTTCAACTCCTTCATGAGAACATCACACAGAATGGATCACTGACACTGGACCAAGGCATGGCCCTCTTTACGGGCCGGCAGTTTGTGGTAGAGAAAGTATTTAAAGATCAAATCAAGACATTTTTTGAAGCTGACATCAGAAGTGTAGACTTTGCGGACACAGAAGGGAGTATCAGGTTCATCAATGAGTATATCAAGAACAAGACTGAGGACAAAGTGACAGACATGATGTCCACCTTGGATCCACTGACCCAACTCGTGTTAATCAACACAATTTTCTTCCAGGGTAAGTTGAATCACCCTAGTAAGGTTGTTATTAACCGTGCTTTGACACCCATTTGTGTTTCGACCTTTGACCATTGGTGTCACAATTAAACTAACAGAATCATTTCCTCTACAGGATCCTGGCAGAAGCCTTTCAACCCCAATTTTACTGAAAATGCACCGTTCTACATTAACAACTACAACATTGTGCAAGTACCGATGATGTTTTTAGCGGATAAGTTCTACTCAATGGAGGATGTTCCTCTTGGTGCTAAAGTGTTGAAGCTACCATATCAGGAAGGCGTTTCCATGCTTATCCTGCTACCAAACAAAGGCATAGACTACACTGTAATTGATGATGGGATCACTGCGAAGAAGTTCCTCAGCTGGATCAAAAATCTGCGAAAAATGTAAGTGCATAGAAAGTAATTATGTGGAAAAATGTTTTACACTGACCTGAAAAACTCATCTTTCTGTAGTTTGTCTATTATTTTATCGTCTGTGTTCTGTTGTATTTGAGCCATTAAGCACTTTGTGACATTTCCTCTAGAAAGGTTTTTCAAAAAGCACTTCAACAAACATGCAAATACATAATTTCAAACACCTACAGCAACCGATAACAAGTGAGTCTACTCAACATTGAGGGCCATATCTTTATGTTCACAGCACACTGGATGTCAAGTTACCCAAATTCAAGATGGAGGAGTCGTATTCCCTGCAAACTCTTCTGCCAGATATGGGCATGGCCAGTATCTTCAGTAATTCAGCCAATTTGACAAAGCTGAGTAAAGAAAAAGGCCTCAAAGTGTCAGAGGTTAGTTTTCCATTCCACAATGCTGTAACAGCATGCTTGCATATTCCAACCTCTGCAGATGTTAAATTTGTTCTCAATCTCTACTGTAAAATCACAGGTGCTGCACAAGGCTGTGATCGAAGTGGACGAGACAGGAACCATTGCAGCAGCTGCCACAACAACTGGCATTATTGCATATTCCTTACCCAGTACCTTCATTGTCAACCGGCCGTTTTTCTTCTTCATATACCATGAAGCCACAAACTGTCTGCTGTTCATGGGCAGGGTGATTGACCCTACCAAAAACTAGCAGTCATGACTGGGTTGTTTACTAAGGCTTTTAAATGGCTGTTGTCATGCATCTTAAAGCTTGTGTTGTTCTTTTCTGCAATAAAGAATGAACATTATTATGCCTTTCTTTGAATTTAATCGGCTCTCAGACCAAGATGTGTGCAAAACACAAACTAAATGAGCAGGGCTGGGTATATGCATGTGAGCACCAGCACAAGGGCACTTTGGCTTTTCATCTCTTTTACATCTGGAAATCAACCTATATATATATATAGGTTGATATACATATGTATTAATTATATAATCAACCTATATATATATATATAGGTTGATATACATATGTATTAACGTATATGTTAATATATGATGTTTCACGTATATGTATTTGATATACATATGTATGTAGATATACATATGTATTAACATTTAAAAACTGCAGGCTTGGCAAATTATTGTAAAAATCCTTCGCCCATGATTTATTTACATTTATAAATGTGTACAGATGATTTACTAACTTTTTATGATGCTAAAAAAATGAGAAACATTACCTTTTACTGACTTAACATTTATACCTGCAAACGCTCACCAGCAAGAGATGTTTCACTGGCATTATGGAAGTGTTAAAAATGAATAGATGGTTTTAAATAATGAATTTAGTCATTACTTACAATGAATGTATAAACCTTTTATTAAAGATGCCTTATAACACATCCAGTCTTAATAAAAACGTGTCAGCTCAAACACATGTGTGAACGTTTTTCTTTCTCTGAAATGTATCAATAACTGATTGTATGAATATGATCACTATATCTAGAGACAGCACGCTCCTGATCACTTCAAATATATCACATGAATAGTTTTTTCTCTCCCGCAGAAAACTCTGTCACCGTTATTGGACAAATAAAGTTTTTTTCAAACCACGTGATCAACACTGTCATGGCGGCGCCCTCGTGTCATGCGTGGTTGTCATCATTTGTAACAGTATTTTGACATAGAAAAACAACTAAGCCAGTCAAGGTAGTACGTTGTGTTGATTGCTTTTACTTATAGTTGTTGTAATGTTGTTTATGGCTTAAAAAGCCAATCGGTTCTGACATTTTTACGGGTATTTTCTACATAGTTGGAGTTCAGCTAGCTGCGAGCTAACTTCACACATACCGCCACGCGTTTAACTGCTCCGTTTGAGGCAGGCAATTCAACGTATTGGCGTGACTCGGTATATATTTGTAGGAAAATGAAGATAATGAAGATGAAGCCCAGAAACAAGCGCATGTCCTCCGGGCTGTTAAAGCCAGCCAAACGGAGCATTCATATGAAAGGCAAATGGAAAGCTTTAGAGCTCGATCCCAGTATCTTCTCCGAGGAGGGACTGGAGGGTCTGGTGTGTTTTGAAGAGCTGACAGATTACCGGTTGGTAGACTCTGGGAAGGATGCAGCTAAATCAGCAAAGGAACTCAAAAGGGAGGAGAAGAAGAAGAATAAGAAGAAAACGAAGAAGAGAAAAGCCGGTGAGGGAGAGAAGGTAGCTGTGGAGAGCAAAGAGGGAGAGAAAACAGCTGAACCAGTTCAGAAGAAAGCCAAAAAGAGGAAAAATCAGAAAGTGTCTGCACAGGGATCGGACCAGCCAGTTAACACTGCTGAAGAAGTGATAGAGAAGGATGTGGCTGCAGGTGAGGAGGGAGGAGAAGATGCAAGGCCTGCAGAAGACTCCTCTAAAGATACAGCAATCAGTTCAGAACCTGATGTCCAAAAACTCATAAAGAAGAGTAACAAAAAGAAGAAAAAGAAACCGAAGCAGCGGATAAAAAAAGATAAAATCCTAGAGGCACAGCCAAACCAGGAGTCAGACCTCCAGGGTCTGGAAAAAGAAAAATCCACTCAAGATAAAGTCACAAAGCTTCCCAAAAGCAAAAAGCAGATCAAGAATTGGACAAATGCGGCACAATCTGGCCCCGATGACAAAAAAGCAGATGTGAGTGCCTGGAAGGACCTGTTTGTCCCCTCGCCTGTGCTAAAGGCACTGAGCAGTCTTGGATTTAGCTCACCGAGTCCCATACAAGCCCTGACTTTGCCTCCAGCTATCAGGGATCGAATGGATATACTGGGGGCGGCTGAGACAGGTAAGATAAAACACCCTTTGTTTTTGTCCTATAATAGTATGTCCTCATGTGTCCATCAGTGAAGCTAATGTGAGCGCTGTCATTACAGGAAGTGGGAAGACACTGGCTTTTGGTATTCCCATGATCCACGCCATCTTAGAGTGGAAGAACAATCCAGAAAAGCCAACTGACGACAACACTGAATCAACCCCAAAGGTGGAGAGTTTGTATTTGCCAGATGTAGACGAGACCGCGATCGAAGAAGACGAGGAGGACATCGTGGACACCGAGGGAGAAGAGGATGAAGGCGTCACAGAGCAGGATGAAGGTGACGCAGACGGACATGACGGCGAAGATGAACATGACGGCGAAGACGAACATGACGACGGTGAAGAAAAAGATGACGATGAGAGGCTTGGGTGTGTTCAAGTAATCGAAAATGCAGAGTTCGACTTTGAGCCCACCGCTGAAGCAGAAGAAGAAGCTGCCGGTGGTGGCAGTCAGCCTCTGCTTGGACTGGTGCTCACTCCCACCAGGGAGCTGGCTGTTCAGGTCAAGCACCACATTGATGCTGTCGCCAAATTTACAGGTAAAGTCATTCAAGTATTTGATAATTCAAACGTAATTATGAATGTCAAGATACTCAATGTGTTACTCTTGTGTAGACATCAAGACGGCAATATTGGTGGGTGGAATGGCACAACAGAAACAGCGAAGGATGCTAAAGCGAAGACCAGAAATCGTTATTGCCACTCCAGGACGTCTGTGGGACTTGATCCAGGAGGGGCATCCACATCTGCAGAATTTGAGACGGCTCAGGTGAGTCACTATTCACACCTTTTATCTTATATGGTGTTGCAATATATTTCAGATATCAATATTATATTCATCAAGATATGGCATATATGTGGAAAATCACAGATAAATAAAATAATAAAGATATTCAGATATTCATTACAATACACTGTGTCCCACTGTGCTGCATTACAACAGACAAAGGTCATCAGACATAAAACAATTGCAATAATTCAATGCAAAATAACTTTTTATATTCATTTCTAATTTGTTTAAGTGTCAAGGATTCTGTGTGTTCTGGGAGAGGTTTGTGTAAAGAGCGCTTGAGTATTTTATTTTCTCAAGTTTGATGTGTTTCAGTACAACGTATTAGTTTTTGATAACAATATACTAAATACATGATCATGTTATCACAATACTACGCCATTGAAAGCCAATAAACTGTAGCACTGAATTATCATCGAGCCCTACTTCCTTATTTATTCATCAGATTTTGATTAAAGGCGTTACTGGTTTGGGTTGCCGGAGGGTAGACGGAGCTTCATAAATGCTTTTTACACGGTAGTGTCCGGTTTACACTGAAAAAGAAATATGGAATGTGCTTTATTGGCCGGTACGGAGGGACCACATTAGCTAATTTTCAAATGCGGGGAACCATACAGGATGTCATATAAAGATTAAAATTACAGCGTGTAAAAAGCTCTGTAATGAATGAATGAATGGGCCTTAAGTACAACTTCAGCAGTGAAAGGCTCAATAAATCAAAGAGACCTGGCATTGACTGCATGCATATTATTGTAGGAGGGGTCCCTGTGCAATCATTGTCAAACAAAAAGCCAGAAGCAGCAGAACACTGTGTGTTGAAAGCAGATTTAGTTTTTATTGAACTTGACTTCCCAACAGAAAGCTAGATCAACATCAGGAATAGTTTGAGTGTGATGAATATTTCTATGATGCTGATTATTCACAGAGATCTTTGTTCATGCTACCTTTTTATTAAGTTCCCTTTGTTGTGTTATTCTGCAGGTGCCTGGTCATTGATGAAGCAGATCGCATGGTAGAGAGAGGCCACTTTGCGGAGCTGGAGAGTCTGCTGGAGATGCTGAACACCGTTCACTTTAATCCCAGGAGGCAGACTTTTGTGTTCTCTGCCACGCTGACCATGGATCGCAGCCTGCCCAACCGCGTTCTGCAGAAGAAGAAGAAGAATCTGGACCAGAGGAGCAAGCTAGAAGCTCTCATGGTCAAAGTGGGGATCAGGTCCAAACCCAAAATCGTTGACCTGACCCGGAAGGAGGCAACTGTGGAGACCCTGACTGAGACCCGAATCCATTGTCAGAAGGAAGAGAAGGACTTCTACCTTTATTACTTTCTGCTCCAGTATCCTGGCCGCACCATGGTATTTGCCAACAGTATCGACTGTATCAAGAGACTGAACTCTCTGCTGGTTATCTTGGACTGTACTCCACTGCCCCTTCATGCCAACATGCACCAGAAGCAACGCCTCAAAAACCTGGAAAGGTTTGCAGAGAGGGAGAGGTGAGGTTTGCACACGCTTGCACTAGCAGTCTGAAGGGCTTTACCTCAGGTTAGATTAGTCTTAACTGTCTTAAGTCTTAACTGCAACTAAGGCCTTCAGGGTTTTATCTGGTATGCCTGAAAAGTCCAGGATTATGTTCCCATGACTTGTTCCATCGTTTAATCAGAATGCATGTCAACAATATATGCTCTGTAGTTTACAAGTTTGCACTCCTCAAAGTGGAAGGTGGAGAAACAACTCGAGTGCGCTTTGAATAGTCTGTACGTGTGCTTGTGTTGCTGCCATCTTGCCCTAGTTTTTGTAATAAGCTCTGTCTTTAAAGTGATACTTACATAGTTGCTATTAATCATTATCTAGCATCTCTTCAGTGTCACATCCCTTGACATGTAGTCAACTCAACACTTCACCATTCTCTCATTGCTTACTGAATTGACACTTGACACAATATCAAAATTTCATTCCCAGTTGTGTCCTGCTGACTACTGATGTGGCAGCTCGAGGACTGGATATCCCGAATGTTGAGCATGTCATTCACTACCAGGTAAGCTTTGTCCACGGCATTCATTATTTTAGAAAGCCGTTTCCTTACATGAGTATCTGCATAGTTTGAGTAGCTGCATAGCTCTGTTAGCTGAAATATTGTGTTAGAGGCTGTTCTATGGAAGGCTGGTGTAATGTGTTTAATCATGTCCTCCTGTGAACATCAGGTTCCCAGGACGTCTGAGACTTACGTCCACCGCAGTGGCAGAACAGCGAGAGCCACCAAAGAGGGTCTGAGTTTGCTGCTGATAGGCCCCGACGACGTGATGAACTTCAAGAAGATCTACAAGGCTCTGGGGAAGGACGAGGAGCTTCCCATGTTCCCCATAGAGAGCAAATGCATGGAAGCCATCAAGGTGAGATCCAGCATTAGCACGAGCCTTTATGTGACATTAAAGAGATTATATCGGATTGTTCATTGTTGAGTGCGTTTGGCCACAGGAGCGGGTCAAGTTGGCCAGACAGATCGAGAAGATTGAGTTCCACAACGGCAAGGAGAAGCAGCACAACTCCTGGTTCAGAAAGGCAGCGGAGGCTATGGAGCTGGACCTGGATGATGATCTTTTAATTGGTGAGACCAACATTACACAACATGTTCCACACCAGGTTCCCTTTATTTAAAAATGTTAAAATACAGACAACTGAATATACCATCTATGTCCACAGGCAGGGGAAAGGATGAAGACGATGACAGAGAGCAGCAGAGGGCGGTAAAGGGGATGAAGAAGCATTTGAAGTATCTGATCGCCCAGCCGGTATTCAACAATGGGATTAGGACCAAGTACCCTACTCAAATGGGAAAGCTCTCCGTTCCTCAAATGCCTGTACCCGGGAGGGGGAATGCTCTCACCAGGGTTTCATTACAGGAGAAGAAACAGAAGTTAAAGAAAGGTGTTGCAAAACAGCAGAAAAAAGAGCAGCAGCAGTGACATGTTTAATGGAATGTGTGTATTTAGAGAGGCCATCTCTGCTGATTTATGTAAATGTTTTACATGAATTCATTTAAATACTTATTGCACAATGTGCAAAAACAAAAAAATGTATTTCCAAATGTTGTTGAATCGCTGTACACTGCAAGACTTTATAAAAATCTGTTTTCATAAGTGTCTGAAAGCCCAGTAAGGATTTTTATTCCACCAAAGTCAATATTCCTGAGTTGAGCCGAGTCCTCGTGTGTGTCTCTGGTCAGTGTTGAGGTCGCGGGTAGAGAATGTTATAGTGTGACGTTTGGTAGAGGAGGTACAGGGAGGGTTCAGCACCTTCTGGAATGACGTGGTGAGCCAACTGCTGTTCATCGCCCTCCATAGAGACGATGTGGATGCCAATATCCAGGGCCTGTGACAGAGCTAAGATGTCCACGTGGTCACACTCCATCGCCATGGTCTCCACCTCCTGAGTGAAGAGAGCGAAGACATTACCAAACCTGACAGTTATATCTCCTCGACTAAAACCTTGGATCTACTATTTTCACTAGATGGCAGCGGCACTTTGTTACAAACTTGGTGACAGTAGACTAGTAGATTTGGGGCCTCCACAAAGTTGCAGAAGAACTCCGCCTGGTTTTGCAGGTGCGCTGAAGTGAGCAGCCGGAGGTACTGCACCACGCTGTCCGACGTCATCTGCTCATTGAAGAGCCTGAGCAGCGTGTCTTCCTGCTCATCAGCCTGGCACTGCTCCACTACGTTAACAACCTGCAAGAGAGCGAGGTATTTACACACATTGGGTTAAGCTAGTTCGACGAGTGTGCCTCCAATACTTTGATTTTAATTCCCTGAGATCCTTCAGCCGTTCCAAGAACTTCAAGATGTCAACAAGTACAATTGGTTTTGACTTGCAATACTTTTACCAAATTAGTCATGTTGTGACATGTTGCCAGATCAGTGACGTTGCTATCCAGAAGATGGCTTGTGAATGGAATTTAGTTCTGGAGCTGACTCAGGTGTCGGAGATTGACGCCACCATAGAAACAGTCACTTATCCAAATTATCATAACTTGATCTATTTTGCACTAAACACCTGTATGTGCCTTTACGTGTGTATTGTTATAAACACCACTTTCGTGGGAGCCAAAGGCCCAAACTAGTAATCTGATTGTATTATTGCTTCTGTAATATCTGAATGGTTTGTTCCCAACAATAAATTCCTCTTGTTGTTGCTCACATGAAGACTTCTTTAGGCTTATTAAAACGTGGGCTTTCCTAACCGTATACATCATGGCAAGTCAATAAAATCTGTAAAAAGAAATGCATTATTCACTGTGTTCAGGTGGTGCTTGAAGGACCTCTCTTCAAATCCCGCAGAAGACAAGTCTTCATCGGTTTGAACAATTTTCTCCTTAAACCTGAAAGTCAAACCAATAAGATATGACCACCTTACATTTGAGGTGACTTCCGTTTTTTAAAAATGGCAGTAATGACGACAACTGACCTCTGCAAAGCCCTGGCATTGTGCAGCACCGACTCCAAGTGTGCGAAGCAGAGGGCTCTGTAGAAGCAGTTTCCATCTCCGCGCACTTGTCTGACGGTGGAAAACTGACCGCTTAAATCCTAACAAAGGACAATAGGTGTGATTATTATGCGACAGTTTGACGCCTTTAAAAGGGGCGACTGACCACTTGAAGTAGCCTTTATACCAACCCCACCCCACCCCAACTAAATGTCCTACTTTGTATTTGGCACCCGGCGTTTGCTCAGGAAACAGCGAAGAGATGTCCTCTCTGCATGAGACGAGGCTGCCTGCCTCCATCTGTCGAGAAACAAACGGCTTTACTATTTAGAGACCAAGCAGCAGTTTTAAGGGTCGACTACCAGCACGACATCCCTTCGTATTTCAGCAACATGGAAACAATGTCAGAGAGAAAACGTAATTACAATGTAGCAAGAATCTGGTTGTCAAAGCCGTGTGTCAAAACATTGTTGCAATCGTATTTCCATTTTCTGGAAACCGGATGTTTGCAGATACCACGTGCACGTGTTAAAGGGACAGTACAGTGTGAGTCATACCTTCGTAGGAGACTTTATGCAAGAGAGAAATGGCAACCCACAATGAACCTCTGCTGCTACAAGTAGAAAGCCTATGTTCAAGGTAAAGTTACTGCATTACGATCTATGTGGTCGATATCAACCCTGATTTATATAGCCTACAATAACGCATCATATTTCTCTGTAGAAACGTTTTGAATCGCTGACGTAACAAGTAGCCTAATTATGGCTGTCACGTTATTGTAGTGGAGTAAAAAGTTTCATATTTACCTCTGAAATGAAGTGAAGTAGAAGCATAAAAATGGAAATACTCAAGTAAAGTACAAGTAGGGTATTTTAAAATGATCCTTATCTACAATAGTCTACTTGGGTAAACGTACTCACAGCCTAACAGCCCAGATTATTACATAATTGTTCAAACTGAACATGTTTTGCTACTTTAACCGCATTACCCAGAGGAGTAGCATTGCAACCTAATTTCTGATCACTGTCTGCACTAAAGGGCTTTATTAAAACCTGTTGGAGCAGGCCATGGAGCATGGAACATGGAGCAGGCCAGATTCAGGAATTTGCTTTGCTGCAAATGTTTGGTGTGTTGAGCAAAAACACAAACTATGTGGAACAGAAAATGTAAATGGTTGCAGCATTTGTTCCTGCACGGTGTGTAGGATTTATAACAGGAAAGTCAGATTCTCTCTGCTGAACTATATAAACAGGATTTAATAATAGAAAATACAGAATATCCCAGAATCATTTATTATACATCATACTCATTAAATCACAGGTCTTTTCGCATTGCTCTTTGTATAATCTAAATGTGATAGAAATTGCTTACATACCGTTGCATAGGCCGTTTTGAAGGGCACTACTTCTTGTCTGACAGCATCATTTGATTGTAAACATTGTTATTTTAAAATGCAACAATGGTTAATTTCCAAAGACATTTTCAAAATATGTTTGTGTTTGAAATGTTAAGTGCAAAATGTGGTGCATTGCATTTTGCATTAAGAGTTTTGAACACTGAAACTCTGTTACACAAACCCCCAAAATTGAAAGAGTCAAACCACTTTTAGATGATGACAAACATATCTTAACACAAGGTTCGCTTACATGCTTTACCCAGAGTTTTAATTTCCATGCATCTCCATTCAGTGGGCATCGTTTGCTTAGTTGTCATCAAAAGGTCAAAAATGAATGTTCACACTCAACAAACTTAGATTACTGTAAGCAGTGACACCATGTTTAGTTGTTCAAGTTCCACATCAACTCATTGTCTCACTCTTTCTGCTGACTTTACTTGAACTTTTAATTTGTGTTTTACTGCCGATGCTTTTCATTGACCCCCTCTCTCTTTTCTCGGTCGCAGCTTTCCTTCTCGTCGTGGCAGAACCAGACTCCATCAGTCTCCTCGCTCTCCTCTCCGTGTCCGCCTTGTCCAGGATGTACTCCTGAAATCATACTCTTTGTTCGTTAAAAAGTAGGTAAAGGAACGTTAATTACTACCATATAGCAAGCAACTATTTTCTTAAGATATTACCTTCACCATGTCCATCATTGTCAGTATGTTCATGTTTTCCAGAGGTCCATATGTTGATAGATAACACTGCTCTGCAAGATTGTTGATTGCCATGATCAAACGACCCACTTCCTCAACCTGAGGAATGGCACATTTAAAAACATTTCTATCCCGAACTCCGATCTGTAAAGCTCAGAGTCCTTTACAATTCATAATCTGGAAAGCATACCTTCTGTCTGTTCAGGCCTTGCTTCATCAGCAGGTTAACCTCTGCCTGCTTGTTTTTCTCTTTGAGGGTTTCTAACTCACTCTGGAGTTCAGACAGTTCCTTATTGGCCATCTGCAACACACGTACAAACTCTAATAGGTCGTTCATTCAAGCTGAATATGTGTGTGTGTGTGTGTGCGTTTGTGTGTGCGTGTGTCTGACCATTGTTTTAATACTGTGCTCCTGCTTCATGATCAGCAGTTGTTGCTCGCCCTGCTCCACCTCCTCCTCCAGACGCCCCAAACGCTGCAGCAGCTGCCGGTGGGTGATGGACAGGATCTCGTGACGCCGAATGATGGGCGTCACCAAAGATTCAGACCCATGATCAAGGTAAGCTGAAAGACATTGCGCAGTTTGGTCCATCTTACTGCCAGTGTGTAATTAACTCATTAGGATAAGCAGAACAGATTCATGTAAAAGTTTGATTATGGAGGCCAATAAGAGTGTGTTTAACTTACTGCTGGGGAAATGATCTATCGTTTTCATCAAGTAGTCCTCATAGATTTTGTATTTTGACATTCTCTCCTTTAAAACTTGTTTTCTGTGAATTGAGATATGGGCAAACTGAGGTTAAACGTGACGGCGTGATCGTTGCATTGAGGCGTCGGTTGAGAGTTCTCACCTTGCTCTAAGTTGTTTCAGGTGATCTGTCAGATCTTCTATCTCTCTCTGTTTAGAAATGTTCAGCTCAAGTGCAGCCTCATAATTCTTCAGCGCTCGGCGTCGCTTCACTTCATTTTCAGCCACAAACTTCTCAAACTTCATCACCCTCTCTTTAGCCTGGGTGAAAATACAGATCCCAAAGGTATTTATATTGGCCAGTGTCATCAGTGGATATCTAGAGCGTAATCATTCATGCTTTCAAGTAGTTTCAGGGGGTTTCAATTCACCTGCTGCTGTTTTAGTTCTAGTTCAGACCTTCTCCGAGCTAGAGCCTCCACGCGGTTCTTAAACTCCTGTCGTTTGAGTGCGAGTTGCTGGTTCACTTTGTCCAACTCAGCCTGTTTCTTCAGAACCAGGGTCCTTTGCAAAGTGTTCACTCCGGCCTCAAGGATTCTGCTGGAAGTCTAAACATATAGTAAACACTCAATGCTCCATGCAAACTATCTTAAAAAAAAAGAGTGTCATCACAGGCCACAAAACTTAATTTTCTGTATCACTATTGTCATATTCCATTTCATAAAGTTTCCTAGGTCGTCATTTGTTAATAGCACGCTTACTTATTCTGTCTCACCTCTGTAACAACAGGTAGGTAGTTGACATTTTCCTCCTTTCCGTGTCTGATGAGAAATTGATTTTCAGAACAATTCAATTGACATATTTATGGGTTTAAGAGGAACAAAGTTGGCCTCCCATTGCATAACACAAGCACCGGCCTACCTGGTGTCCTGCAGTTGTGTTACAAAAATGTTTCTTCTTCTTTTTTCCACCGTCAGTCTAAGTCGGGGGTTGCTGTCATCTAGGACAGGCAGGGAGGACGTCATCGTGTTTGCTTGTTTGTTTGTTTTTGCAAATATATTGTCCAGTAATCCTGATGAGTTAACAAGTCCTGCAGTTATTTCACGTCTTTTCCGGATGTTTTCCTGGATTTGTGTTGCAGTTTCCTTGGAACCGCGTGCGAGACAACAGGGAATGTGCAGGGATCGTTTCTCCGTTGTCACGGCAACTGCCAGAGGGGCGGTTTCTGTTTCAGTGAGTTGAACGAGAGCAACGTGTGCACAGAAATGAGATCGTCACAGGTCCGGCACGAGGAGAACACGAAGAGCGCTCACTCCGTTCTAATTTCAGAGAACCGAGTCCCCAGACTCTGCTGAAGTCCAGAGAGGGTTTGGGATGCACCGTTATCAACTCTGTTAAAAGCTCACATGATAAACTACTCTGCAGACTTTACCAGTGAAATGTGTTCCAGTTAACCAGGTATTGACATTGAAATAATAATAAAAGCATAATTAAGAAAAGAAGGTCTGCTGCTTTGGCAACTTTGTATTAAAGATTCCATCCAGACATGTTTTAGACGTTATGCTCATACTCTGCTTTGATTTATAATTTCTGTCTGATACATTTTTTTGACAAAAAAGTAGAACCAGAATACCTTAAAAAATGATTCTCCTTATCTCCTTAAAAATGATTCTCCTTATAGATTCTTTATTCATCCCGCAAGGGGACATTTGTTTGTTACAGCAGCAAAAAATATACTTAAGTAATTAAAGTAACAGAGTAAAAAATACAAGTATAAAAAATGAAAAATATATACAATAAAAATAACTTCATCATGTCAAGACAGTAAGAGCGAATACAGCAGAAGGATATTCATATCTCTTGTTATGAAGGTAGGTCTGCTGCTTTGGCAACTTTGTATTAAAGATCCCATTCAGACATGTTTTAGACAACACATGCACATGGCATCAATGTACATCCCATTTATACACATTTATGTATGTATGTGATGATCGCTTAGAGATGTAGGTAACTGCCATAAACGTATTCGGTTTATTTTTATGGATGTACGACAGGAACTAGCAGTGTATCTGTAGTTCCTGTCACATTCAAAGTGAACATAAAAGCAACAGCTAGTAAATCACAATTAGTTTTGTGGGTGCTGGCTGTTCTTTTTGCATAACCTGGAATCAGAGAATGACAACATAGTTTGGAAATTTGGAAACAACCTCAGAGTAGTCTGGTTCCTCCAGCTGTAAATAGACATGCTGATAGACTTGTTTGTGTCAAGTAAACCAGAAGCAACTTCCAGTTTTATTACAGGAAGCATTCTTCACAAACACTTCCGAAGAAGGTATGTTGAAACAAAAATCAGCTGTCATTGTGTGCACATTTTCACACTTCATCATGTCAAGACAGTAAGAGCGAATACAGCAGAAGGATATTCATCTCTCTTGTTATAAAGATCAACATGTTTGTAATGTTAAAGCAACTTCTTTGAATGAGGACGAGGAACACTGACACGTGGTGAGTGTCTTTGAATTATAGTTAAGTTTAAAAGACAAATTTGATACACTCGGTCTTCCAAATCTCTCCTCTTTCTGTGTATGTTTTATCTTTGTTTTAAAATAAACAGTGTTTTCTCAAACCATTAAGAAAACACTTGCTCATAGTTGAGCAAATAAACGCGAACTCCAACTTTATGTGTTGTTCTTGTGCCAACTTTCTGCTGCATAACTCACTGTAACACTACACACGACCTCACCTCAGCGTTGCCTCTAGAGCTGCAGAATCAAGTGGAATCAAACACAGTTGAACATGCCCTTAAAAGGCATCCATCCTCATTGCCTGAGCTGCTGCTCTCTGATGTCTACAAGTGCAGATTTCAGCTCCGTCAAAGGATCTTGGTCTCTAATTCACACAGTGTGACTGCAGAGTATGTGTGTTTACGCAGGTTTGTACATTTGCTGATGTAATTGTTCTGACTCTGTTGGTCTGGATCATCAGGCTCATCTCTGGTCTATGAAGAAGACAGCAGCACGCTGTTGGATGTCTCCGTCCTCAGACTGGACAACACATCTCCTCCTGTGATGATCGCAGTCAGCAGATCCAGGTCTCTTTACCAGAGACTAAACAACGATATCAAAGACAGGCTGGCTGTCTACTCCCTGAGTCGCCACACATCCGCCAACTCGACAGTAAACCTGCTCAGGTGAGGAAACATAACATTACTTTATGACTCGCCTTTTTTAAGAGAAGTACTGTATAGTATGCACATGAGTTTCCCCCGTGCAAATGTCTTATAATAAAACCATCCCTGAGTAATCCTTTTGAAATTTTGAAATCAGTCTTTTTTTTGTGGTTAGTGACGGCATGTGCTTATTCATTTTCTATATAAATTGTAGTATTTTATAAATGGCATGGTTATAAATTGTCACAACAATGGATCAGCATAATTAGTCTTCAAAAGAAAACAACAAAGAACACTACTTTGTCTGTGCTGAATATTTGAAGTATAAACGTTGTTTGTGGCTCATTTGCTTAGTTCAGTATACAGGTGACTAAAAGAAATGGTGGTGAAGTGCCTGAAAATAAGCCTAATGTTATCTCTGGTTGAAGGGAAGGGAAATAAAACACTTTTTAATCTAACATTTGATGTCTACAGCAACAAGCTAAATAGTTCCACAATATTTGAGTGGTTAACATCATTTGGAAGTAAAATGTTTCAAAAAGATGTTAAATTATTATATTTTTTTCAGCTAACTTTGAAAATACACACAAAGAAAAAATGTAAAAGAAAAACAGCACTGCTCAAATGCTTATTGCCTGCAGGAGGCCTGTGAGTGTGCAGCAGCTATACTTTTCTACAAGCAGACAGTGAAGTGTATACATCTGCAGGTATAAACTGCTTCTGCTATTACTTTAATTGATGCCATAGATTAGCATGTGGTCTGTCAATGAAAAAGAACCTCCCTCTTGTGGAGAATCTGCAGCCCCCTCAAAGTGATATAGTGCGTAAATTACAAGTGGCACTTCAAACATTTTTAAAAAGTTGGGAAACAATTTGTGTAGGGCCCTCAATAGTACTTCATTGTTGTCGCTTTTAGGTAAAAGGAAAGGTAAAAGCTTGAAGATTTAAATAAAGCCAGTGCTTCACACGTATTGTTATAAATGCCTGGGGTATAGAATTATTTCATTTTCTCTGATATGAAAACAATACCACATGCCCGTATAGCGAACATGTTTCTGAGAATTTGTTTTTTTTAATGTACATTCTACAAATACACACAAATTACATACGGTGTGTTTTAAAGGTAGATTCTCATAAGAAGAGTGAAGAGAGGGTTCTCTGTGCGTCTCCCAGCAGTATGCAGCTGAATCAGGTGCTTCTCAGATGGAGGACTGCAAACTTGAGTCTTTAACTCACCTTGAAAGTTTGACCCAAAACTAAATTGATTCAAACATACAATTGTAACAGCTTCTCGACTATCACTTGGGAAAATTGAATGTACTTCAAATATAATTGCACAATTAAATCCATAAAATGTCAAAACAAAAAGTGTAGCCTATAAGGATCAGTGGGGGGAATTCACACTCGTGGCCCCAGTATTTCTAAAGTCTTACAGCACTGATTGCTGTATAGTCCATTTCATTATAGCAGCTACCTCCTCTGTTAACAGCAATGAAGGACATAACAGCAAGATTTAAATAGCATTCTGGATACAGTCCAGGACTGCAATGTCTGTGGCTTTCTGTATGAGTGTCTCGTGAATTGTGGTGGCTCTATACCTTTAATCTTCCCTAGTACTCATTTTTGTCCCTCGCTGTGTTTTTCCTCTTGTACTGGCCTATTATTCCAAAAGTACGCTTTAAGATTAGTGTTTTTATGAACTGATTGTTTAATGTGGAAACCAGCCAATTAAATAAAGGCTTCGTGTGCAAAGAAAGACATCTCGGCTGCATTATCTTCAGTGCTGTGCAGCCTTATCTCTGGATGTCCGAGTCATATATGGATAAACCCGTCACTCTGCCGCCTGACAGTCCCAAAATAATCTCTGAGACGGCACAGCTGAGACCCGCTTGGCGCTGCACGCTGCTCCGCCGTCACGTTGTGAGAGGAAACACTGCCGTGAAATCTCTCATCATCAGTAATGACGGAATTCAGCTATACTGAATACTTATCTGAGTTCCGTGATGGTCGACGTAAATGTAAAAATGATATTTCGCGACTGCGAGGAGAAAGGAGGAGAGGAGACAAACAGAACGACGGAGCGTCAGAGCCGGAGTGAGTCTTTTGTTGTCTTTGTGTGCGTGTGTGTCTGTGTGTGTTTGTGTGTTGGGTGTCCTTCTGCTCAAATGAGGTCTTCTGTGTAACTGTTGTAGAATATGAGTAGGACATATTTGATTTTGATTACATTAATAACATGTTATACCAATTAAAATTGTTTATTATATTATAGCATATTATTATTTTTATCGCCTAAATATAAATATTGGAGATCTCATGGTTGCATTTTTTTCTTTCCTTTTAAGGGATGTTGAGCCAGTGGTCTTTGCCATCAGGAGAGGGGATGTGGAGGCTGTTAATGATCTGGCAACATCTGCTCCTCTCAGCCTGCTGAAGGAGAACAAAGATGGCTGGATACCTCTGCATGATGCTGCCTTCTGCGGGCAGAAAGAGTGCTTGAAGATCATACTGAGGGGTATGACATTAAAAGCAGTATTAAAGGCAGTGCATTTGTTTTGTTTGAATTGCATGGGCTCAGAGGGACAATATGAGAAAGAAAAAAATATAGATCTATTCAAAGAGGCGTTTTGGTGCTCTGTACATTCTCAAAATGCAAAACGAGTCACCAAACTGGTTTGTCTGATAAGAATATTTTCTGCACCAGCCCATCCAGAATCAGTAGACAAACGTACCTTGCAGGAGCAGACGGCCCTGCTGCTCGCTGTGTCTTGTGAACACTTGTCATGTGTGCAGTGCCTTCTGGAGACAGGCGCTGACCCCGAAATCAGCAACAAGAACAAAGAAACCCCTTTGTACAAAGGTACAGCAGTGTTCTACACAACAGAACTATTCAGAAAATATAGATAACTGTATAACAGCCAAATGACTTGTCTGTTTCTGTAGCTTCTGAGTTGGAGAATGTGGACATGGTGAGCCTCCTTCTTACCCATGGGGCCGCTGTGAACCAGCGCTGTGGTCTGGGTTGGACGGCCCTCCATGAGGCTGTGTCCAGGGACAACACAGAGATCTGTGAGATATTAATAAGAGCCGGGGCCACAATCAATCCACCTAATACTTACAGCATCTCACCACTCATTGTAGCAGCTCAGCGAGGACAGATGAGGGCGCTCTGCTACCTTATTGGAAAAGGTACCTTTCTGCATAAAAATATTACTCCTTTTAATGTTTCTAATCCCCATTTCAAGGTTATAAAAAACCCATGCTTTTCTGTAGGTGCAGATGTGAACATGCAGACGTGTGATGGGGTCACAGCTCTGCATAAGGCTTGTAGAAATGGCCACAAGGAAAGCGTTGCAGCGCTGTTGACTAATTATGCAGATGCCAACAAACCCACCAACTCAGGACTGCTGCCGCTGCATATTGCCGCCCAATTCGGACACCATGAGTAAGTAAATTGTTGATAAGGTGTTATTACAACAGAAAACACGGTTGCAAAGTTGCAATATTTGTATTCACCTACAAAATGTGTGGTTATAATGTACAATAGAGTGGTTATTATGAATAAGGCCATGACAAGAGTTTTAGAAATGGCTTAGTATTTGTTGTCTTCATGTATTTTGTGTCCTCACTCTGTGTGCAGGATCGTGTCCCTGCTTGTCTCAGTGACAAGTCGAGCCAGGCTCCGCCACTGTAGTATCAGCCCCCTCCACCTGGCAGCAGAGCAGAACAGACACACGGTGGCAGCTGTGCTGCTCGAGACAGGTGCAGATGTAAACGCCACACTGGCCAACAGTCGCTCCATCCATTATGCTGATCGACGAGCAACAGCGCTCTACTTTGCAATTGCCAACCGCAGCACCGAGACAGCAGAGATGTTACTGAACGCTGGCGCTGATCTTAGTCTGGACCCAGTCAATCCTCTACTGATGGCTGTGCAGCAGGGCTGTGTCAGCACTGTGTCCTTGATGCTGGAGAGAGGGGCCGATATCAACGCCAGAATACCCTCTTACGCCACTATGTTTCCCGCTGTTGTTGCCCTTTGCATGAATAATTTGCCTCTGCTCAAGTGTCTTTTGGACAATGGCTGTGATGCCCTCTCCTGTTTTACCTGCACATACGGCTGTGACCCTCACCCAACATCAGGAGGATCCGAGATAAGTACATATGGCAGCAACAGAATTGTTTTGCGGATCAACAATATGCTTCCTTTAAGCAGTGAGCCACCAGAAAGAGCAACACAGGTGTGGAAAATAGGCAAAAACAGTGACTGGGATTTTACAATAACTGAAATGTTCTTTCTAAGTGTATTTTCTTTCCCTTTTTCAGTTCTGTGAGTGGATCTCAACATCCGTCATGTGTAAATGGGCAGGACCGATCATAAACTTGCTGCTGGATCATGTCGGTCATGTTCAGCTTTGCAGCAAGCTCACTGAACAGCTGGACAGCCAAGAAGAATGGCTCGCTGTTAAGAGGAAGTCATGTAAGCATCTGACAAAATCTTATCATCCTGACATGCAAACATGTCTCTTTTTGTCTTTCACTTCCTCACACATGCATACAACGTAAATGTGGTCTACAATTATGCAAGCGACAATCCTCTTGATCTTTTCTCTTTGACCTGTCCACAGCGTTACCTCGTCCACTGCTGCACCTTTGCAGATTGAGGATTCGGACCCAAATGGGGAGACACAGACTGAAATCTCTCACAAGTCTACCTCTGCCAGACAGAGTGATCAAATACCTGAGCCTGGCTGACTGACTTTAATCGGAACTTCAAGCAAAATAGGCATCATAGATGTGACTAAATGTATCAATATGTGTTTCTTTTTTTAGCTTCAGCGAATATCTTTTGTCTGTAGATGCAATTCTCTATGTGTGAAATGTCTATTTATAACATATGTAAAACGTGATAATAAATTTCTTTAAACTGTCAGTCAGAGTGTTTTGTAGTTTCACAGAAACGCTCAATGAAAGCAAAAATAATCTAATGCCCAAAGGAGTTCTCGAGGGAAGTTGAATCATTTATTTAAAAATAAAAGTCACTGTTTCAAATGGGCCTATCTATCATACATTACTTTGACAAAGAAAAAAGCAATCTATGTCCCACATTCTATTCTCATAGTTGAAAGACAAAAGTAAAACAGGATGTGCTCATTCATTTGCTGACTTTTGGTGCTGAAAAAAGAGCATTCATCCTCTGCAGAAACCTAAAAGTAGAAACCTTTTAAATTACTGTCACTTTTCAGATACTTGGAAAGGCATCAGACTGACATGAAAGTGCACATGAAGACGCTATTCTGCAAGTGCAACTTAGCCCTTTAGATTTAAACAATAAAAATAGATTAAGTTTCCAATAAGTGCTCGAGGAAGTGTCTCATGTACAAATGTTGAAAAACGAAGAGTTGGCTTTACATAATTAGTCCTATTTACACATTTTCGGTGTGACCGCTCCATTAGTAGGGGAATTAAATTAAATTAATCCAAACACACTGAAGATCGGTGACTGGACGGTGGGTTTGGTCGGTATGGGTTTGACCACAACGTGCGTGTGGATTTTCTGTCCATAAGGATGCTCAGGTCGCTCTGTCTCTGCTGCTTTAGTCCACAGTCCCAGCGGCGGATGTGGGACAACAATGTGACTGTGGAGGACCTGGTGTCCGTGGTACTGGAAGGGGCAGCAGCCGCACACATTCACGCAGTGGTGAGAGGTCAGGTCCAATTTCAGCGTCTCTTTATCCGCAGAGCTGCGCCGACTGGATGCCGAAAGAGCGGCCTTTGTATCATCCTTATCGCAACTCCTTTTCCTCTTGTCATTCTCACTGCCCTCGGAAGTGCCTGCATGGTTCCTTTTTAATCCTAAATATGAGTGCTCCCTCTTAGTTGGGGTCAATTTAGGTTCCTCCCAAAACGAGGCTGGTAGTTGGCGTTTCCTCATGGGCACCTGCTCCACGGCGCTCCCCACATTCTCCGCACATTGCGCATCCGAACCGGCCTTCTCCGTGACCTTCACACTCTGGTGACCAGTCCCCACCGGTTTGGCGCACCCATACTCGGCAGACCTGTGCGTGTGGCATCTCGGGAC
Source organism: Pholis gunnellus (assembly GCF_910591455.1). Classification (NCBI taxonomy): domain Eukaryota; kingdom Metazoa; phylum Chordata; class Actinopteri; order Perciformes; family Pholidae; genus Pholis; species Pholis gunnellus. The sequence continues at coordinate 12,071,092 of NC_136542.1, read as the reverse complement.
TCTGGAGTACTTTTGGGAGAATCGCTTCAGTTGTTTCTGCAGATACTTCCTGTGATCCACGGAGCGTCTGCACGGAGCCGACTTGTCCAGGGCCGCTTTGATATCGCTGGATGCCAAATTCACAAAATTTAGCAACGTCTTGACTTCACTGTCTGCGTTCGCCATATTTGCAAAGACTTTGATCAAATCAGTCCATGTTGGATCTTTTAGTCCACCATCAAGATCTGAAGGGAAATCAGAAAAACAATTTAGAATTTGCGCAATTGCACATTTCTCTTTTGAAGGAATTCTGCAACCAAATTCAAATTCAAATGCAAATTCATCAAAAGTGAATGTGATGGTTCTCAGTTGATATTTTTTTCAGAGTAATAATAACCCATTGCTCACCACTGCCGGATGGCTCCAGACTCACTCGAAGCCACAGTCCAAGCACAGACTTCCCTCCAGGCTGAGCACTTCAACAAGTTGAATGAATATAAACTCCTTGTAGTTGTGGTGCTTTCCATGAACCAATCAGCGACCCCAGGCCCCTCACAATGCACCCAATCAGCCTCCAAGCGCCCTTGGTATCGAATTCTTCACCATTGCAAATTGTTGTCATGGAGACCTGGAGAAAAGCCGATGAGGGGATGCGATATTTCTCCTACACGGTTCTGCGCGTTGGCCAAACATCTCCCAAAAGCCGGAGTGCGCATGAATAAAAATGAGCGCAAGTTTTGTTGAAATAGGCATGCAGTCTAACTTTATTCTGGAGCGGTTAAAGTTTAGTCTTAAACATAGATCCCCCCCCCCCCCCCTCCAAGAGTGATGTCAGCTGTAGGATTTGGTGAGGGGGGGATCTAAAGAGTGCATAACCATGGAAAGGGGCTTGAACGCTCAAGAATCTTGTCTTTCTGTTTGCCCCCTCAATCGAGCGACACAAAGGCTGAATTACTCATTCAAACCTCGCGGGACAAAGGGAAAGGAGCTGGATAGCACTCCTGCATTTGTAGTCAAACATTTAGAGACTTAAATCGAGTCGTCATGAAGGAGAAAGAGTCGGACAAAGCCCATAGAATTGCCATCAGCAAACATTTTCCTGTGTCATATTATGGGGTCTCCATGGCTCCCTCTGGCCCGCGGACAATAGCACAAGTTTGCACACTCGAATACTGTCACCCTGCCAACGGCAACAAGGGCCCAAAACAGGACAATCCCCAGAGAAAGCATGGGCTCCGCGGGGAAGGTTGCAATGGAGGAGGAAAAGGGGACTTGTGAAATGCTAATTGAGCTTCATCCCCTTATTGAAGTGAAAAAAAAAGAGTACCTCGTCCCATTGAACCGCAGCAGCAGAGGACTGAAATGTGAGGAAACTGTTTGTCTGGTAACACCTCATGCTTGTGCACTATGCTACCCTGAAAGCATTATCTGAACCAGCACCAGGACAGATCATTTTTGAAAAACATTCTGCAGTCTACATTGAGGCTACAGGCCATTTATTCCAAGGGAGCTGCAGCCAACATGATTGATTGCCTCATTCACTCAGCTTGGGGTTGTCTGAGGAGAGCCCCGCAGGTCTATATGTGCTCTGACTGGTCTATCTTTTTAGGCAGTGCATCCCTCTTGTTCTGGAGAGGCAATGGGACCCTATTGTCCTCCTCTCTTCTTCTTCCTTTCACCTCTCTGTTCAGCTGAAAAGGCCAATTAACAATGGGGCTCCCCTCCCCTGGCCTGTCACCCCACTCCTGTGCTTTTGAAGTGAGGGAGAAAGAGGAAGCATAGTGGCATCCTTAAATCCCACAATGTGACGCTGTCCTGGTGCCAAGACAGGTGGACGAAATGTTTGTCGAGGATTGAGCTGATTTATGGGACTGAAAAACACTGAGCCAAATGACAATATTCACTTATTTCTTTATTTACCTTTACACTTTAATCCAACGGGTCATGGAAGTCTGTACAGGGAAACCAACATAACATACAAGTTAAAGTGATACTTTAACTGCTGCATGTGCACCCAATATATGGACCTTACTTGTATATCTTGGGAGCACAGGCAAACTGCCACTGAGAAAAGGTTGCAGTCAGGGAGTGTTTGGGGTCTCCAATGATGCACTCATGTTTTCTCTCTATTTTACTTTTGTAAAAAACATATTTGATTTGGGATAGAAATGACAAAAAATGTATCTGCAGATACAACATAAGAACAGATGAGTTTACAATTAATAGAAACCTCTAGAATAACAAAAATCCAGCAACCAACTTCAGACAAAAATGCACTTTCTGTCCTTTCCACTACTTACTGTATCCACTTGTTCCAATGATCTGTTAATATGTTTACAGAGCACTTAATCGTGTTGCCAGACTTTCCCACTAGATGGCAATCTACCTCCACAATGATACAGCCAAGCTGGGCTATACAATGAAGGAGAAACACACATAAATGCAGTGGAGTTAATTTGCTCTGTTTGTTTTCCAGAGATGCTGATTAAATATCGCAGCAAGAATAACAACACTGAAAGACCACAGTAATTTTATTAAGAGGTTTTCTTATCTGAGTATAAAAGGACAGTGATGCATGTTGTGGCGGATTGCTGCTAGTTGGAAGGAGGTGAGGCAGCAGGAAGGAACCAGGAGGATGTAGTGCTTTCCTCTTGTCAGATAATCGATACTGGGACAGACCGTAGAGGATGGACGAGCTGAACCGCCAGGCACACTATACGCCAAATCCAGGCTTGCTCTATACTTCAGAAACTCTGAGAAATCCCTGCATTGTATGCACAAATGCAGTTCAGCGTCATATGTGGATTTTCCACTCCAAAAGTCATCTACTGCTCTTGTGCATTAGCTCACCCCATTACTGTCGGTGAAGAGCTTTTTGATAGGCAAGAGAGATGGGATAAATGCTCAGCTGACCAAAAGGCTGTATGGGCTGGATGCTTATTCCATTGATCTTAGTCTAAAGTAGTTTGAATATTGGCTTGGATGCTGTTTGTGTTATTTGGAATAAGCAGACTGTGACACAATTGGCTGTCACTTCTGTTATTTAAACCACAAGCAATACTTTCAAACATAAGTCATTTGGGTAAAGCAAATTATTGTGGATTCATGAAACATGAGTAAGCAATGGAAATGTCATACAGGCCAGGCAGCATGTTGGTGTACTGAGCAGAGAAACCTGCAAACAAATGCCTTCAAGCAAGACAATGGATGGTTAACAGTTGAAGGGACACTGCTGCGGCAGCAACAAAGATCCCTGCAGTGGATACTGAAGGGAAAGTATTTAAATGGTGTAGGGCTGCAACTAACCATTCTTTTCATAATTGATGAAAGTCTATAAAATGTCAGAGAGTAGTGAAAAAAATCCCTATTTTCTCAATCCCAAAGTAACATCTCCAAATGTCTTAGTTTGTCCAATTAACAGTCCCAAACCCAAAGATATTCAAATTACAATTATATAAGACTGAAAAAACAGCAATTCTATTTGAACTTGGTATAATTTGCAGCTTTTTCTTCTAGAATGACAATCAACAATTATACAAAAAATAGTTACTGATTCATTTTCTGTAATCCCATAATCAACAATTGCTCTAGATTTGTGATCAATAAAGTAACCCACTGTCAGCATTAGGAGTTAGTGTGAGACTTTCTTATACAAGTGATGTAAAATAACATGTTTTCAAATAATTATCAAAACAACTATTCTTCCTTATTGCTTCCCTTATTAATGACACTAAGATGAGCATCAAGGTTTTATTCCCACTGACAGTTATCTGTTTAAGTAAATTCAGTAAACTGTGAATGTCACGTTGGCTCTCTGGTACCATGTACATGGCTAGGGGCTGTGGGGTAATTTCATAACTGTGCCTTGTGAAGACCACCAACAATATTATGCAACTCTGCTCTTACAAAACTATACTGATTCTTTGCACTCTGGCCTAGCATCACCTCTTATAAAATATATCAATATGGTGGCAAAAAAAAGCCCTGTTTTTATAAATAAACATCTAATACATATCTTAAAGATGTCTTTGCAGTTGAGCTTTAGCAGTAAATGCCAGGTTACATCAGTATTGTTTAGCCTATCTCAGCCTACTTTGGGAAACTGGACCACAGAGTGCTCTAGCAGGCACACAGCACATCAAACATGGGTACGGCAGTGTTTTCAGTAGGTAGGCGTCTCGCTCTCGCTCTCTCTCTCTCTCCCTCTCTCTCTCTCTCCACTTCACTTTAATTCGGTCTAGTACGCGTCATCCTTACGGACTCGCCTCCACGCATTGAGGGCTACACTTTCTGCCTGGACCACTATAAAAAAAATAACACAAATATAAACAAGCAAACAAAAACACAAACAAACCGCTGACATTAACGACGCCTACGTTACCACCTTCCGTGTGTGTTGTTTTAGGGGGGGGGGGGGGGCGGGGGGGGGGGGGGGGGGACTTTTTGAGAAGCGGAGGGTGAATTTGTTTGAGCACACTGTCAGGATGAGCTGATGTGAGCGCTGCATCAAGTGCGCGGTGGTGATGCTCCCGTATAAAACAGCCCGCTGTATTTTGGCACAGAGGGGGGATGCATCAGTTTAACCCTCGGCTCTGCCCTCCGGACTCGCCCATACAGTCTTCAGCCTAGATAACTTGAGGGGATGTGTGATCCTATTGTGAGGAATCCTGCCGCACGATATTACTGAGGATCTCTCTCTGTTCGTTTTTTTTTTTTTTTTCTTCAACTTCGATGGCTTGAGTGGCCCATTTGCACTCATGCTTGCAGCCGAGGAGGGATGTAAGGTACGGGCCATCCACCGCCCTCACATTGCACGGAGTAGCGGCGTGATTCAGGTCGCTATCTGAGTGCCAATAAGAAAAAAAACTACTTTCGAGATGTGAATTATCGAGATTTGCTACTCACTCCACCAGCTCGCCTGTCCTATGCTATCGATAACGGGATCTCAAGAGGAAAATGATTGTGGCATAAACTATTTCTGGAGACGCTTGTCACAGATATCGCCGCTGAACTGGACAAGGTGGATGGTTATTTCCCAAACAGTTCAAGCTTATGTATACTGCATTCGTTTGTTGGAATCGCTGCCTAGTATCTTCGAGAACAGCGCAAGAGGAATGCTGGTCCAAGATCTAATGCCATTTACTTTAAGTTTTTGGCCTTTTTTCTTCGGTCATTGCCTTCTCTCACTGTTTTTACTCTCATGCCAGGTAAGGATCGTGTTCATGCGCGCCACTTGTCCATTTACGCATGAGAAGATGTTGCACTAATGTAACAGGAGTTTGATTTTCTGAAGGATAAAAAAAAACGGTGAAACTGTTTTCAAGTAACTTATGCACTCATTATGTCACGATTATTATGCAAAGCATTGCTTAGTGTGTTTTCACCAGATGTTGGGATTACAAGTCCAGGGTACACTTGTGTTTCAGAAATACAGACTGGCATGCATATGTAGAGTTTTTAGTAAGGCATGAGAAATATAGCTTTGCACACATACACACACACACACACACACACACACACACACACACACACACACACGCATACACAGCTCTCTTGTAGTGGTAACATGGAGTGGCCAACTGTGTTTTTATAATAACAATATTCAGTTATCCCACCAGGATCCCTGCAGCAGGCATATGTTAGTGATGAGTATGCTAACCTCTGCCCTGTGCTGCTGCCTACAGATAGTGGTGAGCTGTTGTTCACACGCACGCAGTGTTGCCAGGGTTCATGTGTAATGTGATCTGCTTGAGTTTCCAAGTCCACCCACGCACACTCCTCGGGGCAGCCTGCTGCCCACTCTGTTGGTGGGTGGTTTCTTACAGGGAGCGGGCTACAGCCATAGACGTGATACTATTCTGCATGTACTACATACACAGCAGCCCCGGTGACAACAACACTGGAGCTGCGATTACGAAAAGAATGCTGAGAGGATATCCACGGTGCTGCTAACTAAGAGGCTGCTGAGTGTTCAAGCATCTCCATTTGTGCCGCACAGTGTTGTGCTGATGGCACTCGTGAGTAATGCACTGAAGGACAGTGCCTCAGTCATTTCAATGGCTCTCTCTCTCTCTCTCTCTCTCCCCTTCACCATAAGGGAGAACTCCAGAGGTCATGCTCACGGACTGTGGCGGAGAAAGTTAGCGAACAGTGCCAGCTGGCATGCCACTGTAGAAGATACCCTCCCCTTCCTCCTCCACCGCCTCCACCGCCTCCCCCACGGCTACTGGGCACCACAGGTAAGACTCCCAGCTCCCAGCTCACACTCCCAGGTTTCACACCTGTCTCGCTCCAAGTCTGTCTGTCTCACTCTCTCAGTTTGCTCTCGCTCCACAGTTGGATCTCATTCCCAGCCAAACACAGGTGTCAAGCAACTGGCTAGTCTGAAGAAACTGTTTTGACGTGGAGTGTTTCCTTTTATGCTCAAAAGAAAAATGTACTATCGACCCCCTGAGATGACTGTGTGAGAGGCCGTGCATGGGCACTGTTTTGCAAGAGTGCGTCTGTGCGTGTGATAGAGCCAGCAGGATGTTGACAGCTGAACACAGGACTAATTTATGCCGGGTCTGACCTTGGGGAGTACCCAGCTGCTTGTGAAATCCATGCCTGCTGGGCTGCCAACCGCAATGGTTCAGTGGTAGGGTTTCCCCCGGAGGACCCCTGATTAAAATACAGATAAGTTAATTAAATTAGCTTTAATTTGATAGAGATAAGGAGCTAATGAAGCAGCCCAGTAGTTTTAGCTTCGTTTTGAAGTTGAGCCGGCGGCAATCAGGGTGTGTGTGTAAGTGTTTTGTGTGTTAGTGCTTGCATACAACAAGCGTGTATATCTGTGTGGATCTGCTGCCTGTTACAGCAGTTTTTCCTCCGACACTCCCTCTGAGATGGTAAATCCATTGACAGATAGGCAAACATATTTCACCAGCCTGTTCGCTGAAAGTTGATATGATTTGTATGTAGTCTCAAGCACCTTAATGAACAGTGCACTGAAATATGGGACAGGCGTTTCTGATGATGCAGCCGTTCTGAGCTATTACTGTGACTCTTTAGCATCACTCACCCTGAGCCCTTAATATTATGAGTAGGGAGGAGAACTAAATCATCAAAGTCTCAACAGGCAGCAGTGTAAAGGTTTTAATCAATCACTTCCAATGATTTCTTTCTGTCTGGTCAATTTAAATGGACCTTATTTCCCCACTGACTCACTGTAGGAGCTACCTATCGAGAGTTATTCTGTAAATGTTGGGCACTGCATGAATGCTGTCAGGACCATCTGACTGTAAGCTGAGGTGGGGGTTTGAATGCCCAATTACAGCCAACGCATGAGTGGAGTTCTGAACTCATCCATAAACAGTAGTGTGTCACGATAAACATGATAAGCAGGCCAATTTCTATTCCTTTTCAACTTTACACAGAAATGTTTGCAGAGGGTGGAGACGCCATGAATAATTCATTTAAAGGAAGTTTTTTTTCTTCAGTTCTCAATTTAATCCATACAGGCGCATAATTATCTTCATATTCCTTCAGTAGCCCAATTTGCAAAACGATTAGAGCTGAAATTTGGCTTTAAACTGTAGTCTATAAAATGCAATGAATATGCACAGCTAATATGAAAAACTGGGACAATGTCTGAGACCTTATCTATCTGCTAAAAGTCTGTAAAAAAGGGAGACAAATTGGCACTGTTAGGTAAGTCTGTATGTGCTAAAAATGGTTTCCAAAGTCTTTCAAAGGAGTGTGCTTTATCACAATGAAGTACATTCTTACCACTGACTGAATTAAATCCTACAGCCGTTGACAAAAACGCAGGATTAAAATGGAAGTTTGGCTGAGAGGAGCTTTTAAATTCATAGTGACTTATGACGTGGTCTGCTGTACCGGGGAGAGCCGTGTCTTGTTATTTGCTCCGTAGAAATGTGCTGTGTTGGAAAATAGTCCACAGCATTACTAAGGAGTATTTGTTGCTATGGTGTAAACCCTTCCTCTCATTCATAACAAAATAACTGTAAACGCAGGAGCTTTGAGTTTGTTAAGATATATACAGCACAGTGTATTTTCTCAGGCGCACAAAACTGGAACAAACCGGCATTCATAGATGATAGATAGATAGATAGATAGATAGATAGATAGATAGATAGATGGATGGATATGCACATGACTAAACTGATTAATAGATGCTGGTACAGCATCAAATGCTGCAGAAAGAGAAGAGATAAGTTCTGCATTCCAGACACAAAGTTGCTGATGCACACAATGTTATACAACATTCCTGGTGAGTGGTCTTACACCGCAAATCTAATGTGGAAAGAGCAGGAGGTTCCTGCAACAGTAATTGGTGTGGACAAGAGTGCTGGTGTAAGGAAGGCTGACGGGACCTTAAATGATTCATTGTGTCGGGTTGGATATCTTTGAACGTTGAACCTAAGACCTGCAGAACAGGCGAGGACACAGCTACTTCCCAACTCAGAACAGGGAAGAAAATCACTTTCATGCTGCCGTGTTATCATGTCGTATGATACAACCACGAAGGAACTAATAACTCAAGTTAGTTTTGTGTCTAAAGGGATGAGCACTGTAATAAAAAAATAAAATCTAATTTATTTTGTTAAATACGTTCTACTCATTCTCTACTTTTGTATCCACATTTCTTTCCTCCTGTCCCCTCTTCTTCTCTTTTTTTCCTCAGTGGTAGATCCCGAGGTGCCCTTGTTGAGGCCGTGGTGGATGGAGATGGACATTGTAGTGCTTGGAACGGTGGGCTGTGCCTCGGTTGTCTTCCTGCTCTCAGCCATCATCATCTGCTACAAGGCCATCAAGAGGTTGGATGTCACTTTACTCTTTTCTGTTCTTATAGTATTCCAGTTAGATCTTATTCGCACGTATCTCTGAAATATTCTTAGGTGATGACAAATTGAAATACGAACTGTCACAGACAGGCTACTCAACATGTCATATGTAATTTGACCCATGGGAGACTGTTTGCCTTTGTGTGTGAAGCAACGACGGCCCCGTTATCACCTTGCTGGGTCACACTGAGGTCAGAGGTTAGACAATGGAATGGGTTATAAATGTCACTGAGAAAGATCCAACACACTGAGTCACCAAGAAACATCCTATAAATTAATTTATTGAAGTGCATAATGACCCGACCATACAATGCTGTGTTGATTTTAATTTGCATAAGCGTCTAAAGCTTCCTAAAGCGGCAGCTGGATTCATGAAAGTGAAAGCAAGAGGCGAGCAGAGGAATCCCAAGACGCCGCTATTGCAGCGGGAACTGTTTCCCCCATTTGGCTTATTAGAGAAAAGGCTGCGTGAGGTTTTAGCCTGCAGCACAACCCAGACCCAATTCTCTGTGTGACATTCAGGCGGCACGGTGTCACACATGCACTCTGACATCCATGTTAATGTTCGCAGACATTTAACAAACACACACACACACATACACATCGTGCAAAGCAGCACACATGCACAGAGAGGCATGCGGAGGAGGGGGCGATTTGTGTGCACCCATCCATATACTCACAACATCTTTACATACAGATACATCATCTTGGCATATTTACACACTCTATAAAATATGGCATAAACATTGACTCTCACACACCCATGTGAGAGTAGCCACAGATGTGTGTGCTAAATCAGGGAGCTACTTCTATGTTTTATTTATGTGTATTTAAATAGATTTAGTATCATACCTTGTTATATTTATGGAATTACATTAAACCTGCATGCCAGACATGGCTTTCCTCATTAGAGCTCTATTTCTCCTTCCTTTAAACAACAAATAGGCAAAGTCAGGCAGCGGAAGTAATGGGTGGTTGGCTCAGAAATTCATTATGGCAATTCTCCAGCCCCCTGTGTAGCCAAGGGGCACCTTTTTTAATGCAGCAGTGGTAAGAAAGTGTTGTTGCAATACGGGCTCCAGCCCCAAACCGAAGTCATTATTTATGAATTAATTTGCGCAGTCATTCAGTCGCAGGCTACATCTTTTATACATGCAAGCGGGTCGTGTCCTGAAACTCTGTGGACTCTAGACTGCAGACCTTGTGCCACGCCAAGCTGCCCTCCACTCTGAATGAGAAGGGAAAAATACACAGGTCCAGCCAGACTGGCCTCATTAGACATTCATTAGTCACCGGCCAATAGGAGAGCTGTCCAGGGAAATTTCTTTTTTTTTATTCCATCACATTTATCACAGCTGCTCAAATCATCCATCGCTCCTGAGTAGAAGGTTGAGGAAATAACACAGCGAAAAGGACAGAAAACATGTTGTCTACGAAAGCAAGCAAAGGCAGTAATTGAGCTTCTTAGTCAATAACAGTGTGAGACGGGGTTTGTCAGTGAGAATAACACAGCCAGTTATATATAGCCCTTCCAGCCCCTCAGTGCTCCGGGCTTTCCCAATGAAAATCAGCTGGCCGAGGGCCCAGGCCTGAGCATCACAGACAGCAGAAGAGCTAGCTCTGCGGGTCCCAGCCCTCCTGGCCTTTTGTTATTTTTTATAATCTTTGTCTGCCAGTCATGTGTCAGAAGCAAAGGGGCTGGAAAGGAAAAACACTTCCATACAATTCTATTCAGAGTCCACAGCACCAGGGAGGCTGGTGTGTGCAAGCACAGGGAAGAGGATTCAGACACACGCTGCGTTCCAGTGTTGCTGTGCCATCCGAAGCAAAAGACATGATGCTGCAGTCCAGGCTGTCAGCCATCCAAGAAGCCAAAACAAACAAAACTCGAACCAACTGACTAATGAAGCTAGATGCTTTTTCCAATCACTTACCGCTCTGGGAGGCTTGTCCAAAGACAGATAATACATCACAGCTGCTCCTGTCCAAGGGCAATAAAGTATATCCAAAATGCTCAGCCAGAGATACAATAAAAGGAAACTACTTGTCAGGCAAAGTGGTTTAAAATCCAATATCTACTAATACATAATTAATCTCTGTTTTATTTTCAAAATGACTACACCAGCACCATCAGAACCGGTGGCAGATTTTTACAGTCTGTTTTTTAATGTGCTTTCTTTGAACCATAGCATGTTACTCTAATTTCCAGATGGCTGGAGTAATTGTAAACAGCTCAACACATGTCCCAATTTCACCATGATCCATTCCCCAAACTTCAAACAGGAATGTGCACTGTGATTGCACAGCTTTGATATGAAATATTCATCTAACCTGTGAAATGTTGTGTTGCCACCTGCCATGTGTCAACAGCATGGCATCTATTATTGAAGGCCTGGGTAGAGGTCGGTTTGAGGCCCCATTGCTCTGCCCTGTGTGGTGGCCGAAAGCGACATGGTCAGTCTGAGCAGAGATTACGTCCTGGGAGAAATGAACAGGGCCGAAGCACCTTCCAGCAGGCTATAAATCAACAGTGTCAGACGGCCTTTTTACAACATAACAGATAAATAACTGATCCGTCAAAAATATTTAAAATTAAAATAATTAGTTAGCTGCAAGAATGTTGCATAACGACAAAAACCCTGCTGACTTTTTGTTCCAAGTAGAAGAATTCCCAGACTGGCTGTAAACCCTGCCGCCTGTCCCTTGGAGAACACTTTGGTCTATCCCAACTCCCCTAGCTGTAGCTGCATCAGACAATCTTCTCCCCCGCGGCACAATGTGTTTCCACCCTGGGGCTGGACAGTTTCTATTTTGAGTCTTTCCCTGGGTCCCACAAGGGACACAGCAAGCTGAATCTGTCCTACATGGCCGGCATGGATCCCTTGTGTCCTGAGACATATGACCCCTCCCAGCTGACAGAGTCCCACAGGAAGTCTTAGTCATTGCCTCGCGTTTTGTGTATAACTTTGTTCAAGAGCCACTTACTTGCATCCCCAAAACAACCCCAAAAACTATGGACTAAATGCAGTGTGTGATGTTCACAAAAGATCTGTTGTTCATTGTTTGTCGTTCAACAGTTATTCATAATCATATGAATATAAAAACAAATATCATAATCAATCTGAGACTTTGTAATAGAAAAGAAAGCTCAATGTACAAAGTTAAGCGTCAAATAAAAGTAAGAGCTTGTATTATTTAAATGACTTGTATACTTTTTGATAACTTTATAACAAGATTAAGAGTCTACAGACATGCTAGCAACTCTGTGAGGCCTTACTTAGAGACAATGGTGGTTTGAGCTAAAGCTAACATGCTCACTGTGGCAAGGCTAACTCTGATGTTTTCTTATAGTCTTTGGTCTGATGTTAAGCAGGTGTAATGTTCACCATTATCAACATCTCTGTTTAGTGTGTTAGCATGCTAACATTTGCTAATCAGCAAAGTACAGTCAAGGGCGAGTGGCAATGTCATTAGTTTTGCAGGTATTTTATTATTCATTCATAATAAATATTCATCCTGAGGTGAACATGAAGGTCTGCGCCAAATTCCATGACAATCCATCCAATCATGTTTCATTAAAAACAACAAACAAATGGTGGCACAAGAGGAAAAGCCAGGGGATCAGTGAGTAGGAGTCATCCTCTGGGGATCATGAATGTGTGCAAAGTTTCATCAGTTGATATATTTCAGTCTGGACCAAAGTTGTAGACTGACAGACAGATGCCAAATGCCGTCCTTAGAGCCGTGTTGCTATAGCTAAAAATGACAAAGGAGGCATATTGCAAGTGTTTATTATGTAGACCCCATTGTGATGTCTTTTTTAGTCGAAAGCTTTAAAGCCTGGTGAAGACTCTGACAGTGACTTTTTTGACAGATGAAAGTATTTGGAACCCAGGAGGTGGAGGGGTTGACGTGGTTCACAGCGCTGAAATGACAGCTGAAAAACAGCCAAGACAGGAACGGTTTTAAAACCTGACAGCAACAAGATGGTTGAATAACAGGTGTGGCAGAATCAGATTGGCTAATGTTTAAGGGAGCAACGAAAACAGAAAGTAGACAAATTGAGTTGACAGCCGAGGAAATGAGCAAATTTAGCATATTCATGAAAAATACACATTTGCTAGACTATCAATTGTGTTAAATCCTCCAGGAAATGTCACGAAAACACATTTTACATAACGGAAATTGATCAGCTGTCCTTTTTCATTTTACAGTCTTGAATGTTTGTGAATACACATGGGGGCAAGAACTTTAATGCAATCCAAAGTGTGAAGCACAATAAATGCTACAATTATGAAGCTCACGATGCATGGTGCATTTTTACTGAGATCCTGTCAAAGGTATTGACTCAACTCAGTGGTAACGTTTTGAGTCCATGGATATAATAACAGAGAGAATATAACTTAATATCGTAATTCAGCAGCACAACAAGCTGTCTGAAAGATAGTCAATGTATTTTGTATTTAAGTGGCAATCATGGTATAAGGGCATAATGGCAACATGATAAAATGTTGTGTACAGCATTGGTAAAGAGTACTAACTCAGTAATTTCAGTTACACATATATCCAAAGTTAGCTGACATAAGCTGCCATAAGCTGTATGAATTTTATTGTTTATGTTTATTCAACTTTTCATTTGAGAGAGGAAGATTGTGTTATTTATTTTTTTCTAAAGTAACATAGTTTCTTTGACTTTCTCTCATTACAAACTTAACAAACATAGTTTTTCTTGCAGGGTTGTTAGATTAGATTGCATTGTGTCGAGTATGAGCTCATTTCACCCTGTAAGGATTCCCCCGTTGCACGATGGCCGACAAGGGAAAAAGACTGGACTGGGAATGACTGTTTGTCAAAGTTGGACTGGCCAGCCAGGGCTTTCAGAGGAGAGAAGGGGAGAGGAGACACTGAGCTAAGATGTCGCTCAAGGGTCCTCTGTGGCAATGAAGGCATAGTACAGTGTTGAGTGGAACAATGACTGTACTAACTGTATTCAGATATGTCTCCGAGTTACATAAGCCCAAGCAGGAGAGAGCAGCTGAGGGGGTCGGTGCAGAAGCCACAGTACACTGGACAAATATAATAACCACAAAGGCACCGAGTAGTGCATGAAAAGGGCTGCTTTGAATGATACTGCTCTTCACAGGCCAGTAGCAGCAAGGGGATCATGTGTTGCAGCTTTATTTTGCACCAGAACGTCTTCATAGAAAGGACAGGGTACTACAGCGCAAGAGGAGGTTACGTATTGATGGTATTCCAAAGTTTTTTTTAACAGCCACACACATACTCGTTACTTAGAGGGAAGATTGCGTCTGCCAGTCAGAGTAGGTAATTGCCATATCCCTTGTGTTGCAATGTGTCTTTTCCCCGTCTTTTTGCAAAAGTGACCTTTGAACATTGAACTTATTAGAAAGGATCGCTGAGACCAGCGAGTCCATCTAGAGCGGCCCGAGAAATCAATTCAGCCAGAAGGTTAACAGTCTAGAAACTCTGTTTAATGAAGAAAAATGTAACTCTCTTGTCAAGGAATTTGACTTTACTTTATGAAAATATTTATTCGCAGGAAACCACTACGAAAGGAAGAGAACGGGACAAGTCGTGGGGAATATGCCATGAGCATCCGTAACAAGAAGGCCATGGGTACGAACAACACTGTGGTATAGACTGTCTCCTGGTGGACGTAAGAAGTGACATCACCATTACCGTCTCACACCGTAACCCCAAATACAACAATCCCTTCTCACCCAGAATGCAACAGGGTTTTATCCGAGGTTTGCAAATAGGTAAACCTTCCCTCTTTGCTTGGCATGTTGCCTGGACTGAAGACACCATTCAGCTCAAGAGGAGCTGCAAAAGATGGAAGGTAAAAAAAAAAAGGAAGCCAGAAAGGACGGAGAGAGAAATCCACAAACCCCCATGGTGTCGAAAGTGGCACAGCAGGCTGAACATTATGCTCTTAGTAACAGCAAGTGTTGCTGACAGGCTGGTTGGCTGCTGGCTGGAGAGGGACCGTCTGCCAGTCTGCCGCAGATCCAGACCTCACACACTGTTGACATCTGCAATGGAACAACAGACGATACAGCAGACAGGACAAGCCCATCATACAAAATAAATAACGTGCATGCCGTTTTTACAGAGAATGCAACATTTTTTATATTCCAATCCCCACACGGTCCATCTTTTGTTCTGCATTTTTGAGACAGATGCTTTGTGAGAGGCATTATGTTCCTGTCGGCTCTGAGATGTGGATTCATCTGACTATGCAATTTAAAGAAATCCATATGAAAAAAAAAAAAGAGGAGCGACGACATCAACGTGGGACATACTGGTTATTTTAACATGCCAAAAATGCCACCGAAGACTTAGGCTCAATGTAATATACTTCAGTCATTCATTGAATTATTTGCTCAATTTCTTTACTTATTTATCTACCTTTGAATTTATTTTTCTACTTAAAAGAAAAAATAAACTGTCTTGTAAGTTACTCACATCTTTACAAATCTTGAACATCTTGATGAACTAATTTGATTTCTTAATAGCTATGTTTTTTAAGTGAATCATTTATAAACCGTATTATCCATTTGTGATGCTCCGATGCTTTAAGCCTGCTGTCAGTTTGTTGAGACACTGATGCAGAAAACACGCTTGAGTTTTGGTATCGGTTGTTTTGTCTCTGGGTGTTTGATATGCTTTTCTCTGTTTCCCTGAGACTTCTGCTTAAACGTCAGGGGTCTCTATGATGTTATGTGAATGTGTGTTTTCCAAACATTATTAATGTGCTGCATCATAATCCAGTCCCCGTTTTTGCCTCCCCTTCAACTTAAACCTGCTATCTCAAGCCTTTTGGTTCAATCTTGTTGTTTCAGAGTCTTGGGGTCAGTTAGATGCCTTCAGTCATGCTTTGTTTGGATTTGACAATCTTCATTTTTCTATCTGTCAAGAGGGGCTTAGCCCATCGCTATAGAAACTGGGGACATGAGCCCAGGCCTGACCTTGTGACTGGTGAGAGACAGGAGACTTAGCCAATAGCCAGAGATCAGGTTGCACAGAGGATGGCCTCAGCAGGGATGTGTGTGTGTGTGACTCTGTGTCTGTGCTGTCGCAGGCATCCTCCACATCCCCGCTGGAAAAACACAACTGAGCTGAACTGGAGCATCACTCAACGCTGTTCTGCTTTTATACATTAAAGCTGTGTGTGTCTGTGCATGAGTGCATTCGTTTGTGTGTGTGTGTGTGTGTGAGAGAGAGAGTGAGTGTAAGTGACTGACTGTGTGTGTGTGTGTGTGTGTGTCTGTCTGTGTGTCTGTCTGTCTGCGAGCGTGCATGCAGATGAGTGTACTCAGTGAGAGTGGGCTGTACTCTGTGGCTGTCAGTTAAGTATAGATATTGGCTAAACTGTGGAAATTTGGAAAAACACATGCTTGCATCGAAACATGCACAGATATTAGCTAACAGTATACCCCACCATGTACCTATATGAGAGAAATGAAGGATGCATGAATGTAAATATTGATATTTAAATATCTGCCTTCTGGACTGTTAATTAATGTACAGTGTAACAGAACATATGTTTATACATAGTAAAACTTAAACAATGTGCTACCATTTAGAGTTATGTCAATGTTGTCATGTTGCTGGAGCAAGCCATTAATGTATATATGGCAATCAATAGTACATACACAATTTATGCATTATACCAAACCGAAAGATGTGCATAAGTTGATTTAATTGCTGAGTTTTTCAGTTGTAAATAAAACTGTACATAACAACAGACCCACAGCCTATTGTGTTTAAAGAGGCATATGATATAAATCTGTTGTTATGTTATGGCAGACAAACTGGACTGTGTGTGGCCAAGGTGATAAAAGTGAGCTTGTTACATTATGCCCCTGCCCATCCTGTCTGCAATGTGCTGTGTTGCGCCGTTCATGTCTTGGGCAGAGAGCTGTGCTGGCCGTGTCTCCTGGGCCCCCCACAGTGGAGGACATGTTCTCAGTCTGTCTCACACAGTGCATCTTTAATGAGCTGCAGTTATCAAGCATATTGCTCTCCATGGGGCTTAATGACGCAAACAAGAAAACTTATACGTTGCATATTGTGCTCGCTCTGGGCTCGATAAATAATCACGTGACGAAACCTCATGGATGTGTGTGAAGGATTTCTGCTGCTCAAGCAAGAATGAAATTGGGGTTTAGAAGGAAGCTAAAAGAAGGAATTAGATTCAAAAACACTTCTGTGAATTTGTCTTCAATTCAATCGTATAGACATTTTTCTATTTCTATTTTAATTTGCACATTATACATTAACTGTAGTTAATTATGTGAAACAAACAAGGGGGACAAACCTGTACTACAGGCTGATGCACAGGAGCACTGAAGAGGAATGTCAATGAATTATAATGTGAATGAGGGACCATAGAGTGCTTTGCCTGCCCTGCTTTGGATGTGCCACTTGAT
The DNA here is from genome assembly GCF_910591455.1 of Pholis gunnellus. Lineage (NCBI taxonomy): Eukaryota > Metazoa > Chordata > Actinopteri > Perciformes > Pholidae > Pholis > Pholis gunnellus. The sequence goes on along the minus strand of NC_136542.1, from coordinate 12,053,814 downwards.
GGTAATGCCAATGGACACTCTGAGCAATTTAAACATTCATGCATTGTCCAGCCAGGGCGCTGTGGATTTCACTGTAATAAAAGCAATGTGACAGCACTAGGCGGGGGGACCAGGGATTGTCACTGTCTCAACAAGTTTTGTGAGCCTCTCAGAAGGTATTTCCAAAGAGCAAAAGGGCGCCGATACACAGGTTCTTTTAAATGTGGGTTCTTAAAAATTGGTTCCGTACAAAGAATAGTGCTGCACCCTGTATGAGACTACCTCACTCAACCTGCTCTTTAATCAAGAAATGTCACCACTGCACACACCTGGTGATACACCATGCTGGTGCATGCATGTCTGTGTGTATGAGAGCTCAAAAGTCCTTTCAAAGCTGACCTTCACAATCTTTGAGGACCCACTCACACCCCTCTCTGCCTGAGAGGCATTTGGTCATCTTTAATTACCCTCACTGCCTCCAGCTGCCTGCTCATCAGGTCAGCGCTTCCATATGGTCCTCCAGGAGGCAGCAGGCAGGGGCGGGGAAAGTGCTGGATACCTGTGGGACACTGATTACATAAGCTGCTGCTAATGAGAGAGGTTCTTTCGTAAAGGGCTGCGAGTTCAAACGATCACAACGGTGGCAGTGGCTGACAGATGCAACGCCAGAGCAAGGGGGACTTGATTAAATACACACACACACACCTGTGCACATGATGGAATACATGCACATACACACCTGCATCCAGCATCACTTTAATACACACTCACACACACAGAGGCACACAGCAGGAGAGCGGCTCTTTGATGAGCCAAGACTAGAGGTTGATGAGAAGGGGCACTGCAGCCTGATTCAGCTAGCCTGGGTTCACCGGGGAAAGTGTGTGAGTGTGTTTGTGTGTGTGTGTGTGTGTGTGTGTGTGTGTGTGTGTGTGTGTGTGTGTGTGTGTGTCTGTGCGCGTGTGTTCATTAGTCACAATGTGTGATATCATTACACTAGTGACTCATTTGGCATACACCTCTCAACATGGGTCCTCTTACACATGCAGTGACTAGAAGCACATTTCTGAAAAATATATGCAAATCAAATTTGACTTATTTTTGTCCAATAAAGTAATTTCTTCTTGCAGAATACATTAATATCATCAGATCTAATTCATTTTAAAGCTTGATAATGAAATCCTTGCAGCAGTGAAGATCAAAACAAAGATTAATGTGCTGTTCGACTTTCTGGCCCTGCTGTCATGTCATCTGTTATTCTCAGACAAGGGCTTCGTGGTAATGCGGTTAGACCTCACAACAATGCTTAATCACAACAAACCACATTAGGCCAAAGGTAATTGTGTTTGCTTGGTATATGCGTGGGCCAATCTGTTTCGCTGCTGCCAATGAAGAGGGGCATGGAGACGTGGGGTGGGCTTTCCATTTTGGGGCGGGGAGGGGGGCACAACCAAAATAGTCTTGTTTACCTCCAATGTCTGGCTCCACCTTATCGAGTTACAAAGCTGCTGCTGCGACTCAGATTGGCCTCTGATTGATCAGAGTACTGATGGCGAGAGGCAGCATGACTGACAGTCTGACAAGGATCTCAGACGGGGGGCTGAGTAATGCATGTCATGTGATTTTCCCGGACACACCTGAGGTTCGGTTTCTCGTCCAGGAGGAAAAACAACAGAGCCGACTTTATCGCTCTGCCATCTGCATTATGGTAAACTGGACATTTCCCACATCAGCCGGGACATCAAAGGGCAGTAAATGTCACATTTGAATTTTGAATGGGTTGGCAATTGATATGAAATGACAAAGTGTTCTCAATGTTTAGAAAAAATCATACTTTTATTATCCAGCTTGCAACCAAGCAACTTAAAAAGTGATAGAATATATATATATATATATATAATAGAGTGAGCGTATGTACTGTAAGATTCAACAAGCATTTGCTTTCACACCCTCACTAATACTAACATGTGTCTATAGAAATTCTCAGACTCTTCAAATCTGTTGAAAACAACAGTTAGGCACCTGATGCAAATATCTCCCACAAGCCTGCCAAACTTTTAATTATTAGCTCCAGTGATAGCACTTTAAAATAGCATAGATTTACTGTACATATACAAGTATTACACTAAAGATGCTGAAAATGATCCAGTCCAAGTGAATCCCACAGCATCAGTTTACAGAAGAGTCCTTTTTTGGTCAGAGGGTTTCGTCCAGAGAGGATGCATGCAGGTCTAAGGACCCAGACTGGACCCAAGGCGACGGGCAGAGCAGGTCACATGGGGTAGAACTGCGAGGCAGCCTCAGACGACTGGATTTCCACCTGAGCCATCTTGAACTGGGTGCACTGCAGCCATTTGCGCAGAGCAAACGGAGGGGCTCCGGCTGCCTGGCCCTGCAGACAATGGTGGTTCACACGGTTCTGGATGGCCTGGAGACGCAACTGCAGCCCCGCAGACAGATGCTGATGAAGGAAGGAATGGAAGATGACAACATTTTAGACATCACGCAATGAGTCAACAGCAAATTGCATTTTATTAATCTGCATCAGAGCTTTTTCTTAAAGCCTTACCTTAAGGTTTGACTGAATCATGGGTAGCCACATAGGGATTAACTATAGGAAAGAGTGAGAATGGATACATATTATGTTATCTGTTTAGGTGATCATATATTAACCATGTAGCAGAATACCAGAATTATAGCAAACCTTGACAAAGATGGTTGAGTTGCACTCCTGCAGGGCTTCCATCAAACTAATGACATGAAGACACACCATTTCTACCATCTAAGAGAAAAAGAAAATCAATCAAAACTGTGATTTTCTCCAATATAGTTACAGTTTCTTCATCACATATGAAATAGAAATCAATCCAAACACACCACATGTCCATGCATATTTCTTCTACCGTAGCTTCCTTAAATAATTGGCAGAGCACTCACCACTTTATTGTGAGCCATGAGCTGCAAGATGCTGGGTGTAACCCGACTCCAGAACTCCAGGCCAGTGAGGATGGCGTTGGACGAAAATTCTGTCTGGTTCTGGTTCTGCAGGGACGGAGCAGCGGCCCCCTGCTCGCAGTAGATGGTCCACAGCTGGGCAAACATGAAGGCGTGGAAAAGAGAGCACATGTGCAGCACCGACGTCTGGGGACAGAGATCAAGACCAAAACAGAAAAGGCCAGTGAGGAGGTTATAGATTATATTGACCAAACCTGGGAACAATTTGAAGGGATTTGTTTCTGCCACACCTTAGACTGTTCCGGGAAACCAATGAGGATGATTATTAAATGATCTGCGATGTGGGAGCCAGCATCTAGAGGGATGGGCATACAGGAGGTGGAGCCCTGGTGCAGGGCACAGTGCGTCAGGGAGCCCAAAAGTAGCCAGGACAGCTGACGAATGTGGGACACACACTCGATGAATTCTTTTGGCCTTCAGAGAAAAAACATGGAAATTCAGTTTCACAAATCAGCCCACAATATATTCGATTATATTTTATTGTCATACCTCTCACGGTTATACTTAATGTTTACTTAATGTTAATGTTTCAGGTTTTGAGATTTCTGCCTGCACACCAAAACACTGTGAACCGTTTTTTCTTTTGCCTCATGGACGGATATCTTACTACCTGGACGATTTATGGTAAATATTGCAAGAGATATGTGAGGAAATATGTTTTCATGTAATTTGGGTCGACTGACGTTTCTTCATTCTTACCCTTGTTGCATGGTGGATGGCGGATGATAAAGCCAAGGAAGATAACGGACCACAGCTTTGTTATCACGGTGATTGCCTTTGCTGATCTCCATGGCGGCGACTTGTGCCAAGCCTACTTTCAGGTTCCCCCCGAAGGTGTCCTCGTGCAGCGGCTGACAGCAAGCCTTCATATGGCTCTGAGTGACACATTATGAATCAGGAAAAGATAAGGCTGGATAATAAGCAAAACATGAAAAATACAACTTTGAGAGTTGTGGCACTCACTCGGAGAACAAGACTTACTTTTAGTTTGGTTAGCGTGTGCATATCTGCAATGAAGTCCAGGAGTTCACTTATGTATTGTCTCATGCATTCCATGGCTGCTGTTGTGCACTGTGGTGAACAAAAAACGGTTTATCCTTTAGGAGGAATCCCAGTGGGGGAACTATCATTATTTCACGCTGTTTTATGAGGCTGATTCTAATAAGATCCAAACACACATCTTATAAAGTCTTACCCCCGGCAGCGTTAAGATCATGTGCTTTTGGATGATGGTGGATTCTGCCAGCCGTGTACCAATATCTGCACAAACAAACTGAGAAATTCCACAGCAGGTTTTATATTTGTATTCAGGATGAAACACTTTGATTTATTTGGTTCTTGTAAACTGAAGGGCATAAAACAATATTTTTTTACCTGAACCAGCAGTAGCAAGTTTGTGTCAGGCAGAGGAGACTTGAACTTGAGAGCCTGCAGAAGCTCTAACACCACAATGCGGGACATGTAGAACTTATCTCTTTCCTGGATGCAAGGAGATAAAAGAGTGGAGTAAATGTACTGATGCAGCAAGGCTGCCTTTTTCTATTATCACTCTCCCTTACTCATGCTGCGAGGAGAGCATAAACTCTGTAGTCTGAATAGAGGGGGAAGGACAGGCGGCGAGAGGGGAGGGAGGCTAGGCCGGGAGACAGAGAATAGACAGAGAATAGTGAAGCTGAGGAGTAGATTTAGGCCAGTCCAGATCTCTCCTCCCAGAGTCCCAGGCAGCTCAGATGAGGCTGTCAGGCTGCCTTCTCCCTCCCCGAGGACAGGCTGCTCTCTTTGTTCATCCCTTCCACACAAAGCCCAGCTGCCTGTTTACAAACCACACTGTCATCTTCTGGCTTCCACTTTGCCTCTCTCTTTCTCTATGCAGTCGTGTTTGCTTATGTTAGGCGCAGGCACATGCTCTTCCACTCTTACAGAATGCAGAGCTGCCTCCGACTCTCACTGTGTGGCTTGTTAATGTGCATACCTGTGCGCCGCACTCTCATAATTAAAAGTTAGTGGAGCATGTCGGTTTGGTAAATAGCAAATTATAGGCTGTTCTTAAGCTAGAGGGCCCGGTAGCATTTGGCGCGTAGTGCAGTGCGGCTGCCCGTGACAAATGGTGCATGGTGTGACAAACTTTAGTCGGACTAGAGAACCTGACTTTGTGTCCTCAAAACCTGACCTCCAAAGATAACTGAGCGGGCGCTTCCCAGAAACCTCTCCTCTCCAACTGCAACTGCACAGGACAGGTTCCAAAAGCAATTGCTCATGGTGACTCTGGGTTTTGAAAAGCGGATATTATATACGGTGAGGAATTAAAGAGGGTGTAGAAAATCAATACTGCAGGAGACATAAAGCATGCAGTGCTGACAGTGGTGGAAGACTGAGGATCCATCTGGCCCAACAGTGCAGACAGCCCTGGCTCCATCTCTGTCCGAGACAGCCACTCAGAAACACACGGTCGGCCCTCGCACATCAACTAATCATGTTAATCAATACTAGCTGACTGCCTACTTAATCATCTTTGACACATGGCCACATTTCTGGCTGACTGGAGAGTCAGGGAAGTAGGTAGAGCACCAAAAGAGTGATGAGTGAGAGGCCTGCGAACAGGAGCTCAACATTTTTAACACTGCAGATTAGTTTAAAAGGTTTAACTCTTTCAACACTGCATACACACTGGATATTAACACAGGCTTCATTCCTACATATTAAACTCCTCCTACACAGAAGGATTATATGTAAATACACTCAAGAGTACCTTGTTGAAGGCTTTGTAACACAGTCCACATAGTTCTACGAGGTAGGAGAGGCTGAACATGCCATACTGGATGATAAAACTCAGCAGCTTGGAGAAAGACTCCAGGAGGCTCTGTGGTGTGGAAGAAGAAGAGAGAGGGTTAGACATTTACTCAAATTTGGACATATCAGTAAATGAAATTCTGACCTGGGGTGGCTTACCCGGGTTGCGTTTGTTGTTGGGATTTTCAGGAGACAAATTATTATCCTCAAACTGGAATCCATGGGGCACTAATGAGACACACATATTGCAAAAAAAACAGTTGAAAAAATCTTGACTATAAGTAGGTTTTAAAATGCAAAAGTTGAAATGTACTGCATGGTGCACAGCCATATTCCCGGACTTTAGATTTGGGTGCAGCGATAAATTGATTAGAGTACATTAATTTGACCTCCGAGGTCAAAATTGCCAGAGTCAAATCAATTACATCTATCCTATTGAACCCGACAAGGGCACTGCTAGATGCTTTTTCCTCCAGCCATAATCAAATTAGACCATATCAGACCATTACTAAGTGAACGGGAGAGTCAATATCTACTTTTAGAGGAAGCACAGAGGGCAGTTTTGTGAGGAAGGTCTGGAACTGGTTGCAGATGGTTGTCCACAAGTTGCTAGGAGAGTCCATGGGAAGAGCCTCCATGAAGGTGGCAATGTTGTCCAGGCAGTGCAGCATTGTGCCCCCTGCTGGTAGACTCTTCTTGTTGTTCAAACCCTGGAGGGCACAGAGGCATAAACCATAGCAGGGTTATATAATGAAATTCTATAAGCGTAGATATTTCCATTTAACTGATCATTCAGTCCTGATCAATCACAATGCTCATGATGAGAGTGGGGGATTTAGGACGCTGAAGCACAAATGATTGCTTGGATGAGCTCATGCATCAATGGGTTCTTATCTGTGTCATTTATTTAACTTTAACAGTAACAATAAACTGATACACTGGCGTAGAGTAAGGCAGGTTTTCTTGAATGCCCTCATGATTTGTTGTTTTAGATGGGCTTATGCTGTTCATGTAGCTGTAACCAGAAAGGATTTTTGCTTTGACAAGAGCTCCTCCTGCTGGTTAAATGACTTAACACGATTGCATGAAGAAAAAAGAAAATCCCACCTCGAGTAGCATGTTGAGGGCAGCAACAGAACTCAATTCATTAAAATCTATCAGGGAAGACGCAAGTGTTCGCAAAAAACTTCCATCTGCAAAAGAAGAAAGATTGAATTTATCGAATGGATGTGACAGAAAGACCAGTGGGAAACTATTGAGTTCGTCTTATCATTATGGAAAATTAGATACATTCAAATAAATATGTAAAGTGAAGTATTTAAATATAAATCTACTATAGGTTATAAAACGTTGTGCAACACGGTCAAAACACACAGAAATGAGCAGCTAAGACATGCTGTACGTCTCTATAGAAATAGTGCAGGTACATTTGAAGGACTTTTGAGTCAGTAGTCGGTGGTATGAGCAGACCTTTGATGTTACTCTGGAAGAGTTGGGGCAAGATGCCGTTAGGGGCCAGCTGGTGAAACATACAGCGGAGGAACTGCTTTGCTACACCTGCTACATTCCCTGGGATCAACATACTGCAAAATGTCACAGGGAGAAAGGCTGTGTTGGACATGCGGTCACACTTCACATTTATTATTAAACCCAGCCATAAGCACAGTGAACACCGTTATGACAATTTCAATGTCTCATACCTCTCAGCTTGTCCAGAAAAATTGGCACTCGATGCCAACCTGAAAGAAGTTAAAGCAGTGGATTAGGGCTTTGGGATGAATTATGCATGAGTTCTGAGTGTGAGTTATGAAACTTCATTTAAAGGTGAAGTGCTGTGTGGATGTAGATTGCAGGGGCAGCTGTACCTGCCCACAGACTGCATGATGTCAAGGAGCATTGGCGCAGCCAAATCAGGGCTGAGGTGGATGAACATGGAGAGAACCACCACTGCTAGGCCGAGAGTCTCCTCGTCGTACTCCTCCAGCACGGCTGCACAGTCCCGACACCTGGGACATCGCACGGAAAGGAACCAGGCCAGTCTAAGCATTATGATAACCTGTTTTAAGACGAGCACAGCTGCTGATTGATCGATTGATTCACCTGTCAGACATCGTGGTAGGCTGCTCATCAATGAACTCTTCAGGCGCAGGGACAAACATGCTGACTGTGCTTGGTGCAGAGAGCAGACTGGTCTTTGTTGGCCCTGTAGAAAATGAAGAATATCAGTGATTAGAAAGAAGAACAGAAGGCTTTTGTTAAGAGTCAGTTATTAGATGCGAAATGAGGTCAATGAGGAATATTTACTTTATTTGAATTCTGTAGATACAATATGTTACTACTGTATGTCCATATGTCTCCTCGAGGGGTCATTATAGGATAAAGAAAAGTCTTAAGTGACTGACCCGTGTCCCAGGTGCTGATGTTGTGTGGCGCACTGGATTGGTGTTCCAGCTGTCTCTTCATTAGCTGGCTCATGGTCAGAGCTCCCAGAGAGCCTCGCTTCACTTGACGGTACTGAGCTAAAGGTCACATCACAAAAAAACAACACCTGGGGTGAAGTACCTACTTCGACCGTTTCAGCTCGACATCAAGTGTGTGTGGTTACAAAGAACTAGGTAAGACACACATGAAAAGAGACTGTCGATGTGATTTTTAAATGTCATGAGGACTAAATTAAGTCAAGCATTTAGTCTGCTTGAGGGACTGCAACATTAAAAAATACTTCTGAGCGAAGTTATTTTGAAAAAAAGAATTTCTAAAACATATTGTTTTGCATTTTTCTCAGTGATTTTAATGGCTTTAGGATAAGATGTCTAACAATATTATGTGATTTTATTGGATATTTCCAGCTCCAATATGAAGATAATTTGCAAAAAGAAAGTGTTTTTGTTGTCTGTACAGTTTATATAAGAGATCGCACTTAAACAATCTAAAAATGGACAATTATGGCCCTAATAATGATACCACAACAGTCAAATTGAATGAGGTTTATTAGGGGACTGAGAAGCAAAGTATTCGGATCCTACTTGATACTGAAGAGCGGTGGCTTGTTTCAGGCATAGCAGCTTCGAGCGTTGGGGCTGAGGCAGATTCTCTTGGCTTTTCCAATGTAGACAGAACTTTGTGATCTGCAAGGCAATATGGGTAAATAATGGGCGGGGCATTGGCATCAGAGTATATGCCCTTTTCTACCGATACAAAAAACGACTAAGATATGGACATTCAGTAGTAATAAGCACTACTTTTGCAACAATTAGGAGATTAAAGTTAAAGTTGATTTAGTACCAATTTAATAACGGTCTCTTATGTGAAGTTTAGTGTTTGGTTTCCCGCACCACCAGTTTCAAATTTAGAAAAAATCACAGTTTGCAGTTTGATCTTTGGTTTTGCTCTGAAGCTCTAAAGCTTTAGGATGAAAGGAAAGGAGGAGTGAACACATTCATAGAAACAAGCAACAGGACACTACACAGCTGGAGTGGATGGTTAGATACAGATATGATAGCTTACAGATGTTTAGAGTACACATACTGTATATTAGAAAGAATTTAAGAAGCATACCCATGTCTGTCAATATTCATCTCTATACAAAAATCATGTAGCCATTAAATAACATACTGTCCATCGTCAAATGCTTACTACGGCCATTGGCTTCCATTTTATTTGGAGTAGTGTGTGAAAATCTATCAGTAGTCTTTGATTGAATTGTGCTATCCATCACAGCGAACATTAAGCCTGTATTCATTTTAGTCAAAGCTGTATTGTCATTATGCAGCAATGTAAATGAAGTGCAGACTGACAGGAAAATCTGTTCGGAACATAAGCTGTGAGTCAGTGATTAAGTCTGGGGTGAGGCCCTGATGTGATCTGTAAGTGATGTTTTCATAGACTCTAGTTGATCTTTTTACTGTAACGAAATATGTAACCACTGGCTGCCTGTAACCATGGTAAAAATGAATTCTAAAACACATCAGCATCGTTTGTAAAAGGGTTAACTCTGACCTAAAGTCGAGATGATTTGTAGTAAACAGGCTTACACTTAAAAAAAAAAGAACTGGTATGGTCCTTTAAGTTTAGTTAAAAAAAGGTTAAATGGTCGACGTACACATTTCCCAACACACTGTTCCAAAAAGTGATTATTGAAAATAACAATTATCTTTATCCAACCTTCCTTCTTACCGGTTTCTGTGGTCTGCTCACCACTCAGCTTGTCGAACATATTGAACGTGATGTCCAGGTATTCCCTCTGGATGGCACTGACCGCGATCTTCCTCTGCTTCCGTTGTCGAGGAACAATCTGGATTTTAAACTCCGTCTCATCATTGTCGTCTGCATTGTCAGGTTTTTGGTCACTGTCCACTTCGTCACCCATGTCGTCATCCTCTTCGTCATCCCCATCCTCTTCTTCATTGTTGCTATCACTCTTGCTTTTTTCTGGTGAGGACAGAGGCTCTGCCTTGTCTTCTGGGATGTCCAAGAAGATTGTCCGACCAGAGGGACTGGTCCCTGGTACGATCCCGGTCTTTACCTCGTCACACATGTCGTCAAGGGAGGTGTCGGGGACATGTGCCGTCTTTCTCAGCAGGTCTCTCTTCTGCTTCAGGGTCATCGGGCTTTCATGGCAGACATTTTCCACTCGGTCAGGAAGATCCAGAGAGGCGCTGGGAGTCATGTGGTTTGGCTTCCTTGCTTCAAATGGTTGCTCTGAGCCTCCCAATCCCACCAGCAGGTCTGCGGTCTTAACGTCACTAGAGCAATCCTCCACACTCACCTGCACCACAGGAGACAGTCGCAAAGTCTTGCTGCTCGCAGGGGACGCAGAGAACTTAGGACTCCCGTTGAACTTGGAGGCTATGAGGGTGGTAAGGTCAAACTCCTCATCGCTCTCTACGATCCTCAGAGGAGGCAACTGTTCAAACACCAAGGAGTCGCTGTCGGACATGGAGAGCAGTGAGTGTTTTTCTGGAATGGAGGTGCAGTCAGAGGAGAGGTCAATGAGGTCTTGGTCCTCCTTCCCCTGAGCTGATCCTCCAAGTGAGCTCAGGTCCAACTTGTCCTCAAAGGTTTCCATGCAGCTGAGGCGAACCTCTGGGATGACAGGCTTGGAACCCCGCCGGTCCACGGCATCACTGCCCTCCACCCGAACCGAAGAGCCATCCGATGATCCTTTGCCATGATGCTTGCCGTGCGTCGTGGCTGAGGATGGAGGCAGGTCCCCCGGGGGCACCTGCATGTCACAGCGATCGATGCAGGATTTACGTCGGTGTTCGTCCAGATTGAAGAGGATGGAGTCAGTGTTGGAAATGTCCAGAGACTTCTGTTTGTGCATGGCCTGCAGCCGCTTCTTCCTGGTGCTTTCCTCCCTCACACAGTGCAGAATGCTGTCCTGAAGGGCGCTGGTTTCACGATACTCTGACAGCTCAATTTCACCTGATACACAAAGATAAAACTCAGATAAAGTGAGACTCTCCTCTCGAAAACATGTTCTGCTGTTATACTATATGTTTGACTCTGAAAGCCTCTGCTTCTTACTTTTCTTGGCATTGAGCTCTACCGGCTGGTACTTCACAGACTTGCCACCGCCAATCCTCTTCAGGCGGGCAAAGAAGGTCTGTGACTCCTTGTTAGCAGCACCAGTTGGCGTGTCATGGACGTCTGACTCATCAAATACACTGTCCTCTTCTAAGATGGAGAAAATGTTTTTTACATCAGTGCTGTATTTCAGAGGCAAACAAACACCCTCGGGAAGAGATATTCACAGGGAAGACTGTCATTTAATCCCATTATAACCTGCACAGAAGTTCTTTTCTTCTAAATTGTTCCCCTAATTTGCAGTCATAAATAATATCCTTCATAAGAAGAGAGTTCCACAACACAATTGTTAATCAACAATTAAAAAAATGTACTGCAGACTAGGTGTTTTAGAAGTCTGGTGTTGATATAAAAAACAAACTTTAATTTGATTCACCTTTTTCTTTCTCGCTGTAGCGGCTCATGTTAGAGTTGTCGCTGTAGAGTGGTCCTGCCGTAGCGTGGGGACGACAGCTGTGATACTGGGCATTCAGTGTGTTGATGGTGATGTGGATCAGATGGAGGACCACTTTACTCCCGTCCATGTCTCTGTAAGGGTACTTAGACGGATAGAAATATATTATAAGCTTGTACGCAAGAAAATATGTAACAGCCTTAGAGACTTAGAGTTTAAAAAACATATCAACGAGGAAACTGAAAGAATAATCCATTCAAGTAAATTATTATTAACATACAGTAACAATACCTTATAGAGGATAACTAGCAGGGCTTTGAGCCACATCTGTCTGATGTTTGGCCTCAAGGCCCAGAGAGAGCATCGAGGCGGCTGCTGAAAATAGTGTCTCAGCTGGGGACACGTGCAGTATTTTAACACCTGGACCACCAGGGGGAGCAGCTGCTTCCCCAAACCAATATTGTAGTCCATCACCTGCAAGAGACACCAGTTAAATTCCTCGGCATTCATGTTATACTGTCATATTCTTCACAATGTGCTGTTGAAAATAGCAGTTAATCTCTAGCTGCAGTCACAGAATACCAACAAAAATGTCAATCACTTGTGCAATGCCAGCGATGAAGGCGTTGAAGCAGGTAGAGGTGCGCATCTTCTGAGGTGCAATCATGAAGCAGCCCTCCTGTTGGTCATAGCCCAGCAGCACGTACAGGTGACGCTTCACTGTGTTGAAGGCCTTGGCACTGCCGATGTCGGCCTCGGCGCTGCTCTGGTCTTTAGCCATGAATTTCATGAGCACCATGATGAGCTGGTGAACCGTCTGGTGGTCGATGCCCGCGTCCTCAGGAAGCAGGTCTCTGATGACGGTGTCGTCCTCGGGAGACGGGGTCTGGCCTACAAGAGGGGAGGGAGTGTCAGGGTTAAAGTGCGGGAGGAAACGTGATGCAGACAGAGGAAAAGATGGGCAGAGGGAAGGGTGCAGGACCGGCGGGGTAAGAACACAGAGGTGGGAGGAGTCAACTCATCCTGTCCACTTCTCTGTCAAGACAGGCAGAGACATCATCATGCAATACACATACATCAGTGCAATGTGTTTATGGAATATGTAAACAGGGTAAACACAAACAAGACCAGCTAACTGTTAGCAAGAGTGTTGCAACTTTATGATATTTCAAGTCAATTTAATTTATATGTACCCTGTGTCAAAATTTGTGTGAACAGAATGAAAAAACAATGACTGTCCCCATAGAGCAAACATTGCTTTTTCATATTTTCTGTCCTAATTTCACCGTGGCGTTATTGATAATCATACTGCATTCTCCTCCAATATAATGTGATTATGAAAACTAATGTTTCAGATTTAGGTTGTTATTTACCTGGCAGGACTTTCTCTATCATATCTCCCAGTGTCGGGGCAGAGTGCTCTTGCCTCGTAAGCCTTAGAGCTAAAAACCACATACGAAGAACACAATTCAGGAGAATGTACAGGGGAGGTAGTACAGGACACATGTGTGAGCTTCATGGTCACCCAACACATGTGCACACACAAACACATAAAAACAAAGAAAAACACACTATATGGCCTCGGAACAGTGTAAAATCCAAGTGTTTTGACGAATTAGGTCTAATCAGACATGTGAAATCTCAGCGTTAGAAGCCAACACAAGTAGAATCTCCCAAAGACTCCAAAAGAGAGCTTTCTGTGCAGAGCCAAAGATCAAATGAATGACATGGTTGGGAGTTCCTCCTTTATTAAACAAAGCAATATTTAGATGTGTGATGAATATTGGGAAAAAAGAAGTGAGCAGAGAAACATTAGGAAAATGGGTCAAATTTGGTCAAATAGTATTTGCAAATAAGCATTTAATTTCACCCACAAAGAATAGGAAATGGGCCGTGATCACCATATCAGGACAATGCAGACAGCGTCAGGTGCTTCTCTTCATACGAAGTGATAATAAATTGACTTTAGATAAAGTCATGGATTGAACCTGTAACTTCAAGTCGAACAAAGCACCTATGAGGCACTTAAAGTAGTTGCAAACACTGTTCGACCACAGACTGAATGAAAGTTGATCTGTGCTACTCACGAATTCGGTTGCTCAGTGACTCGGGGAGTGAAAATGCCCGTTTAGACTCTGTTGGGCCTCCCTTCACACTGTCACGGAGGGAACGCACACTCTTCTGCCGGTTCCTGGCAAAGCGGGCGCGCCGTATTTTCCACATTGCCGCATCACTGAGGTTGGCTACATTGGTTCGCACGGCTGTGATGGCTGTCAAAACAAAGATTATAGTATGAAGCACTATTAGGCTGTAATGTTTATGTTACAATAAATAGTCTGTCAAGAAAAGTGCAGAGCAGGTGGAGCAGCTGTAAACACTCTGAATGAGGACATAGCAGCTACATACTAGTAGGGAAAGGGAACTCCTTGTTGCAGTCCAGGTGTAATTGAGCCTCCAGAGATAATGTTTCAAAACGGTTGACAAAGAACTCCCAGCTCAGCGCAGGAATGTCTTTCTTCAGGAAGTGCAGCAGCAGGAGCTTGCTGAGGATAATAGGCCGATCCCTCACAACAGTGTCAAACTGGAAATCCAGGCACAGGCATAACCCCTGCATAATAAACAACACACACATGTAAATATACAGCGGGACATAAACATATATGCAGCATTTAAATCCAATAAGCATCTGACTTTAATTGGGGCCTAACAACCTGCAGGGCTGGCCTCTTGATGGTGTCCAGCAGCAGTCTGGCCCGGGTGGCCACAGCTGGGTTGACGTCCTCCACAGAGGCCAGGAAGCAGCAGAAAGCGTGGGCCAGGGAATACTTCAGCAAGTGGTTTTTGGTCACCGCACCGATGTCCAGGAACCGACACAGCACCGCTACCTTCTCCACTGGGAATTTTCATGAGAATATAAAGTGGACAGGAACATCATCAGCGACACAGACACGTTTCACAATAAGAAGAGACAACCAAGCTCCTGCATGTCCGGCCATAATTACCTAAATATAATGAAGAGAATCAGCTAAGAGCTCATTGATGACGTTAAGTTAAAATATTACTTAGCAACTATTTCAAAGTCATATTTTGCTTTACATAATACATTGTATCAAAATGAATTGTGTTTGTTAACTCACTGAGAAATGGCATAATAAATGATAATAATATAAAATCTGCTTAAAATCAGTTTGAATGACATAATATCTGTATCTGCATGTTTGTAATAATATATTTATTATTTATTAATTTATTTATAATATAATACTCATAAGTTCAGATCATAATGTCCCGCATCCCGTGTGTAGAATACATTTTTTTAATCAGTAAAAAACGATCCTTCCAGTAATCATTGGTGTTACTTATCATGACTCACTTAGATTAAAATCTAAAAACAGACGCTATATTCTGAAATCCATAAAGCCCTTCTCTGGGCTGATGGATACTACCCAGTGTTGACCACTAGCTGTCAGTGTGGAGGTTAAGACAAATCCCAGAGCTGCACCACATTGCCTGTTGGTCATTAAAGGTTTTAAAGATATATATATATATATATATATATATATATGTGTGTGTGTATGTATGTATGACTCAACAGTTCTATCTGTTTCAACACTACTAAGAAGAGGGTGTAACAATGTTAGAGCATGTGGTCACGATATAGACCATCAGCATTTTAACCCGTCATGACGCATAATTTGACCAGTTGGGAACACTGAATGACTATTTTCTAGGTTATTTATATACAAATATATAAGCTAATAACTACACCTTCTCATGTTTCCCGTTTGTTTGGGGCTATTGTCAATTCAATTGTTCTCCTGTTTCCCTGTATTCATGCATTGAGTCCTCTGCCTCTGTCTCAAGGTCTTACAGCTCGTCTCTGCCAATCACGAGGAGACAAAAAAACCTTCAATCAATCCCACAATTCCTCTGTCCCGCCTGTTTGAGCCACAAGGTAACCATGACAACAGAAGGAGGAGATGTGGGCAGGCAGTGGTTTTGGTAGCATATTACATAAGCAGACTGGGGGTATTCATCTAATGGTTCATAAACCACTTTGCTTACAAAATAATTAAATAAAACCAAATATGAACGGTTTAGTCACATCATGATGAGGCGGTGATACTCTCAAACCATCTTGAGAAGCAACGGCAGATATCAGATACACAACATATGTGATTTTACCACCATAAGCCTATAACCCACCTGCTTCAAATCGTATTTTCCAGTCTTTGCTGTTAAAGTTTGTGTTGATGAGGTTCCAAAAGATGTCCGCCCCATGCGACAGAGACAGGGCGTGGAGAAGCTGAGGCACAGCCAAGGAGGCCAGCTGGCAAAACTCTGACTTCAGCATGGACCACAGACTGAAACAAAGAACACCAATTTAGACACACACACGCACACATTGCTGTCAAGGAGTTGATTAAAGTAACTGTCAGCACACACCTCGGTATGAGCATCTTTTCCTGGATGTGGGCCAGAAACAGAGGGTGATCCTTGCGGGCAAGGTACAAACACTCTCCATGGAGACACAGGATCTTCAGACAGTTCAGCATGTTGAACAAGATGTCAGGCTCATCAAACTTGGACATGTCCTGAATACAGACGAGATGTGTGACTCAAAGTGTTCCACACTAAAATAAACCACAGAAAAACTCTTGGATGCCTCCAGTCTTTCATATCCAAGTACCTGCAGAACGGTGTATATGAGCTTCAAAGACACAGGGAGCTGCTGGTAGGAGAACTTCTTATCAGAGTTATTCTTCATGGCTGGAGGGAAGAGGGTAGCGTTAGAAACAACTCAACTTTCTCATTACTTACATGCACTGTAACAGAGCAGACGTGGTTGAAGTCAGTTAGCTTAGCTTAGCATAATGAATGGAAACAGCTATTTCTTGGCCACTCCACCTGGCCAATAAAGAGTCAGGTACAAAAACTACCTGTGAATGCTTTTTACTTCAGTTTCTAAATTAAACAAACAAGATATATGGTGTTAAATAGTGAGCGATAGGTTTGTAGGCTGAGCCTGGCTAGCTATTCCCTACTAGCTACTAGCGGTAGCTTCATATCTACAGCACAAACACGAGTTTGGCATCAATCTTCTCTTCTAACTCTTCGCAAGAAAGCAAATAAACATATTTCCCAAAATGGTAAATAATTCCATTAAATACAAAGCTACAGCTAGCAGCTTAGCTACGACAAATAAGTGTATTTCTCAAAATGGTAAAAGATTCCTTTAAATATTAATGGCAATCTTCTGGCAGTTAACAATGAATGAACTTATGTTTTGTTATGACTGACAAATGTAATGATTTTCAACATTGCGCACGGAACTGATACACACTTGAGTTATCAGGAGAATGGTTGGTAGGGTTGTCAGTGTGCGCGCCGCTCGGGTTGTCTCCTTCCACGTTTCCATTCCCTGCACCAAGGGAGAAATCTGGCTGACCCAGTAGCAAGGTTTCCTCCAAAGTATCTGTAGGTTCCTGTAGAGGCAATCAAACACTTAGCATAGCATTCATTTCAAAGGTTAATTTATATTAGATGCATACAAATTCATGCTGTGTCTCACCACAAGGCGAATTTCCTCTCGGGGGGTCAGCCTCTCCAGGAGCTCACAGCCCAGCTGGTAGCACAGGATACTGGATTGACACAGGCTGCACTCCAGGGCCTTCTCATCCTTCTGGCAGGTGTGTGAGCCCCCCCATGGAGCCTGGAAGACGTTGTTGACGATGCCCACGATGTCCTTCCCCAGGCTGCTGTCTAGACCCAGCATCACACCGTCATCCTGGAGCTCCATCTGGGACAGCAGGGAATACGACCATAAAAACAGGGGGAACAGAAAGTGGAGCACAGCACACATCTCAAGATCCCACCTGTGGGCATTGTTGTCATGAACAAGAAGAAGAATTGTTTTTTAGACTGTTTACACTTCGGTGTTCATCCTTGGCACATATTTAGTACAATATACTGTTTGTCAAAAGACGTTTTTTACTCCTATACAAATATTAACAATAAATAATAATAATATTTTTAGATTTATCATCGCCAAGGGGCATCAGAAATAGACCCGTAGTCCCTCTGGGAATATTATATTATTCTTATTTCTGTGTGGTTACCTGCTTTAGGATGAGGTCAAACATGAGGATGAAGCAGCCGAGGTTCATGTCGTCATCGTCACAGTCCAGATCCAGAGCGCAGTGGCCGGTGGCGTGACCCAGGTTTTTAAAGGGGCTGCAGCGCAGGGGGCTGCGGAACGGGCTCCTGAAGGGGCTGGGGAACGGACTGAGGGTGTTGTGCTGCCCATGGCGTCCCGGATCTGACACCACGCTCACCTACAGGCAAAGAGCACATCGCTAAAGTAAAGTATAGTTTTATGTGTTTCACTTAAAATTCAAACCATTTACGCCTCTGGCAGTCTTTTAATCTCCAACGTTCCACCAGTCATTTATAATAACACGTGAGTGCAGAGTTGCTCAGCTATAAATTCCAATGATAGATCTGCACCACAGTCAAGTTCAATTAAGCCCTTTAAGGAAGCTATATTTAGACATTGGCAGTTACCATGGCAACACACAGTCCAACCCAATGAATGGTATAAAATAGAAGCAAAGAAGAATAGAAATGTGTCATCATCCTAAAGAGGTATCTGACACAAAAATAGCCCCAAAAAAAGCTCTCACACACATCGAATCAGGTGTTGTTTTGAGTTGAGTGAAGTGTTTTTTTTATATTATAAATCCTGGCTTATAACTGATTCTGCAGCTAAACTATCTAAAATAAATGAAAATGAGTTTGAAGCCTCACAGGGTTCAGGGCCTTCTCTATTGCTGCCCCCTCCCTCTGGAACTCTCTCCCCCAGCACTTCAAACTCACCTATTTAAATCTGCTTTTAACCTGTGATGCTGGTTATGTATGTTTTTGTTTTGTTTCTTACTGTATTATTATTATTATCATTATTATATCTTGTATTTTTTGCGGAATAGTTTCGGCCCAGCTGTCTCCCTCACCCTGCGAGCCCCAGTGTTGCCAGTCAGATCTGAGGCGCGTGCTTTTCTCTGATTGGCCAGCTCTTTCAAAGAGTTCACACCATCAGAGAACATCCCGATCAGCAGCTGAAGAGGCACCACAATGTCCAGCTCTGACAGCACCTGCGTCCAAACAAAACAATATTTAAAAGGTCCATTCACATTAGTTACAAGAAAATATTTGTCCACATATTATGCAGACAGTTTTGATATTATTTCCAGTGCTAAAATATCTGCTGTGGTGGAAGACGTGTTCATATCCTTTCCTTAGGTTTTATAAACTGAATGCACTTTTCATGAACTCAGAGAAACAGACGCTTTTCAATTAATTTTGCACCTGATCCGAAACAGTATATTTAGCTTAAGAAGAATTTTTTCAACCCATAAAGGACCACTTCATCCTTCAGTTTATCTACAGTCATCTGGTGATACATGGTTTTCACTGGACAGGAAGGGTATGGAAAACTATAATCTGTTAAGTTACTAAAGCAGAGATATGGGTATAAGATTTACAGAGTCAAAATGTTCACCACTTCTTGAATGTGACCTATTTAATGTGGGCGAATCAAAGCATCTCTTGATCACGGTTGCGACAGAAAACTTGAAATTGATCCATGTATACAGGGCAGCAAGCTGTGAGTGCATATGGGATGAAAAGCAAAATCCCTCCTATCTCTCTCAGTCTCATTCGGTGACCCAGATCCATATTCAGCAGGGCCCCTGCCTAGACTCTCACACTCTATGATAACCTGTTCAATTCACACGCACTGTTGACAGAACCGTAGGCTGTGAACTGGACATGTGTGTGTGAATTTGTGTTTATGCTCGCTTACATGCAGCCACAGCAGAGCCTGCTCTTGCACAGACGCTGGGTAGCCAGAGAATCTGCAGCTGATGAAGCCAAACATTTCTTCCATGGAGAAGGGCAGGGGGCACAGCTCAATATCAAACATCTTACTGTAAGCAGAAGGCAGAGCACAATATTATGTTCCTTGGATACCGTTTCACAATCAGTCTTCTTTCGCTGATTCTGTGGAATGACACCAATCATTCATCTTTAATGTTTGGACAACGAAAAAAAACACATCCGCTATCAGAGTGTGTTGTATAGCTGCACTGTAAATATCTTGACGTCATGTTGTGTGCATTTGGCCAGTCATATCCAGGAATAAGAAAAATACACCGTTAAAAGACAAAAACGGAAATCAAAGTACAAGTAACTCATGAGGAAATATTGTATCACCCTCACCCTTGCTTATTTGAAATAACAAATGTCTTTAGTACAAGAATAACAGCTACAATTTGCAAACACTGAGGTTGTGGATGTACCTGAGCACTTCCCGGAACTCTTTGAGCTGGTGGTCGGGCACCTCGGTGCGGATGGACTCCAGCCACTCAGGCATAAAGCACTCCCACAGTGGCTGACTGATGACATTGTAAGGTATCAGACACAGGATGCGGTTCAGGCCCTCCTTCAGCTGGGTCACTGTGTTGCATGACTTGTCCCAGTAACCTCCCACCTGGGAAGAAGTGTGAACGGACTGGCTTAGATCAGACATAGCCAAGAGACGATGACCTTCCCCTTCATCATTTGAATAAATCTCAGCCCTTAGTGACATGGTGATTTAATGACATATGTTCAACATTTAACAAGAGCTATGGCTGAGATAAACAGAAGTTTGGAGGTGCATTGGCTGGATATTTGCAGTTATAATGTTCATGTTAGTTGTGCTTTCTGAATATAACCTTTTCCCATCCTCATCAGCACCCTGCACATCCTCTATAATCGATCTTACCCTGGCAAACTCAACAGGCTTGGGCAGCAGACACATGACCATGACGTCAAATCGCACTTCACACACTGTCTTTAGCCACTTGGTGACAAACTGAGGCTTGAGCTTCTCCACCAGGCTTCCGACCTCATCGTCCATCATGTAGGCGGTGGAGTGAAACCACTGGAAGATCATGCTGACCAGCCGAGCCAGACTCTCTGTCGGTGTGTTTTCATTGGGTGTGCACAGGCTCACCTGCAGATGTCAGAGAAGTAAACTAATCAGTCAGATAACCATAAATTTAGCGAGGTATAGTGATAACAGGCCATGCACTGTACACATCCTTATCTCACGACTCCCTGTTATTGATTACACACCAGGAACCAGATGCCAAACTGACTGAGGAGCCGCTGGTCGTGCTGGTCGTCCTCCTTGTTGTCAAACTCGATGTTGTCCAGAGAGTGGTGGGAGGCGGACAGGCCCATCTGACGACGTCTGTTCATCTCAAACTCACGCTGTTCGGCGTGAATTTCGGCCTCCTTGAGAAGGCTGGATGGATATGGAGAGGATAGCATAGGATTCAGAGAGGAGGAGAGAAGACATAAGAGAGTCATATCGATGGAGAAGAAGCTGAAAACACAAACATCCTGACATGGCACAGACATTTATAATCTCATTTCATATGCCCTGTGACTGTGGCTGTGACATGTCAGCTGTACCTTATAACGGCTTCCACGGTGCACACTAGCTCCTCCGCTCCGCACTCCCGGGTGTTGATGGGGGGGGGCGAGGTCTGGTACAGATGGGTCTCCGCCGCAGCCCCCACCTCGCTGCTGTGGTGGTTGACATGGCAACGCTTGCAGTAGCGGACAGGCCGGTTGCCATGGCGCCCACAGCAGCCAGCCGAGAAGCAGGTGACCACAGCCCTCCTCACATGAGAGCTGCAGTTCTACAAAGACACGAGAGAGAGAGGAGGAGGAGGAGGAGATCAGTAGGCAATGAAATAAAAATATGCCACCATCACGGCCAATCAGCCAATAATGCCTTATGACAAGCCTCTAAAAATAAGCATATTTCCAGACCCTTCAAACGCAACTAACTGCTCTTGGCTTTGAATATCGTCCTCTCCGACATGCGTTTGTTTAGGGATGTTAATCTGTCCACATCTACAGCGATAGAAAAAGTCTTTATGCATCCCAACGGTGTCTCAGGTTTCTAAAAATAAAAGGCATGGCCCTAGAGAGCCATCCTAATCTGATCAGCCTCTAATCTTGTGCCATTAGAGGGATGCAGTGCACCCTATCAAATTAACATATCTGTCCTCTGATGATGAGTTCTCTCACCCACCCTGCTTTCCACAACAAAAAACACCTCCCAAATATTACTGACGCTGTGGCTGTTTACAGTATGTTCTATCTTGGGTCTCATGGTGTATTTATAAGTAGCTATTCTCAGATGAAGATGACTGAGCTGGTGTAAATCCAGTTGGGAGTTGAAAGGGCTTTCTAAAATGAGTGTGACAAAGCCTGATCAGAAAGGGAGGCTGTGGATTATAAACTGCTGGACAAACCAGGATGGAGGCCAGCTGTTTCCACTGACGGCGGCTGCTCAGCCTGACGGGAATATACCTGAGATCATCTCACACCGTTTTACTTCTGTCTCCCTGGAAACCCTCAGGGAGCACTTGCCCTCAGCAGTGCGTTCAACAACAGCAAACAAACATTACGCCCCAGCAGCTTCATTTGAAATGACGTGGTCTTTACTGAGCTGCTCGGACTTCTCAATGAGGAAAACATGTCAGTTTCATAAATAAATGACCTTGCTATGTATCACAGGTACCAATGGATTCCATGATTCGTTTCTGTTTTGAGTGATAAAAACCATTTAAAGCACGTGTTCTGTTTGATTTGTGTTTGTATGTGAAGTTGAAGGTGAGTGAGGGTAATCAGTAACAACAAATCACTGCAAAGGTTTCTCTTTCCTCAATATGGAGAAGCATTGGATAATGTTCAATATGACATCGTGCTGTAATGGGATGGATCAGAAAAAAAATGAGCAAATGAGAGAGTCTTACCTTCTTTTGACAAATTGCAGATATCTCTGCTGCAAAGACAAATTAAGTTTGCATTATTAGTTATTATTATTATTAGTTTGCACACAACAGAAGTAGCTTTTTAAATGGATCACGTTTCAATGGAAACATCTTTTTAAGTTAATCCTCAGACGACTAGACTGTGAGTATCAGATTTAACTATAGCTATAAACATTATCAAAGTAAAGGAACAAATATGGGTAACTATACTAACCCCCTCTCTAATATATTTATGCTAAAAACCTGTATATTGTAGATTACACTGAATATATTCCATGTATGTCACATTTACACTATGTCTCACTGTCTGCGGGGAGCAAGACCGACTGAGAGACAATCAAACACCTCTTTGTTTGTGAACGCTCACCTTGGGGCAGGAGTACGTCAACAAGCCATTCAGCGTGGTCTCTGAAAAGGTGACAGAAATGTATAAACAATGCATGATGTAGAGGCAAACTGCTCCTCTGAGCCTGTATATAATTCCACCTAGTGTAAACACAGCAGTCTTAACCTCCTAACAGAGCTGGGGCACAAATATACCTTCGCTCAATATCAAGTAACACTGCAGAGTCACGCAATTATTGCATGCGAAACACTGGAGAAAAGACAAACAAGTGGCTGCGTGGTTTCGTGACGACGATCTCATTATCAGGGCAAGGGAATTACGTAACCAAGGCGATGCATTTCCCCTGGGTTAAAGATGAATAATGAGGCACGGGGTAGGTGATGTAGGCGTTGAATGGCATTGTGTTTAGGGAGGGGGATGGAGAAAAGAGGTGAAACAGATGCATACCCTGCTATCCTCTGGCTGCACTCCTCGCATATATAAAGAGGGGGGGGCTTGTCTCCCAGGGCAACAGAAAGAGTAGGATCTATACACATCTGCAAAAGTAAGACAGGTAGTGTTAGAATATGGATGAACATACTGGTATTTTGATGTTTTATTTGCATACAAACAAGAGGGAAAGAAAACCATTTCTGCACATGTAGGGACTGTACAAAAACCATCAGGGTGTGGGGGGGGACTGAACATTATGCATTATGTTAAAAAAGCAATATAACTCCATGGAATTGGTACAAATCCCTTTGCCAATATTAACCAAAGACTCATGACAAAGTTTAAGATGCTATATCCGAAGCTAAACCTCGTTAATGGTTTGGTCATTTTCACATAGCCACCAATTGAAGTGGAATAAAACATATCATACATTACCTGTACCTTCCAAAACCCATACTACCATACTATTTAGTATACCAGAATAAAAGTAGTATGTCCCAATACATAATACCAGAATGTCCTAGTGCATCCGGTCACATTTTTCAGAATGCAAGCCTTTTCCATTTGTCCCTCTCACATAGCACTCTCCAACGGTGCGTTATGATGGTATTGCCAAAGAAGTCATGCGACACCTATACCTGTCTCCCCACGCCTCTGCGTGGATGGCTGCGTGCATATGTTGCACTCTGTTCTCCTGCAACCTGTGCCTGGCCCTGTGCTAAACCTCAATGCTCATGGCCTCAATGTTCAGATGGTGCACTGTAATTTACTGTGCTCACTTGATGCCACCCATATCCTCAAGGGCTGCACAGGGTCACGGCTTCCAATTAAGCTCCCCTCCCTCCATACCCCCTCCCTGCTCCTGGTAATTGAAATCTGTCAATGCCCCTGTTCCTAGTCTATTTGTCGGTTTTGAGCACAGTTGAATAAAAGCAGGTGGAGCTGATAAAGCAGAGCAGCAACAGCAGAGGCTGTTGTAAAGTAGCATAGAAGCTGATATCATTACCCCACTCCCACAGCTGCCCAGGCATGCACTGATTTATTTACCAAGGGGGCTCACAAAAGCAAGCACACTGACACGCGCGGTTGAACTCGGCAAAGCAATGTGGCACATGCTCCATGCCTTCCCAAAGATATTCTCAAGGTAAGCAGCTTTTGAAAGCAGAGTGTGATGCTAATCTGTCTTCTTACAGTAATAATGTAATAAAGGGTTGTGGGATCCAACAACCATGCATGTACCTGTGATGCAATAGTTAATGTTTAAGGGTTGTTTAACAGGTTTTTTAAGACTGAAGTCACCTTGACAGCAGGTTTATTGATGGCATTGTGGCATTCGATATGTTGACAGTGGATGGGGTTCCAGGCTGAAGAGTTGCAGTAGGGGAGGAGAAAAGAAGAAACATTGGGGCTGTGTTAGACCTTTAGTCAGGTCAAGGGCAGATCAAGCAGCAGATGTGACACGAAGAGAACCTTACCTGTGTACTGAAGCCCTCGATATTCAATAATGGCTCCTGGTGGCTTCAGGTTGGGCCAGTAATGAAACAGCATCTGCACAGCTGGAGGCTTTACTTGGGATGGGCCATAAGATATGACATACAGAAGGTCCTGCACACAGTTTAAACAGTACCAACAGTAATTACAAAGTGCAATGATATTTTGAAAATAGTATTTTTAGGCCATACAGTGTATGTTTCCAAAGTAAAATACATAAACAAATTGAAGCTGAAGGAAGGTTTTGATTTATAATAGCAACTGGTGGATGCTTATTTGTCTAATTTTATAGTTTTATTTATTAAAGATTGTGATCTAACAGACATTCAGCACAAATCTAGCACAATGCCAGTTTATAAAAAATGAATGACAATCAAATGAAATATGAAAAGTAAATAAATTAGATTAAATGTAAAAAAAAAGGTACATAACCATGATAAATAAACAATGACATAACAAATTAAATATAGTTTAATAAGAGGCTACAAAGACCTCATATCTGTAGCCTACCTTCCACACTTCCTGTTTGTGCTTCATTAGACACTCCAACAATTGACAGTGATACACTAGAAAGAAGAAGAAGCCAGCTTAAAAAGAGAGCCATACACAACATCACAGTGTAATTTATATGTGCGTGAAAGCAGCCAATGTGGTGGTTTACCTGGATTTGTGGTGTACTGCATTGCAATCATTAGCATAGAGGAGGCAGACAGATTGACATAGGCAGGGACTCCCCCCTCCCTCCGAGTGGAGCCCACTACAGCAAGCAAGCAAGAGAAAGAATGACTTCACTTTTTTATTTATAAATGAAATACCATCTAATAAATGAAATTACTTTTATACATTTATATTATAGATTCATGATTTACATCATAAATCACCAATTATATCAACATAAAGGTACAGTTTTATTATGACGAAAAGTGAATTAGTTGTCAAAATGATCATACTCACATATAGCCATGGGGAGGAAAGAGGTGCTCAGGTACTCAATGATGTCTTTATGGAGGAAAGGGGGAAATGTGGCTAAAGTGGAGATCATAGTATAGGGCAAAGTGCTCAGAATATCATCACTGAGAAAGGGCAGGAGGCATGTTGTTGTGTAAAATATGGACTGTCCCAGATCTGATGAAAAAGGGAAAAGGCCAAAAAAAGAGAGATACACAGACACTCATTCAATTAACAGTACATACAGTACTCACATACTGTATGCAGCCACAGATGGCAAATTTACATGACATTTCAGACATTGCATATTTTATATATTATAACAGTAATAACAGTAAAAAAAGAGAACATTTAGAATATGAACTTTAGCTGAGGGCAGTGAGCTTTCTTTAAAAGCCACTGAGGTACAATTTGCCTTCAGGAAAAGTAGAGCATTCTCGTCAAGAAGATGGGTTTTCATGCTTTTGAGCTTTTTTTAACAGTGGTAAAATATTCATGAAAAACAAGAGCACTGACTGTGATGCAGCCTTTAGCCCGTGAAAAAACAGTGTGGAAATAAGTCATTCTCAGATGTATTCTAAATGTATTGAAAAAAATAAAACATTACATTTGCCAATGTGCGTTTTCCATTTAACTTGTATATTTGCACATGACATCATCAGTAAAACATTTCTCCCACTTTACATAACAAACATGCAGTCAAATATGATACACAGAAGAGAAGGCCTATGTCTGGTATATCCAATGGCTTATGAACGATTAAGTTGACAGGATCCAGCGTGCTCCCAATCACCCCATGCATCCCTCAAGATCCTCAGCAGGACTTCTCTCCTCCAGTTACAAAAGAGGCCAAAAAAGCAGCAGTGGCTTCATGCAGGCCAGACGGCTCGGGGATGATGATGACAAACAGTGGTGCACTGGGCCTTGACTCACCATGCTGACCGTGCTGCAGCAGGGGCACCAGGTCAAGCAGGGTCACGAGGGTCACATAGAGGCCCTGATAGTCCAGAGAGGGGTACTCTGAGAGCTGAGCGTCCCGACTCTGCTGCCCCTGCCCCCCGCGGTCTGACGGGGCATCGCGCAGAACGCTGTAAAGGAGGGAGCGAGTAACTGAAGGGTTGATGGAACTGACTTGTGGTCTTAGAGATGGGGTGAGTGGGAATGGCACAGGAAAAAGACACATGGTCATGGGCACGGCCAAATTGGAAGCTTCCTGGTTCTCCTTCCTGCCTGTGCGGGACAGAATGCTGCTCCGGGGCGGGAGGGGAGGGGAGGGAGGGTAGGGGAGGGAGGGTAGGGGAGGGGAACAAGGGAAAAAAAGAGACAACAAAGACACAAAAAAACAGCACATTACATTGAAATGGCACTACAGAGACAGCGTAAATAGAAAAAAACAAACCCAGATAAACCCCACATAGGATGCAGTGTCTCACTATTTGACTGTATCACTGAAGGCACGGGCAATTTTTCCCTGCTTTGTCTGTTCAGAGTGACTTTGATTCAATTGATCTCGTTTTGTCTATCTTTGCACTTGGAAAACAAAAAAAACATGAGCACAAACTGCAATGATCACTGCATCTCATGCGTATCTGGTGACAAGGAGCAAAAATATAAAAAATGGCATGTTTTCAGTGGCAACCCCATACTTCTCCAAAAAGGCACAGTGCAAACGACTGTCCCTCGATGGCTGCCATCTTCCAATCAGCAAGGTCAGAGGCTACCATGCAAAAAAGGCCAATGAGCCGTGGAATAAAAGAAATAAAAAAAAGAAATTTCCTTGTCTTTAGTGGGGCTGTCAAGGATGGGAGTGACACCAAATTGGTTCGGGAAAATACAGAGGTGACACTTTTGAAACATGCTTCAGCCAGTAATAAACATGTGTGTGAGGTTAGATCAAGTGCTCCGAGGTCACAGCACATGTTTATTGCACCAGAGAAATAATGTCCGTGTGCATACGTTATGATACTGTACCAGTATCATCAGGAGAAATAATGAGATCCAACAGGCATATGGATTCAGGTTTCTAAAATAAATGTAACAACTAATCTACGGTAGAGGAGAAACTATAATGACAAAGGAATAGGTTGTATCAGGGGGAGATGACTGGTAGCATTATGTTTGTGAGCTAATGCAGGATGGACAATTGTGTTTGCTGTCCCCTGGGGAAGGTGGTGGACATATTCAATTTTAAGAGAGGAAAAACAAAAGGAAAAACTAGTTGGGTTGAGTGTGGAGCGTCTAGGGTGAGGATGGGGAAGGGGAGGGGGGCGGCCAGAGAGCATTGCTCTTTTTACTGCACATTATTAAAGAGCTAAGCTGTTCTATCAGGCAAATGATTGGGATTTATCAAGAGAGCCCAGATTATAAATGCTGATGTATTGTTTATTTATTTATTTTATTTTGAAAGGTCACTCAAAAAGTAGAGTTACAGCATTCTCGGCAAGTGAGAAAGGGGATTTCAAAATTGGTTAACATAACATTAGATACATAATGTTGAGCATGTCGCTTGACAGTTCATACTGTCAACAGCAGAATGTAACATTTTCTGAACTATCCCCTCAAAGTTATACTCTGTAAGATTTTAGTCAGCGTAGATTCATTCACAAAGCTGCGTATTGTACAGCGTCAACTCAAACAGGACTGATTCAAAACAACAGACCGTATCTCAGAGTATGACTTTTTCACTGCCAATTTCTCATATAGAAAACATCATTATTTTGAACAATGAACATAGAGATCAACAGACACGCTCACACGCATACACTGAAGATTTACACACAAAGAGACACACGTGTGCATACATACACACGTACGTACAAACAACACGAAAAATTACAAACATGTACGACACATAAAACACATGTAGAAATGCACTGATACAGACACATGACATACATTGACTGTCAAACCCTGCGCTGTCAATACGAAATCATTGACTATGCAGCAGTAATCCAAAGAACAATCAGACTTCATCAATTTACAGAATTAGAGAATACCATGACTAAACAATAGTAAACATGATTTCTGCTCCCTGCAGTCATTCTTCTCAGAGAGATACAGTTTGGCATGAAGCCAGCATCTGATGCACTGATGCAGAGAGCTCAATCTGACTTGCAGAAATATGAAAAAACTATGCCTCATTTTATAGGAGGCATATATGTAATTGTCAGTAAACAGAAAATGTTAACCTTTCTTCGTTTTCTGTTCTACATCTGACCTGAACCTAAAATTGGTGTATGAATCAGCAACCACCTCCTTTAGCCATTTCAGTTTTTCTTTCCAGGAACATGACACATGCCTGCTCCACTTTTCAAGGCTCACTACTCCCACTTTCTCCCTCTCTTTCTTTTTAATTCTTCTCTGTTGTTTCACCCCGGGCTTCAGAAGGCACAGGTGTATGGATAATCCTGCAGTCCCCGCTGAGGAAACCAGACCCCTCTAATAGTGGGGGGAATTACTTGTTCTGCATATCTGAGACTAAGAGGCTCTGCTTCGGGAAAATATCATGCAACTGTTAACAGTGGCATCACAGCGAGTCATTCCTTTCGCATTAGAATGTCGCTGCCCCTCAGAGACAAAATCGTCACTTGAATCAAAGTGATTCCCACAGTCGCAGCCCCCGTCATTATCCATCTGTGCGAAAGACATACGAGAGGCCATGTTTAAAACAGCACAGTGGCTGCTGGTGCTGGACAGCCCGTCAGCAAAGGCTAAGCACAAAGTAACCACTCTGTGAGCATCACTCAACAGAGGAATAATCCTTATGGGGCTGAGGCATAAAGTGTAGAATTGAGGCCGGCTGCCAATCTCAAATAGATTGCACCCTAAGCTGAAAATAATGATAAAAGTGGGACATACAACTTCAACCTTTAGCAATCCCACCCTTTTTGTAAATTAGCCAATACATTTCGACAGCAGTAATATTGTCTGCGATGCCAGCAGGGAGTAAGATTAAACCAACCTTAAGACATCCGAACATATTCTATCACTGCAGTTTACTTTTCTATGTGAAGAAGCTCCAGCTGGAAAAACAGGGACGTGACACATTGTGAAATAAGATGTGTCCAAAATGGCTGCCTACTTGACCCGTGTTGGAGGAGGAAATAACATGCTGTTCCTTCCTCTGGCTTTCACAGCACCCAAGGGAGCAGGCTGACCCTGCAACTGCAGAGCCCGAGGAGCTGCCCTCCAACAGCCCCCTTCTGGGAAGGACACAACAGGCCGTCCCAAGGAAGCGTTCATTTAGCAGGCGACCACTGAATCAATAAATATGCAGCTACTTCAAAACAACACGATGACATCTGCTCCATCTTCTTCTATCTTTCAAAGCAGTGCAGGCAAGGCAGTCAGAGTTCCCTCACTTCGTCTTGATATACTAAATTCATATTAGCCATTTAATGATATCACTGTCATCCCTCTCAGGGAGCGTGTCAACCTGCTGTAAGTTAACCGGTCTGATCCAGAAGGTAAGCTAGATATCACACATTCTACAGTCTGTTACTTCACCTGTTGGCTCCAGAGCAGGGTACTTACCTGAGCAGAGTTTGGGAAAAGTATTTCAGTGTGTTTGCAATGTCTGTTCCGGAGGGCACAGGATAAATATTGTGCTGCACACGGTTGTGATACTCTTGCAAGTATCGTATCTTAGAGGCAACTAGACAAAATAAAGAGCAGAGTAACAAGCAAATCAACACGGGACTATTATTTGGATCTGAGTACA
Organism: Pholis gunnellus; assembly: GCF_910591455.1. Lineage (NCBI taxonomy): Eukaryota > Metazoa > Chordata > Actinopteri > Perciformes > Pholidae > Pholis > Pholis gunnellus. The sequence goes on along the minus strand of NC_136542.1, from coordinate 12,023,218 downwards.
CAGATAAGGCAAATGGAAGAAGATGCATAGAGCTGTGTTTCTGTTGTTGTTTCTGGGTTAAGATCCATGTAAGACAGCATGTAATGTATAGCAGATGCTCCAATTATCAAGTTAAACAAAGAGTCTGTGTTCTCATGGCTCTATGGCCTTCAGCAGGTGACCTTTTTGGTACAGCAGCGAGGTCACGGGAAACCCTTGAGGACGCAGCAACCTATTGCTTACAGAAACACGCTCATGTACAAAAGGTTGCCGGTTCAAGTCTCAAGACAAGCTGGGAAAATGCAGTCAGCATGAGACACGAGAGAGGGCTTACTCATCTCTTAGCAGATGATACTGAGAGACATTTCAGCAGTGACCCCTTCGGTTTAACATTGTCCTCACGTTACTGTTAACGATATGACAGTGTTATTTTTGCCTGGTTAAATGAAGTTGGAGTGGGTGATTGCTGACCCATTTTCTGTGACTTTGGGCAGTGGTGTTTAGCTTCCTCCCTGACCTGTATGACAAACCCCAAAATAAAAATAACAGCCGCAGGCTTTGAGCATGTGTTGTCAGAGCCTGTGTTGCAAAACATACAGTCGTACACCAGCTTCTCTCTTCTTAAATCTGAACATGTTGAGGGACATTTTCATGAATAAACACAGTAATACATTTTTTTATATATATATATGGAGATAACAGCTGCCAATTTGTTGTTTTCTGTTGTTTTTTTCTGATACTAGCCTGATTAATTCTTCCATATATTAAACCATCAGCCACACACAACTTTAAGCCAATTATAAATGAAGCCTCAAACACCAAGTTTGAAACCCATATCGTATGCCTGTTACATACTTAAATCGAGCAAAATCTGATTAAAACTGTGCAGAGATCAGTCAGTAACATGGAATAGAGTCTGGAGGCAGAGGCTGCTTCCCACCTGTTCAAAGGCAATCGGAGGAACGAGGAGGAAATTAAGAACCGCCATCAGGACGGTGTGATCAAACCCCATGATCGATCAATCTTACACCACCATATTGTTCAGTAAAGAATCTGTCAGGTCGACCTTGAGACCAGCAGCACACCCCGCTTTTTTGCACGCGCCTCATCCAGCCACGTCAATCAAAAAATAATACAAAAAGATAATATGACGATGTAGCCATTAAATTGTTTTTTCCCCTTAACATGCCGAGAAATACACAGCGGCTGCCTGTCTACGCTGAGCCCTCCAGCCATACTCTGCAGTGAGAGGACGTGTTGCAACCTGCCATGGCAACCGCGGTTTCATCACCAAGGACAGCTCCCCTCATTCGCTTTCTTAAAACAAAAATCACATTCCCAGTGCTCAAACCCCCCACGACAAGACGGGACAAACACACACACACACAGCCGTACTTACACTGCTCTGCCTTCGTAGACATTTCGTAGACACTTGAGGAGACATAAAAACCAGACTGTCAATTGTTTTAGTGGGGTTTTTTTTCCTCCCCGGCGTTGTGTTTCCCTCAGTCGTGAAAAAGTGAATATACCCCCCTTACAGCCCAGGCTCGGATGATTGTACCACTCTGCGCGATGGATTAATACACTGTGGCTTTTTAGCGGTGGTGCGGTCGCTTTTAGCCGAAATAAAACGAAGAGTCAATTGTGTGAGTGTGATCTTAATTTTAAGAATGTTATTCTTTCGTGTCAGAGAGGAATGTTGATATACACCCGCCACAGCACACCTTTCTAAATGGACTGATCCACCTTTGACAAATTGTCATTCAAGATTTCCAACCACCGTATCAGTCCGATTTGGACTGATTAGCCTATAGGAGGGAAATACCAAGGAAATCAGTGAATTTGCGATATATGCACACGCACTTTTGTATAATGCTGCATTTAAAATAAAATAAAACGTGCAACAGATGGTTGTCACACTGTCATGACCACGAGCATGACATGTCCTGGAGGAATATTTATATCTTCACTTAGTTTTGTTTGCATGTTTTACAATATTTAAATTGTTCCTTTGTGATTGGAAATTCTTCCTAATTTAAGCAGTAAATATTGGTCAGTCATTAGGCAAAATATATCCCCACTATTAGTTTTTTTTATCTACAAATGTACCTATATGCCATTCTTTGAGCCGAACGTTCTTCTTTACAATTGTCACAGCAAAATACAAGTGAAGGATAAACAGACTCCAGGGTCTGAACTGACAGACCCTTCCCATTGCAGTGTGTGCCAAGAACTGTTGGAATATTTCCATCTCATCTCCAGCTGATTGGGAGCAACATCCTGGAATGACCCCTCTGCTTCTTACTACTGTTTATGCTCAAACATCAAGGCAAATATCAAGCATTTCCCAAACATTACAATAGTCAGATCAGTCAAACAAGTTTTAATTATTTAAAAAAATAAATGTTAGAAATAAAACATACCACAGCAGATATCATATCAAAGTCTTTATACAGGAAAACAGTTGCATCGTCAAGTTTTACTTCCACAACATTTTGCAAATTGGAAAACACAATAACACAGTGCATGGGTGTCTCCCTGAGTGCAGAGTTTTTAAGAAGTCAGGGCTGTGGAGGTGATCTCTGCTGGTAGACTGGGATGTGATGCATGATCCATCCAGCCGGGGCCAAGAGGGTTACAGCAAACACACACATGGCAAAGAAAGATTGCTGCAAGAAAGTCCATGAGAATATAAACATCAATTCACGAGGAAAGAGTTTTACACAAACCGTATAGTGTAGTATAGCTCCCAAACCTCTCCTATCTACAGCTACATGTTGAAAAGAGGATATTGAACACCTGTGTCCACAACAGAAGGTCCCAATCTCAGTGACTCACCAGGTGATATAACAGCAGCCCCCATTTGAATTGTCCTGCCATGATATTCCCTTTGTCCCTTTGCACTCTGGTATTCCTAACCTGAGCCAGGCTTTGTAAAAGCCCCTGTGTATGTCCCTGAGGACAGATCAACAGATTTATAGTGGCATAAACACCAGCCGCTATGTTGCAGTACCATCACAGGATCCATTTATGGAGGCCAGAGCTTCAAACTGACTTATGGATGACAAATGAATAAAACATCTCTCCCACTCTTCAGACTGGGGAACACAGCTCGCTTGAATTCCTCGCATTAGGAGAAATACAGTGAAGTATCACAGATACCGACTTCCCAAGAGTGTTGCACTTTTTGCGTGCCAGAATGGACCTTACAATTTGATTCATTGTAGTTAAGCACCAAGTTAGTGCAGGTATACACATCCCTGCTGTTGCAGTACATATCTATAGCGTCAAACAACCTGAGATGTCTGCCCATTCAACTTCTACCAGACAACTATTAATAAAGATGTTCTTACCACTGGCCCAATCTTTTCCTTTGGCGGCTTGCTGTAGATGGTTGACCTGTGATTTTGCTGAATGGCTTTCATCAACCTGGACCAGGTCCGCGTGGGTCTAAGAAGGGAGAACATTTTTCCGCTCACAGTCACTTGCCTCTAGCAGAAAATGATAATGTTTCTGTGAAAATTCCTCCTCATATCCTGTGAGATGCTAACAGATAGTCACTACTTTCATCTAATTCCCTGGGAGGAGTCATTCCAAAGACACTCATGTAAACATACAGACCAACTTCTCATCAGGATAAGAAATGTGGCCTTCTCTGTGGGACTGAAAAAGTAACTGAATAACATTAACTCTGTATAGTCTAATAGGGATTCCACGTTAGAATGAATTATTACAATTTTGAGATGGTGTTGTATCTAAGTTAGTCAACAGCAGCAGAGACAAAATGTATTCAAAATGTACATTTTACAACAAATGTGGACCAACAGTTCCATATTCCAAGAGATAACTTGAAAAGTGCATTTTTTGACAATTATTCAAAATAAAGGAATATGTGCAATGAAAAATTGCAAAAAAAAGTGTGTCAAATCTGAATATCTTGAATATCACCTCTTGTACATGAAGAACTGACCTAAATAAAATAGAAATGCCCAAACTGTAACATGCAAGGTTTCAACTGATTTACTAAGCATGGCTGCAGACTTGTGAGGGAAATGATTAAGTAGAAAGAGATGTTGTTCCATGGGGAAATGATGCCATGCATTCCTAAAGAAATATTTCTACAGGATAAGACCAAACTCAATTCCATGGCGGAAAACAACAAAACAACCCAAATATCTTTAAAAGTCCTTTATCATCCTATTACCTACAATAAAACAACACAATATATGCATGGTGTCACTCCATTCTATGAATTAATGATCCATATTTCCCTTGCTTTGGCCAGTTAGAATAAACTTTCTTACACATTCACATTCAGTTTTGTTTTTCCTTGTTACTTATTCAATGTCATTCCATTCTTGTGTTATTATGCCAAGTCTCACGGGGCTTTTGACTTGTATACAAATCAGCTATTCTGTTTATATCAAAACTGCAAAAATGACCTTGGAGTCCAATAAAAAAGATATGCTATCAATATGTACCAAAGACGTTTTGGCCCACATTACACGTATTGTGTCGCCATCAACAGGACGCTAAAAGAACTTCAATCAGATGCCATTCCAATAGATATCGTACCAATTCAAGCAGTGTAATGGGGTTCGCCCCGCTGCATAAAGTAGGTACATAGATTAGATGGTTTAAAGCTTTGATATAGATTTGAATGACCTAAATTCGTGTATTAGCCAAACGTTACATCGTAGTAACCCCACGCAGCAGACCTCTATGATGGAGATACAAGTTATGAATGAAAATGGATGACTTATGTACACATCGCAACGAGTTATTTAGCCCCCTCTATCAAATTACTGACATTCTCATCTATAATGTTGATGGCATGAAGCCCTCATCATCCCCACTGCCACAAACAAACAACTAGAGGGCGCTAGCAGCTGTATTATTGCATACATTGCTCGGAGTACTGATGGGCCTCTTGGCCAGTCGGCGTACAGCATTGAGAACCTGACAAGCTAGCACAATACAAGAAAAAACGTCATTTCGCTTCCAAGGTAAAGGAGCGACGTAGGCGCTGACACGCTAACATCATCTAATGTGAACAGTATTTTCGCGATTTTCCATCAGCTCTTTATTGAAATGACTTTTAGATAAAGAATACTAAACGTGTTATTATCAGACATATATTATATTGTTCAAATGAAGAAATTTAATATTCTATCTTTTTATTTTGAAAGTCACGACCGGAAGCTACGTGTATTGATCTCGCTAGCTTGAAACGGTTAGCGTTGGGATAGGCCATAACAACCACCCAACAAGGCGTCGTGCTACTATGGGGAAATACCGAACCGAACCGATAATAAAAACGGTGTTGGTTTAGTTTATAGTCAAGATAAACGCTGCAAATTCCCCGGAAAGTCGATGCAAGTGGAAACGATCGCATATTGGGGATCAAATGTGGACGTTGACGTCGAGCCGTGCGTAATGAGCAGAGTTGGAAAAAAAGAAGGTGTTGAGCTGCATTTTTTTCTCTCCCTCTCCCTCTCTCTCCCTGCCAGGGACAACTTGGGTCGGAGTACCGACTAAACTACGAGGTTATACGAATGATATAATGTCCTCGAAGCTCTCCACTTTCTGGTAAATATCTTGAGCGCTTTCTTTTCAACAGTTGCATCGCATCTTGCTCTGAGTAGATATCTGTTTCCGAGGGGTAACGTTGAAGTCAAAGCGACACAGCAGAGGTAGCTTAGCCTCCTAGGATATGCTACTAATTACTGTGGTGAATAGGACTCCCCTCGCCAGGCTGTCGCTACACATTTGAACATTACTTCACATTTTAATCAGCTGAGATAAACAACTCTCTTGTTCTTTGCTCTTATGATCACTTTTAACCAGGGCTTCTGCTGAGCAACGATAGCCACCAATAGCTCAGAGAGCAACAATAGCTCCGCGTAAACGTAAGGCTAACAAAGCCATCGCCAATGATTGATTTCTTTATACACTGGTTACAGAAGGGGGGGGGGACACCTCTTCCGTTTTCGTGAGTTCATGTCGATAGAAAAGTTCGGGATGAATGTGCATTATAACTTTAAGGATCAACCTACATGTTGCTGTTCGTCGCCTCTGTGTCAGATAACGGTATTTGTGATAGTTTGTGCTGTGGCAACATATGGCATCTTATATGGTAACCAATAGGCTACTTGTGGAAAAGGGGTTTATTAGTGTAACAAAGTCATATACTACTTAAACCAGCAGTCTAATGATAATCCCGTATATATAAAGATAACTAACAGATAGATACCCTCTCGTATTTGCACAAACCACCCAAAGGATGTATTGCATTGCGTTGGGCTTCCTCTAACAATGTGTATATGTGTTGGTACCACCACCTATTTAAGTGGTGAGGAGCCATATGCACATGTGATAATCCGTGTGGTAATCCCACTGAAATTCTGTTGAGCTGCAGCATTGTGTACACCCTGCCATCCTCTTAAAGACACTGTGTGTGTGTGTGTGTGTGTGTGTGTGTGTGTGTGTGTTTCTCATTCTGAAAGATGCACTCACGGCTCTCCTCTGCGTTTTAGGTTTGTCATTTCAACAGGTCAAGTATTTGTGTCAGTGCTCCAGTGCAATAATGACATGTAATTATTGGAGTTACATGCTCAGAAGTCCATGACTGGCATGAAAGGCCGTGAGCTTGCAAGTACTTGCCCCAGAGTTGCTGACTGAACCGGACTTTGGCCGGCATGCTGTTTACCCGGGCCTGTTGGGTTGAGACCTCAATGAGGAGCATTGACAGCTCACTTAAAATAAGCACTTATTGTTTCCTGGGCTGCCATTCATTCACTGGAGGTTGACTGCCAGGCTGTGGTTATATAGTCGTTACGCACTTAACAATTCTTTATTGTAGAGTTGGCCCCGGTCAGTTGTTTTGCAAGCTGGACCTGGAGCACGTTATTCATCCGTTCACTCTTTATCATTGTAGCTACCCTCACGTTTTCACCCAAAGATCTAAACAAAACTTATTGATGAAATATCTTGCAAGATATCATCTGACAACATAGTCTGCGAAATGCTGAATACGCAGCACTACGGTCCATATTGTTGGTTGACGGGCTAATCCAGAGGCTGCCCACCATGAGTCATCATTGTGAGGACTTTTGTTGACTCTATCCGTCGCTGTCATGTCAGTGTGTTGCTGTTTCTGGCCTGTTCTGATTCCTGTAGTTTCCTGTTGGCTCTCCTGGCAGAGACTGTAATCAGTCGAATGGCCTGATTAACTGCTATACTGATTGACCTGATTGGCAGAAACACTGCGGAGGTAAGCAGTCTTCTCTGCCACTAAATCTTCTCTCTCGGCTATCATGTTCAGACAAAACATGACATGATTATTATTTAAAGGGAGCAATTTATTCTGTTTTCTCCACCTGCGGTCCATATTCCATTTGTTGATCTCGCCGTGAGATGTATGCAGACGCATCAATACTGTAGAGGTCACTCTGTTAGGACGCTCTGGTTTCAGCTCAGCGCTGCTTATTATGTTCCTTTTTGAGCACCTCTGATTGTATCAAATATCCAAAGAGTCAAACGGTCTATAATTACCGAAGCTGTACCGTCCGGCTTGTTTAGCAGAGTCTCCACACAGGTCATTTAAGAGCTTCTGTGTCTGCATGTGTATGTATATTAAAGACTGAAATCACAAGGAATTAGTTGACGTACTTGGATTGTATTTTTTTTTATTGGTTGGACAATACCTGCATCTTTCTTTTTCCGTTGTATGCGAGTCAAGAAAGTAAATTATCTACGCTTCTTCTTGCATCAGTGCGACAGGACTTCATGAGATAATGACATGCCGGCGATAGACTAATAAAAATTCCATGTTGAAGAAATGATACTGAAGAGCTGTGTTTTTGAGAGCTTTGACACATTTAGAGCACTTTGCAGCTACTGTGTAATTTTAGACGGGGAAGTGTTTGGTGGGGGGGGGGTGGATGCATTTCAGTATTTCTACAGTTACTGCCCTTTCATTCAGGCCTGACTGCGATACTGTCACAGTGATTGCTCCTCTTCAGAAGATTAGGGGCTGTGTCATTGAGCCAAACAAAGATTGCTGTCAAAAGGTGGTGATTTTATCATTTCATTCATAGGATTCACTGTGGAGAGCACAGCACCTCTTTGAGCCGTTTGAACAAAGCAGGGAAAGTCTTTAGATTCAAACTGTTACAAAAATTACTAAAACGGCATGAAATCTTAAAATCTCAATCATCTGCCACACTGCCAAAGTAATTCTTCACATCACTTTCAACTGTTGAAGTCTTGTCATGCTGTCCTAGCTTCATTACAGCTGTCACTTTGATTCAAACTGTTGTCTGTCTGTGTTTCATTAGCAGAGCTTTGGTTAAAGTGGATGAGTTGGGAAAAAAACCCTGCTTTGAAATAGTAAGAACATGCTCCTAAAAACATGAGTGTGGCAGACAGGAAAGGGGATCCGGATACCTACCGCTTCCCTTTTCTCTTGCCGTGATGAGGACGTCCACATAAATGATTGATACGGTGCCTTGACTGTCATTTGAATAATACATCGGTCCTGTTCTCGTGCCAAGCAGTTTTGTATGGTAATGTTCTGTGGGAGGCTGGGGTTCTGTCTTTTAAAACCTCTGCAAGTGGCTGATTTTAAATAAAATGAAATGATCCAAGTGACTGAGGCAAGGTGAGCAGCCGTTTTGAAAGGGTGCGTATGTTTCTGTGTATGTAGAGGGAGATAGGTGGGGGCAGGGAGGGTCTCCTGTCACCTCTCATTAGGGACGTATAGTCCAGCTTGGCCGCCGGCGTCTGCCTCCTTCCCCCCCCTCCCAGCTTCCGTCTGTGGCACTGCCCTTCTCTGCTCCCAGCCAGAAGACAACAGAGCCGCACGCTGTTTCAGTCCAAACTACTGGAAAGTGTCAGGTCTCAAGAAAATAGCCGTCCTAAATCCTAAATTGTGCTTTTAGAGATTCTGCACTGCAGCTCAAGTTAGATATTTGGCTCACTCATTTGAGTGAATTAACGCTGGGAGTCAGTGTGTTGTTCAATTGATGCGTTGGTTGCTTTGTTTTATTCTGCCTCTGCTGCGCTCCTTTGAGGACCCCCCCCCCCCTGCATTGTAAACAAGACGGTATGTATCTCAAGGGCTGCCTCCTCTCTCCTACATATTCAAATTCAACTTCTAATTTTGTCCAAATGAATTCCCTGTGAAGATAGAGCTTATTTAAAGCAGTCTAATAAAATAAAGATCAACCAACGTTTTTATTGGAGTGCTCCAGTGTGACTGCTCGGTGACTGTGTGTGTGTGCGCGTGTGTGTGTGTGTGTGTGTGTGTGTGTGTGTGTGTGTGGAGTAACAGGCTGTGGTTTTCCATTGAACCCTTGGGAGGCTGTAGAGTGCTGCTCTAAAGGGGCCGACACAATGATTTATTAGTATAGTAGGCAGGAAAAACTAGCAGGCTGAAATAAAACAGATCTCCCATCACACCAGAGTTCTCCGTCTAGTCTCGCAATTAGATGTAGAATACATGTTTGTAAAAGGGCATATTTATTGAAGGTTAACCATAATTTAAGTGCCATAGTAAATTGAGAAGCTGTCCCTCTGGTTTGGAAAATAATCAAAATATTTTTGATCTCAAATGTACATGCCGGTAGAAATGAAGTCTGATATGCTTGTAATTAATAACGGGTTAAGGGAGAGCTTAATTAATGAGGTGCTCTGCTCTCTGTTAGATTGTATTCAGTGACGGTGCAAAGGAGAGAGCAGGAAAGTTACTGCGCCTTCACTGCTGTCATGGCTGGCAACAATAAGCTGAGGGAAAATGGCTGTATGGAGCCGTTTGTTGTAGCTCACTTGTGTCGCACAGCATATTCTGTCTTTATGTGAATTTGACCGAACCGTGTAGATTAACAACCACCCAAATAATGAACATCATTTGTCCTGTAGAATTGGTATCGCATTAGGGCTTCGAAAGGCATTTTTCCCAGAGAAGTTTTGGCTTGTCATGGCAGGAAAAAGGTGTTATTAATTATATTAATGATGGCTCGACAATGTGACGAGAAGCCAGCATGCATTATACCAAGACCTTGAAACTGAAGTAGCTAAATAGAGTTCAGCCATCTTTCTTCTTAATTATTTACACACCTTTTCCTATGGTAAACTGTTAAAATGGCCTCTGTTTATACATTTTTAATGGACAAAATAACCAGACAGCAATGCCTGTTTTTGGCTCATGCAATGAATTAAATACCTGATAAATCAAAAGCATTTCGTGCTGTTCATGCAAAAATCGTTTAAAAATTCAATATGCTGCATCGCCCACAGTGTCCTTGTATTAAAGCTACCACTGTATTAATGGCATGGTGAAACCGCTGACAGACGACACATTTTGTATCAGCTCAGAGCATATATTGTCTTGCGGACGTCCCGCGTGTCACATAATGGACTAAGACTGCACGATGTGACATTTCCCATCAACACTGCTCTGAAGCACTAAAGAGTTTCACTGAACAACCTCAGGTCACTGCAGCTACTCTGATGCGTAGTCCGACTGAGGTGATGTGAACTAAAGAGAGATCCAAAGTCTGAAAACTAGCTAAGTGACATTTCAATAGTAATTAAATGGGAAATGGACTTGTACTTGTACAGCGCTTTTGTAGTCTTCCGACCACTCAAAGCGCTTGAAAACTACATTCACCCATTCATACACTGATGGCAGGGGCTACCATGTGTGAGTGAGTTGTACCTTCCTCTGAGTATCACTGTACTTCTGCACTAGACTTGTTGTTGACTGCCAGGCGGAGTTTCCTGAGGGCCGAGCAGAGGAAGACTGTTAACCTCAGTCACCGATGAAGATTATAGATGGAAGTCTCTACACGCAGTCTTCAGATGAAGACTGCCACTCTAAAAAAGCCTCCTCATCACAATTTGTAGCATTTCAGGCCTGTGAAGTTGCAAAGGCATCTCTGATTCATGATTGCACTGAAATCAATCACTGATACTGTGTAATAGATAGTAATAGATGTCCCTCTGTTCCGCTTCCTTAACACTGGCGCCCCCGGCCATTCATTATCTTTAACAGAGTCCAAACAGTCCAAACTCATCATGTTGCAATCCCTGTGAGATGCTAGTCAGCAACATTTTGAAAAAAGCATTCACTGTTTTTGACTTGGAACATCTCTCTAACGCGTTCTTTCATCGTCCTCCCTCCAGGTATGGCAGGCTGGGCCCGGGGCTCTGAGGATCCGTGCCCGACCCACGACTGAGGATTGAGAGGAAGACGTTGTCTGAGCAGAATGACTCAGCAGGAGGGGGGACCCCCAAATAGCAAGTGAAGAGAAGTGAGGATGGGTGCTAATGGATCCAGCTATCCACACTCATGCTCCCCACGCATCGGGGGAAACGCACAGGCACAGCAGACTTTTATAGGTGGGTATCTTGTTTGTGGTTTAATTGAGTGTTGTCTTCGATTGCACGGTTAACATAAAGTCAGCTCCGATAGATGATTCTGTTAGACGAACTGTTAGTGGAAAAGCACGATATTCCCACTCATTTGAAGTGAAGTGAAGTGTTAAAACCGTACTCCTGAACTCGCTTTGGCACTGTGCAGTGTGCACCCATGCTACAAACACAATGTGGGTCTAGCATGGACTCGCACTTTAGATTACATTAACCTGCTTTCAGGACAACTAATGGTGCAAAAGGTGGATCTGTTTGTGCATGAGAGCTCTTGAACCGACTCGTACAACTGACCCGAAATGCATTAAAAAACCAATACACCTACTTTTCTTCTAGGATACTATCCTTGCAGTCTTGCTCTTCTTAGCTTTGTTGTTACTATGTGGTGTGATCATTATAAGGCTGCTGGCTATCAGACAGGATGGGAGCTAATCTGCTGTCATGATTTTTGTGCCTGTGACCAGCGCTAGTCTGCTTGTAAGACTGTCACATTTTACTACTGAAGGACTTGACAGCTACAGCCCGAGACCCTTTTGCTTTTGTTTCAATTTCAGCAGTGCTGATGTCATTGTCAGAGAGCATTGTTGTACTACAGCTAGCTTATTTCTGTCTGTAGGTTTGTGCCTGTAGGTTTGTGCCTGCTTGCAATAAAAAACAGGTTTGACATATAGGTTGTCTCGTTTGAGTGCGTGTGTTCCTGGTATACACACAGGTGTATGAGGTCACTCTGTATTGGTTATATTTAAGTAGTGATTTTGATAGGTTGTTTGAGACCACTGTTTATTATGAGGCATGTTAGACTTAGTTGATAATCCTAAATGATCAGCTGTTGGAGTCTTCCTCATGGTCCGTAAATCTTCCACTGCAGCCCTCAAAACCAGAGGGTTTGGAGAACTGCATCAGAGATTAATTTAAATAAATCCGTCCAAAACAAAACTCTTTATTTATTTCACTTTCTAAATGACTGAGTTTTTTGTAGAATCTCCTTAAAAGCGAAAGTATTCTTGAAGGAGCCAAATGCTCTCTGTAGCCCTTGAGACCCATGAGGTTTTCTCTGAACTCTGTTGCCTGGTGGAGCTGGCCCGGGCCACGGATGATTGACAGTGTATGATTACTATTTGGGTCACATTGATGGATGCCGAGAGAAGGGCAGCGAGAGAGGATCTCCTTGGCAGAGCTTCCTCTGACGTACGAGTCCTGTCTCTCAAGCCAAACATGACTGCTATTTAGTTTTATTCATTGGGGCAAAGTATGCGAATGGACCCAAACTCGTTGAGGAGCACAAAGCAGGACAAAGTCCCCAATGAGCTAATTGGTTCTCGTGCTGAAACGTACGTTTTTTTTTTTAAAACAAAACAACATAAATGTATTCTGTCTGTTTTTATCTGCTGTTGAACTGGATCCAAATGCTTTGGTAGCTGGATCAGGGTGGTGTGTGTGTCCTGACGGAGCTGGCCACACCACAGTGGTGCTAGAGACAGATTGTGTTTCCAGCGTCCTCGGGAGTGAAGTGGTGTCGAGGTTGTAAAGTATACAAGTCTCATCAGAAGACAAAAATGTCATAGCTTTTTAATAACGATAAGAGGTTTCTTACTTTATATCCAGTATGTGTTACACTTTTTAGATTGTTTAAACACAAACTACAATTCTCCTGAAGCTAACCTGCCATGTGGGTTTATTCCAGGGACCTCGTCCTACTCTCAGCAGGGATATGGCTGGGAGTCTAAGCTATACAGTCTGGAGCACGGACATGAGCGGCCCACAGACAGGAAGAAGAAGAGCCTCGGCCTGGCGACGCTCAAGCGGAGGTTCATCAAAAGGAGGAAGTCCAGCCGCTCGGCAGATCACGCGCGGCAGATGCGGGAGCTCTTGTCGGGGTGGGACGTCCGTGACACCAACGCCCTGGTGGAGGAATATGAGGGCACGGCAGCACTAAAAGAGCTAAGCTTCCAAGCCAGCCTCGCACGTGCTGAGGCCCCCAGCTTGCAGCGGGACCTGGCTGCCCTCTACCAGCATAAGTACTGCACTGATGTGGACCTCATCTTCCAAGGTACTTGCTTCCCAGCTCACCGGGCCATCCTGGCTGCCCGCTGCCCCTTCTTCAAGACTCTGCTGTCGTCATCCCCTGGCTATGGAGCAGAGGTTCTCATGGACATTGAGACAGCCGGCATCGACGTGCCCATGTTCTCGGCCCTACTTCACTACCTGTACAGCGGGGAGTTTGGTGTGAGCGGGGCAGAGGATACCAGGCTGCAAAACGTGGATGTACTGGTGCAACTCAGTGAGGAGTTTGGTACACCCAACTCCCTGGAGGCTGATATGAAGGGCCTGTTTGACTACATGTGTTACTACGACGCTCTGCTCAGCTTCTCCTCAGACTCCGAGATGATAGAGAGCTGTAACGAGCGAGGCGCTGTGGCTGCAGCACCAGCAGTGAGCTCGGTAGGCCCCGGGACCCCAGACGAGGACCTTAGGGCTCATAAAGCCATCCTCTCGGCGCGTTCTCCTTTCTTTAGGAACCTTTTGCAGCGGCGCATCCGCACGGGAGAGGAAATGACAGAGCGCACGTTGCAGACGCCGACCCGCATAGTGCTGGACGAGTCCATCATCCCGCGGAAATACGTGCAGGTTATTCTCCACTGCATGTACACGGACGCGGTGGAGCTCGGGCTGGTGCTGCGGGGCAGCCCGTCAGCGGGCAGCCTCGGCGAGGTGCAGGCCCTGGTGTCTGGGGGCCGCGGAGCGAGCACGCGCACCGAGGAGGCAATGGAGCTGTACCACATCGCTCTGTTCTTGGAGTTCAGTATGCTTGCGCAAGGTGAGTCATAATAATATGTAGATTGCACATGCATTATCAGATTGACCTTTTAACCATAAGTGCCATAATATGTGTTGTGCATGTATTTCCTCTCTCATATGTTTGTCCTGCTATAGACCTGAACAATACTGGACTGTGTTTAATTGTCCAGCTCTACTTCTGGGCAAAGTCTGCCACACAATATAGCGTGGTTTGATTAAATGAGTCTCAGTAGCGATGAGTCAGCAGCTTGGACAAATTGTGTTTAAACCGCGATAATGTAGTTGAATAGTCTTTAGCTTGAATTTAAAGGTTCATTTGTCAGTCCACTGATTATAGTGTCCGTCTCTGTGGATGAAGTAATAGGAGTTGGATTTTGTCGCAATTGACTGGCATGACTCAGGCTTACTTCAATGTCTGACCCTCGTTGTATTAATGTTCCACCCTTTCCTTAAAACTACATTATGCATATGTGAGTTGGCATGTGTGCAATATCATTATGCAGGCCAGGCTAGTGTTAAACAGCTTGGCTGACTTTGATGGGTGTGTGAGCTTCGGCTGCCAGTAACAGATTGATATAAGGTGAATGCTTTGCCTGCATCTCAGACAACTTACCGTCTGATCCATGCGGCGCCTCAGAGCCTCTGTCAACACTGTGTCTCTGGTCGTCTACTTCGTCACTAGTCTATCTTTACCCGGATTACACTGTCTTTCTGACTCTTGCTACTGTTTCAGAATGAGCCCAGTAACATGGCAAAGGTTAAAGCATCAGTTTGTCGTGACATGAGCCAGTCACTGTTTCACTCTCACCTCCTCACGAGTGGCATGTCTGAGCGCTGTGCAGTTTCTAACACGCCTAACTAAGCTCCTTTAAAATCAGAATTATCTTTTTTTCCAAATTTGCTCAAAAAGATCCAGAGAGGTTGTGTGGACTCAACACTGTTATCATATCCAGTAACCGTCTCATCATTCATAGAGCCACCATGATGGGAATTAGTTTGTCAAATATTGAAATGGTGATATGTGACGCATTAAGCAATGTAATCTTTCTTCACTGCCCCATGCTGTGTAAGGAAATCAAAACACTATTATTATTTTCAGTTTCAAAACTGCCGTACAGTTTCTATAGACTCGGAGCACTTGAGCGACGCTGAAAGGATTGTATTGTAAAGCTGAATGTCCAAATAGCGTTATTTTTTTCCTGAGCGCCAGCATCTCGTTCAATTGCTTCTAATGAGGAGAGAGCAAAAAGGCGCTGCACCTAGCGTATTTCTTTTCAAAGCGCTCCAACTTATGCTAACGCATGCTTTTTATAAAACTTGGTTTGAATCCAGTAAACTCTACAATGCTTGTATAAAATCTTATAAAAGCACAGCATTAGTTCTGAATTGACTAAGAGTCCATAAATGAATCATTTTTGTAGGACCGCTGCAGTGATCTCGATAGCACTGTACACTAACACCATACACTCAGCTGGTTAGACACCACCGCCCACCCTCGAGCTCTAGTGTCTCTCTCTCAGGGTCACACTGGCAGCTTAAGCCGACGAGCAGCCAAATAGTGTCATCCCCACACACCATCACCTCCTCTTCTCTCCCATCCCCCCCCTCGCAACAAGCCCCTACTCGAGGGTATTTTTATCCCCTCTCCTCCGTCTCCCACAGCGCTGCACCGCTCTAATCGGCTCCCATGAAACCACAATGTGGAATGTGCTGAGATGGTTTAGGTTGACCTGGAGTCATTGGTGATTTATTTGATAAATAACCTTTTTTTCTTTTTTGTCTATTTTGCAACTTTTCTATTACCCTTTTTGGAGATGTGTATTTTATGCCCTTTTCACATTTAATTAAAAAGAATCCTGCACTCTCCAAAGTGTCTGATCATCGGGGCATCTGTGAGTTCATTATGAAATGAAAGGAAGTTGGTCTGCGTCCACCCCACCGCTTCAGACGTCAGTAGCTGCCATGTCATGAGGCTGATGCCAGAGGTTTCATATGGAGAGAGAGAGAGAGAGCCCTCTCATCTGTCACACGGGCGTCCCCCTCGTGTGCTCCTCGGCTGCTACCGTCTCGCCGTGTGAAGCTTCGGCCCGTGGAGGTTTTTGTGGAGCAGTTGATCTTGCTGTCCTTCTTCCTGATTAATTCTCAAGATGTGCATCCCTTTATGACTCCATCTCACTCAAACGGCAACCAATATTAAAAGCCTTATTAATTTTTCAAGTGCACCGCAGAGATTACAGCCAGTTGGTGTGGTTTCAGCTCGTGCACTGTGGTACTTCCTCTCTCTCTCTCTTTCTCTTTCTCTCTCTCTCACCAGTGCTTTCAGTGCCCTGTCTTGTGTTTGGAGTGCGTTGACTGAAGTCCCAGTTCTTGAGTGATCATCAGACGTGATTTACATCCACAGGCTTCTTTACAGGCCATTGAGTGCCGTTGATGATTTAAATGGCTTTGGAGACTGTTGCGTGCCATAAACAAGGCGCTCCAAATAATAACAGCAAGACAAAATGCATACGTCCTCCAAAGTTAGTGTAGTGTAAAGCTGGCTGTTGCTGCTCCTGCTGTTGTGTTTATATTCTTGCCAGTCGACTGGGCTCCAGTGAATGCGGTGTGTACCACCCGTGGAGAGACGAGGAGGCGGGTTAGTATTAGATATAATGCTGATTCTAATCTCTAGCTCCTAATAAAAGTGCTGCATTTTTAAAAGGCGGGCTGTCGCTGTGAATTCTAATGGACTAACGCAGAGCAGAGCTGTTTGCTTTCCTGGGCCAGTGGTCCCAAGTGGGGAATTGTCTGCATTTGTGCACGGTGTGTGTGTGTGTCTGCTGTTCAGAGAGGGCAAAGGTGAACGATTGACGTGAGCAAAAGCACTTTCCAGACAGAAAAGACAGGACAGGGACGAGTGGTGGAGACAGAGGCACAGATGTTGTGGATCCGTTCCCTCTTCCAGTCTGTTTATGGCAGATACAAAAGCCAAAGTGCCTGGGTCCACATTTCAGCTTTGTCTGTCTTCTTAACGACGCAGGAGCTCCACCCTGGGTTTTAAAACACTGCGGGTGTCTGCTTTGCATTTTGCTAACTTTCCATTATAACTTTAAAGATGCCCGAAAGGGGAAGTGCATCATAAGTTTGTGCATCCATGCATGTGTGTGCGCCTACATGATCGCTCACATGTGTTCATCTTACAAATGTGTGAGTTGTGCTTGGGGGGATGTGGAGCCATGGATTCAAAAGCATCACTGGGAGCCGTCACTCTTAAGTCTGGTGTCCAGTTTCCCAGAGTGTGTATGTTCAAAGTGGTGGTCTGGGGGCGGGGGGGGGGGGGGGGGGGGGGGGCGCGGAAAGGCAGCTTAGATCCTCTACTTCAAGATAAGAGAAGCATTTCCCAGTGCAGCGCTGCTACTAGCCCAACTATGAGCTGACGGACAGGACGGCCTGGAATGAGGAAGTCGACCAGCTTGTGTTACAGTTCAGAGCAGCTCTAACTGGACGTCAGTCAGTCTGGCTTTATCTCGATGGATGTCCATTTTGTATTAAACGTTATTGATCAGAGAGAGGCTGAAAACGAGGCGTGTTGGGGTTTGGCTTTGATAGCTTGAGCTAGCCAATCATATGTTAATCTGAGTGGATGTGAGGGGGTTTAATTCTGCCTAAATGGATCCTTCTTAAGAGTAAGTGCAAGTTTGAGTGCCGGCATAGGTGGAGTTTTCAAAAAGTAGCTCTTTTTATTTATTTTTTAAACGACTAGAGCAGCAGGTACATAATTCCCAAAGCCTTCTGTGGCTTTTTAATGCATTTCTGAATTATGCACACAAGTGTGTACTCTATTGCGAAGTATGTGTGTGCCTGTGCACTGGCAGCACATTTCCTCTGGCTGCTGTGTTTACTTATCACGGTTAAGAGGAGGCAGCTTGAGACTGAAACACATCAAGGTATCAAAGGCATTTATGTGGGTTGGTGTGTTACAGAGTTAAACCACTGCCTGCTGTTCTGGTATGTGCTCTGATTTAGGAAACGCAGCGAGGAGGATGTGGGGGCTAGTAGAGGGAGACTCCCTGGGTCAGTGACTACAAGTCAAAACTACTGATGGTCTGGCAGCGGCTGCAGAGCTAATACAGTTAAATCCTTCTCTGTTGTATTTCTTTTCTTTAAACTTTTGTGAAGTATTGCGTTCTTTAATATTCATACCCGTTTCTGGAATATGATACATTTGTGCCCATAAAGACGTATCAAGATGTAACTTGCTTGTCTATCTCATTGGCTCTCCCAGGCTGTGAGGACATCGTTGTGGAAAGCCTGTCTCTGGACTCGCTCGTCCCCATCCTGAAGTGGAGCTCCCAGCCGTACGGCTCCAAGTGGGTCCACAGGCAGGCCATGCACTTCCTCTGTGAGGAATTCAGCCAGGTTGTCACTTCAGATGTTCTCTACGAGCTCAGCAAGGAGCACCTTCTCTGCGCAATTCAGTCTGACTACCTACAGGTAAGGGAACGGAACGTGGCTTCGTCTGTCAACCTGTCACCCGTAACGACATCTCCCAGTTTGGAGGTACACTTTCTAGCGGGAAGTTTCTGACATGTTCACAATGACTACTGCTTGGTGAAAATACAGTAAACACAGAGGGATAAATTAACACAATATCTGTGTCACTCGCACACTATACGCACACACACACACACACACACACACACACAGACGACACTCAGAGATGAGTAACAGCGTTCCCTGAAGGGAAATGCCTTCAAACCAAGAACCTAATCAAAGATGAGCTGTCATCTGCGCTGCCAAGATACTCGGGCATCAGACCAGATGGTTGAGGTGTTGAAATCCAACGACACAAACAAACCGGGCCTGAGTTTTGCTGGGACACCGACTGAACATATTGCATTTTCACCTCGTCCTCATTTAACAGCTTCCCAGTTTTGTTCCAGACATTATCTAACCATGTCCTAATAATACTTTTGTGTCTTTCTTTCTCCTTGTCCTATATCTCTCTCTCTCTCTCTCTCTTTGTGCCTTGGTCTCATTTACAGGCGAGTGAACAGGACATTCTCAAGTATGTTGTTAAGTGGGGCGAGCAGCAGCTTATTAAGAGGATGGCAGACAGGGGTAAGATAATACACTCTATAATTACCCTCTGAGCAGCCCCCCTAATGGCTCTGAGGAAATTACCCACTTACCAGAGCCTCCAAATACACTTAAAATCATGACTGAAAGGCACCAAACTTTACCCTAAAAAATAGTGACCTCATAGTGATTGGTCATGTCATTGTGTGCTCTGACCTAGTAAGCAATTGTCTTCTGTAGGATTCATTGTCACGGTTGTTGGTCATCATATTGTATGGGCTGGCAACCACACAGGAAGCAATGCAATATTTATCCATCATTTGTTTAGTCAAACTCTCCTGAACAATGTGGAAAAAAATAGCCAGCAGGTTGACTTAAGAGCATTAAAAGCCTAATCACTGTTGCATAAACAGTCACGGTTATATGCATTGTATTAAAGCTGCTAATGGCTGTTCCTGTCCTCATTTACTCAGAACCAAACCTTTTGAGCGGCACAGCCCACAGTGTGAACAAGAGGGGAGTGAAAAGGAGGGACCTGGATGTGGAGGAGCTAAAGGAGATCCTGTCTCCCCTCCTGCCCTTTATCCGAACGGAGCACATCTTACCTCCCAACAGTGACGTCCTCTCTGACGCGGTCGGTACTGCTTCTCTGCCGTGTGTGTGTGTGTGTGTAAATGTGTATATGTGTGTGTGTGTCAGTCATTGTGACCTTGACTAAACGATCCACGTTCTTCACAGCTTAAACGAGGTTTGATCAGCACCCCTCCCTCAGACATGCTGCCCACAGCTGAGGGGGGAAAAGCCAATGCCTGGTTGCGGCAGAAGAACGCTGGCATCTATGTGCGTCCCCGCCTCTTCTCTCCTTATGTGGAGGAGGCTAAGGTAAGGCTCCTTCACGATTGATTAATTCGGACTCCAGGCAACGCAGGAAGCGGTGGATTATTTGTGTCTTTTTTTTTTTGCTAACATCAAAGAGTAGAGGTTCTGAGAACCAGTTTTAGCTCAGATGTGGAAAATCATCCATGCCCAGTTGTTGCTAATGCATACTCACCGTGTTTAATAGCAGCCTCCATCACTTGACTGAAATTCATTTTATGTCCATTTTCACACTTTTCCTAATAACTTATATGGATTCCCAGGCCCATGAATATTTATGAACATTTCCTTAGACCAGAGAGAGTCATTATTAAATGAAGTGTCAATCAAGTGGAACTAATTTGCGAACCCTCTCGGTGTCCTTGAGTTGCACATATGAGTTTTATTTCTAAGAAGTTGTGGGCTAACTTGCCCTCTCTCGTCTACCTGCCCCCTTTAGTCTGTGCTTGAGGAAATGATGGTGGAGCAGACGGACTTGGTGCGTTTGCGATTAGTGCGCATGTCCAACGTCCCAGACACACTCTACATGGTCAACAATGCTGTGCCTCAGTGCTGTCACATGATCAACCACCAGCAAATGGCGAACAACTCAACCACAGCTCCGTCGGTTGTGGCCAATGAAATTCCAGGTAAAAGTTATTTTCGAAAAATGACCAGATGGTAACAGACTAAGTCCCCTTCAACATAATGCTCGTATCAAAAAGTGAAGCATCCATCAATGCATGTGTTTGTATTGCGTCTTTCAGTGCCTCAGCTGTCCGTGGTAAAGGAGATGATCCGGAGGCTGCAGGAACTGAGACACACGGAGCAGGTCCAGAGAGCTTATGCCCTCAACTGTGGCGAAGGCGCCACCGTCAGCTATGAGCTGCAGCTGCGGGTGCTGAGGGAGTTTGGTCTGGCAGACGGAGCCACTGAGCTACTGCAGGTTCGTAGGAAGCAGAGTTTGTTCCCAGGGGTTTGAGAGGTGATGAGATGGCTACGGCTGGGATACTAACGGGGATGGTTGTGCCGAGGACACAGACGGACCTCAGTAGTGCAGCAGATGCAGACCTTGAACAACAGAAAAATCTTTCTTCCTGTATCTCATGTTCTGTTGTTTTTTTGTATTTTCAGAACCCGTACAAGTTCTTCCCTGATGAACGGTTTGGAGATGAGAGTCCAATTCTGGCTCTACGCCAGGTGGGTCGGTGTCGGGTAAACAGCAGCCCAGCCATGGATAGCATGTTCACTGAGCTAGAAGGGGTAGTTGGCTTTCACCCTCCCCTACCTCCTCCACCTCCCCCATACCACCCCCCTGCCACACCCAGCCATGCTCAGCTCAAGGGTGCCTGGCGTCCTCGTGTGCCCATGCCAGCCCCTACCCGTTCCTTCTCCTATCCCTGCAACCGCACCCTGATCCAGCGCCATGCAGCTGCTAAGCATGGCAGCTCAGACTACTCCTCTGTACCCAGGCCCCAGCCCCCAGACTGCACCAACCCGCAGGCTATGGGCCGAGCTTTGCTTTCTGAACAGCAAGCGGTGAGTGCGTGTGTGTGTGTGTTACTTCCTAGAGTCCCTGTGCTACGATTTTTGTTTGTTAAAATGCGGCTGCATGGTTTGTGCCTGGGATCATTAGTTGCTAAATTGTCAGGTAACGTCACACGTTTTTGTGTCTGTTTTCCGATGCAGATGAGCATGGAGCCTGTTATGAGGGAGTTCATGCCTGACATTGCATTGGGTGTCTCTGTCATGTCCCTGAGGGAGCAGCACATGGCAGAGCTGGACAGGGAAGGCCCTCACGGCCCCATGGGCCCCTCAGGCCACCACCTGCCCCATGGGCCCTGCCCTTCTGCCCGCCACAGCCATGGCCACGGTCCTGGACATGGCCATTCATGCAAGAGACACGCTCCTGAACCCAAGCTGGAGGCTCAAGCCGAATTCCCTGACCTGTATGACTTCTCCTGTCGACCTGCAACACCGACCTCCGCTCACCCTCTGCCCTCCTTTGCAGGACCAGACCTCTACAGCCACAGCTGCACTCCCTCCGGCTCTTATCCACCCCCCTACATTTCTGAATCTCAGTCCCAGGGCCGCCCGCAGGGACGGACTGCCGCAGACCCACTACGTCTGGACGTCCTCAGTATGACCTCTCAGAGGCATGATGGAGTCCTTGCCAGCCCGTCTGTGGCCCAACCTAGGATGGGACACATCCCACGTGGGCGATCAAACGAGACAGATTTGACTCATGGCTTAGGACATTTACGGCCTCCCAGTGGAAACATGGACAGCTATGAGGAGAGGCACACAGGCCCTAGAGATGCCCCGGAGGAGATGGTTCTAGCTGGAGAATCATTGGGCCCGGGGTCCCTCCAGCAGCCTCACAGGAACAGTGTCAGCGAGGACATCGCCAGAGACCGCAGGTCACCCAGCAAGCCCGACTACCCTTATAAGAAATCTGCACTTTAACCCCATTTGAGGACCGGGGGTTGAGTTACGAAAAGGGAAAGCATGATGAGTGGCTGTCCATCACAATGAATGGCGAAGCACTAAATGTGTGCCTGTTTGTTTGTTTGTGTGTGTGTGTTTGTTTTTGTTTGAGAGGAGCAGGGTAAAGGGGTGGTCGATGGTTGCTATTTATTGGATCTGTCCTTTTGTCCTCCCTCTATCACACTGTGATATCCATCACACAGTCAGAGTATGGAATGAGTAAGAGCTGTAGGTTAACTGTCCTTGCTTGTAGTAAGTGATCCTGCTGGTTTAGAGGATGACTCAGGCTCTACTAGGACAGACTGGTCTCTTGAGTTTGATTGTAAAGAAAGACTTTAGCTCTATGCTGTGTGAGTCCTGCATGGGGAGTTCACAACACTAGATGTAGCTCAGTTATGAACTGATGGTTCAACAAAGATTACATTCATAAGCTCTGTTGTCTCTCCTTTGTTTTAGGCATAGAACGGGGAGCTGGTGGGATAGGAATCTCAATTTACACAGGCTAACAATGGTACACAGTCCGGGACAGAGAGTATTGTGATAAAATCATATGTAAATACATCCGACTGTATTCTTTTCCTCCCATTATTTGTTTTTCCATTTTCCCTGTAGCATGCCTATAGCAACCCACTTGGCTAGTGTTCCCCACCTGGCCCCCGGCTCTGCAGTGCTGATGAGTTAAGGGCCACACAGCTTGGTCACACAAAACAGGAACTGGACCTGACAGGAAGTAGGTCACCATAGTTCGTCATTCTCCCGTTACCCGGTCTGATAATTGTGTCAGGGTTTACCTATTACATGCTTGGAGGCAGACGCCTGGTGTTTTCAGAGGGCTAGGGGTGGCAGGAAGGAGCACGAGCGGGCTCATTACCGAAATACAGTGACGAATATAGGGGTGCCATGAGTACTGGGGGGGGGGTTTGTTGGTTTTTCAGCTGGAACAAGTGTGTGTGCGTGTGTGTGTGCGTGTGTCTGTGTGCGAGGATAACTTTGATACACACAGTTGTGTAGAGACAATCTCAGTACTGTACACTCCCATCTTTAGTCAGGTCTGTTTGTACATATCAGAGAGTCGGATGAGTTAACCAGAGTCATAGCATCAAGTAATCTAATCTAAAGCCTTAATCGGTGCTTGGAATATTCAGTTTTAGCTACCTTTTTGTTCCATTATGATGTCATATCGCTACCCCTGTTATTTGACTGTTCTGTTCACTATGGACACATTAACTACCCCTTACCCAAATGCTAACACATGTATATACGTCAGGCCTGCCATCACGCCACCCCATGCGAGGTTGTGGACCTGCATAGCCAGTGTTGATACAATTTAAATGTACTGTTAAAGAGCCACAGCAGCTGTAGCTCCAGCACCATGCAAGTACACACATAAAAGCCTGTTACAGCCAACAGCTGGCATACAACCTCACATACCAGTATCATTGCACTGTAGGAGCCACCGGTATATTAGCTGAAGGGAAAAGGAACAAATGAATTTCGAACAAAAGGAATCTTATATTGAAGAAAAGTTGGCGATAGCTGGCTCATGTCTCCAATGAAATTGTATATAATGAATTGAACTCCATTCTGACACATTTTAAATTGTTTCTATCACATTTTAGTGGTTGTTGAAGGTTTGAGTTTTTACTGTAGTGGACAACACTGTGTACTTGTCTTTGTCATGAAATCTCACTAAGAATGTGTGGTATAAAACATAAAGATTGTGTCTCAATCTATTTTGTCCCCAAATGTTACGCATTAGGGCAGTCTGTTCAGTGTTGTCGGTGGTGTGGATTACAATGTTTGTAGAGATGTTTCTTTTCTTCCCTATTCTTTACTTTTAAAGTAACATGAATATGTAGAGGATCTGAAGATATTATTAGCTTTCTGCTTAGCAGTGTTAAAGTTGCCGAGCAGAAAAAAATTCATTTTTCCATCTCGGTTGCTTCATGGGGAAAAAATGCAAAACTCCAGATTCCTCCCCATGTTCATGTTGGGTAGTTGTTTTATTTTCCGGGACAATGTTCCATTGAATAAAAGTCCTTGTTTTGCTCTTTGCTGTAGAGAAGTCAGTGCCTTCCCCCCCCACCGCCTGCGGCTGGGCTTTTATTGAAGAAGTGACTTTGATGTCTATGCAAGCTCTTTTCTACCAGCTTACCAGCCTGCATCAAATAGTCCTTTGGAATCTCATGTAGCTCGTTCTGTGTACATAGTGTTATTTAGCACCTTTTGGAATTGAACCATCTGAAATGTGTGATTGCTTGTGTTGAATTATAACAGGTACTTTGTACTTGTATGGTATTATAGAAAACATGTTTGTAGATTGATATTAAGTTGCATTTAGTTTCACTGAATCTATTTTTCTACTGTCGCCTCAAAAGGTGCATAACAGTGGTCAACTTGGGCATCCTCAAAATAAACTGGTTTGATATTATGGAATTAATTTGATCTCAGTTGCGTTGTTTTGTGCACTAGAAACGTGATAACTTTATTTGGAACATGAATATAAAACAGTGATATTTGTTCACATCACAAGTTTGTCTTAACTGGTCGCCACCAAACAATTTAAACACAAACTGGACATGTTCATGTGATGCACATAACATTGTAGCAATGTAACAATTTAATCTATTTAAAGCATACAGTGTTGAAATGTCTCAAGTTACATTCATTTGGAGCTTTTAGAGTTAAGGCATTATTATAAATCAATAAAAACAATCTCACTCCTTCACTCGAGAAGAAACAATTCACAACAGCAAGTCAGTGCACTCTGCGCGTTAGGATCACATCGGTTGCAGCAAGAAGTTCCTTTATTCAACAAAGAAAAAGGTTAATCTTCCAAATCACATTCATTCATTCAAAGCACCATATGAACCAGGCCTACGATAGCCGCACGGCCTCCTTGTTACTGGTATCCTGCATTGGTCCTTTGTCTCTTTCTAGCCCGCAGCTCCTCAAAGAACTGATGCACAGCTTCAACTGTGACCGTCTGATCGAGAAAAGGAGGGAATGGTTTGAGATTTGGATAAAGAAGAAGGAAATAAATCACGTTTATCCACTAAACATGATCAGAAATAATGTGCACTCTTTCCCGCGGGTGAAAAAGTAAATACTAATGGATCAAAACCGTCCAGACTAAATTTGCACTTTGACATCCATCGCTTACCTTTCCTTCAGTAACACACTGGTCTAAAAACGCAGTGATCGAAGTCGTCAGCTCGTTGACACCTGAGGGAGGAACACGTGATTAGTCTCGATCAATCGCATAGCCCATAAATTTCCCTTCGCATTACGACGTCTTTTGGAGGAAAAATTTACCCCACATCTTCCCCGCGCTCACCGTAAATGACCTCCAGCTGCTGTACGCGGTCCATCGAGCTCATCAGTGCCATCAACGGGTGCTGGCCAAACGGCTCATCCAAGCCTTTGTTCTCATAGGCTAGAATGGTGTCCGACTGATCCATAAGGAACTGCACCTCTGCAGCCACATAGACCCTCTGTGCAACAACGCCGCCCACAGAGACACGTTCATTAAGTAAAGAAGGCTCCGTTACATGGACCAGGATCACATGTAGAGCCAACACCTGCAAAGTGGCTTCCTCGTGCCCTTTGTTAAAGCCCACATTATACTCAGAGCTAGTATTCGTGGCCTACCTTGCAGCTCATGCAGGTGCAGAGCTCGGAGCGCCAGCTGTAAGGCCAGAACACCGCTCCCTGTCTTCGCCTCTCCAGCCCCTTGGCTTGCAGTTCCTTCAGCCTGCAGACGACAGTTTTGGTCACGGCCTTTGCAGGGCTGCCTGACATTTCCCCGTGGGTCCGTTTGCAAGGAGGACTCCTGGTTGCCACTTCCTAAGATACAAATAACAGCGGATGAGTTACTGTGCTGCTGACAGGAGGAGCGAATGATAACACGTGGGCTTTGTAAAACATCTCGGCCCACAGCACTGCAGACTCATCCGGAGAAGTCTCAAGGCGACTGACACAACGAGATGATTGGGTGATGAAAATCTCCAGCCAGTTTACAGTAAGCTGCCCTGTGAAGCCTGGCCAAAGCCGTCGACAGTGCAGGGGAAGCAGTGCCTCATGGGTCATTTCTCCCCTAATTACCCAGAGGAGGGGAAAGCATGATAACCAGCTGGAGCCTGCTCTATAATCTGCTCATTACCCTCCAGCCCCATCTTGTGGCAACTAAAAACAGCTGCCACCGAGGGAACGTGCACAGTGAGCACTCAAATACTGTACATGAGGGCCCTTTTCCTATCAAATCCCTGCATGACACAGTGGAGGGCCACATGAAGTCACACACAGATGTAGAGGGCTTCCAAATTATGGAGGAGGGTATACATGAACAGGTAACACCATACTACCATAAGTAGGAAACTGATACAAATGCACACATTGCTCACTCAAAGAAACTGAAATCTGTTAAGTAGGCCAGAGTTAGGAAGCTAAGATTTAAATAAAATTTCTGTTAAGTCGTTATCGCCGAATGGGGTAAACACCATGGTGGTTGAGCCTATGGCCCACTGATGACAGGGCTTGTATTTGCAATATTAAAAACTGGGTGTCTGCGATATGTCCCGGGAAAAATCACAAGTGGGGCCCTCTGGGCAGAAAGATACAAAACCACACCTGCAATTACCGCTTATCGCTATAGAGAATGAAATGGAAATGGAAATTAATGAATTTGGGGGAAAGGGATGTTTTCTTAAAATTCTAACCATTTAGGTTTTTTTTTCCCTCAATCTACCATGAACACAGTTGAAGTAAAATACAAGAGGATACCTAAATGTATGTTTCTCCTATTTGCCTTCAAATGTTTTCTCTGTGAAGGCCTATTGAAGTATGCTGCGTTCATGTCACATAGTAATTACAAGTTTTCATTGAAACTGCAACTGGGAAAGCTCATATTTCACCTTGGCACTTAATAATGTGGAAAGGCCAGAAAACCAAACAAACGCCTCACATCAGCCAACGACGGTCGTTAAATGTAATCAAACCCAATTGCCTGGATACAGCCTTATATTTTCAATGCATCTAATCTCTGATCATCAAACTGTTCTAAGTTGTCCGATGGCAAGAACGCTTGCATGTGGTTAACGTTAATCCTTCCCATCTCTACCAGCCATCCCAAATGAATTGGTTCGATCTCAGGTTCAGCCCCAGTACAGATTAGGTGTTAGTAGGTCTTCTTGTTCACTTTAACGCCCTTATTTTGCTCTTAATATGACAAACCCTGCATGCAAACACAGAAACAGAGGCAGAAGGTCGGCCGAGCACAGCTTCTCACCTCCTGCTTATTGTGCTCAGCACTGGTGGACGGTTCCTCATCCCCACTTTGACTGGGCTCAGAGGCTTCTTCCTTTTCTGCTCCGTCCTCGACATCGAGTTCGTCTTCCTCTTCCTCCTCAAGATGACTGACGCTGATCATAGGTGAAACTAAAAGGGAAGGACAAATGCAAAAATTGTTCTCTGGATTTTACTGTTAAATGTTTGCAAAGTCTCATGGGTTTGTATTTGCTTACCCTGACAAGCAGCTCAAGACAACTATTACCTGCAAAGTGAGCAGCATACGTCCACAAGACGGGGGCCTTGTTCATGCAGGCTTCACAAATCATCTCTTGCAGCTCCTCGGGGTCCACCGTGGTGCAGCCCAGGTGCTGTCAACGACAAACAAATGGACAACGTAATGAGAAGAACATTTGAAAAAAGGAAGTTCTCAAAAATGTAATTTCAATAACATGACTTGTGCTTACCCTGCTATGAAACCAATCCTCACAGATGACACACTGAATCATCTCATCGTTGGCCTATTGGGTAATTTAAAAAAAAGGGGTTTTTAGAGTCACAATGACAAATGATGTAAACGGTAGATTTGATCAATGTAATCTTTCTTACACAAGATCTCAGCGATAAAACTAAATAAATAAAAGGAATACCTGATCGTCTGTGTCTGGGTACGGCCGGTCACATGTGCAGTAGCAGCCATTGAAGTTGTGATTGTAGTGATTTCTGACGTTCTCCTCATCTTTGGCCTGTGAATACACGGGATGGAATAACTTCAGCATCACAAACATAAAGCACGATTCAGTTAGAAATCATCATAGAACCAGAGGACTCACAGGAATTAGCTGGCACTTGAATTCCCCAAACTTGCTATTTCCACAGTCACAGCGAAAATTTCTACATCAGAAAAATGTGGTTAATTATGAAAAGGATAAGAATTTCTATGATCAGTTTACATCACTCAAAAAAAAAAGAAAAAAAAGACCTTTTGGTGTACAATTCAAAGATATCGTGTCCATCGTGGCATTTATTGGCACACGCCAAACAAACCCCAGCAGGTTCTGCAGCATTTGGAGTGCAGGTGTTGCAGGCAAACACAGCCTGTCTCTTCACGTAGCCCTGTGACAATGACACAGGAAGTATGAATATACAGCACTATAATGATGACATACCCCCTCTAATAAGCACTATAGTAGTCATTTCATATTATCCGATTAGAAATACTGCAGTGATACCAAGCGCAATAACTTTCATTTCATAGTTTCACTCTTGAACGCCCCACAGAAGCAACAAAGACCTTACTTGTTACACACACAGTCACAATGAACACTGCATAGAAAACTGCAACACGAGCGGTCAAACGCAAGGCGGATAAAGGCGATGGCTGCAGGGATGCGGTTGCAGGACGCTTTTCTTACCCGAGAATAAGAGCAGTTTTCTGGGTCGCTTCCAGCCAGCACACACAAAGCCTGTTCGAGCTCCTCCTCATTGGACAGAATGTCGTCCGTGTTTGAGTCTTCTTTATTCGCTGCCATTTTGGTAAAAGAGGGCGAGGAGAACACAAAGACACACTGAGCTGCACGACAGTGTTGACAAACGACTGTTCCGGGCGGGAGTCGATGGATAGTTTGTGCAGAGACCACGTGGAGGAAGTGACGCAGGAAAACGTTACTGATTAACAATAAACAATCTCCAATGTGTTGCTGTTCAATCAATGGCGTTAGTTATTTTAGTTCAAGCAAATGGTATGATCGAGAATTCATGGATAGGCTTAACAAAATGATTGCATTTAATTGGCTTAAATCAAAATATGTCTGTATTGTATTGTAACTGCAGGTGGCCTGGTGGGATCATATACAGTCTCTGGGTTCATTATCACGACCTACACATTACAACCATCACTGAAAATAATGAAATTCATTTGGATTTAGCCCTGAAAAAAGAGGCATTTAAAGGTCTGAAGTTGTAAATTGTTACATACTTTACCTGGTGGTAGACTGTATTCAGGAGAGGGTTTGGAAATCGGTGGATAGGCCTCCCTCCGGCCACCTTAACAGCGTTTAAAATATTTAGTTTTAATCTCGTGATGGTATTTTTTTTTTACGTGTTCGGTATCTTTTCTTAACAATTCGTATCAAAATAAGTGTTTGTGTGTGTGTGTGTGTGTGTGTGTGTGTGTGTGTGTGTGTGTGTGTGTGTGTGTGTGTGTGTGTGTGTGTGTGTGTGAAAAAAGTCTGAGAAAATATATTAACTTGTTGTATGTTACAGTGGTTTTCCAATAGATGGCGCCACTGTGATATTTGGCGCTGTTTGGGCGCCCGCCTAAAATATGCGTCCATTGCTGCGCTGAAAGGCCGTGTTGCAAGCTGCAGCACTCCCACAGATAGAAGGTCAGTTAACTGTGCTCACTGAAGTTAGTTTGTGTACACATTCACAAACCCCTGATCCGCCTTTTGCCTTAATATTTCCTAATTCTTCATTTATTGTGTTGGTTGGGTTGACAGACAGTGAAGCCGTGCTCACAGGGAACAAGCTGAACTTCTCTGACCGCATCCCGGGTGCTTTTAAAGGCTGTCGGAAATATTGTCGAACCACCATGAACAGCCCAAAGAGGTGGTTAATGTGCAGGGACAGAGCTAAGAATGCTGGGTCTCCAGCGAAAAAGAAAAATAATCCTACTGGTATATTGTGGGCACCTGAATCAGTATATTTTTCCCCAATGATGAATGAAACAAGCTGTGTTAAAGTCAGGACTATCAAGGAACAACTGCTTAACAGCACCTTAATTATACATCTAAATATACACTCTTTTGGGTTTCATGTCGTGCTTTTGTTGACTTGTGTAGAAGATAAACTGAGTCGATTAATCAACAAACAAAACACATTTAAATAAATCAGTTTTTCAGCAATAACGCCAAACGTTGCTTGCTCCATCCTATCCAATGTAAGTATGTGCTTGTCCATTTGTTAAAGTTCACGAAACATTTTATATATATCTGGAATTGGGACTGTTGACAGAAAACAATCTCCTAAATGAATCGATGATTAAAGCACAGCAGCACGTACAATCAGAAGAGACTGTGATTCGACATTGCTATTTTCCGAGGGGCTCCTGAAGGCAGCATCAATCTCCTGGCTCCTGGGTGTGAGCAGTTCAATCTGCAGACTGAAGAAGGAACATCTCAACGTGAGTCCGGCTGTCATCTGTCACCTCGTTTGAAAACTCCTTCTCCACCGGACGGGACGACAATGGGAAGCTGTCCGAGCTAGTTTTCTGAAGAGGACACACATTGAAAGGGGGGGAGCTGTGGTAAAATCGCAGGTTAGTGAAATGCTAGCTCACCACAGCCTCTCTGGCGTAGCGTTAGTCACCTTTACGACTGTTGCTTCATCTTTCAGCCAACTATCCGTTGCTAGTTAGTTTTAACTCATTGGATATTTGGAAGTGGTTTGAATCTGTTCTGCCGGTTAACGTTGGTCAACCTTGTTAGCGAGCTAGCTTACGTTTCCTAATTGCATGCCAACGGTTAGCTTCGCAGATTGTCACTGCCCAGCTTGCTAGCTAACGTTAGCAGCCGAGATTAGCATAAGGGGGTCAGTTAACGTGGTTCTGATGCTGAACCGCGTTAACTGTACTGTTATGTTTGGAAACTAGATAATGTGGCCTTCAGGCTGTGTGTGAGTAACGTAACGTGTCTCGAACCGAGTCGCGAGCCCGAGTGTTTCCTTCATTGCTCATTGTTGACTGTTGTGAGACGAACGTCACAGTGTGGTTTCCTGGTTCGTGCCTGTGTCCAGGTCGAGTCTTCAGTCACACCGTTCACCTTAGGAGAAGGACCAGGAGCACAGTGGAGATGCAGACGTTCCTGAAAGGCCGGAGAGTCGGCTACTGGCTCAGCGAGAAGAAGATGAAGAAGCTGAATTTTCAAGCATTTGCTGATCTGTGCAGGTATGTGGCTATAACACCAATCTAATGTATCCAGGTCAAGTGATTGTAGAGCAACTAACGGATACATTCACACAGTAGGCTTACCTCAATTGATATCACAGGGAATTAAGAGATGTACTGACGGACACTGTACTTCCTCTTAATAACTCCATGGCAAAAGGGACTCATTATTATCTGTTCTCCTCTTACAGGGAATAGCCCGGTTGTAGTTTTGCGGCCCTTTCTCACTCATACTTATACACAGCATCCTTGTCTGTTAAGCATTTGATGTTTTACTAAAGCATAGCCGATGAGGCCTGTGGCTGCTGTGCTTCTTTTCTTTCAGCTGTAATGCAAAGACGTTCTATACAATATAATAAAATATGTAAGCATGCCTTGGCAGAAGTCAGTTTAGTGTATTTGACTGTGTTTGCTATGTTGTGAGGCGGTGCCTGTTGAGACATAGTGGGAAGAGGGAGCGTGTGTGGGTACGATGGTTCTTAGTGGCCTACGGCACATGTGTAACAGGACAAGCAGATACAACAGGTGTTATTAATTTGTTAATTGTCCTGAAGCTGAAACTGTAAGGCATGTGCTGTTGAATAACAAAAAAAAAGAAATGTTGACGACATATCTAAACCAGGATATGTGCTGTTATTATACAGAATCAACCTTTGACCGTTACAGTATCTTATGTTGATTGTAATTGAAGGATTGTGATATCACACAAACCAGTCTTGGCTTTTTGTTTGTTAGATGTTTTATTTATCTCCAAAAAGGGGAACGTATCTGTCCAAATGCATAGTCATAATATGAATTGGTTCAAGGGTGTATTTTGACCATATCAAGGCTCCAGCCTTGAAAGGGGCCGCTATGAGTGTTGTGTGTATTTTATCTTGTTGTAGCTCATCCTTCTTCAGGCCAAGTCAATTGTTATATAAGGTATTACAAAGTAGGGCATGGATCTTCTCAGCAGACATGACTTCAGGAGAAGTGAAGTCTCGCTCACTGATTTACTATATGCTGCTTCACAGTATGCTGGATGGTGGAAAGGCTCCACGGTATGGCAGCGGCCTGATCCTCTCTAATGGCAACATTGCCTAATTGCCTGTGCTGTGCTGAGGGCCACAGTTATCCTGTAAACACAAACGATGACGGTGGAGAAATCATTTTATCGTCTTCACTCGTGTCACTGAGCAAGAATGTGCCGTGGTAGGTCAGGTGTGTTGTCAGTGTGCATTATAGCAGGCAATTACTTCCTACCTTGTTCATGAGGGTTGTTGCCTCACAAAGCAACCTGGTTGGGCCAGCTCAGATTACCACACTGTAATCCACAAAACATTTTTAATCTCATAAACCTTCAAGTAACACCCCCCCCCCCCCACCCACCCCCCCTCGCTCCCTCCCTCCCTGCATCCTGCCAACCCCTGTTTGATATGAAGGGTGGGGGCCAAGTGTTAAGAAGTGGTATTTGTGAAAAACAATCAAGTCAAATGAATTGCCTTTTACAGGAACCACAAATACTCGCCCATTTAAATTATAAATGATTAGTAAATATGGGTGTATCATGTATATCAGGGGTGGCCAACCAGTCAGAGACCAAGAGCCACATTTTTTACTGTGTTACCGCAAAGAGCCACATCATACACATGGGCACACATGAACATCACCCTATCCCTTCCTCACACACACACATACCTTTGCTCAGCCAGATTTATTGTAAATGTCACACACCAATATGATAATGACAGAAATTGACTCCTAAGACCACAGGCCAGTCATTTTCAACAATGAACATTGTGTACACCAGGGGTGTCAAACTCATTGTCGCTCTGGGGCCACATCAGCATCATGGTTGCCCCCAAAGGGCCGGTTGTCGGCGGCGGGGCGGGGAGGGTGGCTGCTGCTGCTGCTGTCACATACGCTGGTGGAGGTGTGCGCGGCGCGTGCGGATCGGGGAGGAGCTCCGCCTTGCGCGATACAACGGATATTTGTAAATTGTCCGACTTTTACATTTTTACTTAAAGCGGGGCTTTCAAACAGTCCGTCTCGGCGTTAAATGGGTCGACGAGGAACGTAATCTGTGGCCGCACATGCGCGTTTGACGAAAATACCGTATTTAACTCAAGCGAAGCGAACACGAACATTAAAAAAACACAAATACAAACTTCGATATGAACGTAAGAGCCGCATGAAACCGGGCAAAGAGCCGCATGCGGCTCGCGAGCCGCGGGTTGGCCACCCCTGATGTATATGATCACTGCATGACTAGTTTTCCCCAGTCAGCACACCTGTCCGAGGGTGTGTCCGTTTCATTTATAAATAAATGATTTCTTTGGCAATATCACACTCTTTGAATTTAATTTCATGCACCTTGATTTTACTGAACAGATCTATATGAGCAGGGTTTTTTTTACTTGTTTTTTTAAATGTTTCACTTTAACAGAATGGGCCAGTGTGATACTCTGATAGTGGCTGAACAGGTTTTCTCTCTTTCATCATGCAGCTGACATTGTGAGTGCTTCAGTGTGGAGTCTGGCCTGTCTTGGCCAGCTGGACTGAAGGGATTCCTGCTGGTCAAAGCCACTTGGGTTTATGTTTGTGTCCCACGGCCTTGCACAGCAATTTAGAGGCTTCTTACTGACTCTCATGTACCTGATTTGGGGGGGGGGGGGGGGAAACAAGGTCCTCGAGAACAGTCTTTGGACACAGTGAAAATATTGTTAGATAGACCTGTCAAGGCAAGGCCACTCTAGGACAACAAGTGTAACGTGACTATATTGAGGTACACCCACTGTATTTATGTAGTCTTTCACCCAAATGATACCATTCACTGCAGTGATTGGAAGACTGTTGTTAACACTTTAAAAAATCTATTAACATGTAAAGAAAGGGTCGTGTTGATTTCAAGGAACGGACAAAGATTTAACAGCCCCAACAGGTTCTGCTGCTTCACCTGGTTGGCCCACATTATCTAACCCTGTGTGCTGGAACGTGGCAACACATCCTCAAATACATCCACTTATAGACTTTATAACCACATACTGTCTCTCAGTGCAGTTATCATGTCTATGGTGGACCACACATACACAATATGAGTGATCGAGTTAAATGGATATACGATACTGCGTGTTAGTAAGAAATGGTGTAATAGAAAGTGTCTGGTCTATATTCTTAATGTGTCAAGCCAGTTCAAAAGGTTCTGACTTTGGCCTTCTTCTCTTCTGCTGGGTCTTCTCCTTAATCCCTTTTTGTTCTGCTGGCTGTGTAACCGTATAGGAGAGCAGACAATCTCCATATCTGAGATGGGACCGAACTAAAAGGCCCCATTCACAGCACATGAAACACGCCAGCTGCAGTATTAAATATCCACATTGTTGTGAAGCGGTGAATGGATGCACTGCGGTTACCACGGGGCTGCTGGCTCAAAAACAAACTGGGCACGGACAGGCTGAGGTGGTTGTGGCGCTGGACTCCACATGTGTACAGTGGTGAGCTTCACTACGTCATGACGTCACCTCTGCCAACAACTCCGCTCATGTAGTCCTCTGCCGGTTGCCAAGCAACAGATTATTTTTTTTTTATCCAAAAGACTGGTATTGTTTGTTAAAAGTAGAATAAGGACTCCGGCGTTGTCGCTGCAACACCTGATTAGGTGTGAAGGCAGCCTTATGGATGATAACGGGAATGACTCCAGTAAGGGCAACTGATGCAAAGACATGTTTTACAAAGCTTTCACTATGCAAGTAAATGTATACATAATGTCTTGCAGCTTGTAGCTGAGGTACCTTCGATGCATGGCCGTGTCTATTTATGACTGACTACACTTTTTGGTTAAATTAATGACCCTTACTTTTGTCTTTTTTTTTCAGGAAAAGAGGAATAGAAGTTGTTCAGGTAAGTGGACAAAAACTTTTTTTTATGGTTTTTGCAGTCATTGTAAAATGTACTGTATCCCTGTTTGGTTCACATTCTTGCTATTTTCAGTTCGAATGCATCATCGGGCCATTTTGATTTTTCTTTTTTTTTCCATCTCGGCACAATATGGCCTCCACTCTGTAAACGGTGTTGTCTGTCTGAGGGATCTAATTGGGGCAGTGGCTACTCATTCTGTGAGGGTCTTTAGTTTGAGTGTGTGTGTGTGTGTGTGTTTGGCCCCCGGGGAAGTAAGGGCTGCTGTCATTAATGGCTATCGGACACAGCACATTACATGGAGTATGTAAACACAGCACATACAGCAGCATAGTAACAATTGTTACTCAGTCCTGGGAGCTCAGTGTTGAGTACTTGTCAGTTAAAGTGCTTTCTGTGGTCGAGGAGGAAATCGTCCTACGTTTTTTCCCCCCTTTGCTTTGAGGTTATTTTTTTCTCTGGCTGTGCTAACGATAGCAGCACACCCAGAAAGAGCCTTGTCCTGGGAATAGTCCCAAAGTAAGCAGGGCTTTGTTTCCAACTGTGCATTCAGTCCCTCGTGGGAGAGTAGAACCTCACAAACAGCTCGGGGGAACCCGGGGACTTGAACAGCCCTCTGGCCTTCCTCATAACTCTTTCTCCAGGACTACCTGTTGCCCACTGAGGTTTTTTTTCTTCTTCCACACAAATCAGCAGAAACTTTCCTTCCTTTTTAGCTTAGCTGCCAATTGAGACGGCTCAGTTTACTGAGCCAGAGGTGTTTCTGAATTCACACCGGTGACTCTGCTGCCAGTCGGTTCCTGTACGGTCATGGTTGCTTCACAAGTGAAGATAATGGAAGCTGTTGTAATGCTTTGGCCTTGTTCTACAAGTCTGTGTACAAAGCCGTCTCATTCCACTAGTGAAGCCCTTACACTTTACCATAGACTCTTATTTTGCAGTCAATGAAGCGATATCTAATGCAAGATTATGTATTTGAAACGTTATTCTAAATGTCTTCTCCTGTATGTCTTGAGGTCCTGTAATTAAAATATATGTTAAGCCCAATCTCACTGAAGCCTACATTTTGACCGTAAAGACCATGAATTATTTAATGAATCTTAACAAAGAAGAATAATGTTTTGTGAGAGGCAGAGATGAGAGTGGTGATGACGGATGTTAGTGAAGAGACATCATGGAAAGGAAGCGCTGCTACATAACACAGAAAACATTTAGCTAAAACTTGTCTGGCACTACTATTGTTTCAAAAATAGAAATTGTGTTTAGATTAGGTGTTCATTTAGAGTATTCATGTCCTATTTATTTAGTTAAGCTTTAGGGGTGGCAGTGGTGCAGTTATGTGGATATCAAGTCCATTTAACCTTCTGTAGAAGGCTGGAGTAGAACATATTTGTACATTTATTAAATCACCAACCTTGTCCCTGCGGTCTGATCTTGACGATAAAGACTCAACCATGGATATCCAAGGATGAGTTTATCCCAGGCTTTTTCTGGCAGAATAAGCCAATAGTTAATGTTGTTTACAGTTGTATTTCAAGCTAATTTCTGTCGAAAACACAGATTTGTTGTAATGATGGCTTTGTACTAGAGCTGAAAGTACCTGTGTTTCATTTTTAGACCTAATGATTCGTCGGTTGATTAGGAAAGTAATCAGCTGATTTAATCGATAATTTAAAAAATGGTCAGTTGCAGTACTACTTCCAATCTACTAAAACAAAACTTTGAAAAAGAAGCCGAGATGACGTATAGATATTTGACATTGCACTCAGCGATATATGGTGTTTGCCACAAGAGAGTGTCTTGTGGAGTGTCCCTCCTCCAGAGGGTTGGTAGTGGTTATGACGTCACCCTGTGTGAACAGATCTCTGCTAAATCTGGCAGCCCCAGGGAGCTCATTTTATATTTCCATTTCTAGTGTGGGAAACCATCTACATGTATACCCATCAGGACTGACAACTGAAGGGGAACAGATGGTTCTTTTGTTTGACTTTACATGATTGCTCCTTTCGCCTCGAGCATCTTTCCACTCTAACTCTTCTTCTAGTAACCCATTATCACGCTCACCTTGTCTCTCCTTTTCGTCCCTCTCTCCCTCCTCCGAGCGGTTTTGCAGCATCTCATCAATACTGACCCCTTAGCCCTGAGCTCATAAGAGCCATCCTCCAGGTGCTCTGTACATTATCTCGTCTGAATCACACAGCCGATGAGATTAACTCACCGGGCTCGGCCTTGAGGAAGCCATTATTCGCTCTGCGAGAGGAAACCCATCACAGCAAATGGCCTTCGTTCGAGTGGGCTGTTCATAGAAAGTTATCGAGTTCCGGTTTTTATTATATGCTAAGTGCTTAGGAATTTAACGTTGATATCCGGCATTCTGCTGGATCTCACCCACATATTGAATTGGAGCTTGACAAATGAGAGATTATCTTGAGATGGTATTTATTGGTCCTCCAGTGTACAAACATCCAAAGAAAGCTGATTGGTGGCCAATATTTGCAGTTAGTAGATAGTTAGTTATTGTTGGAGTCCTGAATACAGGGTGGAGATGATAGTAAATAATATGAAGTCCATCGTGACTCCTTTATCTCCCTGAATATCCTCAGCCATTTTCATCCCCCATGATTTATCCACCAGCCAAAAATGTTTTTAAAAATGTTAATTCAAGGTCGAAGGTGAAGGGCAGTTGCCTCATGAGCTCCCAGTTTGATCCTCCATAGGGTTTTTGGGTGGAGATTCCCGGTCATGTCGATCCCCGCTAATCCCCGTTAATTGTGTACTGTCTGTGAAGCGTGGCCAACAACCGCAGTTTGTTTCCGACACATGTTTCTTTTATACTAGACTAGAGTGCCGACACCATACAAAATAAATCATTCATCACACGTCTGTCTGCACTCTTGGAATGTCTGACAACAAAGCGAAAGGCAGGTGAGATTATTACAACTAGAGAGAGACTTCTGAAGAATGAAGCAGCTCCACACGCGACACCTCACCATGCAGGGACGAATAATTGCTGCAAACACGAGGTCGATGCGGTTTGTGCTCACCATATTTGTACACAATTATGTTGAAAACTGAAGTACCCATGGGAGCTCTGTCCTTTGCTTCTCTGGGGTATAGTTTGGGCCCATCATGGAGCCACATCAAAGCTGAAAATATATTGGGCCTGACCTACCCTCTCCCTCCAGGATCCTGCGTGTTTTCTATGCTGTCCATCACCGCCGTGGCCCACTGCTAGCACTCTGCCCCAGAGGGACTTGCAAAGAAGTCGGCTGACATTTCTGCTTTTAGCATTTAGCAGGACATCAGTGACTTTACTGCTGGCTTTTTTTGGACGAGCTCTAAAGCGGAGGTCATTCCGTCTACGCACGGGGAGAGGAGAGCGTCATCCTCTGCGATGCGTCTTTGCCAGTGGGTGTTGACCCCCACGATGTAGAGTCCTGTGTCTGTGGAGGGGCCGGGCTGTGGACGGGCCCTCTGTTGTGTAAGCAAGAGATTAAAAGCCATGCCTCAGCGGAGTACAGACACATTCCCTTTCCCACCCGGCTCTAGCTAAACAGAAAAGCACCCGCTGCGGTTTTTATCGACCTGCTGTACCTCACACCACTGCTGAGGCCCTGTCCCCACCGCTGAGGTCTTGTCACCACTGCTGCTCATACTGGTGGTCGAGCCAGTAATAGGTTATCCGCAGGTGACGGCACATTTTATGAGGGTTGACTTACCATGACGGTGCTATTAAGGTCATAGCTGCATGTTTATGTGTTTTTATGCAGCTACCTTATGCCACACCTCTGTCTGCCACTTGATTTCTGATAAACCAGCTGGACTGCTGCGTACAATGAGTCACCAAAACAGCTGCCTGTTGAGTACTTCTCAATATCTGACTCCCAACAGTGCATCAAACGTTTTTAATCCACAATTGTCTAGTGTCTAAATCCTAAATCGTCACTGTCTTCTCCAGTAGCTTCTGCTGCTAATTAACATTTTGACACAAATATTTTGCACTAGTCTGATTTTGCATATATCGAAAAATACAATTTAACATATTCTGTGTCGTACATATTTGATGTGTCACTTCTTGCAAACCTGCTAGAGTCACTATACATTTTTATCCTCGTTGCCTTGCATACATTTTCGCAGCTCATGTTGGCCTGTTACTCAGACGGACGTGTTTTTACAGGCAAGAGGAATGGAGCATGGGGAATGAGAGCCAGCAGCACGAGATGGGCAGGGAAAGACATGCTGTGTTGATGTATAGTGCATAATGAGCTATTTAGGAAATGTGGCTCGACTTGCACATTACAGGGCGTGTAGCCTTTTCTTTGAATCTAAGCATACTGTATAACGTGCAGATTGTGCCTGCTCTCCATAGAAAAGTGCATATATCTCATATATCAGACTCTATTGAGAATAATAAACATACATTTCTATCAATACATGGTCTGCCCTACCTTGAGTAGGACCTAAACACCATGGCGTCTTAGTCAACTGATAATTAACAGATTCACAACTCTGCGCAATTGACTTTCCAGGGCAGGATCAAGGGTACGCTAATTAGTCATCTATCCATCACACTTCTCACAATTATTAACCAGGAAATGTTAGCTGAACTGACAGGTTGATTGCGGCCAACCCTAAACCAACTGAAACTAGAACACTTTTACAGATCCTGCATTGATCCACAGCAGTGTGACTAAGGTGTGGCCCCTCTCGGTTTGCGTACTGTGGACAGTACAAAGGACAGTGTGGGGTCCTGCCCTGCTCTGGCTTATTTGCACATGTGTTGCTGAATTGTCTTTTGTCTGGAATGATCAGGTGATCTCCATTTGCTGATTAGCTAATGGGTTAGGGACTGCGTTACGCAACAGCTGCACTGCATCCTAGACAATTAGCTCTGTTTGACAGTCTGTGTTTGCTCTGGTTTCAGTTTCACTGTCTCTTAGTACCATGATTTCATTTGACATATTCATAATGTGCTGTGAGATTATTTGTCACAGTGTTTGTATAATCAAAATAAATAAACCACTGTAGTATTATTGCTGTTAGAATAAACATAGCTTAAGGATTTGTGATGATTTGTTTGTCTCTTGATGTACTTTTACTCGTGGCCTTATTCAGTTACTAGTACACCTAGCCACGTATTGAAGGCTTCTCTATCAGTCTCTCTAACGGTCAGTCTGTCCTTTCACACAACCTTGCGTATTGTAACTTTGAAAGTTGTTTCGTCTCTTACAGACGAACCTAACTCGACTCCCTTTGTTGCATCAAACTGGACACATTCAGCCAGAATACAGACCTTTTGTGAATTGGTTGCTACAGCCTAGCATCTCGTGTGTGTGTGTGTGTGTGTGTGTGTGTGTGTGTGTGTGTGTGTGTGTGTGTGTGTGTGTGTGTGTGTGTGTGTGACCTAGATAAATCATATCGCACTCGGTGAGAGCAGCTTTGACTACTTGTGAACTACTTGGCCAGTGCAGTCAGTCTTTCGGTTGCGGTAAACTTTAAACGAATGCTCAGAGGCTGTTGACTGGAGGCCTGGCCAGAGGAAGAGAAAGTTTGTCACTCATAGTAAAGTTGCTGACGCCAGAAATAAATGATGGTGTAATTCAAAACAATTACAACACAAACTCTGGCTGCACCAAAGTTAGAGCTATGAATAGAAGAAGATGATTTAGAATCGGTCCCAGTGCTGTTTTTATAACCAAAGAAAAAATGTTTCCTAGAGCAGAACTATGACACGGGGTGGAGAGATTACTAATGTCTATTGACAGATTACAGGTGTAAATGAGGAGGGCAATGGCAGATTGATGAATTCTGAAATTGGTGTTCATTCTCCCAAAGGTACTCTCTCATCATGTTCAAAAAAACTATCCTTCAGCCTGGAAAAAACCCTGATTTATTTATTTTTTTTAATTCTGCTGTTAACTTTATATAGTGTGTGTGTATATATATATATATATGTGTATATATATATATATGTGTATATATATATATATGTGTATATATATATATATATGTGTA
Organism: Pholis gunnellus; assembly: GCF_910591455.1. NCBI lineage: Eukaryota > Metazoa > Chordata > Actinopteri > Perciformes > Pholidae > Pholis > Pholis gunnellus. The sequence continues at coordinate 11,981,469 of NC_136542.1, read as the reverse complement.
TATATATATATATATATATGTGTATATATATATATATATATATATATATACTGCTTGCTTTGATTAACAAGACCATGCAGGAGCAGCTATGATTCAGTCTTGTTTGTAATTTCTGAACATCCTAGACTCCATCCCGAGTACTGCCTCCTACCTAAGCTGTGCTGTATAATGAAGCATGCCCGATACATGTGATAAACTCCCCTCAAATAAGAGGAATGTGGTTTGACTAAACCGTACGTATAGGGGACATCTTTTGACTTTGTTAACCAACTGCAGGCCACAATACTTTAGGGGCGGTAAAGGAGAATGTGGGGAAGTTTTGGCAAGTTCTGACTTGAGGCCTGAATAAACTGGGGGGATTTTACTTTTGGTCAAAAATCTTGCCATACTGCTTGTGAGAACATGTTCTTGATTTTGTGCGAAGTGTACTGTTTGCTGTACTGTTTTCTCCCTAAACTGCCCGAGAAGCGAGAGTTGCAACGCTATCAGTTCTTTGTTTAAGCGTTAAAGAAGTACCAATTTAAAATAGAGCCACATGGCATTACGTGAGAATAATACTGATTTATTTTGCCGTAAGTAACAAAAGGGATGGCTTTGCAGCTCAGAGACACTGTTGGCTGTTTTTAAATTAAAAAAAGCTTTTTATGGATGATTGCTTTGGTTAACCATTTCTAAATATGATAAATGAATACCTGCGTGTGGGAGAGTTTTATTTTTACCGTAACCCTTGACCCACGGCTGTCCTTCCCTTCTTAGCTGGACCTCAGCCAGCCTCTGGAGGAGCAGGGTCCTCTGGACGTCATCATCCACAAACTGACTGACCTCATCCTGGAGGCTGACCAGAATGACTCTCAGGCTGTGCTGCTGGTGCAAAGAGTACAGGTATGCATCTTTGTCTTTATATATTTATTATTAGCATGTATAGGTATGTGAAGAACACCAGTACAGAGGTCTGGAAAAGTGAGGCAAACATTTACATCACTAAACAATTTACATAAACACGGAAATGTATAAAAAATATCTTTAAAAAACTAATAAGGGATGTGTTTTGATCCTCAATAATGTGTTGTCACTGTCCGACATGTGGCTGTAGCACCAGGTATAAAAAATCAAAAAATGTTTTATTCGTTGACCAAGTAGTTCCTGTTCAACTTTTTAGATTATTTTATTTATTTATTATATCATACATCATATTTTATTTTATTATGTAACTGAGGCAGATTTCTTGTATCCCTGCTTGTGTTTAGACGGCATTTAATATCAAAGAACTTTCACTCTACCTTCAGTTTTCATAAAGAAGGTTTTGTGGCTAAACATGTTCATACCTCTCAAAGTTTTGTAAAGAAGCGTTTCAAATGATACACAGCGCTTATCTCTCACTCAACATGTACATGATCCAGTGATCATGATATGGAACTTTAGCCAAGCTCTTTAGATACAATTGAAATGAGCTCTAGATCGTGTTGTCTGTAACACAGCAGCACTGCAGGCAATACACATTTATGGATGACAGAATTCTGTGTTTACATGTAAATATACCAGAGACCAAAGAGCCTTCACTTAGCTCCAGGAACATAAAGGGCATTAGCAACTATATTTAATCATATGGTGAGTCACTTTAAGTTACGGAAGAGTTTTTCTTGTTCTTCCTGATGTGACAAATCTCACATGTAACCTCAGGTCACAGCTCCAAATGTGACAATGTGAACACACTTCAGAAAACTGGTGTGTGTGTGTCAGTGTATTCATTAATCTCCAGAGTTATAGATCGTGTGAAAATGTATTTTGTATCTCTCTCTCGCTCACTCACTCACTCCCCACCGAGGAGCTGTAATCGCGATCAACGTCATGCAATTCTGTCAACGTGTTCCTCCTGACTGCTCAATTAGGAAAGACAAACAGGAAGTCAGTGTGGAGCAATCACTTACACAGCAGAGCCTGGTCAATATATTAACACATGGATGCATTTGCACACTTTTATGGTACCCGTGGCCATTTTGAAGCACATGCACACACCTTGTTTTTTTCTAAAGGTCTGTGTGACAGAAAAGCACTTTAGATAAAGTGTGTGTCTTCAGTGTGCTTCAGAATCATAGGTTACAGCTCTGAAGGTTTTTTTACCCTCAGAGCCTCACAGACACAAAAAGACAAAGACGTGCTGTTACAGTTATTGGATCTATTCACCTGAACACAGCTGTCATCTGTGATTATAATTTCGTAGAGATGTAAGCATAGGCGCATTTCTAATATGACTCAGATTTGATGATAAATAATCTTTTTTTTTGTGGTGGAGGGAATAAGCCTTCCACTCTAAAATACATCGTTATTCCAAACAAAATGTCGGGCTGGAAAGTGATTCAGTGGCCCGAGGTGTGAGTAGTGTGCACAGCAGACCTGGTGCAAATATTATGAGGATGTTTTTTGAGCTGCGTGATTGTGGGTGCAGTGATGAGCCATCTTTTTTGTATTATCTTGCTGCCATATAGGTACTTATGTCACTCAAGCTGATGTGGTGAATCACACCCATCTGGTTGTGCTTCTTGTAAGTGCTTAAATTTACTTTCCACTTCAAGTTGTGATGCCTGTGGCATCTCAGACATAGTTTACAACCAGTACCACAGATCCTCTACTGTCCATATTCTCTTGTTTTGTTCCCCCCCCCCCTATGGAAACGAACAGAGGATGTGCAGCCTTAACGCCGACTCTCCCTCACACCCACACCGACATACGTCTGGCTCTTTTCCTCTCTAACACCTGCTAGCCAGCGCTCGTCTCCATCTCACCTCCCCCTCATTCACTGTGTTTGAATGCGTTTATTATTCAAAAAAAAGAAAAAAAAGTGACAGTAGAGTATTCCTCTAAACTCCTGGAAGATTAGTTTGGATTTATTTTTCGACGGAAGCGCGTTCGCTTTACATAACCGCTCAACTGGCTTTGATCAGCGCTGCCCGTTAGATCCCTGCAAATCCCACAGGCGGGTCCTCCGTGTCGAGGCAAAAACATTTGTTTACAAGCTGAATGTGTCAATTAGTGTATGTGTGATAAGAGCTGTACGTGTTTAACGTCTTACGTTTCCGCCTGTTCATTTCATGCAAGCTTGCATGACAGTGGTGCTGTGATGTGACTGGCTGTTTGTGTGATGTGCCAGCCAGCCAGCCGGCTCCACCTGGGAGCGTTTTTGTGAGTCAGGACAAATTGCATGGAAGTGACGGTTGGCAGAGAAATCCACAGAGCAGAGATGGAAATGCGGAGAGCATGGAGAGCTGCAAAGTGGAGAGGAGGTGGTGTGGGGATGGAGCCAGAGCAGAGCCGACCCGACAAGAGGAGAGATGGGGAGTGTAGTTACGTAAAATAGTGAACCTCACGCTGACCCAACGGCCGGCCACGCAGAGATGTAGTGATGTAACCTCCAAAGACCTGCTGGAACACATCTCATGCGCTCTCTCGCTCATAAACATAAACAGAATGAGGCGCGTTGACCATTCAACTCAGCGTTTTAATTTGTAGTTTGCCCACTTTGATGTGTAAACGTTTCCGATCTGTATGATGTGTTTGTGCTTGTGTCATGGCAGACGGTTGCTTGTGCCTCAGTGTGCTGGCGTAAAGCCCTCCTTTTTGCATATTTTATGTCATATTTCTGTAAGCATTATGTAAATAAAGAACGTTCTAATGTTTGCGTCTGTGTGTTTCAGGACTACATCGATGCCCACCCTGAGACCATCGTCCTGGACCCCCTTCCAGCCATCCGAACCCTGCTGGACCGCTGCAAGTCCTACCAACTCATCCACAGGATAGAGAGCTGTATGCAAGGTGAGATGTTTCATGGAACTTGGTGGCACTTTTACTGTAGAACTGCAAGTCCAAAAGGGAGGACGGTGTGACATTAGCTGAGATTCAACATGGTTTGCCACCCGTTGTGAGACGAGAGTGGATGGTCCAAATACGTTCCACTGACAATAATACATAATGTCCGGTGAGCAACCGTCCGTGCATGCAGCTACTTCGTCACCAAGCTTTCAGCACCACTTATTTCTGAAGACTTGCAATTTTACACACCGTTTTATTTTGGTACACGTATCTTAAATTCATTCAGTCTTAAACAAAGACTGAATTCCAGGCTTTGAGTTAAACACCATTAACGTCTCTGTTCCTCTCCCAGTCCTCAACACTGTCCTTTTTAATATCATCAGACGTGTTGCGTAAGGTTGAAGGCAGAGTCGTGGTAACTGCAGATTCTCTGTCTTTCCTCTTCACTTCCAGAGGGGACACATGGATAACATATGACAGCGCTGTCGCCTCTCTCTTGAATTATGTTATTCGATGCTTCCGAGCAGATGTTTAATTCCTGCCAGCTGATATCATAATTTCTCTCCTCCCCTTCACGCGACAAATGCTCCGCTCCGTTTCCCCCTGCCAGACCCGAGTATAAACTTGGCTCCGTTTTTCGGTTTCTCACTGATTGATCAGAATTTGCCTCCGAGTCGGTCCGACACCTTCCTCTGTCACAGAGACCGTAAACTAATCGGCAAGAGATATCTTTTGGCTGCAGGCGGAGAAAGGCAATGATGACAGGAACACATTCCCGACCCACACGCACTGTAAACACACCTGTGACTCATCCACATTTCCTTTAACCCCGTACATGGCGGGGAATGTAAACCTTTTAAGTATTACTTTACTGATCGTCTACGACTCTTTGAGGGGCCTCGTTTTGGTGTCAGAGCGAAGGATCAGAGGCATTTCAGCATGTCGGCAGTGCCATTAGGTCTTAAAATAGAACCACAAGAAGACGTTTCATCCAAACGGACGTGATGGCTGTTACATAACAGTATAAGCTGCGTCGCTCTGTCTTACTGTGTGCATTGCTTTGAGGAGGAAGACGGCTCACTGGCTACATTTATAGGAAGCTCTTTTTTTTTTCGACTCTCCATTTCGCTTCCATTAATGCTAGTGGTGCTCTCTGCTCACACTTAGGCTTGCATACCAAACCTCCTTGACAATTGTGGGTAGTTTAGACACAAGCATGGAGTGTAAGCCATTATAATCCTTCACCACGCCACTGTGACTGTAGGAAAAACAGCACGGGGCTCAGGAGAAATGGCCTTTTTTCAGCAAGAGGGACTGAGAGAACTGGTTTAAGTTTAGAGGGGATAGTGTGAGTGTGGAAAGTCTACCTAGCTTTCTTAGACACAGCCACTTCCTCCTCCTTATCAGCAGAGGTCATGGAGTCCAGAAGCAGCTGCCAAGGCAACCCAGTGCTTTAAGGCCACAGGGAGCTCGCCATGCTTAAGTCTGCATTACTCAGAATAGTACTCAATAGAAGGAAGCACTTGAGGCGCGTTTGTGCTTTCTCTGGAAACCTTATTCTATCACTTGAGTGGTCTCTCCATGTTGAATCGCTCCAGTCGCGGTGCATTTAGCCATTATGCTCTGACTCGTTTAAATGGATTTCAACTTCAGTACAAGAATCAGCTCATCTTGATGTGTTTAATAGAACATAGCCAGAGCACTAATGGATGAGTGTCACTGATTCATGGTCGTGCTGATTGAAGCTGTTGGCGCTGCTTTGTTGTCCTACTTGGTTTTGTGATTCCTGTGTGAGCCAGAGAAAGGTAACTGTTTATGTTACTTAGTGGACTCTACTGGTTCCTGTGTATGCTTGACTTTTGATATCGTGGACTGTTTTTATAGACACAAAACCGTCGTCAAGTCAACTCTTCTATAAAACAAATCCCCTCTCAGTGTTTTAAGCTTCTTCTGAATACAAGCAGGATTCCTCTGGATCAAACCGAAACCTCTCCGGGCTTATTTGCATATTCTCTTTAGGTCTCTGCAAGGACCAACTGAACAAGTGTTTATGCAAGCGATCAATATTTAATCATTGCTGCAACATGAGAAAGGCAAACGCAGACCCTTTAAGACCCAAACACTCGTCCAACGAGCCAAGTGGGCAGACAGGATCGCCCAACTAGATTACAGGTTTCCAGCCTGTCGTATGTGAAAGTGCAATGTCACAATTATTAAATGATGAATATCTCGTCAAAGTAGATACATGATTCATAGTTGTATTTGAAGTGTAAACCTCTTGCAGCGCCTTGTTTGGAGTTCAATTTAGAATATTGAAAATCCTGCTGATTTGTCTGGGGGCGGGGGGCGGGTGGGGGGGGGGGGTGCAGAGAGAGGATGCTGGGGTTTCTAGGAAACAAGCTCTAAATAGCAACAGAAGAGTTCAGCCTTCCACCTAAACACCACATTTCATGAAGCTGAATGTAACTTCTCAGTCTCTGCACCCAATGCATGAAAGCAGAGGGAAGATATGATCTGAATGTTAGGTGTTATAACCGTTTGTTAAGGAATTTCTTCTCTGTTCATTCTCAGGCACACCAGTCGGTGCCTAGAAGTTTGGAGTTAATTTATTTGCATGCGTGAATATGATGTAACGGACCAGACAGATGGTGGCGTGTGTGCAGCGGATGTCTCAATGAGATAAAAAAAATAACACAAATAAAAGCAGTGTCACTGAATAATGACATTTAAAAAGCATCTCATCTCATCTTAGGAGTCCCGTAAACGTCGTCCTCGGCTCCGCTGGGTCTGCTGTGAGCATGCAGTGTTTAGACAGAGCCAGAGATTGATCCTCCCCACCCGCCTCTCTTCCCCCCCATTAGCCCGAAAGCGTCAACCAGATCCAAGCTCGCATGCTATTACAAACTTGGCCACGCTCTCTTATCCACCATTCCTCAGCCTCTTTATTATAAATCCTGAACTTGGAGCATGAAATGTTTTCCGTTTGACAAGGCTTGGATTATTTTTTGATGATTTTTTTTGTTAGACAAAATTTAGCTGCATCAGACTTTGGGAACTCGGTGATGTAACGGGGGATATTTTCCCTACCAGACATTATGCTGCTATTCTCGTCCTGGTGAAATAACAGCAGTGTGGTGAGCGTGGCTGTAACCAGTGCACAGATGACTGATGGGTAACCCTACAGGCAAAAGTGACTTGTTGCTGGAATGGACCCAGCAGCACATTGAACGGTTATAGAGCGCAGAACAAGTAATTGCCTGTGAGAGAGAGAAGAAGAGTATTCTGTGCTCATCCGTCATGTAATAGCAAAAAATAGAAACATTTGAACCATGCCAGATCAGATTCAGATTCAGATGTATTCCTTTTTGAAGGGGAAATAAAAGTGTTCCTATTAGGAAATTAGTTTTGTACAACGTGGTCAAAGCACATGTTCAGCTGCAGGGCACAACAACAATGTGCATACTGGAAGGGTTATTCCAGGTTAGTATGTCTTGGGTCATCATTTCTGTCAACTGTGATGGCGTTGGACTCAACAAAGTCATTGAAACATGACAACATTGCTGCAACAGCAGTCTGACGATCAGACGGGTTGTAAATAAGGTCAAAGCGAAAGAGAGAGTACCTGAAGATGGCAATAATAATCCCTTATCTAGTTGATCCTAGATGTTGATCTATGAACTATGAGCATGTTTACATCAAAATCAATGTGTACATCAGCATATAATATATACATAACATCCATAGTAAAATAGATAAAAGGTTAATCTGCTATAGATTCTAAGCAGTGTTTTACAGTTTCCCCTTTTTCTCTTTCAGTTTGGCTGTCCTTGTTTTTCTTTAAAACCTAAATATATCCCGACCGTTTACTGTTGGACTTATTTTTAGCAATGTCGCCACATTCCCCAGTCTCAGCGATTTCACTAGAGCACATTGTAAAGCTTTTACAATGCGATTATTTTTATTATCAAATAATATGCCGGTTAATAATTAATTAATTACTTTGTTTATAATGTGGCAGTATATTGTTCCAGAACCCGGTGCCACGTCTGCAAATTGCTTGTTTTGTCCCAAACTCCCAAAAGAGACCCCAAAGATATTCAGTTTAGTTTCATAAATAACTAAGAAAACCAGCAAATAGTCACATTTTAAAAAGTTGCCACCAGGAAGTCTTTGGAATTTCTATTCCGTTATTAAAATAGCTGCCTGTTAAATTTCTGCCAATTAATTAATCGACTAATTGTTAGAGCTCTCGTACATTATTATTATTATTATTATTATTATTATTATTATTAACAACAGGAATGATGGCCAGAACCAGTCCAGAATTCCTCTTTAATGATATGTCTCCCTGGTCTCTATTTTATCACCCTTAACACTGCCCTACTGTACTGTACTGTATGTGTATGTGTGGGTGTGGCCTTATCCGCCTACACAGCAGCAGTTGTGGCAGATCTTCCTGGATTCTGCTCTGTAGCTTGATGTTGAAGATTCTGAGATTACTTTTGGGCTTTGGGCTTGAAAAATCTCTTTTTTGCCTCGTGCATCAGCTTTCATTGTGGGGTTTCCCCAAAAGTTTTGTGTGTGCGTGTCTGCACTATCTGGCTTCTGTGAGAGCTGTAGATCTCGGTGGGGCCCAGTGCTCACCCAGAGTTCAACACTCAGCACTGGAGTTAATGTAGGCAAATGAGATTCTCCTGACCTCAGCACTAGTGGGAGCAGAGAGCCCAGCTACTGCTGAGGCCCACAGCGCACAAAGACCGGCGTGTTTCTATTGTGTTTTTGTCATTAGCATTTTGCCAGCTCTGTATGCCCCCCCCCCCCTCACTGATTTCCTGCGGTGATATCTCCGACCAGCTGGTTAATCGTCCCCATGTACCTACTGTAGAGGGGAAATTACAGAAGACAGAAGATGTGATATAGATGCATCCTGAGCCCTGATATGACGTGTGACGGAGCTGCAGGATGTTTGCTATGTTCAGTCGTATACAGGATGTGATGTAAAAAAATATCATGGAAACAAACAAACATGATGGGATGTAAAAACATGGTGGAGAAAGAGGCTGAGGGATTAACCCGGCCTCAATTATTGTTAATTATTTGTATGGCTTTGTTTGCTTTGTTTGCCGTTTGGGCGTCTCGTGAGCCGTCAATCACGGCCGTCAGTCAGGCGATGGATCTGGTGACTCTGTAATGTACTCGGCTGGTTTGACCTGTTGTCTATAGTTCCTCATGAGATTGTGTCTTCCTGTATTTCAGCCTTTTCCTGTGTTGGGTGTATGTGTGCTGTTTTAGAGGAGCAGAAGGGCCTGGCAGCTTTCTGCTTTATTTATTTGAACAGGAGTCATTCGTCCCCCTAGGCCTCAGATGGCCTCTGCTGTGTTTGTTGTCTAAACCCGTCGCAAGGATGAAATATAAATATCACTTTTGGGCCAAATTAAATAAGGTGTGTCTACAAATGTGAGCGACTCATCTGCTCCCCATGTTGAACAGGTTTTGAGCAATTATTTTTCAGACTCCAGTCTGATGTTCTGTCCTAAATAGAGCCTGTTCTATTCCTAAGCAGGCTGTGGATGACAACAGAACGAATAGCCTCAAGTGCTGCTATTTCAGCATTACTATTTTAAAGAGCACTACATATAACGTAAGGTACCTTGGACAGTTGAGACGGTATGCAGGAACATAGGTCACCATCCAGTTAAGCTGCTAAGCAGAGAGCCAGGAAGACTGACAATAAACCTATTTTTACATTTACTGTGTGTAGGAGATTTCGGAATTTTAGTTTTAGAACATTTAAAGAATGAACTCTCATAATCAACAGACTGGGAAGAGTTTACGATGTTGTATTTTGTTGCAGAGAGATCCACTTACTTGTGTTAATACTTGTTCCTCGGGAGGCAATAGTGAGTCACTGTAGGGTCCAGTCTGCCCTCAGTCCAGTCTGCAAGGAAGTACACCGCTCTCCTCATGGCCGCGGGGAGGACGAGATTATGGTGCGAGTCATTTTCTCCTTTCTGATTTAGATTTAGTCCATAAAACGTATCAAAGCGAGCGCAGCCGTTAGTGGAACAAACGTACAGATGGCCAGACTATGGGTCGACAACACGCGTGAAGATTATTAGATAGTGTCATTTTAACCGGCTCTTAGAGTTTCAGCACATTGGTTGAATGTTGCGTATTCTTCCTCTGCTGTTGGTTAGTAGTTGGCTTTTTTTTGTTATATAACTGATGACTAACTAAATTTCTGACGTTTGTCCTCTGTAACTGAGTCTCTGAGTCTTACTTTACCAATTCCCTCCTCCTTCTTTTACTTCTCTTTTTATCAGATGAAAGGATTTGCTCTCCTCCATTCATGGTCCTGAACACAGAGTGCAGCCCAGATGTGCTGGAGCTCATCAAGCGGCAAGGACTCACATTCCCCTTCAGTAAGTGTTTTTTTTTCTCTTCTCTAGATATTGAGGAGCTAAATCTATACTCCCTATACATTACCTAGACCTGATATTGTACTGTTAACCACTAACTATACTTTCAAATCTTGTTGTATAAACTCACTACCTGTGTCTCATTGCATTTGTGCGTTACAGTATTGCACTAAGGTAGGTTTCCGTGCTTAATAATCTGTTTTTCTCGCCCTTCTTTCTTCTTCAGTTTGCAAAACACGGGTGGCTCATGGAACCAACTCCCACGAGGTAAGAGGCCCACAGAGGCTCCAAGGTCACTCACACCCTCCACAGTTTGCTTTGTGTGAGCAGTAACACCTTTAACTCAAGTCCAAACAATAAAGTGCTGTAAGTCGCGTATCTTTGCTTGTCAGCTGAAAATCGATACCCCTGTCAGGCTCGCCAAATAGTCTTCATTCCTCCACACTCACTGTATTGTATTAAGTTAGGAATTAACTATTTTAGTTGATGAGTACATTTAGACGTGTCGTTTACTCGGCGTCCTCCTGTCCACAGATGGCCATAATCTTCAGTGAAGAGGACCTGAAGGACGTGAAGCCTCCTTGTGTGATCCAGAGTTTCATCAACCACAACGCAGTGCTCTACAAGGTGTTTGTGGTCGGAGACTCGTACACCGTGGTGGAGAGACCTTCACTGAAGAACTTCCCTGCTGGACCGGCAGGTGAGGAAACAGACAGACAGACAGACAGGCAGAGAGAGAGAGAGAGAGAGAGAGAGAGACAGGCAGGGATATCTAAGGACTGGCACACTGGACGGACTGTACAAGTTGCACGGCTTCTCCAAATAACCCAATGAAAGAGCTCATAAAATGGCTTTATAGCCCCTGTGATTGGACCTATTCACCCTTTTAAGGGATGCAGCATGGTGCAATTGAGGTTTGCCCTGTTGATACAGTTGAAAATATAAAGAGGAGTGCCGTTCTCTCGCCAGAAACATGTCAGAAGCCTTACCCGTGATGCAACTTTGAACACCGGGTAATCCCCTGGCACAAATGACTCCAGTATTTGCATGTGATACAGTAGAGGCCCTCATGCGAAGCGGTTTGGCCATCAGTGTAGTAGACTGCTTTTTGTTACGCTGCAGAGAGAACCGCTGCCTTTAGCCTGGAATGCTGAGCGGTGCAGCAGAAAAGCACAACCCTTGTCAAACACATAAAGAAATCCATCTGCACAGCGTTTAGTTCAATGTGCTCTGCAGCCCGGAGCCATACATCGGCTTTTATAAGTGGAGGAGAAGACCAGATGACAGAGTGAGGTATGAAGATAAAGAGACGTAGGAGTTAGTGTTTGGAAAGATCTTTAAAATAACAGTGGAAGAGACGTTCTGTCCCATCCAGCCTTCCTCTCCTTAAATTGCTGTTTGTTCATCCAGCTTGGGAACAAACACTTCATTACCACGACCCTCTACAAAGCCGAGGGGGCAAATTTATTTGGACAGTGATGGAGTTTACTTTCCGCCCCTCCTCTCTTCCTTCCCTCCAACACTCTGTAAAGTTAATCATCGCAATGGTAACAAAGAAAAAAGGGGCAATAAATTCAGAAGTTCATCCTGTCACATTCATCACTGCTTCAAAGCAAACCCACGGTCCCAACGAGCAAAACAACTTACATGCTGATTTGTTCCCAAGTGAGCACTCAACATGACGTGGTGAGAGGCTTACATGTCAAGGCTTCACACCAGGGTGGTTTGGTTTTAGGTTTCTGTTTCTTTACACCAGGTGTTAAAATCAGTAAAAAAAGACTAGAATTAAGCTCTGGTTGCCTCATTGCACCGTGTAACCAGTTAAGTTCTGCTGCCACCTGCTGCCAGAGAGGAGAAATGTACGTAGGAAAGCATGTAGTCAAAGCTCTTTAATATTCAACCTCACCTTTTTTTTTTTTCCTCTGCCTCCTTTTCAGACAGGAAAGCAATTTTCTTCAACAGCCACAATGTTTCAAAACCAGAGTCGTCCTCCGACTTGACCACGGTACGTCCACAGTGTCACAGACTTGCTGTCCCGTGTGACCTTTTGATGTTTTGTTGCTGCCGACCTTTAATATTGTATCTTTATCCTCAGAGAGAGAACGTAGAGGGAGTATCTCAGCCACCCAGCGATGACGTCATCAGAGAGTTGTCCAGGTCATTGCGGCAGGCGCTGGGCGTGTCCCTGTTTGGCATCGACGTCATCATCAACAACCAAACGGGCCAACATGCCGTCATTGACATCAATGCATTCCCTGGTAGGTGCAGCCTCCCATCCACTAGTAAAGCAAAATGAAATGGCATTTCAGTCTGAGCATCAGTCTAGTAAATGTACTAAACTATACTATGCATGTATACAAAAACAGCTTGCATGTAAATAGGAACATAACCCTTATAAGCGTAATTAGCTAAAGTGACCGATGGCCCCTAATGTTCTCAGGTTATGAAGGCGTCCCAGAGTTTTTCAATGACCTCCTGAACCACATCACCAGCGTGCTTCAGAGCCACAACCCAGACTTCGCCCCAGCCAGCGAGCAGCCCAAAGGCCTGCCGGTGAGCACCACGGTACCCAACGCCGCCCCGCCGGCCCCCGGCTGCTGCAGCATGCTGGGAAAAGAGGCCAGCGGCAGCCCCTGGATCGTAGAGGGCGACGGCGGGCTGAAGGGCCCCCGTCAGAGACTGGGCTGCAACTCCGCCATGTCCCCCAACTTCCAGCAGCACTGTGTCTCCACAATAGCTACCAAGGCTTCCTCCCAGTGACTGATTCCCTGCCCCCACTCCGTTTGATCCCTGAACAAACAAAAAAAACGGATGACAATGGTGACAATAATAATGAATAATAATCATAATAATTATGATGTTAATGATGATAATATATCTAATCAAAAAACAAACCTTTTCCTATATAGTTATTGAAAATGATGGTGATTGAGTGTACGCTTTTTTCTCTCTGCCTTTTTGTATTTTTTGTTTCGTCTAATGAGACTTAACAGTACTGTAATGTGAACTTTTGGGAACTTTTGCCTAATAGCTGATTTTATTTTTCTCTCTTGTGTGAGTTCTCTGTAATGAAAGGGTCCAGATGAGGGAGCTAATGGGAATGGCTGAATCAGGACTGGAGAAAGATGTGCCACTAGACGTGCAATGTATGATCCCTTGTATCTCTCACACACATTAACGCACTCACACATACACATAGGTACGTTTACATTGCGACGGACCGTGCCAGTGATGTGTGTCTGTATTCTGATCAATACCACTGACTCCTCTGCACAAAGTGACGGGGAGAGACGGTGGCTGGGCATTTGAACACTACTCCACTGATCCCGGGGCTGCTATGCGAGTGGGGCCAACTGACGGCAGAGGACATAAAGAGTCTGAACGTGAATGACGAGATAGTTTTGGGGGTTTTGTTAGTTTACACAAACGGGTAAGTCGTATACTTCTCCCGAGTGCCATCAAATTTACTTTCAAGTGTAGGACGGTTCAAAAGAAGGAAGTAAATCTCCATGACCATGTGACCAAGTTTTATTTTTTTGATTGTTTCACCAATGTTTGTAGGTCTTTGGGTGTTTTACCGTATGTCAGATATCGGGTGTTCAGCAAACGAACGGCGTCCTTGTTAGAGTGCCAGTCTGAGTTGCTCCGGTGCAGGAAGACGAGGATCACATTCCTTCTCCTGGTTGTGGATGTTTTCAGAGAATTCCATAATGTTTCATAATTCCAGTGGGATCTTGTGAGAGTTCTCTCATCACTTCATGGGTTTGTAATCTCTGTAAGCGGACATAGTTCTCCACGTGTCTCCAATGCTTGTATCTAATGTGAGCAAACTACTCTCCTGAAGCCAACTTGACCTGTCAAAACAAACGTGGGGCTGCTGTGTTAATAAGATAATTGTTAATCAAAGAATCAATTATTCCACTAAAATCAAGGTAAAATGTGTCTTTGAATATCTACTTATTGGGTATTATTTTGATATCATTAAATGACAATTCTAGATGATTACGGAATTTGTTTAGCTTTGTTGTGTCTTATCATTTGATTTAGTTTCACTCTAACAGCACTTTCTTACAAAATGTAGTAAAGAAACCTTCAGTCCAGTCGGTTCATTTGCTTCATGCTTAAATTCTCTGACCCGTCTCCTGTTCCAGCTGCTGTATTTGTGTCGGATGTTAAAATCATTCTGAGGGGAAGTGAGGGAGAGACGGTTCAGATCTTGTTCCCAATGTTCACTGTGAGATTTTTTTACTCCAATTTTGTTAATATCTTTGTCCTGATATCTACTAAGAGCAACTTTATTTTATTGAGATTTTATGGGGAAAAGGTTTTATATAAATGAAATGAAAGCACTGGGATGTTTTTGAACAAACAGTGGATATTTTACTAGAGGTATAGTAAAATGCTGGGTCGGGTTGTACCGGTGGTGTCAAAGGCACAGATGGACTCGTGGTTGAATGCTGTTGTCTCCCTCTAGCATCTAGTGGGAAGGAATGCCAACCTGCAGATGTTTGCATTCCCCTGAGCCTGCTTCTTCTCTTGTCCCAGAGAGCTCCTTCCAGCTGTTTCCTTTCCTCCATCAGTGTCCGAGGGAGCCGACTGTCCTCTTGCTCGCCCTGTGATCCTAAATGATAGCGTCAGCGCAGCCATCTCACCAGCATCTCTCTGGGACAAAAGAATACCGGGCGGTGTTCTGAAAGTTGGCCTTCACTGAACACACATTGTGAGAAATATTTCCACAATGCAGTTGGTTGTCCCTGTTTTAATCTCCCACAATTTGAGCGTGTTGTGAAGCAACAACTGTAAAGGTAATGCAGCAGATTCAGGGGAACTTTTCACATCCCCCCCCCCCCCTGCAGATTCATCAACTAGAAGAGGGGGCGACGCTTTGAGTGCGTGTCCCTGTTAACGCTGGAAAGGCTGATATCTGTGTACACCACTATATCTTGTGTCCTAATGTTGTGTTCCTTATTGTGCTTCTAAATGGGAAATAAATGGTTAATCCTACCGTTGGTCATTTCTGCAACCTCAGACTGTCCTGCTCCCAGTTTCCACCTGGATGTTTACTTCTTGGGTGTCTTGTACAGTACGTGTATATATGCCGAGGCTTACATCCGTACAGTATGTTTTGTATCGGTTCTGTAATTGGAAGGAATCCACAATTTTGTGACCTTTTTTTAATTAAATGGCCAAACCAACAGGGCGAAATAAACATGTGAAATCCTATTTAATCCATCTTGGTTTTCCTAACTGACTTTGTGGGTGAATGCTGTCCTGGCCAGTGTTTGATGGAGGTTACCTCTGAGTACGGTGAGGGACTAATAACCCACACTAATAACTGTAACATGAGACTATAGTCTTCATTCTGATCAATCCATTCAGTTGATCTCTTATGGTCATTATTGAATACTTTAATTTCTTTCTACAAAACTTCCTTCATAGATATATCGAGTGTAAAGAGAAGACCGCAAAGCAAAGAATTTCTCAACCCAGCCTCCAGATGTTTATTGACTCAGCATTTATGAATCACGCATTTCATTTCATAGTATTGGAGACAGCTTAAAAAAAAAATGACACGACAAAAACTTTTTTCAACAAGTTCAACGGAGACAAAATGGTTACTTATTAAAATAAAAATATATCTTTTCATAATCTTAGTCTTCTGTACATGTAAAAAACAAACAAACACGAGATATTTACAAGAACCAGACGAAAGTCAACAAACGGGTTTCTAAAGCTACTTTGTGCTGCTGGGACGTCGTTAATGAGGTTGTAGATGATGTGCTGTGGGGTTTGCCAGCAGTCCCAGGATGGTGGAGAGACAGTGCAGTTTCTCCTTGACGTGCTCCGGCAACTTCTCGTTCTCCTTATACCTGTGGAGACAAGACCAGCATTAATGAGAGCTGTCCCCAAAGCTACCACTGCCTTAACAACACAGTTGTGACGTGTTTGGCACCTGGTGAGCCTCCCCTCTGGAGACGTGTAGGTGATGCAGGAAACTCCAGCCTGAACCACCAGCTGAGACCCGTCGTTGAACTGCACCCACACCTCTCCACTCGTCAACTGCAGAGACGTGAATAGAGTTCAAATAATTCAAATCACAAAGACGATTAATTGCCGGTGATAGAATAGTAGCTTCATTTATTCATCAGTTACCTGGGATGCCCATCCAACATTGGGCACGAATATGGACTTGACCACTTTTCCTGTGTTTTGCACCATGTCCTGTTGCAACGGGGAGCTTTTCTTACTCAGGCTGGCTGTGGTGAAATCCGACCCGTCGTAGGAGATCATCTGAAAATTAAAGAGAAATCTCATCATAATCTGTCTGTTTTAAGCCTCTAATCTATCTGTTTGTAGGCCCTGAAGTGTGGGGCTGTGAGACACTCACTGAAGGAGTGATTTGGGGAGGTTGAGGAGGCGACGCTGTATCAGGAGGCTCCGGGTGGGAGGGCAGGGACGAGGGGCACGGGGAGGCTGGGTTGGCAGGTCTCCTAGGAGGGGGTGACATACACAAAACTAACATTAGCCACATGAGGCAACATTGAAACCAAGATAAGATAAGATAATCTATATTAGTCCTGCAGTGGGGACATTTACAGGATCACAGCAGCAAAGTGGACAGTGCAAACAAGGTACATGGTAAAAAAAAAAGAAGTATTATAAATAATATATAAGAGACAAGAGGATACTTATAACGGCACGTTTCTCTCACCTGCCGATAGTTATGGGGAAGAAGGGGACCTTCTTGGTGCTGCGCTGCTCCTCAACCGTGATGGCGGCCTCCAGGGACAAACACAAGCTGTGGCCCTCGTCAGATAGCTCCGCACATAGCCGGCTCTCCGGGCTCAGGCCGCTCAGCCCCACCTCGCCCTTCACGGTGTACGACTTCCCGCCCTTCTCCACCACTCGCACCAGCTCCGACGTCTTGTGAGTCTTCGCTCCTGCAAAACACAAGAGTTTATGAAGCGTTTTGCATGTTAACTCGGACACAAGAAGGGCGAGTGCAGCTTCTCCCTCAGCTGGATCACATGCTTCAATAAACACACGTCACTCACCATCGTAAAAGCAAACTTCCAGGTCTGCTTTGGGAGAGTTCTCCATCAGCATGACCTTTGCGTATTTGGTGTAAAGGGTCACTTTTGGAGTCTTGGATTTCACGAGCTGCACAAACTTGGAGGCGTATTGGTACTTCTTCCAGTATTTTTCTGTGACAGGAAATAAAATGAATCAATTAACGTACAATTTAGAATCTTATACACGCTAAAGCTACTGGGTTTGATGCATCCACCACAATACCTGGAAGGTCCTCGTAGCTACAAATCAGAATATCTTCTGGAGGAGCAGGAGGACAGTCCAGGACGGGAAATCCCTTTCCACCATTGGGCTGGTATATTGTCACCTAAAAGAGACGATAATAACAAGCTTTATATCATAATATGCCACCATATAATGTTGATGCAACATCCCTCTTCCAGTCCCAAATGGAACATATCAGAGACATACTTCACAAAGCAATTCAGTGAGCTCACCATCGAACCATCGCAGGAGATCCGAAGGACTTCTTTGACCCTCTCTTGACCACTGTGGCATTTTAACAACTCCATACACACTTCACCCGTGTCCAGGACGCTCACCTGTAGGAAATGTGTAGGAAAACAAATAGGACAATTATCTCATCTGCTGGCACAGTGAACATTTAACGGGTCATCAAAAGAATATGTGCAATATCTTACAACAGCATTTTTGGTCTTCTGTCTGATAGGCTTTAGTCTGGACGCGCACAGCGGCGGGACGACGTCTCTCAGCGTCTTCTTCTCTTTGTCCACACTGGGTTTGGCTGAAGGGAGCTTTAATTCACTGGCGTGAGGAGGTTGGAACTCTGCTCCAGGTATATTTTCCCTGTACGAGTCAGAGTTGGAGTGCAGGTTGTGGTGAGGGTTTCCCCCTCGGCTCATGGGCTTGTCTGTCCACGAATTGTGAACCCCCAAAGGACCTCTGCTGCTGTGGAGGCTGCCGCTGCTGCTGTGAGTGCTGCTGTCTGCGGGCCTCTGCCCAGAAGCTGAGAAAGAAGAGTCAATATTTGTATAGATCTGGTCACACATCTGGTTGTAATTGTGTTTTAAGATTCATTCATCACGTTTTATTCCCCCTCATTCATATTCAGTCTCACAAGGGTGGATGGAGACTACTAGCCTCTATGTCTACGGGTAAATCTCTAAAAACAATAGATAATTAAGAGTGTCCCCAACCAAACCAAGCAACTGAACCATCGAAAAGTTCCATGAATGAGAACATCAGCTGAGGGATAAAACTGAAGTAACAATGCTGAAATCTCTAATACGCACAGATAATGAAAAACCTGTCTTACCCTCATTATTGAGCCAATTTGTAACTCCCTCCAGGTCTTGAAATTGCAAGTTTGGCGGATGTGCAGTCTGTGTGGGAAACAAATACCCAGGACTGAAACAGAAAGTGCAATCCGTTAGTCTTATTACATTTTGTAAAAAAATGAAAAGATGGTCATAAATAGAGAGACTTCTTACTTTGGTGACTGTTTGACGGGGGGAGACGGGTGCTTTCCGTGCTCTGAAAATGGGTGCGGAGTGGAGGACATTGGGAACACTGGTCTTCCTAAACCAGTAAGAGTCTCCTCTGAATGGCATCTCCCCAGCTCAGCGTGACTCGCCCCGTGTCCTGAGGCAGAGCTGGAGCGATCTGAAGAGTGCGCCCTCCTCAGGTAGCGAGAATGAGGCTGCCCACCGTCTCCACCATGAACCCCCCTGCCCCTTCCCTCTCTGTGGAATATGTCCGCCGGAGGCTGCTGCTGCCACTGGTCTCCGTCTTCACAACAGGCGTGGTTGGGTTGGTGCGGAAGA
Organism: Pholis gunnellus; assembly: GCF_910591455.1. NCBI lineage: Eukaryota > Metazoa > Chordata > Actinopteri > Perciformes > Pholidae > Pholis > Pholis gunnellus. The sequence continues at coordinate 11,962,367 of NC_136542.1, read as the reverse complement.
GTTGGAATAGGCGCCATTCGGTTCGGCAGGGCAGAGCCAACCACGTGCCTGGTTCTCCTCTGGAGGCGGCTGTTGCTGCCGGCCGAGGTGGAGGAGGTGCAGGCTGTGGAGATGGTGGCAATGCCGCTGTCCATGGATCCTTCATCCCCCAACCCCAGCTCCTTGGTCCTGAGCAGCAGCTTTTGGGTCATGAACGGGTGGTCCAGCACGGCAGAGAGGCTGGGCCGGTGGGCGGGGTCCCTCTGCAGCAGGAGATGGATCAGGTCCTGAGCCTCTAGAGAAACGTGGCCAGGCATCTCATACTCCCCAAGAACCACTTTGGACAGAGTGTGTTTGACTGTGTCCGTGTCAAACGGAGGGTGACCCATCAGAAAGGCGTAGAACATGCACCCAAGTGACCAGACGTCCGATTCAAGACCGTGGGCGCTGCGAGTGGCCACCTCCGGGGAGATGTAGTTAGGAGTGCCGCACATGGTGAAGTGCTTTTCAGTTGGGAGTTTGAGCTGAGTGGCCAGGCCAAAGTCTGCTATCTTAATGTTCATGTTGCTCGTCAACAAAAGGTTTGACAACGTCAGATCTCGATGCAAGATGCCGTGGGTGTGTAAATAAAGCATTGCTTTCACTATTTGATGCATGAAATGTCTCGCTGTGGAGCAAAAATGTACAAAAAGTTAAAAAGGTTGGCCTCACTAAACCCATGTCCTGCGATATAATTTAAATGTTACTGTCAAAGTAAAATAGATTCCTGACCTTCATCCTCAGAGAAAGCCATTTTCCGCTCTTTCAGGTGCCGACTCATCTCCCCACTGTGGCACATCTCCAACACCAAGTACACATAGTTGCTGTCCTCAAAGTAGTTGTACAGCTTAAATAAAGACATAATACAGTATTTATTATCATGTCAAAGTGAGAAGGCACAGAAAATACACATTTCACCGTAATGGTGAAACTATCATAATGTGTTGTATTGCTGTGGTCCAAAAAAGTTGCATCAAATTTCCACCAGTGTCTAGACAAAGAGCCGGCCGTCCTGGTTAATCTTCAAGACCGACGTGAACAATGAACAAAGAAACTACAGCAGCTCCACATCACATAACCACGACAACGACAGCACAAAGCTCAAATCAGCCGACTCAAACACGTCACACAGATGTTTGGGAGGAACTGTAACTGTAGGTAGGCTGTGCCAAAAACGTAGAATTTCACAATAGAGTTGTCTTAAGTTTATAGGACATTTTACATATCCCAGAGAACATCTAAATGACAACGAATGAGAGCCACAGCAGACTTTATGGGATATAACAATAAGCTACAGTATCGCAAGCAGTGAGTTGTGTCCAGCCAACGGTTACCTCAAGTATGGAAGGATGTTTCAACCGGCACTGGATCTCCACCTCGTTGATCACACGCTGCACCATACCGGCTTTGTGCATCGCTTTTTTGTCAATCTGCAGATGGGAACAACACAGATAATTACACACCTGCCACTAATAGGATCAACGTGCGACGTGTTACAGCGGCGCTCGCATGGTGGTTTGGTCCGGTGGCTAATTGTCAATCTGTCGCCAACAAAGAGGGTGAACTATTCAGACCTCATTTGTGGGGAGTCAGGGGACCACAAGAAGCCCTCGGGAGGCAGCTAAGGTCTAATAATCCAAACAGTTGGCAACAGCTTGGGAGTTGGTTAAGAGTCTACGTTACAGGTAAGGCATGCTATGATTACCGTATATCAATGACTAGGAGATCAATGGTGGGATTCTTACCGTTTTGATAGCAACCTCCAGACCGGTCTTCACTGATTTTGCCCGGTAAACACATGCAAAGGAGCCTTTGCCGAGGAGGGTGAGGACCTTAAAATCCTACATCAGAGGAAAGAAAAAGATGAAGGATGGGTTTCACAAACAATACATTGTATTTGCAGAGCCAGAGATATTTAACTCAGGTTTTCAGATTTAAAATGAAATATAGATGTATATGATACCTCGATCCTCAGCTCCTGCGCATAAAACAAACACTTCTCCTCATCTCTGCTGGCTTGGGCTTCAGCAGAGAGATTTTGGAAGAAATAGTGGACAACTTGATCAAACCTCGTTCCTCTAGCCTGCAACATATCGGATGTGCAGCCAAAACAATAATCCCCAAACCCAAAGACTTCGCACAGGAGAAATCCTCCCACAACAAACGTTAACTGTCACACAAGCCACGGACACCTGACGCTGTCATATGGCCAACCGAAGCCTTTAATTACCCCGGCTCTCTTCCCGCTAACCACGACCACTTGGAGCCGTTACCAAGCAGCAGTAGCATCATCATCATCATCATCATCATCATGGTTAATAACCAAACTGATGCAGTGAGGAGGAACAACACGGTTTGTCCCCAGAGAGTCCGGGCGAGGTTACACACTGAGGTACTGAGGCTGCACCATGAGGCTGATAGCCCACAACACGGCAAACAATATAGTAATTTAGCAAGTTAAAGGGAAACAAATAAATAAAAAACACGACCATGATTTAACAAACAAGACGAAACGATAAAGAAGCTAATGCTAACACAATTGGCTATTTAAATGGCGTTAACGGAAAGTTAAACGGTTAAAACATTTCAGTTAAATTTCTCAAATTGAATGCTTTGTTAACTGCGTTAAACACACGCGCTAACCCGCTTTTTAACAGCTAGCCTCCATCATAACGTTAGCTAACGTTGACAAACAGCGCTAGTGTGAAGGAGGCTTGTGGGCGTTAGCCTCACTCAGGAATAACTCACCTCGATCTTATCGCCGATCGATAAACTCATCGTGGCTGGTTTTCGGCTTCCAGGTGGATCCACGTTAGTAATAATGTCCCTGAACCGACGGAGTGCATCGGTAGTCGGCGTGTGCGTCCTCAGAGGGCAAATAGAAGTTGTTCTTGTGTTCCCCTCCAAAACTTTGCACTTTCTTCCATTTTGAAAATATCCGCCCGTTACTCTCGTGGCCGCGTCACACGCTACGTCACACGACAACAAACAGGGTTCTGGTTTACCACGCCCCCTTTTTTTTATTTAAACATCCCAGACACCACGGTCCCGCACGTGACCTCGTTGGACTCCTACTTTCACCTATTTTTCTCTTTAAAATACCTGCCGTCTTAGTTTGTGTGCTTCTACATTTAAGTTTGTATTAAAGCTTACATTTGTATCGTGTAATTAGGTCAGTGCCTGCAGCCATAACCTGGTACTAACATATTAGTGTGCATTAACTCTAAAGAGAACCAAACTGTCTAAAATTAAATAGGTAAATATATTGTGAAGGAAACAATCAGATGAGTGCCTAATGCCTATAGATATTAAATATATCCATGACATGGTGAAATACTCTGATGCTTACTCTGATGATTATTTTATTGATTAATCATTTGTTCTAAATATACTAAAATAATGAAAAATACTTATCACAATTTCCCAGTTTTGTCAAAAACCTAAAGGTATTCATTGTATAATTAAACAAAACAAAAGAGCAAATGTTTGGCATTTCTGCTTCAAAACTTACCTTAAATGTTTGTACACCGCCAAAGTAGTTCATGATTCATTTTTGTGTTGACGTTTCTGCTCTTATTTCCAAAATTACAATCACAGAACTGAAACTGTTTGTTTTGATTAACAAAGACTGGCATTGTGAATTAAAAGTAATTGGAAGAAAATTCATTAAAAATAAAGAAATATTTCTAAAATAAAACTGCTGGAATTAAATACAAATGACAACAATAAAGTTATTTTTAAAAAACTAAAAAGGTATTGTTTTTTTCAGAATTTCCTGGTTGCATTAAACATTTCATCTGTTGTTATTCACCTTATTAGTATTTCAATTTATTTATTATTTTAATCAATGTATGTCCAATTTATGCACTAACTTCAGGGCTCCATACACATTATCCTTTAAAGTGTAGATTTACTTGCAGAGTTAAAAAGATCAAACCGCAGGTGTGTAATCACAGACCTTCAGTTCACTCTTTAGATTCTTTACAAGTGTACAAAATTAGCCAATAGTTTTGTCAGCAACCAGGGTCCCTCTCATGTTGTCCTTTTGCAGATCAAGTAGTAGTAGTAGTAATAGTTATAGTTGAAGAATAGTAGTAAGAGTAGTCGTAGTACAGAATGAATTTGGCCAATTTCTTTCAGGTTCCGTTGCAGAAAATACATTTTTTTTTCTTCTTTAAATCCCTGAATTTAAGTGTGGAAAAATGCAAGAAAACAAAAAGAAAATAGGCAACCAATCACTTACTAAAGAGATCTGGTGTATCCAGCATTGCCATTGTACTAGGAATATGTATCTTCATGTACATACGCTGGCTGCTTTTATTTACTAAAATAGTATTTACAGTTTCTAGACATGGACATCATTTCAAACTCATTAGATACAAATATATATAATTTGTATCATTGCATACAAATAAATAGTTCCGCAATAACAATTATTTGGACAGCACTAGGTAGAGGGAAAGGATTTACTGCAGATACTGGATGCTTATTAGACACCTGGAACACAAAGGGTGCCTTCCTGTGAGGTACAGAGGAAACAGTTTAACGTCAGAATCAGAGTTTCATCTATTGCATCATTCTTTCATTTATTAAGTATGTCAAATCTTAGAGAGAGTAAAGCACACCATTGTCACACATGAGGATGAAAACAAAAACCTCAACAGGTTCAGTCCAATGGAGGGGGGAGGGGGGGGGGGGGGGGGGGGGGGGGGCACGAAAAAACAAATCCACAGAAGTGGCTGGTGACGATTGAGAAATGGTCCCAGGTGTTGACGTTTCTACTGTCTAAATGCTCAGTTGTGGTAAACGCGGTGATGATTGCAGAGTCTGCTTCTCAGACGCTGATCTCAGTCCACCTCCATCTCTTTCGTGCCCGGCTTTGTGTGCTGGCTTCCCTTTGCGTCTCCCTTCCCTTCTGCTGCTTGCTTGGCTGCAGGGCCATTATGAGCTTCACTGTTTTGGTCATTCACTTCAGGGGCCTCCTCCACTGTGGGTTTTTGCCTGTTGATCATTGGATTACATCTGTCCTCCAGTTCCTGGTGAGTAGGACGCATAGAAATTGTTGGCAAAAGAACCTCACCGCTAATTAAATCAATAATGAAATCTCAAATAGTCATTCACATACCTGTATTTTGGCAATGATGTCTGCTACTTTAACAACGGGGTCTTGAGTAATACCAAGTTTACTCTGTGCGTTCATCCTGCCGTTCATCCAAACCATGCTTTCATTCACACACCTCTCCACAGTGATCATTTCCTCTGCACTCAAATGCAGGTATCGCTCATCCTAGGGGAGAATTTGTGACAAGAAGATTACGAAAGTTACATCTACAAATCCAAAAGGTTTTCAGTGGGTGTCACTGAAACCAAACCAATAAAAAGGCATTGATGTGACACAACAATTTTTAGAATGTATGTGCAGACCAGTGTGTTAAATATCACACAGGTAGAACACATTGCAATTGCACTGGCAATTTGTCAGACCTGGTTGACTAAGAAACTTCATAGGCATACTTGTAAAGAACTGTGCAAAACCAAAAAATGAAAGAAAACTACTATCATTCAATTATTAAAGAAGATGTGTAAATGCATTGCATCCCTCGATGAGAAGGATTTACCTTTTGTTTATAGGAATCCACAAACTTCATGTAGAGTTGCAGTTTCTTTCCCAGCTCTTCAAAAGCTCGTGGCCTGTCCTCGTGCTCTCTGTGCCGATCCTGAATGGGTTGACCCAACCTCTAGAAAATAACAGAATTGACGTAAATGTTGACGGTGATTCTCACTTTAACCTTAACATTCACCTCTTAGCCTCAGTCGAGCTCTAGTAGTTAGTTAAAATCCCATATTGATATTGAAATCTAAAATAAAAACAAACCCTGAGTGCATCCAGCTTCTCCTCATAGACTTGTTTGGGTTGGTCCTCTCCGTCCTCATACAGCCAGTTCTCTGTGTCCTCCAGCATCAGGGTCAGCCGGTTACTGTCCTGGTATTAATGGCCAAACAGAAAACAGATTTTAAGTAAATACAGAAGTAGAAAACCTGCTCGGTACATCAGAAATATGTAAGAGAGCAGCACTCACATCCTCAGTGATATACTTTTCATAGATCCCACAAAGTTTGTCCCGCAGATCGTACACATACTCCTCAACAGCATTCTTAGCATCATTCTGCTCTTTCACCAATTTGTCCTGGATAATCATCTGATGCTGTGAGGGGGAAAAACACAAACAATGTCACAGGACAGCAAAAGCAATAGCAGCAATACCTTAAATATAGTGCTGTCTGACGAATAACATCATAAATATTCATGTCAAAGTGGAGTTGAATGAACACCTCTAACATGGTCAAGAAAAAAAATGACATTCATTGATTAATACCTTCATTGTAGTCTTAATGTTTCTGACAGGAAAATCGTTATCGATATTCAGACTGCCTGGATATTTAAAAAGCTAGCTGTCATTGTAGCTGGTCGAAATAAATATTTCAAGCCTTGCGATAAGCATTAAAGGAAAGGCTTATTGACACACACGTAAACTGTCACCCTGGGAAACAATCCCAGACCACAACAGGACGAGTACATATTGGGTTTAATTCCACTCCATCCATTAGTGCAAACAGCGTTTCAATCAGGCCATGACTCTGCTTTTACAAAGGCCAGCAGGAGCTCTCACCTCATAATCCACAAAGTCGTTGAGGACATCACTGTCGAGCTGTCGAATGTTGTTGGCCACGATGGGCAGCTCAATACTCTTCACTTTGACTTTGGGTTTGCTTGCCCCTGCTGCTGGGTCCGGCTTATCCCCAGACGCCCCCTCCTAGAGTTTGGAAACCAGGCAACACTTTAGACCTCACGTAACTTCTTTTGTAATTCTACAGTTGTTATAGACGGGACACTTCACCAAACTAATACGAATATATTTTTCAGCCTAATTAATACGATTGTATATTATTCCTGCATCGATAGGCACTGTTTACATACATTCAGTACCATTCTTTTCTCATGTTTCTATGAAGTGTGTTACTAAATACTAATGTTAGAATCTTCATTATCTCAATATAATATAAAAATGTCTGCATATCCCTAAATTAAACTAAGTCCAGCTGACCTTACTGCTGGAACTGTTGTCCTCGCTCTGCTGGTCCTCCTGGCTTTGGCCTTCCTGGTCCACCTGCATTTTGGTCTGAGACACAACACACATTCAGCTCTTTTATCAAAGTCAGGTTATAATTAAAAAAGCAATATAAACAGTTACTGTACATTAGACAAATGATTTTTTCCTTGATTGCACTAAAGAACATGTGGTAAAAACATCTCACCTGGTCCTCTGCCCGGCCTTCATTCTGCACCATCGGCTCTGAGTCGATTTGCATGTCCTCTCCCTCCCCTTTCTGCTTCTCGATCAGCGAGGCGCTGGACACACTGAAGATGCCATGGACGTTAACGCGCACTTTGACCTTCACTTTAGAGCTTTCTCCGTCTGGCTGGGGAGCCACATTCTGTACAGAGAAACATCCTGGTGGCAGATGGGAACAAAATGAGTCGTTTGTTAAAGAGCTATTAAACGCCCTCAACATATTCCCCTCAGAGACGGATGTTGCAAACTGATATCCCACCTGAGAGTACCTTCCCTCCCACCACACACACACACATTTGTTTGGCTGGCTCATTATAGGACCATAAAAACTGTGGCAGAGTGAGCGGCGTTACCTATCCTGTGGTCTGGGTAGGGGAGCTCTTGAGGGCAGCTGTAGAAGGCTTCGAGGTCAAAGGGCTCCTTCTTGTGAAAGGTGATCACTTTGGAAAATGGAGCAGCGTGGTTCTTACTGAACACCTCACACTCTCTGTAACACAAAATGCAGTGAGGTGGAAAAAAAAGCTCAGTCAGGTTGTTGAAAGCCAGTCAGCAAATACTGCATCTTCGATCTAGCTGACCTCGCTTGATTTATCACATAGAGAAAAGACTAAAAGAGAAATATAATGGCTTGTTCTATGTATATTAGTGCTGCCATGCATGGTTAGTTAGGATACGGTCCAAATTTCCTTACCCCAATCCATCCTCTGTTGGTGTTTTCCAGCGAAGAGTAATGGGAAAGGGAACCACGTCGGTGATGGAGAATTCGCGCACCTTAAATGCTGGAGACAAAATTGCACACTACACCGAAACAAACCGCACACACACACACACACCACACAATTAAATTATATGTGACGAGCTACAGAATATTTGTACCGTGCATCCAAACTAGAAAACGTGATCTGTCGGTGTGGAGAGAGACGAGTCACACCTGAAGTGCACAGCCTCTAGCGACGGCTTCGTCTGCATTGAGCGTGGTGCTGATGTCTTTGCCGAAAAACTTGGCGATTCTCTCTTTGACAGCTGGGATTCTCGTGGCTCCTCCAACTACCTCCACTGCATAGATATCATCCCGACTCAGCTCTGCCCACAAAACACACACACACACACACAGGACTGAGTAGATTCTTACAACAGCATTACAGTATATACACAAATTCAACCAAATTTGCGGCACATACTCGATTGTTCAAGGACTGCTTTCAGCGGCATCTCTACTCTCATCAGATATTGAGCGCTCATGTCTTCAAACTGGCCCCTATACGTTAAAAATGAAGAACAAACGTTATTTATAATGCTAGATTTCCCCCGAAGAGATGCACAATTAAGGAGTAAAACTTGAAAGTTGTACCTGTTCATCCTGCCGGAAACATCAATGTCATTCATGAAGCACTCTATGTTCAGAGGCAGGTCGGAGCAGTTGGCACTCATTAGCTTCTTCAGCTTCTCACACTCCTGGTGCAGCCGCAGCAGAGCCCTCGGGTTCTCCCTCACATTTAGCTTGTACTTGCTCTTAAACTCCTCGCAGAAGTAATCTACCAGCGCCTCGTCAAAATTGCGCCCACCAAGGTACAGGTCAAACGCCGTGGCGAGGACCTGACGGGGCAGAATCGACACTGAGCCGGGTTTCAAAGCTGCAGGTGTAGGCGTGAATGGAGGTTGGGAAAAAGGCGAAAGGTCTAACCTTGAGTTTGCCTTTGTTGAAGGCAGTGATGGAGACCTGGAATGATGAATGTCCCATATCAACAAATACCACATTTCTTGGCCTCTCTTCCAGAGTAGGAAGGTCCTGCTTGTAGATCCCGTAGGCCAAAGCCACTGTGAATTAAAAAAAAATACAAATGAAACACGCAGACTTTTGTGTTTTTGCACCCATACAAAAAATGTCACTGTGATCAATTTCGCCAAGAACACTGACCTGCAGTGGTATCATTAATGAGCCGTAAACAGTTCAGCCCTGCTATTTGAGACGCATCAAACACTGATCGCCTTTCAGCGTCTGTGAAGAAACTTGGGACCTGTAAAACAAAGCACAGCTCAATATGCGTCATTGAACCACTTTGTGAATTATGCAGATGCTCTTTCTGTAATGTTTTCCTCACTCACAGAGATGACACAGTCCACCACCGGCTTCTTCAGGGCGCTCTCTGACGTCTCCTTCAGCTTGGTGAGCAGCATCCCTGTGATCTGCTCAACTGTGAACACTTTGTCCTCATCCAAATAACGCACCTGTAAACATCATACAGTTAGGACCTGCTAGGCCAATTTAAAGGCGATATGGTAAGACATATCAAGCATCCAGCCAATGAGTTGTTTGTGGAGGTAAATTACAAAAAGCTTCCCATTCACTTATAAACATCATGGTTGAATTTGAATAGCAAAGGGAAAAACAGTAATTCACCTTAATTCCAGTGTTTCCATTGGGCAGTTTATGTAAGCTGTAAGGCAGTTTGTGTTTTTCCGCTTGGATAAATGGGTCATCAAATGCTCTGCCGTGGAACTTTTTGAATCCATGGACTGTATTTTTGAAGTTTGTTGTCATCTGAAATAAGAAGACGCTCAGTACAAATGGTAGCTATTTTGTAAATGTGAAGCATAAAGATTATAAAACTCATAATCAACAAGACAACTTTAAAATTTATCCAATCATTTCAGTGTAATGTTGCATTTATTACAGAAATTAGACAAACTGCCATGGATGATCTTACTTGACTCTTGGCTGCATTTCCAATCATGCGGTTTTTGGAGGCCAAAGATACACAAGCCCTTGATGGGAGACAAGTGCATCAGCAAATTAGGTAGGCTACAGCAGAAATAACCCTGTTAACAGATGTGGCAGACGAGGCAGAACTCTAATTGACTGAATGTCGCAGACAGAATCAAATGTCGAGCGCTGAGAGATTTCGATTTGGGAAATTACACAAGGGAGTCTGAGGAAGAACCACAAACTAGGGCAGTGAGACAGAACAGTTCACCTTCAAAAGTAAGCAAGCTCAAAATATTACCTCCCCAACTCGTATAACTCTTATTTCTTGGAGCAGACAAACTGCAAACCATTGTCTTTACTGAGATAAATGCGTCTAGTCATACAAGGTTTAGGGATCCATTTCGCACTGGCTGACAGTGACAAGTCACTCCCTAGTTTCACCTTGCCACAGAAATATCCCCATTCACTTAAAGGTGCAATGCCCATCCTCCTTTTTCCAGCTGCACATCCCTGTTTGCAGGATGCTGCAGCAAATGTACTCCAGTTGGCCTCAGAGTCAGAAACCTATATGGAAATGTCTTAGTATTGTAAGATTAGTTCATTAATTACATCTTCCATGAATAAAACGGCATTAATTCCCTGTTAATTCTGGGCTGGTCCTTGTAGAGGATGTAGCTTCTTGGCTGGCCCTGATAGGCGCACTATGACCATTTCATATCAAAAACATTATTTATTTTTCCTTTACAGAATACAGCACTGACATTAACATGCTTTGTCATCTAGATAACATCCTGTTTTCTTTAAGTTACTCGTCTCAGTGAACTTTGAGGTGCACTGTGTTACCAGGAGACATGCCGGGGGTCATTTCAGAAAGCGGCCGACACACGCGACATTTAGACCTACACGTTAACCTGCTGTGATGGTGAATAAACCAATAGCTAGAGGCCGCATCACCACCACCACATACACCACCACCCCTGCTGCCTGTACACCACCATCGCTCAGCCAGTGCGCCCCCAGTTTGCAATCATTGCGTAATAAACTCGCAGACAGACCACATTTCCACGGTGATGATGACGGTAAATATTTATACTTACGGCGTGCATCTGTCACTGTACTCGTTGGCAATGGTTTCAATGCCACCGCTCCTGGCCACACCAATGTAACAATTTTGGTAACCCACATCGATCCCTACCACTGACATAATGAGCGTCTAAAATGCACCTCTTGTAAATATATCCTCCACAACGACGCACTACAACAGTTACATACAATGACGGTCTATTCCTAAACGACTTGTAATTAAGCGTGTCCTGTGCTCTGAAAAACTACGAGGAAGCTATCTGAAGGGAGTACTAACTGAATTACTAGCTGTTATGTAAGTCGAGCTGTTTATAGCGAACTCATTGAGAGTAATCCCAGGGAGCGGTGATGTCCAGACCGGATTCTCCCTCTCCTAGGCGGCCCCTCTCATCACCCAGCGGCTCTAACTCAGACTCGCGGATTCTCTCGAACCCGCCCCCCACACGTCTGTGATTGGCTGCGTCACACCCTAACCCTTGTGTGATTGGTGGACAAAGCAACCCATAACAGAAAAATCTAGAACTCCCTGGAAAGTGGGACCGTGGAATACGTCACGAGCGGTAGTAGGGGCAGCAGGGGCATTACAGCGATGTTTGCCCTCAATTTAAGATGTCAAGTAGAGCGTCTCGGTCTAAATGTCACGTGCTGTAGGAGCGATGGTTGCACATTACAGTTATATCTGTGAGAAGTAGCGTTACATATATCTGGAGCTTGCAAGTTGTCTGTCTGAAAGGCTTCGGACAGAGAAACCAACACACCGGTGACACAGGTGTGGTCAGGCCATATCATGTACAATATGTGATAACTGGTAAATGGAAAGAATAAGCCAAATAAACCATCATCATCCTGGGCTGGTGCACTGCATCACTGAATATCTCTTTAACACAGGTTCCTCTGTGGATTCTTTATGCATGAATATTTAATTCCATTATTTTCCATGTATATTTTGCAGTGGTGTAAGAAGTACTTATATCCTTTTCTTAAATAAAAAAATTGTAATACCGCCTGCATCAAGACTTTATTTCACTAATACCACAGAAGTATTATTAGCTAAAAAATATTTAAAGTATGAAAAGCATAGGCTACTTGCCTCTTTGGAATGTATTACTTTATACAACATATTATTAAATTAGTATTAACATTATTGTGGAACAAGCATTTTAATGGAAGTAAAGGTGGAGATAATAATTACTACTTTATATGCTGTTGGGTATAGTTGTATCTATAACAAACTATTGTTGTTTGAAAAATCGAACAGAGGTGTTGAATGAAAAACCCTATCTGTAAAAGAGCCGGTAACAATGACGGTTAGATAAGTACAGTGGCGTTAAAAGAAGGCCACCATATCTCCCTCTGAAATGTAGCGGTGTAGTAGAAAATAGCATAAAGAAAACTACTCAAAGTAAATATACCATACCTGGAAATTGCCAATTTGTACAGTAATTGAGTACATTTCCACCAGTGACTCATTGACTTTTATTTCTGCATAAAGATACAAAGTGTTAGAAAATAACTAACAGGGAAGAACTAACTTTAGACATTTTACATGGAGCCATGCAATAGATCTCTTAAAAGGAATTGCGACTAGTAAACTCAAGTTAAAGAAATGTTGACTTTTGTTTTGACCAATACCTTTCAGATATCTTCAAATGAAATGTATGATAAATAATTATGATGTCTTTAAATGTGCTGAAATAATTGTAATTATGGTTAGTCAAAATTTAATTGAGATATCTGGAATTAAGGTGTCTGAGTCAGAATGTAATTACAGATATTTAAATTGTTACAACTCAAAAAAAATATTTAAGTAAAGTTTTGACTGATCATTGAATGCACTGTTAATATCTTTTATTTAAAACAATTGTATAGATTTAAATAGATTTACCATAAACACATAATTGTGTGTCTGCTTCGATGTTATCCTCACTAGAACACTTGTCCTTGTTTCCTTGATGAGGACCAGGTAGACTGAACGTTCCCTCATGTTCGTACTGAGCCCGAGAACAGGAAGTGCTGTTTCAACAAGCTGAGCTAGCTAGCTAGTGTCAGTCAAGTGGGTTAGCTTGGCATTTAACTCAATAGTCAAAATGGGGCTGTTCGGCAAATCACCAGACAAATCACCCAAAGACCTGGTGAGTAGTTAGTGTTGAAGACCAGGTCTGTCTTTGAGTGTTGTGTCCGTAGTAAGACAACAACGACAGCGCCTTTTGCTAACCCTGCTAACGTTAGCTGTCAGTTTAACGCCCCATACTTCGTCCAATCTGTTGCTACTTCTTGCTAACTGATGTTGGTCTCGTGTGAAAAGAACTAACAGTCCCTGTAATAGTACCCAGTGTTAACCCGCAGTATGTGTACAGTCTATAACGTCATACACTTGTTTGTATGGCTCAGTAAACGATGAGCCAATCTTATTTTGAATTGTGTAGCAAGAGCTAGCTAGTTAGCATACACGCTAACACTCGTCTGCTGTCAGTAGCTCGAATGTAAACAAGTCCTGATTGTGTTCTCTTTAGCGTAGCTTTGATTTGTTACAATGTAACGCTAGCTGGTTAAACTTGTACATTGCTTTAGTCTAATACACGAAATGCCATGTTGAAGAGGGTAATACAAACGTACTTCAACTGGCAATATTAACGCACTTTGTAACAACAATGTATACTTTCAGGTGAATGAGTGGTCTCAAAAAATCAGGAAGGAAACGAGAGTGCTTGACAGACAAATTCGAGGTAAGATGCAGTCAACATGTGGCACTAAACTGCTTTTTATAAAAGGATATTTTTATTGTAAAATGTCTGTTTATTTTTACATTTATGTCGTTTCATGATTAGTCTATCATTTTAACTATATGAAAATAAATGGAAGAGATAATCACATGTCTTGAAGCAAAATAAGGACAATTTGCTTTAAAACATCGATTTGAACTGACAACAGCTGACTATCTCAATGACAAATAAAATAACCTAACAGTATAAAGTATAAATGACTTCTTAATAAGATGATACATTTGTGTTGTTGCATAATGTCATTATCCACTACATGCAATGACCGAATTATATGTTATTAGTTTTTGTGGTGTACATAATGGTATGCCCTCTTCTTTCAGATATTCAAAGGGAAGAAGAAAAAGTTAAAAGATCCATCAAAGATGCTGCCAAAAGGGGCCAGAGGGATGTGTGTGTGGTTCTCGCAAAGGAGATGATTCAGTCCAAACGAGCTGTCACCAAACTTTACGCTTCCAAAGCCCAAATGAACTCTGTGCAACTCAGCATGAAGAATCAGCTTGGTGAGTTTTGAGTATATCACCTGAGTGATTGGACTGGGGAATATTTAAAGTTTCATCATAGAACTTAATGTTATCCTCTGCACTGTCAGTGAAGGGAATGTATTTTGTACATTTGTAGCTCTAGTGCGTGTAGCCGGGTCCCTGCAGAAGAGTACGGAGGTGATGAAAGCGATGCAGAACCTTGTCAAAATCCCAGAGATCCAGGCCACCATGAGGGAACTATCAAAGGAGATGATGAAGGTCAGCAGCAGTGTCCGACACGAATAGATACAATTTACTTATAATCAAGTGAATGCAACGCTGTGGCTTAATCAGACCACCATCTGCCATTACTTCTTTACAAGAAAAAGTTGCTAAGCCATGGCATTGTGTGTACATATTCATCTTTCAGGCTGGCATCATTGAGGAAATGCTGGAAGACACATTTGAGAGCATGGAAGATGGAGAGGAGATGGAGGAAGCAGCGGAGGAGGAAGTTGACAAGATCCTCTTTGAGATCACAGCAGGTGCAGACATTTGTTCAACTAAATCCTCACAGTACATTGTTACATTCCTGTTTCCTTAAAGGTTTTGGTGTCTAGATTTTCTCAGGATGTAGGTCTGAATAATACTGAATGCTCTGTTTCATGGTTCTATTTGCTTTGTTAGGGGCCCTTGGCAAAGCGCCAAGCAAAGTCACAGACGCCCTGCCTGAATTACAGCCTGCTGCAGCTGCTGCAGCTTCAGAGGATGAGTCAGAAGAGGACATTGAAGCAATGCAGTCAAGATTGGCGGCTCTGAGGAGCTAAGCCAATCTGCCACGGTTCTGTCAAAGGCGGTTTACTCGCTCCAATAAGGACAGAGACAATTCTGGTGCTGGGTTTACAGTGCTAAGCATCCTCCAAGCTTCATGTTATAATTATTATTTCACATAATCATTTGGGGTTAACTTTGTGCTATGACAGTTAATGTCTTTAAAAAGTTTTTTTTATAGAACATTTGGTCTACTCGGATACAAAGAAATGTGTTTTTGCTTTTTGTCTTTTTATTATCAGGGGTAACCCGAGGTAAGTCTTATTATCCAAAGTCAAACAGAAGGTTTTTGAAAGTGTATATAATGTAAGTATGAAAAGCCTGCTGTGCCTATAGTGGTTCATCATATCTTCTGTCCTAAGTTATGGAATGGTGATGGACATACTTGGGTATTTATGATCCAAACAATGATTAAATAACCACCCTGCACTTAAATCACACCCTTGATCACTACTCGGCAGTTGTTCTGATCTGTTTCGGATACATTTTGCAAACAGCTCTTCTGTTTACTGGTAACTGTCCTACATTATCTGAGTCACTAGAGATGGTGGGTGGATTTCTCCTTTGATAGTCTGTACAGTCAATATGTATCTATGTGGTCATACATGTTAAGTGAAATCATCGGAAAAATGCACGCATATACCACCCGAACCGATTTTCTTTGCATTAACATTTAGCTCGGTTAATGTTCGACTTTGTGTCACATTTGAGTTCCTTCTCAGCAGGAAGATGCAGAGGAAGTTGAAGGGTTGGTTAGTGCAGGACCTATGTATTGTGGAAGTATTGTGTGTATCATTTTTCTATGTGAATTGGGAAAAAATAAGGAAATAAACTTTTAAGATCCAAGGTTGCCAATAAGCAAACTGTATTACACATGTTTCTGCTTTTAGCAATTACTTACCGTACGTTTAGCTCTTCAACGTCAAAATATACATGAAATGTTTGGCTGAATCTAATCAGAGGCTTTTGGGAAATCTGAACCTGCTGACTTGCAACAGCCCACTCAACTGTTGAGAAACTGAACTGCACGGAAAATCTAAATCTGTTGACACAAAAACCTGTCCCGCAACTAAAACTGCTCAGCGATAGTCTAGCAATAACCATGTGCTGGAAGTACGAAACTATGTCTAATAATTCATCTTTATATTCAACCGGACAACGGCAGTAATATTACATTGATATGTGGAGTATTTTTTAAGAAGGGCAGGAAACGTAAAGCCTTATTTTTAAGACATTTCTTGGCTTCAGAATGGACAAAAGGATTAGATTTCAATAGTCGCAGCACTCCCTCAGAAGCTTTTGTTGTACTTGTTCTCTGGCTTCAGTATGTAGGCCACAGGCTGACAAAGGTACTGTAGCTCTAATGGAGCAGGTGTTCCCAGGTTTGCTGAGAGATTTCATACCCATTAAGAGCTGTATTACTCTAGTAAATTCTATTTGGCTATATTATAACGTGTAGCACTGAAACAATTGATTCATAGATTAGTTAATTGACAGGACATAAATGGGCCAACTAATGGTGTTGGACTGTTGGTCCGACAAATCAATCAATCTGAACACGTCACTTTGGTTCAGGGAGTTGTGATAAACATTTTTACTAAAATGATTAATCAAGCAAATGAGCGACAGATTTATCGATAATGACAAATAGCGTAGTTTCACCCCTACCCACGTGATGCATTCGAAACTACTTTTCAGGCCCAACAGAAACTATTTGCCTCCAAGCTAAACAGATAATGCAATCATATCACATCTAAACACACTTGTGAACCCAGACAGCGTCGCCTTTGCCCAGCAGACATACTGGGTGTCTGTGCGATGCAACACTGCCATCTATGGATATGAGTTATGGTTTCTCCTGCATCACGTTGCTGCCTGTGTGCGTCCAGACGCAGCCGCCTGGACGCGCCTGTCATCTGGAGGAAACTCCTCCCCGCACACAGCGCGTCCTGTAGCCTTTCCAGCGCAATGGTCTCCTGGATCATCTCTAGACTTGTGGTGTAAGTATTTTTGTATTATTTCTTCCCGTAGATTAATAATACATTGTGGTCGCCTGTTTTTGCGAGTATTTGTGCCGCTCACTGACGGCACTGTGAGCGGCGCGCTATGCAAGCCCCCGCACATTGTCTATGTAATCAGAATCAGACGTCAGTGTGTGAGGAGAGCAGACGCCCGTTTATTATTTATTTTTTTTTGCTTGGAAAAACAGTCCAAATTCCACAGGATTGTACTTTTGCCATTTCAGCAGCAGGAACGCTGAGCAAGGCCTGTGTAGACCGGAGCTCAGCACCCTCACACTCTTTATGTTGATCAGCTGCCTTTTTAATTACAGACAAAGAGGTGACGTGATTGGCTGAATAATCCATTGTCATCCATGAAATGACAATATGAGTCAGATCCAGAAATCAGAGACGTCTTTCACTGGCATCGAGCTAAATGTCACTGGGCGGCGAGGTGACTGAACAACAGGAGCGGTCTTTGAGTGGAGCTATATTCTCTGATGTCCCATATTGGAAAAAAACAAAACAAAAGGGATGGGTCAGCGTTCTCACGTTACAATGCAAGTTCTGTCATGTAATATGACATGTATGCATATTTGGCGATAAATGATCTTGCAGCTTTGAATTGAAATGATTAAACAGAGGGCGACATTTAAGTTGTGGTTATTTTTACCTGCTCAAAGTATGAATCAGCGCCATTGCAGACGGTGTGGAGTATACCAACGGCAGGCCCGACCTCAAAATAGTGAGCCAATTAAATTTAGATTACAAGATCTTGTTTCAGAGAACTGCTTCAGCCCTGGCTGTTCACAACGTGGTTGTTGTGCGGTGTTCATTTATGGGTCCAATCTTCAACTAAAGTGTTTAGTTGTGTCCCACAGATGATCTGTTTATTCTTAGTGTCCTTGTGTTTCTTAACTCTGTTAGAGCACAGTTAGGCCGGAGAGGTGCAACATGATGTGGGTCAGTAATTTGATCAGGTCGCTCTCACAGCTGTTGCCTGGCTGTAGCACTTCAGCAGGGTCTGTCGGGTCACCGAGCAGCACAGGTGTCTATACACGCGCAAAGGAATTTAAAGAAGAAAACACATGGACGCTAATTTTACCTCATGGCTTGAAGTTAAGCTCCTGTTTAGCCAAATCAGCCAGGGAGCAATCTAACTTTGCATCGCTGATTTCATAGCTTCTTTCTGGAAGGACAAAGCTGTTTTACCTTGAGCTCACCTGACAACCACCTGTCCATCATTAATCAATCCAAGTTATGTAGGCTGTAGCTCCAAACGCTCATTGATAAAAATGTAAATATATGCATTGAAACAGAAAAAGTATTTCCACTTATTTTACATGGATCTATGAAGACAGAGACATTTTAAATATCTACCATAATAGCTTTTATTGTCCACAACCAGGATTTATTAGATTTAAAATGTCTTGATTTTATATGTTTTTCATGCACATTTGAAATATCTGTTGGACTGCATTGTTACATGATTTGTTTCTGGAGTTCATGGGCACATTTTCTGTCTTTTAGACTTGTATTTGGGACGCTTTATCCGGCGTACTCCTCTTATAAAGCTGTGAAGTCAAAAGATGTGAAAGAATATGTGAGTATATTTGTATTTTTAGTTAAGAGATGATGTCAGGCAAGGTGTTGTGTGTGTATACTTTAACTATCTTCCACTGCTTTGATATATTTTAGGTGAAATGGATGATGTACTGGATAATATTTGCCCTTTTCACTGC
Source organism: Pholis gunnellus (assembly GCF_910591455.1). Taxonomy (NCBI): domain Eukaryota; kingdom Metazoa; phylum Chordata; class Actinopteri; order Perciformes; family Pholidae; genus Pholis; species Pholis gunnellus. The sequence goes on along the minus strand of NC_136542.1, from coordinate 11,943,387 downwards.
TGTGGAAGTGTTTACAGACATGTTTCTTTGTTGGTAAGTCACTTCAGATACTTAATGTAAATTATTCAATATTCTACTTCTTGACTCTTTTCATCTCACATACTACATTTTTTCACTGACATGTAAACCACGTTTTTTATGATAGTTTGTTGTACCAGTGGCTCCATCATTTTGTGTCTTTATTGCAGGATTCCTTTCTACTATGAGCTGAAGATAGCCTTTGTGGTGTGGCTGCTGTCCCCTTACACTAAAGGCTCCAGTGTGCTATACAGGAAGTTTGTTCATCCAACGCTTTCCTCAAAAGAAAAGGTGAAAACCCTTTCCTTTGTTCTACCTTCCTTTCCTTCCTGATGCAGTTCAAGGAAAGGCGTAGGTGAACATATTCACTTTAAATTAGCCTGCATGGTTATGTGACTGATAGAATTTGAGCTTTGCAGCTGAGAACAAAAGTGCCTTTGTGCCAATTCAATTTTCCACTTTAGCTGTTGAAGATGTGTTTGCAGGACAGGAGAGAGGAAGTGTCATGTTCCTCCCTTTCTCCTTTCCTTTTTCCTCTACGTCTGATTCAGGAAACACATTAGCGAGTTGGTGAAGATTAGCAATGCAATCAAACAATATAAGAAGCACTTGTCAAAACATACAATATTATGATGATAAAGAGAGACACAATGGTCACATGATTATTATTTTTTTTGGCCTTGTTTCAGGACATTGACGAGTATCTCTGCCAAGCAAAGGACAAAAGCTATGACACACTTGTGCATTTTGGGAGAAAGGGGCTGAATGTTGCTGCCACAGCTGCAGTCATGGCTGCAACAAAGGTAATGCCGACTTTGGATATTTGTTTCGTATTGACCTGGGGGTACAGTAGAAGCTCATGGTATATAAGAGTATCAAGCTATTACTGCTATTCACACAATACAGTAGGCTTACTGAGTGTTAAAGCATCCTATGATGTTGGTATCAAATTATTGATACCCTTAAAGATGATCTATGCTGTAATTGTCACGCATGGCTGCTCACGATATCATCTGGTGTAACCTGTTTCTAGAGCCAAGGGGTCCTGTCAGACAGACTGAGGAGTTTCAGCATGCAGGATCTGTCTTCCTATCAGTCTGAGCCCGTTAACACCGGCCCCGGCACTACGCAGCCTGCAGCAGCACAGCATAGGACCAAGACTATGATGCGCAGCAAGTCGGAGAGCTGCAACAAGGGTGAGCACACATTACTCCGGCAAGTGTTATGGAGGCATGTTACAACTCTGTTGTAGAGTTGAGAATATTAGCCACAATGGCGCCATCATAATGCATTAGCAGTGCCTGGTTTGTTTGTGTAAAACAGATTATCTTGTAGATTTCTGTCTTCCTGCCTTCAAGCTCATTCAAACTGGCAGATATTGTTCAGAACCTCTGCGTTCCTGAGTGGCCCCCAATTTGAGTCATGCCTTCCTGTTGGGAGCAGGTCAGGCGTCACAGGGCTGCCAGGCACCGTGTGATAAAGCTCACATGTAGCTGGGGGGATTTGTTCCTATTTAACATCATGTGGACACAGTCGTTGTTTGTTTTAATCTAGATGGGGTGTCTTGTTTTTCAACTGATAATTATTGCTTTGTTCAAAAAAGCACAACATTTAGACACGACTGCTTACAGTGGACTGAAGTTAAGGTTTGATTAAAAAATTGAATTGAGGTTATCTCTGTTAATATCTGAGGATATTATGAACAGCTGTTGTCTATTTATGCCTACACTCAATTATGGATGGTTGACGCTAGAATAGATGGTCTGGAGGGATGCTTTCCCCGTTCTGCACATGCACTTCCTATGCGCTTCCTATCCCCTGACCAACAGGCTGTCCTAACCCGTGTGTCACCCCTGTGGACAATCCATTTTTAGCATAATCCATTATGTATTCCCTCTAATTTAAAGGATAGGTTTGGTGCTATTCTAGATTTGTTTTACCGTCAACAGATCCCATCAACTAGCCATGTTTTTGTTTGCCTCGCACACCCATCGGTTCCCACTGAACATGTAAATCAAAAGCAGGTCATAAAATTAATTTCATTTTTTAAATGCTCAGTAATTTCCTAAAACAGCTGACCACTGTAGTTTTTAGGAGACATTGCTTGAACAGGAATGAACAGGTAATTTATTGGGGACTATTTTCAGCAGCGGATTAATACATATTTTGGTGCTTTAGTGAGTATTTATGGCAGCAGGATTGTGGAATTGACTCAAAATAAACTACAGTGCCCATTTTGTTTTTAACTCTCTTACAGAAGATAAGCTATAAGGATCATTTCATAATTGGTTTTGGTCTTTTTTCAAGGGATTTGTTGACAATATGAAAAACTGTCCCTTAAAACTTTTTTGCATTTTTAAACTTCTTTTGAACAATATTGTCAAGTATATTTTGGCCTTCTGCTGTCATTGCATTGTCCATTCCATTGACAGTTGAAAGGAGAACAGGCTTGTTTGTGCTGCAACAAATAGGCCCCGGCTTACCATAACTTCCTATTTGGCCTCTGCTCTGTGGTTTGCAGAATGATAATGCATTATGATATGAACTTTCATAATCCCCGCTGACAAAAATAATCACATGCCACTCTATAGCAATTACACAAAGTATTTAGCTTTCAATTGAATAGACCGGAGACATGTTTATTCATCCCTTCCATCGACATTCTTTCACGGTACAGGACAGGATTTTGACATGACTGAGTATGAGATGTTGGGTTTGGACCAATGGGACTCCAAGGAGATTCTGTCCAAGACCATTTCACCTTCTGAGTCTGAATCCAGCACTATCACGCCCTCACTGACACCCCAGTCCTCCACACCCTCTCCGCCCCCCTCTCCTCCAGCTCCGGAGCAGCCTGAGGAGGTGGGGAAAGGGGTGCAGGCGGCATCAAGCTCTCCACAGCTCAGGCTGTCTAAGAAGAAGGCTCCTGAGGTATACTGCCTCGTCAACGCGGCTGCCTGATTCTAACTGCCCCTTGAGCGTGGTGATTTACTCACCGATTCACTAATGTCTGCTGCCGTGTAGCTAAATAATTCATCATGGTTCAGTACTTCTGCAATTGTGGAAAGTCTTGCTGCCAATAGGAGTTCTGCACTGATGAAGCTGAACCATGTGCTGAGATCTTAGTGGAATAAATCTTTAGTTCAAATGAATGTGTGATCTTTCTCTTGCATGATTGCAGTTGCTCACTTGTTTGGAAATGGTTGACCTATTGACGATGGATTGCATTCCAGTGTATTTAAGCCCTGACAGTAACTTCTATATTTAATCGGCATAATCAGTCCCTGGAATTACTGGGTATTCATTAATACATCTCAACATCTAATATCAGTTTCTTTGACGTGGTGATGCTGAATGAAGCGGCACTGTTTTAAGGATAACACCAGCGATGTTTATATTTTTTGACTGTCAACAAATCCCATGAAAAAAAAAGAAAAATTGATCCTACAAATAAGTATTGTCTGTGTAGCTGAAGACTGGTTTAGCTTATTCCACTGTGCTATAGACATAAACTTCATGTATGTATGTGACGGTTTCTTTTTTTCGTTATGAAACTAAATGCTTTTAAAGATGTACTGTATGTCTTGAGTAGGAATACTGTGCTTTGTAGTGAGACAGTTCATTCACAGACAGGGTGTGGAGGTCAGAAAGTCTCGAGAGACAAACTAACACATTGTTAGTTTTGGTCTTATCTTGAGATTTGTTGACAATATGAAAAATACAAAATAATGCCAGCATCCTTTTTAAATATTGTGCAACTCATTGAGGCTCTCTCGCTAACCTTTGCTTTTCTGCTCCCTTCCAGCCTCCTCGTAGAGTCTTAAGGCCTCTCACAAGATCCAGGAGTGCTCTTTCTTCGAACAATGAAGCCATGTGAAACTGTCCGAAAGACTCCTCCAGCTGCCTTTGCTGCAAGAAGTAAAAATACTAAATGGCCAAAAGCTACATGACTAAAGCAGCCTTGCTTTGGAATAAGGTATTACCAAAGTGACCTATGATGACCCCTCTATATATAGTATATGGCTCATGATTTAAAAACTATGACGTTTGGGACATTGATAGTACAAATGAATGAATGGGCTCCATGCTGATAGACATTTTGAGTTTGTGGGTTATTGAATATGTATTTATGTACAGTTTGTGTGTACTTCATCTTTCTGATTTGATTGTTTTTATATATCAGGTTTGGGTAGGCAATTGCATGTGTCTTCCCAGTTATTAGAACTCTGTTTATTTAACAGAATGTACTGTCACTGAATAATTAAGCAGGCGTTGAGAGTGACATGGTCGTTCTTCGAGAATGTGTTAAAAGCCAAGGATCAAAAGAAAAGGCTGTTTTTACCCCATTCAATATCAAGAAACATCTGTGAATTCTGCACTGATTAATTATCACGTCAAGGTATCCAGGAATGACCCAAAAATCTATTCCGAGACGAGACGACGTACCTTTGTAATTATGAAGTGTCAGACAATATTCTGTTACTTACCTCTCGATTAAAGCCTTAAAGACAGACATGAAAATACAAAATGTCTCCACACATGATATAAGTATCTCTATCACAACTATGTTCACATTAAACAATCATTTTGCACTATGTTTAGAATATAAAGTTGCTGCCCTTAATACTCTGAAATGGCCAAAAAAAGAATTATTCTTTAACAAGTAAAAGCATTTACATCACAGATAAATGAAGTCACTACTGCAAGAGGATTCCTAAAGCAGACTGTTTGACAATCTACCGTTCAGTTTGTCAGCACATTTTGTCATTTAATTGACAATTTAAGGCCAACTCGGAAAAAGTCACGAGTATTTATTTACTATATCTTCACATGGTTCTGATTCCATGTTTGAAATCACTGTGTAGTGTTCTGCTGTTAACTGAGGAACACGAAACCCCACGATCTTACCTTCTACTTGCTTATTTCTTTAGGCGTGACTTTATTTCTTTGCAGGTTTACAAATTAGCATTTAGGTTAATATCGCATGGTGATAGACTTTGTTTTCATTATGTACTTAATTCACTGAGCCTGAATCATAGCAACATTTTACACAAAATATCACTGTGTTGGACGTCTGCTGCAGATTTATCCTGTTCATCATATCTGTATCATTTAGGGTGGTTTGAAGTTTGAAACAAAAGCTTCTCAGGTACAACTGCTCTGTTTACACGTCATTCACTCTGATGTTGTAGATACACTTGTTACGCACATAAACACACATACAATGTCCTTTTAATGGAAAATGGTGAAAAAACTTAAAAAAGGAAAAATCAGATTGTGTTTCAACGTGAGTAGTATAAATGTTAGTGCTGAAGGGGATTTCCTTCTGTTAAAATTCATGCAAAGTAAAACAGAAAAAACATGTCGCCAAGTAGCAGATTTGTATACTTGTGCGTAGACCGAAACTCATCATTGCATGATGTTTGTTATTAATTTGTATGAAAATTTGATTTCTTAAATGATTTTGTTAAGATGCCTTGCTGGTAAACTATTATTTCTTTGTCATTTTTGGTTGCTTTGTAGAAAGAATATGAACTGTAACGACTGTACACACACGTTGGCTATACATATATATGAATAACGTCTTATTTACCGATAAATTAGCCACTTAAGTGACCCTAAGAATTTTTGTTCTGGCAGGCCAGAATATCAAATTGCTTAAATTTCAACTTGATTGTGAAATATAAAACAAAAAGCAGTGAAGTGGTGATATGATGGTTCATTTGTCAATTCATTGTTCTAACTAGGTTAAAGATTTCTGTTTAAATCGAGCCATTAAATATGAAGAAAAACTTTGACTGTGTGTTAATCTTTCTTGTCTTATCTTAAAACAGCATTTAAAAACAAAGGACACTTTAAGATATATATGATTTTATTATATTTGAACAGAAAACAAGATGTCACTACATGAATAAGCAAACTACAGTTTGAGGTTGACCCTATCGTGGTATTTCAGGTACGGATCGTTAACAAACCAGTTCCTCCTTTTCCAAAAAGTGGTTGTCATTTTATCCAAAAGCTTGCTCTGTGTTTTGCTACAGAATACATGCTCCCTCAGGCGCTTTCGTCGGGCAGGACTCTTCTTCCACAGTTTCTTCTTGTATCCAGCCTGTTTACACACGGAAACAATAAGTCAGGTTGGAAACAGTGTTTCTAACCCCCATCTTATCAAAACATTTAACAAGGTAAATGTTTAACCCCCAAAACTACTGTAAGAAAATACCATCATAGCAAAATGCTAATGCTTTTCTTCTCAAAACATTAGGTATGTAGTTAATGTCATCTGAAAAAAATTATATAATTTAAGGAAAGTTAGTTTCATTTGAGGAAATCTGTGTCTGCTGCATCTGTCTGCTCCAAAATGACCAACAGAATGCCCTTTATACCCTTCATAGTGTGTCATACTTTAAGTTTATTTTATTTAAAGACTGCAATTGGGTGATTTTGACTGGGGTCCTACATTGGTATTTTTAAAGGCACCAATTAAAACAGAAAACTGACATGAAGTTAAAAAATCAGTGATTTTGGCAGTTCAGTTAAAGACACGTACTTTGCGTCTGATCCAAAGGTCACAATGCAGTCTCATGAACCTGTCTGTCACAGATTTAACGGTCTTCCTCTTCCCCTTCTTCAGACTGACATACGTCAGACTTCTGCTTGGTTGATGAGTCAGACTGGGAATAAGTGGCAATACCCTGCAACAACACAAAGAAGCAGAGAGAGATCACAAGAAGGGTTAATTAAAGAAGGTTCAATTCACTAAAATTACGGAACAATATGTCATAACTGGACACCAATAAGTTGGCTTCATTTGGTCAGGTTTCGATATTTCGCTCTCTGAGATTACTCACTTCACTCCAGTAGAGTTTAAAAGGGAGACGTGTGTGTTGATATATTCAGTGTGCTATGAAGCAGTTACAGTAGCTATTGCTATGCGCATGAGGACTCCGTCTGGCCCTTTACCGTTGTAGGATGCTGTACCGAGGTGTCAGACACGCTGCAGCCCGCAGAGGAGCGCGGACAGCGGCTGCGGCAGAGCTGTAGACAGGCGGAAGCCGGATGAGGCTGGAGAGTTTACAGAGTTGTGGTGTCTTGTAGCACAGAGAGACCGACAGCGGCCTCAGCAGCCCTGTGAAGCACAAGGACAACATGAAAACACATGAGAGGAGTCACAGAAAACCTAGCACCGGTGCTAGTTGTAGCAACTTCACGGACAATCTGTGCTTACAAACGACACGAGGTCAAAGGTTGGTGCATTAAAAGACGGACATATTACTAAACATTTATAGTATGAGGAGAGTGAAATGAAAATGTATGATAGATACACACCGGACACCCTTCTGGCCAAGGCGGCCGCCATGTTTTCCTCTGAATACTATCTTAAGTACGGAGCCCTGTTTGGACAAACTTCAACGTTGTCGCATATACAACATTAACGACACATTACCGCCACCTAGCAATTGTTACCGGTGAGACATGAATCAGTACTTTAATCTAGAAAAGTAATCCAAAAACAACAACGTTTACTACAAAGGTACTTTTTTTTTGCTACTGTATAATTTAATTGACCTAATGTGAGAGGTAATTATCGTACTTTTGACTTTTGACCCCATTTATTTGCCACTTAATTTGCCATTATGCTATTTATACATGAGCTTGTAAAATATGATATGTTGTTATAGGCCTATAATAAACTGCCCAACATGTTGTACAGCTGTATGTCTTTCTACTCTACTTTCATGGTTGTCACACTCTGTAAACATGTTTATCTGATCCAGAGATGTGCCATTTGTCACAGTCTCCTGTTGGATGTTGACATTATGTGGAAAGAATTGTTTAGTGCTGTGTGACCAAACCACAGTCTATAAGAGGGACTTCTCTAAGCCTTTTCTGTCTGGTAAACCTTGCAGTATCCACTATATCGATAGATTGTTTCACTTTTCATAGCATGACATGACTTATTCCCTTTGAGAGTACAGCTCAAGTGGCCTGGATCTGGAAATGAAATGCAGTAGTTAATGTTATTAATTAATTACTTAATGAATCCTGTCCTATGACATGTAAAAACGTCTGCTATAAGAAAAGCCTATAATGTGCAGAAAACCTCTCAACTGTGCTTCAGCATCCTTCACCTTTACTTTGGATTTTTGGATTTTTGGACAAAGCATTGCCAAAAAACATCATAAGCAAATTACAGATTGCCATGAGTTTGTTGCACCCGACCGTTTACTAAGAATACTTGTAATGGGCTGATTATACAAAAAAAATAAGCCAAATTGGTGAGGTCTAATATGTCATTATGGGGCAACCTGTACTTAAAACTTTGGCAGTGCTTTTTTCGATGATGGCCAGAAAGGTTGGATGGGGAGTTCAATTTTTTCCTATTACATTTTGGTCTACGAATTGGACTTATTTGTAAATTGGCGGACAGTAAAAGCTTAATGTTATTACTTAATGTTATTATTGTTTTGTCACACATATATGATATTATATATATTTTCAAGTTTGCAATATGGTTCAAATGAGTACAAAACAGTGTGAAATCAGGCTCAAGTCAATCATTTGCATTTATTTTCTTTTAAAACAAATACAACCTTAAAAAAGCAGGTGAAAAACATGAAGCAAAGGTATCAATGAATCTACAGACAACATGATGTTCCTAATGCATTAAAAAGCACAAGGCACCAACCACAGTTTATGTACACCTCTCTGTAACTGTGGAACTACACGAGTTAATGGAGGCATCCACAAGTCTACCATCACTTAAGTGCAAAGTAAATCAGTTATCGCTGTAAAAAAAGGTGCTATTACTAAGAGAGAGAGGTTCCCACCAAGTCACGGCGTGCATCTCGTTTTCACCGTTCAAGCATACCTCTCACAATCCAATAATCTAGTTTACAAATGGAGCGTGTTTGTCGCTGAGTGGGACAACTGTAACAGTGTCAAACTACAAGAATTCACAAAAAACTTCTGTTTCTCAATAATATATTCAAATGTACTACTTAAAAAGTGATGGATTGTCAAAGTACTTTCAAGGCACCAGTCCAGGGTTTTACAATCAGTCCTTTTGTCTTTGGTTGGAACACATGAAAATAAGACTTCAGTTGGTTTTGTCCCACCCAGAACTTGAGAAAGCTTAGATGCGGTCCTTTGGTTCACCAGCCAGCATATACAGGTTCTGCATCACAGGGGATCCCATAGTATCGACCCTGAGGTCGCTCTTTGCGTAGTAATGGAGCTCGGGCTACAGACAGCTCTCCATCAGTGTCTTTCCGTCGACGTACAACCATTGAAATGATGAAGAGCACGGCCACTGAGGAAAGAGAGAGGGAAAACACCAGAGGATGTTACAGGACATCTACAGTTGGGCTTATTATAAATACACAAAGAGAGTATTGATATGTCAGCATGACTCTTATTACATTTCATTATGTCCTTTGTACATGAAGTAGTCTCAGTGTAAGAGGGAAAAAAAATCTATTTCAGTGTGCAAAAGGGAAAGTGTTACTGTCTTTGTGACAGTCATTAAACTTATTAAACTGTTTTTCTGACAATTAAACTGTGATATATCATGAGCATTGACTACATTCCCAGAACAACACTTCAAATCAGCAGTAAGAAATGCATATTATCAATTCAAATACACAAAGTAATACAAAATCAAACTGTACAATACAACTATAAAACTTTTCTATTTCATTAGTTGTATATGCTGAGAGGACTGGAGTTTAAATAAAAATTGTTCATTTACATTGATATAGTTATAAGAAAACTATTCAGTCTGTACAGAAGAGTAATCCAGTTTTATAGTATTTTAATCAATTGCTAAGTCAAGAGTGGAAAGTAACTCAGCGTTTTTCTGAAGTTCACTGTATATTTAATTAGTTTCATCTTTGCTCATTTCCTTTAACAAGTGAAAAATAAGCTCTGACCCTTTAAGCTATAGAAAGTAGGCGTGCATAAGTGAGCTATGAACCATTACTATGACAAACACCAGCTTCTACAACATACTTTAAAGAAATTGTTTTGTGTGTAATAGGATTATATAAATATTGGAGTTTGCAGCTTGAAGCTTGTCAACTATAAAGGCAATCAGTTTGAAACGCACAACTGTAATCCAGTGCCTGTAACATGGTGTTAAGTAGAGCTGCATTTTGAAAGAAGCTCAGAAATATCAGGAAAACGATAGTTAGGTGTTACTCACCCCCTCCTCCAATAACTAAAAGAGCAATAGTGACAGGGGCCAATTCACAAGTGTCCCCTTCTTTGCGGAAGAAAGTCTCCATGCAGTAGCCTGGAGACAAGCTGCCCTCAGGACAAAACGCATCGGTGGGACACTGAATGGGGTTCACGTCTGGACTCTGAGAGAACAACATGCTCTGTCACCAAACATACGCTGAAACTTTGTCCAACACACACAGGTTCATTTTCTCTTGTTAGGCAGAGTGTGGAGGGAGCGGTATACTCACAGGGCAGTAGTGGTTATCTGGGCATACATCACAGCTCTCCTGGCCCCAGTGGATCTGGAAGAAGCCACTCCCGCAGATTTGACATATAGTCTGATGGGGAGCCTTGTGCATGCCTGTTCAAAACCAGATATCACCTGGATGGATGTTCATGCTTCCCCTTTTCATGAGCCACAGTACTTATAAATAAACATGACTTAACAAGGCCCTGTGGGTTTACGTTACCTGGTCGACATGGTGTGCAGTCTCTAGCTGCAGTCCGTAGAGCTTCAGTTCCTCCAGGACACATCTGGCACTGGCTACAACCAAGGGAGCTGTCAGAGAGAGAGAGAGAGAGAGAGAGAGAGAGAGAGAGAGAGAGAGAGAGACGCTTATTTGTGGCTGTAAAGCCTCCTGCGGTTTTCACGGCTGCCACAAGTAACTTAGAGGCATTTTTGAGAAATGTCAAAACTGATTTAGTTTAGAGCTGTTGTTGCAGTTTGGTTTCACACTGCTAACAAACATGAACAATGGTTTGATGTAGGTCTGCTATTCAAAGTTTAAGGCGAGACACTACAAGCAAAAACTGAAATAATTTGTCCTTGCACAGAAAGAAAACATCCACAATTCACATTCAGCTGTTCATTTTTACTACTTACTACATTAGATAATGCCTCATTTGCATATTTAAACAACATTTCAGAAAACTTGTAATACAAACAAATGATTGTCTCAATGTAAACAATCAACTGGAGAAGTTACATGGTAATATCTGATGTTTTTTTTTTTTTTTTTTACCTTATTCACCTGTAGTGTCTCCTCTTAAGCAAACGCTTGGATAATATTACACACATCATCACCACTTGTAAAAGCAATGTCAATATTTCATTGCCGAATTAGGATGAACTCATTAGAAAACTGTTTTCAATATTTCCGATGTATGTAAAATGACAGTGGTTTGGACGCTTAATGAAGCTTAAGATTAAATACAACACGGTAAAGAGCTGAGCCTAAAGGTAGTGTTCTTGGTCTACCAATGTGTAGAGATATTTGGAAGGAGATCTGTGTAACTGCTGTTTTTACACTCCTCCCCCTTTGCTTTGATCAAGACGCCTCAAAGACATCGCAGCGTTTAGCCCGTATCTGTACATTGATAATGGTCATCAGGCTACTGAACAACATCTTACATTTCCAGTTAAGTCCAGTTCTATAAGTTCATTCATATGCGCTGGGACATGATCATACATGCCTTATGCTGATTAATCAAAGCAGTGACTCTGTAACTGGTCTTGTGTGTGTGTGTGTGTGTGTGTGTGTGTTGCCAAACAGTACCATGGGAGGAAATCATGTGATGTTGTTAGATAAGTGAGTGAGTTATGAACGTTCCACACTGATTCAGTCCTAGTTACTAACAACAAAAGACACAGAAACAGGAGCAGGAACCTGGTGACAACGCCAACTTACTTGCAAAAACTTCCCAGTGCACATGGTGCACATGAAGTCGAGCTCTGCTGCGATGAAAAGAAACCTGAAAGCGGCAGACAGAAAATAACTCAACACATGTGATTCGTGTTTTCTCTCAAGTTTTAGATTATATGAAACTATGTTCAGATCATTGCCTTCAAATTAGAAATCATATATCTTAATATCTAGACAATCTATCCATTCACAAGATTGTAAATCTGATCTGGTAAAGACGTTTTACATATATATATATATATATATATATATATATATATATATATATATATATATATATCATTTCTGACTGCGAGCATACTGCTGTTTTCATCTGAATGCATCACTAGTTACTCATTTACAACAGAATTGAGTTTTCGTCTAAAGCTATATAAACACACCTGGTGAACAAGTTGAGCAACTGTCTCTGCCGGTATTATTGTTGAAGGATCCAGAAGGGCAGGGGAGACACAGTGGACTTCCAGTAAAACTGTGCAGGAGTGTAAAGTAGTGTAAAATACACATGAAATTGGCCAGTAAAGTACACAGTAGAGTAGTTAACACAAAGTAAAATAATTTGTTGGCACAATCTGTGTCCTTACTTTGTGTAGAAGCCCCGGTTGCAGGGCAGACACTGCTGCTGTCCTGCTAGTGGCTGATAGGAACCTGTGGTGCATGGCAGACATGCTCCAGGAAATAGACACAGCCCAGGGTCAGCGCAGCAAGCACACAGCAAGGTGTCTGGGGAGGGACAGAGACACATTTCTTATCTTTTACTTTACTTTTTACAGTTTTTTTTTGCTGCAGTAAGACGTCTTAAAATTGGGGCTTCATGTCAGATAACATGGCTGCTGACTCACTGTTGTACTGAGATCCCGGTGCACAGGGCTCACAAGTCGAAGTGTTGAATGCAGAGCAGCCCGGGGTCGTGCTGGTGAGAATCATGGGAGTTACGGTCAGACTGGTCACATTCTCGAAGAGAGTGGTGTTTATCACAGCAGGGGTAAGTGTGGTCTGGCTCAACACCATGCCTGGAAGAGAAGCACACTGGATGTTTCAAATCTTCTTCCTGAAGTGGGCTGATACAGGGCTGTAACACAATTAAACTCCACTATTTAATTGTTCTACAATTGTTAATGAATACACATATTGATAATTGGGGTAGTACTGGTAGTCATTGTGGAGTTTAAGGGCCTAATCATGAACTGCAACGTCCCTGATTTGAATCTAGCTTTGGACCTTTGTTGCATGTTGTTCCCGATCTCTCTCGTCATTTTGTTTCAACCCTTTACTGTTAGCTGTCTGAGATAAAAATGCACAAAAAAATTAAAAAAGCTATGTAATAAATAAAATAAAAGGAAGGGAATTATTGATTTGACCTGCAGCTGCAAGTCTCTCTGGTTTTTGGAGTATGTTGTCTAATCCTTTGCGTTTGATACAGTTTACAAACGTTTACACCACTCATACAATCAAATATGTTCTCAATAGTTATGGCTTTAAGAAAAGGAGAGAGAGGGGGGGGGGGGGGGGGTAATAACTCTGATCTCTCCCCCTCTAATCTCTGCCTGCTTCACACAGTCTCTATTTTTTGTTGTTGTTTCTGCTCACTATTTCACACATACAAATACATATCACCAAAGTAAAATATTCTTCTTCTTCTAGTGGTAACTAGTTGAGGTATGAAAAATATATAAAAGTCTTCAAACGATAGCTGTGTCATTGTGATATCTTAAATCACTCCACAAAATCTTAAGTATACCGCTGAACTTTATCTAACCACTGAGAAAGTGAGGACAACAGGTATAAGCCCATCAGCGAAACAGATCCCATATTGTAGTAGTAATCACGTTAGCCATGTGCTTAAGTGCTGCCTTGAATACAAGCCATCCTCCTCATGAAATGCAATTATTCAGAAAGGGGGTCATGTGATATCGCTGGCTTTCTGGGTTGGCAACATTTCTTACTCAAACTTTTAGACACATACTTCTGTTGAACTGGCAGAAAGAAATGCTGTAATCCTGAATGTTTGGCAGGATCAGATTCTTATGTCAGCAAAATGATATATATATATAGACATTATACAGTAATACAGTGAGATACCATAAGATCAGTGTTATGTCCACCATTAAACACAGTAAGCTAGTACATTCACTCCATTGCCATTTTTCACAAGAAGAACGTTTGTTATGAGGTTTAGGTGCAAAAAAAAGTGCAATTTTAATTATATTGCAGAAAGTATATTTGTCATAGTTTTCACATTTAGTTTTTGTCATTACATGACTTTTTATTCCATGTATAGTGCATTATACTTTATTTAATCCACAACAAAATTCTATAATAAGTTTATCAATGAGCTATAATCACATTTCATATTTTAAGTGGCGAGATAACACTGGTATTTATTATATCTCAATAATCTCTCTATAAGGGACCTTTCCTAGTGTGTTGCAGTATGCCAGCAGCTATTGTCGAAGAAGAGTATAACTTACCCATGAAACAAGCGGCGCATATTGCAGGCAGAACTCCCCGGCAGTCCATCCTCCAAATATTATCGAGTACTACCACCAAACAATGTCAGGCTACAGCATCTCATCCCGGACAAGTGCCCGAGCTGCCTTTGTTTTTTTTCAATGAGGACGACTGTGACGCTCGCTCGCAGAGGGATCAGTCCTCGTATCAGTGTCATATGACAAAATACACATCATGTGATTTTGCTTTACAAGGAAAAACTGAGGAAAATGGGCCGGATTCAGACAGATGTCTTGTTGTTACACGGAACAGCCAGCAGGGGCGACGCTGCCTCTTGTGTAGTTAAAATCACATGTATTGTGCAGTGTTATTATATGCCAATGACTCAAATCTATTAGTAAACCTTTACATAGAGAATTATTCCTATTTATTCTAAACAAGTAGATAGATAGACAGTTGTACTATAATTAACAAATCATTATCAATTTGAAATTTGTTGATACATTAATTAATAATTAAGATTTTTTTTACTATGAAAAAATATTTCCCCCTACATTTCTATAGTCCTTATGTAAGTAAAACTATTTTTTAAATACAAATACATGTGTTAATGCGTGTATATTTAGATACAAATAATACTGCATTGTAAAAAATACAATTTAAAAAGGTTTGCTGTCATATGTGCTATACTTGCTAGTTCTGCTTTTCAATGGAGATGACATTTGTGCATAGTCTTGATGATGAGTAATCATGAGTGATATTTTGTACAGTAACTTGTTACCATAATATACACGCAACAAAAATAACACCAACATTGTTTTTGGGAAGGGAAATGTTCTTCATACGTCATAAGTTGAAGGTCCACTTCCCTTTTCATGCCACAGGTGGGTGGAACATACTTTGGGGGAGACATTTGTCATATGTATCGGACATAAAAAAAACAACTTAACACTTACATATTACAAGTCAAGACAAACAATACAGTATACTCTCTCACAGGAAATCCACAAGACATTATAATAATAATTGTGGAAATAAATCATGTTTCACTCAAACAGTTTTACAGCAATTTAATGCACAATGTGTCAAATGAAGTGACAAAAGATGAAAAGATTCTAATTTCTTGCAACAAATACAACTAATGATCCTTCTGATCTAAAAATGAAACATTCACAGACTTGTGGAGCACGTTGTGCTTATTTATGTCTTGAATGTTTTTGTCTGAGGAACAACATAAGGAGCGTCCTTCTGGAGGTGACGCTCTAAGCTCAGCTCCAGTTCCTCCCAGCTTTTCTCTGGCAGGCTTTTCTGGCAGTAAAAGAAAGAGAGAGACAATGTTTTACTGCTCCAAGCAAGAAAAATGCCAACACTAACAAAACCAGACAATGCTTACAACCTGCTTACTGAGAGAAGTCAGTTCCTCTTTGTTTGGGATTTCGTACTCACTTTGGTGCGTGTCCCTGTCTGTGCTGCTGCCTGTTCAGAGGTTTGGGGCTTCTTGCTTTTAGTTTGCTTCAGTCTTTGGCGCTCTAGTTTTTTCTCTTCAAGCTTCTTCTGCAGAGCCAAAACTGTCTCATCCTGAATCATCGCCGGCATGGGTTTCCTCTCCTCTTTCCTGCAACATGCCAAAACTATCATGAATATGTATCTGTTTCAGCCCCATGTGTTTCCACCTGACCACAATAAAGTCGGAGCCAAACATTTTCCTGACCTGATGGCAGCAGCCTGTGCCAGCACTCTTGTGTGGAGGTTGATGGTGTCCACCTTATCCAGCAGCAGCTGCTTCTTGTTCAGCCTCTCCTCCAGGATGTGCTCCCGTTTCTCTTGCTGCTCTGTTTGCTGCGCCTCCCTCAGGAGGGCCAGACGCTCCTTCATCTCCACCAGGGACATCTCTCCCATCAGCTCATGGCCTGCAGACTGACATGGGACAGCAGATTCACCGTGACTCAAGAAGTAAGGGAACGCTGTTCTCAAATGTTCGATGGCTTCCGTGCTTTCCTTCACTCACCTCTGTGTTGTCAAAATTCCTGACTCTAAAATGAGGAAGAGATTCGATGGCGTGGATTTCACGGATCACTTCAAATTTTCTGCAGAGCTCTGCTTGTGCTTCCTCCAGTGCTTGATCAAGTAGCTCTCGTCTTTGCTCTGCGACCTCTTTCACTGTGGAATGTGCGTAAGATTGATGAGAATGAAGAGGAAAAAGTGATGTCTCACTGTATCACATGTGATATGAAAGAGGCGGAGGGCCTACCTATACTCCGCTTGAATTTCTGTAACTTCTCTTTAGCTATCTTTGAGTTCTTGTGTCCTTCTGCCACTTGTTGCACCAAGTCTCTCATTTCTTTTTCCTCCTGCAGCCTTTTCTCAGCATAGCTCCGCATCAGCTGAGCTGTCTAAAAGAAAACAATACAACCATAATCCATAACCCTTAGGGTATTTTTAGTGAACAGGCACACTTTTTGTCTCGTCACACACTTTAAACTACTGTGTAATCTCCTGTGCTGGTTCTTATTAGTTTGTCGTTTACCCACCGCTTCCTTCTTCAGCTGAGCAGTCTTCTGGTTGCGTTCCATTAGGCGTGTACGGGCCATAGCTGCTTCCTCATGACTGATGCGTCCCTCCAGATGCCTGCGCTCAATCATGGCCAGCTCCTCCTGAAGGTCCTTCTCACGCATCTCCTTCTGCCCCTGGAGGAAAGACGAGGGCTCACGTGCCCCCTCCACCAGCCGCTCTATTCTGTGTCACGAATACAAGCGCAAAGAAATGACTTAATTTATTTGAGGAGATCAAAGATCGTCTTGGCAGGACAGACCTGAGAACATATCACAAATGCACTACGTCACGAGACAATTCAGCCACACAGACATTATACACAGACAAGTATTATCAAAGTATAATTGTAATGTTGCTCAGATTCAAATTGTTTTGGCACTTCATCGTAGTACTGTCTTGTGCAGGATACTGATTATGTGCAGATGAATAATCTCACTAAAATATATCAAGCATTATAATCCCACTAAAATATATGAAGCATTGGCAGGTAAATATTGTACCTTTGCAGCTCCTCCTCCATCTGACGGTCAAATAGCGCCCCCTGCCTCAAGATGGCTGCGCTGTTGAGCTTGGTGGGCTAGAACAATAAGCACATGTCAGTGGGTATTACGCCTACATGAGTTGATATCCATCACCATCACACTGATGCACTGAAGCAGGTGAAATAATAAGATCGCACCTTATTACTGGAGGGTACGAAAGGGAAATGAAATGTTTTGAACTCGAGTTTTGAATCCAAGTCCTTCTTAATCTGAGACATCACTCTCTGCAAGACAAATGAGGGTTCTTTAGAAGTGTGAACTGACTTTGAAATGTCTGCTGACTCACTCAATAGTAAATGTTTCTCCTTCCATCTCTATATACGTAAGCTCGGTCATGAATCAATAATGTTGCCTTGGAAATCCATGTGAAACACAGACAATAGCCCCTACCTTGGTGTGTTCAGACTTATGTGGATTTGCACATCTCAACTGTTTCATATTTGCCTCATAGAGCAGTTCCTTTCGTGAAAAACAAGAAGAATATCGTTACAGAGGCATGTAAAGAATGCGTGTTCATTACGATACTATGATAGTACTCGTATATGCCACATTGACAGAATTTAATTAAAACAAATGACAATTTAGAAAAAATCTTTTTGTGTGTGTTTTGAATGTGCTGTAATGCAATTTGGGTCTTTTGTTTAATTGTTGCATATGTCAGTTGTCTTTCTGTCAAACTTGTTTTCTTTTGTATTACGTTTATATCACGGACCATATTTCTGCCTTTTAGATGTCATCAGCCTCGTACTGATGATAATGTTAAAAGCAGATATTTTACCACAGTCTGTTGATGGTTCTTTTGTTTGATCTCCTTCATCATCTGCATCTCTTTTGGAGCCTTGTATGTGCTTTTTGGCACCTGTGAAACAAAAGCCTTTTGAGTCCATCGCAGCCTCAACACACACATACAGCTTAATGTCTTGTTTATGTAAGACAGCACACACAAAAAGTAACTGTGTGTGGCAATGTTTGAAGAACATATTGTATATAACTGTAGATGAGACTTACTGGTTTAGATTTTTCCTGCTGTGGAATGAGCTCAGGCACAGGCAGAGGTGGAGGTTTGGGTCTAGGTTTGGTGAGAGAGAACTCCTGGGGCTTAGTGGTTTTGATTGGGGATTTCTTGACCTGATTCCCGTGAGATATTTTGACAACAAGCTGGTCCAAGAGAATATCCATCTCAGGGCGCCATCTAATGGACAACAACATGCACTCAGTCTTTGCCTTTGTAAAAACATTGGTTCTTTCTTTCTTTTACCTTAGCAAAGGGTAAATCCAGCGTTCCTCCACATAGGCAGCATCATAGATACTATTCCACTCCTCTTGTATCCACGTGGTGAGATTTTTGAAGAAGAAAGTCAGGAACTACAGCCAAACACAATGCACACTTACACGAGGCCACAGCAATGGAGCTATTGATTGCTGGTTATTTCCAATGCAACTGCACACTGCTGTTTGAGAGTTTCTTACTGTGTGCATCTTCTGGACGTCCAGAGATTTGATAATGAGGCTAAAACGCTGAAGTCCAATGTCATCAAGAGAAAAGGTGGCGAGGTAACAGATAACTGAAGAACAGCATATTAAATCTATATCAATGCATGTCAGTGGCAAACTTGGATTATAATTTTGAAAGTTTAGTTCATTGACTTACTGACAAACTGGCTGCGGTCACCTCTGGATAAGCATCTCCCTTTCTGGCCATAGAAGACATTGATAACCACGTCCAGTAACTGTTTGTGCTCAATGCATCCGGAAACGACATCAAGTATGAACTTCTTCTGCAGAGCATCCATCACCTGTGACACACAGCCTGGTAAATGGGGCGTTCAGGTGTCAGCACAAGCAGCACCGATCTGACTCTCGACACCTACCTGCAGATCCTTTGAAGCATCTTCCATGAAGTCATCCAAACACTGCCTGCCAGCGCTGAACTTATCGAGCAGCACAATGGCCTCTTTGGCAAGTGATCCATAGCCCGACGCCATTTCGTATCGATCTGCAGAAAGCTAGTGGAGATTGATAACTGTGGTCAGAGGTCTGTGCTTGCAGGAAAGCCTGAAGAAATACAGCAGGCCAACAGAATGTGTAAAAAGTAACATTTGACTTCAAACGGTACCTGAGTCACAACTGAATGCGTGCTGTTTTAAAGATACAAAGAAAGTGCAACGCTTGTTTTCAGCGCAAACCGTTGCCATGTTTAGTCGTTGCTTAGCAACACACTATCGTAAACAGAAATGTATCCCAGCTTGTTAAATGAGGAGAGCCTTACAAAAACAGGGCCTGTCGAAATACATCTGAATTAATAACGGATGTTTTTTTCAATGTGTTTTGTTCAACGTGTAATAAAAGCTTCAAGGTTTTAATCCAACGTGTGCAGATTAACAGTGTGACAGTCTGATCCTTTGTTGGCTGCCATAACAATAATTATGACGTAGCATAGTGTGACGTCTGGGCGAGCCGCGCGCTGCCTTCACTGACTGTTGGAAATGTTGCGAATGAGCACATCGACGTGAGGAATTCGTCAAGGAGCGAGGGAATGCATGCTGGTAATTATAACCAGATAAATGTGTGTTTGTTACAAGTAACTGGGGGGGGGGGGGGGGGGGGGGGGGGGCGATTACTGAACAAATCACATGCAAACTGGGGGTTTTAGTCTCACAAGGCATCATCAGATTTCCTGCCATAATCTGATTATCATAAACTCATTTGTTGTGGGCATGTAAACAAAAACAATGGATTGCCACTCTATGGTCACAAATGTACATTTAAAATGTATACTTTCAACAGACTAAATATGTTTAGTCCTATGTCTGAATGGTGAATGTTCAATCTAAGATTGAGCTGTGAGAATGAAAAGTCAAGCTCAAGTCTTAAGACATGAGAAGGCTGAGAATTCTTGGTTTACTTTTTTGTTGCAACTGAGCAAACTTGGCTGTGAACTCTCTGTGGATGGAGACTGTGTGATACAATTGAACATTCAAGAGCCATTGAGTGGACCTTGAGCTGAGATTATTTGGCCACCTCCTGTTGCCCTGGTCAAGAATGAGTTGCCCAACACAATTTACATTTCTGTTGCAAAGTAACCTTGAGTGAATTTAAATCCCCCTCTGCTCAAAAAACCTGATTGTCACATTACTTGCAGGCCTGACCGTCACCGTGCAGAATGATGTAGAGTTTGACACTAGACTGTTTCTTTCCTTCATCTGCTGAAGAGGGAAGGTTTCTTTGTGCTGACCTCAAATCTGAATTTAAAACGTGTTCCGAAAAGCATGATTTTAAGAGTCACAGCTATTTTGGAAATTGAAAGAGAAGGAGTAGGCCTATATATAATTTTAGGATTTTTTTTTTTTTAACTGAGTAATTCAACGTTTTTGTGGAAAACTCATAACAGACACACATTATTGAAAGTCTAGTATTTATTTTAGAAATAAACATGGCTGGAGGGGATGTTTAACAAACACAAATAACCAGTCACACTGTATAGGCCTCATGCTGGTCTAATTCTGTAGGTTTTGTATCACATTTCAGACCAAAAGCGGCACCAAAAGCTCGGTATTTGTAAGCAGCACGTGAAGGCGTCGCTTCCTGTGAAAGTGGGAGGTGGATGTTGTCAACGTGACTGTCATCAAGCAGCGGTAGAGGGGCAGAGAGCAGAGTCGGAGCTCCGCTCGTCTGGATCGGTGGGACGTGGAAAGTGGGGAGACAGGCAGCCAACCTCGGGGTTCAGCGAAGATGGAAATAAGTCGTTGTTGTCGAATATCGACTCTGTGCGCGTTCAGAGCCGTGTTGTAACGTTCAGGGCAACTTACCACACGTTGTGTTTGGCACATTTTTGGCGTGTTTGGAGCCCACCAGCGCTACGAGCTAGCGTTAGCAGCCCGCCGCTGAGACTGTGAGACTCACAGGTACAGGAGAGGAGAGGAGGGGTCGGTGACAAAGGAAGGTGGCGAGGTAACGATGAACCGCTTTCGGAAGTGGCTGTATAAGCCCAAGGTAAGTTATCTGTGTCGGCTCTGCAGCCCGGTCATTTCTTATGCATAGCTTTGGGGATAGCTAGCAGACCAGTGAGGCTTTCTCATCTGCTAACGTTAGCCTGTGTTCCTAATGTTACACTGTGTTAACCAGCAGCTGTCCCTTTGTTGTTGTTGTTGTTGTTGATGATGCTTTTGTTTTCAAGCGACGAACAATGTTACAGCCTGACAATGCAAACTGAATTAAACTGACTGACTTGCTGCTGGCATTGTCATTGATGTGAGGTGTTGTATTTTAGTGATTTTCTTTGTAAAACCACAATATTAATGATATAATATCAGCAACATCAGCAACAATAATGATACAATATTAATAATAATGTCATTACAAAATAAGAAGTTAATCAAATGTTGAATATCTTATGTAAATATAATAATAATTAAAAGTAAATACATTTTATGGCTGCAAGTAATTATTATGTTCATTATCAATTTGTCTGAAGGTTATTTAGTCAATTAACAGATTGATTGTATGGTGTATAACATGTTAGACAATAGTAATTGCTTGTATTGTCTGACATATATCCCATATATATCTTAATTCACTTTCACACAATACAAAGAAAATAAAACAAATCTCACAACTGAGAGGCTGGAACTTGGTAAAATGTTTTTCATTCAAGCTTGAAAAATGACTAAAATGATTAATTGATTATCAAAATAGTTCGTTTTTTTTTCTCAAATGTTTATTTAAATGTCTTAATTGTTTCATCTATGGGTTTGTTGATTGCAGAAAACATCCCAAACTGGATAAGTTATTGTTGAAAGCTAAACATGCTCAGGCCCAGGACACATCATTTATCGGCACAATCATCTCTTTCGGGCTGATCTAATGGATGAGCTTCTTTGAATCAAGCTCAAAGTGTGGAAACATGCCCGAGACAGCAGAAAAAGTATTGAAGGCTTGACCGCCTTGTTAAACGAACAGTTTAAATATATGCCAACTGCAGCACTTTCTTCGTTAGAGTGAATGCAAATATTTCTCCAGGGAGGGATGTCTTGTTAACTTTCAGGTTTTAGGAGGAGAAATTACAAAGCACCCTATTTAATGCGCTAACTTGCATGCACGTTAAACTGCATACATCTGAAGAAATTAATCATTGATCAGTTTATATATTTTGTTTTTGTGCTGTATCATCATAAATATTGAGAGTCAGAGTTGAGTAACAACAGACAGTCACAGATTTTGTTTCAAAATTGGATTGAGAAACACTTCTAGAGAATTGTGTTCTCTGGAGGTTGTAATGTTTCACACAGGTTTACATTCTGTATCATCACCCGGACCAAATGACTCATATTCTCTTATTGGAAGTTTATTTTTCATATTTGCTGGGAAGACTGAGCAAATATTCCAGTGAAGCACTTTGTGAAATGATGCACACCACTTGTACTTGTGCTACACGGTATTCTAATGCAGCCTCTTCTGGAGGACGGGGACACAAGGTTATTATTATCAACTGCAGAGCATTTATATAAAAAAACATTATAGATACAAAAAAATAGATTTGCACTACTTTACTTTTGAGGACAAGGTTTTCTCCTCGCATATCCAAGTCCAGAGCAAGTCATCAGGCCTGAATAACAGTAGTGTGTTTATTGCTTGGCATTCTTTCAGTATGTTGGCATAAGAGCTGCACATGAACCGTTGATCTTGCATCATAACGGCCATTTCTATCGATAGAAATGGAGGAAAATACACTGCAGACAGCCTCTTAAACAAGTCGGTGACTCTCGCGCATCGTTGTGTTTCTTGGCATAGAATATCAGATGTTTTACTTAAACGGTTTGTCAACATGTATTTCTGATCGGCAGTACAAACTGATAAGTCGGTCTCTCTGTTAATGGAAGACAACTGCGTTTCCATATCAAGCAACAACAGTAATTATGAGTTTTTGCGGCCGCGGTGTCAGACGGGGTTACAGTAAAACGCCTGTGATTATAGATTGTCCGCCTGCTCTTTACCACATACACGCACCTGCGTCACTCTTCTTTTCTCTGTTTAACCATTTTGCTGTCACAGCATTTTGGCGGCCATTGTTGGGGTTAGGCCTAAGTGTCGGGGTTCACCAGAGTATTGTCACCTTCATGAATGACTAGTGACTCTGAAGTGCTGAGCTATTGCATCAGTGCCTTTTTTTTTCTTTTTCTGCCAAATCACAGCCATGGTAGGAATTAACTGAATCACACATAGGTCTGTGGGTTTAAATGATCAGTTCTGCCTCAAAGGAGTGAGGAGAAAAGAGATACGAGCCTCTGTGAGGAAAGGAGTGAGGAAAGGAGGGTTCTGATCACAGCAACCAAGCTAGCAAGTATATACTGAAATATTTCAGTAGTAGTTAAAATAAATCATAATCTGGCATTGATAGTTGAACACCGCATCATTTTGCATCTACAGTACGCCGTTTATTATTGAGCTGATGTTCTCCTGGAGACAGAAAAGTGTTGAGTCAGCATGTTCCCTTGACTGAAGCGGCGCAATGGATATTTCCAGAACTGCTCTTTACTTCCCCAGATAAGTCCCACTGAGGAGGACCTTCTTTTGCCCCTTCTACACAAGCCCTCGCCGGTGCGTCGGAGAGTAGTGTGCAAGCCGCCGGACATAATGTACCTGTCTGTTGACTCTGTCATCAAAGTGCCAAACTTCTGGAAAAGAGACGGCGTAGGAATGGTTTGCACTGCTCATCTGTAAAAGCTGTAATAGTTAACTCACCCCAAAAAAAAGGATGTTTTTCACAACCCTTCTCAGCCTTTAAACGGGTTTATCTGGTGTCTGTGTGAACACCTAACCTTTATCTCCCAAACTATCAACAAAGGAGATTTTACTCATGGCTGTAGGTATTTTTGTGTGCTAATAAGTTGACCTTTGACTGTGCATTCTGCAGGTAAACATTTTAAGTAAATAGGTGTTGGAGAGGGTGAAATCAGGGGAGAGACACATTCATAAAATTCAGCTCCAGCACAAATCCCTGCAGTCCGTCCCCCCCCAAAAAAAGGCGAGACCTGGCTCAGGTTTCTGCGCAGCCAAAATGGCCACCGTGTCCTCACCTCTCACTCGGCAAACTTGCAGAGTGACTGGTGGTGTGAGAGAGAGAGAGAGAGAGAGAGAGAGAGAGAGATGTCAGGAGGGTAAACCTGTACACCTCCTCTGTAGCCTGTGTGCTCCTGTCTTGGTTGTTATTCCATCAGGCATTCAGGAGCTGACCTTCAGCTCCACTCCACCTCATCTGTCAGGGTGACAGGCTCACAGCTTGCACCAGGCCGGGTGCTCTCACCCCCATCTACAGGATGCTGCTAATTTGCCTTTCATTCCCCCCCATCACAGGCCAGTTTAGAGCGTGGGTAGCTGATGCTTTCTGCACTCCTCCTTAGCGAAAATGTCAAACAGATATCGGCGTGTAACAATGTCGGCTGTTAGCAAGTGTAGGAAACCTGTGTAATGCAAAAAGGCCTGATTACTTTTATAAGGTCACCCTACATCTGACCAGTCACTGATTCTTACAAACGGATTCTTTTCAGAGGAATATAATTAAATCGTGGTCGTCTTAACAGAGTAAACCTTAAGAAAAGTTCTCAGTTTACAAGTATAGGCTAGTTTTTCAGTGTAACTTACTAATTATACCTTTTTATTTCTTCAAATTCCATTTATTTATTATGTCATTTTATGCCAACAGTGTTGTTTAATAATCTGTTAGTGTAGCACAAACATGTCGCCTCAAAAGCTAAATGTATGTGCCTTACCTTCCTATGCAGTACGTCCTTATAGATCTGAATGATGGATTGTGTTGCAACGTGCTCCTTATGCAGCTTTATCTTGAGTATATAATAAAATGAAAGACCAATTTTGGCTTGCAAAACATCAAACTACAGTTAGCGAGGTCTTCTGTTGGCAGTCCGTATGATTGCACTGCATCTGGAGGTAATACAAAGTTGTATATCAGGGAAAAGATGCATTAGATACATTCAATCCATACTGGTAGTGGACACAGTAACACAGCCTGTAATCACAATTCCCTCAAGCCCACGTTGTCATATTCCAATGTCTTGTTTCCTTCAAGCAATAGTCCAAAACCCAAATGAATTTAATTTGTTATCCTCTAGAAGACTAAGAAAACCAGCAAATGTTTACATTTGATAGCTAGAACCAATTAAAAATTACTTTAAAATGAATCCATCATTACAATTGTCTTTGGGTTTATCATTGCAGCTCTAAGTAAAACTGATTTATCATTGTCAAGCCACCATAAAAGATGCTTTAGAGATGTTTGTCTTCACTGTCAGAAAGTGGACCCGACATGTTGACAGCTGATGGTTTCAACAAAGCAACTCATTTTTACTTATCATTCACCCAGAAGCCTCTTTTCCTTCTGTTGCCATCTGTGTGGGCCCTACTTAAAATGCACAGTTGAATTTTAATTTTGAGGGAAATGTTCATCTATGAAGAGGAACTTCTAACATTTGGTCAAAACAGCAGTAATAGCTATGTGTGTCTGATTAAAAAAACCCACTAGAATATGTGGGGAAGGCGAGGCCGGCTCATTAGAGTTATTGATGACCACAAGCTCTCGTAATGCTTTTTAATAATCTGTGACTGCTATTGAAAGCCCAAGACACATTTTCAGGTACATATTGTTTCCCCTGAACTCCGTTGATGATAATTTTAAAATATATTTGCATTCTTTTTTCCACATTGTTTGTAATCATGAAACAAAAACACCATTAGATAATTATATGGTTTGTACAATGGGCCTAGAGCTGAGACAGTTAGACTGCATCCATTTTTCATAATCTGGTGATCGTTTCAGTTGGTAAATTGACCGAAAAAGCCCAATACTACAGTTTATTAAGTGTGAGGATGTTTTTTTAATTTGAAGACATCAGGGCAGGAAATTGTGGTGGGAATTTTCACATCTTTCTGTCAGAAAATAACCGTCACTCCTCCTCTTTAAGTTTATACCCATAAATTCAGTTTATACTTTATTCTAAATAAATGTAGGTACATTTTCTGAACTAACATATAATATTAAATTAAAGACAAATACCTCCTATGTATAGTTTCATCAGAGCATCACTTCTCTTCCTGGGACATATTTTGTCATTTGGTGAATCATGGCTGTGTATTTCCTCAGCAGTGATTGCAACACCTCTTCTGAGAATGACAGGCCTAGCTGTAGTAGGTCCTCCTGTTGTTGACATGATTTACCTTCTTGTCTGCCCTTCATTTCTCATCCGTCCCTATCCTGCTTTGTTTCGGTGAATATTGCTAACATGCCATTGCAAGAACGGAGAGCAGGTGAAGCGAATAGGGGCTTGTCCTCGCTAAGTTGATTCTGCACCGTTGGCACGGAGTCGATGGAAGAGGGAACGGCAAACTGCTGAGCAGCAGCCAGCGCGGCTTCATATTTAGCTTCGTTTCTGGAGTTCTTTGTGGAACGTCCCATTCTGCTTACCCACCAGCCGTGCGGTAATTGATTTTGGTGTCAGCTGCAGAGATTTAGAGAGCTGACCCTAGCGCAGATTGAGACAGGCCCGGCGATTGAAGGCCTTTTTTAAATTCATTGCAGGTTTGGGGAATCAGAGCCCACTGTCCGAGGTGTGGGGAAGCGATGATTGAAAGAAAATTGCTGTGGGAGAGAAGAGTGAGATTTAAAGGCACCAAAGAAAATCAGCTTGTCCTGGTATCGACTGAGAGTCTGCACTCATTTTCTACACCCACTTTCTTATTGGTAATAATTGGTTCCCTCTCTGGTTTCAAAGGCTTAAATTCCTCTCTTCATTGTCACCGATGATAAACAAACCATTCAAGGTGCCCTTTGTCTATATTATGAGTCTGATTGTTCTAGGAAGAGCCAGCAACCCCTTCTGCTTTGGGCTCTGTCTTATCAGCAGGGGAGAGGGAAGGGAAAGGAGGCGAACAGTAGGCCAGTATTTTTGGGATTAGATTTTGGCCCTGGTTACAGTTGGCAGGAGATAAGATGAGAGGATGTCTCTCTTTAGCAGCTCTACTGTTTCTACCTACTGGAGAGTAGGTAGCTCATTGTAACTCATATTTGAATGGGAAAAACAGTTTGTGTTCAATAGATGGATATCGAAATATCCCCCTCCTGTAGTTTTTGGTGAGAGAGTTATGAAATGTCAGCAATGTCTAACTGATATACTGGTATTTTGAATGTGCCTTTTTAATGAGCGAAAAGAGTCTCAATGTCTAAATGACAATGTTCATACAAGTGCTTGTCTGCGGGAAACAATGCAAGCAGAACTGCTGCTTGTTTATTGGTGCGATCCCAGTTGCACAAGCATGTCGACTTGCATACATTTAATCTCGGCAGACGGCAATCAAAGATGTGTGTTTACTCACACGTATTGTTGCTGCGCACAGCTGTCATTGGGGGGGGGGGGGGGTACTCTGGACTGCCGGGGCGACGCCAGCTCTCAGTCACTGTTAGTAACAATGAAAGGAATGTGGACAGAATTAGCCTGACTCTGTGCCATGCACGTCCTCCGTTGTGAAAAGGGAATGTGGGTCCTAATTTCACAGAGAAATCATGAGAGGTCGTAGTTGGGTTTGTTCGCGTTACGTTCTTAAATGTTTGGCATGCCAGTATCAGTAGGGGGCATGCATCTTCACCTCGTGTCATCTCTTCAGAACTCGTACACCGTGAAAAATGTAAAGTTGTTGATTTGGTAAATCTGGATTGTATAACCAGATTATTTCTTGCATCAGAACTTCCCTGTGATGGGAAGAGGGATGTCCCCTCATGTCACCACACAACCATTGGGGGATCCTGGACACAACTTGCACCTCCCCCCCCCCTGTGTCACCTCAGCCTGTCATATTAAACCATGAGCCAGGCACACGCAGTGGTCATTGCTTAGACCAAATGCCAGATTAGGGCAGCCCTCTGAGAGGAGACAAGCACACAGATTATGCCATCAGTCCAGATGGGCAGACCACTCTGAATATATTGAGTCAATGAATTTTAATCCGTCGCCTGCTTTGGATCCAACTTTCAGATGGTTAGTGCAGACATGCTCCTCAGCAGTCTGTGATGAGTGCTGAAACCATCTTAAAATGTGAATGATTGGAGTTTATGCCCGAAAAGTCACCGTCAATAACTTCGTAGCTGCAGAAAACAACACAGAGGTGAGAAAAGAAACTCCTGATGCAAGCTGAACACGAACAGAATGACTCAACACAATTGAATGCACTTAAGCATTACACTGCATTCTCAGAAAGATTATACTTTTTACTCTGCCAAACTTAATATAAGTAATGGTCGAGGAAGTTTCCTTGTTTGTTACCAAAACGATTCGCTTGCTCTTGCCTGGGCTTTTATGCTGAGCCCTGAATAATAAATAAGGTGATGAACTGTATCCGGCTGCTTTTTTGCCAGTCTGCCAACTGACTGAATGAAGCAGAGTGAACTGGCCCCCCCCCCCCCCCCCCCTACAATATTTGCCTCTGATCCTTGGAAGGCAGCCAGAAGGCAGCAAATTGAGCCTGGAATAGAGTATGGAGGCCAGAGGCAAGGTTTCTCATAAGTCCCTTAAGTGGGCTCAGTGTGCACGCAGCGATGCTATGGACGTTCATGAAGCATTAGCCTGACGGCCTCCATCATCCGCGCACTCTGAATAGAAGTGAAGTCCAGAATCAGCGGCTCAAGGAGAAAGCTGGCTGAGATGATGAAAATGTTGATCGTACAGAAGCAGGCAACTCTCAGTAACTCGCTTCGATAAAAGTCTCGCTGTCATCGCCTGCTATTGATTTACCGTTAAACAAAACGCACAGTCACTGTCAAACGGTGTGATTGAGGGGGCTTAACAGTAATTGTCGCTGTGGATGAAGTTATGGGAGCCTGATAGTCTGAAATGATGGGTTTGTGACCGCATTGGATCGAGTTCTTGAGTCATCTCAAAGAGAGGGCGCCCAGGACAGCAGCAGCATAGCAGGAGAGCGGCACGCCACAGGGGACAGGAGCTGAATCTGCTGAATCATCTCCTTACTGAGGCGAGGTAGAGCTGTTATTGGTGGTGATGACACAAGTCGCAATTTTTAGCTTTTTAAATAGTTGCAATCTTTTTCAACCATTTACTCTACTCTTGCCAAACTTAACGTCTATGTAACAAAGTAAACATCACCATGCAAGGTTTACATTTACATTTTAAGCATAGCATTAGTTTGTATTTTACGACTTGTATGGCCTCATCAAACAGCTTCCCTTATGGTAGCCATTGTAGCCAGATGTGTTAACGTTGCCGTATGTGATTCGATGTTAAAATAGCATTACTACTTTAACTTTGGCTGTGACCCAGGATGGTAACCTAACTTACGTTATTTGGCCCTTCAAGCTAACGTTATTGGCATGATGTTAAGTTGTTTTTATGAAATGTCATTTTAAAAACTCCCCCCTCCGTAACCCAGTTAATATATAGCATTGTAATGAAGTGTTATGTGTCTAGCTCATCTCATTACCTCCTTTTAGTTTTCACTTTAAACGGGGCATATTTTAGCAAACTACAGTTAGCTTTCTCAATTATTTACAGTTACACCTGGCAGCTATAAAGTGTAATTATTTACTAATTATAAGGCACAATTATGTACTAAAAACATGAATTACTTAGCTTAACTATAATGAATTGATAAGGTTGAGCTCACAAACAGCTGTTGCTACTGGTCGATCAGCATGTCTTGAATATTTCCTGCCTTGGACTCTTCCCCCCATGATGCAATGCTGCAGGAATGTTCTCTCTTGTGTGAGGAATGCAGCAGGAGGAAGCTATAGGATGCCGTCTGTATCAAACACTTCTTTTCTTCCTCCGTCAGCGGCGGCCTATATGCTTCAGAAATGAATGCCACCACATTGTGGGCCGTGTTGTGCCTTTCTCCAGAAAACGGTCTTTCGCTGTCTCCCACTCTTGTTTCCTGTTTGGTCATCATGGCATTCGTCTCATAGACTCACTCATTGTTACGCAGTTGTGTAACGTCCAGGCAAATCTGACTCCTGACTGGTGATATCATTGCCTCTCTCTCACTGCTCGGAGATTAAAGTTGCATGTAAAGATAAATACCTCCTTTGACAGTGGGTTTGTTTGCTTCCCTGTTTAATTAGGATTTCCTTTGTGCTCATTTCCCATTAGCCTACACATTCAGAGAAACACACTCAAATTGATTTCCACTGTTGTAATGCCAATGCAATGATGAACATGACTATTTACTGCATTTTGTCTCGCTATAATACCGTGGCTGCCTATCCCCATTCTTCACGGATTATTTATAAATAGAGCATGTATGTAACCTTGTTAAAAAAGAACACTTGAGGAGAGTGTGAATCACTTACTATTGCCTGCTGTAATACAGACTCAGAGTTGCCTGTTCTAGTTTGGATTAGATGCCATTTTCTGCATTGCTCTTCCAACTTATTCAGAAAAGCCGACATGGCAGAGACATCAAAATTCACACTCATGAACAACACGTGCAGAAATATTATCGAAGTCTCGTTGAACAAGAAAAGACTCTAATCCAGCGCTGCTGTTCTGTAACTCATCCGAGTGCCGCTTTGATTTTCCCGATTGCAGGTGAAAACTCGAGTATCGCACAGTAAAGGACCATACTAGTTGTTCCAAAAACACGACATTGAAATAACATAAAGGTGGTCAAACTATAGCCCTCCCCATGTTGATTATATTTTAGTGACATATCTCAGTCCTCCAAATAACCTTTAAAATATCCAAACATGTCCCTCCTCACAGTAATAATGCGACAAGTACCCTCACTGTAGGTTGTATCTCTGTGTTTTCTCCTTGCTGCTTGTTTCATTATTAATGAGAGAGAGTGAGGGAACAGCACCATGTATCATATTCAGAGAGAGGAGCGAGGGCCCACGGGGAGAGCATCACGCAACAGGAAGCACTGCAAACTTAAGGGAAAAGGTCCTGTGAGAGGTTTCGGTAAATACCAGTATTCGGTTTGACTTCATGAAGTATGTTTCCAGGCAGTTGACACGTGCACTGGCAGGCAAAACGATCCTGTTTACCGACTTCCAGTTTACCGACAGTCACGCCGTCCTTTTCTGAGCTCCTGTACCGTCATCGGGTCCCTGTGGCTATGTGCTCATGCACTTCGGCATGTGGTCGCCATTTTAGAAACCATTAACCCCGAGGATGTTTGTGTGCGAGTGCATACCGTGTTTGTGGGTGTGATTAAAACTATTGGTATCTTGATTGTACTGCAAACGTATACTTTTATTTTGGGCAGGTCTAAGCAATACGAATGATCAATTGTTGTGTTTACATTTATTGGTGCGTCAGTGTCTCTTCCCTACCTTGTGTGTTGTTGCTGTGTCTGCGCTTCACTCAGCAGCGGATAGATTTGCTGCGCTATGCTCACCCCCCCCCCCCCCCCCCCCCCCCCCCCCCCCCCACACACACACACACACACACACACACACACACACACACACACACACACACACACACACACACACACACACACACACACACACACACACACACACACTCTGAGTGGAGCATGGTGGGAGATAATGACATAAATCCTCTTCGAGGGCCAGCCTCTCTAATTACACTCACTCTTCTGGTCTTCTGTGGTGCTTTCACACTATATTAACCTTTGTTACCTCCTCTTGTCAGGATTATTGCCATTTTTTATCACTTGCCTTACCATACTTCCCATACTTGAAAATGTGTTTATGGGTGAATGTTTGTACGACGCATGCCTTGTGTTTCACGTGTTCATAAATGGCCAGAATGCCTTGGCAAATGGGAGAACAATCTGTTGTTAAGATGGCCTCTACAATGCCCTACTTACCTGGTTTTATTTTTGTCCCTACAGATTGGAAGTATGTTGCTGTATTATGCTATTGCCTGGACATGACTGCTCCCTCTAAATCACGCTATCTCAGTTTCATGGTTTATTTGCAAGAGAATATAGTTTATAACTTAAAGCAGAAGGTGACGAAAAGAGTTACATTCACTGTTGGTTATATCC
The DNA here is from genome assembly GCF_910591455.1 of Pholis gunnellus. Lineage (NCBI taxonomy): Eukaryota > Metazoa > Chordata > Actinopteri > Perciformes > Pholidae > Pholis > Pholis gunnellus. The sequence continues at coordinate 11,910,869 of NC_136542.1, read as the reverse complement.
AGAGTGGGTGAAGCTATGCAGACATAAATACTCTGTTAACACCAAAGTGCTGTAGTAGCACGGTGTTGTTGTTACCAGGAGGCCTGCTGAACACAATGAGCAATTCATGTGTTAACTTGACCACAGTTTGAACAGAATAGAGCTGGATTCCTTGACAATGCAGCTGTCCATGCCTGACTCTGTAATTCACTCATGCAGAGCTCTAAATCGGGTGCATGTCAATCCCCCCCCCCAGCACTACACATTAAAACTAGCGTAATGAATGAACAAAGGTCTTTCCCCTGAGCAACTTGTAGACCCGACGGCCAAAACAGAGCACATCTGGAGTGATATTCCTCACTCTGTATTGTTGCCGGATTTCCTCAATGCATGACATCAGTGACTAAGTTTTGCAGATGAAATGAATAATTGACGTACCTTATGAAATAGCAGGCTTTGGACACTGCGGAGTTTATTCATATCTCTCACAGTTTAGTTAGGCTCTGTTTCTGTCATCCCCTGATAACAGAAAGCATGTTGTCTCTCGACTTCCAAGTTATCCTGGCTTGGCCCATTTTCTGCTTTGAGTCTAATAGAAATCTGGTTTGCTTTGATATTCGCACATTCCCTCTGCTAATTTTGTGTTGTTCTGACATGTAAGGTTGGCTCGGATGATTTGACATCTGTTGTATATGTGTCCACAGCTTAAGAGCCAGTTAGTAAAATGCACTTTGCTGTGAATAGAGACTCACTTATCCAGTGACAGAAAACCCTAATGTCATGTTTCAGCCTTTTAGTAAGACTGATGAAAGAAATCCAAAATGAGAGAATATATTGTCTCATCAGGCTCTTCAAGAACAAAATTCTCTGGTTTCAGCATCTCAAATGTGAATATGTTCAGGTTTCTTTAGTCTTCTATGATAGTAAACTGAATATGTTTGGGTTTGGGGCTGTTGGTCAGACATTGTGATTTGTGACACAGTCAGTGAATGAGCAAAGCACACACAACATGTAGAGGGGTTTGGTGGATGTATTAAGCCCAGTTATTCATCTTCACAGCGATTTTAATTTATTGTGTTGTTTTCTGCGCATTGCTTTTGTCTGTATTGTTTCTCATAAACGGCTACACCGGCATTGAAAGTGACCTCCTTGTGTCCCTCTGTGTTTTTGTGCAGAGGACGGACCCTCAGCTCTTGGCCCAGTTCTACTACGCTGATGAGGAGCTGAATCAGGTGGCCACTGAGCTGGACGGCCTCGACGGCAGGAAGGACCCTCAGAGATGTACCCTGTTGGTCAACCAGTTCCGCTCTTGCCAGGTCAGCAGCGAGAAACCAGCAAAGTCGTCATCTCTCTGTGTCTTTCATTTCATTAAGGATATAGTTCAGCCTGTTATTTCATTCATTCATCAGAAATAAAACATACAAATAGCCTTGGGTTGGACTAGAGTTAAATGTTAGGTTCACAGTATTTAAAGTCAGGTGCCCAAATGAACACTTAAACAGGTGTTTCTTGCTGTAATCGTGTTCAAACTGAGCATTAAGACATCCTGAGGCATCTGAGTCGGTCAAACCAAGTGAGTATCTTTCAGAGTGACAGTCTTTTTAGTATCAAAATCTCTATGATTTCCAGTGTGTTTCTGTTTAGCTGCAGTGGAAAAATAGTAACAAAATAGGAAATGTACTAAAATGAACTAAAAGAAGACATCAGCTTGATTTGTCTAACTCAGGTTTAGATACTTTAGATGAACCTTTGTATGCATTTTTGCATGGAAGGAGGACTCTCATTGAAAGCACATTAGGAATGGATTTTAATAGCGGAATGATTACAGCACCCAGCACCTGACTGAGACATGGATTCCTATGTTTATTTTAAATTATTTTCGTTCTCATAATCACCTGACTGGACCTTTGGCTTTGACCTGGAAACTAAAATAGACACCACGCTTATCAGCCCCTTGTGGATACAGGCGCGGTGATATGACTGTTGCCTTACTCCACATTGCTTGGCCGGGTTCTAACATCAAGCAGTTTTGCTGATAAGAGGAGATAAGTAGACTTTGTTTGGACTGGGCTGTGTGTCATGTGAGTTATTGGTAAATGGTTACAAGAGCGCCTTCTTTGGGTGAGAGGCGTTTTTATAACCGTAGCTTTGATTTGAGGTAGTTGTGTTTAGAACAAGATTCTGGTCCGAAGTGTCTTTTTGTTTTTACTCTGTGAATGAAACACTACGTGTATGTTAAGTTACTGTATGTGGTGATACAGGTTCAGTTGTGGCCAGGGCTGAGAGGAGCTTAGAAGGTGATGCTGTGCATGAGTGATGGCTGCCATGCTGCATCACGCTGAGGGAGCTGGAGGTGGTGGAGGGAGGTCGTCATCTGGCCCGTTGTGCCTTAGCTTCCCCCCCCACTGCCTCAGCACACGGGGGAGAACCACCTAATAAGGTCATCACTTGATCCCCAACTGTTCTGTCTATTTCCCCTCCATCCGATTTTTGTCACCCTACAAGTTGCAGTGAGTTCTCAGCACTTGTATGTTCAGAGTCTTTTTCAGTAGCGTGCATCCTTCCGTGTGTTTTTTGGAGAATGAATTAAGCAGTATGATACCCCACAGCCTCGAGGCCCCAAGAGTAGAGGGCAAGTGCGCTCAAGCCAAAAGTTTGCACTTGAACCTGCCACTGCTGCTATCAGCTCTTATTCATGGGCCTCTGTGGGGGGTTGCTGGCATGCTGCTCATGTTATGTCGGCACGGCTGTTCTTACTGTGTGTGTGTGTGTGTGTGTGTGTGTGTGTGTGTGTGTGTGTGTGTGTGTGTGTGTGTTTGAGATGGACAAAGATTGAGTTTGGTGGCGTACACAAGAGACGGAGGAAGATAATAGGCCAGAGATGGTGAAAGGAGTGGGAGGTAGGCTATAATAAGGATAGAAGTCAGTCTTTTGTCAGGCACAGGTATCACGCCAGAGTCCCTCCCTCTTGACGATATGAAACCAGCAGCAGTGAAGGTTATCATCGATGTCCCCTGCTGGGAGACGCTCACAGGCAGTGGGGTGGTACTCGTGCCGGGCCAAGATACACACACAGCCATAAAGGAATCAGTGGTTAAGCTCTCCTTCTCAAAGCTTTTTAATCTTTCTCCTCGGGGCCAGCAGAGAAAGACGCAGTGCTGTGCCTGACAAGATTACAGTGCAGCGGTAGAGGGAAAGGCTCATTGTAAGTCATTGTTATGGCTGTTGTACATGCCAGCGGCACATAAGCTCTTGATTAGCTCTTGCTGCGTGTGACACTGCATTTTCACTGCTAGAATTATGGACTTACGTTTTGTGTTTTTATTGAGGGAGAATGTAACTGCAAGGGGCCATAATGGTCTCACGTACTTGTCAAATTGTTTTCATTCACGTGCTAATCAATGGTCTTTAAACGCTGTAATACAATGGGTGTTTAGAAAGAGATGAAGCCTGGATTATTGACCAACATCAGCTCAACGCTGAGAAAATTGTTGTTCAGGAACAGATTTTCACTCGCTCATGTTTATCCCTCCAACTAGTTTGTTCAATTTTGTTTTCTGTCACTCCTTTTTTTTTCATCTGCAGGACAGTGTGTTGAACATTATCAATCAGATCATGGATGAATGTATTCCCAACGACCGGGCCAACAGAGACTTCTGTGTCAAGTTCCCAGAGGAGATCCGTCATGACAACTTGGCAGGGCAGCTGTGGTTTGGGGCTGAGGTACTGTATTCCCTCTAGCATCCGTCCAGGACAAAACAACCTTGCACAAGTCCTACGCATGTGCATAAAGATGTTGCATTCATTTTTACAAATTAGTGTAATTAGTGTAGTTTATTTTGGTTGCTAAGTGTGCCATTGTAAACATACATTTTCTCAGTTTAATGATGATTTATGATGTGCGTGTTCTTGTAGTGTTTGGCTGCCGGCTCCATCATCATGAACAGGGAGATAGAGAGTATAGCAATGAGGCCCCTGGCTAAGGACCTTACACGCAGCCTGGAGGAGGTACGCAACATAACCAGAGACCAGGCCCTGAGAGACCTCAACTTGTACACGGACCGTATGAAGGACGCATTGCGACATTTCGACGGCCTTTTTGCTGAGTTTGAGCTCAGGTAAGTAAAGGGCCAGACATCATTGGCAATTGTAGCAATACGAGTAATCCACATTTATCATCTTCAAAGATTGTTGGTCACAAGATTGCCAAAAACAAACAACAAAGCATTGAATGTCATTTCATTCCAACTTTCTTTTTCTTCCACTAAAAGTTATGTGTCAGCCATGGTGCCTGTGAAGTCGCCCAAAGAATACTACGTACAGCAGGAAGTGATTGTGCTCTTCTGTGAGACTGTGGACAGGTGAGTTTACTGAGGAACATTATGAAGAATTGCAGCCTACAGAGCACTGCTAGCTTCGTCTGGAATTCACCACAATTGAAATAATATCTTGGAATAATGTGTTTTTTTCCCCCCTTCGTCTGTTGTCCAAGGGCCCTAAAGCTGGGCTATCTCACGCAAGACATGATCGATGACTATGAACCCGCACTGATGTTTACAATTCCCAGACTAGCCATTGTATGGTAAGTGTTGGCTGTCCTTTCCATTCTTACACCCACGTCCTTGTTTTCTACCTTCTCCTGCCCTCTTATTGAATTTCAAACATCTTTTTTAGTGGGCTGGTTGTGTATTCAGACGGACCTCTCAACCTAGACCGAAAATCAGAGGACATATCTGAGCTCTTCCGGCCTTTTCGCACTTTATTAAAGAAAATCAGGTACAGTCCTTCAATATGGAACAACACAAAAACATTTTTTTTTAATCTTTCTAAATGATCCTTTTTCCTGTGTCAGTATTTCACAACTATCTTGCAATTCTTTTGCAGAGACCTGCTCCAGACCCTGACTGATGAGGAGTTAATGACACTAGAAAAAAATCTGTGTATCACTCAGGACGGGGACTTAGACACAGACCAGGGGCAGGCCACAGACAGCTCACCAGCTCCAGTCCAAGAGAATCACTCATCCTGCAGCCCCGCTAATGACACCTCCAAAGGGGAGAGTGAGGGTGAACAAGAGCATCTGGCTCCATTTGTCTGTCCCAGCGAGGAGGAGGAGGAGCTGGCGGAAGTGGAAAAAGGCTGGGAGGATGTAGAAATGGGAGGGGAGGAGCAGGAGCAGGGCCTGCTGTGTGAGGAGGCCGAGGAGGCTGAGTTGGCCTGTTCCATGCAGTACGATGAGGAGGAACTGGAGCAGCTCAACATGATGGTGTACCGCGTGGGGGACGAGATGTCCACCTTTCTGTCGCCTCCCAGCCAGGGTCAGTCACCCGCACACCAGGCAGGAGGCTCCAGTGGGTCTTCTAGCACTGAAGCCTCTCCCCACAGGCTCTTGGTGGGCCAGGGAAGGACAGGCATCTATTTAGAGGAGGACAAGGTCTTCTTCATGGAGGACCTGGACGCAGCAGGAGACGGCATCACCAGCATTTCAAGAGAGGCCTGTCGTTGTATCACCTCTCCTTCCAAAGCACCTGAGTCTGCTCGTCCTGTGCAGCGCAAGCTGGGACCACAGCCACCCTCTGCCAGGAACGGTTGGTACACTGAAGCCCAGTCAGAGCAGCCATGCCCACAGCCACGCAGCCAGAACACACACTGTCCTAAAGCAAAGCGCCCTCCTTGCACTTCCGCTCCTGGCTCTGAATCTTTGCCTTACGCCAATGGATGGGAGATGGGCTTGGAGGGGACAGCGTCTGAAACAGCGGAGGTCATCGCCCACCGTATGGGCGGGATGAAGCTGTCGGCCACGGTCATCTTCAACCCTCGTTCCCCCAGCTTGACAGAGCTCGCCGGGGACAAGCTGCTGCTGCCACGGCCTGCTCCCTCTGAGATTGAGTCCTGTGGCCCTCTGGTGGCCACTCACTGCCTGCTCAACTCCTGTGTCTGTTGTGGGAGCTGTGAGGATGGTCATGAGGATGCCATCACTGCAGAGTCCACTGGACTTGGGTTAGGCCTCTCCCTGGGATTGGATAACCACTGTAAGACGGCAGCACCCAGCGCTGTCTTCCAGTCGGCCGCTTGCCGCTTGCCCCAACAAGGTCACGAGCCTCACAGCAAGGGTGAGCTCGCTCAGTTGACTCCCCCTTCTTCTCGCTGCTCTGCAGAGACCCTGGACGAGGATTCAAACTCCCAGCTGTGTGAGAAGTGCCTGGTCGTGTCTCCATGGCCGGGGCATGACTCTGGCTCCAGTGGAGGGGATGGACCCTCCCCGTGCAACCACCAGCTGAGCAATGAAAAGAGGCAACAGGCCACTGGAGGCCGACAGAGGGACGAGGAGACGGATAAGGACAAGCCTGGAACTAAAGACTTGAAGAGGGACACCAAAGAGGACAGCAGGAGGAGCTCCAGGTGTGCTGTCATTTCTATGAGTTCTTTAACTAGCTTTTTGATTTATTTGGGGGACGTAGGATCTTTACCCAATCTTCCATCAACGTAAATAGTTTTATTTCACCATATTTCGTCATATTTTTATTCGGTTGCTTTCATCCATTGTTTCTGGTTTTGCACTTTGCCTTATATTGCCTTAGTTTTATACCTGTGTGTTTCTTTTACCATTGTGTTTATACATTTTTTTCTGTACTACTTTTATTCATCCTCTTTTTTCTATTATTTGTTTGGTTGTTTTTAGTTTTCAGGGCTCTCCCCTCAGCTCTGTGTCAGGTAGTGACTGTGAAAGTGTGTCGGTCACCACATGTAGTCTGTCAAGCAGTCCATACACTCCCAGGTAACTCATCACTCATGAAAGTGTGCGTCACTGTTTTATTTGTGAATGTCTTTTTCCTGCCCACGCTCAAAAAAGTACCTAAAAACTGAGTCCTTGCATGAAAGATAAAAAGATGCATTGTTTGTTCCAGTCTTTATGCGCTCCTTTGTTCACATTCAGGAGTCGATTGAAGTGTCAGTCACCTCTTCCCATATGGGCTACAGGTGACAGCATTAATTTGCCTCCTGGCTTAGACTGTAGATTTAATTAGACAGATGTTGTAGTATTGATTCCCATGTACATTCTGTACAGAACATTGAATAGCAGAATTTTCCTGACAATTTGTGAAATATGTAGGGAGTGGATTAGTTTACTTTTATTTGAAATGCTTTAATAAAGCATTTTTAAAGATTACAGTGGATGAAATGATGATTTGAATGTCTTATCACCACTCCCTCCAGCCCTGTCAGCAGTCTGACCCCCAGCTCAGGGATGTCAGAAGACCTGGACCATCAGGAGATCCAGCTGGCCCTGCAAAACGCCAAGCTGGCTGCCAGGAACAAGATCCGATCGCGCTTCCACAGCAGCAGCGACCTCATCCACCGTCTCTTTGTTTGTATATCAGGTAAAAGCTCTCGCACGGTTAGTGCCGCTCCGTCCACCTCTTTGTCTTTGCCTCATTTTGATATCCATTATGTGTGCCGGTGTGATGCAGGTGTTGCTGATCAGCTGCAGACCAACTATGCTAGTGACCTTCGCAGCATCCTCAAGACTCTGTTTGAAGTAATGGCAACCAAGTGTGAGGAGGGAGACATTGATAACCAAAAGAAAGGTGAGGAACTTATCTTAGATATTCAATATGTTACAGTGCAGTGTCCCGTATTGATATAATACAGACATAATTCAGAAATGGCCAAGTATCACAAAAAAATGATTATCTCAAAAATGTCTTTAAGAGTGTTTTTATTGGCGTGTAAAGATTTAATATGATCCATAACTCTGCAGCAGGGCTTTTAACACAAAAAACAATCAATCACACACTAGGGCCTGTTCTGCGTAGTGCTGTGCTGGAAGACTGCGCCCTCTGTCAGGAGACCATTTCCTCATCTGAATTGGCAGCCAAGGCTCGGGACGGCCAGTTCGAAGGTCAGAAAATCCACTGACGGACCCACTCAGAGTTCTGTTGATCTGTTCCTTTTCACCCTTTTTTCCTGCAGCAGACGGGCTGATGGTGACTGTCCTACTTTGTGTTATCTGTTTCTCTCTGTGTAGACCCTCCGGACTGGGTCCCAGATGAAGCCTGCAACTCCTGCATTGCCTGCAAGGCTCCCTTCACTGTCATCCGCAGGAAGCATCACTGTAGAAGCTGCGGAAAGGTACGATGTCTCTTTGTCTGAGGGAGTCGAGGTGGCAGAATTATCATGATGTGTAGTTGATCAAACTGGTGATTCATACATTGTGTGTTGCCATCATATGGATAGTAACTAATACGTTATATACTGTCATTTCAGATCTTCTGCTCACGCTGCTCTTCCCATTCTGCTCCTTTGCCCCGGTACGGCCAGGTGAAGCCCGTTAGGGTTTGCACACACTGCTACATGTTTCACGTCACACCCTTCTACAGCGACAAGGCCGGCATCTAACTCCACATTGTCACCCAAAGCACACAGTCCGCCACAACAAGCATATGCAACGGACAGATCCAGGGCTGTGTACAAAGCAAATGCCACACTACTCTGGTACCGATTGTCATCGTACCTGCTGAGCAAGGCTGCAGTGTGAGGCCATTACAGATGACAAAGCAGAGACGAGACACGCAGCCACGAGTGATGATTCGACCCGTTTCCGTTGCTTCGGAGAGACTGGCAACCAAAGGGTTTGATTTCAGTTCCCAGCCAACACACAAGAAGGATTTACAAATGCTTGCCTGATTTATAGAGGTGTAAAGGAGAGAGCGGATAAACAGGCATTAACAGATTTTGAACTGGCATTGTGCAACAGTCCTCTGTAGCAGTTTGCAGCACAAAATCAAAACAGGCCACCTTGCTTGATTTGTTGCTTTCGGTGTAAATTAAAGGACTTGTGACATATTTTCTTATGCTTTTGCGAGCTTCCTACATTTGTGCCAGGGCTCCCACGGGACTCGGATTACTCAAAAGAATGTAAGTCATGAAAACCATGTAAATAAGGATACATCTGGTCATAGCTACACTACAATGTCTTCAGTTAACATTTGCTATTTATATGGGAACTGGAAAGCAAGCTTCCCCACACTACCAGTCCTAGTAAAGCAAAATGAAAAACAGACAGCTTTTATATTAAGATTATTTCATGCTTTTTAATGGCAATGAATGTGTAATTCTTTATCACTTTGTGAAAAACATGTTTGACCGATCAGCTCTTTACAGCAATGGGCTGTGCCTACTGCTGTTACAGTCGCACCGTGGCATGTTAAGTTATCTCTGAGGACTCCGCTGCACACTGAGATGATTAAAAGGGATTCCCTAGTCATCACTGTCGGGTCTTGAAGGCCCCCTAGTGGAGAGTTGACCTCTCTTCGCTCAGTGCCCTCATCACCATGTTGTGTACAATTTGTTCTGAACCAGAGGCCTTCTAAGGTGCTGGCCTACGGACTACAGGCCGCCGATCGATGCCCATTGATTTCTCTTCCTACTGACCCTCGTTATAGTGCAATATTACTACTAACTGCAATGGTCCTGCACATTTTAGAGACGACAGTTAGCTATTTAAATTGTAGTTAGGCCATTTCTGAGGCGATAAGTTGTGCTGATTTGGGTTTACAAATAATAATTTCCAGCTTTGGCTCTGGTGGTACTGTTGGACAGGAACAGATATTTTGTCCTCAAATTGACATCGTTTGCACCTGACTTCCGTTCTGCTCTTGAATCTGCTTCCATGAAATAACAGAGTTTGTTTGTCTGAAAGGTCGGAAGTGGCCAGTCAAATATGGACCTTTGAGCAACATCAATGAGATATCACATCATGTCCATTCTGCTCTGACCTTAAGCAGTTTCTCAGGCATTACATAATCAACATCATTCACTACTCTTGGATCAATTTTATTTTCATCAAAGAACGTATGAACTCGCGTTGAAAAGGTTTTTTTTTTTTCCTTTTATAAAGAACAAAAATGATGTATGAAGCTATAATTACTTTTATGTAAAATACAAGGAATCATGCAGTAATTAAAGGGTGGGATATCCAGTTATTGTTTCAGAGTTTGGTCTTATTTTGTAAAATTAATTTCCATGATAAGAGCTGTGTAAGATATTCAACAAACAAATAATGTTATATAGTTTTAAATGCGATGTATATTGAAATAAATTACTTTTTCCTGTTTAAAATGTTGACTGATAACATCTCCACTTTATTTTTACAACAAAGTACCATTGAGTTTCTGCCTTTAAATGTGTCAGTAGATTTGTGTCCTGCATTGATCTACGTACGGTCTATTATAGTCCAATAATAAAAAAAAGGGGGCCTGGTCCCGCCCCCTAATTGGTAATGTCATACTGATGAACAGCTCGACAGAAAATGTATGAAATCCAAGATGTCAATGATGTGGATTCAAAACTTAAACTTCACTTTAATTGCTGCATACATACATGGACTTTGACCTCTGCATTCAACCCATCCTAAGCATTTCAGGAGCAGGGCTCGTTCTCTCACTCAATGACACTTTGACATGCAAACAAGAGGAGCGGGGGATCGAAGGACGATCCACTCTAACCCCTGATCCACAGCCACCACAATATACGAAGTGCAACTCTAATGTGACTTCAACTGTCTCCAACCACAAATCACACTTTCCAAGAGTTGAGTTGGTTGACAATTGTTAAAGTTGAGTATTGATGAATTGCTGAAATAAGCGTCTAAGAAAGTATAAGATAGGCCCCAAAAGTTACAGTGCACCATACGGGACCAGCGCAGAAAAACAATTATTTTCAGAGACCCAAAAAATGCAGCACTGGATTAGAGGCCAAAGAACAGCAGTACACATACATGCTGCCAACATACAATGAGTGAAAGAATTTAACCTGTTCTGTGGAATCCCTGAGTTATAGGAACAGATCTGGTCAAGAAAGGAACCACTGGGTGGCAGCACCTGTTCATGGCATTGTATTGAAATTGGATGTATCAGTCATTGCACATGGAGGTACAGTACTAATTTATGTTTTCAATGTTTTTACCTTAAATATAGAAAAGGTTGTCAGACGTTGTTTCGGTAGGATTTTAAAATTTCTGAAGTTAATACTTTAATTATAATGTGGCTATTGGAGTCTGTGAAGCCCAGTAGTAAGTTAATAACTTTTACTGAAAGTTTTTATTTGATTTTTAAATCTCATATAGGAGAATAGCAGTAGTAACCTCCCTTTTGATACAGCCATATGGACTTAATTTCCCGGCGATATTTGCGCAGTATCCTCCTTTAATCTCTCCAGGTGTTATCTCTTTTCTCGTACATTAAGCTTACAGCGGTGAGGATAATGGGCTTGGTGATGAAGAGGTTTGTGTGGGTGAGAGATAAAGAGTTAAACGTGTCCGGCCTCTGCAGGCTGTGATTGGCCCGCAGCTGCAGCGCTGGGACGGACAACAAGCCTCCGCTCTGCGCGCACTGGAAAAGTCACTTGGTGGACGAAGCAGACTCACACAGGGAGGAGACTGCCCTTACTGTTTGAAAAATATAATTAGCATATGAGACTGTTGTTGTGATTTATGGAAGCATCCGCTTTTATTCCGCTTTTGATTCCGTTATTTTATCTCTGATACAAGCGCGTGCGGGTCTGTTAGAGGTCGGTGAAAAGTCGACCACTGTCACTTTTGATTCATGGGCTCAACACGGACTGCAGCGGAAAACATCTCTGTCAAGAGGCTGACACGGGGTTGACTTCATTCATTGAATATCCAGGTACGTTATCGACACATTTATACGGGCCCTTCCTCCTTTCTGTGTTTCAAAATGCTCCTGTTTATTTGCATGCTTACAAGTGAGGAGCATCAGTGATATTTTATTATGAGCAAAGATATACCAGCTTAAACAGATGTTATCATGAACAGTTTGCCATTTGAGACCTCAGGTAGCTTGGTTATTTGAGTATTTAGTCGACATATAAAGGGAATATTACATTAACCAGGACTTCTTAAACTTTGCCAGGGCCGTTAGAGTATGTGGACCCCACACATGTATTGTTAATGTATTGTCGTGGAATGTATATAGACTTATTTAAAAAAAAAAAGATTTATATTAACATTAGTTCATTTGGGGTTCATTATAGACCCTAAAGTGTACCTGCAGTCTAGTTTGGGAACCACTGAGGTCAACTCATACAAAACTTTGTCCAGCAAGATAAAAAGTATTTTAGTGACATGAAGACTGATATGATATAGATGGTACAACCATTGATATTACTTTTGTCTATTGTAATGTTATATTTCATTTAAGAAAGTATTCTTTTAATCATTGTGGGAAATTGGCTTGAACAGCAAATATTTTTCTCTCAATCCTCAGATAGCCACATGGAGAATAATATGCATGTACCATGTGTCAGTGATCATGTGTTTCTCAGATTTAGGGGACATGAAGTTGTCTTTGGACAGTATGGCCGTCCTGAAGATCGTGCTGTTCCTCTTTGAGGCTGTTTTACTGACCGACTGCGCAAGAGGTAAGAGCTGTTTCATAAACGTTCCTTCTTTCGTACTAATAGTGTTTCAAAGCTGGAAGTAACACCAGATTCATAGCTCATTATAACTCAAGTTGACTGGCTGGTTTCATGTGAGCATGAAGAAAGTCTCAGTTGGCTCTTCATTTTTTCACACCGAGAAGTAAGAGACGGAAAACTAAGAACTAAAAAAAATCTCTAAACAGAGCCCAAAATCAACACCGGGCAGGGGAATGAGAGAGGGCAGGCCAACCCCTGCCTCCAGTTTGTGTGTGTTTCAGTCATGGCCGTGTGTGTGTGTGTGTGTGTGTGTGTGTGCGTGCGCGCACATTCACTACAGCTAAACCAAACAAACATCATCCATCAGCTTCCCAGGGTGAACGAACACAAGTCAGTGTGAGAGTCCAGCTCTCCCGCGGCTGGCCAAGGGACTGACTCACATCAGCCTGTGTGTGTGTGTGTGTGTGTGCGTGTTCTTGACCGAAACAGTGAGTGGAGAGTGGGAGACCTCAGTCTGACCACAATTCACTGCACTGTTTATTGTGCCAGTATCAATACTTTTCTTTATAAAGACAACTTACAGTGAGGTTGTCAACAGGTCATGAATAGCTGTCAAGACAATTTCTATGATTTCATCCACCATCTCTGTCTACTGAACCATGTCTGATGCAATCCAGCAGCATGAGTCCGAGGCAAAACTTCCCTTTAATGAGAGAAATCTGAAAGCCAGACACATTTCCCCAGAAGACCACGCACTGGCAAAACAAGCGGACTCTATTGCGCTCTCTTTTCTCTCCAGCTCAGCATGGAAGTGGCGTCTGATAGGTATAATACCTGTATGTGGCTATCAGGGCTCAAGGTAGAGAGGCAGGAGGGGGTTGGCGGCGGTTGAGAAGGGGAGATTAGATCTGTGGGTCTGCACACAATGCCTTATTCACAGCGTGGCAGCCGTGCCTTCACGGCACGACTAAACCAAAAGTAAACAAGACGCGAAGGCTAAATAAGATTAGACAGGCAATTTCAATTACAGATCAACAGAATGTGAAGGAGAAACCCAAAGAAGAATCCAAACGGATGGTGAAGAGCGGACGTCCAATTGATATAATGGCAGACAAAAGGGAAGAATTGTCCAGCCTGTTTTCATGATTTCTCTGAAAGTGGTTGCAGATGCACAGCCAGATAGACACATCAGTAGATATGAAGTTGGCAGTGAGATGATTTTGAAAAGATGCTTGACTATCTGTGAAGAGTAAATCTTCCACAGTTCTCCCTGCAGCAGCAGCAGTGCTACAGTGAGTTCTGTGTTACAGTCCAAATGCAACAGCTTGACTCTGACAACCTGTGAAATACAGTCTGGGCGGTTTTAGCTCGAAACCTGTTACTGTTACATTGCAGCGAAGGCCAGAAAAGCTGTAAAACTGTTCCTGTAAAATTTAACAACGTATGATGACATCTTTGACAAATGTGAATGACATTTTAAAGGACAGCTCCCCTTTGGCTTATGTGTAAAACAGTAAAAACACATTGGAAGTGTTACTTTACTGCTGTTATCTAAACCTTTCGACAGTAAGTTTGGGTGAACGATTTTAAGCCTGTTGCTGTCAGTCATCAGGCGACATCTGACCCCGGACCCCCTGCCCACACACACATACAGACCCTCCCTCTCTTCACTTTTGCGACTGGCCAAGCAAGAATTATTTCTTCAGACCCCCCCCCAGGAACCCCCGCACTTCCTCCATCCCAACGCCTTCTTTCCTCCCCCTCTGGTGCTCTGCCACCCCCGGCAGCTGGAGGAGGTGCTCAGTGATGTGTCCCAGCAGAGCTTCTAATGTGGTGACAGGCCCGGGGACCACTGGGCTCCACTCACCGAGGAATGCAGCAGCCCGGACATATGGATCTGCAGAAATGCACCCTGGGAGAAACAGAGAGGCACCAGGTGTCTCTGTTATACACAAGGACTAGCTAATCATGAACACACACACACACACACACACACACACACACACTGAATGGTACTGTTTCGATGTGTTTTTAATTAGAAACAGGCCGCAAATACAGTCGTGCCTTTTTGTGCATGTATGCGACTCTGTTTTATTTCCTATTTTCTAAACCACACACATGTTTGCTTCACCTCCGGAGCCGCCTGGTGAAGTTTAGAGCTTGCAAACTGCCTTGCAACCTCGTTGGAAAATGTACATTTTATAGCAGAGTTACATCATGGTTTCATAACAAGAACGTACTATGAGATAAATTGTATGCCAAGGGCTTTTACAATCACAAGGCTATTTGGCTCCCAGACAGTTTTCCATTTCCTTAAACCGTAATAAGGCTAGTTCCTCAGTAACCAAATGCCCCAAAGTCTAAATAGCTCCTGAATAGTAAGAAGGTGCAACAGTGGTGTTCTCGCTCGTGGGCCAAGCTGGTGAGACTGGGGCGGGGCTGGGCGGGGGGGTTGTGAGCTTGGATGTGCTGCAGTGTAGCATTTTGTTGTTTTTTCTCGCCCAGCTAGCACTTTAATGCCCCATTGAGGTATTAGAAATAAAATCAGTTTTGTGTTTCAGCCCACACAGTTGAATTCTGAAGGGAAGTCAAACATCTCTCGTCTTCTACTTCAACTGTAGTCTGTGCGGCTGTTCAACGCATCAAGTCCAATTTTCTGTTTTACAAACCAGTCGCTGCCTGCCGCCCTTCTTGACACACGTCTCCTTTCTTTTTCCCTGCTTCTCTTTGCATTTCCACCCATTTATTACCAGTGTAAAGTCGAAGGAAGTAAGTTAAGTTAATGTGCTGTCGTTAAAACAAGGCACGAGCTGACCTTTACTCTCACCCTGCCTTTCTCAGCTCTCCGTACCCCCTATTTACTGAGTCTGGGTCCATTTGTGGAGAACAATGGATGGATTATTATGTGCAGCGGTCCCCCAGGTTGGACAGAGCAACAGTAATTAATTTTAAACACTCCTCATCCCTGTGGACCGGACTAGTTCGCAATCTTTTAGAACTCACAGTACACGGGGGAGTGTTTTTACTGAGGCGCTGCCATTTAGAGGTGCGTGTGAAGAAGTTACGAGAGATCTGAATATATGTGTGTGTTTTATTAAGCGGGCTGAAATTACCCTGAGAAAAGTCATGATAATGAGACATCCAAGGAGCACGGGGCAATTTGGAAAACCTCAGAGGTATACCAACAACTATTCCCGCTCAACCTCCTTCTCCTCTAAACCAGGTGGAACTAATATTCCTGCTGCTACGATCCCTCTGTTTCTATCACGTAAATAATGTTAACCACCATTCTAACAATCCGTGTTCCCCATCTATCAGCATACACTGCCGACCCTGTCGGTTCAGGAGGAAACATTCGTTGAGAGGAATGTGTCAGACTTCACCCCTCCACAGGGGAAAGAAAGGAAAGGGCTGTAGCTGTGATAAGTAGTCATAATGGAGGTCAGTTGGTGTTTACTTTAGCAGGGGTCATATAATCCCTGTGAGCAACACTCCCCTCATTGACTGACTTTAAGGGCCACTTCAATTAGCATTCATGTGGAATTTCAACAAGGCATTGTCCGCTTTCAGTGTTTGTCATTTTCAGCTGTATGCTAATGCTTCAGTGCACATGAGGAGAATTTTCCTCTTTGCTTCTGTTTTTTAAGAAAATCCTATTGACTCACGCGAAGGTCTGTGTGTGTGTACAATGCTCATTAGTTTGTTGGGCAGTTGGCTCTGGGAGTGTTTTAAGACCACACACACTCTTCCTGCTGGCTAAATGGATTTGGGTTCAGTTAAATAGAAATTCCGTTTGCTCCCGTTAACCTTCGCAAAAAGCCATGGAGCTGCTCACAAAGTGCACGCGGAGGTGCCAGGCTGTCACCATTCAGATGATAATCAACTTCATGCGCTCCCCTGGTCTGACTTGCAGGATTTATTAGACGTATGAATAACAGATCTTTGTTAATTGACAGCTGTTTGGTGTTAAATATAAGCATCTGATGTTACTGGACACTGTTTGGACTCCACAGTTCAGGCTGCTGTGTTACACCCTTTGCCAGAGAGAGAGAGAGAGAAAGAGAGAGAGAGAGAGTGGACTGAGTGACTGGAAGCGAGCCTGTAGGGGTCCGCCTCGCTGGACGACCCTGCAAGTGACCTTACAATAACATTTCAGCCCCACAGTGGGATGTGTTTGTCTTGCGCAACCCCTCTTTGTAAGCCTCCTTCATTTCTCCAGTCCCGCTCTGTTTTCCCTTTTTCTTTTGAGGAGCCAAGTCGTGGAGAGAGACGCCCGCCTCCTCCTCCATCTCCCACCTCCTCACCGTTTTGTGCTTCACAGCTGTTCACTCAGTCACTTTAGGAAGTGAAACGATGAGATTCCAATTGCTCTCCTCTTTCGCCCTTCAACAGGAGAAGTTGGTTTTGTTTTCCTGTAGATTTGTAGATTTATGGCCTGGACCATGAAAGTGCGTGCAGCTGCAGGCAGATGGTGCGGAAATCAAAACTTTTCTTCCACTTTTCTTTCTTCTCCCTGTTTCTCCGTGTCTTTCCTCTAGCATTGGCTCCCTGTTGTATCTTCTGTCCTCTCCTTGGTGTTACGCAACCTTGCAAAAAAAAAAAGTACAGAACATGTACCATGACAACCTTTTGTTATGTCAGGAAAACACATCTATACTGCATTTATGTGATGGTGGCCTTGGGATGTTGCTTGGACTGAGCAGGTCTGGACAAGTTCAACAGTTGTCATTGTGATGTTAGTGAATAAAAGGCTGATTTAAGCAGCAGAAATATTATCTGCCACATCTTACTGTATGTGCTTGTTTGCTGTACTTGCCACAGCCTGCTAGAATCAGTGCTGCTGTAGCCTCCTATACCGACTTATCGGAATACCAAATCAGGCAGCCAGGAAGTACCTGCTGTACAGAACTTGATGAGCAGTTTGCCGTTAGTCGTCTTCATAATCTGATATCAGAAATTGCGTCCAAAGTTTTATGAAAGTTTTCTCTGTCTCGGCTATCTCCTCTCTCCGGGGGTTTCATTAGAAGTCACTTGTTGTTTTGACAAACCCTCACTAACACACACACACACACACCAGCCCCTGCCATTCTGCAGTTAAAAGGTTGATTGAAAGTTATGGTGGTGGCAACAGCGATGGCTGGCTGAGCCTGAAGAAAGCTGAGCCAGGGGACGGCTGGGATAACGAGCTCTGAATGAGGCCTCCGCTGCCTTCGACACACACACCCCGGACCAGTTTCTGGCATCCTCCCTTCCTCGATCCCCCTCTTTCAGTTCACCTCCGATGAGCTTCAATGAGACCCCACATGGCTTTGTGGCTTTTTCACTTCCACTTTGTTTTTCACTAGCGATTCTTTTGAGCGACTTCGGGAATTCTTTGTGCATTGTCCCCATTGATTGTGGTTATAAAGAGTCTGGTCTGGGCGATTGCTTGTCACAGTGCGTCAAAATAGGAGTTTTCGTTGCGAGCGGATAGGCTGTCATGATGGAATTTGCTTGCACCCATTTCCAGCAGCAGCAGCAGTCTCTCTCAACACTGGAGGTGAGACAAGGAGGCAGAGAGGCCCTGATTTTTCATTCAGTGGACTTCTGCAATGAATGGAAAAATATGTCCCCGCTTTGACTTGAAGAGTGGAATGGGACAAGGGAGGAAAAATCATTTCAGAAGCATGGACTATAATCTGTCATATTTTATAGCAGAGCTACTGCTGTCCCAGAATGGAATTCTGCACCATGCAGTGAAACTGATTTGATTTCCTCATGTACGGGGGATGTGAGTTTGGGCCTTGGATCAGCCCCCAGCCTGAATGTACTTGGCGTTAGAGGCTTGGCAGATGGGGGCACTGCTCCATTCATACAGTTATTCTGTGTCTAGATTCAACATCAGCTGAACTGACTGTTCTTTTTGTTTGTTTTCAGCCATGCTAGCGGTAAAACTCGGGATGTCAATGTCAGCTTGTCTGTGGGTTTGTCAGTCGGTTCCACTTTGGTCGAGACTGAAATAGCTCAATAACTATTTGATGGACTTTCATGAAATGTGGTGACCCTCTGACCTTTATTCCAGTGCCACCAGCAGGTCATACTTTTCACTTCTTCAGTGAAATATTTCAGCATTCGATAATGGGATGCAATGATGTAACAGAAGTCTTTGCGACAGGACATTTATTCTGGTCGTCGGCCGCCTGTTCCCGTGCAGCTCACCTTGGTAAAAGGACTGTGTGGACAGTCGATTAACAAAGACGGAGACAGCCGGACTGGCGGACGTATAGATGAGATGGATAGAGGGCAGTGACCTTTGTACAACTGAGTCGTAAGGTGAACTCGGAAAGGACTGAACAAATTGTCACTTTGAAAGGGCGAGTACCACGTCGTAATGACAGGCTCAACAGATCCACGGTGACAGATTGATTTCAGACAATATTCCTGAATTGTCAAGAGGCCCCATTGCTGTCAGTGAGAGCTTTGCCAGTTCCTCCACCCCGTCCGTCTGTCTCGCCTTGCCTCTCCCCCCTTCTCCCCGCTCTGTCTCGTCTCTGTCTCACCCGCCTTTCTATTTCCCTCACCCACTCCTCTCCCTCCCTCCTGCTCCGTTCTGAATCGCTCCATTCTGCCCAAACACTCCTGCTACATCGCAGTCTGTCAATGGCCCTCTCCTGAAAAGACCTTGTTGACAAAGGCGCTGGTGTAAAGCGCTTCCCAGTGTCATGGAGATTTGCTGATCCTCCAGACTGTACGCTGGTGTAGGGTTCCTATGATGAGGGACACTCAGTCGTCATCGTCACCATCACACAGATGTGACCACAACACGCACAGAGAGACACACACTGGTCTGCCGGTGACAGCATGTCTGGCTCGAAACAGTCCTGTTTACAGCGCAGAGCGACAGTGGCTCGGCTTAGTAACACATCTGTATCTCATTCAGGACTTCCAGACTGGACTCCGACTGTGTCAACTGTACACAATGAGCAAAGCGCAGGTTGGGTAGTTAGTTTTTTCCCCACTATGGAATGCAGGAGGCATGCAGGGAGGGGCCGGATGCACCTCGCTGTTGACTGATGGAGGCCGTGAAACAACATAAACAGAGTTCTTGTTCTGAGGAGACGGTGTAACGACCCACCGGTGTTTTATGTCCAGTAGGCATGCTCTGCAGCCCTGGGTCCCAATGTTTTTAGCGAAGAAATGTTTTTGATTTTATGAGACTGTGGTGAGTGGACCTCGGACCCTCTAGGGGGGATCCAGGGTCGTGCTCCCTCGGATTAAATGCATCAATCTGCACTTTGAGATCAATAGTAAGAGGCTAGGTCTGTGAAGAACTTTGTGCTCTGGTAAACAATGTTTCTTGTTTTAGCCATGGTAGAATGTAACTAACAATATCTACTCAAACACTGTACTTAAGTACAATTTGGAGTTACTTGCGCTTGTGTATTTCAATTTTATTTAACTTTAGGCTTCTACTACATATCAGAGGCAGTTTTTGCACTTTTTACTGAGCTGCATTTATTTGAAAATATGAGTTACTAGTTACCTTGCAGATTGAGATTATTAAAACAAAATGTAAATGAATTAATAAATGATGACGTTTTATTAAGTAGTCATATCATTATTAAGAATAAAATAGTTAATATGAGCTCTACGTATGATGAAAACATTAATGCATCAATCATTTTAATCCAATGATAAATACCATACCACAAATATATTGTTTTAAATGGTTTTAATTGCTCTAGTAAACAGTTTAATCATAAACACTAGAAGAATACCGATATCAATGTAATCATTTTGATCTCTCAAATGTATTGTGGGATCCATTCGAGGATCCCAAACCACAGATTGGAAACCGCTGGATCAGTGAGAATATTGACAAGCACAAATGTTTATTTCCTACTCTCCTAATCTGCTGATTGTCTCACGGCCCCTCAGGAAGATGACGGTGAGCACTGCTCCGGGGGAGGGCGTATGCGATGAAATACGAATCTTAAATCAGGGCTTTCAATCTTAAATCTTGGCCCTTTATAAACGTTCTTTTCTGTGTGTGTTTGTGAGAGAGAATAAGAGACAATAAACAGGCGGTCCAGAGCAGCCAAACACGTGTTAGCGTTCACACAATGTCCCTCTCAGTGCCAAGTGGTCGGTCCATCTCCGAACATATGAGACAGACAGTGATAAACAGGTGCTCGTTGGTACCCTGCTCTGTACTGTAGAGAGCGAGGTCTGTTTGAGTGTGTCATGTGGCTGAGGCTGAGCCCGGGCCAGGGAGTGGGGTGTGAGATTGTTGGGATTCCTGGTTACTGCCGCCTGGGCCCACCTAATCCCCCTTCACTCCCCCATGCAGCCCTCCTCTCCCTATGAGCTGTGTGTTAAAGGAGGCCTCTCTGCCATCTTAGCCTCTGCTCCCTGCCACTCTCTAAATCAACCGTCCTCTGTTTCACCCTCACCCTGCGTCTCTCTCCTTGGCTTGATTGTCATTCTCTCGCCTCCTCTGACCCCTCTGTCCCTGTCTCTGTCTGTCACTCTATCGGGCCTTTCTCTACCTTCCCAGCCTCCCTCCTGCTGCCTCTGCCCTGATAAGTGGCCCTAAGCACACACTCAGCCCCTGTGTGTGCACCGGGCCTTAGCCTAATGGAGTGAGATAAAGCGACTAGAGTGCCGCTCACTGTGCGCTCTTTATGATGGGGGCAAGACCAGCGAATTACTGAATCACATTTGAATGAAAACTTATGCCACTGAATTAGTTTGTTAGTGTATACACAAAGAATATTATTTTATTCACCATTCTGACGGAATCCCAGTAATCAAAGGGTTTTTGTAGTCTTGTTTGGATATTTTATGATTGGAAACTTCTCATAGTCGGTCAACAGTTGACCAGTTACATACCAAGTATTTAGTAAGTATTTATTATTGATAGAATAGAACAAAAATAGTTAACAGTTTACATTTTGCTCTTGTATTGAACGTTCCCTCCTTTTCCTTTAAAGTGAACAACATTAAATAGTAAGGTTGCTGTTTTTCTATATTTTTATTATTGTCAACAAATCCCATGAAAAAACCTAAAACCAATCATGCACTAATCTATGCTTTCTGACTTACTGAGTCTGTTTGTGGCCATTTTTGGGGACTATTTTTCAACTGCAGATACACATTTGATGGTCTCATAATTATGTTTATGGCAGGATGGTGTATGTGGGATTGACTCAAACTAAACTTCAGTGTCCATCTCCATGATAATGAAGGAGCATGTCACCCAGTGCAACTGTTTTTTGACAGCTTTGGCTACACAGACCATATTTTTGCTGCATCAATTCAGTCTGGGGTTTGTTTTTTGTTGACACTAAGAAAGATATTTAATAAACCCTTTTAGAAAACAACAATTAACAAAAATGAGAACAGAAGAATGAACCAAACTCCCCAATGTAGACAACAATGGTCAATAAGTACTGGCATGTATCAGAAGACTCTTAAAAGGTCATATTAATGATATAAACATAGACAGTGAACACTCTCATAAGAAAATACCCAACTCTCTGTACAGTGGTAGATCAGGTAAAAAAAATTGGAAAAGCAGACTATAAACTATTCCACAGTAACTCAGATCCACTCCAAAAACATTATGTGAAAGGCCTCCATTAATTCAAGTTCAGGACTTTCCATAAGAACTCCTTACTTTTCCAGGCTTGTGGAAGTATGGAAAACGGTGTAGTCCCTTATGGGAAATCCTGAATGAAAAGAGCTTTTCATATAATCAAGTAGAATCAATAAGATTTCTCCCAGGAAGTTGTTGGCTGCGTCAGTAACCTTTCTGGATACTTATGCGTCTTGTCAGTTTAGTTGGTAAATGATGAGCTAAACATTAACGACATGTATAAACTATTTGGCATTTGCTTTTTCCTGAAGGTTAATGTTTTATTTCATTAAAGTGCATAATGTTTTTTTGTATTAACAGCAGAGGTTTGTTTCATGGGAGGTGGATCACCTCTGTATGAATGATGCCCAATAGTCAGAAAAATGACAATATGTCTCCAGTTTGTTGACAAAACAAACAAATATTTTGGTCGAAGTGATTTATTTTTGGGTGGAGCCACAGATGACAGTAGCAAGGAGTCTACAAAGACACACGCTGCGTTTCTCTGACGGAGGCAGCTGGGGCCGGGAGAAGGCAGTCAAGTTTAATGAAACATTGCAGCTTAGAGTTCAAAGGCGCCACAGTAGGGCCTGTTAAGGGAAGGCCGCGTGATGGAGATGTTTCCAGAAGCTTTACGACGCCGGAGTAATTTCTCCATTTCTTTCCTGTTCTTTTGATCAGGGGGTCGGCAGGAGCCTGTTGTTCAGGGGCCATTAGTGAAGGAAGCAGATTCCCTGCAAACAAGCAGATAGATGGACTGGAGCATCTCATTCTCTTTCCCTCTTTCTTTATATTCCACCCCCTCCTGCAGTTTCTCTCTTCCCTCATGTCACCCAATAGCTCCTCCTGTACCATTCCCACCACCGAAGCAGTTGCTATTCAGCCCACATCAGATGGGGCCGAAGAAAGAGCCATTGTCCCCGCTGGTCTTACTCTGCCCTTATCTATTGATTGGAAAGCCGAGAGGGGAAAATAACAGGTATTGATTACCGCGCTGGGTGAAGCTGCTGGGCAGGACGTCTGGAGGGGTAAGAAAAGACGGCATTCTTCACCCTTGTCTACCCCGCTGCTGTCAGAACAGCCTCCACCGCCACTCCACATACCCTGTTACTGCCGCCTCCTCCCCTCCATCCCTCACCTCACCTCCTTTCTTGATTTGCCAAGGTGGCTCTCCAAACTCTCCTTCTCTCCCACCGTTTAATGCCGATGTTTATCTCTGCTTGTGAAATGTATAGCCAAGCGCAGCCGCGGGCTCTGAACAGAAGCTCTGGCCTTTCACACACTCCCCGAGCTGCGGAGTCTGCCTCACCTTTCCCCTTCACCCAACCCCTCCAGTCTCAAGTAAAGTCACTGACTCTGGATTTGGTTTCTCGCTTTCATGTAGCTTTTTGTGCATTTTCCTTTAACTTCCCTCCCGTGTTCCTTGAGCTTGACTTTGTTTTTCTCCATCCATTTTGTTGAATGTATTGTTTAAGTGCTCCTGGGGTCTTAAAAGATGCATGGTAGAGTATTTCCCTCGAAGCACAGGCTCCATTAAACGACCTCTCTTGTGTTTGAGCTCTGTCTGTTCTTGTACGGTCTGCTGAGCTAACACAGTGGAGGAAGCCTTCTCCAGCTTCTATCTGTCTCTCTGCCTCTTATCCTTTCTGTAAATACTGCATATTGAAGACACATTCATGGAGATCAGTGTTTATCTAAGTAAAGAATCACTACAGTCTGGCAGTGTGCAAAAGCCTTTTGATGCACAAGAAATTCTTGCAGTTGGCTGGAGATTAACGACCAAATCCTTTTTATTTGAACATGGTTACGGTGTTGTTTGAACAACTATGTCCCGTATTGGGCGGACGGTGTTGCGTGCATTTATCAAGTTGCTCTCATTGCGGTTGGTTAAGTTCCAGGTGTTCGCTATTGGAGCGGCTGTCAGCAGCCAAGCCAACCCTTTATTGACATGTTTGCAATGACTAGAAAGACCAAAGCACTTTGTATGGGAAGAAAAATGTATGTACACATCATTACAAATCCACAGGTGTTTTGTAAAAAAGAAAATAAATGAGGAGGGAGGTGCCAGCACATCTGAACATTGCTCAAGTCTGGCAGCCTTTGTAGTCTGTTTTAGTTTTTATTCCTTCTTCCTAACATATTTCCCTTCACGGAGGCCTGCACGTCAGATCAACAGATCATTAACCCGCTCACAAGGTTTTGTAAAAACGGCTATACTTAGTCTGAATCACAAGAATGCCTCCTATTGAATGCGCCCCTTTCTCTTAAAATAATCCATCACCAAATTGAGCAAAGAAAAACAGAGCTAATTCTGAGAGACGCCAGGCCTCCTCCTCCTCTTCCTGCGCTATGAAAGATCCCATTCACACATGGAGCTCGGCTATAATAAGGACCGCCGTACCAACGCTGCAATATGGGAAAGCCCACATGGTCATGTGTATCATTTTCCCTTTACAGAGCAGCTAACAATTCTAACAATTTAAGTAAAATGCTCTGAAAATGCTCACCAGTTCGTCATAAATCGTGTAGATTCCCATTCATCACGGCCTCAGTAGAGGACCATAATGCTTAGTTCAGCAACCACGAGAGAGCCTCAGAACACTGAAGTAAAAACAGCAGAGCAAATTGCAGCAATGTTTCAATAAAGCCGATAAGGCTAAACATTTTTTTTACAGAGGGCCTCTGTGTGGTAGTTTTCCGAGCTTTCAACTCCAAGGTTAAGAAAATCTGTCCTTGAGAAGGAGGAGGAGGCGGAGGAGGAGAGTCACTATTGAAGAAAGGATGCTGGTCATGCACACAGCACAAATACTTATTAAGTTATTCAGACGATGTCCTTGATTTCAGCACCTCTTCATGCCTTGTTTTTCAAAAAGACTTCAGAAGTTTTTGGAAGAGCGGAGATGGAGGGAGGAAATCATTTGTTGAACATTCCTCGCACTTAGAGCACCATTCAAGTTTTTCTGGAGACGTCCAGAACAACCCAAGTTCAAGATCACATTGACCTTTATTAACAGTTATTGGAAATATTTTTTCTTTGTTGTTTTGGTGATTGTTTTCCCCCCAATCTTTTGATGAGAGTGGATTCGATCATCTCATCTACTCATTAAGCAAACAAAGAAGCCTTTTCCCCAAAATGTCAAAGTATTCCTTCAAATGATCAATAATAGTCAAAGGGCAAAAAGAATATTAAGTGACTCTACCCAAAGTTTTAAAACCTTAGTGTAAAGAAGCTTAAAAAGACAGTTAAAGACGTATCCCTGCTATAAGGCAGGGTCTGAGTGTACAATAAGTGTCAAATGTCCTGCAAACAACACTGCAGACAGGTTTTGAAGTGCACCGTTGTATATTTTTGCGAACGGAAAAGAGAATTCAGATGTCTCTTTTCATTTTCTCAAAAACAATGTAACTCAAGAAATGGTCCCTCTAGTTTTCAGAATGTTTAGTTTGACAGAAGCAGTGCCTCTGTGGGGTGAATGTGTTTTGACATATCGCTTCAGCTAAACCGTTGACATAAATCAGGCCTTTTCAGTCCCCTCCGTTAATCCAGAAGGAGCACATGGCTGAGTAGCTTGCGAGACCACAAGTCAGGAGAGTTAACTAAAGCATATTTGTTCAAGATTTGGCACACATGTATTTATGTTTTTACAATGCGATTCAGTGTTTTAGGATCAATTCAGTCCAAATGAGCTCCAGCAGCCCCAAGCCAACGCTGTGACCTGTTTGTGTTCCTAAAGCAAAGTCTGTACAGTCAGAAACTGAACAGTGAGCAGCTCTGTTCTGCTCTCCTGGTAGCAGAGGAGCGAGATATGTGCCA
This sequence comes from Pholis gunnellus, assembly GCF_910591455.1. Lineage (NCBI taxonomy): Eukaryota > Metazoa > Chordata > Actinopteri > Perciformes > Pholidae > Pholis > Pholis gunnellus. The sequence continues at coordinate 11,885,022 of NC_136542.1, read as the reverse complement.
GCTGACAACAACCAAAAAACAAAACTGTGGTTGCGTTTTCTCCACAGACGTAAACAATGACACTTCCAATTTCCTGTGCATGCTGTGGACCAGGATAGGCCGTCCACAGAGAGGAAGGAAAACTGAGTTTGTATGTGTGTGTGTGTTCATGCATGGTTGAAAAAAGGCATAGAAACAAAAAAGGAAGGAGGTTTTCATTGGTTTTACGCTCATAAGTGTCACTTTTTTCCACTTTGGTTTGTGCCACGGCTTTTTTTATGCAGCAAAGGTCACCGGCGTAGCAGTCCAGATGTTGTACCTGCAGCTGAGCTACATCTGTCTGCAATGTGATGAATAAAACAGCCAGATGGAGTTACCTGTGTCACCTTCCCCCACTGTAGCCCCATCAGTATAATGATCTTCTTATTTACCATATGTGTGAAATGCACCAGAGAGAGTGTGTGTGTGTGTGTGTCTGTGTGTGTGTGTGTTTGAGCATGTGTATATGTGTTGGGAGAGGCCATGTGTACTTACCCTCCCCTTTGTTTTTACTGCTACCAGACCAGCCATTTGTTCTGAGGCACAGACTCAGAACAAATGTGTACATTTGAGGGCTTTTTCAGCTATCGGGGTTTGGTTGCATTTCCCTCTCTCTCTTTCACTCCTCCAATCTCCAGTTTCTCTTCGGTGCTCAGTCTGCTCAGTAATTCAGGGTTTGTTTAGTTTTTGGTGGTGGTGGGAGGAGTTACTTGTACGCCGGGTGCTGTGCGAGCAGCGGCGCAGGCCTCCTAACACCATCACAGGGTGTTTCGGCCCGCTCCACTTCACCAGATCTGAGGGAGCAGACCTGAGCCAATTAAGAGCAGGGAGAACAGGCTGCTGTCCGTCTCACTGCGACCCCCCCCCCCCACACTCCCATCGCTTTGATCTCTTGCACGCAAAACCAGAGCCAGAGCACTTTACCCTCTCTGTGCAGGCAGTGGACGACTGGGCTTGCCCAATTATTACAATTTGGTTTCAACATTTCTGGGTAATCAGACGAAAAAGATGACAAATTACCTCTGTCTCATTTTATTTGCCCACATCCAAGTTGTTTTTAGAGCTGTTTCTAGTCGGGGGGGAAATCAGCATACTTTATTTAATTTGCTCATTCCAATACACTACTTTAGCCAAGCTTCACACTAGTTTGTCACTTTGTTAGTAAACCCATTCAGTTTTGTAATATTTGTTTAAATAGTTGGATATGAAGGAGGCTCCTCTCTCACTATACCTAAAAACTAAAACTTGTCAATGTCAGCCTCCTGCTCAATCGGGCTTCTATCTAATAGTGTCTTTGTATTAAAAGTGTAGTTTTTTTTGTAATGACATGGCTAATGTTCACACCCCATTGTTTTACCTGCCCCTTAATAGGTGAGGTGAGCTTCCACCAGATTTCCTCCATAAAAGTTTGGTGCTTTTCAATGGAGCCTTTAATGTAATGTGGTCTAGATCAGTAGTTTCCTAACTGGCGAAACAAGAAAAAAAAATAGAGATTCAAAATGTAGTCCTGATCTTGAAAACAGCTGTTGTTAAAACAATTTCGCCATAAAGTCTATAGAGCAGCTGTCCTGGAGCTTTTGATGTCATGAAAATGTGCATAGATGTTCACATTTCTATTCCTATGAGCACTTTAAGGATTTCTTGTCCACGTTGACTTTCCATTAAAGCTCCAGAACAGCTACTGAATGGAGTTTCTGGAGAGGTTTTTTTTCGCTAACTAGAAAGAACACATTTCTGCAACAAATGATTTTTATTTTCTTTAGAATTTGTTGTGCTTGTGGTCACTGAAGAGGTATGCAAGTTATATTGTTTAAAAGGTTCACAGGTCAAAAACGCTGTGAATTACAGATCTAGATGATGTTGCATTCTCTGTTTCAACCTGACATGAATACAATTTTAGGGAATTACTGCATACTTTAGTGTTTTTTTGGCACTATAATGTTAATAGATGTGGAATTCCATCTAAAAACATTGCTATCGGCCTCGGAAACCCATTTTCAATGCCATTGCAGGCTAAAGATTAAAACACATAATTTGTTTTCCTTCTGTGAAACCATACTGAAGTCGTTTCATTTTTTCCTCACCATTATTGTGTTTGTGTATCCTCAGGACCTCCAAGGGTGTCGGAGAAGGTTGCTCACAGACAGATGGCCCGGCTCGGGAGCGCCATTAAGCTGCCGTGTCCAGTGGAGGGAGACCCTCCTCCCCTCATAATGTGGACCAAAGACGGGCGCAACATCCACAGCGGCTGGATCCGTTTCCGTATCCTCCGCATGGGCCTGAAGATCAAGGAGGTGGAGGCGGATGACACGGGGACCTACATCTGCAAAGCCACCAACGGCTTTGGTAGCGTTAACATCAACTATACCCTCATCGTCATCGGTGAGTGCAGATGAACTCGTGTGTATCACACTAGAGTGTTTGTATAACCGGTTGCTCTGCGGGTCCCTGAGATGAGATCATCTCGGGTTGTGAAATGTGTCACTCTTGTTAAAAAATTCAAGCTTGATTCAGCATTTATGAAACATGAAGTCACCTGTCTGCTACCTAAAACCAGAGACCACGGCTGTGAGTCACTCCCATGATTTGTACGATCGGACCGCATCATCTTCCACTATGGTGTTAAGCCATTTTGGTAACACTTTCCTGCAGTCAAAAATTTCACAACAGTTAAAATGTTAACAGACAGCATCAGTCACAGAGGTCGAGGTCTAAAACAAGTGGATTTATGGAGGTTTAGTGGTAGATCCTCTCATCCATTGTATGTGTTACAGCCCCTACCTCTCCCTGCCCAAAGTCAACAGCGGCACGGGATATTGTTTCATACTACTTCATCCTCTGTGACTCATTGGATCTCAAGCTCTTCCCTTTCCTTAGGCTACACTCTGTGGAGGCAGGAGGTCTGCAGCTCCGCAGTGAGACACACATTCGGTGTAATAGTGTCGGTTTGTCTTCAGACTCTAACACAGCTCTTGAATGGGGCCTGGAGGATTTAGCCACAGTTTGACCCAGCGTGTTACTCATTTGTGCATGTGCATACAGTGCATTTCCTCTGCGCTAGAGCAGAGGATGATGAATGAGCGGAGTGGAGCATGAAGGCTGTGTTTAGTCTAATTACTCTAAGATGCCTAATTAGGGCCAGAGTCTGTACTCTCTCTCCCTCTCGTTCGCTCAGGAGGAGCTGCAGCCTGGTATTGTGACAGCCAGGCTTCAGAAGAAGAGCCATAATCAGGCAGATGTGGAAAACACAGAGCAGTGCTTTCTGTAGTAAAGCACGCTCATGAGTTGGGAACAGTCTGGACCAAAGTTTATTTTAGGGTCCCCCTCAATATGAAGTTGCCAGGGAGTTCAAAGAGAGGGTGTCTGCTGATTGTGCTGAAATGAAAGGTTGGAGATGAAGGCATGGTGCCAGCTCTAATGTCAAGGTTCATACTACAGTTGAGCTATAAAGAATCAAAGTCAGACACGGCTGTCTGTGCACTTAAAAGGCATTCTGAGTTTTTATATACACTAAACACATCTTTGTGGAACTCATTCAGAATCAATCATGTGATGGATAACCACCAACATGTCATTTTAAGTTTGTTTCAAGGCTCTGTCGATTGAATACTTTCACAATTATGCATTTGGATTTGATGGAGTAGGTCTATTTGATGTTTTTCCACTGCAGAAAGTAAATTTAGATTATTTCAAGTGGGGAGTGGAGCCAATGTGAGTAGAAATTTTTAAAAAGCAGCGTCACTTTGTGGTCGCAAGATTAGACATTATTACAAGACATGATGTAGGAAATAAACTAGAAAAAGGTTTTCGGAAGATTTTTGGATGCTCATTGTTGAAAATTATAAGTTGAAAATTTGAAGTGCTGAAATAGTTGTAGATGAAGTGGCAGTCAAAATACAAATACTGAAATAAGTAGAATTAGCAGTTAAAAAGGAAGTGCTAAAAGAATATGAAGTTTCAGTTCAAGTGTGAGCACTGAATGAAATTGAAATAGAGAACGAGAGATTTTACCGTGGGTGTATCAATTGAAGTAGATGTCATGGATCATTAGGTCACGAACCGTTACATTAAAACTTTACATTAATAAACCTGTTCATGACTAGCACATGATGCTATCACACTGTCTGGTGTTGTTATTTTTAAGCAATATTTTGGCCTGTTCAGAAATGGAGACCTAGTTTCTGCTGTGCTTCTGTTGACCTGTAACTGTAAATTAAAAAAACAAAACAAGGCTGCCTCCAAATAGTTACTTTGCCATTGTCTCAACTTTTATAGAGACAGAATAATACCTGATCAACTTGAACGACTGTTGTTGTAGTTCAGATTCTGAAAAAGATGGTTCAGATAACAGTGCACAGACTTTACCGCTGTCTTATAATGTAATCTTTTATTTCATATAAACCAGAGGAAAATAGATTTGTACTTTGTAACCAAACAAGGGAAAAAGCATCTGCAGCAATTCCCTGACTACTGAGCTCGTTAAACATCTTTTTTTAATACAGATTTTAAATAAATACTGTACATGCACATGGAATTTGTTTTTGGATTAAATATTGATTTAAAGCGTGAGAGATCGAATAGTGATTTTGATAAATTACAGCCACTTACACACACACACACACACACACACACACACACACACACACACACACACACACACACACACACACACACACACACACACACACACACAATCAGTCAATTAAACTCTGTGATAGATAACAATTTTTCCCTGCGGTGTGTTTATGTGACAGATAATTTGTCTGGTTTGGCTTCTGCTGCAGTACAACTGAGTGAGAATGAAGACTTCAATGAAGACAGTTTAAGACTGATGTGATGAAGCTGGAAGGGATCTCCAGGAGATCAGTTCAACCTGACTGCATGCGTTGCTCCTACTCGGTTATTACGTTAGGAAAAAATACCGCTGGAAGTACAAACATAAGTCTTTCTTGGAAGCATATTTCCATGAGATTTTAATCAGTGTTTTTGCCCTTCATGGAGTTACCTAGAGACGTTCTGGCCGGACTCTTAATCCTGATCTGGTTTGTTCCTTTTCCTATTTGTCCTCTGGTGTTGGAGAGTGCATGACAGACCGACCCTATCCGGTCTGCAACTCACAAGAACACCCCCTCCCCTCCTTCTGCTCTCTTGTCCATCATCCCATTAGGCACCGGCAGGCCATCACCACAGCGTTTGTTTTTATAGATAATTGTTCCATCAGGGCTGCATTGCCTTCTGGGTGCCTTTTTGCCACAAAGATTAGGGGGCTTCAATGTTGAAATACTTCCAAGAATTGAGCTCAGCTTAATACAACCAAATAGTCCGCAATTATCATGAGCAACACTTTCCATTAACGTTGAATCACCTAATTGTAACTATTTGCATTTAGTTGCATGCAGTTAACTGTAGTGACCTGCTGGGAGGCCTATTGTGTTGCTCAAAAAGATCAGAGGAGAGAGATTATTTATTTAAAATACTGTAAATGAGGGGTGACTCCCGGCATAGCTCCACATACAGTATCCATCATGTCAGTTTATTGTTTTTTCTGGATCACAGAGTGAAAAAGTAAGAGAAGCAACTGCAGTCGGTTGTAGTTGCCGGTCAGGGAAGAAGAGTCGAAATCCTGACAGCTGTTGAAGGCCCAACGATGAGAGCGTAACTTTTTAAACATCCCCTGGGACCCAGCAGAGGAGCCAAGCAGAAGAAAGACAGTAAGATAAAAAGACAGCGGAGACATGGGACTAAGAGAGTGAGGGGTTTTGCAGAGTGATGTAAGGAGGAGGAGGGGGGGGTTCCACTTCAGCTGGAGAGATATTCCTCCTCCCATCTGCCAGCGGACAGCCTGTCCTCCCCTGAGCTATCTGAAGAATCTGGTCAGTCAGTGCAACATGGCGCCTCCTCAATCCCTCCAGCTGGCTGTTTGGGCCCTGTTTGGGGTGGTCTCTTGACAACTGGCCCCAGCACCCCCACCAGGCCAGACTGATGCATGCAGCAACCTCCCCGTCCTCAGCTGCTCAGTCTACAGCAGGCTTCATATCAGTATTACCATGGGATTGTCATATTAACATTCATATCGTTGGATTCTGATGTTTATGTCTGCACAGGTATTATATTATAGGGCTAATACAGGGCTGGCGGTGCTCATTTTTTTCTACATGGACATTTAGGCTCTCGCAGCACATATTTCATTTCGCTCCTCTCTGGAGACGTTGTCAGTCCAACTGTTGGATGAGCCGCCCCGTGTGTGACTGATCACGTGTGGTAGCTGTTTGGAGATTTCCTGAGTGTGATGCAAGGCCACTGCACATAACTTTCCCTGAACATCACAATGTCCCCAACGACATCTGGAGCTCATTGTGACCTCAAATCACCAGGCCTCTTCCTGTGATGCAGCTGGCACAGGAGGCCAGCAGAGAGAGTGTGTAGTGACCTGTTTCCTGTGGCTAGATTTGTGAATGAAGTGGGAGGGGATGGCGTCAGACCCCGAACACTGTAGCGAGACCATGAATGGATTTAAGTTGGATGGAACGACGGTGATTGCATTTTAAACAGTTTCATACTTTTACTTGCATAAGCATGCACTTGAATCATGACTCTGATTGAATTTCCCTCCCTTTGCGTAACGAACCTTTGATTTCATACCGTGCACAAAGTAGAAGGGTTTTTGTTTCATCACTGATTCCATAATAAGTTGCAGCTTTTACTTACTTACACAAGAATGGGCCTCTCAGTCACTCCTCATTTATTGATTATTTTATTTTTCAATTTTCCAAAAACTACCTCACTGACTGCAGTGTGGTGAGCTATTATTGTGTAAAGACAATAGTGGCAAGGGATAGCTTTAACAGGACAGACATATAAAGGGCGCCATTGTTCCCTAGAATCGCCTAAAAGTAGAGAGGAAATAGATTAAGAAAAAAAAAGTCAAAAAGAAAACCCCGGCAGTGTAGGACCGTGTTCTGTTTGGATTGGGAGGTTCAGGAACCGGGAGGAATGTGGAGAGGCCAAGTGAGTAACAGAGAAATATTTCTTCCAGTGGAGGCTGTTTTTAAAGGAATGGGTTATTATAGTTGGCCAGTTAAACCCCTTCAAATAGCCATGACATCATGGCTGGGCTTGGTGCTGCAGGGGACAAACAAAGGAGGGTTTGTACCCAGAGAACCCGAGAGAGCTTTGAGGGTTTCGGGGGGACTCGGAGGGAGGCAGATCGAGGGGGGTTATAAGTCACATCTGGCCTCTTTACCTGACCCAATCAAACCTTGAGAGGGAATTAAGTGAGCCAAACTGTATTGAGAAAAATCCAGGCTGCACTGAACTCGAAATCAACAAAAATGGTACGAAAGGTACAGAACTGGAGGAACACTATGAAAGACTTAGACGACTATATCTAATGTGAAGTGACAGCTCAGTAGTATCATATAAAACCATTTAACAGCAGCCCTTCTTCAATAATCATCTGCTTAATGTCTCTTCTTTAGAGAGTGGCAAAAATTGGCGAGGAACCCGATCTGCTGTGCTAATTCATCAATGCTTAACTCGAAAAGTCGATCCGCATCACAAACCGTCGATTAGGTTTCACTCATTATATTTTCTCTAAGCCCTGTCTTAGCTACGCTGCATGATGTCAGTCAATGACATAAACTCCACAGCTGTCTCCTGGAACTGGGCTTATGAAAACTGATCATATTACTACCAAATGCTACAGAGTATGACCTGAGCATGCACCCCGCTCAGAGGAGCCGATCTGTAAATGCTAAATTTACTCATATAGAGCCAAGAACACTTTGCTGGGCCTGTTTGGTGTTGGGTCGCTGCCATAAGAGCTGCGACGGTGACACTGTTGACAATTAAGAGCGGGATTCTAATGGAAGAGTAGCAATATACCCTCGACACCATAGTGTGCACTTCCTTTGATATGGCCATTCAAACTAGAAAATGGTTGATAATAAACTAATAGTTTAATGCTTCTGATTAAAGTCAATACATAATACATTCGCCCAATTCTGTGCTGCAAAATGTCCTTTATCTTCACTGCAAAAGAACACCTGTCTGTTTCCTTTTGTACTCAGCTGTTGACTAACTGTTGTCCTGCTGTGTTAACAGATGACTCAGGTTCTGATAAAACTGCATCTGTGGCGGCTGAAGGAGCAGAGTCTGACCCGGGCACTGATGGCTTGTCAGATAAACTTGGTAAGAGCTCTGTTGGCATGCTACCAGTGGTGCAGTGGTGGATTTACCAGACCACACCAGTGGTTCTGCATGTTTTATCCTGTTTACTACAAATCACATCTATGCTGTGTTTTTAGATTGTTGGTTGTATTTTCCTCCGTCGACTCAAGTGATGTATCTCCTGATAAGTTAAGTAACTAATTGTTTCCTCTTGTGTCCCGTACAGTGCGTCCACGCTTCACCCAGCCCGCTAAGATGAGAAAGCGGGTTATAGCTCGTCCTGTTGGCAGCTCGGTGCGGCTCAAATGCACGGCCAGTGGAAATCCTCGACCGGACATTGTCTGGCTGAAGGACGACAGACCGCTGACGGAGCAGGAGGTCGGCGAGGGCCGTCAGAAGAAGTGGACTCTGAGTCTGAAGAACCTGATGCCAGAGCACAGCGGCAGATACACCTGCAAGGTCTCCAATCGGGCTGGGGAAATCAACGCCACATATAAAGTTGAGGTCATACGTGAGTATCCCACAGAGAGGATGAGCTGTACGCATACCAAACGTATTCACCTGGAAATACGAATGCTACCAGATGAGGCAGAGGTGATTCATTTAAATGATGACTGCTGTTTGTGCGGATCATTTTTTGTGATCTTTTGTACATTGCTGCGGGGGATTTAAAACAACGTAATCGCTGTAATAGTGGTTCTAATTTGACCGAGGAAGAACTGTAACCTTTAAAAAATGTCCTCTCTGATCTACCTACTCCTGACGTCTGATTGCGATCAGCAGGTCTTATTCATATCCTTGCTGCATGGATGAATGTGCTTGTGTAATCATGTATATGAGAAGCATATTGAGGAAGCAGGCTTGAGACTGAGGGCTTGTGCCCTGGTGTTTGCACAGGGGGGGGGGGGGGCTGTTCAACTCAGGGACCCTCCACCCAATCTGGAGCTGATTAAAGCCCAGCTGTGTGCCAGACCCACTGCCCCCCCCCCCCCTCTCCCATGAGAAATGTGTGCTGTACAACCAGGAGCAAAGAAAGAGAGGAAACTAATCACACATACTTCTTGTGTTACATGTGGTATCCCTCCCTCTCTGTCAATTATAACTTCTAAGCCTGAGGCTAATAACGGTATGGACAACTAAGACCTCTTCCATCCACAGAAGGGCTGTCATGTAAAAAAAGAAATGTCTGTGTGTGTCTTGACAATTTTTTCTCTGTGTGTCTATGCAGAGAGGACAAACTCCAAGCCTATTCTGACTGGCACTCACCCGGTCAACACGACGGTGGACTACGGAGGCACCACGTCGTTTCAGTGCAAAGTGAGGAGCGACGTAAAGCCGGTCATTCAGTGGCTCAAGCGCGTGGAGTCCAACGAGGAAAGCCGCTACAACTCCACCATCGAGGTGGGAGACCACCGATTCGTGGTGCTGCCCATGGGGGAGGTGTGGTCCCGACCCGACGGCTCCTACCTCAACAAGCTGCTCATTACCCGCGCCAAGGAGGACGACGCTGGCATGTACATCTGCTTAGGCGCCAACACCATGGGCTACAGCTTCCGCAGCGCCTTCCTCACTGTGCTGCCAGGTGAGGCCTGGGCAATGTCTGTTTAACGTGTACCACTCACAAACATACTGCAGGGAAACACATCAGCAGCTTTGACAAAGATCAGTTTGTATATCACATGTGGCCGTTTATTCTTAGGAGTCTGCAGCAGTGCACATAACGCAATAACATCAGAGGAATGTCAAACTGAAATGAAAGGGACATACAGTACATGTCAGCAAAATGTACCAATGAGGACAGATGCCGACAGAGCAATGTCAGCAAGCACCAACATCCTGTTTTTATTTGATCCATTTTTGATATGTTTTGGACTTGTGTTATTCTCCACCGAATAAAATAAAACCAGTCAAAGTCAAAAGGCAGTCGAGCTATTCAGTCGTCTTTTTAAAGGCTTGTGTTTAACATTTTCTGTACATAAACTCAAGGATAAAGCTGTCAGCATTTAAGAGCCGAAATCATGAGTTGATTAATCAATTAGTCAACAAAAAATAATCAACAATTATGTCATAAATCCTAGTCTTCCTCAGTCGTGGAAGTATGAAACTCATCTCGGTTCCAATGTTGTGGACTGATCCGACCTTTTATTGACTAAATGCTGATTTAAAAAAAAGATGAATTGATCGTAAAAATGTTTGTTTTAGGTCTGTGCAATAAACAAACTCTGAAGATTTGGAAACCTGTTTTGATTTGTCGTTGGTCCTCTTCTTTTACAGACACGAAGCCTCCCATCATGCCCATGTTCTCGCCAACCTCCAGCTCCCTCCCCTGGCCTGTCATCATTGGCATCCCTGCTGGAATAGTGTTCATCTTTGGCACAGTGCTGTTGTGGTTTTGCCAGAGCAGAAGGCACTGCCCCCACCCCAGTGCTCCAGCTGCAGCTGCACAGGTACTGCAGAGCTCCCACCGGCTGCCGTATCGAGAGCGGGACCGGGGTTGTGTGGCTCCGTCCTCCAGCTCCTCCAGCCCAGACAAAGACTGCATGAGCTCCATGAACTATGAGGAGTACCTGGCACAGCAGCAGCTCCTCCTCACCCAGGGAGGACCAACAATCCCCCCTAAAATCTACCCCAAAATCTACACTGACATTCACACACACACTCACTCCCACGTGGACGGGAAAGTACATCAGCATCAACACATTCATTTTCAGTGTTAGCCCAGTGCCAAACATCCCCCACTAACTGCTCCAGTATCGCAGAGGGACAATAAGCGCTGGACTTGGGAGCAGCTCCTGAACGACATTCACCCGGCATTACTCTTTATAGACTCTTCTCATTGCTAGAGATCATTAGGAGAGTGTGCGGTGAAGAAAAACAGCAGTGGCCAGTGATACACACCTTGGGTTTTTACATCCAAACTTCCATATTTGGTGCTTGTTTTTTTTTTTTTTACCTGTCAGATTCTCACACCACTAAGATCCCATTCATCCTTGTTGTGCACTTATTACAAAAAGGACGGACATTTTTGCATGTGAGTTTAATCACAGCTATTCAGGCCAGCTGAAAAGTCTTCCTCTGCAGCTGAATTTTGCATTTTCCTATCCGAGGTGTAGCTGAATAGGGAGGTGAGGTTTTACCTTTCACTTATTCAGCTGTTGGAGCGCAGGGGCGCCGTATGTTCTGCCTGGTAATGAAGACAAAAATGGTACTCAAGATTTACAAAAGGGCTGGTTTCGTGCCCTACTCAGGTAGTCTTTTTGTCTGTTAAAAATGCAGAATGTTTGGAATGCTGACCACTATCCTTTACCTTTCTCCATCCCTCACTTTTGTTCTCTGGTAAAAGTGATCGAGTAGACTGGTGGGTTTTTACAGCTTTTTTTTTAAATGGCATGCAAACCTTGCCAGAGCCTGCAAGGGATGGAAGAATTGCATTTCCATGAATTGGTCGTCTTTTTTTTTTTTTTTTTTTAAAGTTAGGTTCCCATTATCAGTCAGTAGCATGTCGAGATAAACCAGCAGAGGATGCCCCCTAATCAAACCACAATGTATGAAGTTGTCATTTATAATCAAATTGAGTTGTGGATATTTAATTTATTTTGCTAAAAGTATGTATTTTTCAGAGTACGGTGTTTTACATATGTAATGTTATTAAAGTATACTGTTGTGTATTGTACATTTTGAGTACTTTCTCACTCAGTTTAATCACATTTAGTTCATGCCAATATTTATGGTATTTCTGTATGTAATTGGTTGTATGTGACAATCTTGTATCTTTGTTCAAAACTAAAAACTTAAAAAAGAAATCTGATGGTTTGGTAGTTTGATTAAATGACCTGAAACCAACTAGTCACATGCCTCATGAAGATCAATGCTTGCGTTAAAGCATTAAAGTTCTTCAGAGGCTACGTCCGTGCTCGCTTAAACATTTAAAAAAAAGAAAGCACTAAAATCCTAAATTCGGTGGCGGTTAACTGTCCTAAAACATAAGGGCCGGGTACAGACAGGTCAGCTTTCTTCCTTTGAGCGAGCTGAAGTGTCTGCTGAGGGTGACGCAGAGGGCAGCCAGCAGAGGGACGAAGTTGCCGGGATGAATGACTGAATAGATACAGACACAAGAGCAGTCTCTCACAGCCCTTTTTAGATGAGTGATGGCCCCTGCAAGACTACACCGAGTGACCAGCATCTTTCCCCCCCATTTAAGTGACTCGACTCTCTGCGCCTCCCCCCCTGGTCCGCACTACCACCTCATTCAACTCCAATCTAGGTAGGATTTCCTTTCACCATTTAGGAAGTGCATTGTCCTGCCTCTGGGAGTGATGTGACAGGGCCCTGTGACTGCTCGGGAAAGAAGGGGAGCATTGTGTCAGGTGAGCTCTTGTTTTGTTGTAAGCATTACAGGACGGGCATGAGCTTTGGCTCCAGACAGACGAGGGGTGAGTGCACTGAATAGCTTTGTATGTTTGAAGTAGACATTCTGCACAGAACATAACTTTTTTTTTTTTTTTAAGGCTTAACAGCAACATAACTTTCATATTTATTAGTAAGATTCAAAACATTACAAAGGCAAAGACTGCCCCCTAGTGGTTTGAAATCATGCAGAAATTAAAAAGACTGGACAGACTATCAACGTCACTAAAACTTGTAAATCATCTTTATTAACTTTTTTTACAGTAACATTGAAAAAGACAAACAAAGTACACAAAGAAAATGATCTGGACACCAACAAAAAAAAAAAATACACAGTATTTACAAATGAGCTCAACCCTTATGGACTTTGGCGATTAGTTCATCACAAAGTTTGGTGAGCTCTTCAGCCTCCTTCACCTGTAAAAATAAAAAGATAATATTTGATGTCTTCTCTTCAACACATCTGCAAATAAACGCCCATCTCATTTAAATCTTCACTCACCTTCTGATCAATGCTCTTCTCCAGTGACTGCACCTTCAGCTGCTCCCGTCGCAGCTGAGCCTGAAGTGCAGAGACCTCAGCCTTGTTCTTGGACCGCACCTCAGAAATCTCATTATTTGCTCTGGAGAAGAACGATAAATGTCAGTCACACACAGCAAGTCTTGCAATTTAGGCTTTTAACGCGGTATAATCAGGTTTCTTACTGAGTAATTTTCTCCTCAGCGTGGGCTTTAAGAGTATGGTAGCGCTGCTCCTCCTTCTTGATCCTTGCCAAATAGTCCCGAGCACACGCTTTCAGAGTCTCTTCATTCTGGAGAAATGTTATACAATTTACTACTCAAACTACCGCAACTTTAGAACTATGTCGTGTCTGTGAGGTTTATAACCGGGCACATTCATGTGTTTTCTAACCTTTTTGTAGCCCTCAACCACATCCTTGTACTTCTCCAGTCTCTTGAAAAGGTCGGAGAAAGACCTCTCCATCGTGTTCAGTTCACTGGACACTTGCTCCTTCTCCAGCAGAGCCTCTTTGAGCTTCTCCTGGGCCAGCTCCCTCTCCTTCCCTTGATCAGCTGAATAAATAAATTAAAGCTCTGGTTAAATCATCTTTACAGCCAATATCCTAAAGATTGACGTGTACTAAATGTATATAGACTTACCCATCATTTTGGCAATCACAAGCTCAAATTCTGCAATTATTTTCCTGTGTGGAGAGAAAAAAAGGTTACCAATAGTGTTCAGACATCGAATTAAAATGACAAAACGAAATTTAACAAAGCCCAGCTTACCTCAATTCTTGACCATCGTCGAGCATCTTTTTACACTTTGCACTCCATTGCTCCTGACTTGCCTGTCCCTATTTGAGAAAATACAGTTATTCATTAATAGTAATGGCCTTTTATAATCTATACACCTTTTCAAACAAGGGGCAATATTTTATTTAATTTAAAGTTCTGCAATCTTGTTTGTTTTACAAAATCAAATTTGTACAAAACAATCACATAAAATAATCTATTTAGGATTTGAGTCATCACAAATCTGGTTTAAGAATGGACTGAGTGGTTAAAACTTTCTGATGATCACAATTGCCTTTGAACTGAATACTGTGCCAATGTGTTCCTCGTGTTTAATTATCCCAATTTTTATGAAACATTGATCTCAGTGAAGGGTGGAAGAAGACACTTAAAAAAACAATTCAGCCGACACCAACAACCCTGTAAGCTAAACAACAATAATTGACATTTTCCGGTTAAACATTTCTTTAATATAGAATGCACCGTGGTTTCTATGGTTGAATCAGATTATTCTTGTCTGCATTCAAATAGACAAACAAAGTGACTTCAAATGGAAAACCTCTTCCACTGCAGTCATTTGTCAAATCATAAAACATCGAGTAGGACATACTTCTGCCTGGACCCGGGCGATGGCTGCATCCATGTCTTTCTGACTGTACTTCAGCACTTCAATAATGGCATACTCTGCGTTTGCTGGCTGGGAGAAAGGAAGGACCGCAAGGACTGGAGCCTAGATGACAGTTCCAGTGTAAATAGAGCCAAGTTAGGAGAGGCATGTTGAATATGAACTGACATATTTTTCCATAAAAGGTTACCAGGCAGAGTCAATGGTGGCATTTCCAGAGTGACTTACTGGTGCTGGAGCATCAAACAGCTTGAAATCATCCTTTTGTGGTCTGTTTAGAGTCTGCTCTGCCATCTGTGGAGGGTCCAGCCTGAGTTGGGAGAAAAAAAAAAGAAACTCACTTGAGATTTCATTTTGTTGATCGGGATGTCCGACCGGAACAAACTCAGCTCTAACAGTTAGTGACCGCAGCGATCAGTGAGTGGAACCAGAAGTATTTCATACCGTGAGACAAAGGCAGCGGGGCGAGGGACGTGGCTGTGAGCAGCCGGGCCTGCAGACTTCTTGGGGCTCTCTCTCAGGAGGGGGTCAAATTTAAGGTACAAGGATTGTTTCCTCAATGCAGATTCCTTAAACTGTTGACAAAATTACATTTCAATATGCTTAGGTCATGCACTAAAATAATAATTAAAAAAAAAAGTCATTCAACATACGTGAAGTAAGTACTTACAGTGCTGGACCCGAACTGTTCAAGGTAATCCATTTGCCCATCAAAGTCATTGGCCATGACTAGAGATAAAGATCACAGATTAACAAACAGCTTTCCATTTAATGCCGCTTCATAAATAATACAGAACAATCATTTCCTCAAAAGACAAGCAAGCTGACTTCTGTGTAGTTACACCAAACTGGGTGAACCCTTTATTAAACCACTTCTAAAACGCAAAGTTAAGGCAACAGAAAAATTCAGAGATCCTTGTGGAAACTAGTCAAATGGAGTTTATGTCCAACGTTTACTTACACATAGTTCCAGGAACAAACTCCTCATTGGATGCTGACATGGCGGCCTCTGACTTTTGCTCCGGCTGACAGAATTCAACAAGCTCAGGAAGACTCTCCGCGGGTCGTTCAGCTTTAGGTTGAAATCCCTCGTCTTGGTCAGAAGCAGCTTTGAATACAGCGTTCTGTCATTCGAGAAAAACAAAGCTTTTGTAAAAACCACACAACCAAGGGAACGTTAAATGGATTAGGATTGTATCAAACTGCATTACTTCTCTCACCGCTCCAGGGTTGGGTTGGGCTGCAGCTTGGACACTCTCTGCAGCGCTACAGAGGGCAAAAGCATACAAACTTACAGTGAAGTCAAGTGTCGCTGGCAAGTCAAGAGTTCACTGCAAATAGATGCTCGATACACTCAGATAAAAAGGTAAACATACCATGCTGACGATACAGCTTCCTTCTCCACAGGCTTCTCCGCTCGCTCTGGAATTAAAGTTTCCATGAGCACGGGCCCGGATTTCTTGCTACACTTTGGAGAATTGTTCGTGCTTGCTTTTGTGCCAAAAGGATTGAAGTTTGGATCATCGAACTTGTCAAAGTCAATTGAGTAAGCCCCTTTGGGAACATCGGGCCTCACTGAAGGTTCTTTTGGTGGTTTGACGTCACTCGCCGGCTTTCCCGCTTCAGGTTTCCCACCAGCTGGTCTTTTGCCAAATTTCTTGGGTGGCGGTTTCCGTTTGACACTGCCGTCACCGAAATTAAACTCAAGTTTGACTGGTCCTTCCTTGATTGGGGCATCAGCTGGCAGGGTGGTGGATTCAGCAGCTGAAGCTTTTGCAGCATTAGCCGAGTTTGGGGCCACTGAAGCTGTGGGTTTCTTCTCAGGCTGAACAGACCCCTCTTGAGTCACCTCAGGTATGACAACACTGGCGGGTTCATTTTCCTTAATCTGTGTCTCAATGTCTGCCACCGTTCTCCCAAGGACAGGCGAATTCGGAATTTTAGCGCCACCGGTTTGGAAAGGATTGACTGCATCAAGGTTGTCAAAATCCAAGGAGTAAGCCCCTTTTGCTGGCAGTGGAGTATCTTCTGCAAAAGTGCCTGACACTTTGTCTTGATCGACAGTTGGAGCCATTTTAGTGGGTTGTTTTTCATCAGGTGTGGCAGTGCATGAGTCTCGTAGCTCGTCTGCTGGGACCGTCACCACTGTGACCACACTGCTCTCGCTGGAGAGGACGTCTGTGGGGACGTCGACCAGTTCCAGCGCCCCTTGAGCCGCCTCAGGATGGTTAACAACATCTTCCTTAATCGGTGTCTCCTCAACAGTTGGGTCAATGTCTGGCACTTTTCTCTCAAGGACGGGTGAATTCGGAATTTTAGAGCCACCAATTTGGAAAGGATTGACTGCATCAAGGTTGTCAAAATCCAAGGAGTAAGCACCTTTTGCTGGCAGTGGAGCATCTTCTGCAAAAGTGCCTGACACTTTGTCTTGATCGACAGTTGGAGCCATTTTAGCGGGTTGTTTTTCATCAGGTGTGGCGGTGCACGAGTCTCGTAGCTCGTCTGCTGGGACCTTCACCACTTGGACCACACTGCTCTCACTGGAGAGGACGTCGACCAGTTCCGGTGCCCCTTGAGCCGCCTCAGGCACGTTAACATTTGTGGGTTCATTTTCCTTAATCTGCGTCTCCTCAACAGTTGGGTCAATGTCTGCCACCGTTCTCCCAAGGTCGGGTGAATTCAGAATCTTAGCGACACCGGTTTGGAAAGGATTGACTGCATCAAGGTTGTCAAAATCCAAGGAGTAAGCCCCTTTCGCTGGCAGTGGAGTATCTTCTGCAAAAGTGCCTGACACTTTGTCTTGATCGACAGTTGGAGCCATTTTAGCGGGTTGTTTTTCATCAGGTGTGGCGGTGCATGAGTCTCGTAGCTCGTCTGCTGGGACCTTCACCACTGTGACCACACTGCTCTCACTGGAGAGGACGTCGACCACTTCTGGCACCCCTTGAGCCGCCTCAGGCATGTTAACAACATTTGTGGGTTCATTTTCCTTAATTGGTGTCTCTTCAACAGGTGAGTCAATGTCTGGCACTTTTCTGTCATTCTGAATTTTAGCACCACCGGTTTGGAATGGATTGACTGTATCAAGGTTGTCAAAATCAAAGGAGTAAGCCCCTTTCGTTTGCAGTGGGGCATCTTCCATAAAACTGCGTGAACTGTTGTCTCCATCCACATTTGGAGACACTCTTCCAGGTTGCTTTTCATCAGGTGTGGCAGTGCATGAATCTTCTTCCTCAACGGCGGGGACCTTCCTCACTGTGACCACACTGCTCTCTCTGGAGCTGATGTCGGCGGAGACGTCGGCCAGTGAGTTTTCCATAGACGGGCTGAACGGAAGCGTCTCGTCTAGTGCAGTTTCTATTTTGCCGCGCTCCTCCAAGCTATTCTCTGGTTCTGTATGTTGAGACAGTGTAGGAGGGTTTCCACCAGCAGGCCTCGCAGGAGAGAGGACCGTCTGAGCAGAACCCAGAAACGGATCGACAGAGTCGAGGTTGTCAAAATCAAACTGATAGTCTCCTTTGCTTTGTATCGGCATCTCATCATCAGGGTAAGACGACGCTTCTGTCGAAAATTAAAGAAGATGACCAAGATCACCAAATTTGCAAATTCAGAGACATTCAAGGAAAATAATGTATCAAAACTAATGTTGGATGAATTACCTTGTTTGGGCTGAGGCTGCTCAGTGGCATCTTTCTGTAAAGTACTATAAAAACACAAACCCGGTTACTTAAACGGATCAGTCATTAAATTGGAGGCATGTTGCAGTATGAGAAATGTTACATACTTGAATTTATCCATCACTTTTCTACACTCGTCCACACTTGTCATCCTGACAGTCTTGGTGGGAGATACAATTCTTTTAGTCACAGGGTCTCTTCTTGGAGTCTGAAAAGCCACCTAAACACAGGTAATTTGATCAGTAACTTAAGGGTTATCTGCATGCTATAAAATATACAGAAAAGAATATCAAAGTAATATTCAGCACTTTCACCATAGCCATACACAACACAAGCTAGTATACTTCTCAAATGTGGGCTTGAAACATGTCTGAAACAGTCTTTTGTAGCTTTGTCCACCAACACACACGTGTTTTGTTCTTATTTAATTAAAGACCGTTTAAAGTTGTCGAACTTTGCTGCAAATTTATAGGGGAAGGTCAAACTTCATTTAGTCAGAGAATCAAATATAAGGAAGGTAGTCAATCTCCCCGTCTACCCCTTCAGGTTAACAGAGTCTAATAGCTGTAGAAAAGACTTAGTATGGACACGCACACGCCTCAGTTTCATCCTGGTGTCATTATGGTGTTTAAAGAGTCAAGATGAGAAGGGGGACACAACATAAGCAGAGCTGGTTCTGTACCTTTGTCCCCTTCGGCACCACCTTGCTGGGCAGGTTCTCTGTCTGACGCAGGATGGAGGGCCTCCCAGTTGGCTGATCCAGGTCAAAAATGTCGTTAATGGAGCTGTTGTGCTTTCCTCCGGGGCAGACCCCACGATTCTCATCATTCACATCAACGGAACTCATACTGTAAAAGCAGAGAGAGAGAGAGAGACAGAGACACAAAGTAAGATACGAGGCTGGAACGATCCGACAACAAACTGAGGGAGGTGTCACCCTGAAAGCTGCACCCGGTTGATAAGACACTTTTGGTGGTGAGGATTTACCGACGTGTGTAAAAAGGATCTGCACTGAGAAAGATGACACAAAGACACAAAGCAGAATCAAGGCAAATGTGACTCGCCAATTCAATTGGTGGATCGTGGTCGGCACATGCAAATACACTCCTTCCTAAAAAGTGGAAAAGTAAAGAGAAAAAAAAAAAATGTAACCATGATACCTGAAAATGTAATGAAGATGTTGAAGCTACACATGCAATGATGCCTTGTGCTAGCTAGGCCGATCGGGCAGCCGATATTAGCTTATTGCTGATATTTGTTGGTCTCTAGTGTACATGTTGGCCAATATGTAGCATGAAAATAGAGTACAGCAATGCCAAAATATTTGATAGAAACTGTGCTGCCATTACATACTTTGTCCACCAGAGTGCACTAACCAGTTCATGTTTCAACTGTAAGAAGTACAGTTCACTGCATACAATTCAAAACTTGTATCTGCCAATTCAACATATAACCTAGTCAAAAAAATGAAAACAAATCTAAGTCACTATCAATGTAGCGGATGCATCAGTGTTCTGATATTATTCAGGCTATAGAGCCAAGAAGTGTGAACTTTGGCTTAAGTTAAAGTGGTTAAATATTAAAAAAAAAAAAAAAAAAAAAAAACAGAAAAAAAAGAAAAGAAAAAGACAAAATACAGAGATGACTTGGGCCACCTGATCTGTCCTGTGACCTATGAGACAATCTTTTCACACGTCCTAGCAGGAGAAGCAAAGCTGTAATTAGTCACATTAACAATGGCTCTGTTGCATTTAACGGGGCCAAGGGGCCCTGTTAGTGACTGTGCTTTCTTTCATGCAGCCATTGTTCATGTTATTAATGACCGATGCTTCTCGTCCCATGACACGCCAAAATCTCTGCTTTAAAACAACATTATTGCTGAAATGACCTGAAGCCATTGTAACACTTCCAATGAACTTCCAATTGCAAAAGTGATTTCCAACTCTCAATTTTAGTTTGCTTTAATTCATATTGGGCTATAAAAGGATTCCAATGATTGTGATGAAGATATGTGCTGAATAGCAAGTAGCCTAATGTCAGCTTCCACAAACTATTAAATATTGCTCCCAAATATATTACATTTTGACGAACTATATGGTGAGGTATTAATGTTCGCAAACAAGTGGACTAATACGTGTATTGTGCGACTCAACGTGGGATTTTCAGCAACATTAGAAATGAATAATTAGCTGACGGTATCACCCAGAACGTTAGCTAGAAGTCTGTCATAGAAGCCACCAACGTTACGATTAACATAACCGTTAACGTTACCGTAAAGCGGAGCGAAATAAAGACGTGGGAACAGACAACACAGCAAGGCCTAAGCTACTATACTATATTATCCTATATTTACAACCTACCTCACAACCAAAAACCAGATGCAATCGGTCGATATTACAACGTCTTTCGTCAAAGCATCCAACTGCAGGGTGACCACGAACGACTGGTGTGATTTTTGAAATCCCCTCGCCTAGTCTGGGGAACAACCGTTTGGAATTTAAAGTCTTGAAACGCACCAATGGATTCGTGAGAATCGCGCTTCCGGGTTAAGCAGCCAATCGCGCTGAAGAACGGATATGATCCAATTGTCGGCCAGTTGTCAAAGATAGTACACGTGGCAAGATAGTAATCGACGTGTGATTACTATCTTGCTTATGTACAAAAAGGCTTGTTTTTCCCATGGGCAATCGAATGACCCTCTAACGTTATGACAGCGCAATACTGATATTCCTGTTGAAACATAGACAGACTTGTGTGACTGCATGATGATTGATTGCTTCAAATGTGCCAAAACCAAAGGTGATTTGGTTTGTATGAGGGGCACTGAAAGCAAAGTGGTAAGTTACGCTAGGAGACTTCTCTCGTTGCTGTTTATTTTTTAATTTGAGCAAAACAGAAAGGTCACGGAGCCTCATTTGAAGACCAAAACAAATTTAAATATGTATTTTAAAAGAGACTAAAATATCCCAAAACAGGTTTCAGTTTGATATATCATTCAATTTGAGTGTATATCATGCTTGAAATACTGCTGGTATTTTGTTGTTTTGTTCCTTTCTCTCTGTGTTAGAGGGAATTTATGGTTTCTTGAGTATGTTCATGCCTATATGCAAACTGGGATAAACCTGGGACAGTAAAGATGAGGTACAGTCAGGCACTGACCAGTCTAGTATGCGCAAAACACCAAACATCAAACTCTTGTGGGCAGTTGTTGTCACCAGTCATTTTTTTGTCTGTATCCAGAGGAAACATCTTACATGGTTTCAGAGACAATGTGTGAGTTAGACCTTATATATAATATTATATTACAGTATATTTTAATGTAGTGACCTCTGACTTATCTCTACTTACAGGCTCTTCAAAAGGTAATATTGGTGTTATCAGTATAACAAATACCACTTTATACTTTATCCATAAGTAATACTGTTCCAATGCGTATTAACAGACGTGGGTTTGCACAGAATGTCTTTGGTTTGTATCCATTTATCCACCTGGAGCAGAGCATTTTGGCAAATTAGGTACTAAACGGCATGACTGGCTTTATGGCTCACATGTCCTGGTTTAAGCTCCTTACTTTTCATCATAATATTCTGGTTACATTTAAAACGATGTGAATTATCAAGTGTTTATTGCGAATAACAGTATTTTTCAGTGTACAGTAGGTGGCAGTAGGCACGTTTCACGCTGGTTTGTAGCCCTACCTCAAGAAGAAGAAGAAGAAGACGATGATGCAGACGTCCTGCCCGCCAATTCAGAACGATGTAAACATCGTCAGTGGTCCCTTTTCGGCTGACTCTGTTAATACGTTAATTTTACAACATAACATCCAATTTTATTTTGTCAACGATGAATTCCAGCGGGAAAGGTAACGTCAGAGCACCAAACTAACACGCTAACGTCTTTTGGTGACGTCTTTTCTTTTGGTAACCTTAGCAAGTTAGTGTAACATTAATGTTACCTACTCGGAGTCGGCTAGCATGAGTCGTTTGCTAGCTAACGTTATTAACTCACTTTAACGCTAAAGATGATATCGATCTCGATGTTTAGCATTTTGAACGCGCAGTTACAAGTTAACATATTAACGTTAGTGTGTATAACGTTAAGTAACACTTTAAGAAGTTAAATATATTCTTAAAAAACGTTCATAATCATATGATTTTGTTTACAGGATCTGGAGATTTATCTCAACTTGGTGCCAGGTAATGTAACGTGACCTTTAGGATGTTTCAGCCAAACTAAAACCAAACCACATTGACAACATCACAGATACAAACATATAGTCAAAGGAATAAGGGCATATACAGTGCGTGTGTGTGTGTGTGTGTGTGTGTGTGTGTGTGTGTGTGTGTGTGTGTGTGTGTGTGTGTGTGTGTGTGTGTGTGTGTGTGTGTGTGTGTGTGTGTGTGTGTTAGTGTGTGTGGTTCTTGTTTTCGAGGATTTTGGTTATTGACTGAGGAGCACAGCTACATTAGAGTAAACGTTTGCATGTCCTCCAAGCTTAATGGGCAGCTGTTGTAAGTTACATACTTGTCATCTTGACGTTTAGTTTTTAACATCATCGGCTTAACTTTCATGTCTTACAGCTATGATGGCGATTCCATCAAAGTTTTTGTGCGAGTACGACCTCTGACCCAGTGCTCCGGGCTGACCACTGATGGAGATCAGAAGCTGTGTCTCACAGTCACCTCACCCAACACCATCCGTCTGCTATCAAAACCAGAACCACGAACCTTCACTTATGATCATGTTGCTGACATGGACACATCTCAGGTTGGAAGCTTACAGCTATTGTATTATGAACATGCAGCTGGCATGGGTAAAAGTACCGTGACAGACTAATAATAACCTGATTGATCAGCGTGGGATGTGTAAGCTCATTGAGTTGGTCCTGGTCGGTGTGTTTGATTTTTATATTTCTCAACAGGATTCTGTATTCTCCAGTGTGGCCAAGAATATAGTTGAGTCTTGCATGAATGGATACAATGGTACAATATTTGCCTAGTAAGTAGTCTTTACGTTGATTATAAACAGTATGAAATTACAGATATTTTACGGCACAACTGCATTGTGCTTCATATGCAGCAGCCGTTCAATTCCTTATCAGAGTCCCCTCTTGTTTCTGCAGCGGACAAACAGGCTCAGGGAAAACATTCACCATGCTCGGTGAGAACTGAATTTATTATTAACATTGTGTACTACAAATTCTTTAAGATCAAGAGATAGAATATTTGTAGTGACACTTTCTTTTCTCCCACTCTAGGACCATCTGATTTGGATAATTTCACAGATGAACTGAGGGGGGTTATACCTCGATGTTTTGAGTACCTGTTTTTTCTCATCAACAGAGAAGTGGAAAAGGTGAGCTGCAACATTTCAACACCATGAAGTTGTTGTCAACTAGTATTTCATGTTTGTTTTCTAATTAAGTTGATACTTTGTTCTTTTTTCCTAAAAGTCTGGCCAGTCCAAGAGTTTCCTCTGTAAATGTTCATTTATTGAGATCTACAATGAACAAATCTATGACCTCCTGGACACAGCCTCAGCCAGCCTTTACCTCAGGGAGAACATCAAGAAAGGTCTTTTTGTTGAGGGAGCTGTGGAGAAGTTTGTCACCTCAGCTGCCGAAGCATACCAGGTATAAATTCCTAGCTTGTTGTGATTCAGAAGTTTGTTGTTCTGTATAATACACGGTAACACTCCTGTCCGACTTTGAGAGTGGACGATACCCACCTATCATGGACACATGTTTTGTGTGAAATTTAAAAAATGTACCGTGGAAGTGTACATCATTTGTGTTAACTGCTACTTAGGTGCTGTCTATGGGCTGGCGTAATCGACGAGTGGCCTCCACCTCCATGAACCGAGAGTCCTCCAGATCTCACGCCGTGTTCACCATGACTTTGGAGTCCAAGGAGTCCGTCAATGAAGTGGTGAACATCCGGATGTCTCAGTTGAACCTGGTAGATCTGGCCGGGTCTGAGAGGCAGAAAGACACCCACACAGAAGGCTCCAGACTCAAGGTGGAGCTTCGTCCATGAGTTCAGCCTCATACTGAGTAATTTAGGATCTTTGCTGCTGCTAACAGCTGTTGTCTACATTGCTTCTCTTTCAGGAGGCCAGCAGTATCAATCGCTCCCTCATGTGTCTCGGTCAGGTGATAATGGCGCTGGTGGACGTGTCCAATGGGAAGAACCGTCACATCTGCTACAGAGATTCTAAACTCACCTTCTTGTTAAGGGTGAGTGATTCTAAATAACAATGACATCTCGAGCGTGGCTTTGGTGGACAATACGTTTTGTTTGTGAGTATCATTGTGGAGTCAACTCCCCTGGAATTACGGCATTGTGTGTTTAGTGGCATAACTCAAATGCAATTACGACATAAAATACACATTTTCATGCTTCTATTATGTCTACTTAAATCAGTGTCGGAACGAGATTCTGTTATAAATATTTGTGTCGATAAGATATCGATCTTGTGCGCTTTCAAGCATTGAATTTGGCTTCACATTCATTTATATTCTTCTTTGCTTTGGTAGAATATAATACTACATTTAAAGATGTGGTTGATTGATCTTTATAATTTGAATAGATTGGATGCACTGTAACAATATGTATTGTTATTTCAGGACTCTCTGGGAGGAAATGCTAAGACTTATATCATAGCCAATGTACATCCTGGTTCAAAGTGTTTTGGAGAAACGCTGTCCACCTTGCAGTTTGCTCAGAGAGCAAAGCTGATCAAGAATAAGGTATCGGTCATTAACGCAACTCTATATCATATTAAAACCGAGTAGACTTAAAACAAGTTGAGCACTTTGTCACCCATGTGCTATTATTTTGTTCTGCCAGGCCGTCATCAATGAAGACACACAGGGAAATGTGAGGCAGCTACAAGCTGAGGTGAAGAAGCTGAAGGAGCAGCTCGCACAGGTGCTGACTTCTCAGGGAGTGGACTGTGGGAGAGATGTAGCGCCCGGAGGACCGGAACTCCTCAACGGTAACGATGCACCAAACACATGTTAACCATAACATCCTCTTTAAACCATTTGCACACGCTGAAAAATGTAACAAACTAATGTATTAAAAAAAGAAGTTCAGGCAACTGTATTGCATGCAGAGTTACATGTTATTAAACAAGCGTTTTCTGGTATGTTGCAAAAGTGTAATTCAGCTTTTCTCATCCGGTCCATAGAAATCCAACATGAAGTCTCATACAAAGCAAAGTTTATGGCATCTGTTCGTCTCTGGAGGAAGCGAGACGAGGAGAAGAGGGTATGGGAGTCTACATTGGGTTTTTTGCATTGTCATTTATTTGGGGAAATGTTGTAAGTAAATGCTGTTGGTGTAGGAAACTTACAATAATGATTTACTACACTTAGACGCTGCTGGAGAAAGTGGCTCAGCTGGATGAGGCCTGGACCCAGAAGGACAAGTTCATCCACTCGAGCCGAATGATTGTCAGGTTTCGAGAGGACCACATCTCTCGCCTTGAGAAGAAATTGAAGACGGGAGAAGACTCACTGTCGGACAAGGAGTCTCAGACTCTGATTAATCAGCTGAAAGAAGAGATAAAGATCTTGAGAGACCAGGTACGACATCTGATAACATTTGAACGCTGCCTAACCCACTACTGACGACTGTTTATGAGTCTACATTCAGAGTCACAAAATGATTATTGATCTTTGGGGGAAATTGGTACGTTACAGTAGCACTTAAATAAAAATGGAAATAAAATGTAATGTACATTATTTACGTAATGCTGCAATATAAATAATATATGTAGAGAATGTAAGTTAATAATATAAATAACAAAGAAATATAAAAAACATGTGCATCAAACAGATACAATATATAACCACAGTGTAAATAAGTGAATATAAAATGCAGAGGAGGGGGAACTATTAAGTGTGTTTGTTATAAATGCAAGAGTTGTATAAATAGGAATATTTCTTGAGTATTGCACAGTTGAATTATACAATTTATTGTACAATTTAATAACAATCAATTTTAATTTAAGTATATTTACATTATTTATTTCCTCTTAAATCCAATTTTTTTACCATTCTTGGTAGTTCCTTACTCTAAAAGGCACAATAGAGCTCCATTAAATCTCCTATACTATTCATTTTTCTTGAATCAAAGGGGAATAAATTCCCCAAATCAGTGTAACTGTTCAACACAGTTCTCCCATGTACACAACTCCTTTCAGGTTGAACATCACCCAAAGATGACGCGATACGCAGCAGAGAACTTCAGCCTCAGGCAGGAGAACCGTCAGCTTCGTTGTCTTGAATCGGTGGTAAAAGCTGAAGAAGTCGCCGTCCATATTGCCGCTGAGTTGGAAGAGGCCTTCCAGAGGGCTGTGGAGAGCGAAAGACTCTCAGAGAGTAAGATAATTATCAGCTTCAGTTGAGAGAATGTCAAGTAAATCTGATAGATGTATACATTTTAATGAACTCGTGTTGCTCCACAGCTCCAGCCTCTGTGCCTGCAGATACGGTCTCTGCAGCTCTGATGGAGAGGCTGAAGGCTCAGCTGCTTATGAAACAGGCTGACCTCACAGGTGCCCTTCAGGCCTTTGAGGTGTACAAAGAAATCACCAAGTAAGGAGCATTTAATGAAGGAATCCACTCTGTGTGTTTTAGACAAGCCTGGCAGATGTTTAGGAACAAGTAAAAAGCAAAAGAATGTATCTGTAACTAGTAGAGCGCCTTTGTGAACTTACACTTTACTCTTTTCTTCATCAATAACTGCTGTCTGTATCGTGAAATGATGCCAAAAGAAAAAGCATCTTAGTTTCCTGACTTGCCTTTGGGCTGGTTCATTTGGAAAAACAGCATCTTACTGAGTTTTATATATTTAACACATACTTGTAAATTTGAATACATTAAATTATTATTGCCCAGCTGTGATTTCTAGCTTCAGGAAGAAGCTGTTTTTAATCGTATTTTATTATATTTATGTATTATCGTATAGAAGTTTGACCAGAGCTTAATGTGGTCTTTGGGTGGTGCTTTGTGTTCCAGCAAACAGATGTCACAGCTGGAGTCTGAGAAAAGATATCTTGACAAGTCCAACAGGCATTTGGAAAACATTTTGGAAGCCACAACCGCTTGCAAAAATAAGGAGGTCTCTGAGCTGAACAGAATTCACGTTGAAACTATAAAGGTGAGTGGATGTTGAAATCAAAAATTCAGATAACGGTAGTCATTGCGAGATAGAGCATGTCCTTGGTGGAGGTTTGCCGTCTCCAAGTGCCCCTCTAGTTCCAGCATTGTGACATTTGATTATATTTTATCCTTCTAATGTCTGTTGTACCAGATTCTCACCACGCCCACCAACGCGTACAACTTGCGGGCCCGTCTTGTGCCTCTCTCCAGCCCGGACCACCTGAATGGGACAGACAATAATGCAGACGACATCTGGACCGAGAAGCCTCCTTCAGACATGACTGAGATGGCCTTGACTGAGGAACTCTGTCAAGTGCAGGTACAACAATGTGGATTATCCTGCAAATGTCTGCACAAAACACACAAATTGTCATTGTCTCATACTTGTCTCGAAATTCTCACCAGGAACAAGCTGGCCGTGCTCAGACACAGTTCAATGAGGAGGAGCTAAAGAACAGCAAGCTGTTGCAGCAAATTACAAAACTCGAGGAGCAGCTCGCTGTGATATCACAAGAGTCTGATCGCAAGGATGAGGTAGAGGTTCCTCAAGTTCCTCCTTCACACTTTTGTGTGAACATTTTGGAAAATATTTGATGCCCTTTATTTAACTATTTTTCAAATTGTTCTTTATGCTCAATGCAGCTACTTTCTTCTGAGCGAGCTAACAGAAACAGAGATCACCTCAACCTGCAAGAAACTGTCCATGAGCTGCAACAGAGCCTTCAGTCTGAGCAGCAAGCTGCAGAGGGTAAGGATAACATCTTTCTCCTGTGTGGTTGAAATCTCTTCTTTTGCCCGTCTGGACTTGTTGAACTTGGATGTTTATGTGAGATGGAGGTCGGGAAAATGGCGCCAATGGGACGACTCTTTCTTTTTCCTTCTTTCAGTGCTGAAGAGTGAGATCCGTGATCTACGTCTGGTGCTGCAGTCGTCTGACACAGAGCTGGCCGCTGTGAGGAACGAGCTGAGAGACGGCCAGAGTGAGAAGCAGAGAGAGATGAGCCAGCTCTCCAACAGTCTGATCAGCACACAGCTCCAACTTGACAAAGTCCAGTAAGCGCGAGTTCAATACGTCTGCACTGTGACTCTTCATGGTCACATGTATGATTTAAGAGCCATGTCTTCATTCCAGGCTGGAGTGGGAGCAGCTTCTGGAGCAGCACCGGACACTGCAGGATTCATTCGACCAGATCCAGGCTGAGGCCAAGTTTGAGGCTGATCAGGCAAGACAGCAGCTGCAGGACAGGCAGCAGGAGATTGATGAGCTGAAGGCACAGCTCACGGTTAGTGAACTCACAGCCTCACTGTTGGTCGTTTTTCATCCTGATATTTAGACTGTGATCTCTGAACTGTCTATAACGTCTGTATTGTAGGAGTTGAATAATTCTCTGCAGACTGAGCAAGAGCACACGAGCACCCTGGTCTCCCAGTTAAGAGAAAACAAAGAGAGTACATCAAAGTAAGTTTGTCCAAAGCTTTCTCCTTTTTTTTTTTTAGAGGTTTTCAACACTCAAAGTAACTCTTATTAACATGAGTGACCTTGGTGTGTGCCTTCAGAGAACTTATCGAAACAGTGGAGCAGAATACACATCTTAGGAAACAAGTCTCAGACCAACATCAACAACAGGTCAGTCCCAAGGACAGCATGCATGTCATAACAGGATTTGCAGCTCAGTAGCTTAACCTGGTTGTCTGATTTCTCTTTTGAAGGCATCCAAAATTAGTGATCTTGAGCAAAATGTAAACTCTGCCAACGAAACGATAAAAGGCTTGGAACAGAAGGTTGAACAGGACAAAGTAAGCCTGAGTGATTCATTCTTACTTATTTCTTATTCCTTCAAATAGTCATTGCATTGTTAATGCTACCGTCCTGAACCCCACCTGTGTATTTTGACAGGATGTTGTTTTAGATCTCATCAAGCAGACCAGAGACCTCCGCAGTGAGCTGAGCCAGAGGGACCAGACCATCACCCACCTGTCTGGAGACATCAAAGACATCACAGTGCGTTACTCCTCCACCTATTCCACCCGTTATTGTGTCTGAAATAACGTCATCGTTTGCTGTAGTTGCCTATTCCTTTACTCTACCACCTCATACTGTAGATAGGTTTAATGTTTACATTAGTCAAGACATGTTTATAATAATAATAATAATGATGTCATTGCTCTTCCAGGCCAAGTTCAATGCTGCCTGCCTTGAAAGAGAGGATATCCGGGAGGAAAACTCTAAGATGCAAGCAGAGATCTGTGATCTGAAAGAAGCTTTAGACCGGCGGGTAGCATCCAACACAATAGAGGTAAGTTTGTTCATGTTCAACACCGCTGTTCATACATTTTGGTGTTCTTATTATATCTTTGTGTGCGTGTCTGTACTCAGGTGGAGGTGTTGCAGGAGGAGGTTGTTTATGCCACTGAGGAGGTCGAGAGGCTCACTAAGGTTCTAGATGAACAGAACAGTCTCTTCCAAGCCTCTCAGGAGCAAACCGCCCAGAAGGACGTCGTGATACAGAACCTACAGCAGAAGGTGACTTTTTATTTTTTACCATCTCAACACAGAGCAAACAAATAACCAGTAAGGTCAAGCAAATCTCAAGAAAACTATTTATCGAAATGATTAACAAAACTCTCCTTTTCTATCAGATGCAACAACAGCAAGAAGTTGTTGAAAGAACTATCAGAAATGGGAAACCCCTCGTTGATGTTACAGGCACACCGAAATCATTACCTCAGGTGAGACTTGTGCTTTATTTCCTCTTTTAATTCTGCGTTTACAAATCAACGATGGGGCCTGTTCTTATTTATTTATTTATAAAGTAAGTAACAAGTATGTTTTCCCCCATCTCTGAAGACACCCTGCACTCCACGAGGTTTCAACAGGGACTGGACCCAGGTGCTAGAGAGCCAGGAGAGGGAGCTGGAGAATCGCCGCTCCTCCATGATGAACCAGGAGATTCTTTTAACGGAGCTGAACGCCGAGAGGGCAGCCAAGAATGAGGAGATCCAAAGGCTGAAGGTATATCTTTGCAAAAGACATTGAATTAATCTACAGCTATATCCATTGATCATGGCGACAGCAGACTCTTCTAGTTTAGTGTCTTTTTCCACTCAATTTAAAAAGGTTTAAATAACTGCAGTAACTGTTTTTGTTAATATTGAATGCATTTTTAAATGAAGGCATTGCCATACATTTGAATGGCCTGAAGGTCTCAATGGACTTTGAAGTCCATCGATATTGATGATGTGTTTTCACTGTCCTCAGATGCAGCTGACGGAGAAAGAGACGGTCCGCATTGAGATCCAGACTTTACTCGACCAGTTTTACAACAAGCAGAGCCAGCAGACACAGAATGAAAACAACAACGGGTTGAGTTTATTCATCATTCAGCTATCTCCTGCCCTAAAGTACATCACATCATGCGTTGTGGACGGTAGTATTAATTAAGTATTAATAATTTTTATTAATTGTAATTTTCAGTGAAGAGGTGAATGGAGCCTTCAAGCAAACCATACTTAAAGAGCTACAGGAGGAGAGAGCAGAGAAGGTTTGTGTTTGCTTTTCTACTGGTTTTATTTTTCTCTGTATTGAATTATCAGTTTCTAATTTGTTCACCTCTCATTAATTCACAGAGCAAAATAATGCAGAAGCTCTCTGATACTCACAAAAGGTAAGGAGCTGGCGTTGAGTGAAGTAAATGAATCAGCATTTGGTTGCTGTACGTTATTCTGATCTTTTAATTAATGCTTGACATTTGACGAGCTCTGTCTGTGTTTTTTTTTGTTGTGCTTTGGATTAGACTGCAAGCACAGGACTCGATGTTGGCCCAGTCCCAGACCTGCGTTCAGGAGCTGACCACTGAGCTGAGGAACCGCTGCCTAGAGCTGAGAGACCTGAGCCTGAGGATGCAGGAGGAGGAGAAACTACTGCAGGTCAGAGTTGGGAGTAGACCAGTATCTTTCACTGAAGAAACCTTTTTGGGATAATGTGTCTCCTGGCTACAAAGTCAGCAGCTGAAATTTGGTAAACATAATCTCAGTACCCAGTGGATCTGCTGAGTTCCTGATTGCGACAACAAGGTGACACTATTGTTCCTATTATTTCTGTTTTACAGGAGAACGAGGTTCTCCGTTGGCAGAATGTGCAGCTGTCGGAGGAGAATGGAAAACTTGTGGGGCATAAGAACCACAAACAGAGGATTGAATATCTGGTGAAGCTGAAAAAGGACAACACCAAACTTCAAGAGGTAACTAACATTTCTGATACAATCAAAGGATTTTCTCTTTGACTGCGTGAAAACTGTCAACACATTACGTCAATCAACTTTGTGCATTTTTTTTCGTGTTTTAAAGGAAAATGAAAAGCTCAGAACAGAGATTATCTTAATGCGGGAACACGGGGGATGTCTGCCACTGGAGATGACGTGAATCCCTGATGATTCTTTAATGGTTTGAATCTCTGTCATTTGCATCTTTCCCAGTGAAATAAATTGTATACATGTTTTTTGTGACTGTATTGACGTGGTCAACTCTTTTTAAATGTTTGAAGTACAAATATATTGTGATTTATGTTCGTTTTCCATTCAGGGAATTTGCAGAAATGATTTTGCTCATGATGTATTCATATTATTACACCTTTTTAAACATTTGGCTTGGATTCATACTGTACCTTTACATTGATCTGCTATTGCAGCAGCATGAAACCCACCAAAAGCGTGGAAAGACCAGCTGTGATGAAAGCACCATTAGTCCAGCTCCATCCTTGTTGAATTTCTTTAGATGTACATTAGTACACCTTGACGTTTCTTAGACTACATTGAAATCATAATCTTAATCTTAATGTGAAAACTGTACATTTTATGCTCATAATCATCTGAGTTGTATCCATGGTTTGTTGTATTTTTCCCATCGTATTGAGGTTTATAGCCATTGTCTTTTTTAGTATAATGAACTTTAAAAAAACTGTAATTAAAATATTTCTCCTTTTCTCTTATTTGTTGGTATTGTTTCCTGAACAGTTCAAATAATGGGACTGTAAAAATGCTACATGTGGTAGCTGTGATGGAAAGTACATTTACTCGAGTACTGCACTGTCCAACCGCCAGGGGGCGATATACAAGGTATTCAACAGTAGTCTCACGCGCTTCAGTCTCGTAGCTTCCCGTAGCTTTTTAAGTAAGAGAGAGACTACTAAAAAATAAGAGAAGTTCAAACGCAAACAAGATGAAGAAAGTGGTAACTGCAGAACAAATTTCGAAGTGGTTCACCTCGGGGACGGCGTTTGCTAACATTAAACTCACAGACAAAGTGGTTGAAAGAAAGTCCGAGGAAGCATCGTCGAAAGACTCCAGGTGAGAGAAAAGTTAGGCAACGTGACTGTGACGTTAGCTTAAAGGATGCTAACCTCATGCTAGTTAGCTTCCTTTGAGCCCAATTGTACTGTTCCAGTAATGTAAAAATAATCCTGGCTACAGGTGTCGCTTCCTCTATCGTAGCTACAGTCACTGGTTGAAAATACTATATTGCACATAATGCTCGGTTAAATGTTTGAAGATGTCCTCTGGGGGTGCAGAGTTTTAGCTAATATGTGTTACAGTAACACTATGTCAATTAACGGCCACTCGTCTGTCCGCACACTAAATGGTATTATTAAGATGTCTTAACTTCCAGCATTCTATATGCATGCTACTAGTTTTGTAAGAGCAGATACAATCTATCACTTCGCTTGTGTTACGGTGTCACTAACGAATTATTCGCGCCAGTAGATTAACGTTACATACTGTCAAGGTGCCTTCACGTTAATTGCGTCTTTCGCGCCGCGTTACTCGTGGGGGACCATTTGTGGTCATCGCGTGAATAGTGCCGGTGAGGGGGCGTGGCTTATCTTCCTGGAAGCCGTTATTCACTTAAGCCATTTATTTCCGCCATCAACCATGGAAGAAATACTTGTTGTGGAAGTCCCAGATATTCCGGGAAACTAAACGCCGCCTTGTCTGGGTTCATAACATAGCTCTGTGGATGTTATCGAGCTGTATTCACTGTATCTAGCAAGCCACACATAGGATGGTTTACAGCTGTATGAACACAAAATAAAATGATTTAACTGCAATGAACGACAAAATCAGGATGAACAACTTAGGAGACAACAACAAAGATCTACTGAACAAACTGTTTATTTATTTTACAACGTTTTCCATAATCTTTTTTTTAACTTCTTTACCCGTTCATATAAAAAAAGAAAAAACTCTAGGATGGGAACATCATTCTTTGGTTGAACTGTTTGAAGCTTTTGGGATATTTTTTACGCATGTCTTCACATCCCGTGCCCTTATGATGTCATTCTATAATACACGTTTGTAATATATGGCCAACGGTACAAAATCTGATTGAGGTTTTTAATCTAGAAAAGAGAAAATCAGTCAGTCAACTAGGTAGAGTCTAAAAGAGCAGGCGTCTAACTAGTTATTGTAATGAAACGGTTCAATACATTGTCCACCTAGCCTAAAGTCATGCTTTTATTTTTGGTCACAAGCTATGATATCTAGCTTAATATAAAAAATTACGTTTTTGCATCTTGTCTCCATGATATGGACGTGGTAACTGTGTTAAACACAAACCCGCAGCAGAGCTTCCTCTCACAGTGTAGTGCTGTACGTCCCTGAGGGCCTTAGAGGAACTGGGTAGTAATCTGGGAGGTCCCAGTCTCTGTTGGACCCTGCGAACAAACTGGAGTGCCGCATGGCTCGATCCACATATCCAGAGATTGTTGGGATCTCCTCCCTTGGGTGGTCTCTACAGTTGGGGACGGTGGGCGTGACGAAGCCCTGCTTCATTATGTAGCAGCTGGTCCAGGCGTCCGTTGGTCGGAGCTCTGCTGCCTGCACTGAGAAGTTCTCCTCTTCATACTCCTTTTGGCTCAAGAAGTCTCTGAGCACCTGCTTGAAGACAGAAGACAGCTCCCAGGGCCTAATGTTGTTAGTGGCAAGCACCTCACGAAACCTATGGAAGGAATCAACCAATAGAGTTAATCAAACACGACCAGGAGTCTCCCGTAGTTTAAAGAATGACATGTTTAGGACAACAGCACAGCTTTTTAGAAATGGTACAAACACATTTCTCACTAAATATGTTGTTCTTTGGTAATGTGCTTATGTAACGCATAGTAGCGACCCAGGAATTTAATGGGAAATGAGTAAGTAGGTCACAGTGCTCAACCGTGTAGAACAGCGTTTTTTATATCATTATGGCTAACATAGAGATGATGAGTAGAACCCCCCGGCCGTCTGGCTTCACTCAGCCTTTACGGGGCATCCTTCACCTTCACATGTTCACACCCTACATCGTCTGCCCCTGTGACAGTAACACGTAACGGCTTTCTTGGCAGATTGCCCTGCCTCCTTTTTCCCTTTGGGGTCTTCTCTGCTTTGCCTGCTGTCAGGCCTTGTGTTGACACAGTAGCAGCTAGCCACAGTTGACAGCATACTAATGTGAGGAAGGAGCATGGCATGGGCCGCAGCCAAGCACCTTGAGAGCAGAGTGGCTGCGTGGACGGGTGGAATCTGGGCACACAGGAACTCCAGCTGGTGTAGCTCTGATGTGGGGATGTGGTTCCGTAACCTGGGGTAGTTTTGAAACCAATGGAGGCCCAGGGCGCCGTGGGCCAGCCTGTGCTCTCGATCCAGTTCCCTCACCAACCGCTCGCGCTCCTCCACATGCCACAGGAGCTCTCTGATCAACATGCGACTGGGCACGACCACCGAGGTCTTCGGAGGTGACGCTTCTTCTCGAGCCTGCACTTTTGTTTCATGGGACCATTTCATCCAGCTGAACAGGGGCATGGCAGCCATAGCACACGGTCCTGAAAAACTAAAGGAATAAGAATTATATTGTTATTCCGGACCATCATCACTGTTTTAACACATTTGAATATGCTGCAATATCTGTTTCTCTCGAGGTTGCTCCTACAAATGACAACATAGCATTAGACCATGTGACGGACTGCATAAAAGCAGATACAGCAAAAAGAGAACATGAGAGGGAGAAAAGTAATGCTGGAAAATTAAATATGATTACAAAATTAGTCAAAATCAATAATTTCCTGTTCCTGATGATGAGGGGAAAAAAAATAATATATATATATATATCCAGCCCTATTTCTGACAATATCTTGCGCTTGTGCAGATATTTTCGGCTTCAAAGACCACAGAGAATTGTGTGAGAATACCACAACCTCAATTCTCTGAGTGAGAACATGTTGATTTTCATTTCATCCATAACTATGTAGCCCTATTATAATACACATTTTAAGGTTAACAGTGAAAGATGATCACCCCGTAACCAAGCTGACCTCTGGTCCCTGCCTGCTGCTCTGATTGCCTTCAGTTCAAGTCAAACTCTGTGAAATTATTCATCCTTTTCCCCCAGACTGATGGATCCAACACAGCGTCTACCTGGGATTCAGATGGATTACACCCCCTGCAGGGTCAGAGGTCAGCCTCAGTGAACCCAAACCGTTAGTGTGACCTCACACATCGTAAGGTTGCAAAACAGAGCTTTTCATTCGGTTTAACTCCAGTACTTAAACAGCTGCCAGTCCTCCAGCATGTGCAGGAATAAATCATCACAGTAACATCTTGCTGAAAACTGAAAGGAAAGATCTGTACTTGCATGTGAAAACTGCACCGCTGATGCTTTTGTGAGATATTGGGCAAAGAGCAGCTTTTCACAGAGTACAGCCTCCAGCTCCTTGTCTCCATGGGTCAGTCCATGTGAACTTCATTCCT
Source organism: Pholis gunnellus (assembly GCF_910591455.1). Classification (NCBI taxonomy): domain Eukaryota; kingdom Metazoa; phylum Chordata; class Actinopteri; order Perciformes; family Pholidae; genus Pholis; species Pholis gunnellus. The sequence continues at coordinate 11,848,884 of NC_136542.1, read as the reverse complement.
TCCTTTGCTGTCGACTACGTCCCTTTGTGTCAACCGCCATCCAAGTAATGCTCGTGTATCGGCAGAAATCCTCCGTCTTGTCTGTTGGAAGCGTTTTTCCTCTTGTGTTATAGCTGTTGTCTTGTCCCTATCGTCCCTCCCACTGCTCCTGTCATGCTGACTTTCTCCAGGAGAGTTGGTCACACATTGCTAACTGACTCAGAGCTGTCACCTCTGCTTTCACCCCACTCGCACGCTCCTCTGTGCAGTGTGCAGCTTTGTTGTAAGGTCAGCGGCTTTTGAAGCTTGCACGGAATGTGTGCATTGGAGAGAAAGGAAGCGAGCGAGAGTGCATGTGTGTGCACAAGCAGTGGGTGTGTTGCATTTGAGCTCCTCTTAGTACTGTCAGTTTTTCTTCTTTTTTTTCCTGCTGATAAAATCCTTCCCCCACTTGGAGAGAGCGAGAGGCAGAGGCAACTGGGAATGCTCTCCCGACCACAGTGCTGTGGGCCTTGTCCACCAGAGGGAAAGACGAGAGCAGGCAGAGACTCAAATGTGCAAAGTTACAAATGGTACCAAGTAATGATGCGGGTAGAGCTGCTGGTATTTCCACCCAATGTGAACGTTTGATTTAAGCTGCTATAAAGCTTAGCCTCATAGTTTTAGCAGGTTACTAGTACATGCATCATTTTTATTCTGTAATTGCATGTTTTTGACCACAATGCTCCTCGGGAGTTTGGCAGTTAGGCTTTCTGAGATGAGACTAGTTGGTGTAAGCTGAACAATGGTTACACTGAGTTCTTAACCTGTATGTTACTGTGAACTAGGACTTGTCTATCACATATTAGTACAGAGATGGAAAGTAAATAGATGTCTGTTTTGGTTTTATTTTACATGCTTTTGTAATGTGAGGGGAAACGGGGGCAAAAAGAACAGAAATGTATTGCAATTCATTGGTTAATAGAGCCTTAAAAATAATTAACTGCTTTATGTTGCTTCAATTTTGTTTCAGCCAATCAGACGTTCCTAACGAGGGCAACCTAAGAAATGTGAACTCCGATGGAGGGTGGTTTAAAAAACCAGAACGCGGAGGGAGTGAGTAATACACTTTGTGTTGTCTTGTTCTTATCCCACACCATACTCACTGACAGGAATCTGCCTCCTTCCCGGTTTCTTGTGCATTCTCCATTCTGTGTCCTTAGGTCCTGCTCCTCCACTTGCCAGCTACGAGTCCCCCAGCTTGCCCATCACCAAAAACAGAGAGCAGGTGAAGTACACCATCCATACACCACATGCCCTCCACCCCGCAGCGTGATGGTCTGAAAGTACTCTCTCATTCTCCTGTAGTGCTTTCTATTTTGGTCATCTCAGGAGTTTTACTGACATTACCATCATGTCCTGAGGACTCTGGTGCACTTAAGCTTTTACTGTTTGCTCAAGATTAACTCAATGTAACTTCATGTTGCAGAACAACAGCCACCTTTTAAACTGACCCGTCTAAGATGTTCTGTAGTCTAATAAAGAGTAGTGTGTGTAAATGTTAGGATTTCATGCTGTCATTGAAGCCGTACTTTCTTTATGCAGATTATAAAGTGTGGACTTCCGGTTACAAATCAGCTTCTGCTATACAATGTCATAATATATTTCTAAATGTGACATGATACAAATGTCCAAATGGGGTTTCTATTTTTGTTGACGTTTTTTCTTGTAACTGTGGACATGTGTTTTATATGTGTGTGTGTGTGTGTGTGTATGCTTTTTTCCCAGCTGATTTCCTTCATAGAAAACAACTCTGTAGTGATCATTCAAGGAGCCACAGGCAGTGGCAAGTCCACCCAGGTGCCACAGTACATTCTGGACCACTACAATGAGAAAAACTCCTCGTGCAACATTGTGGTCACCCAACCACGCAGAATTGGGGCCACCAGTGTTGCCCGATGGGTTGCCACCCAGCGGAAGTGTACCCTGGGTAGTCTGGTGGGATATCAGGTTAGTGCAACATTTAGTGCAACTGCTCATTACAGATAACTATGTGAGCCTGTACATATGCTCATAGCTCCTACCACTTCCTTTGTCTGTTGTTTCATTAAAAAGGGTATTAAAAAGAGAGTAACGCTTTCACCAAAAGCACTCATTATGCAAACATTATTTATTCAAGTTTCTCACCAACACTATATCAGGAATGGCAACTAGAAAAGCAAAAAAGCTGATGTCCTGATCGCATATTTTACTTAATATTGACGGATAACGAGGTCGGTAAAGCTTTATCTCACAATGTGATGGTTAACGTTAAGCTGTTCACGTGTGTGCCGAACCGTGAGGGGGGATCCGTTACACCACTAGTTGGAGCTGTGGACGTCTTGATTGATATTTTGATATCATGATTATTGTTAGAGGAAAAACAGTTTCACGGTTACACTACTTAAAAATAATTTATGATTGTATGACAATAGGCCATCCAGAACGTAGGCCGATTTTAGGGCTCTTTTTTGGTGGTTTTTATAGCTGTTATGTTAGCAGGGCTATGGCAAAACCGGTTAAAACAACATCCCTAGTGAGAGCAATGATAAACAGCTAGTGTTAGTAAGAGATATAATGCTCAAGTTATGCAGCATAACCTGAAAATCTGTATTCTCTTTCTTCTTTATTCACGTACCTCCGAGGTGCTTTTTGATTCTTGTCTTTAGCGCTTTTGAATTATTAGAAGAGAGCTCTTTCTTTGTTCCCTCTCTTAATGTTTGTCTTTGAAAGTTGTGCAGTCAGTGCATGGACATTTATTTTATGCTCAAAGTTGAATCAGCGAACCAAGACGTATTTCCCTGAGGTCAAACTCTGGGTAACAATGGATTTCATTCCAGGTCATTTCCTCCATGACCAACCAGTCATGTTGGCTTTACAAATATTAGTTTTTAGGACACTGACAGAAGTTAAGGCCTAAAGCTACTGTAAAGGAAGCACATAACAAAAGAAGAAAGAAAAGAAGATTGCTCCGTAAGTCAATGTGCAGTGTTGCTGTACATTAGCGTTGATATGGCACTGCATTAAGATGTGTTCAGATGATAGGAGTCATAGATTGTGATCATCTGGTCGAGAAAAACAACAAGAAACAAAAACAAACGGATGTTGCCGGTGCCGTTTGTCAGCCCAGTGAGAGTGACAAAAAGAGATGGTACTGATGTCCAGTGTGTAAGGTGTAACTTTGCATGTGTGTGTTCCAGGTTGGACTGGAAAAGATGGCTACCGAGCACACACGGCTCATCTACATGACTCAAGGAGTGCTGCTGCAAAAACTGGTTCTAGCCAAGTCCCTCACAGAGTACTCCCACATTTTCGTCGATGAGGTGCAGAATCATGAGGCAGATCACTTCCTCTGTTAGCCGGGCTTCTGTTTGTTGTTTTGTACATTTTGTTTTATGGTAAAAGAAAATGCAGTTCCCTCATGTTACACCGTGTTTAATTCAAGTTTATCATTTTATTTAGTTATAGTAAGTGTAAGTGTACTTTGCCTTTACCCAAGGTTCACGAGCGTACGGAGGATATGGACTTTCTCCTGCTGGTTTTGAAAAAGCTTCTTCACTCCAACTCGTGTTATGTCAAGGTAATTCAAGATCAAGTAAAATCCCTCTTCTGTGCTCCTTTTGCATCAGTTGGACTTTCACAGGACCCGTGTGCTTTCAGATCATCCTCATGTCAGCCACCATTGACTCCAAACAGTTTGCCGACTACTTCGGAACCCCAATTCATGGCAAAATGAACCCTGCCTATGTGTTTGAAGTGGAGGGGACACCGTATGCCATTGAGGAGTTTTACCTGGATGACCTGCAAACACCGTTTACAAGCAGGGTAATAAGACGGGAAATGTTTTCTGTGCTGAAGCCAAATAGCTAATGTGTGAATGTTGTGTGTGTCCGTATCAGACTGAGCTGCTTCATCTAGAGGACCCTCGCATTTCAGTGGAGATGTACAATCTCGCCATCAGTCTCATCCAGAGCTTTGATGAGATGGAGGGCAAAGATTCCAGGTGAGGCCTTCGTATTTCAGCACACTTGACTGCTTTAACAAATCAGCAGACACACAAAGTAATGATCATGTGTGTTTTTGTTTGAGCAGCAAAGCAGAAACAGACGGTGGCATGACTTCCTCCGAGCGGGGCAGTGTGCTGGTTTTCCTTCCTGGTATAAACGAGATAAACTACATGCAGGAGGCCTTGGCCAAGCTGGTCAACAAAAGGTGAGTTGTTGATATGATCTCTTTGTTGAATCATACCCTGTAGTTCATACATATAAGACAAGTCGGTTGTGTGTAATTCAAAGGGCTTGTTCACCGGTTACTTTTTACTTGTGTTGAATGTTTACCGTTACTTGATGTGCTGCTGTTTGTTGTTCAGATTGCAGGTTTATCCTCTCCACTCCACTGTGACTCTGGAGGAGCAGAATGGTGTGTTTCTGTTCCCTGTCCCCGGATACAGGAAGGTGAATAACATTTATCCTATTCTGTCTCAAGAGTGTTCCTAGTAGCTGCTGTACCGACGGTCTCCTCATCTTAACAGGTCATCCTTTCCACCAACATCGCTGAGAGTTCGGTGACTGTTCCAGACGTCAAATATGGTTCGTTTTTATCTATTCCCTTACTCTATGGTTTATAAGAAAGTATTTTAAAATCGTAACTGTATTGGTGCTTTTTTTCTTCGCAGTGATTGATTTCTGCCTCGCCCGTCACATGGTCTGTGATCGAGATACCAATTATCAGTCTCTGCGTCTCACCTGGGCATCCAAAACCAACTGCAACCAGCGTCGAGGTAAAATACTTTAGAACAGAACTTTACCTCCGAAGTGTAAGCCTCTGCTCACTTCTGTCCTTTTGCACTCATCTCCCCTCTCTGTCAGGAAGGGCAGGTCGGGTTTCTAAGGGCTACTGTTACCGCCTTGTCACCAAAGAGTTCTGGAGGAATGACATCCGAGACTACATGATCCCTGAGATGCTGGTAAGAGAATGTCCACTAGCCAAGAGATGTCTTTCTCTTTTTTTAAACGCTGCTTTGACCCTAATAGGACAACCTTCTGTTTGCCTTCCTCTCAGCTTGCCCCGCTGGCCACCATCCTGCTGAAGGTTAAGCTGCTGGATATGGGAGAGCCCCGCTCTATCCTTTCCACGGCCCTCTCACCCCCCAACCTTGGTGACATAGTGAGGACAGTGCTCCAACTCAAAGAAGTAAATAAGTATAGATTGAGGATTCTTCCCTTAGAGAGCCCTTAATGTCTAGTCAAGTATGAGGCTTTAATGCTGTATTTGGGCTGGCAGCTGACCACACAGATCTGTCACTGAGTATTACACCAGGAGTTCTCAGCATGAGTCTGCTAGGTGAGGGTGATGAAGGGCAGTGTTGTGTCATGTATGTTTGTGTGTGGAAGGTAAAGGGAAATATGTGAATGGTAACTCTGGTTACCTTTTTTTCTTTTATACCATCTTTCAAAACCAAGTTTCTCTGCAAAGGCTTTCCAGGACAGTGTGGTCAAAGTAATAAAATAAGACCGTAGTGATAGCACAACAAATGATATAACCAGGAAATGTGAATACATACGACAAACAACAAGACCAAGGATAAATAGATAGATACAAGTTGTAATATGTAACACATTTTTACAATTTGAGGAGGTCATTTTAAAAGATGTTTCTGAATCTAGTCTGATATTCTCAGACACTAAAGATCCTCGTCAGTAAAAACCCAGCCAGCTTTAGTCCTGAGGAATTAGAAACAGTGTGTGATAAAACCATGCAGTGTGTATCAGTCAGTGTTCCAGTGAATTCTAAAACTAACAGGTAAATAGCCACGGGGAAAACGTATGCAAGTATCAGTCATTTCATGTCTAAATCCTTGAATATTTGATGTCAAACTGTTGTTGTGCGGAAAGGTTTTAGGAGCTGATTGGAGATATATAAGTGCTGTTGTCTTGATACTAGCTGGATGTTTCATTTTGTAGATGGGTGCACTGTCTGCCAAAAGTGATGGCGGGGGTCACAGTGACGACGGCGAGCTGACGTTCCTGGGCCGAGTGCTGGCCCACCTACCCGTTAACGTGTGCCTGGGGAAGATGATCGTCCTGGGCCACATCTTTGGCTGCCTGGACGAGTGCCTCATCATAGGTCAGTCTGTCATTACGCGACCGCAATGGACCTCAGTCAATGCATATGCTCGTGTTCACAGCAAATCAATCTGTCGTGACAGCACTCTTGAACATGTGTTTGTGTACATAACCATGTGATGTGTTTTTGTGTGTGACAGTAAGAATTTCTCTTATCCTCAGCTGCCTCGCACTCTCTGAAGAGTTTCTTTGCCATACCATCCATGCAGCAGCTTGCTGGCCACAGGTGAGTCACCTCCAGCTGCTGCACTGATTCTCAGACTGCCAGGCTGTCGGTGTAGATCAAGATGTTTTTGGACATTATGTTGTCGTGTAACCTGCTCCATGGAGTCCAGACCTATCGATTTGACTATTGGCTTACTTTTCCAGCTTAAGTACTGTCAGTGTTTTGTGGCTAATGATTTGTCTTGCGGTTTAAAACGGACGTTTAGTAAAAACACACACGGTGGTGTGGTTGCTAGCACTGTCGTTGATTCCGGGGCTAGACTGTCATAGCATATCCAGCTATCAATCCACTCTTGTGTAATGGACTAGCAGCAGCGCTCTGCTCTTTATTATCTATCTGGGCTTCTATCTATTTGTATCACGTTCTTTTTTTTTCCCCATGAGATCCAACCGGAGGCTCATTGCCCTAACCGGCGATAAAAGCACAACACGCACCAGCAGCATTCAGTGTCCGCCCGGCCGATCTGCTCCCACAAATGGGCTTCTTCGGTCTTTGTTATGATTGTGTCTGTCTGACGTATAAAGCTCAGGACAGACAGACTCGACAAAAACAAGCTTCTCCATTTTCTACAGTGACCACCAGCGTCTTTCTGAAAAGCTCCTATTCAGAGCATCCTCCCAAAAAAGGCTCGCACTCTATGGACACAGGCCCTTTCTTCAGTCCACCTGCAACACATTTTCATCAGAATACATGCAGGCCAGACACAGATGTTGGATCTGTGTATTATACACTGTCTCACTGAATAATATTTATCATTCCAGGAGCAAGCTGGCCTTTGCCCGTGGCACACCAAGTGACTCCATGAGTTTTGTCAACGCCTTCAAGGTAATGTAATGCTCCAATGGATTTACATATTTTCCTGTTTGCTGTTGTTTTTAAAGCTCTTCCCTGTTGTCTTTTACTGTCAGGCATGGCACCTATCCCGAAAGAAAGGACAGCTGAGACACCCAAAGGTGACGGAAACATCAACCAAACTTCAGCTCACTGAAACAACACTCACACATATATTTAAACAAAACTGATTTTCCTTTTTTAAGTGTTGAAAATTAGAATAGTCTGCTACTGGTGTTGTACAGATCCACCCCTGTTTGAACTGCATTTAGTACGCTATAGCTTACAGAGCAGTTGCAAAGGGAGAATGGATGGTTTATTCAATTTCACCTCAGTTGGAGAAAAGTGTCTCTGCCTATCTTAACATTTAAACTATTCACAAAAGCTTTTTAATTGGGCATTGAGAGTCTTCTCTTGTGTAAGAAATGTTTACCGTTGCTGCTTTCTTCTCTTAGGATGAGTTGGACTGGGGAAAAGAGAACTTCATTCAGATCAAGAGGATCAGGGAGGTACAGAGATGGAGCAGAGAGCTGAGTCACATGAGTTCATCAAGCCACATCACAGGATGTCTGTGTCATCACCCGTCATAGTCTAACAGTGAACAGCAGGCATTAATCCTGTTTTTAGTCGTGTTACCAACAATGAAACTTCATGTAATCTGTGTAATGCTGTCAGTAGCAGAGGAGCGGGTGGGTAGTATTGACAGTGTTTAAACTCGGCCTTTTTTAAGTTCCTGTAAAATAAAATGGCTCAGACCTCCTCAGAAGTAACTCTCTGTCCAGGTTGCAGAGCTGTACGAGGACCTGAAGAAGCGTGTGTCCCAGTTCAACATGCATGTGCCGGAGAGCACCCCCTCGTTGGATTACACCAGCGCGCACAGGCAGAAGTTCATTCTTCAGGTTAGAGCCAGTGCTGCACGTTGTGTACATTAAGCTATACCCTTCAGATCCAGTCGTCACTAATAATAATATATTCAGTTACTGAATAGACACGCCTAAATATCAGTCTGCTTTAGGTTGCTCCTCTCTCTGTCTTAGGTGGTCATTGCTGGTGCCCACTACCCCAACTACTTTGTCCAGGGAGACATAGATGAGGACCTGGCCATCAGGGAGTTGAGTGGCTATAACCCCAGAACAACAGTGATGGTACGACCCGGGATGTTGCGAGTAGGGCGGTACTGATATCTAATATTGGGCCAATCCTGCCTCAAAAAGCTGGATCTGGTATTGGTGACAAGTTGCTGGTGTCCGATTTATTATTTTAGTAATAAATAACAATCCAGTAAATTTGAATTGATGTTTTTATTTGTTAAATAACACCAGACCACGTGTGGTTTTCAGCTGAGGAACCTCCCTCCATACCCATTCCTGTACTACAAGCAGCTGCAGTCTCTGTTCCGTCAGTGTGGACAGGTCAAAGCCATTTCCTTTGAGAGCTCCAGGTAGTGAAAGCCACTGTTGCACATCATCAACTTTTTGAAATCTGCTCCATTTTATTTAAACAACATTGAAATGTGCATACTCATAATTGTGTGTGTGTGTGTGTGTGTGTGTTTTCTCAGAGCATATGTGGAGTTCTACAGGACAACCCAGGATGCGGGGGTGGTGCCTGAGGTGTCTCTCGCCCTCCTCCTGGCACAGCATCGGGCTCCTATGGACCTGACTGTCTTCCCCGTCGAGCAGATAGAAACCTGTCCTGGGTGTACAAACGTTACCAGCTTGAGATATGCACGGTGTGGCACTCTTTACACATCTTGGTGACCTTCTTTCTGCATGCAAAAAATGTCATAGGAGGACGAATATTCAACTGTGTCCGACTTTCGGGGGCTGAAGTGTCCCACCCTAACCGTCTTTTTGGAAAGTGGAACCCTCTGCACCACAGGCTGCATTGGTCAGTGCCCCTGCACTGAGCCTTAATAGAATCTGACATGTTCACGCTCTGCATGACTCCAGCTATCACTTGGAGTCAGAGAGGGGAGGTTTTAGGCTGAGCCAGCACCAGCTTCTTCCTACCTCCCTCTGGGTAGGAGATGGGGTGACTTTGCACATTATTAGCTATCCAACAATAATACAATTCATCAACTATTGTCACTTCTTGCTTTGGCTTTAACAGATAATTCCACCCGCCTAAAAGTTTACAAATGTTGGCATGTTGTGATTACCCTGAAATTGATTTGATGTTGTGATTCTCATTATTCAGCATCATTTTTTTTAATGCTCCACTGGATCAAAGCATCCACCCTGCCGAAGTACTCCTATATGTTAGCAACACAAAGGCTCTGTTTAAATACTGAAAAAATATTCAAGTTGAGTTCTCTACGTGCTGTTGCTGTGCAGGGTGAATGTCGACTTCCAGAGCCAGTCTGTCTGCCCAGTGGGACTGGTGGGCGAGGTGATTGACCCAGACAAGCTACCCCCCAACCACATGTTTGTGGTCAACATCACAGAGGTCAGTCCTTTACATTTAACTCGGTCAAATGGGTCAATTTCAAAAGAGATGTCTAGGTGTTGGGTTTTTGATTAAATGTTTGAATGTTGAGTGGTTGTATCCTCTCTTGACTCTGATCTCTGCGTCAGGTGGTGGAGGTGGGTCATTTCTGGGGCTTCCGAGGAGACGAAGCCAGCTTGGAGAAGCAGCGCCACCTGACAGCGGAGATAAACTCCCGAACGCTGCACCCTGTAACCGTGTCGCTCTACCCCAACCTGCTGTGTCTGGCTCCTTACTCTGAGATCAACGAGAAGAACATGTACTACCGCGCCAAGATCCTGCACATGCGTGGCAATACGGTGGAGGTGAATATTGCTCGCAAGCTGCAGCTCTCAAGATGTTGCACCCATTGAATTTTTTTTTGCTTCATTACTGTGGACATGTGTCTGTGTTTTGTACTCATGCAGACAAAACATTTCACAGACATACCGTTGTCTCCAGGTATTCAAGCTCAAAAGTTTGAAAACTGACCTCAGTGTTAACAGCGGTATGTGATAGCAGTTGCTGGTGTAACGTCATGTACCAGAGCGTAAGATACGTTGTTATCCTGCAGGTGGTCTTCTTGGACTTCGGCAACACCGCGGTTGTCGCCTGCAGCGGCCTCAGGGAGCTCCCGTCTGACCTGCTGTCTCACCCATTCCAGGTAGCGATACTATGAGTGGTCAGAGAATGATGGAACACTTATCTGTTCATCTGTCCAACCTGTGAACTAACAGTAGCACACAAACACTCTGCTCGTGGTCTCAGGCGGAGGAGTTCCAAGTTATTGGAATGCATCCGTCAGCCAAGTCTATCATCCTGGGGAACCAGTGGAGCAGCCAAGCCCGCGATCGGTTCATGACACTCGTGAAGGGCCATTCCCTCATCGTGTCGCTGTACTCCATCCTCCATGGTGTCACCCGTGTGCAGCTGCTCAGCAACACAGAGATGACAAACACCAATGTGTTGGACATTATGGTGGAAGACGAACATGCTGTGAAGGCCGAAGAGAGCTTAGATTCCAAGGTAACGCACCATTTGGGAGGTTGTCCCACATGAACTGTATTAGGCAGTGTATAGAAATCAATCAATCATATCATACTTATAGCAATACTTAACCTAAGTATGTCCTTTTAGTATCAACGACTTGCCCCTTGCAAGCTTGTTATTCTCCTCTTCAGAGGAAGAGCAGTGGCTGTGGTCCGCCTGGATTAACATCAGTTACAGTGCACCTCAAAGTTTTCATGACAGATATACAGCATCACAACATCCACAGACATTAACCAGACCTACAGTGCATTGGACTTGAAACATGTGTAGGGTGGAGAATGAATCAGCATTGTTGTGTTGAGACAAAACTTAACAGAATTATCTTAATCAGACGGGCCCAGATTCATAAAGATCCATTAAAATGACGTGCGCTCTTCTCAAGCCAGATGTCTTTTTTTTTTTTTTTTGTGCACTTGCAGCAAAACCATGAATCTCTGATGTCCCTGTACAAGGACATGGAAAAGGGAACATATGTCTCCAACGTTGCCAGCGGCTTCTGGAAAGAACGCAAGAGAGAGGAGAAGCAGCTCGTTGACAACCTGCTCGCCCACTTTTCCAAAAGCCGCCAGTCCCAATCCAAGACGAAGGCAAGACACCCTCCAGTTTACAGAATATTCATATCATATCTGTACTGAAATCTTTTCAAGAACATTATTACAAAGTGGGACACAGAGTCTAAATGTCTGAGATGCTGATATTTTGGGGTTGATGACATCATCACCTCTGCACTGTCTGTCGCTCTGTTTGTCCATGAGATGGCGCCATTTCAGTTCATGTGTTGAGTTAATTCAAAGCCACACCCATCCTGTCTGATGAGCAGAACAATGATGACATGAAGTCACGTGATGTGTCTGACTGCAGCCTTCCTTCTAACGCCACAGGTTCCTCTGCATGGACCACACAGTCCTTATAAGGTCAACTTCCACAGCTTGACCAACAAGACCTTCTACAAGTAAGCACTTGTGTACACAACGGCCAAGTTAACATTCAGGTCATGAATGAGGCTCATTGCGTGTGCGTGTGCGTGTGCGTGTGCGTGTGTGTGCGTGTGTGTGTGTGTGTGTCCTCCTGCAGGACGGTGTGTATCGAGAGGTGCAGCATCAACACCTTCGCCCTGAATGAAAACCCTCAAAACAAACATCAGAGGATGCTGGTAGCTGGGAGTGTGTCAGTCAACTCCACAGGTACCAGACACAGCATCTCCTCCTAAATACACAGCCATTAGCTCATTGTTTTGGTTGAAAATTCCAGTTTAAAGCAGCTTTTTTTTTTTTGTGTGATAAACGCACTGGATACTACCTGCCCAGCACCAAACAGCATACAGACAAAGTTAGCGACTAGCTGGTGAACATAATGTCTGTATGTCTCCGTGTCTGCTGAATGTGAAAACATGCACTTTTGATCAGTGGTTGCCGAACCTTTAATGCCCTTCTAAATGTCTAAATCAACTATAGCCGCTTTAAATGTGTGGTTGTGTTGCAGGGGACCGTATTCTACTGAGAGACACCTCCATCATGCCAGACATCCCTGGACTGCCTGCACTCCTAACCATGCTCTTCACCCCCATCATGGAGTTACGGTAAGTCAGACACACACTCATAACTGCACACCTTTTTAAAAGCAGCATAATCCAAACACCCATGTTGATATTTCCCCCCCATGTTTTTGTAGCACTAATGAAGAGAGGACGTGCTACACTGGTGCCCTCTGTGGCTTGGGCTGGAACAGTCAAACACAGGAGGCCATCCTCCCCGAGCATGACATCGAACTCACCTTTGACGTCAAAGTTGACGTAGAAGACATAATTGAGGTAAAAGTGTTACTTTTTGGAATCTAAATAAGATTTCGCAGTATGGTTTTTGTTATTGTCAGTATTTCGACTATAAAACATATCTAAAACTGTAGTATAATAGCAGTAATATATACTACAGATCATATTGTACCTTGTAGTATTGGCACTGGTGTACAACAGATTATTGTCTATTAAATACCACCAATCTATTCTATGATACCTTAATGCCTATATTACACGATGAAGCATTCTCATATGTGTATTACTGATGAGTTCTGTGTTTTGTTTCCTCTTTAGATAAACGCCCTGCGAGGGGCTATAAACCGTCTGGTGTGTGAAGGGCCCAATGGGACGATGCATCTGGGGCGCGACAGGATAAGCCAACTGCAGGACGACTGCAGGGACCGCCTCACCAGGTCACGCACGTACACCCACAGAAATCAGCAAGAAGTTCAATCAATGTGTATGGAGTTATTGATCTGTCTATATTATGCAATGCAGGCTTTTCACCAAGTCACCGCCAAGGGAAGCTGATACTCAAGTGTTCTACGAGAAAACGGAGAAATGGAACCAGGTACGGTACATGATGGAAATCCTGCATTAAAATATGCTGACTTTTTCTTTGATCGTCAGCCCTGATGCATGCTTTTTGAGCAATGCGTGTGTGTGTCTTGATGATGCAGGTGGATCCTGCTCTGAGGATGGATGTTGTAGAGCCGGGTGTAGGAAGGACCAGAGGCGTTCTCTTCCAGCTGCATCCTGTCACCCTCCTCAACTGCTAAAATCAGCTGTGCTTCTTGCGTTTGTGTTCAAATGGAACAGATTGTAATGTTCTATAAGCAGTTTTTAATGCTTAATCTTTAATTTATTCATGTTTAGAAGAGTATACTTGTTTTAAGTTCAAATGGGTCTGTAGCATTCAACAGTACAGCAATATCCTCACTCCTTACTTTGTTGTTTGCAGCTGCCACTGGAGTCGTTATTCTGTTTAAATAAGTTGCTGCTAATAAGAAATGTAAAAGTTCATTGATGAGAATCATGCTGTACAGCTCTGTCTAACAGCGCTTCAGCAGTGGGACAATAAAAATAGTTGTTTGCAACAGATGAGGCTTGTCAAGCAGTCTTCATTCAAACAAAGTGTCATTGTGACCCGAGAGTCGAGTTAAATATATCCCCACAGTGTGCACACACACACACACACACACACACACTCTAAACTACTACGAGAGGAGAGGTGCGTCTGTGCCAGAATTGGTTGGCCTGTATTTTTAGCTCATCATTCCAGGTCTCCCATCAAAAGTGTTAACATGTCAAACTTAGCTTTGGTGTCTCTCACACACACACACACACACACACACACACACTCCTCTTCACTCACTTGAAGTCGTCTTATGAATTTGAAGTCGTCAGTAAAGTGGCTGAGGAGATGTTATACATCAAGGTACATTTATTTTTCTTGTAATTAAATACATAGTGTAAGTGCAAATAGTTAAAGAGTCCAGGGTCTAAAGAACTACAGAGTATAGTTGAACATAGTACAAAGTTGGACAGTTATTCAAACAAGCTAAATATCACCAGATACTCCTTGTCTTCATAGTAGTTGTACAACAGTACCTTAAACACGAGCGTGTGTATTGTTCCTTATGGTTATACAAAAGCAAAAACCCTACAATTACCACATCTAAGACTCATATCGTTAAATTATGTTGTGCTCGGAAACACCAAAAGGAAATCATTTTTGCTATTTATATATATGGACATATACTGAGGGAAGCCCTGTCGGCTAACTCAGAGACATGAAGCGGTATTTAACATCGGCAGCAGAGCACGTCTGTGGACATTTAGCTGTTTTGTGCCGAACCGTACAGTTTGTGGTCAGCACTGCGAAGCAGAAATGTAGCGTGACTTTAAAAACCGCACAAAAGATATCAAATATTATTTACCCAAGGCTCGACTTCATGCACTTTTATAATAAGCAACACAAACAAAAGTCAGTTTCTTCTTTTGTTTTCTAGTTGTGTACTCGTCTACCTAGAAACAGGATTATGTATGTGTGACTGTGTGTTAGTGTTTAGACTGCTATAGACAGGGTGACGGTTTCTCCAGTGGATGCTTTGAGAGAACACCAAGATGACGTCGCACTATGCCCCACAGATGACGACCAGGCTCTTCAACAGTGATCGAGCTGCCTGCCTGAGCTGGACCGGACTGTCAGCTTCACGGTGAGACAGACGGCTCTACTCCTCCTTCCTCTTGGCCCCGGGGATCTTTGCTTGGATCCTGTACAGAGAAAACAACCGTCAGTACCACGTGTCCAACAAGGTATTTACTCCAGCTCAAGTTGTGCTTATTATACTTCATCTTAAACCCAATGTTTTTGTTCTCTCTCTTTTTATGGTAGTCCACAGAACTGACTGTCAGGTTTTTACTATAATTGGCAAATAGATAGCGGTCAGTCCCAAAAGAACTGCAGGCAGACATTTTGGCATCAATTAACCCTTTAGACTTCACTGTTTGAATGTTCTGGGTTAACACGGAGCTTGTCAGCAGGTTATTTTATTAATCTTATAACAGATTCGATTGTTAATTCATAACATGAATGGAAGATTTGCTGAGCGCAATTGCTCTTTTCAGCAACACACAAATACCTGGACTCTGCCCAGTACAACTGCAGTCTTATCTGCAGGCCACTGAGCAGAGCAGTAAGGGGTTAAGTGCCTTGCACGAGGGCACATCAGTGGCTCTAATCAAGGTACATCGAGTGCTGCTCATGTTGTTGTTTGCCGCAGAAGGCTCGTCACTCTTATCTGTGAACAGGGTGCTCAAACGTGGTGCTTGCAGCTACATTTGCTTTTACATCGCGAGTGAACTTTGAACAAACAAGGTCTGAATGGCAAACACTCACTTCCCCACCACAGAGTTGACTTGGGTCCGTATTAGTCCCACATACTGATCAATCTGTGCCTGAAAACAAAAAGGAAAGTGACGCGTGTAAATACCAGACAACATTCTGTAAACTTTACGTATCGTGATGCTTCAATTCCTACCTGATGTTTCTCGTAGACCACAGGCATGCTGAACATGGAGACCACAGCTGTAGAGGCATGGAGAGAGTCATGGTTAATTCTGACGCTTGTGTCAGCAGCCAACACTTATCTAAGGTAAACTGGAAAAGTAAACAGATAATGTACACATGTCCAACACATTAATTTGGTTCTGGCAAAGTCTTAAGGACGCGCTGTACTTCTCATTCATACATACAATAAAATATAACTTCGTTACATGTACTCTGTTCATCAGGCTTCTGAATACTGCTGAACCTCTGACACAGATAAGGCAAAGAGTGTGTGTGTGTGTGTGAGTCAACAACAGCGCTTAGTAGTCGAGTCGGAATGACCTCACCTAGGATGAGCAGTGTCAGGCCGTTGAAGAGAGCGCCCACGTAGGTCAGCAGCCACATCAAAACAGCAAACTGAAACACACAGTCATGACATGTTTGAATCGCCGTAACCTGCACGTCTGACAGTCTATACGTGTACGACCGGATTGTTCTGGTGTCTGGAGTTCTTAGTTTTATGAGTCAAGGAGCCCCACCGGTGGCCCCCGAGGAGCAGAGCCGATCTTACACCGTACCTGACAGTGGTGCAGTTTAAAGTTACCCACAGACATCGTCGCCCCCTTTGCTAGCGATGCTAAAAGGCAAACAAGCGAGTTTGAGGCAAACCTTCAAGGAGTCGACCAGGTCTTGTACGAGGAACAGCCTGCGGAGCTCCTTCATACAGGTGTTGGTGTACAGTAGGATTTTGTCGGCATATTTGCTAATCTGGTCCTGGGATAGAGCGATTTCAATCTCCAAGTAGGCCCTGGTAACAGAAACATAGGCCTTTCAGTTAGTAAAAGCTACAGACGCTTTCATGAAATGCATTATTGAACCAGGCTTAATTCTACTCACTTGAAAGGGTGTCCCTCATCGGTCTTCTGCACAGCCTGCAGCACAGACTTGTAGATCCTGAAGCTGATGGTGGCAGAGAGGGCAGCCAGGGCTAAGTAGGCTCCGACACTGACCACGCTGAACTGGGTCAGCGAGAAGAGAAGCAGAAGCACGCTGCTGAACACGGCCCCCGACTGCTTCACATTCCTCCAGTAGAGCAGGTCGATCGCTGGAAGGGGAAGGACATAACAAGGACAAAAGAGGTTAGGACCCACAACCGGCACGACCTGACCGCCCCTGCTCTCTCAGACGTATCCGTTTCAAAGTGGATCGGGCTGCTGCGCGCTACACACCACACATTTGGGTCAAATATCTGGAAGCTGTTCACAACCCAACGTCCTCGAGAGATCCTCCGCTGTCACGTGATCCTGTTTTTAACCCAGCTTCCTAACCTAGCGTTTCATTAAGTAAGAGGTAGCTGTGGAAGCTGTAAGGTGGCGTTAAGGTGTCTTGAGTGATGGTTAGCCAGTTCAGTTTCTTTCCTCCTATATATAGCACGACCTTTGGAGAAGATACTACCTGACTCTCACTTGTCGAGCAAAGTGTCTGTGTTGCGACAGTGCGGACCTCTGTGACTTCATATTTATCTGACGTGTACTTCTGGTCAGCGGCATCTGGTCTGGTCTCATACGTATGCAAACACGCATGCAACAGGCAGAGGGAACCGTCTTACACCGAACGTACACCCGCACACCGGCAGAATTAATTATTGACCTACAGTACAGCTCAGCGAAGCCAGTAGCAGAAATAGAAGCACTATCAGCAGTTCACAGATAACGGATCGATGTGACCTGGCCAGACCAGCAGATCTGTAGTCGGTGATGAAGGATAACAATGCGGTCTCATTAATGCAGTGAAACGCCGTGGTTCCTCCGAACCGCGTCACTCCTACAGGAACGAACTTGAAATATACAACATGCCCTGCAGGCGCTTGTGCATTTTGCTGCACCAGTTTTCCTTTTTATTCTAACATTTTCTTTTCCTCTCTTCTTTGGGCGGTGGGGCCTGTAATACAAAGCCACTAGCAAAGATGAGAGTGAGCAGTGATAACTGAGGATTAGCCCAGTGTACCATTACAGCCGACACGGTCCTCCTCTGGCAGTCGTCTGTGTCGGGTGGAAACACGGGCCTGTTTCCATGAGAACTGACGGCTGCTTGTTTCACCTCTGCTGAACCACCTGCGCGTCTAAACGGCACTGCCGGGGTTTTTGCCTTTCGTTTGTTGGTACAGACACCTGGACGTCCTTCACGTCACACCGGGAGGCAAAGCAGCACCGGTACGTTAATGTGAACTTTTGTGCCTGGGAAGAAGAGAGAATCCTTGCAGAGGTCTCTTGGGGGGGGGGTCTTACTCTTTTCTCTCTGAGCTGTATGCCTGCCTGCTCTAATTTTAGCTGTGAGCAGCATAGTGATGACGGCCATCTTTACTCTCCACTAAAAAAGGCATCTGTGGATGCCAGAAAGGCCGGCTAAACCCTGGTGACAGAAGAACAGCCGCGACCAGGTGAATCTCTGCTACCCACACTCCTATACTGTAAAATAACATGCATATTCTGTCTGAACCCAGAGTGACTTACGGTACCCATCTGCCCCGGCACCCCCTCCATCAAATCAAAGACACCACTCATTCAGAAAGCGTGAGAACACAATCCACGTGCCCTATAGCCGCCGTCCATGCACCACTCCCCACAGGAGCTATTGTTGCTGCCACCACTCACAAACTGTCCCTGTGGCTACTGATTTGCGAGGAGATGCTCACATACAAACACACAGGTAGCACACACACAGCGGCTCTAAAACAACACAGGCACATCAGCGACAGACGGACAGCTCTGCCAGAGAGACAGGTGTTGACCGGCGACAGAGACAGATGCCTTGTGATGTGCTGCCTGCAGACTGAGAAAGCTGTAGCTAGTGCAGTAGAAGCGTGTACTGACCTGCGGGTCCCATGGCTGCACAGGGAAAGAGGCAGCTGCTTTATCCACGGACAAAAGGAGAGCACTGGAGGGGGAGTACCCCCCCCCCCCCCCCCCCCCCACCCCCTGCACAGGAGGGGAGGGGCCACAGCCTCACCAGCCAATCAGTGCAGGGGGACTGAGGCAGGGAGGGTGGGAGGAGGAGGAGGGGTGTCTATGGGGTGCGGTTGCCAGAGAATCACATTGCAATCCAGCACACACACACACACACACACACATCGACTCTCTCTCTCTCTCTCTGTCTGTGAGCTCTTTCATGCTCTGGCTTTTAAGTGACAAAGACCCAGCAGTGACCAAAATAAAAGACTGAATCAAAATGGAAAATTAACCCAGAGGCCTTTTTTTAATGTTCATCATGTGACTTAAATTAGCTATAAGATAAAGACGACTAGCGTAACATTGCAATGCTAATAAACCGCACAGACTACAGCCAGATTACACTAAAGGATCTACTGAGCACCTGCATGATGCAGTTACCATAGTTACCGTGCTCCATTTTCTCTCCAGCGCTCACTGGGAGATGGGAGGAAGGAAGGAAGGGAGGGGCCGAAATTGGAAGGAAGAGCGGGGGAGAGAGAGACTCTGGCTCTGAATGTGGGGACTCAGCAGCACATGCCGAGTCTCTACACCCCGACACATGAAGACAGCCTCTCCCTTTATGGTGGAGCACTAGAAGACAATGGAAGGTTTCATACTAAGCCTTCACACTTGACACTTCATACACCGTGTGTGTAAAAGGGCTTAAAGATTAACTGAATGATGAGCTCCGTTTGTTGATAGGATTCTTGCCTCTGATGTTAAACACACACACCACACCGAGCAAAAACCAAAGCAAATGATTAACACCAGTGACAATAATATGACCCCCCCCCCCCCCCGTAGTGGAACTAGTTCAGCCTGACCTCATTAAATCACTGAAGACATCCTTACGGCCTCAAACAAGCCATCAGCCAGAGTGAGCACACTTCTGCTGCCACCAGACGTACAACTTGAGTCATGAGGATTATGAACGTCAAATGTATTATCAGTGATAGTTCTGTTTACATAAAATAAAAAAGTATGAGTCACTAGCTGTAGCAAATGATGTAACTAGTGTAGACAGATATCTCAGCAAACACACAGCTTGTCCAACAGAAATGAACAAACGGCACTAAAAAGTGTCAACCACCCAAACCCCCTTTAGTGTATTTCCAAAATGTGACTATTCTCTCATACCTCTCTCTCCATAGATGTATGCCTGCATCAACATCTCTAGCAGTGAGTAAGCCGCCAAGTTATGTCAGAAAATCTGAAATCCTTTCTATCCCAAAGTTTAATTGTCAAAGACAAACTTTTGCCACATAAAAATCTAATCATTTTCCTAAGCGCTCAAAGTTGTAGACGCCTCTAAATGCCATTCGATTAGAGACACTAATCAAGCATTCACAGGAGCGGCTATATGTTTTGAGCTTTAGAAAACCTGGCTGATGTCATCTTGAGTCCTCTGTGACTCAATTTTGGAAACGTCTGCATCATTGTTTGATTATTCTTGAGTATGTTGGCAGCAGTGAGTCAGTACTGTGCAATGAGAATGACGGAACTTAAAACGGCCTATAGCTGTGAGGTGATGTGCAAAGATTCATCTGCAGGAAATAATGTGCTGAGTGTCATCTTTGCTGTGCTGACTGTATCAGCTTAATGCTCCTGCTGCTGTGGACAGATAGGCTATTATGTTACACAGGCCCAAATAGATGGATAGTGACTCAGTAGAATAATGAAATGGGGCTTTTCATCAAGGTTACTTCACAATTCACAGTGACCGCCGTGGTCTCTGCTGGGATACTTAAAGCAGTCCAGTACATTCACACTGCTATTGTGAGCTGAACCTAAATTGATGGCCGATAATAAATCCCAACCAGTGAGGAGGAAGGGGGACGCCATTTTCTCTCTTGGCCCCTTCCTACGAGCCCTCCATGCTACGGAAACGGACAGACGGAGGACGCTCTTCTCCGGCCCGGTCTCTGCAAGGTACCATGGCAGCCGAGGAGATGAGAGACTGATGTAATCGTGGATGGGTGTGCCCTGGTTACCATGGAGACAGTCTGTCAATGCCCGCCCCCCCCCCCCCCCCCCGATCCCCCGAATGCCTCGTTACACAAAAACAGAGCGTACGCCATATAAAACCAGCTCCCCTGCACGGTTGCAAAGTGGGGAGGGTGACGACAATGACACGCCTTAGTCCACAACATAACGCTGGCATCCATGTTAGCATGCACCCAAAAACTGATGGCGTCCAGCGCACTGGTGTGTGTGTGTGTGTGTGTGTGTGTGTGTACACTCATTTTTCAAAACACCCACCAGCGTCTCTCGCCCCCTCTAACATCTTTTAGTGTTTTATCGGACGCACACACATGCAGCAGAAAGGATCCGTCATCAGGGCGTGTCCGTGGGAAAACACTAATGTTTGAATCCCCAACACATAGATACAGTTGGATGATAAATGTACACACGCACACACACACACACACACGTTCACGAATACACACCAACAGTGTGATGAGTATTTGACCTACATGCGGAGATAACGGTCCCTCTCTCACAGCCACACAACACAGACAGACTGATGAGTAGATGACAGTAAACACATCAGTACCCTGGCCCTTCCAGCCGCTCCAGGAGCTCTCCTTCTTGGTCACGTCTGCAGTGGCCTGCATGCTGGTGATCAGTTATGTCCCTGTTCTTTTGCTCTGTATGCTCTCCGTGTTCTTCTTTGTCTCCCTCTTCAGCAGCACCGACTCACTCACTCATCCGAGAAAGGCATGAATGGCCAACAAAAAAAGAAAAAGGATGCGGGAGATAGGCTGAGATGACAGAGAGAGAGAGGGAGGAAGGGAGGGAGGAAAGGAGGAAAGGTTTCCAAGGTGCTGCTGGCTGCTCGCGGAGCTCACAGACTGATGCTTGCGAGCAGCGATGGCTTAAAAAGAAGGAGCGGGGAAAGTGCGTATGTATGTGTGTGTGTGTGTGTGTGTGTGTGTGTGTGTGTGTGTGTGTGTGTGTGTGATGGGGGAGGGGGGTCAAATTGTAAACACCACACCACAGTTGCTGCTGCAGCAAACCATCCATGCAATGATTAAGAGCCTACGAGGCGGAGAGGGTGGGTGGTGATCGTTGGAGACGAGGCTTTTTTTTATTGAAAGGAAAGGAACACCAGCTTTCACAATAAAAGCCCCAACAGAGCATCACAACAGACTGGTGATGGTGGGTTGCAGTGGGAGGGTTTACCCACATACGCTTGTCATAGACTTCCCTTTTAGGTTGTTAGATTTATTGGTGCAATTAATAATGCAGGCGGTAAATACGGTTTGTGACAGTAGTCCTTTTAATAGTCTGATGTCATCACCGGACAGGGTGCAGCAGTCGGCTTTTCTAAAGGTTGAAAATAGCTGGACTTGAGGCCACGTTGCTAAGCAAAAGCAAATCTGGCAAACATCCAGGTCCGTTCTTTATTTGCGCGGAATAATATTTAAGGTTATAGCCGCAGATTCAAATAGCTGTTTCCACTATAACTCACTGATGAATGAAAAGGCTAAGTGCTCGCACTTTAAGAATTCATAACGAGCGACACCGCTCATTACAGCAAAATGTTCCTTATTTATTGCCCTCAGGGTGTGATTGTGATTTACAATATTCGTATTTGTAATGCAAATGGTCCCGTGAAGAGAGACCTGGACCTGAATAAGCAACATAGAATGCTCATAGAAGCTGTGCAATAGAAACAGCGCAGTCACTGTGTTGTCAGTACTGAGAGGAAAACAATCCCTTTATAGTTACGTCATCTTTCAATCCAATCAAAGCCATTAGTCAGGTGTGTGTGTCCTCCCCCCCCCCCACCACCACCACCACCCGCAGACAGCCACACCTCACACCTTCTGCTCACTGCAGCCTTGACGTGTTTCAATGCCAACTCAAACCAAGACGAATGAGGGGAAAAACCGATATCCCTGAACCAGACTGAACACGTTCTCCCATCACTGTTGCTATGGCAACTGACATGGAAGTGCACCACGAAAACAATACCTGCTGGTGTTCAACATGGCAGCAGTGACAAAGGTGCACTGCGCCCCCTAGTGGTGGAGAGAGAAATACACATGACCTGCTTTTTAGCATTTCCAGAACCTTCTTACAGTCCGAGTAAACAAAACCGGGGAAGTCTCTTTTATTTCGTATTTAACAATATAACTCATGATATTTTACATTTTAATTGTGTCGCTAACTCAATCGTCTCGCTCTGCTGGACCAGGGTGCATTAGTAGCTGTGAGTTTCAGGAAACCAAAGCCAAACAACACTCATTAAGATGTTATTTTGTCAGCTCTTTATCTGGTGAAATTCCAGAGGAAGCCTTCAGAGCTCCTCAGTAGGAGGGCGCCCCAGTTTTGACTTCATAGGATTATGTAAACACAATGTTTACAAGGACAGAGCACCGCCAATAGAAGTCAGAATACCCACGCCAACCCCAAATGTGCAGCTTAGACAGCATTAACTCCGGCTGACTGCGACTGACATCTCTGACTTATCTAATCACCGAGAGATGGAAGGAGCCAGATGCTGCCACGGTGTAGAAAGAAGGTTTTTTTTTCCTCAACATCTGCAATTCCATAATTTGAGAGAGTTATGTTGACACATTTAGACAGTGTGGCCTTTGAGTTTCAGTCACCATGAATGGTCATAAATGTGAATCAATGCATCCTGTACTGCTTTTTCTTCTTCTCAAATGTACCACCAGGGGGAAGTAGACCTCAGGAAACTACAACACCCCCCACCCCACACACACACACACACAGCAGTGGAACATCCCATCCCTGTTTACTTCCCCAGCCTCGTCAACAAAACAGTGCCAACGCACACCGTGCACGTAGCGTCCGCAAGGTAAACAAACACAAGTACTGCGTTAGTGACTTGATTAAAAATACGCCGTCAATCATTTTCCGTCTTTCAGTTGGTCAGTTTGTATCGCTAGCTATGATGAGGGAGGTTTTAAACACAAATGCACATGCGATAGCTGTTTAATTTCGGGCATGAAGACATCAGAACGCTACCTGTTCCACAGCGCTATTTCAGGAAAGCCAATACCCGGGATAGCAGCTTTTAAGCCACGGTGAACCACTGCAACAATGAAAAGATTACAGACATGTTTTGTGAAATTCTATTGCTTGCATCCTTTAGGAAACACCTCATTCTGTGCAAAAGAGAAAATCGAGATGTCTAAGACTGACCTTTCTGTTTATCAAAGCCCTGCAGGACGATTGAGGCGGCAGGCTTTCCGAGGTCTCCTTTGCCCTCATTGGTGTGCTTGTGCATGTCGTCCTGGTGAGGCCTCTCCGATCGCACCTCTGGGGGCACGGCAGCAGTCGGCGGCTTGGGCTTGCTGGGGCGATCCTCCTCTGTTTTCACCGGGGTCTTGACCTTCTCTGTGATCGGGGGCTCGGCTGGCGCCGCCTCAGCCGCACTTCGGGGAGGGACGGCGCTGGGAACCAGCGGGGAGGGGGGGCTGCCCCCCTGTTTGGGGCCACTGAAGCCCTGCTCTCTCTTTGGGCTCTCTTCAGACGCAGACTCAATGAAGAGATCACTGTCGAGCTCTGCCTCTCTCTCCTCTCTCAGAATGCTGTAGGCTGTGGGTGGAGCGTGGTTGCCCGCGAGGCCCAAACCACCCTTGGCAACCGGGGGATTGTCAAAGGGGTTGTTGGGCTGGCTGAAAGTGCCCTTGCTCTTAGGCGGCTGGACAAATGGGTTGCTCGCGGCCTTTGGAGGCTCCTCAGACACCAGCTCGATCTCTGAGTCTCCAGACTCGGCGCTGCTTCCATCTTGCTCCCTGCCGCCTGCCTTTGAGCCTGGACTGCTTTTGGAAGCTGCAGGCTTCCCTGCGTCAGCCTTGAACGTGTCGCGGGAAGAGAATTCTTTTTCTGTTCACAAAGAAATGCAGAGAGGGCATTCAGGGCTTCACTCACATTACAAATTCAGACATCTGCACATACAACCTAAAGCCAGTCTATGTAACTTCTGAAAGAAGAAATAACAGTCTTCCTCTGACAAATCAAGTTCAACTTTGCTGTTGCAACCTTACTTGCAGTCAGCATCATCTGCATGAAATATAGCTGCCGTGATGTAGTTTCTTGACTTGTCAAGTATTTAATTCACATGATGGGATAAAATCATGTATTCCCATCTGGTTATTGTATCCATAAATAGTTTCTTAATTGTTTTCCCAGACATTGTACAATACTAAAATACACTGATATTGCAATATGAAGTTACGTATACCATGATGGGGGATTTTATCTACATTCCCAACTTCTACATCTGACTACGTGTGACAGGTGTGTGTGTGTGTGTGTGTGTGTGTGTGTGTGTGTGTGTGTGTGTGTGTGTGTGTGTGTGTGTGTGTGCTGAGCCTACGTGTTGGTGAAGCATTGGGAGTGGAGGCGGGGCTGTCATCCTCTGGCTCTGATAGCGTCACAGTGGGAACCCCCTGCAAGCCCACACTGAGGACGTTTTCCCGCTCGGACACACTGACTGGAGGCGCGTGTTGCTGCGGCTCAATCTTGGCAGTTTGAGGATGGGACTCGGTCAAAGTGATCTTCACCGGGCTGGCCGTCTGCGGGGTGCCACCCAGGTTTCGGTAGGAGCGGTAATCTGACAGCTCTTCATCAGATGGCTCCTCCACGTAGGGGAAAGAGTGGGAGCCCAGTGCTGAACCTAGGTTTTCCTCCTCCTCTTCCTCATCTCGTCCGTGGTTTTTATCCATGTAACTGCCCAACGAGTCATAACCAGTTGAGCCCGTGTCCACCAGGCTGTGCTGGTCATGGCGCTCATCCCCGTGGCTAATGTCCATGTAGTTGTAGGATTCTGTCTTATCTGAGCCAAACAGAGATTTCGGCATGTCATCAGTGAGGTTGGAAGTCATCGTGGTGCTGGAGCTGAAGCTATAGGCGTCGCTGGAGAAGGGATCCAGGGCAGAGGAGGGTTTGGACGGTTTCAGGTCGTCCGACAGGTAGGAGGCTTCTCGACCCGATGTGTAGCTCTGATTTGACATCAGGGAGGTGTAGACATCGCCATCATCATTCATGGGCGTCCTAAACAGGCCAGACATGTGGTCATCTAAAGAGATCGACAGGAAGAGAGAGAACTGAAACTCAAGTGAAGTTAAAAGGAATGACAGCAGTCTCTGTGTCACACGCTCGAATCAAAATCAGCCCGTGAGCTTTTTGATGAATGAAAACATACAAGACTATGCTTCAGCTGGTGCTGCTGCCAGGGAAAGGGGCTGTGGCACTGGGAGGGCAGCACAGTCAGACTGGGTGCTCGGCTGGGAAGATCAGCGAGGCAGCAGTAACAGAGGGTACTTGTACTCAGTGTGGGACAAAGGGGGATTGTTCAGTACCCAAAAAACCCAGTGACACAACCAGAGTCTGTTCTAAATCATGCAGGCAAAGAGCTTTCTCTCGTCACATCTCTGCTCTGTAAGCACTATAATCCTGCATCTCCCCCTGACAAATTAGTGTTATGAAAACAAACACACATCAAATACACCGTATGTGCAAGCTAAAATAAAAAGGCTTCAGCTACTACACTAGGTTGACAAAACTCTTCCATGATAAATGTATAAAATAAATATATTTGTAGCACAGCATGCATCTCTGGTAATCAACACACATGCAAAATTAAAATACTAGTTAAAATGATACAATTGTCGTGCTAATGATCTGCAATCGGGAATGCACAACCAACACATCTGTGAATCTGTGTGCGCTCTGCTGTAAAATATCACTCCACATTTCACTGAATAATTTGTTACAGCGCTGCAGCAAAACATTAAGGACGCTCATATTACATGACTTGCAATACAGGAAGAGACCAACTTGATCGGGATGTTGTTTCAAATGATCGGGTCAGAAGTCAAGGCCAAGTCAGGTATTCAGACTTGTTGACATTTAAGTCATTTAAGTCGGGATACTCCCCACCAACAAACACACACTGTGTCACGTTCAATCACAAATACAGGAGCATACACACGATATCCACACCCTGTACACCACCACGCGGATGTGCTATGTACAAGTCAGAGTTTATACTTCCACATACTGAGCACCTCCTCCTGCTCTCTAGCCCTGCTTCTCCCGGGGCAGCGGTGGTGCTATAAATAGGCTGGGTCCAGCTGCTGGGCTGGATGAGGGGGGGGGGGGGGGATTTAAAATAGCAGCCTCGGGGTTAGCTCTGGAGGATGCAGAATGACTGACAGAAGACCCAACAGGTCAGGACGTCCCGTCCCTCCCTTCGCTTCCTCTAAAAAGCCCCACCACCCTTCCCTTCTGCCGTCCTTCCTACCGCTGCTCCTTCATCGTCATTAACAATACATCGCACCGCAGCACAATGGCACGAACGCCACACACCCATGCTGGAACACATGGGGGGGGGGGGGGGGGGGGGGGGGGGGGGGCGTGAGGGCTGACGTGACATGGAGGCAAAGCAAAGCAGGCCCACGCTTTTGAGCTGCAGATTATTTAGCATCTAATAGACTAAAATGTCTTGTAGATCAAGCCATACGCAGCGTGGACGGACAAAGCCGCTGAGCCAGCTTCAGTTCAGCGACACGAATGCCCTTGATGTACCGCTGAAGCCAACCGATGTATAATCCTCTTAGTGTACGACCATCGTATAGGTCACATCAGCCATTACCCTGGCAACACCATCCTAATCTTACACTCACTGATACACTGTACAAAAACCTACTGTGGGAAGCACTCAGGGCCTCTACAAACCGTGTAGAGAGGGGATCTCAGGAGCTGTGAACGGCCAGTAATCCTGTTGACTGTAGGCAAAACACACACACACACACCCTACATACCAACAGATGAACTCACCAGCAGTTGCATAAGGCATCTGTAACAATAAAGAAGCTGGTGTTGGTCTTTAACTGCCGTGGTGGCAGCCATGCTGGGCATTTTGAATCTGTTGATACAGCGTAGCACCCAGACACTAGGGGGGGGGGGGAACAACCCTACAAGGCTGAAACAAATGCTTTGCTGCACTCGGATGGGATTGGATGTGACAATAGAGGAATTCTCCGCTCACACTGTAGCCGCACAACGTAATCATGTCACTGAAGGGATGGTGCAGTTAAATAAATAAGTCCCGGTGGATGTGCTGTGAAGGGGCAGCCCCTTTTGTTGTCCTCTGTGCAGCCAGTGCAGCCCCGAAACTAATGCAGCCTGACAATCTGTGCTATACGCCAAGGCATGGGCTCCTAATTATCAGGCTGCAGACAAAAACATGTGAGCACAGACACTGTTAAAAGAGCCAGAGTGGCAAAATGAAATATATTACCACTTTTGAAATGAAGGGGTTTACTGAGCTGCATGTGGGACTCTGTGTGCAAGAGGGTTTATTCCCTTGATGACACTCACTGATCCACTGCAGTTATTCAATAAATAAACTAATGCGATAACAGGAAGGGTTCTTAAAATCGATGACAAATGTTGTGTTTGCAAGTCTCCAGAACATCGTGTTGTCTCACTTCTAGCAGCCAGGAGTCTTTTAAAGGAACTATCTCTGTCAGTTGGCGTTGTCCAAGTAAACACCGCTGTTAATATCACCAGACGTCCAGCTTTACTTCTAAACGTCCGTTGATCGACTGCAGTGTAACGATTGCATTACTCTGTCCGTGACCCCCTTGACTGTGGTGTTACCTTTCATGGAGATCTATTTCACTGCATGACCTTGTGGAAAGTAATCCATCAAGACGCTCACTTACTGGGCTCCTATTTCAAAGCCGTCTGTGCCTTTTCAGATTGAATAATATGCTGCAGCGATGTCATTTTAGGTGTTCATTGTCCCGTGTGCTGGGAACTGCACAATACGTTCTTCCTAAAGATGAAAACAGAAATTGATTGAAGACTGAATAAGCTGTGCACATTTTATGAAACATTTAAATTAGCCAGTGAAAGACCAAAAAAAAAAAACAATGCATGTAAACAAAGAAATGTTTCCAGAAATATGTTATTTGAAAGTACATATAAGTACATATGTTTTATAGAGAGTGATAAACTGAGGCTCACTGTGACTGTTAATGCTCTCTGGCTTTAAAAGCTTCGGTTATGACGTTTATCTTCATAATGTATTGATTACAAAATCCTTGGCTGAACAAATACATGAATACTAGTCGCTAACTATCCACTTTAAAGAAGAAGATAATGGAGAGCACAAAGGCAGTCTACACTAAGAGCTGAGGTTCAACA
The DNA here is from genome assembly GCF_910591455.1 of Pholis gunnellus. Classification (NCBI taxonomy): domain Eukaryota; kingdom Metazoa; phylum Chordata; class Actinopteri; order Perciformes; family Pholidae; genus Pholis; species Pholis gunnellus. The sequence goes on along the minus strand of NC_136542.1, from coordinate 11,820,158 downwards.
CAACTACGAGCAGAGGTCGATAGGAGAACAGCTGTGCTGAGGGATTCAACTGCCCTGAGCTGCATTGATCCGAGACAACGAGGACCCACAATTATTGTGAGAAACGTCAAGCGTCTCCACCATTCTCAGAAAAATCACTAAAGGCCACACAGGACGAATGTTGTTGTTCCAGCAGCCCTCGTCAAAGATAAATCAATGCAGAGGCAGTTAAAATAAAAGCTAATCTGTCCCTGTTCAGAGTCTTAAGTCGTGGTACCTGTCTTCCACGGTATTGATCCTCTTTTTCTTGCTTTCGATAGAGCTTTATGGATGAATGTGATGATGTGGGAGGAGCTGTCAATTCACTGTGACTTTGGATTGGCATTTCACTTTTCATTGTACAGGATCTGGCATTAAAGGGTACAGACGCGTAGACTACAACAACCAACACAAAAATAAGATGGGCTGTTATTGTTTAAAGGTCTCTCTGCTCTGATCCCAAGAGCAGTTTTGTAATACTCTGCTCGGGGATTACTTTGTGCCCCCAGGCTGGAGAGCTGGACCGAGGCAGTCACATTGTGAACATACCATCATATTTCTGGCTTTCCATTGTTTTCAGTGTAAACACAGGGGATGAAAGGACATGATGGATGATGATTTATTGTTATTATGATAGCAATAATGCGTTGTTTTTGTCCCCTGTAGTGGGGCTTTTTGAGTCTGTCATGGGTTTATAACTAGGCATTAGCTAATTGTTCCTGGAGACAGATGAAGATGAATGAGATTGGAATCCTGGGATGAGCACTCTAAATCATCCAAAGCAGACACACTAGTGTACTGTACATCCTTTAAACCTTGTTTTATTATGTAAGGTGCTGGACAACACATTTTTAAACACAATAGCTCACAGAAGTACAAACACTGGCTCACACCTGGGAGCTGCTCAGCTGACGCTGACGGAGTAAGTAAGTAAGTGCTTTTGTCAGAGTCAGACACTGAATTAAAGGGATCCGTGGACGTAAAGACAGTTCTTTGTATTTCCTGTTCTTTCCCCTGACAGTCTGGCCGAACTATTGGCCTCCTCATCGCAGCCCTGCCTCTCTTGCCATTAAGCTGCCCCCCCCCCCCCCCCCCCTCCCTCCTCATCATCATCCTCCACCCCTGTATTATCTTGCATCTTTATCATCTCGTCTGAAAAGACCGAGCACCGCTCTGCCCCCTGGGAACAGGAGCTAAAGGCACAAATGCACTGTGCTGGCTTATGCAGTGCAGTGGAGTCCACTAAGTGCTTTCCCTATTTGACAGATATGGAAAAGACCCGGCAAATGCTGTCTCATCCTTGTCCCTGGCGATGTGCTGAAACAGAGAAGAACTCAAGTCTAATCCACCTGTGTTTCTCATGACAAAGGCACTTTGTCAGGATGTGATGAAGTAACGAATATAATCCACTGTAATGAGTTACGAAGAGCTTGTAGGAAGAAAAAGGACGTCCCAATGTGTGTGCACAATATGCACTGAGTTGTTTTCTTCTCAGACAGCAGGGGAGGCTCGTAGACGCACCATGTGCTTCAGAGGAACCGTGGGATTCTCACAGCAAACTTAGACCTCGTCATGATTCTTTCCACCGCTTTATTCCTCGTGTCTCTCGAAACCTTCACAGAATGTGGAACTTTTGAGGATAAGATACTGCACTGCCTGTGAACCACGGCTAAGGGTCTGTCCTGTAGTGATTTATTACAGCTGAAATCAGCATTCTTAGCGTCCTGCGGGTAGATTACTGTTGTGAACAAGATTTAGGACAAGGGACAGATCAATTACCTAGAGAGGCAATTCTAGACATCTTGGAGAGTTATTATTTAACAATTCACTCTGTTCAAAAGGCCCAAACTTCTTTGCTTCCCTCGGTAAAACTAAATCTTTTAAGTTTCCAGAAGTTGAACAATTATTTTTAAATATACAGCGAAGGGTAACGGAGGGGGTTGTTGTGAGTGATGCGTGTCTTTGACGAGGCTCAGAATAGACTATAACATGTCTGGTCAGGAGGAAACGGTCCAGTCTGCCTTTTAGATGCGATGAGATCTGCACTGTTCCCACCAAGAACACAAGTGACAGAGTGGATTATTTCACTGGTATGGACACGGCTCAGCGGGAGTCACAGCAATAAGAGACAGCTTTTCTTTCCATTTTTAGGAATCAAAACATAATCTGTGTGTGTGTGTGTGTGTGTGTTTGTGCGCCTACACGTGTTGGAGCTCGCCTGGCACACTGTTATGAAAGTAGAGTAGAGCATGTGCTTTGTTGTCTTTTTCTAAGAAAGCCGGACCAAACATCGTCTATTCATTTCATCCTTTCACATACATGTTACAAGCATACATGCTTAAAAATGATACAATTTGTAAGTTATATACAATTAGCTTCTTTCAATTGCACCACGTTTATCTTTAGATGTTTAAGTTCTACTTGCATGCTAAATTCTGCGCCTTAACGGATTAAAGTCTAAATTATGCATCTTGTACTGAACGGGAAGATAACATTTTTCTTTTTCTTGTTTTAGATCATAGCTGCCAGTGAAATGAGAACGGCCGAGAGAGGAGACTAGGCTGCGATTTTTCTTTCTGTTTTTTTATTTAAAAACATCTTCTCATGAATTTTTCAGTGTACTCGTGAATGAAAGTACACGGCTCTAGTTTTGCTAGCCGAGCGAATAGTGAACCCTGTTCTTTCAGGATTAAAAATAGCAGCAACAGCCGAGCTGTGCTGTGAGGAGAGAGTGGCGGACTAAGAACTGAGGTCTGCATGATGTTCCCACAAAGACCACTGCCTCCAGCATCCAATAATATAACATTAGCAATATCCAAACAGGAAAGTTTAGGCTCCAACAGGACTGATACTATCTTTTGGGATTTAATCATTTTCAGCCACACTGGCTATGAAAGCATTAAGGCTTGTCATCTATTTGTCATCCCTCTGCCCCACCATACCATAATACAGGTATTATATGAAGGATACAGGCCTACATGTGGCAGCTGGCAACAACAGGCTATTGTTACAGCATGCTGCTTCACATCTGTATGACAACACAATGATATAACTGATGTTTCATAATGCTAAAGCTCCACCTAAGTCTCCTAACCATCGCTGAGGTGGCGGCTCATTTACGATCATCTTATTGAAGTTACTGTGTTTTCAAGCCCAGAAGTTTTAACGGAGCGGACAGACATGTCGTAACGCTGAGTCTGTGTGACAAACGCACTGTGTCTCTCTCTCTCTCTCTCTCTCTCTCTCTCTCTCTCTCTCTCTCTCTCCCTGTATTTACATCTATGTGGGGTTAGTCCAAAAATTAACCCCAACGCGGCTGAAACACTGTGAATTGGTCAATATCGACACTTAACTGCCAAGCTTTTACCTGTAGATGCAGTTCCCATAGCAACGTGAGGCCCCTTTTTCCCGTCGTCCTGAAAAGGATGAGATTGTGGATCCAGGTCTGCAGACACCTCGCCGCCTCTCGGCTTACATTCCTCACGGAGCTCGGTGAACCGGGCCGGTGTGTTCCCGAACAGGCCGTTCCTCTCGTAGTCATCCCCGAACCACTTCCCCTCCGAGCCGAGCTCCTCGCCGGGCTGAGCAGACATGCCTGTAATATCGGACAGAAGAGATACGAGCTAACGGTTCTTCTTCTTCTTCTTCTTCCTCTTCTTCTTCTTCTTCTTCTTCTTCTACCGTATGCCGGGGCGCTGTTTACTGAGCAGTGGCAATGGTTGACAGAGACAAACACACACACACTCACACACACACAACAATTCAGAGCTCTTTATCTCGCGTCTGTCCACTGAGCCACTGAGGGTTTGGTTACACGCCACAAATGAGACGGTGTCGGTCGGTCAGAGGAGCAAGAGGAGAGGAGACGAGGTTGATTGTTTTAGTTCAGTGCTCCAACGGTGACGTCATGGTGTCCGCGAGGCTCAGGGTTGGCACTTTATTTTGGGGCAGAGTCACACACACACACACACGCGCACACACACGAGAGGCATTTAAGAGAGGCGTATAAATGAAGTCGAGTGTGACATTTGACGGAGTGAATGACAGTTGAATTATATGCTGATAAACCAGGCCACTAGTGACTCTAACGTACAGATGAGTCCGTTAAAATGGACGCAGAGGGAGTATAATAACGTATAATAAAGAAGGAATATCCAAGTTAATAACGCGCACTGACATTTAAAAAAAATGGCAGGAATTTCACGAGTGACGTTGTATAAAAGTGTGCCTAACACCAAAGCAAGCGTATTATGGTTTTTGTGAGAGCGTATCTTGCAGTGTAGCGCCCTCGTGTGGTCGCTCAAAGTATGACTAGTACCGCACACGTTCTTCCAACATGGCTTCTTAGCAACCAGACGCGTCTGCCTGGACACGGACGCAGTTACCAAACATTGCTGAAATTTAGTTTGTTTACTTCCTTACTAACCTCTGTTGTTTGTTACCATGCACCCTACCGGGCAGCCTAGTCGAAATGGCGTTTATTTAGTCTCCCAATAGACCATGAGTGAAATAAAGCAGGATAGATGCATTAGACGGGCAGATTTAATATTTCTCTAAGCGTTATCCCAGCTATGGTATATTTCAAGGCAGAGAAGTTATGATGCAGAGTGTGAAACATAAGCACCGCGGGGACGAGGAGGTGGTCAAGGAACTGGTGAGTAAATGGTATCAAGGTTTAGATCCAGTTTTAATATTTGTAAAGATATGAAATGTTGCAATGCAATGGTTTATAGTTCTGTATTTTTGCTTGTATTATTTTCACTGCCATATCAATTTCTTCATCAACAGTGCTTGGCCAATGGAGTGTCCTTTGAAAATATTGAGCAAGTAAGCAAAGTCAGCTCTCTGGAGATCTTCTTCTCTGGTTTTCCCCGCATGGTTGGGCTCTCGTTCTTCCCAAGGCTCTGCCAGTTTACCATTTTGGGCCAGAATATAAAACACATTGAAGGACTTGAGTGCTGCCCTCTGCTTCGGGAGCTCTGGGTGGTCCAGTGCCATCTGACAGTAAGTTTGTTATGCTGGTAAGGTAAAACAATAATGCAACCAATCATTAGAGTTTGGTTTCAGTTTTTATTGGTAGTGAATCCAACTTATTGTTTTATTGCAGTTTTTTAAACCTTATGTCATCACATGTCCCCCCCCCCCCCCCCCCCCCCCCTTGTGGCATTTAATGACAACAAATATTGCATGCATTGATGCACAGCCCACAGTTTATTAAACAATAATGTGTCCCATCTTCTTATTTTGCAGGGGATATCTGGGCTACAGAATTGTCTACAGCTAGAGAAACTTTACCTGTATGATAATCAGATCTGTGAAATAGCGAATTTAGAATCGCAGATCAACCTCGAAGTCTTGTGGCTCAACAACAACTGCATAACTCAGATAAAGGTTTGAACTCTTGTCTTTCTGTCTGTCTGTCTGTCTGTTTGCATGTTTATACAACATTCTACAATATGTGTTAACCTGTGATTTCTATTGATTTGGCCCACAAAAACGACATATTACACAAACTAACACATCAGAAAATATGACAGCATGTTATCTAAAGATATCGTGCTCCTTTTTTGATCAGTTATCTGCTATGTGTGTGTGTGTTTTCTTCTTCTAAAGGGCTTGAACACGCTTCAAAACCTCAAAGAACTAAACCTTGCGGACAACAATATTGAAAAGATTGGTAGGTTTTACATTCCTCTGTATGTTTGTGTCACGTTTGATTGCGATTCAGTGAGCTGTTTGAAAAAAATAAAATACTTTTAAACTTCTTTTAAGGGCATAGCCTTGATCCTAATGTCAGCCTTCAGAATCTTAATCTGTCCGGGAACAAGATCAGCTCATTTAAGGTGAGAACAGAAATATGCTATTGACATTTCTTCCGTATGAAGTTTTCCTACTTGTTTGTAACATATTATTAAAATCCTTGGTCTGATAAGGGCGATTTAAAATTCTTGTCAGATGTCAGGCTCCAAGTCACATTTTCAATTATTTCTACAATGCGCTGGCTTCACAAGACCTTCAATAAGGTATTGAGTAGCATCATTTCAATTTATATCATTCCGGATTCAATGATATACATTCATGACTGCATCTATTTAAAAAAGATTTAGAAAACGACTACTAGATTTTTGTGATATGACATTTTTCGTGTTAGTCAGTAATACACTTTAGACATATACTGTAGCTGACGGACTCATTCAGAGCATTTGTACTTCGTCATTGTACATACATCTGGTTTGTGTATACATAGTGTCTTTTGTGTTTTTAGGGAACAACCTGAGCCTTTAGAGTGAAGAAAAACCTGTTTATTGAGCTAGCCTGTGTGTTCTGCTGTTGATATTGGTGTAACAGGAGCTGACCCTGCTTGCCCGCTTACCCCGCCTGAGAGAACTAGCACTGAAGGACCCAACGTCAACCTCAAACCCAGTGTGTCTTTTGTGTAACTACGCCACACACGTTCTTTACCACATCCCAGGCCTCCAGCGACTTGACACCTATGATGGCTTGAGCAAGCAAGCCAAGGAAGCAGCTGAGGTATTGAGAAGACCAGCAGGATTTCTGCGTTACACCAACTGAGCTCATCTGGGTCTCTGCTGTGCTCGTCAGAGGAAACAGATTCTCTTGATTTATGTTGATTGCTAATGATTTGCTTTAAGTTCTAATAACATTTCCCTTAAATGTTCCTTAGCTAGCTTCAGAGATATTAGAAAAAAAACACACACATTTGTTCTTTATTTGGTTGTTACAACTCATATTTAAATTGGGTCAAATATTTGAATCCAAGACACATTTCTTAATTCCAAAAATGTTCTAGGTGTTTTGCATTACATATGCACATTTACCTTTGATTTAGCTTGACACATATAATACCTTTGGAAACCTTATTTAGGTACTGAGTAACATCAAATCAGGTTTAAACAATGGCTGTCTATATAAAACAGTATGTTATACTTTTTTGCTTCTGTGCGTTTTGTTTGCCTTGTTTCCCCCTTTAGTCCACAGTAATGAAGAAAACGATGTACTACAACATGCGTGTACGTACTGCTCAGAGGAACCTGGCAGAGGTCCGGCTCAGTCTGATGGAGAGGAAGAAAACTATGTTACAGTTACCGGGAGAATGCATCAGAACACTCAATCACACCCTCAAGAGTGTATGTACAAGCCTTGAAACATTTTTGAAATGATTTGAACAGCTGTAAAAAGAGAACCGTTATTTAGCTGTGATCTCCAGCCTCAGGTTTCTGTTGTGCACAGTTAAGAAAGCATGTTTTCATCTGGATGCATACCTAGCTTGAAGGTGAGCTCTCCAAGGTGCCAGCTAGTTGTAAGAAGTCTGCCTGCACGTTGGAGGACGGATCGACCCACTTGGTTGACGGTTCAATCGACAGAAGTGACCAAACCACTGACATCAGTCGCGATCCAGCCGTGGAGCACAAAATACACAGCAAGATTGACGCACTGAGGGAGAGGCTGGTGCCATGGATGAGGAGGCTGAATGAGTCTGTATATTTGAATAAGATACAAAGAGAATTTTATTTTTGCTATATAGAATTTAGCCTCATACTGGGCATGTTCCTGTTTGATTAAAGAAACTGTCCTAATGTGAAAAAAATAATGCTTCCTCAGGATTGAAGCCTGGTATGAGCGCAGTTTGACACAAGCCACAAACATGATGGAATATACTGTCCAGTTTCTATTGATGGAGCTGGAAAGTGTTGGAAATATTCGGTTGGAAGAGGGCTGCTGCACAGACCCATGGTACGTACTTGGTACAATATTATTAAATACAATCACAAACATTTTCAGTTCACCAAGGACAAACCAAAAGCAGAACCCCCTTAACCCACATTTTTTATGTTATGTACCCAACAGGTTTACTTCCTGTTGCGACCTCCTGCATTCCCGCTTCTCTCATTCAGACTTTAAGGTTCGCAACATTGCTGGCATTAAGATCAATAAAGTTATCCGCATCCACAACAATGCTTTAAGACAGCGCTTTGAGGACAAACTTCACACCCTTCTAGCAAGCGAAGAGTCTATTTCGTCACAGTAAGTTAATTTAAACTGTAGTGAAATGTGATGATAATTGCATTTTTTTTTCTCCCAATAATGACATGTTTATCTGATTCAAACTTTTCAAGCAGGAATTACAGACGTCGGCTGGAGTACTTGTTCTACATAGCTGACCCTGAAAAAAATAGCGAGAGGGAAGAAATTCTGTGCATTCTAGAGGAAGGTTTCAAAACAACCGAACAAAATAAGGTGTGTTTACTTCTGTCCACCTTCCCACAACACTCGACCCCATCGCCCAGCATTTATTCCTCTGGAGCATTGAGAAAGTATTTCAAGCAAGCAAATCATGGATTAGTAACTGCACTATACGTATACATAACAAAATGAACAGTGAATTTCTATAGGTACAGAAATAACTACACACGAGTGCTACGAAACAGAACAGGATCATGAATTTCTTGTTTTCACATAAACTTCAAATCATGCTGACTTTTACCATGTTGACTTTGAACTAGGCATTGGAAACAGAGGGTGCTATACCTTTATCCAACAGCCTGAGTGTGGCTGAACAGCCCAGAATTGAACACGCACTGCGCCAGGCCAGCCAAGAGGATTCCAAGCACAGTACGGACACAAACCACTTCAGGCACGGTGAGTTAGTTTTGCTCATAGTTTTATATTCCCCTCAGCTGTGACTGTTGTTTTTTTTGTTTTTCTGAAATGCTACTGTTTTTTGCCTGTAGGTCAGATTATTGTTTCCAAAGTTTTTGTGGGCCACAGCGTGCCGATCCGAGAGGGAGACCCGCTGGACAGAAGCAGATATCCCAACGCGTTCTCCGTTTATCGCAATGTGGACACTAAGCACAGAACTGCACCAAGTGAAGGTATGCTGTATTACAAACAACAACACAAATTCAGTCAATATTTGGGTAATGTGTTTACATCTGTGTTTTTCATTCAGAGAGAACCAACTCCACCAAAACACACACAGGTCCTGAGTGCAGTCCCAGACAAAGACAGTGGTTTGTGTTTGACCATGAGCTTGTCCTGCCTGCGTACATCATTTATTTTGAATACATCACCACCGGGGTAATTCATTCATTGGTTTTGTTATTGTTTGATATGACATGAGTCATTAATAATTCTTGGACCAGTTCTGTTCTGCATCTATATATTCCTTTTGGTTACGTCCTGTTCAAAGGGAATCTCATCTTACTGTTCTACGTACGACACATCTATGATATACATGTATATATAAATAGATAAATCGTCTTTTCTGCGTAACTCTTCAGTGCAATCTCATGTGATCAAAATTCAGTAGCATGGCTTTAAACCAATACTCACAGATGATAAAACGTAATTCTCCTCCCTAGTTGCATAGTTGTTTTACAAATCTTAATTGTATTTTAGTACCCATTACAAGTCAATAATTGTGTACCTACCAGGCAGTTCATATGCCTTGTGATATGTTGTTACTAGGATCAAGAACAACCACACAGCAAAGGCATTGATGAGACTCCGTCCAACGATATCATCCTAGACAGTGAAGTCCTCAACATGGAACCTATGCTGAAACCGCAGCCCAGGTTGTTGAGCTTGGATGACAAAATCCTGCTTAACGTGGCCAGAGCCAATGTCCTCAGTCAAATCACTGTACGTTTTCTGGCTTTTCAAATGACAACTTGGGTTTTGAAGCCATGTCAGCTACTCACGATAATCTTCAATGTATTGAACCTCCAGGTGCTGAACCTTCATGGCAACAGTCTTAGGAAACTAAAGGAGATTTCCCGCCTCACAGCTCTGCGGCATCTTACCATCAGCTTCAATGAGTTCACACACTTGGATGACATTTCTCACATGGTAGGGGGAGACAGGGGATGACAATAGGAAATGTTATTATTAAGGTTAAACGAATCATTGTCAAAAGTCATGTGAGTCATAAGAGACCAGCATTTTCATAGTAACCTCTATACGAGGAGACTGTGTTTTGGAATATGGCATAAAGTGGAAACATTTAACATCTACTGTCTCCGTTACCTAAAACACAGCCCAACCTTAAGTTTTTGGACGCTAGCCACAATCGCCTAGTGACCCTAGAAGGGCTGAGGTTGGGACAGCTCCAAGAGCTCGACCTGCGCTGGAACGAGCTGACCAAGGTCGGAGAGGATACAGCTGTGCTGAAAACACACACACCTGCTCTGCTGAAGCTTGACACCCGATTTAACCCCTGGATCGGGGTGCGTGCTGTTATCAAATGAAATCTCAAAAATATATTGTACAAGGAACAATAAGGAGATATACAGTGAAGCTGTTTTCCTTTTTTCAGTCCAAAACAGTCCGAATGACCATACTGGGCCGTCTAACAACCCTCACACACCTGGACGATATGATGGTAGCAGAGGAGGAGGCTGCTTATGCTGTTCTAATGGCGGCTGGATCCAAAATTAACCAGGTTAAGATCTTACAGATATCGTTAGTTGCTGTGCTTTTGTAGATTTGAATATTGATTGTGTCAAAATAAGTATTAACATGCTCCAATGAAGAATGCATACAGTTTGTGAACATTGACCTGTATATGTCTTGATCCGCTTGAGAATGTCAATCAGACCTGTTGACATTCTGCACAGGCATTTCTTCTGGCTCACTCGAGTACCAACAGGGACCGACCCCGTAGTCTCAGCCTGCTGTCAACAGCCCAGCTCTTATGTCCTCTCAGTCCTGCACCCCAGGGCCTCACCCGAGAGCTGGAGCTTGACTGGAGTGCAAAGGTGAGCTACAGACTTGTGGGTTTCTCCCTAAAGGTGTGATTTCTGATTTCTAAAAGTGCAATTGTAAAGCTTTAGGAAAATGACCCCTAGAGAGTTACCAGGATTTAATTGTAATACACGTTCAACAAATGTAATGATTTATAAAAAATGTTAATGTGTTTGTGGCCCCACATATTGTCCAGATCACTGTCCTAAACCTTGACAGCCAGAAGATTTCCAAACTGATCAATCTGAATAAGCTGGTCAACCTTCGCTGGGCTTCCTTCAATGATAATGACATTTCTAAAGTGGAGGGTCTTGACAGCTGCTTGAAGCTGGAGGAGCTTTCCCTCAACAACAACAACATAAGCACACTCAATGGTTAGTCACACGATCATCTTGACAATGAAGTTGGGATTACACAGTTCAGATGTACCTAAAAAAGAAGTTGCTTCTCATTTAAGTCTTATACTCCAACCCTTAGCACAGCAGCCATCTTTATTTCTGTGTCTGTCTTTGCCCTCTGTTTTTTTCAGGACTATCAAAACTGCATCTCCTAAATAAACTGAGTGTGGATGGGAATCAGCTGTCTAGTCTGGATGCCTCAGCCTTAGATCGGCTGCCTAACCTCTCCTTTATGTCTGTGGAGAACAACTGTATCAGTTCTGTGCATGGCATCAAGAGAGTTCACTCCCTTCTTGAGCTCTACATCGGCAACAACCAAATCTCTACGTCCCGTGACATCTACTATCTGAAGGCAAGTGGGAGAGAAAGAAGGACAGTAGGTTTCAGATTGTCCCTTTGTTTTCCATGCATGCTGTCTGAGCTCATATGCTTCTCTTTCTTTTTAGGAATTGACAAACCTCATCATTCTGGATCTTTATGGGAATCCTTTCGTGGAGAAACTGGAAAACTATCGGATTTATGTTGTTTTCCATCTACCCTCCCTAAAAGCTCTGGATGGCGTCGCAGTGGTATATACTGGCATTGCAGTGGTATTTACCCACAACGGCAACCAGTCAAACCTTTCAGATATTGTTTCGTATTTGCTGTTGTTTTCTCTAGGAGGTGACTGAGTGTGAAAGTGCAAAGGATATGTTTGGAGGACGACTAACCCCTGACATGGTAGCAGAGAAGCTGGGCCACTCAAACTACTCAGACATCACCTACCTTAGCCTGCAGTCCAGCTCCATTAGGTAATAGAGACTGGCTAAAGAGACATATAAACACAAAACACGTGCATAAATGAGCAGGATTATAGTGATTTACATAGTTTGAAAGACAAGGCTAAATAAATGGGTTTGTTTCCTCCACAGGATGGTTGATCTGTCTCCAGCAGACCTGTTCTGTAGTCTGTGCAGTGTCAACTTAGACCACAACAACCTCACCTCTTTTTCTGGCCTCATTTACCTGCCCAACATCAAAGTACAAATTACACTGAATGTCAACAAACTACAGGCTGGCTTGAAATGCACCTGAGCCATGAACAAATCATTTATTTCCAGTGTCTTCTTTATAGGCTCTGTGTCTGAACTACAACCACATTGAGTCCATCCTGCCCAGACGGAAGGCTGCCCTCACAAACAGACAGATGTTGTTGAGCAAAGTTCACTCCAGTGGTTACGGCCAACAGAGCCCATCTAAAGGCAAAGGGTAACGCAGTTCTTATTTCACAAGTTCATGTATGTTTACATTTTACAATGTTGCCAAGTGTGAAGAATGTGTAAACTGTAACCATTAGGGGGCAGCACTGACCACCCAGTGGATGAACTGTCTCTTGATAGTTGAATCTGATTTTTGTCTCAGTTGTTGCCTATAAACCATCCTACAAATCTAGTGGTAAACACAGTTTCAAGATGTTTTGATTTGATTCCAAATAAGTTAATATTTATTTCCTAAAACAAATTATATATTAATGTAAAATCTGTATTAATTATATGATCTTCCAACCACATCCTTTTATAGAAACCAGTACATAAGCAGTGCTGTGACAGGACATGGTTTTGTTTGCCCTGGCTGTGATTGCCTTTAGGTGGTCTGCGTGTGTGAGGTCTGACCAGTTAAATTAGGCAGCAGAAGGAGAAAGAGATGTTCATTTAACCACAGAGGTTTCAAGCTGTCATTCTGTGACTTTGTTTAAGGGAAACTGGGCCCCTGGAGCCACTGATGGGCAGCCTGGAGGTGCTGCATTTGAGTCACAATGGCATCTCCAATATGGCCAATCTGCAGCTCAGCAGGCTCACCAATCTTAAAGCACTCTTCCTTCAAGGTATGTATGGTTGGCGTACCACCCCTCCCTCACACGGCCTGTTAAAAGTGCAGTGCATAAAGCCTGTGAAAAGGCAAACACTGAGCGCAAAGTCTCCCATAGACTGTAGGCCAGGTGGGAGACGAGACCTGAAGAAAAGAATGACTGACTTTCTTTCAGTTGTTTTTGATGGCTTTTGAGTTTATATTTGTCAGAGGGATTTGTCCCACAAAGCCAACCTTACTTATCCATTCTTCAGTTTTTGCTTTCAAAGCCGTCTCTGTAAATTTCAGTGCTTTTAACACCCAACAAATGTTCATTCTGCTTTTAAACGCTGCATTTGATATTGTTTAGGGTGTTTAATTCTCTCTTTTTTTATACACAGAAATATCTTTTTATTGTTTAAAATATCTTTTTATTGTTTTGATGAGGTTTCTCTTGCAATAGGTAATGAGATCAGCCAGGTGGAAGGATTGGAGGGGCTTCACCAGCTCAGAGAGCTTGTGTTAGACAGGAATCGGATCAAAGCTCTGGCTGATAACTCTTTCACAGCCCAGAACGTCCTGCTAGAACTGCACCTAGCAGAGAACCGGATCCGGGAGCTCAACCATCTCGATCCTTTGATTGAGCTCCGCAAGCTCTTTCTTGGCATGAACAAGCTGCAGGTATTCTCCTTCAGCAGCAGTGGTCTCCTTAAAATGCTGGATTTTGTTGATGTTTAGATTCAAATTTTTAATAAAACTGCATATTCAGATTTTCTTTAAAACTGCCATAATGACTCACACCACAGTGATTTCCTGAGGTGACCACCAAGGTCACGGTAAGCTTTTGTGCAGTTTTTGATTTACCACCAGATTTTACTGATTGGTTCACATGAAAATGTGTCAGATGTTTTAGAATGTATTTTATGCAGCGTGCAACAGTATTACTTTTCCCTGCATTTGTAAAGACATGAAGTATAGTAATCATGAGTCATTACCAACCCACTGTGGCATGCGAGGGGTAGCATTAAGGAGAATCAAGTTTGATTGAAGGTCAGGTCCGTGTGTATGAAGAAAGAGGGGAACAATCAGGACAACGTGTAATCAGCTTCTCAGTCTGCATCTGCTTCTCACCCGGGGCGAGTGATTTGCACTTTTGTTGCTAGTTCCTTCTTCCCTTCTCATCCTTAATGTTTCCATGCATTCAATTAAGATATAAAATACAGCAATCATCCCAGCCCTACAGTTCTCACAGTGGGGGCGTCTTTGAATTACAGCCAAATGCAACCATAAACCTGGGAATGAGAAAAAACACCCCCATGCCCTGTTGCGTGCCCAAACTCTCTCATGAGATTAATGAGAGCTCACACATGTAATCTCTCCCATCAGCTGCTTCCATCCTTCCTAACCCAAAATTATGAAAGGTCCAGCTCTGATACAAATCTCTCCATTTTCAACACAGAGTAGGCTACAACCAGTGGGAAAGATGAGCAAAATGAGTGGGTAGTGAATCAAATCTTTGTTTCTTTACTCTTTGTAGGACATCACAGAGCTTGACAAACTAGAAGTTCTTCCTTCACTGACTGAGCTCTCTCTTATTGGCAACCCTGTAAGTGTTACAAGTGCATTGAACATATTGAGGTAATGTGAAAAAGTATTTTCCAAGTTTGTTTTCCTATAATGAGTTTTGCCTAGTTATGTGAATCTAGCTTTCAGTCACAGGGCACTTTGAATTCTTCCACTCGCTAACAAATGATCAAAAGCACGCTCACAGGCTCAATTTCTCACTTGCACAATCCAAACCACTATCCCAGTGTAACTCTCTGGTTCCAAATTAAGCGATTACATGATGGGCCATCTGCTGTGCCTCAAACTGGCTGGCATCAGAGACAAATCCCTTGACCAAATGGCAGGGGACTATTGGCCCGGTTACATCACCCATCTGGAGCTCATGGATCAGGCCTGAACAGAGCCTGCAACCCAGGGCCTCCCTATAGTCCATCGGGCAATGCTCAGCTGTGGGCGCCTCTTTTCTGCTGGACCCCATCCCCCTTCTCTTCCCATAGGGGGGGTTAATCCTGCCAGGGGGTAGAGGCCAACAGCCACCCTGGAGACAATACCTCCTGCTTTTGACAGCATGAGATTGCTACCTCACCCATGTTCCCTAGCCAAAGTCTGTCTTCTCCTCTCCGCTGGACATCCATTGGCATACTCTCACAAATTCATCACAGCAGCAGAGTCCTATAGGAACATGAAGTTCTGTGACTGGACAGGCTGAATTTGTACCCAGGCCAGAGGGTGCCCTCACCTGGGAACTATCTGCTGCTGTCAGCTGGGTCACTGGAACAGCTGTTGGGAACATGATAACTACATTGGGACCCACATAGCATCATATTTATCCCAGATGTCTCAGGGCAAGCGTCACTAATGCTCCACAATAATATTGATGAACTCTATAATTTTTCACCAGGTTGTTTCATCAAATAGGTGCTTTTTTTCTTCTTCCAGGTGGCAAAAAATTCTCTCTACAGAGCAGCAATGGTACTCCGTCTGTCCCAGTTGCTGGTCCTGGACGAAGTGATGGTCACCCTGGAGGAGAGGACCAGGGCTGAACTCTTCAGTGCTGATCCATCAGTGAGAACTGCACACAACATCACTCGGAAACAATTGCACACAGAATGTACAGTATATACATAAATGTGCAGGGTCGTAGCTACCATTGAGGACACAAAGGTATTTGCAGTATTGCAATATACAGTATTTTTTGTTTATTTTTCTTTGAATTTGATTACTTTAAGGACAACAAATTAAATAAAAGGCTTTAGTATTTTCTTACCTTTGAACAAATAACTTGTCTGTGTTAAAAGCTCATAATGGTTCTTATTAGGTAAGATGCAGTCCAACTGAAAGAATCAAAATGTCAACAACCAAACCACTGCCGCTAAAAAGGGGGAAAGCTTGGATCAAACTCTTTCAGTCTGACTGATTTGATGTTCATGTAATGAGAGACCAAGGCAGTAATTCTCCTGCAGCTCTGAATTAAAAGCAGCCTAAGCCTGCTGGCATCATCCTGCTGATTAGATGAAATGTGCCCGGCCGATAATGCACCAGTGGATTTACCCCCTATTAGCCAGGTCAACACGACCCCCTCTGCTTGTTAGCATCATAGATGTGGAAATGACAGAGCAGAAGTCCTGGGTTTTCTCATTAAAAACACAAACTCAAACCTCCCCTATTGACTCTCATAACTGTCATCTCGGTTGACCGTCAATATATGTTGTGCCTCTGCTTTTGTTTGAATTTGAACATTGTTATTGATGAGTCGTATTTACTGTCCCCCTATAAAATGCTTATATATGTGGAACAATAAGCAATCTTCTCCAATCCCTCGTCAAGTGTGCAGGAGGAGTGGCCGCACTGAAGTGACAGTAGTGGCCACAGGAAGGAAGAGAAAAGCGAAACTGTTTGAGTTAGGAGTTGAGTTGGAGTCTCACATTATCTGAATATCTGCTTATGTTTTAAAATATAATCCTGTTCTGGAATATTACGTCTGTCTTCCTCATGGTCCTTATTTAATATTTCTCTTAAAGACATGCTTCCAATGCCCTGGAGCTTCTCTTCCTACCACTGTCATAAACCTACCTGGAGTGCTATCCCTCATGCCTCGAAGCATCCCTCTAAGAGGAATGACTATAAGTGGAGGACTACAGAACTTTATGCATGGGCAAGATAACCTGCTCAGTAATGTGGACGAGGCCCAACCTCATTCCATAAACAAGTGTGAGTGTGATATTTCTCCTCTTGAAGATAATGTTTCTTGATGAATATGATTGTGTGTAACAACAAGCTTTAGATCGACACAAACTGTTTTTTCTTTAAGTTTTAATACAGTTGAAATGATTCACTTTCTAGTATACTGTATATACTGTATATACCAGAACAATGTACTGTGTATTGTATTAACCACTGGTTTGACACCCCTTATTCCACACCCTTGTATTAATTCCCAATTCAGACAAGAAGCACAGGCACGGTAATGCTGTTCGTAACGGCCAAGCTGACAATACATTTAGACACGTTCAAAGAACAGGAAGCAACCTGCCAACCACAGGTCTCCTTCTTGATGGAAACCGAGTCGTCATAACCTATCCCAGCCAGGAGCAAGACAGCAGGTTGGTAAATCCAAAATTCAAGAGTCATGATTATGCTTCTTTAAAATGTGAGGGATCTGTTTTAAAGACAATAGAATACACGTTTACTTTTTCCTCGTACTTGTTATTTTGCAGATTTCCAATTGGTGGAAAACCTCCCCCCATGTAGGAGCTACAAGAGGTGGCGCATACTCCGGTGAAAGGTGTAACAAAGCTGAACACATGCAACAGCCATGTGGTACGATCATATATCATCGTATTTTAGGGCATCATATCTTAAGGGTGGTGTTATTGTAAGTGTGCCTTAATGTATATGAGCTTCTGCATACACGTATGTATGATGCATATTTAATGAGGAAAAGTTCAGAACATGGGGCAATTCAATTTTTTGACCTCACAATAAATAACTTTCTGTAACCTTTTTTTATGTTTTTGCTGTTTACATGTCAATAAATCACCTCTGGCACTCTTGCGTTTAAGCTAAAGCATGTTTGGTGTTAAAGAAAATTAGGTTACTTGAAGGTTACACGTAGTGCATCCCTTTCAAATGCATTCATAATGACTGTGACCTTATTTTTTATCCACATATGTGGATCACTAACCATGGTAATCTGAGGATGAGAGGTTTTGGTTTCATTTCTGCTGCTATCCCATCCTTGGCCCCAAACAAGTGAAAAAACACCCACAGATGTAAGGGCGTGTGAGGCTGGCATGCTGCTTCCATGGGGTCAAAAGGATCCCCAACAAGTGGATAATCCAGCTTTAGCACACCTCTCTGTGGACAATAATCTGCAGTCACTCAGATAAAGAACTAATCTTGAATGAGGTCCAAATGGATTTCAGAGATTGTCGGTTTCATCATGTTAGCCTCTTTTCGAAAACCCCTCCGCAGTTTTGACTAATAGGCAAATCTCGTGTGTTGTAACTGGAAATGAACCCACTCTATTTGATATTGATGTTAGTTCTGCTGAACATGAGATTATAATCCTTCCTGTCTTCCTGACAGTTGAGCCTGGAATCCTGTAGTTAACAAAAACACCAGTCTGAGCCTTAAATGACGATACAGCCCATAGTATGCGGTCTGAAATGTGGTTCCTTCTGGGACCATTAAACTAATCATTGCATGATGAAAATCCCCATGTGAAATTATTTAGATAGGACATCTGTTTTCATTAATCAACCTAGCCACTGTGCAGACTATTATCTTTCTCACCGACCTCTTTTAGAGTTAAATTATTGTTTGTACTTTTTCATAATAGATACTCCTTAAAAAAAGACGCACCATATTTGCCAAATACTGGAAACAAAAGCAGAGAGTTTTACCAAGAACACCCTTTCCAAAGGACTTCTCTTTGAATCCATTTAAGCCAGAAGTAAAAACAGATGATGCTTGGTGCATTTGCAATATGTTAGATAACGTATTCCATTTGTGCATGAAAAGAAAATATTTAAAAGACATATAAAATAGTGATAATGACATACAACAAATTGAATCCCAAAAAAAGTAAGAAACAAAAAACAACAGCAGAAAAACCCCCCAGAACAAACACATGCATATTAATATGCACATACAGTGAGAACACCCCCTCCCACTATCCCAATCACTCTTGTAGAAGCAGCAACATTTTCTCTTATATTTCTAATCAACCTGAACTCCGTGGCGGTAATGTGACCACTAGGTGTCCTTAGAGCTCCATTAGCTCTCCCTGTAGGACACTGCTAATCAGTCCTCGATGTATTTACCACTTGCCCTGTAGATAGTAATTTATCAGTTGAGGGCGGTTATGTGCGTATGCTTTAGTTTTGTGTTCCCTGCCTGTGTGGCCTTTGCTGAACATACGAGGCAACAGTGAAAAGCTCTCCCCAAACAAGCTCCTCTAATGCATGTACTTAACTTCACTTAATTTGTGTTAATTCCCAGCATTAAGCGGGGCTAATGACTGTGCAAGTGAGTGCACTGTCATTACCTTGCTCTGCCTGACATCAAATGGCAGCTGATGGACTCGCATATAAAAAAAACCCTCTAATGCACAGATTTAGGAGATCTGGGAGAGCTCTCAAATGCATTAGGTATTGCAAAGGATAATTACACACTTTATATTTATGTACAGTATGTGCAGTATGGATATGTTAGAAATATCACTGTTTTATGCAATTGTATGTCTATGTGTAAGTTTATAGTGAGCATACCACTTCATACAGTATGCTTCACTTTGCATATCTGTCAGTATTTTTAACATTAATATGACATTAGCATAAAGATTGTGAATAATTCATCGGTCCTGAGTGAATTCAGATGCACTGCTCTCTCTGTCTATCTCTCTCCCTCTCTTCGCTCCTCCATGTGAGTAGACCACATGGTTCCTGGCTGGTTTAATGGGATGGAATGTGACAGGTTATGTTTTCATCTGCCTGATATGGAGCCTGGCTCGGGCGGGAGGGAACGAGGGGGAGAAAGAGAGACAGAGAGAGGGTGGAGAGGGGAAAGTGAGTTGGTCTCTACAGTTGTGGCCGGGATTCATAATTAGACATGTTTGTGCTTGTTTTGAATCAGTTATAGATGATGCTCCCCCCACCCCACACACACACACACACACACACACATGTCCACATAGAAAAACACATGCTCTGTATGGGGCCATTACTTCTGGTCCACTAATCCCCTACATTTGCTGTGTCTGTGAATTCAGAGCACCATTAGTCCAAGACTCTGTGAATAATTGCTGAATGGACCGTGTTTTCACTGCTATCTACTCAGGTTCCAGTGTTGGTTGATGTTGTGGGTGAAGTGAGAGGGATGAGGACATTGATTGATGTTTGATGCTGAAGATAATGCTGCATCTTGTGCAATGCTTATCAAAGCATTATGCGCCGTACATGTAATGGATGAACAGCATTCACTCAACAACTCCACATGCATTTCACATTTATCAGCTTGTATTAACGTTAGAAGGGCTTCGGTAGAGGTTACAATTACATCAACATCATCACTTGACTTGGAATTGCTGTTCAAAAAATAAAATGTTTTCTCCACATTTGGCTGCTGATGGCAAACAAATTCAGATAATGAAAATATAGATTATTTTGTTTTCAAAAGGTGCATATTATGTCCCAGAGTTCATTTTTCATCCCCACAAATACATCCTCTATTCAAAAACAATCTTGCCATATTGCTTCTCTTGAAATCTGTCATTGAGTTATTGTTGTCGCTTGTCATTTTCCTGTAATTTGTTTTCTGTGAGGCTCCCTGGAATAAAGAGGGAATGGAGAGAGAGGAAATACAGATAAAAGAATGCAGTGAGAGTGACAATTATTATGAAAAGGAAAATGCTTTATTTTGTGCAGATATTTTGGATGGCAGCATTAAATCTTAACTGGTTTTCATTTCTGGACTTGCCTGCAATTTATCACATTATTGAACTTGTGTATCATTTATCACATTATTTCAATCACACAGAGCGCGTCGCTCGGCTAAAATGGCCAAAACAAGGTAACCAAACAACCGACAAATATCCAATTTCCTTTAACACGAATCAATTTTCAGACCACCGTCAGATGGCCTTCTTTTTGCAGATTGTAGCCAATTTGGTATCAGCCTTTCTTATTTCATAATGTTTGCATTTGCATCCTTTCATAACTCTTAAGTCTTAATTCAAGTTGATATTCTTCATCAGGCAGCTATAACAACAATGGAGTAATGATTTTAAATAAGTGGTGCTATGGGAGGATTACAAGGTGCAATACATGTTGTTGTGACTGACAGGCTTTTTTGTTGTGATAGTTTATTGTGTCCTACACGGAGCAGAAATTGCTTTTTCAAGATGACAAGGAAACAAAACGTCCTGCTCACCTTATCCCCCCAGTCCCAGTGAAGAATAACAACAACAATGTAATCTCCTTGGCTCCAGATTATTATCTTTCTTTGTGTTGATATTTTGGCTTTTTGTTGATTGCTTTATGATCCTCCTTTTTGCCATCCTTCTCTTTAAATTTAAAACATTTTGGAGAGGCAGACACTTGACCACAAACACTTTCATTATATTGAAATAATAAAATACTTGTAGGATTTGCTCTTTTTGTATTAAGGACATGATAACAAGGATTTAGAATGTAATATTAATATTTCTAATCCTATGTCAGATTTTGGGGTCAACTAAGCGCATTAGAATCAGGATTTTAAGACACTGGCAAGAGAGAGGTTAAGAATATATTTAGGAGATGGAGGATAAACAAACCCTTAATGCCTAATTTAATGTAATTATTATTGCAAAGAGGGATGGTCTTTTCATTGTTCAGTGGGAAGCAAGTTGGATCCTTTGTTATTTATTGAGGAGGGTATCTGCATTTTTCAAACAATACAATTTCTAATATAGATTGGTAGAGTTGAAAGTTATTCCCACTCAGACGAAAACTGACAATCACAGTCTAATGTACCCTGATACAATTGAGGCTGATAGAACTGTCAAATGATATTGACAGTTGTTGGCTATAGTCATTAATCATCACTTATTCCCTCTTAAATTAGTCTTTGACTTGATGAAAAATATATCCCGTGTCACCTGTGAAACAGCAACCGCGACAGCTATGTGCCAAAGTTTTTGTCCGTTTTTTATACACCGCGCACCATGCACAAGTGATCACTCGTGGATGCACAGGTACACGCATCCCATCTGAGTGTTATAATCCAGTGTGTTACGAATGTTTTTGGTATGTTGGTAAACTCATCTGGATGGTGATCTGGTTGGCAATTGTGTGCAACGGAGCGCGCATACTACTCTGTGCATTGTGTGTGTTTTGTGTTTCACTGAACATCCAACATGCAACTGCTGTTTAATGAGTTAATGTTTAAAATACAGAGAACAACTAAATGTGCAAAACATATACAGACTGTGTCAGGTGCGTGCGCATTTAGATACAAATAGGGGCTAGTACTGACACATCCTCGTTTTGCAGATCATCAACACTGACCCATAATCATTAGTGATTTATTTGAATGTGCTGATGGCTTTTCCTTACCTTAACCTTAATAAATACTGTTTTCTTTTGTTATGATGTGTGCAGAGAAGGAGGCGGGGTTAGGTGATGTATGGGCCGGGCTTAATAGTTTCAACCAATCAAGGGACGCGCTCTCTCCCATACTCCACTCCTAATGGTTACAATCTGTCTGTGTATTGTGCCGATGTTGCTTGGCTTTCAAGCGATTAGCTCGCTGCTAATGTAACTGTCGGCGATTTCCGGCTATTTCCCCATAATTCTACCTATATCGTGAAATATTACACAAAGCTTGGCTGCAGTTGTTTTTTTCTGCTCTTAACGGTGAGTTTGTCTCAAACCAGTGTCAGCCCAGGTTTCCAACCTGCTGTTATTTACCTGTTAATGCTAGCAAGCTAACGGTTTGTCAAGCTGAAAAGACTTGCTGGCATCGCTAGCTAACAACAACAACATATCTAGCTAACGTAGACATATTAGAACAGTCTCGGGGAGGTGCAGAAACTAATTTACTGTGAGCTATTTACCTGGTTTGGTTCAATGACTCTAAATGTCCGGGTACTAGCTTGAGCAGGTTGGCCCACGTTAGCGCATCCATGGCTGCTGCTTATGTTGGATGTTTTCATGGCAACTCAGCAGCTGTTGCTCTGGCGTTTGTGTGCAATATTTTATTTTGTGCTAAACATCAGAAACCGAAGGATGTTCGCGATTAATTTGCTATTTAAACATCCACGTTTATTGGTGACTCATAATAATATTAGGTGCTAATGAAAACATTCAACATAAGTTGACTCACTGAGAGTATCAAAGTTAAAAGTTGTATTATTTAATACTTATTTAACTGCAGTTTGTGTAACGTTACTACATGTGAGCCACAGACTAGGGTCCTCTTGTATGACAATGTCAATGATACATCGTATTGGGGCATCTCTGGTTTGTTTGATTTAAAGATTATGTCTCCATTGCCTGCTAACTGAAGATGTGCTTCATTACAGACAGCTTCATTTTGCATGGGACGATGAATGGACCCCCTACTTCAGCGGTGTGGAGATGACCTGCCACCCCTTTGGGAATGGTCAGAATGGGGCCAGATGTGCCCCTTCTTAATGAGTACAAGCAGGAGTTCTTCTGGAAGCGCTTCCCCCAGACGTTGTTGGGGGGTCCACGCTTCAAGTTGGGCTACTGTGCCCCACCATATGTCTATGTCAATCAGGTAGTCTTGTTCTTGACACCATGGCTTTTTGGGGGCATTGGTACGCTGCTCTGCCAGCTGCAGCTGCTCCAGGAGCTCCACGCCACAGTGCTCTCTGGTATGCTTATGTTCGGGGCTGCAGCGGGTGTCCAGGCCCTGGCACTGTATGCTGCTCAGAGGAGTGGCACCGTGGAGAGACTAGGTGCGCCCAACATCCTGGTTGATGAAGAGGATGTGGAATTCATCCACTGCGTCAGCCCAGAGACGGTTCAATTTATTGCCCCGGGAAAGCGTTTTGGACTCAATGTGGTGCTGCATACAATGCTAGCTGGGGTGCTCTGTGGCTTTGGGACATGGTACGTGTTCCTTGGCAGACTGACGGCTCTGTACGGCAGCATTGGCATATCCCTTGTCGTCTTTGTCCTGAGTTGGGTGACACTGTGTATAGCTGAGTATTCCCTCATTGTAAATACGGCCACAGAGACGGCCACTTTCCAGGCACAGGACACTTATGAGATCACCCCACTCACACGGCCCCTCTACATTTTTATTTTCATTGCTGTGGACATGGCTGATAGGTGAGCAACAGCAACACAGTTCTCTAATTAATTGAGTTGTCCTCTTTACAGAATGACTTTTTAAAATGTCTGCTGCCATAATTCATCTCAATGCCTTGCTCTGATTTAGGTTCTCAGGCCCGGTCCCTGAGCTCCAGCTGGCAAGCCAGATTCTGCATGTGCTGTTCCTTTTCCTACCGCTGCTGTGGGCGCTAGGTATACTGCCTCCCCTTGATGCCCTGCTCCTCTGGGGCATGGAGCAGGCTCTTGTTTTTGGCTTAGGAGGCTCGCCCATGTCCAGCAACCTCAGGTACGTATTGAAAGAGCATGACGATAATCATCCATATTTATTTGTTGTTTGAAGTAGTGGTACTATTACATTGTAGCGCTCGATCACATGTTCCCTATAAAGTTTATTTGTCATCATTTCAATGTGAATTTTGAGCTCTCATTTCATTTTGTGTGCCTGACACTTGGATATCGTGATTTAAAGCAGTACCTTTACAGCAGACGTTTGAGCCAAACACAGTTTTTGTTCATTCACATTATGTGTTATGTGGGGAACTAGTTTCTCATCAGATTCTAATAGTCCCATTGGAATGGCAACTGACCTATTGTGTGTACGTTGTCCCATAGGCTGCTGTTGATGTTTGGCATATCTGCTGGCATAGCTGTGTGTAATTACTTCATCCCGTCAACACTGGGTGTGGTTCTCTTCTCCATCTCTACGGGATTTCTGCTGAGCCTGGACCTCAGCCAGGTTGGCGCACTCTGCAGAGGTCCCAGGGCAGCTTTTGGGGATCGTGGATTACGAAGAGGGGGGTCGCCACCTCCTCCTCCCAGTTCCTTTGGCTGGAATCTGGGCTGCAGGGAGCTGCTGCTATATTTGAGCCTGTTTTTGGTGGCGATGGCAGAGGCAGGGCTGTTGCATTACTTCCTCGGTTCAGCTCAGTCCCAGAGCTGGGTCATGGGACCCCAGGCTCCTGTCAGCTACCTTCTCCTCGCACTCTTCGGTTGCTGTTGGGCTCTCAGAGAAATCCAGGGGGCCTATGTTTTTGGAGGGGTGTTCCTCAATCCCCTGTACCCTAAAGGCATGTCCAATGTGCAGACTTTCAAGCAGAGGAACAGAGGATTATACATTGCTGCAGCAATCAGAAGAGTCCTTCTTTATCTTGGTGAGCTTGTTATAATGTGTATTTTAAGTCTGATGTTGTCCAATCTCAGTTGTGATAAGAACAGTGCTTTGTATCTGAATGTGTTTTTGACCTGCAATTACTGTGTGTTTCACTTCACAGTGTCTCCATTTGCAATGATTGCTTTCCTGTCTATGGACAAATCTCTGCATCTGCTCCACAGGGTTTCCCTCTGTGTGGGATTCACACGAGCCTTTCGAGTGGTATGCTCACACTCACTCTTGCTCAGAATCTATGTAGCGATATGAACAGAACATGCAGAAAACATATGCGACAGTAAATACCTTCTTTTTAAACAGACTACAAGCAGATTGATAATGTAACCAGGAAAAAAAATCACTGAAAAGTATGAGAATCAAAAACGTGTCTTCTTGGTACCTTTTGCACAATTTTCTTTTTTATGCTCAGCACAGTGGTTGCATTCTGTTGCTGTGCAGGTGTGGCAGAATTCAGAGGATGCTCTGCTGCAGATGGTAGTGGTGGTCTTGGTGCGGCTTGCAGCTGGAAACAACATGCTGCTAGGCTGGGACAACCTGGGCACTGGAGTTCAGCTTCTTCTGGTGAGGTCAACACTCATTTTTCCCTTATTTCCACCACACAATGGCCTCTTCGACCCCCTTGCTCGGATCATACACATTTGTAAAGTTTTGTGACTGCATCTTGCGTGGTTGCAACGCTATCGTGAGAAAAATAAACACCTGGCAAAGTGGGTGTCTCCAGGCCACATTTTGCTCTGAAGACAGACACACACACAGACACACACAGACACACACACACACACACACACACACACACACACACACACACACACACACACACACACACACACACACACACACACACACACACACACACACACACACACTCACAAGGTGAAGGCAATACCAACGTCGTGGCTGATAATAACACAGTCCAGTTCAACACCACAGCAAACTACCACCTCAATACTAAACATATGGCTAAAATACCTTTCAAACGGCCCATTATTATCCTTGCAAATGTAGAATTTGTGAATGAGCTATTGTACTTGTTTGCATTGGATTTTACAGGTATACCTAATGAAGCTGCCGCTGAGTGTTTTCATAATGTTTTCATATTCATAATATTGCAGTGACATTTTTCCAAACTTTTGGTTTGGTCAGCAGTTAAAATAGCAAAAACACAAAGTAATAGAAAGTAAATGAAGCACACAAAAGATCAGTAGATCAGTGCTCTTTATGTGTGTCTCTAATCCAGGTGGGCCTCCTGATTGACAGACTGACCCAGTTCCTCACCAAGCTAAAGTTCACCCTGACTGTGTTGGTGACATCTTGGACAGAGAAGAAGCAGCGCCGTCAGTCGGCGGGAACCCTCTTGGCTCTGAATGCCTCCCTATGTCCACTGGTGCTGGCGGTGGTGACCCTGTCTGCCCTTCTCTCCGCCCCTCTGCTGCCCCTCTTCACCCTGCCCATCTTCCTGGTGGGGTTCCCCAGGCCTCAGCGCAGTTGGCCGGGCCCCGTAGGTACCGCCTGTCCCTGCCCGGACTCAATCTTCTACCAGCAGATGAGCGGAAGTCTGGCCTCTGCTCTGAGGACGGCCTTTGCAAGAGGGTCACTGGGTTAGTTGTCTATCCTTTATATCTTCTTTCTATGGTGTCTTCTTTTAAAAAAAAATAAAAATCTTTCTCAAATGTTACGAGTTAATATTGTTCACTATGTTAGAATTTAGATGGTCTGCAAATCTATATTTGCAATATTCTATTGTAATGTTCATTGAGAGCGTTCAAATATATTACAATCAGATCTAAATAATGGCTGCAAATAATTGTTTTTATTCTTAAAAACTATATTTTACCCATCAGTTAATAGTTTGGGGTAATAATAATACATAACAAATTTTTAAAAATTGATTATAAAAATATTTGTAATTTATATTTTCTTAATTTGTTAACTTGTCAATTGGATACATTTTTATTAGATTAAAATTGTAATACTTTATATTGTTTTTTTTTTTACAATATTCTAAAGTTAATATTATAAAAATGTTTTCACTACAGTGTGTTTTGACTTGTACTGGAACTGTCACAATATCAGATGATCAATGCACGGTTATCGTGGCCTAATTTATGACAACAATATTATTACAAAATCTTTAGACAATTAGGGGAAAAAAAATTCTATCAATAATTCATCTTTAACATTATTTATTGTTTATGTCTCTTTTTTGACTAATGAATTACACTCAATATACGAGTGTAGGGAGGTGAGTCTGTAACCATAACTCTACAAAAGCTCATTTAAGAGGCGGCGGATTATTAATTATTTTATCACGTGTATTATTAACATAATATCAATATTACATTTTTTAAATATAACTATGCCGTTATATTGCGACCCCCCTTAACTTGAACTATAATAAGCAGTGGCTAAACTTTTCTGTGGGTGAAGTAGGAACAGTATGCAGATCAACGAGCGTTGAACCATCACCTCGTATGGTTTAATAGTAAGAGGAATGTTGTTGGGAGCAGCTCTTTGGAATTGCTCGCAGTAATGCAAACTTGCATGATCCGGTTGAGCTTCCTGTGAAGTGACCCAAAAAAAGAAAATAGCTCTGATCTGTATTCATTACATTCAAATCTTTCCACACCATTAACCGCGTAATGCTCGTAAGACAAACAGAGCTGCTGCTATGAGTTTGTTCTGTGCTCGATCAGGAGAAACGGTGCAAGTAGTAGAGAATCATCATTTATGGATTGATTTTTCAAAACGGAATGAAGCTGCTGAGGTGATGTCGTCACTCAATCTTTTTTTTTTTTTTTTTATGAGCTTGGGGTGCTGTAGCTGTGATGTATAATTCAGAATAAGCGCTTGTTAGGTGGATGCTCACAGTCTAGCGATGGCAGTTTGTAGTGTTCTCTTGCTTCGCTCACACTGGGGGCCGTGGAGCAGTGAGCGGGAAGGAGTCTGCCCAGGTTGTCACTTTCCATCATGAGGTACGACTGGGACTATTCTGAGATGTCGTCATGGGACCTGACATTATTCTTGAGCGAGTGCTAGTCGTCTTCAAACAAAAGCCTCCATCACCTTGCCATTTCTGTTCATCTTCGCCGAAATAAATGTCAGTCTTTTGCCAGCGTTTCTATAAAAGGAGGGAACTTTTAGAGACTAATGGAAAACTAAGGCTAAGAAAAGATGTAATATTTAGATCTCTGTGCAGTCACGCAGTTAAAACAGTATCATGAACTTCCTGTACAACTGATGGTACATGTCTCCCTGCAGCTCATCCAGTAGCTACGTTATCCATATAGTCAACAGAGGGACGCACAGCTGATGCAAAATGAAAGGAATGTGCACCATTACGTGTGTGTGTGTGTGTGTGTGTGTGTGTGTGTGTGTGTGTGTGTGTGTGTGTGTGTGTGTGTGTGTGTGTGTGTGTGTGTGTGTGTGTGTGTGTGTGTGTGTGTGTGTGTGTGTGTGTGTGTGTGTGTGTTACATGATGTATCTCTTTACATGTTGGATGCATGGATGGCTGACATGATTTTCTCCCCCATCTGTAGGTTCTTTATCCCCAGGCTCTCATTTTCTTGGGCGCTTTCAGGACCGTATGGTTTGGATAATGATCTTGGAGAGAGGCTATGGCTACTGTACAGTCAACATTAAGGTACTGAATCCTTCCGTTTTGTCTTTTAAGAATCACTGCAGTCATTTACAACATGATAGTACAATGTGGTTTGTTACAGGGTCTGGAGCTGCAGGAGACATCTTGCCACACAGTGGAAGCACGGAGGGTGGATGAGGTGTTCGAGGCTGCTTTTGAGCGCCCCGAGCGGCTTGGTTTCACCCAGGGCTTTAACCTGCACTGGGGAAATGCCCTCACCCCTTGTGCTGCCCTTGCAGTGCGAGTCTACTCTGATGCCCGAAATGTGCTTTCTGGCATCATCGACTCTCATGACAACTTGAGGAAACTTCAGGATGACTTTCTGAAAGCACTGGTCTGGTTGCTCCTCCGATACTGTGTGCAGAAGCATAAAGGATTTCTATGGAGCAATGAAGAAGGGCCAGGGGTTGGAGGCAGGAAGTCCCAGTCTTCCCAGTTGGCTCAGACCACCTGTAACCCGCCAGCTGAGGCTGTCATGGTGGAATCCAATGTGTCTTCTCTCCGGTTCAGGCAGGACAGCTCCAGTTTGACTTCCTTTGGTGATTGGTCAGATGAGGACGACTTATTTGGACCTCAACCAGCCAGGCGGACAGTGGCATTAGTGACCGCAGAGGCGCAGCCTGGACACGCAGTGCTGCAGACAGGGGCCTCTCTGCCAGGCTCTGTGGAGATGGACAGCCTTTTTGAAAACATGGCTCTCTCTGCCCTGCAGCCACTGCAGCCTCTGGGTTTGGGCATCGGGATGCCAGCAGTGGATAAAGGCCGGATTTCAGAGGTCTTCAGAGAGAGTCCCGGCTCTCTCCCTCAGCTGAACTTCAACTGCCCCCAGTCGGAGGTGTTCAACCTCCCAACAGCGTGGAGGACTGCACCGTTGCTACCATCCCGCTTGCTGCAGCTCAGGTCTTTGTTTCCTGAGGACTGGTTTCGGTTCACCTTGGGGCGGTTTGGGCCTGCTGTGCAGGGCGAGACCTCAGAGGACATGACCAAAGCCCTGAAGGAGGATGACGCTTTGAAAGAGCTGCATGCACAGGTTGCACTTTCATGTCTCATCTCACTGGGAGCAGAGTCTGCCTTCACCAGTCCCAGTTACGTCTACAGACTCTATTGTGGAGACATACCATGGACGGAAGGACTCGACTGGCTCTCCTCAAGTAAAGAACTTTACCAGCTTGCACTTCGAGCTTTCAGGTAAAATTGGCAGTTAGAGTCTCTAGGTTTTGGTAACTGATCACAGGTTCAGAATTATTTGTCAGAGAAAAAAAATATTTTATTGAATTCTGCCTCTGTTTGCCATCAGGTTCAGTTTCAAGCTGCTGTTTGATCAAGCAAGTCTAGGGCCCATGGAGTCCCCTGAGGAGTTGTTCAGCACCTTGGAGGAATATGAAAGGGATTGGTACATTGGCCTGGTGACAGAGAAAGGCTGGCACGACAGTGTCCTTCAGGAGAAACCCTTCCTGTTCTCTCTAGGACATGACCTTGCTATGGTAATCACACTTGTTTACATCCTGTCTAAGCTACACTGTTGATACCTTAACTACATCTTATTCAGTAATTGGAATAAAAAATGGAGGGTATTTAAAATGGCAATTTAGAGCCAATCTCGGTGAAGTCTGTGTATTTAATTTGCATCATTGACTGTCCTTGTCCACAGGGTACCTACACAGGGCGAGTCCTGTCGCTGCAGGAGCAGCTGGTCCAAGTAGGTCGTCTGAATGGAGAGGGAGTGCGAGGCCAGTGGGCAAACCTTTCCTGGGAGCTCCTGTATGCTACCAATGACGACGAGGAGCGTTACAGCATCCAGGCTCACCCCTTCATGCTAAGGAACCTAACTGTTCAGGCAGCTGATCCCCCTCTGGGATACCCAATTTACTCCTCAGCCCCCCTCCACTTCCCCTGCCTCTGACCTGTGGCATCTTCTGCCCTTTCTGCTGAACATACTCTGGAGAGGTAGGAGGATGTTTTTCAGGCGGTACTACCGCAGCAAAATGTCCATTTCCAAAGTCAATGGTTATCATAAAATCCATGTGGAAGCAAAGTCAAGAGAAATGTTCAATCAATTAGCTTCATTGACTCCCTCGAGTTCAGAAAACTGATGTCCGTTGGGAACCTACTTAGTTTTCACATTCATTTGACTTCTTTAGTGCTTCATTTCCTGCACCACAGAGGAAGAAGCAGTTGCATCACCACTGCACTCTTGTACAAGTTGCAAAATGTCAGATTTTAACTGACAATGTGGACTACCTCCTAGATCAGCACATTAAAGAAGAAGAAACTCCCTGATAGGTTTCCACCAAAGCACACGTCGTTTTTTGGGGTTTGTTTGTTAATGTTTGTGCTTAAAAAGAAGTGAATCCATTTCCCCTCCTCCCCTCTAGATGACACCTGCTGCATACCTCGTTTTATCGTACTTTTTACATTTCGCAATTTGTTTTGGTTCATGTCCCCAAAAAACGGGACATGAGTTTTAATGTTTTGTTAAGATATCAAGGATGTGCCTTGAGTAAGTCTTGCTGTATGTGTAAGTCGTTTAGTGCTATTGTGTTGTTTACAATTCACTTGTTTACAATTTAGAATTAAATGAATTTGTCCATATTCTTATGTACATATTGTTGATTTTTATATGTTTAACTGTGTATACTTATAATAAAATAGCTTGGCAGAAGCTGTTTTGTTATGTTTCACTAAACAAACTTGCCAGGGCAGAAAATGTATCCCAAATCAATTTTATTAGGCATTCAAAAGGTTGGTGCTCGTGCTTTGTTACATCCAATATACAACCCCCATATAACATTTAATGTAGGCTTTTAAAGAGAAGTTCGCATAACCTGTAGATGCTTGTTACAAAAAAAAAAAAAACGGTAAAATATAGGATTTACAACTATTGAGAAGAAAGCCTAATGAAATAAAAATGTACTCATTTTTATTAGACCCTGTCAAGCGCTGAGCTTTCAAAGCAGTCGTGTCTTTAAATGTTTTTCTTCAAGATGAAGGCAAAGACCCATATCACTTTCCAGGTCCAACATCAGGAATTCATGTGTTTCCTCTTGAGGATGTGACTTTCAGGAGGTCTTGGACTTAGTGAAGTATGCAGTGTCTGCATCCTGCAAAAGAAAGGGCTGGCAGTTAGCACTGTTTGACTACTGTACATTTGATCTACATTTTTAGTTGTGTTTGCAACGGTAGGATTTTTGTATTGAAATTGTGCAACATTTCCAAAACGTCTCAGCTTAACTTCCCTTTGCAACCCTAGTCCCATGCATGACTGACATTCCCTAAACCCCAGTGTTTAGGAATACTGTGTACATTTTTACTGAAGTATAAGCATGTGACGCTCCAACGTCTGGCCAGTTGTACATGACCTTTCTTCATGGCCCTCAGCCGTCACTGTCCAGCAGATTCCAACAGGCACACTGATCAGTCAGTCAGAACCACGGGGAAGTAGTCATTCCCACTGTCATACCCCGGCCACCGTCTTCTTCTTATTAGACTCAAGCAAGGTCAGTTGGGCTGAGTCCCCCCCCCCCCCAGCTGTCAAGACACAGCTTTGCATAATGTCTGCCACATTCTACTTTATTCAAGTATTTTAAGTCCTTTGACACAATGAAAATCCCCCGGTCCTGGGTCTAATGGAGCAAGGTCAAACATACAGAAACAACAAACTGGTCTCATCCCTTGTGAATGCTTTCTGGTGCATTCGGACTAAAATGAGCCTTTCTATCTGAATTTCGCCAGCTTTACATACATCTTTAAATATGGGAAATTAGTTTTTCAGTAGTACAGGGGATGTTTTTAAAAGGACCTGTACATCCAAACAGGTGTTTCCACTCATGTTGGCTCAACAAATCTCAAACCTAGTCTATGTGAACCTTTGGCTGATTGGCAGTGAGTATGAATTAGTGACCGAGAAAATTCCCAGCATAGCTCCATCCAACTTTTAAAAGAACGGTTCAACATTTTGGGAAACCTGCTTATTTGCTTTCTTGCAAGAGTCAGATGAGAAGGTTGAAACCACTCACGTCTGTATGTGAAATGTATCGCTGGCTTAGCTTAGCACAAAAGCTGGAAACAGGGAAACAGCTAACCTAGCTCTGTCCATAGGTGTAAGTGTTAAACTAGTATATTTGTTTTAGGGGGGCGCTATGTGCTGGACCATCAACTTCCTGCAGTCTCCCCAGGTTGCCTGGCATCTGCTCAGAGCCAAAGAAGTAGTACAGGACAAAATACCTGTTAAGTAAAACTTTACAGCTGTTCGTAGGCCTATCTTATTACCTTTGGACAGAGCCTCGTTAGCTCCAGTCTTTACTTAAAGTAATCTGTGGCTAGCTCCAGTTACATATTTACCAGACAGACGTAGACATTGTGATATTTGATTTAGGTACACCTCACGGATGAGACATCTAGCCAATGCGTTGGTTGAATATGTAACATATTGACTTTGTACACATAGATTTCCTAAAATTAGATTATACACCTACCAGACCAGCTTTGAAATTCTGCACCCTTTTTCTGCCCAACACGTTTGTGATGAACCAGGCAAATGTGGGAGTATACTGCCAGGTGTAGTAGAACAGGAGGAAGGGCTGCTGTGCAATCCACATTTCCTTGACACCGTTGGCAATTCCCACCAGCATTAAGCGCACACAGCGACTCGTTGGCATCTTGTGCCCCTGGTCACCCGCTGCAGCCATGGGCTTTGGTAAAGGAAGGAAAACAGGTGACTGAAAACCTACTACTGAAATAGCTAGTGTCATATCACATACAGGTAAAATACAGGATTGTTATGTTCAAAATCAACAGCTCTATAACAAATACCGTGTGCACTTCCTCCGTGAAGGCATTTTGGACAATCTGCGATTGCACAGGCCCGGGACACACCGTGCTGATGAGTATGTTTGGAAAGTCAGTCAGCTCGGTCCTAAGAGAATTAAAGAAACCCTGTAGACAAAACAGTAACAATCAGCAAACAGGACCGAACAGCTATTCACATGTAGAAGTATTTATTTCACAGATAGAAGTAATAAATAAATAAACACCTGCTCCTCTGTGATAAAAATCAACATTCCTGAAAAAAGAAACTAAAGTATTCAGTCTGACACCGGAGAAATGAAATCAGAGAAAACAAACAGTCTTATGTGACTACTGTAGCTGTGGTCCCTTCACCTGAAGAGCGTGTTTGCTGGCAGAGTATCCTGTTAACAGTGGTGCCCCGGCGAGGCCGGCTACACTGCTGACAGTCACAATGCTTCCTGTGGCTCGCTGCGTCATGTGAGGCAGCACCTGCTTGGTGATGGAAACTGTACCCATGAAGTTGAGCTCCATCAAGGCCTGATACACATCAATGCTGGTCTCCAAGCACAGAGAGCGCTGGCTTCGGCCCCCATTGTTAATTAGGACATCAATCTGGGAAGGAAAATTGGACACAAGCAGAGAATAGGACTGTCATAGAACTGTCATTCCCACCTGGGAATGACAGTTTGTGACATGTTCTTATTGCAATTAAACTAATGATGAAACCACATTGTATTATAAAAGAGGAATTGTAGCGGCCCTACATGTCCAAAGTACTGAATTGCGGCTTTTGCTTTTTCCTCATGCGATGTCCTCTCCAACAAATCAAGTGGAAGAACACGAATATCTTCATCCTGAAGGTCGGAGCACTCTTGAGGAAAGAATTACAGAAAATATTCATCTGGTCAAAACTGAGCAAGACTAAATGAATTTGAAATAGGCTTTCTTTTCGCTAAACTATTCAATTATATAGTTGTTTTGTATTGTCTCACCTAAACAGCAACGTTTCACCCTCTTTAGCTCATCCTCACGTCGAGCAGACAGGATGAGACGTGACCCACACCTTGCTAGCTGGTAGGCCAGCTCCTCTCCAATACCACTGGAGGCTCCAGTGACCCAAACCACCAAACCTTTCAGTTTATTCTCTGTTTAACACACAAAAAAAATACAACTGTCAACATTGCATGGCTTATGCTGAGACTACTCCATGTCAACATGACCCTCGCACTTTTTTTTCCCCTCTAATTTTTAAATGTGAATTACACCACTACTGGTTCTGGTCTCCGCAGGGACCTTCACAACAATTTAAAAAAAAATTAAAATATATCTTTTTTTTTTTTACTAGCCAGGCCTCCTCTTAGCTGATTAATCATCGTTTTGATCTCACTCCCCCAAGATTTCTTTAGTTTATTAGTCATTTTATTATGCTTTTTCTTCATGCTGATTGACTTATTTTGAAGAAACGTATCTGGTTAACACACGATTTAACGTGATGTTTTGGTGTGATTCTTTGTGGAGAAACTATCAACTATTTTGTTTATTCTACAAAATCGTGTGAGCCCTGTTTTTCCCTTTAACAAATATGTTTTTGCTATAATACCTCCCTGGAAGCAAAGGTCATACAACTTAACAAAAAACAGTCAAGGGACGCCATAAAATTAAAATGTATATAGGGTTTTTTTTGTGACTGTTTTGTCCTTTAATATGGTGGAAAGTGAAATTTACTTTTACTGCTACTTCTTCTTATGTCAAATATCTGAATCCCTATTCCACCACTGGTCCTTCATAGGAAAACGTGTGTAAATCATCCCCAGATTCACTACAGATAACATGTAGAGTTTGACCTGTGAACAGCTCAGATAAGCATCATGGGTGAAACGTGAAACGTTAGCTGGTTATTGTTTAACCTCATTGACCTCAAGTTTATCGGGGAATAAAACATAGACACTGACGGTCCCCATCGTATTATCAGACGGATGCATTTGTTTGTGAATAACAAACGGGGCTCAAGAAGACACGTGAAGTCAGGTGTCATTAACTCACCTGGCCGGTGTCCGAACAGACCTGCCCAAAGCAGAGTGAAGTCTGCATCCGCGAAAATAAAACACAGGAAGTGAATAAGTAAATAAAGTGGTATAAAACACCACAGTGCAGATGCTATGCAGCAGTCCATTTGTTGAAAATGAATGAATTACGTTAGACTTGTGGTTTAAGTTAAGTAGCCCTACTGTTTAATTGGTCACAACAAAACTGCAGCAAACGGATATAGACGTCACTTCCCTTTGAATATTTTCAGAATAAAAGACGGGCACTTGTCAATTTTGGGCTGAAAATGCATCGTGTGAAGGAAGCCCCATATTATTTTCCTCTAACTCTTCATTCTTCCTGCCCTCTTAGAGTTGCAGAAGCCGCCCTTTTTTTTCACTGTGGTGAATGTCAGCTTCTTTGCAATAATAAACTTCAACCAGTGTTATACAGAAACGTGTTGGTTCTCCAAAAGCGATTGCTGTTACAAAACACAATTCACTTTCAGAACAGAGATAAAAATAAAAATAAAAAAAAGTTTTGTTCAAAATAAGCCAAGCTCACCCTCACAATGTTAAAATGTGCAGCAGTGCAATACACAAGGCGTCATGTAACCAAAAAAGGGATGCAAAGAAATGTCCACGGCCTCTTATATTGCAATACTGGTCAACAGAGACTGAACAGGAGAAGCTCAAAAGAGTGACCGTGACACTGGGCTCTATTAAGAGAGGAACAGATTGTTCTACAGCAGAATTTTCAAAATGATATGGCTAATATCTGGACATTAAACAGTAAAGTATCGGTTGTCTCATATTCAATATCAGTTGACAAGAGTGTTTCCTATTATCACGTATATAGACTCCTGTATTGTGCATTTGTTGAAACAGGCCATTCTTTTTGTCTCTATTGATGCATGCATTTGGCTTACAGAATCATTATCAAATTCAGAACATTCATTCATGACATTGCTTTTCAGCAGCTACCACACTAAGGACTTGTCCTCATACTACAAAATATATGAAACTGCTCAATACTGTCATACGCATATTACATTTATGTGACAAATGTACGATTGAATTCATGCGTCCTTTAAAACCACCCAGTGTACAAATTCAAGCCAAATATCAAATTTGGGAGGCTATTTTTCATTGGCTACATGCCTCCTGTGTTCCAGTCTGAGCAGCCACAACTCTACAGAGATGATGTCATTTTTTCGAGGACGCAACCTGCAACATCCGGGACCTTTCTCATAAGAACTGTGCCATAGATGCATTGACAATAACTGCATACCACAGTCAACGATTGCGCCCCATTGATTCTAAGTTGCTCACTGTGCGAGTTAAGTCCATGGATGTATAATAAAACCATCATTCTATGGTCGGCTGACTTCCTGTTGGTTCCCCGTACACACGGATGGAATTAAATAATTTAATCACGTAGCTCTTCTAGACTTTATTCGACTGTATAGATAAAATTCGAAAAATGTAAGAGTCATTTTCGGGGGGCATTGTGACGTTCATAAAAATGTAGGAAAATGTATTCGCCATTTTACAGCTGGTCCCTTTCCAATGATTGTGTATGGGAAAAATGGCCCAGAGTGCGTCACGTGATGATCCCGGAAGTTGTAATTACCCAGAGCAGCCACTAGGCCAGAATCGCATCACAGCGCAGCGCTGTTCCTGGGGGCTCGCTCCGTGCTCCTCAGAAGCTAACGTTAGCTAGCAAGCTGTCAAGCTGTCTAGTGGAGAGGCTGGGACGGACGTTTCAGCTTCCCCCTGGCTTGACCACACAAATCTCCGGCCCATATATTCCCAAGAAAAGCTGTGAAAATATACTTAAGATCGCCAGCTGAGATAATGTAATGCATCACGGGCGCACGCAAAGAGGGACCTCCGCACTTCCACAATTTATATGAGTCTCGAGTGACGACTGCTCATTGCTAGCTAACTCGCTAGCTAGCCTAGCTAAACCGTCGCAGACCCCCTAGTTTCGTCGGTGTACCCTCTCTGGTGTGAACTGAGGCTGTTCGGTCCTTGTCACCTTCGCAGTTTCCGTTGCTGTCAACTGGTATTTCGGATATTTGGTAAGTCATAAAGTGTTTACTTTTAAACCAGCAAGTGTAGTTTAGCTACCCTAGCTATTTTAGCATGTAATGCTAGCGATGATACGTTAGCAAGGCCGAGGGCTTTCCTTGCCTTTAGACAATGTTAGCAAACCATGGCAGAGGGAGGCCTGTCAAAGTTAGCTGTCGGGGACAAGGGTCAAGGCCCACAACTAGGCAATGTTGTTTGTTTATCTGGGTTGTATTTTTGGGCATGCTACAGAGCTAACGTTAACATTGTCCGTTGATCTAACCTAATAGCAAAGGCTATCTTGCTGAGCAGGTCCATGTTGTAAATAGGCGTATCACAACGTTAGCGTTAATGTTTGATTTGCCAGATCTCCAGACATTGTTTTGTGGTGGTTATCGAGTAACTGGTCTGTCGGTTAGCTGGCGTTCGCTCTGCAGGCATGTAACGATAGCTTTAACTAATATTAACCCGAGTAGCTAGTTTGGTGAAGTGTTAGGCACTGCGAAGGTCACATAGATGGTGCCTAGCGTTGTAATGTTATTCAAAGTATAATTAAATAACTTGCATTGCGTTACACTAACTACATTCAATGTTACGCTTGATCAGGCAGGGGTTGAAGGGCGTTTCAATCTTATCCACATCAGCAGGGCTCCTAATAAGTAGCCAAAATGTTTACACGGTTTTACTATTTTTAGATAAGGGCAGGGGACCTAAACCCAGCTCCAATATGCTAATTTTGTGCCACTTATGAATGGAATATGTGCTATTTCTTTTAATCCCATTGATAAAAAAACATTGTGTTTTTCCGTTTAGCACTAGATATCCAGTATGTATTTTTAGTTTATTTACTATAAAAATATACCATTGTACTTTGATCAGAAACTGAATATTGCCACAAAGTCCTTAAATTATTGGCTGCATTAGTAAACACTACATTTCTGTCATAGC
Source organism: Pholis gunnellus (assembly GCF_910591455.1). NCBI lineage: Eukaryota > Metazoa > Chordata > Actinopteri > Perciformes > Pholidae > Pholis > Pholis gunnellus. The sequence continues at coordinate 11,781,603 of NC_136542.1, read as the reverse complement.
TTGTAAATAGATGCTTTTCTTTTCACTTGTGCTACAGGTGTTAAGAGAGACACGATGGGTGCATTTCTGGACAAACCAAAGATGGAAAAATACAATTCCCGTGGTGAGGGCAACGACCTGAAGTATGGGCTGAGTAGCATGCAGGGTTGGCGAGTAGAGATGGAAGATGCACACACAGCAATTATTGGTCTGCCTCATGGTCTCGACCCCTGGTCATTCTTTGCTGTTTATGACGGGCATGCTGGCTCTCAGGTGGCCAAGTACTGCTGTGAGCACCTGCTGGAGCACATCACCAGCAACTCAGACTTCCAGAGTGCTTTGCAGGAGGACCCCTCCGTAGAAAGCGTGAAGATTGGGATCCGCACGGGATTTCTGCAGATTGATGAACACATGCGAACCATCTCCGAGAAAAAGCATGGTGTGGACCGCAGTGGTTCCACTGCAGTGGGAGTGATGATTGCTCCGAGCCATACCTACTTTATCAACTGTGGCGACTCACGGGGAATCCTCAGCCGGGGCGGAGCTGTGCACTTCTTCACGCAGGATCACAAACCCAGCAACCCTTTGGAGAAGGAAAGGATCCAGAATGCCGGTGGCTCAGTCATGATCCAGCGAGTCAATGGGTCTCTAGCTGTATCTCGGGCCTTGGGAGACTTCGACTACAAGTGTGTGCATGGAAAAGGTCCGACAGAGCAGCTTGTGTCCCCGGAGCCCGAAGTGTATGCAATAGAGAGATGCGAGGGCGAAGATGAGTTCATTATACTAGCCTGTGATGGCATCTGGGATGTCATGGCCAATGAGGAACTGTGTGACTTTGTCAGGTCAAGGCTAGAGGTGACCGATGATCTTGAAAGAGTCAGCAATGAAATTGTTGACACCTGCTTGTACAAGGTATGGCATTTCCACAAAACCTACCTATATTGTTACACACTTGTCTGTAATGGTTTATTTATATGACCTCTGTGTTTCTTTATTTTTTTCACAGGGAAGCCGAGACAATATGAGTGTTGTGTTAATCTGCTTTCCCGGGGCACCAAAGGTATCTCCAGAAGCAGTGAAACGGGAGGCGGAGCTGGATAAATATCTGGAGGGCAGAGTAGAAGGTAGGAGCGAAAAATCACATTTTGGGTTTAGTGGACCACAATAGAACCTGGGATATTGACATCACATCCATTTTACTTTTGGTGTTAGGATTATTTTCCTTATTCAGGGTAAATTCCATGTTTGTCTTTTTTACATCATGTTTTAAAATGTTAGCCTTATTAACATTTAGGATGATGGGAAGATGTTATATGTGTTATCTGTCACAGCTGTGTCTAGAGCCAGAGAAACACCCAAAAGCCTGTCTCAAAGCAGTTGTTTTCTTTTGATTCCCTTATGCTCAGGGAGCAAACACTAGACTGAGTATAATAAATGTAATCTGCTTGATTATACATAACCGCTTGTGGTTCTTAAATGTCCAATGCACTTTTAATATCTCAGGTTTATCCTTAATACACAGACACGTTTACAGTGTTCTTCTTTAGATTATAGACATGCTGGAAGTTTGAAACACCAACTTAAAGACTTCACATTCAGTCTCTACAGTTAGAGGGCCACTGGCATAGCTTCTAGTTCTCGGCCGGTTCTTTTAAGGAAAACATTACCTGACATTCACTGGAAGTGTCGGCTGAGAAGAAGCTAGGAACCCCCGACACTGTTGACAACTTTGGCTCATTTTGTTAAATGAAATGTATCATTTATTTGTCATCAATTTAACTTTTTGAGCACAGATCTTAAGTCAGCCATTTACAATATCAAACACAGTCAATTACATGTTAATGTCAAGTGTCTTTGAAAGAATGAGACGTATTTTCAAATTGGAGGCCATTTTATCTGGGGATTCATTTTAACACATGTTGTTCAATGTAGACTTGACAACCTCGAAAAGAGGTCGTCTATAAAACATTTCTGGTTAATTATTGTCTCCTCTGGGAACAGTAGTTGGCCATAGGTCTAAAAACTGTTACCACTCCCTTTTAAGTTTTACATTACTGAACCTTTATACTTTCTATCACAAGGTGAGGGAGCCTCTATAGACCCTAGATTCAGATGATTGACATACATGTACTCTATGTACTACAGATGTTGTATATCCAGAGAATGATAATAATTGCACATATCTATCTTTTTTTTTTAGAAACACTTGTATTTTCGTGATCCAAATATAATTTTGTTTTCCAACAGAGATTATTAAGAAGCAGGGGGATGAAGGTGTCCCGGATTTGGTCCATGTTATGCGAACGTTAGCATCTGAGAGCATCCCTAACCTCCCTCCCGGAGGAGAGCTGGCAAGCAAGTGAGTGCGCTTTGTGCAAGTTTTTGTTTCGGACAGTGTCAGTTTAATATTATTTATTATAATTTATATTTGTTACTTTTTCTTCCCTTTAGACGAAGTGTTATTGAAGCAGTGTACAACAAACTCAACCCCTACCGAAGTGATGACACAGTAAGTATGCCAACAACTTGTCTTTTTAACTCCCTGTACGTGTGCTTGGATTGGTACATGCATGCCTTTTGACGTGTGACCAGCAGATTTAAAACAATCTATTCCTGTCATTAGTATTCAACAAGAAGAACTAGAAAATAGGCTTGTTGCCAAGTCTGATTTACTCAAAATGCAGTCAGAGAAAGTGACGTTACTGACTGGCTCAGCGATGACGTAGTGACTCTACGACGTCTCTTTGCCTTCCGTCTAGTTTAAGTGAATCTGAAAAACAGAAAGTTGATAAAAGCACCGTTATATTGTTCTAATACTACACTTTTCTGTATGGCTGATGCCAGCAGAAAAGTGTCTGATTCTTTCCCTTCAATAGTCCTAGTTAAACATAACTTGGTTTAATTTTGACAAAAGACCACTATTGCATTGCGGGTCCAATGCCAAAAAGGCTCAGTTTCATAAAACATGAGCTGATTTCCATAATGATGCTCTTTAAATCAAAGAGGGGAGAGCTAATAAGTGAAATTGTCTGGTATTTGTGTGGCTGGAATACAAACCTGCACTCTCTCACATACTGATTTAAAAAACAAAACATTGCTCATCGTTCCTTTTGTATACAAACGGACCACAAAGCCGTTGCCCTCGTCCACTCCGATATAATGAGCTTTCATCAGAAACGCTCCCTGGGTCAGCTGCATTTGAGTTGTGCACGTCATCTTGTCCTTGACAGGGAAAATTGGCACTTTTGTTTGTGTTTTTTGTTTGTATAAAGCTGGACTTTTGAAATTACTTTCACACATTGAGTTATTTTTTGTAAATAAGGGTTCCTTCAGAAAGCCGTCGGGCCCCTTGGCTTCCTCTGTATGATGTGGTGCGGCCTGAATACATAATGGCCTAAACTGACACAAAGCGCTCCATGGAGAAAGTACAGTTAATGGAAATATTTGCAAACATATTCAAAGTGACGCACAGAAATCATATACAGTATTTGTAACTATATTCAACCTTTTGAGTGAGTAGTTATTTGAACCACCTTTGGCGGCATTTGCACTTTCAGTTTTTCTAGGATTCATTGTCGGTATAGAAGCTCGATGGCACGTCAAACATTATGTCCACAGACATTATGTCATGCCGCCCATTGTTAAAACAATAATGTAAATCCTCAAGTGACGTCTCTCGTCATCCCTTCCAACTGTTGCTCGGGTTGGATGTATCCATCCAGCTCATTCTTGCTCTTAATTCTTCAGACAAGACCTTCACATTAACAGGTGATGTTATGCAGAGTATGTGAGACGTGAACCCTTATAAACACAGAGGTACATTTGTGACAAGGAATCCTAATAGCCCATTATATACTCGTGGAGCGCCACACAATTCAGAAAAGGTCATCGAGTCAGTGTAATTCATCACATGAGTCAGGGAAATTTGAAGTGGTTTGTTAACTGGGTCTTTGTCAGTAAGTCAGTATTGTGTAGAAGCACGCCATGTTACGAAAGTCCTTTTTATAAGAAAGGATGCAAGATGTAGTCATGAACACCATGACGGCACACAGTGGTATTTGTCAATAGGTCAGCCCAATACTTTTGTCTTTCTGTTACCAACCTTGGGGATTCTGTAGTAGGTATTTTTGCGTTATTTCTAGTGAGGGTAATGGCAACATAATCCCATTTACACTACAGACACTTCCAGTAATGTGTCCTTCAATTCCGATGACCTGTTGTCCCTTTTTTATATAAAGTTGTGGTACACAACAAAGAGGTGACAATAACCGATCACAAACTACTACAACTATAATATATATATATATATATATATATATAATATACACATATATATATATATATATATATATACACATTCTAAATGGGGGAAGTAATCGAGACGTCCCTTACTGCTTTAACGTCGTCCTGCTTTTTAACAAAACTTTCTAATCATCTCCATCAAGCAGTTACACATTTGTTTGTATTATAAGAAAACAGTTGTCAGAAGGACTCATTAATAATATTGACAATTTGTTTCCATAAAAATCAAGGCAGTTTAAGAGACGAAAAGATTTTAACAACAAGTATTTGGTAAAATAGTAACAATAACACACAAACAATACAGCTTATAGATTGTTTGGCAGAATTGTGCAAGTTACAATTCTGTTGTTATTTTTTAACTGTTCCTTAAATTAGTTTATAACCTATTTGTTTGCTTTGCTTGTAGACCTTAACTTAAAGTGTGGTGGCATTCTGAATCGGTAGGTTGGTTAGTTTCAGACAGATAAGTCCTGGTAGTTAGGTAATGTCACTGCATGCGTAGACATAACGGATGTCCATATCAGGTTTTTGCTTTCCCAACTACCAATATCCAAGTCCTTTGGTATTGGTAGTGGGGATCTGCTGACACCAAGGCCGATCCGAAACCTGCCTCTTCTGATCGGCCTTCATAGAGACCACTGATTGGACCACCCACAAATAACATATGTAGTCTGCTAAATCTGGCACACTTTATTTTTCTAAAGCTACTTGCTCCAAATACTGGTTCCAAAAGATTACGTAGATATGATCGGATACATCTTTTTTTTCTAGAGAGGATGTTACAACTTCAGAAAACACTTATTCCCTCACAGATTCATTTGTGTTGTAGTTTTCTTCGTGATATCCATAACCCGTGGCAAATGACACGTCATCTCCAGATCATCTGTAAAATGATTTACCGTAGAAATAATGGTGTAGACATCCAAGAATCCAGTCCTGGATGAGTTTCAGTTTGTGTCCTACATGCTTAAACCTGTCCAGCTCTTGATAGATATCATGGGTGTAGAGCCAGTCTGAAGGGTTTTTCCTTCCTCTCCTCTCTTATCAAGGACTCCGCGTCCACAGACGACATGTGGTAACACAACCTCCGACCACTAACACAGCATAGAGTTTACAAACCACCATCCTCTCAAGACCCACAGCAGCTCAGCTCAGCAGTCTGTCTCTCCGTTACTCTGAGCTTTTGGTTTCTAAGAAGGGAATTTCATGGGAAGAGGAGGAGGAGGAGGAGAAGGAGGAAGAAGAGGAGTTGCATGCACACAAACCTGGAATAGTGCAGCACCAGTCCACTCTGGAGTTCAGGATCCCCACCCTCTTGTCTCCCCCTTTTTATGTTCACCCACTTTAATACTCTCCTCTAAAGTAATCCATAACAATTGAGTCCCCAAGGTTTTCTTTCTTTTTTGTTAAATAGTCGGCTTAAGTAGTAAGATTTCTTTTTTCTTTTGCTGTAATTAATTTGATTCACATTTCCTTGTGTGTGTTTGTATATTTCTGTTTTTGTGAAGTGCAATTGTCCTGTACAAACAGCCTGTATTTAATGCAGCTTGATTTTAAGTTAAAAAATGAAAGAAATGAAAAAGAGAATCTTTTATGCACTATCTGCCTTTTCCTGCTCTTCTGGAATTGTAACAAAAGTCTATTCAGTGAATATTACTGCTTGTCCTCCAGGCACAATGTCTCTGCGCTTATACTTTACCTTTTATTTTATTTTTTTTAGTTAGTCTATGCTCCTTTAAAAAAAAAAAACGGGTAAATTGTATAGTTGACAGCACAGTAAGCTCTCTATATCAAACCATTTAAATCCTAATTATTTTTTTCCCTGTGCTTTTTTTTTTTTTTTTATTGTATTTTATTTTTGTAAGTGGTTTTCTCTACATGCTCAAATAATAATTGCAAAGTGTTTCTCAGTCATTTTGGAAGTTTGAAGTGACAAATAATCTCTTTTTGTTTTTGTTCATTTCTTCGAGTCATTTGATGAAAAAAAAAAAGACCCTGTCAACACGCGTGTCTGTGCAAATAGATACTGATCGCGTGAGTGGGTGCTCGTGCTCGTGTCTATGTATGTGCACACGTGTGTCCGTGTAAAGGCAGATCTGTGTGTGCAACTCTAACTTAAATTAGCTCTGGTGGTTCAGACAAACAGACCAGCCTGGAGTTTAAGGGAACTGCTCTCCCAAATGCTTCCCCCATTGTCTGACCTGTTTTCAGCCAGTGTTCCATATCAGCCCAACATAAGCTTTCACTACTTCTTATTCCAAAAAGCTTTGGATAACAGAGTTTACATGCTGTTATGCTGTTTGAACAACTTCAAGCTATATATCAGAACTATACAGTAACCTGAGATGACACAAGTAGTTCAGTTAACCCATGGTGTACAATGCATCGAATCTAGTCACGTCTAGACTAGTTTACACGTCGATTGTGTCATATTTAAGTATCAGTTTCTAAACATGTGTTGTTACCAGTGCCCACTGTGGGTGCCATATGATTTATAATCACTTGTTTCAGCTTTATGACAGCCTATGCCAAGTTTCTTTTTCATGAGAATCCATTTTTTTGTGGTACAGATAGATTTTTAGCTTCTACCTTTTTAACATCTGGTAATGTGACTGATGTGAACAGTTTAATCACTGACTATTTTACAGAAGATCACCCGTTACCAGTCTGAGCATAGGACACAACTTACAAGATATTGACTCTAACACTCACACGGCTATTTTTATTCTTCACGTGGTCTTCAACTGGACATTCAAACCAAGAACAAATCTGCTAGCTGCAATGAGTTCTCATGGTTGTATAGCACCTTTTTATCCCCCCCCCCACAGCACCACAAGCCACAGCACAATACAGTTTGCTGCTCTAGTGTATGACCTGTGGGTTGTTTCTTTATTCTTTTAGTGAATTTCCCCCCTTTTAAAGATGAATACTCCCGAACTAAATCTGTATTTAACACACACGCAGTAGATATATTTCTTGAAGAGAAATGGTTTTATTTCAGATTTATTTTCTGCCATTTTTTTTTTTTTTGTCTAAAATTGCATTGTTGGAAATTAATGTATGTATATATTTTTGACTTAAACTTTCAAGGAATAAATCATGTCGCTTGAGTTAGTTTTTTGCCATGGACAAAATGTGATGGTGGTTTGTGTTGGGGTGGTTAGTTTAATATTTGTGTGTTTTGGCAAACAAAACGTTCCCCTTAATCACGTCAGTGTCCCTCTAATCAACACTTAGGGTTTGAACTGTTTCATTAACAAAATACACAATAATAATGTACAACATTTGTAACTCTTCATTTATAGAAATGACAATCCTAACTATTTCAGCGCATTTAGGTTTCTGGTGGTTGCAAATTATCAAACCATTACAAAAACACAGACTTTAACCTTAAATTTGCTGCTTTCTAATATGCTCTTGTGGCAAAAAGACCAAAGACACTCCAAAAAGTGGGATGTCTATATCACAAGAAGTAAGAGTATAAAGGAGTACAGAGCTGTAACTCTGTAAAAGATGGTAAACATGTTGGAGAATGATGTTGACTTTAAGATTTCCAGCTATTAAAGGTACTCTGTGGAGCGTTTAAACACTGGTCGTGCTGTAGATTAATGTTTAATGTGTGGGTCCTCCCTCTACTAGCATGGCGACGAGGGTAAACATGACTGCAGGAGGCAGACATGTTTATATCAACAGTAGGTGTCATGGTAAAGAGCCATGAACGACAATAAGACCGCAAGCAAGCCAACGTAGAAAGTTCAGGCTTTAAAACAGAAAAGAGCCTTTGAAAATCTTCTGTGATGTTTGGAGAAGCGTTGAACATGTTTGTTCGGCCTTAGAGACGCATTGCATTTTGGGAAGAAATGTTGAATGTAGGCCTAACTGTGTTTACAGGAGAAACTCCGCAGGGTACCTTTAAACAGTCACCCGACAAACGGCACGAATAATAACAGTCATAATTCAGCAGATTTCTTTGTGTGTGTGTGTGTTGGCATAAAAATGGGGTTTTACTTGAATATTCCCCCACATAAAAAAAACAAAATTAAAATGCAACAAAAAAAAAACAGTAAAAATGTTTAATTCACTTCTTTTGGTTTAAAATTACAGTTTTATATTCTATCACCATTACATACTGTGCTCACATGTCAAATGAAAACTCTTCAAAGCAGTTTATTCAGTATGTTTGAGGAAACAATGTAATGTGAATGAAAATGCCTTTTTTTACTTGGATGAGCAGTTTTATTTTGCTTGTATTATGTTTAGTGCGTGCACTAAATGTCTCAAACAGTTTTCAGCACCAAGCTGCTAATTGCAAACCTGGGAGGTGTTGACTCTTAAAGCAACATTTCATGCAATTTTTCTTTGCGCTTTAATAAGGAACAAACTATTTCTTTGCCTTTTGAGGCCATCGATATATCCCCACTTCCCTTGACTGTCCTGCGTTGCCCTAGAGATTTACAATTCAGGATGTGGCTCCTACATGAAGCTGGTTAATGCCCCATTTCTATAACAAGCCACAGAATGAAAAATCTAAAAATTAGCTTTTTAATATTCAAAATTGCTGTAGCTGCAATGTTAGCAGATATTGACAGTGGCTGTGATTTGTCACACCTGACCGTTAGTTTAAGTTATGTATAATTTCTATGGCATCCCTGTTAGTCCTGCATTCCCTTAAAAAAATGAACAAAAAAAAAGATCCCGAGCGTCTAGTCTTTATTCTGTTTTGATTTGTTATTAACTAAAATACCTCATAACTTTTATAGGAATAGCTTTTGTCTTTGTTCAGAAAGCACTTGACGTTTGGAGACTTTAATGAAAGCGTTTTGTTTTGTGCTTCTCCCCCTGAGCGTAGGGTTATAACACTGATCTTTATGAGCGGGATAAGCCCGTGCTCATGTACAGTATTTGACTGATTTGTGCTGACGTTAACAAAACAAGTAGTGATTTTAGTGGCTACTGCAAAATGACAACATATTTTAGTAACTAGTAACACTATTGGCCTTGTCGTATACGCTAACCCTCAAATGCTCACCTGTGTGATTTCACCAGTTTGTCTACTCGTGTGACGCTCAAATCTAGAATTGTATCGAGAGTTCAGGGTTTTAGAAATGTGTGGTGTGTGTGAGAAGTGACTAAATGACAAAAGTCATATGCACTGATCATCTGTATAATCAGCTTTTTATCAGAAAATTGTTATTGTAGAAAGAGAAGATTATAAAGCTATTTACAGAGTTACCTTTGGTTGCCTGGATTGCATCCTGTATATTCTTGTACGGAGGACTACCTGGCAGACGTTGAAGAGATTTGAAATGCTCGCGCCCTCTTGTACATATCGCTGTACCTCGGTTGTGGCGTTTACTGTGTGACCCTGAGCAGTTGCGGTTCATTTGTCCCCTCGCAGGGCGACCTGAGCCTCACTTTGCTGACCTTTTTCAGCTCATAAATAAGCTCACCGATTTGCCTTACCCAGTCTCATGTTGCCCCCCTATAGTACTTGTTCAACTAAACACTATGAGGAGGAGTAATGCTGCTGACATTACACTCCAATAGATCCAAAACTACCCCCATGTTAGGGTACTTAAGCTATCAACAAAGTGACTTTGTCCTGGTTGTCACATGGTACAACTTTTCAACCGTCGCTGGTTTGTGTGTGTGTGTCCCCCCCCCCTCCCTCCAGTGTTACCTTATTGAATCTCGGTCTTTAAAGCGTATTTAATTTTTCACTGCAGATGATGTCATACTTTTTAACTAATGCAAGTGTTTTAACATGGTAACCTCGTAAGCATTCAAAACGTGCATACATACATTCATGTCTGCTATATTTATGATTACCTTCAAGAATAGCTTTAGAGTGCTGTAGATACGTGTTGTCAGTGTCCATTCAAATGCTCCTCAAAGGCCTCTGTGAGTGATTTTACAAAGTTCAATAACTGTATATTTTGTATTATGTTCTAGCTCCAAAGGAATGGCAGAAAAAAAGAAAATGTTTAAAAATGCTTTGTTCCCTGAACTAAATTGTACTATTTGTGTTGTCGATTGAACAAATTGCATTCCTTGCTTGTGAATTGATGCATTTCTCTCCCTGCTCCTTACATTTTCTCCCCTTCTTTCCCTCCTTTCTTTCATTTTTTTTAGCCTTTGAAGTTTGAATAAAATTTCTAGTTTGCAGAATGTATTACTAAATAAATGGGTTGTCATCTTGTACCTCTCATTTCATCACTTTTTATCTGTTTGTGCTGTTGCATTAGAGAAACTTTGTTCAGAAAGAAAACCTTTAACGTGACATAAATACAGTTTTTACTGGGAAAGCTACATTATTTTACCAAAAAGTATGTGTCTGCTGTAAAAGCCAGGGCAGAATGGAGGATATACAATCCAAACATGCTTCTTTGTATCAGATATATAATACTATCTGGTGGAAAACAAACCTGAACATGCATTACAGTAAGGTTAATAGTGTGACGGAGTGTGTAGATCTTCTGCATAGTGATGCTAACTACGCAGAATGCCATCCAGCACAGGCTTCCTCGTCACACAACTGCAGACAGTTTAAATGTTTAGACGTAGAAGGGTGTGTACTGTAAATTACTGGCAGGCATGTTGTTGACTTTCATGTATTACATTTAAGTACATTTAGCAATACTTAGCGCTGTTCTGAAGGTATCCTGAGAATCCTTGAAGACTAACATCTGGAGGAAAAAGCATTTTGTCCACTTCACGATGAAAAATTTGCAATCCGTTTCTCTAGTTGCCTCTTTTTCCTTAACCAAAAATGGTTGCCGGAAATAACTTATTTCCTTGCTCAATTTAACCAAAATGTATTACCGCTTTTATTGGTATACTTTAATGTTTCTTTCCAATATTCTACATTTTTATCCAATACAACGCATAAATATCTGAGCAAGGACAGATGTTTCGCGCAAATGGATTCAGCAAATACATCTCATCCAGATGTTGGAAGACTCTTCAGAACAGCTGTAAGTCTACTTGAATGAACTGTGTTTTTTTTTTGTTTTTTTTACAAACATCGCCAAGTAATTACTTCTTGAACAAAATGAAATGACACACGAGAGGCTCAAACAATCTCAGCGCCTCAGTTTGTGTGTGATAATTAACGAGCCCTTTCCTCGCTGCATGTTTCTGAGCCCCGTGAGCTTTCCAAAGCCCAGTGGTGTTGTTGACTTGTCTGCGTATCAGAGTTGTGTTTGTCTCCCTGCCTCTTCTGTCAGTGTGTGGTGAGTGCATGTCAGAGGAGGGGTCAGGGCGGTCCACGGCCACTGGGATTAAGAACCGTCGGAGGGATTACTTCAAATGTCAACATAATGTCATGAGCTGTGTTAGAAGGTCAAACGTTCAAACGGTGCTCAGTGGTGAGCAGTTAATAGATCAGGTACAATTTGGATTGTTGTGGCTCCTGTGATGAATTGAGTGGCATGCTGAAACAAGCTTTTTTTTTTAAATGTTTTTGTGTACTCTTTAAAGATCCGGAAGCAAAGTTAGATGTATTATGCAGTTTGGAGTTTGTTTTGCTACTCCAGAAGCTATTAGTATTGCTGTGAGTATATTCAAGAGTGCATTTTTTCTCAATGATTGGGTATCTGCTATTAGATATGACACAAAATGTCTACCGTGCTATTGCTTTCTCTCTTCACTCAATGTCTGACTGATTGATGCAAAAACAGGATCCTAATCAGTCAGCCAGAGGGGGGCAGTGTTAATGGCTGAGCCTGCTTAGAGACACCAGCCATAGCATTCACACTCCAACCAATAGTCCTCTGTAGTTCATTGATGGAACAGTCAGTGTCTTGTTATTAAGTAGATGTTGATGATGACTTTTAGTTGCATTAAATAACAGCTTTTGACATGGTTGACATTTAAAGCGGTAAGTCTTACCATCCTGACTATTGTGCCGTGTTTGCTGTTGATGGCCGTTGTCAGCGTGTTGGTGCATTTTTTTAGCCTCTTGTATTAAACGTGTTGGGGACTATTGGCTACTGCTGTATTAGATTTATATGTACTGAAAAAAAGCAGGTTCACGCGTCATCACCACTACATTTTTAAACACGTACATCCATCTCGGAGCCATCTGCATGTCAGAACTGCACAGAATGTGACTCATTAGGTCCCGGGCCACCTGTGCACTCCTAATGAATCATGCTGCCCTTATATTCCCCCACATCAAAAAGAAAAAGGCGACCACGTCGGCAGAGGCCATCATCAAATGGAGCTGGCTCGTCATCTGCCTGCCATTGTTTAGAGCATGTCATGCTCTGCTTCTCATGGCGGAAAAACCCATTTGAGCTTGACTAATGCAGCCATGCAGACGCGGCAGTAAGAGGTGGGGGTGGTAGGGCGCACCGCATACTCTGTGTGGATGGTCTCAGCACTGAGGTCACTGAGCTCCACATTTGCTAATTTGCTTTGGAGTGCACTAGGAGCCAGATTTTTCAGGGTTGCTCTGTAAATAGGAGGGACATTTTTTGATTGAGTTAAGCACGGGAGCGCTAGAGAAGGGATGTCTTTGACGGGTGTTTTGTGGACAAGACGTAGCTCGAGAAGGATCAAATCCAACGTTCTCTGCTGCTGCTGCTTCTCCCCCACCCGCCATGCTTTCCTTCTCCATTTCCTCTTTCTGTGAGTGTTCTTGTTGCCCGAGGTCAGTTTGTCACAGAGAACACAAGCTTTTCTCACTTGGTTGCAGCGATTCAATGATTGGTGTGTACAAACAAGCATATCAAGCAGGGATGACATGTACCCACCTCCCCCTCCCTCCCTCCTCACGCCCTTCTCTCTCCTACAGACATCCAATATGTCCTTCCTTCTTTCTCGCTCTCTCTCTCTCTCTCTCTCTCTCTCTCTCTCTCTCCCTCTCTCACTCTCTTACGCTTGGTGGGACTGAGCGTCCCCTTGCATGAGGTGTGTTACACAAGCTGCTGCCCTGGGAATCCCGGGCCAGCTCATTATCCTGCACCCCTGAGACAAAGCTCACTGTAAATTAGGACATCAAACGATGCAGGCTTGTTAGAGAGCCACAGATACACTCATTAGCATCAGCACCTTTCCTTGTTAGAGCCTGTATCAGCCTTCGCTCCCACCACCACCACCACCACTTTGTGTCCTGTCATTCCTCCGCACTGACTGGAAGATTTAGGATTTATGTCAGCTCTAGCCAGCAGGTCAGCACTGTTGTGGTCCTGATTGATCGGTGGTGGCGGGAAGCTGTGGAATTTGTTGACAGCTGCCCACTATCCCTGCCACTCTTATCCATATTTCATTGTGTGGAAGGGGGGGGGGGGAAACCATGTCTCAGAATAACTTGTCTGGCAAGTGACTAGTTGTTTGTCATGGCTGCAGGGGATGGACAAAATAACTGAAACCTCTTCCGATACAACATTTTTAAAGGTATTTATTACACTAAATGGTCATTTTTTTTAAAGGGATTGACCAGTCGCTCAGGCAGTCTTGGTGTGTTTCTTTATATTGTCTTGGAAACTTTTTCTTTTTTTATCAGTATCTCACCAGTCACTTAACTTTATGGAAGTGCAATATTAGAATCGCTGGAGTGCCCATTTAAATCTGACAATATCCAGTTTATTACATTTTAATATGTCTTACTCGTAGCTCCCTGTGTCAATGTGATTTACAGCTGAATTGCTGCTTCATCTCTTGCAAACACAGCAAAATTATAAGTAATGTGGCTTGGGGAAAATCCTAAAGTACATGGCTGAACTGAATTAGGAAAGAGGAGCAAGAAGATGCAACACCGACTCACTGAAAGACATTGAATGTTGTATTTTCTTAACAAGACCACAGTGGACATTGAGGTCTCAACAAAACCCTGCATGATTCACCACTAGTCTGTAGACACAGTGAGAATTCAGTTTTGTCTGTAAAACAAAGGTTAGATACCCAGTCAATGATTATTTATCGATGGTTAAGCACTGCTAAAGACGTACAGGGTTTTTTCGGTACCTTCGTTGCTGTCTTCTCACAATCCATACCACCAATTTTCCTTATTATTGCCTTTGTCTAAGAACAACTATTGTGCTTTACTGTGAAGATTTATTGACGCGACTGCAAGCAAATAGTTTTTCTTTTGAACCTGCACAGCCTTTTGTTGTTTACAGCATGCTCTCTCTTGTCTGTCATTAGGCTGGGGATGGAAACTGCCTGTAGGTGTCTTGTCATCAGGCTGTCTTCAGTGGGCCCTCAACCATTAATGGCTTTTTTTTTTTTTTTTTATATATCATAATGTCACAAGCGAATTTCATTTATATAGCCCAATATCACAAATTTGCTTCAGGGCGCTTTAGAATCTGAACAGCTTACGACACCTTCTGTCCTTTTCAATGGAGGAGAAACCCCCCAAACAAAAAGCCATTTAACGGGGAAAAATGGAAGAGAGACCTCCAGAAGAACAACTGAGGAGGGATCCCTCGCTGAGGAAGGACAGACTTGCAATAGATGTCCCGTGTGCAGAATAGACCACAAGGTGTTGGTCTCCTAGTTTCGTACAGATCTGTCTTTTTCATCTCTTCTGCATGCTGTCTGACATCTGGTCGCATGCAGCCTGTGGGTGATTGAGTCATTCCTCCTGCATGCCGTCACTTCATCTGTATCTTTAAACTTCACCTCATCTGCATCCTGCTCTTCTCCTCCCCAGGACCCAGACATCTTCCTCTTCCGTGGTTTCAGCTAAACCAAGAACTAATCAGAGGATGTCAAGCAAGCATTTCTTGTCTCATATTTGTCTATCACCATAATGAATGAATCTCCTCTCACTTCATCATTTATTGAATGTGGTTTTCCTCCACATACACATCTGATACACCCAACTTGTCATTCAACATTAGCTCTCCACACTGTTTGGCCCATTTTAAGATGTTACTGTTTAAGATTACTAATTGAAATACTGCATAAGACACTGTGCCGGGATGGGAATTTACCTATAGTCTTCTATCAGTTTATCTGATCATACTTTAAATCTTTTGTTATTAGATGTGTTAAAATAAAATAATCCTTCATTAGTCCCACAGTGGGGAAATTTGCAGGATTACAGCAGCATAGTGATATAGTGCAAATGAACAAACAAGAGACATAGGTAGAAAAACAATAAATATGTAATCACACAGTAAACATTAATAAAATGTTATTAGGATAAGAGAGGACAGTGCAGAGGCTCAGGTAGCTGAGCCGTACAAAGATGTGAAATTCACCACAACTAAAGGGAAGTGAGATAAAACAGTATCGTCAAGCCGGGCTAAAATTAGGGGAACGATACTTACAGTAGACGTTTTGCCCCATAAAACACTCATTATGGGGCAAAACTGCATTTTTTTTATTCCGTATTCTAAATGGCTCTGGTGTCTTCTTTCTTTGTAAGAACATATTTGATTACGGTAACTAATATCTATGTAACAGAAGGGTGACGCAACACTTAAAATAATCCACAAAATCCAAAAATATTTTCAATGTATGAAGAGATGCACAGGTGGTTTTTCCTGTGTTGCTTTGGAGTTCTTATCTCTCCATCATGGCTCCAAAGCTCCACCACTTGGAGTATCTGTTTTAAACTTCTCTGCTATAGAGCTTTATTACTTTGCACATCTTCACAAGTTTTCTTTGTTTCTGATCAGATTGTGTACATTTCCATCCCTTTACGTCATACACCAGAAGCAGTAAATCCCATCAAAGGAACCAAGCCAGTAAATGCAGTTGTACCGAATATTTGGTGTGACTCTCCACAGCTGCGGTAACAAACTATTGCAGCTGTGTTTGCCTCAGGGAAAGACAAAAAAAAAAAGAAAATCACTACTGTACAATTCCTCTCAGTGACAGCGTATGTGATCCCCGCGTGTATGAATTGTCTTTGTAGTCGCGTTATATGTTGACGGGCATTAATTAAGCAAGGCTTACTTCATCAAAGCCCTCCATTCATGCTGCCAGCATGTTTGCCTCGAGAGGAATCAATTGGGTTGTGCGCCTCAGTTTTTCCTGGTCCATCACACAACTCTATAGTGCGTTTGTTATTCACTGACCTCACCTCACGGTTCTTAACTGAACCGTCTGTAAAAACCAATGGTGCTGAGCTAAGTTGCTGGTTCTAAGGCTGAATCTTCCAAGCGAACAAGTATTTTTCATTCCTGCTGTATGACCACAGATTACTACACAGCCTGTAGATCAGCACTTGGGTCTAAAAGTTAATACTGAACTGTACTGTATATCTGCAGGTCATGTTTGTGCCCTGAGGGATCTTAAGTATCTTGAGTGACATAACATTGTTCTGTGTGAAATGTGCGTCCACAAATAAAACCTTGAACACAGCTGTAACTCTTTTGTTTGTTGTGTTTTATGTGAAAGCCATTGTGTTTCCGTTTGTTAACAGCGAATTAAGACGAGTTGACATCTCCTCCAAGACGTTAAGTGCTTTAAGTGTCTTTTGCATTACATAGATACAGTAATTCTCATCTCACAAATTAAATTAACTTGCACTAAATCAAGCAGGATGAAAGAGTGGACAAGGTCTGAGGACAAGGAAAAGAGCAGATCCTTACTTACTTCTTCAGTCTTGTGATGTGAGGTTGTATAAGAGATATTCATTTAGTTGAAAACCTCTCCTCACTTTTGTCTCTTCTTCTGCAGCATGTTATCCGTAGAGGTTATAGCCTCAGTACACAAAGAGTTTGATTTAGTAGAACGAGTTTGGCTTTTGAACTTCAGGTAAACAAGAAGCTCAATATAAGAGTTAACCTCTTTTTAGTAGAAAAGCAGATACTGTACCATGTTTCATTAGCCTTTTGGTTTTGGTAAATTACTTTCATCCACTATTGTGTTGACTGAGAGACACTGCTGTGGGAAAATAGTTTATATTTTTTAATTCATCAGTCTAGTTCAAGCTTAGGTCTGCTGCCTCATTATGTGAGGAAGAAAGCTGACATCTGTGTGAGTTTTAAGTTTGATTTTTATGTTTTAAACTTGTTCCTGAATTGCATTCCAACTGAATCCAACTCATGTTCACATGCAAACACAATCTCAAGCAGTGAAAGTTGAAACAGAGCGTCTAATTTGTCAGCATTTCCTCTATATTCTTGGTAGAATATAAATGAATGGGTTCATGAGGGGGTGGCCTGTGTTGGCAAAAAAAACATTGAGGCACCCGCCTCACAGTACAAACGGTCACTTTTCTCTCTGCAGCAGCATCATTAAGGCATCTTCTGACTCTCCTGATTTTCTGCTCGTCAATGACCATCACTTTAATTTGGCCACAAGCTTCTTTGCTGTGTTTGAGAAAGGGTTTCCTCATTCACCACTATCCATGAAACTACTATTTTGGGTCTGTGCCTCAGTTGTATAAAGACACACGTGTTATTGCCCCATCTGGGCCTTACACACAAACACAATTCATCAACAGCTGTGGGAGGAAATACTTTTTTTCCTTGCAGAAGGATGTTACATTTGGAGTGTGTGGGGTAAGTGTGAGAGAACAAAAGTCGCTGGCTCGGGGCATTCAGCCTGCAAGAGAATTTTTTTGCTCAGCAGAGGAAAGAAGAGAGGGAAGCCTTGATACAGCTGGTTATGCAGAAGCATTTACACAGCTGAATTAACTGCACGTCTTTCCTCTTTAATAGATATTGAGGTTTGACAATGATCAGTAAAGCTTGAAGTAATTTGTGAGAGAATCAGTTTGAATTAACACTCATATTTAATACTCACCTTCACTGCCTGTTTTCATGTTGTATGGAAACATTATACTTTTTTAACTTTTAAAGCTTTAACAGCTCTTACGACATTGTAGGCTGCTTCTTAACAGCTACAGACCTTGTCTATTACGATGAATGGTGGCTACAAAAGTAGAAAATGTTAAAGCATATGCACCGAAAACCATTCATGTGAAATCTTAAACGGTACTTTGAGGAAAGATTAAAGATGCAGCTTTGGCTTGGTAAGGTGTGACTTGAATTTGGGAGGAAGATAATGGAGAAGGCGGATGAAGACATGTTGCGTTATAATGGGTTTTCTTTAATCTCTTTGATACCTTTCATTTGAGAGTTGGGATGCTTGGCCTTGCCATCAGCAATATTTTAATTTTTTTTTTTTTTCAACACCATGCTTCAATCCCCTTGAAGGATGTTTTATGTAAAATATGCTTTTTGTACCCTGGAAAGACATTTAATCAAGATTAACCTTGGTATTTTAGTAGCCAGTGGTCTAGCTTTGTGAGGGTTCATAATGGAAGACAATTAAGTACTACCTGTAGTGCTGAGGATCTGCTCTTGTGGGAAAAATATAGAAAGAGAGTTTTGGCAGGTTTTTAAAAGGACTTGCAGAGAGAAATTTTATATCTAGCCTATGTGTTAATGAAAAGATCACAGGCATGTTCAATAGCCTGACCTATAGCCTGTAAGTTGACTTTTCTACTACATTTAAGTTTTATAAACCTGGCTTTATATTAGAAAAAAGGTACAAATAATGTGAAAAATGTTCTCAGCATTTAGTTAGGTTCTTATTTATTTACTTTAATAAATAGCTTAACATAGTCGTTTGATGGAGCTTGAGGGATATTAATTGACGCCAAGGCCAGCAGTGATTAACAGTTATTTTCTCATTTAGGTGGCCCTTATTTCTATTTTTTTTTTTTTACTTCAAAATCTAAGTTTTCTGTCCGAGCGTCATGCTCGGCGCTCAGTAAAAAGAAAAAGGTAGAGGGACCCTAACTTCGTCCAATAAAATGATCTCTGTTTTTGTGCAGAATACTTCACCTTTTAAAAAAAAAAAATAGTTTAATCAGTAGGCTACTTGTAGCAGCCATTAGCCTGCTGGAAATGTGGCAGCAGGGGAGCACTGCTCTTGTGAATGTTCATTCATGGTTTTCAGAGCATGGCAGACTCGAGTATCCTCACATTGTCCGCTCAGAAAGTGCAGAGAAAATAGTTCTCCTGGGTGGTCCGACTCATTAATACACTCCGCACTTCTTGATTTACGGCTCACAGTTCAACTGCTGCTAATTAACGTGAAAACACGTAACAAAAAAAAAAGAAGAAGAAGAGGAAAGAGGGGGAGGAGGCCACCACCACAAAACTTGAGTCAGGATGAACCTGCCCTCCACAGTAAGGTAGGACACCAGAAATGTTAAGATAATACCAGGTAAAGTGCAAAAAAACAGTTACGTTACATTAATTAACTCTTAACACAGCGACGCAACTATAATGGCTACAAAACGGTCGTTGTGAGCGTTGTTAACGTGAACTGTTTTTAAATCAAACGGGCCTTTAAACCCATGCACCCCTCAGCTTCGCATTATATTTAGTTTGGTTTAAATTGTATGCACATACATAACGTACAAATGGTCGTAGGCTGTGTGTGCTGAAACGCCGGCTTCTGTTTCTGTAGTAGTCTTTTCTTTTTTAAATGTATCTCTGAACAGTGTTAAAGTAATCATTATAACTTCCAAGTAGGGTTCAAGGACGTCATAGTATTTATTATCGAACGTTAAATAAAAAAGGCTTACCAAGGTGCGTTGATTGAATCAGCCAGATTTTGTTCATTATTCTAACGAAGCAATACAATTTGATAGTGCCCTTTCGGTTTCATGTGCTGTATTTCAAGGTTGTAATAAGGCCTTCTGTGTAGATTACATCGTGAAAATACAACACAGGCAGCCATTTGAGTTGCTCTTGAGGACAGGAATCCACTGAAATCACTTAAAAATGTAATTTCACTCCACACCAACTCCTTAGAGAAAATCATTCAAGCAAACTAACAGACAATATGTAATAATGCAAACGAATTGACTTAATGTAAGCCATTTGGGAGGAGAGCTGCAGCTATATCTAAAAGTGGACTATGTTAATTATAGGTTTTTATATTACTCCTAGCCTGCTGCTGACTGGCTAAATGTGCAGTGGTCATTGTTTTATATTTTAGTGAGGTGTCTCTGTCTTTATAGTGATTATTTTCTTTTTGTTTGCTTTCATCCCTTGGCAGCTATGAGGTCGTGCACTGTTGCACGGTACCCTGTGACCTTGTCAAAAGCAATCACAGTGGTAACGTACGGCTATAGTTTTCCTCTCATCTTAAGACATAATCTCTTTAATTGGTGTCAAAGTTGGGGTCCTTATGGTGAAAGTCCTGAAAATACCCACACAGACAGACACGCTCACTTGTTGACACTTAACAAAAAAAAACCCAATGGTCTTGTCAATGTGGTGCTGAAACTTGTTAATCTATAGTGGGAGGTGGGGGGTGTTACCGCAGGCCCTCCAGCCACTCCAGTCTGACAGGATCCTTCGACTTAAGTCAGTCCCATCTGACCTCTCAGACTATTCAACGCTTCCTCTTTACACCTGCTCAGACCTAAGGTAGAATAACAGAAGATTTTAATCTCAGTTCTTATACCTTGAGGAAGAAATGTATCTCATTGTGTGAACTCATGTTCATTTGGTCCATATTAGGTTTGGGCTGCAACTTGCATTTATTTTCCTTCTCGCTTCATCTAATTCTTTCCTTCATTGAGTGATGAATTGTTTCGTCTATAAAAAGTTGGACAATAGTGGAAAATGCTCATTACAATTTTGCAAAGCCATGTGACTTTTTCAAATTGCTTGTTTTGTCTAACCACCGTTTCAAAACCCAAATTATAATGATATAAAACAGAGAAAACAGAAAATCATGTTACATTGGAAAAGCAGGAACCAGAGGATTTCTAGCAATTTTGTCGCTTGAAAAAGGATCAAAATGAACACTCAAACTTATTGATAATACATTTTATGTCAGTTAACAAATTGATTAATCAACTAATCGTTATATACTGATTTGTTAATCAGTATTTTGCACTATTTTCTGCCACGGTAGTATTTTTATTTGTTATATCTCTGGTTGAATAACAACATTGTGGGTAATGTTGCAAATCAATAAGCCAGACTGCTTTTTTGGTAATATTAGATTTACAGGATTTTGGTATAAATCTAATGAAGTATTTTAATTTTCAGGTATTTAATTCACTGGAGCAGCCAAAATAAGTTTACAAGCTAAACATATTCAGCCTAATACAACAGTCCTATTTTCAGGAAGGTTATAATCAGGTTTTGTTGAAACAGTTTTGGTGAGTTGTGTTGATTCAACTGTATGATCATTTTGAAGGATGTGGTTATTGTGTTGTACTGAGAGGTGTTTTTAATATTTAGTCTACCCTCGCTGATTTAAATGCAGTGGATGAAATATTAGAAAACACCTCCGGGTATAACAAAATACAATTCAACAGCATCACAAACCACAGCCTCCAAAATGACCATCAAATTGAATCAACGGCTCTTGATTCAATTTCCCACTATAACATTTATTCAGTTAATGCAGGGCTGTTGCGTTACACAGCATGACTTTTAGCTCGTACCTAATAAACTGGCACCTGGCGGTTTTATTTCAAATGAAATACACAATAATAGATTTTATCCATCCAACCCCTAGTTCAAATATTTTATATGAAGATAATCAGGACAGCAGAGCAATGTTTTACGCTGCCTGCTATTGAAATCTCACAATCTATATGATTCTGTAAATGCTGTGAGATTCAGTAACACAAACCAGGATCACGAATGACTCTGACATTATACCTGCAGATAAAGGTTGTTTATTAGGAAAGCCACAGATCGCCGTCAAAGTCACATGAGCCGACCTTCCACAGGCCTCCTCGACAGAAACCTAGAGAATATACGCTTGAATGTAAGTGAGCAGAGATCAACCGTGTTTCTTCTCACCTGTGACCTCCTGGGGATAACTGTGAACATGGGACACCGACTCACACCAATTAAATCACTCTATAGGGGTCCGTGTGGAGGGTGACGGAAAAACTTTGTTTTTGATTCAACGACACATCGGCTTCTGACAAAAATCATATGTAACATGACAGAAATCACCAAAAGAAATGTCCCATTGAAGTTATCAAAGAAAGGCACACACACAAAAAAAAATCTGGTATCGGGCGACCTTCTCAAACAACAATTAAACCAATTGGTCTTCAGCTTGGAGGTTGTTTACGTTTTCTCTTTTCCAGTTCTAGACATTCACCTGAATGCTCCTCACCTTTGCCACAGGAGAGCAGCGAGGAGAACAAGTGGAAACCCAGATGAATGTGGAAAACACACATTAATAAAACTGTAAATTGGGGGGCTAAAGTGCAAATAATCACTAGATGTGAATGTGTCCATTGAAGCACTCTTTCGGGTGCTCGCCTGATGCTCTCACTAATGGTCTGTTTCACTGAAGTAGCACCAGGAATGCTAACCTTCTCAATGCTTCACAACTCGGGGCAAGCATGGCAGCACTCCCATGTGTGTATGTGTGTGCATCTGTGTGTGTGCCTCACTGCCATTATCCTTTCTCAAGGGAAGGAAAAAAAACTAATTCTAGCATACTCTCCCATCCTGTAATGAACAGGGTCTACATATTTATGTTTTTGCCAGAGAACACTTGAAACACAAGAGGGGTTAAAGTAAAGAGTGGGGAGGTCTTTGGACCATTTTCAATATTTCCCCCCTCTGTGCCCCATAGGGCAAGTGAGGGGTTGCTTCTTTACAATAATCAGGTGACCAGAGGAAAATAGGGTGGCCTTAACAAGCCCAAATTAAAAAAGAACATCATTTTCATTATGCAGTCAAACACAATTACAAGCAAATGTTTTCTCTGTGGAGCTGCCCCTGCTTTCAGGGTCTTTGTCCCTCTCTCCTTAGTGTGTGCAGAGAAAGGCCCCGGTGGTCAATGGGCAGCTGAGTGGCGTGTTCAGCGGAGGCCCACATCCTTAGCCCCCAGCGCAGAATGCGTTTTGTTAGAAGAGCAGCCATACATTCTGAGCAGATTTGTTGAATTAGAGAGCGCAGCGGGAGACGGGGAAGCGGGGGGTAAGTGATGGGGAAGACTTGTTGCTAGGTGACTGACATACAACTGCAGCATGCCAGTTTTCAGAGCTTGGCACTCCTTGTCTGTTTTCCTTTTTATTTTGTTTTCTTCCTTATCCCCCCCCCCCCCCACACACACACACACACACACACACACACCACCACCACCTCCCCTCCCTGCTCCACACTCCCATCAATTCACTTGTCTAGCTCTTCTCATTGCTGAAGTGTAGATAATAAAATGAAGAGAAAATAGACAAAACAGGGTGAATCATGGAGGATTCTACAGTACACCTCTAGCACCTATACTAAGAACCTAGTCATCAGCTTTTCAACTGTGACGATACTTAAAAACCTTACAGCTGCTAAGTGTTGTGGGAAAGGAAAAATGCTTTTATGGGGAAAGTAAAGGTGGATTTCCTCTTTCTAACGCGCTTGTTAGTATAGAATCTGACATAAAGTATTAGCCTCATGGAGACACTTTGCGCTATCAGCAAAAAAAAAAAGAAAAAAGTATTTTCCTGGGGCTGGTAAGTGACACACAAGGACAGGCAGGATTTCTCTGAACCCCCACCTCACTGCAAGCATTGCTGCTAGGTAGATTTGCCATTTAAAATGACTGCTATTTTCAGCTATAATCCAAGATGGAGAGATCACTAGGTACGGTTTGAAATTCTCACTTTTTTATTCCAATCAAAATTCAGTCAATAACTAGAACCCACGTAAGGGTTGTTTAAATTTTTCTGACCGACTCATTGAATTTTCCTGGGCGAACACTTCCTTCTGCTCTCGCCTCATTCAGTAAGTGTGTTGTACGTCTCCTGACGGCCTGACTTAGCAGTCTGACCACTTACCTTGTCAACCCCGTCACTGCATGTCAAGCCTCTCAGCCACATGCAGCCACACTGACCCTTTCAGAGGGCCATCTGCAGACAGAAGTTAAGAGTAAGATGGAAATGGAGGAAAACTGTTTTTTAAGGAGTCTTATTTCCATAAATATTGATGTATACCTTTTTAAAGGTGAAGGAATGTTTTTTTCTGCTTTTATCGGAGAAGAAAAAAAAAAAATCAAGCTTCATAATCTGGAATGTTGACCGAACAACAGAAGGCTTTGCATTGAGATTTGTTTTTCACAAAGGTGTCCATGTTGAGTCACGGTCACATGCATGACAGGAACGTTGTTATAGTGTATATTTGTTTACCATGTCCAGCACTTCTGTCTTCAAGAGTGTGAGTACGTAAAAGGAATTGACTGCACCTGCTGGTGCTACCGATGGTGGAGAGGCATCACCCGCACACTTCGTCTCTCCATTTGTCTGGAAATGTATTACACTTTTTTTTTTTCTCCCACAGTCATCTTTGAACATCACGTATTCATTCCTTGCCAGCGTTGGGTGTATAGATTCAGGGTCAGTGGGATTTTTTATTTCCCCTACGGTGTCGCATTTATATGAAGCTCTGTCTGAAGGTCAAAACCAAATACACCCAAACGAAAAAGCCATTGTTGATCTGTTTCTCCACCTCGAGCCTTCCTATTTCCTTTCACCAAGAAAGCATCTATTTTCCTTTGTGCTGCTGGGGCTTATGAGACTATCGGGGCACACCTGTGCCCTCAGGAAAATTCCCTTGCTCTCTCTAAAGCAGTATTATTCAGCACAAGGCCATGACAGTCAGTGTTTCTAAAAGCAGTTGGAAGATTGTAAATGGTGATGCTAAAAACTGTCAGGAACCCACCAAGGTACAAAAAGAAGAAAGATTCTGTACACAATAGCTTCCATTTGTATGTGTTAGGCCAACAAATTGTCTGGATCAAGATGCAGACGTCACATTTGATAGTAAAATAACCGTTGATGTTGCTTCCATACGCTAAAGAAAAAGGGATAGCTTGTGTTTTCCTGAGAAGGCGATATATGTTGTTTTTAGTAGTGAAGACACTTGGGTCATTGTCATTATATAGTCATTTATCTGGATTTTAAAACACATTGAGTGACTTTTGGTCTCTTGCTCTGGCTCATTTATTTAAAACATCATTCAAGTTTCGTAAAATCACGTCACAGTTAGTCAACATTAAGTGACTACAGTCACAGCCCTTTGCTGAATTCAGTTTAATTCAATTCATGATATTTATGAACAAATAAGCTTACATTTGTTGGCAGTTAAAACATTTATTTAATAAGGCTAACATTAAAATAAGTCACTATTATAGTAATATTGGAAATATTTGACAAATACAGTATTTAATCAATTATACTTTCTATACATGGGACAGTTCCATTAATAAATAAAACATATACATTATCATTTTATATTATCATTTTTTATAGCCTTATCTGTCTTTTTTGGTTTCTTTTTTATTTGTTTACAATAATAAACATATTTCCTTTGACTAAAATAAGAGTTACTGCCCATTGTGTTATTTGTAATCTGTGAGAAATGTTGTGTATTTGGCTTTGGTCAGGTTGTGTATGTCCACCTGTGAACAGGTGAGTGTGCGTGGCAAAGAAAGGGCGACAGCAATTGATTATCTCAGCTCAAGCGAAAGCCTTGATGGACTTGTGTGTGTTATCTGATTGGATTAGCAGCCACATCTCTTTGGCCAGACTCCTTACGACGTCCAAGCTAAGATAACATTAACACTGTCTCAGCCTCCCTGCTGCTGTCAGGGACGATGTGCTGCAGTGTGCCAAACTATTTGGCAGGATTTTAATGCAACTAGATGCTGATGAGGCCATAAATATACTACTATCACATTATTTAACAGTTACATGACTTGTGCTCTCAGTTTTCATCTATCTCCATTTACAGCTGATTTTAATATGGATTTTTTCTTGGAGCAACTGAAAGTGAATTGTTAATTGCACCGAACTCTGCTTCTCCTTTCAGCATCTGAGCGCTTCCATATCACCATCACCAAAGCTGGCCTCGGCACAGGCTCACAGCCAGAACTTTTATTGATCGTATACCTTCTTCTTTTCTGTTATAATATTTTTGCCTCTTTAGAAAATCCACTGCTGACTTTTGGCGTCTTATAGCTTGCTCATTTACATTGACCTGAATCCCCAGCGTGTCTGTTAAGTAGAATGATTTAATCTTCCCTGGCAGGAGCACCCAGAGCACCCCTCTGCTTACCCTCCAAACATGCATTTTTAATCAGTATATTAAGATGTCACATAACAGTCTGAGCTCATCACCAGTGCCGCTGGCCATAGCAGATATGGATTCAGCTGTTTAGAGTAGCATTAGACCCTGGCTGCTGGCTATTAGAGAGTAATCCCCGAATGAGGATGTGTAAAATGTATTTTCCCTAGACGAGACCCATATAAGTGACTATCAAGGTGCAAATAAGATGTATATTTTCTGTCCTTTTTAAGGGCATTGCAGGATTTACTGTGCGACAGAGAAGACCAGGGTGGAAATCATTTGACTCATCTTCTCAAGGTCCCTGAAGTCTCTACGGGGCCTTGTCCTTGTGGCACAAGACTGCTGATGCCATGCAGTGCACTGAGAGGGCTGCGCACGGATAAATATTTGAGTATGTGTGAGTGGCGAAAGCGAGATGACTCTCAGCCTGTCAGTTGTGTTTGGAGTCGTGGCATCAAACGGGGACCTGCTCAGTGACACCGGGTAACTCAAGCAATGACATGAATACATACACATATACTTTTTCTCTCTGCACTCCATCAGCCCTCTCTGTGTATCACACACACACACAAACACACACACACAGATAACCCTGTCAGCTAACTCCTGTCAGAGGCATCACCCTCTAGGTACAGTGGTGAGCTTTGTGCACACAGTGATCAGGCAGCTCGCCAGCTCTGCCTTCTCCTGCCTCTACCTAGACGACTCCCTTCATCCTAATGAGCTCTGTCAGAATGGCATTTGACATAAGCCATCAATAAAGCCCAGCTGACAGACATTAAGAGTCCGGAAATCCAGGACGTCCCCGGCTGCTGCCCCTTGTAGTGGAAACAACTCCCAAATTCTGAGTGTGTGCTCCATTTGCAATAAGTAGACAGGTTCCTACATTCAAGTTTGGATCTGATACAGGGCCAATGGATATCTCTGACATAGTCTTTAATTCACTTTGCCAATTATACAATTCCACCCAAATCTGTAAGCAGTTGTTAATGACGCTTTTTCCCTGCAAATTCTAAATTAAACTGCTTTAAATAGAACACTTGCAGAAAAGGATCACTGGTGTTGTACCTTTTATTTTGAACTGTATTCAATGGAAGAAAATGCATACATTTTTTGATTAAAAGACAGCAACCTTCTAATGAAAACATGTATATTTTCAATAGGCATTGTACGTTGGAGGCTCTTCTCGGAGAGAGCCTTGCCATAGTTCACAGATTGCTGCTCATCTGTGGTTCGCACTAATAAAACACAAGGTCCAGTAAGCAATTCAGTTTTATGGAATCTAAACTTAAAGGAGTCTTTTTTTATTCTTATTGTATAGTAGAGTATAATGCAATGATGAGTGTATCATTTACTATGAAGTAATTCTGAGCTCAGAGTGAAGTCCCTGTGCTTCAAAGGGCTCGGTATGAACCGTTCCCCCGAGCTAAAGGACACAATTCAGACTTTTATTTTTTTCTCCTCTCTGTCAATTGGCCTGAAGATGAAAATTGCGGGAAAACATAAAAATAAATACATGAAATGAATAAAGCTTGCCATTTATGTAGAGTACAGGAAAGACATATTGGTACCATGTTTTTCTTCTTGCATAAAACACATTAAATCACACATATTCTAAAGAGAAAGGTCACAATTGGAAAAAGCTACCATAGTGCAGACAAAAGAGCAAGTCTGTTGCTAGAAGAGACATTTATTGACAGTCCTCGTGTGTGTGTGTGTGTGTGTGTGTGTGTGTGTGTGTGTGTGTGTGTGTGTGTGTGTTAGTGTGTGTGGGTGTGTGTGGTGACTAGGAGGAGCAGAGGCTCTTAGACAATGTGAAGTGGAGGTGTGGCCCAGGCAGCATGGCTGCGGCGTTGTGACCTGTGCCCTGACTCACGCATCATGTAGCTTCCTGGCGCCAGAGGACCTTCTGACCGTGATGAGTTTTGACTCCTGTCACCTTTGGGTGTCGTCAAGATTGCCTGACATGTAATTTTTTTTTTTTGAGAGGTTGCTTTTCTGCAGCCTAAAATGCTCTACGGGTGACCACTGTCCCCACCAGTGATAAATAGAGAGGATAGGAGACACTGTGGAGGCTTTCTAGACGGACTCTAGACACCAAGAGATAAAAAAACGAGGTTTGGTGTTGTCACGCGCAGGCAGAATAATCGGATAACTATTCATAGAGGCTTGTTCTTCAGAAACCTCCCGTTACGCTGACAATAATAGAGTTGTGAACTCAGTCAGAAATGTTCGATGCACTGCTATCATAATAGACGCAAAGATTAGGACATTTGAGATGTTAAGTAGTGCAGGCCCGCTGCGTATTCATCTGTGAATACAATGGAAAAAGAGAGACGGAGATAGTGTGTGGGTGGCTGCAGAGGAAGGTCTAAAGACTAAGCATTCATTCAACCCACCTGTTTTGACAGTTTGTCTGTAGCTGTGTCAATAATTCATTGAAAAGTTTTTTGTTGTTGCATTTCATTTCATACAATACTCAGGTTTGACAAGTGGACCATTGTGTCGGACATCAACAAGAAACGTAGTTTACATCCCTTCGCTATTGCTTCCTACAGTTGCAGTTCAATTGGACTTAAGACAAGGATGTATTGTATGTGGAAAGTCACTCACTGCTGTGTACAATGTCAAGCATGCTGTACAAAACTATACGCGTGAACACAGAGCATTTAATGTTCATAATTACCAGGTTGGCATTTTAGCTCTTAACAGCGAATTGCTGCCTCGCACATACAATCACTTTGTTGTGCAAGTGCTATAGGTGATGCATGCATTTGTTCATTTGCAATTTCTGCTCCCTTGCTCTGCCTCTTACACAAACACTCACAAGCACAAGTAATATATAGCCAACATGCACTCTCTCTAGTTCCATTTAGCCCAGAAATTGACTGCATTCAAGAGTGGAATGGATGTAATAATTGCAAGTCCTCTACAACATGCTCCGTAAATGTGTTTTCAAAAAAAAAAAAGGAAAGAAAGGGGTAGGTTTCAAGGTATTCCTAATGGTTTTCTTCCAAGGATTCGAGGTTCACTCTCACTGTATTGTTTGTTTTGTGGCAGCCCAACATGGTTCTCTCTCTCACATTTATGACCTGCGGGGAAGACGGAACCTGGAAACATTCAATAGGATCTCACTTTTATACTATATGATTATAGCAGGATTCAATTAAGTTCAAATATATATATAATATACATATTAAATTCAAATATGTTTTGATATGCAGGACATCTGCAGGGATTTACACAACAGAAAATCTCTTTGACAGAAGTGCTCCCCTGCTTTTGTATGGCCTCACTGTGTATATTCTGCCCTGTTCTGTTGGTAAAATTACTCTTTTCATAGCAGAAAACGGACGGTAAATATTCAATGCTGCTGTCAATCTCAGTTTTGTAAAGGGCGTTATTACATATTCGCCATACTAGTGTGAATTGGAGTGGCTATAAGGTCAAATATCACGTGCAATGGTTATAATAACCCTGGTCTGCACTGTATAGTATATGCCCTGTGAAACAAAAGCTTGGGGGAGGAGTATGTGTGTCAGGGCAGGGAAGGCCATGTGTTTATGCGCCCCCACACTGACTGCTGCAGTGTATTGGCTCTCCTCTATCCGTGTCAGCAGAGCTGTGTGACTGAAAGGCACTGGATTACGTACACTGGGGGCCAATGGGTCAGTGGATAAGAAGTCTTCTCTGTTACCACAAATCCACAGATTAAACGCAGTGTCGAGAGCCAGTGCTGCCCCGAGGGCTACTGGGTCTGAAAACACAACTCTCACAGAGCTTTGGCGTAACCCTCCTGTCACTGTGTAGCCACGAGGCAATGTCTTCTCTCAAGTCCTGGCCTTTAAATACATCCGGGTCATGCGAGGGTTATGGTGGTGTGTTGCTGACATGATATCTTAATTGGAAAGTTAATCCTGTGCTGGGACAGCTGACTCTAAGTCGTGTACAGAGAAGCCAGCAAAGCACAGAAGTCAGGCAGGCAGTGAACATACATAGAAATGCTTGCATCCGCCGTCATTGCTAAGCAGAAGTGCCGCCCCGCCCCAGGCAACTAAAAGCAGACATTAGCATTTTGTGGCACAATTTCACATCACTGCTTCTCTCGATGCCGTTTAAGCATGCCTACAGAGACAGATGAGAAGATATTTACAGTAACAAAGTGTGTTGAAATGAAGATGATATTATTTGTTTCAGGTCCAGATTGTCTTTTACCAGTGATGTTTAGAGTGAGCGCTCTTTGGTGTGCACGCATGCATGTTCATGAAAAGGAGCAGTGATGGGGAGAGAAAGGTACTGTAGGTCTGCATATGATAGTGGCAGGATGGCTGTTGTGACAGGCTCTTGTAGCGTCTCGTCTGCTCCAGCGATCCCAGGGAATCTGGGTCATTTCCAGCCTGTTCACATGTAACTATTCCCCACTCTTTCCCTCCCTCTGCCCTGGGCAAGCTATGGCCCAGCTACATGTTAATGATCACACATAGTAAATGCTCTCGTCTCCTATCATAAACTGGGAGGATACTGAGCGGTGGTCTGAGGCAGGGTGCACCACACCTTTGTGCTGTATCAATTCTCTCTTCACCTTGTAGTCCTCTTTGTGTTGCTGAGCTGGGGAAAAAAATGTGTATCAAGCTTTTTCTCTTTGGCAATAATCTTTTCTAACTGTTCGATGCAGTGAAGGATCTGTGTCAGTTGGCATAACAGCCACAGCAGCTGCAGAAGCTGCTGGTTGTGTACATGAGGTACAGAGCCTTTGATATTCCCCTATTACACTTACTGTTGTAAAGTAGACCCATGTGTTCATGATGATAAACAGGGATCTAATATTATTCACTCTAATTTGACAGCTAATTAATATTTGTGAGGCTTAATGTTAATGTTTGAACATGGAAACAGCAGATGACACAACACTCCCTCACTAAAGGTCCATTTAGAAGGTGCTTTAGAGCTTTCAGTCATATCACATGGTCTTTAACAACAGATGGAGTTTCCCAGTGATTGTGGAATTAAATATTTCCACATTTCTAAACATTTTAAAGACTTCTTGTTCATATTTTGCTTTTAAATTATTAAATAACCTCCTATATCATCAGATGATTTACAAAACACAGGGAAACCTGACATTATTGACATGAATGCAATTGAGTGCAATGATCCTGCAACCAACACTGGTTTGTTTTGACTCTCTCAGAGAAGTGTTGATTTTCTAGTCACTTTTCAGGTCACAGTTAGGCTGGCTTGGAGTCAGTCAGGTGCTCCTGTTATTTTGTCCACCCACTGTGCCTCACCACTATTGAATCTTGTTCACCTGGTCTCCACACTCAGCCTACAGAGATTTTAGTTGGAAGTAGTGCTTACAACTGTTTGTAAATGAGGGAATCTTTAATGTTATTAATTTAAAAAAACAGGGTCGGCATCCATTTAAAAAAAAGGTCTAATATACAAACCTATAACCGCATCAAAAACAGTTTTGTCTGACAGAGGGCTGGCTGCAAGGATGTCAGTGGGAACCATGAAAGCATTAAACAAAGGAGAAAAAAAGATGTGTTTGAATGAGATCCACTGTGTTGCGGTGCTGAATGTGCGGAGATATTGGTGTCAGGAGGCCTATCTCCTGACACAGTGACATAGGCCTGGAAAGAGTTGGGTAGTTTACCACTTCGGCTTAGTCTGAGTTGGCCTATATTTAAAATGGCATATATTTGTAATTTTATATGGAAGGCGAAATGAGTATTAAATTAAAAAAATAGGAGAATGCGAGCAATAGAAAAACTATAACAAGTGAATAAAAAGGCCCTATGCTTTTCGATTGTTGTATTTAGCGCCTGTTTGTTTTTGCAGCGATACTAAAACACGAATTCACAATTCTTTTTTTTTTCCTTCTATAAATGTTTTAACAGTGCCTATAAACTAGACGTGTGGCTTACAGAGCATAGTCTACAATTGTTATTTCCAGCCCTCCGTTTAAGAGATCCGAAACTCGTCTATATTTTATTGATGCGCGCTTCCTAGAAAAAGTATTGCACTCCTTGTAAATTTAGTTTGGGACAGGCAGCCTGCAGGGATGAAATATTTACAAGCAGCTAAATATTTCAGACCAGCACCTTGTCTGTCGCCCTCGGAATTTACTTCCACTGCAGCATCTGATGGAGGTCTTATCCTTTATTTACCAATATTTACCGGTTGATGTAATAATATGGGGGAATGAATGGCGACACCGATAGACACAATCGTCTTAATTTGCTCATTAATTCGTTATAGTTGCCGCTCTATGTGCTATAAATTGGTATCTTTATGACGAGGATGCGGCCTATTTGTTTGTCAAAGCGGACAGACATCATCGCGAAGACATTATATGCAAATTCTTTATTATTGTGCTCTTCTTTTTTTTTTAATGATGATGCTGTCTCCAGTAAACCAGCAAGCGAAGGAACAGCTTCCTGTGCAGAAGGCATTTCATAACCCTGCATCAAGAGTCTATAATTCATGCAAAAAGAGCCCGAGGGGGATTCGGCTTGAGTGTGCGCGTGCATGAGAGAGAGACGGCGAGAGAGAGAGAGAGAGAGAGAGAGAGAGAGAGAGAGAGAGAGAGAGAGAGGGGGAGAGAGAGGGAGAGAGAGAGTGTGTGTGTCTGTGTGTGTGGGGGTGGGTGGGTAGGGGATCTGTGAAAATAATATCAGGCTTTTCCGTCAGAATGAACTTTACTACTGTATCCAGCCATGAAATAATCTGACCCGACACTTCAAACCATCTGCGCTATCTATCTGCCCTCTTATTTACTAAATCAGCCTGTGCACAAAACGGAGTGTGTCTGATACTAAAGCCGAGTAGCCTGACAGGGCCATGATAATCCTATATAAACAACTATCACGTTTATTCCCTATACATGTGTTGAAATAGTACTAACACAAGAAGTGTGTATGATATTAACACATCCTTTCTGAGAGTGTGCCAATATAACAGCAATCAATTAGCCTGTGTTTTCAAAAAAGAGCACTTATTCATGCTCCACATAAAAGAGCATGCTTCATCATAACTTAGGCTCTGATATAATTTATTATGGTTAATAAATTATCACTTTTGTGCGGTTGAAAAATGCAAGAAAGCCTCAACAAAATCTGGTCAAGGTTGCGAAAGTGAGTTGGCTTCAAATTCGCAGCCCTGTTGAAATAAAGCCCACATTGACCCTTTTAATGATTTCTACAAATCAGCATCGATATAAGCCTTAGGATATATGAGTATTAAACATAACGAACTGCAGGGTAATCTTATTTTAAAGCGAAGCATATAAACATATAGCCACATTATGGCTTATGGTATAGGAATATTATATATCTATGCCTAAATGGTTGTAGATTAATAGAAAGCATATTACGCGAGGTCATAAACGCCACAATTTAATAGCCCACGCTTAACACATCGAATAGACAACACCATATTTACACAGTTGAGAATTATATAATATTATCTACTGATTTTTAGTGCATGCATGCTAGTCAGCGGGCTGTGTCTTTTTGCTGTGTACCCTAAAGCCCGTTTCAAGAGCTCTAAAGGGAGACTGAGCTGAGCGTGTTTGCCTGCTTTGGCACTTGACTACATAGACTGAAGAGTCTTTCTTTAACACAAAGGCAGAGGGGTGTTTGGAAAGCACGACAGGGCAGTTAAACGTTTGAAGACGCGAAGCAAAAAGGTCAAAATGTTTATATTATTTTTGAAAAGGGAGGCGCTGAGCTCTCCTTTCCGCCTGATTGGTCCAACTTGACAGTGATTGACGCGCATCCATGGCAACCGGGCAGCCAATCTGCCAAGTCCAATAGGAAATCATCGGAGGGGGCTTGACTGTCTTTTTCTCCCCCCCTTAAAAAATACATCTCGGCACCGGTTTTAATTCTTTCGTACTTTCAATCCCAGCCCACCTTTGAAAAATACATCGTGGCTCCGGCTTTAATGTTCTCGCACCTTCGGCCCCGTTTTGCCTGCCAAGTTTGCCGAGCCTGAAGATGCGGTAGCCGGCCCCCACGCAGCATCGTTCCTCCTCCGCGGCGTTTGGGTGTTTGCGTCTTTCACGGCTGGTCAGACGATTGGTTCGGTGTAACTTTGGGGTTTGCCTCGTCTTGGACTGCTCTGGCGCGCGGAGAAGCAGACGCAGGAGGACTCGACACGGAGGAGAGAGAGAGAGGAGAGAAAGGAGGGGGAGAGGGAAACACGGGAGAAGCCTCCATGTTTCAGCTGCCCATCTTGAATTTCAGCCCCCAGCAGGTCGCCGGGGTCTGCGAGACTCTGGAGGAGAGCGGGGACGTCGAGCGCCTCGGCCGCTTCCTCTGGTCGCTGCCCGTTGCGCCGGCGGCCTGCGAGGTCCTCAACAAGAACGAGTCGGTGTTGAGGGCCCGGGCAGTCGTCGCCTTCCACACCGGCAATTTCCGCGAACTCTACCACATCCTGGAGAACCACAAGTTCACCAAAGAGTCCCACACGAAGCTGCAGGCGCTGTGGCTCGAAGCGCACTACCAGGAGGCTGAGAAGCTGCGGGGACGCCCGCTGGGGCCGGTGGACAAATACAGGGTGCGGAAGAAGTTCCCCCTACCCAGAACCATATGGGATGGAGAGCAGAAAACCCATTGCTTCAAGGAGAGAACCCGGCACTTGTTAAGAGAATGGTATTTGCAGGATCCCTACCCAAATCCCAGTAAAAAGAGGGAGCTTGCACAGGCTACAGGACTTACACCCACACAAGTAGGAAACTGGTTCAAAAATCGCAGACAAAGAGACAGAGCAGCGGCTGCGAAGAACAGGTGAGCTATACATGCGTCTCTGAATGGTTTCTGATCACAATATCTGCAACACAAAACAGTGTTTGGCCATAGAAAAGAGAAGAAGGAAAAAACACCCTGCATCCTGACTCTACGTATGCATCCTGTGATTTAATAGTCTTTAAGTTTAATATAGCAAAACACACTGGAACCCACGCTGGTTGGAGCACATCAATTCTTATATTCCTCTAGATATTAGATTCTGAATTGTTCAATAATCCTACAGCCAGGGGGCTTTTTCTATTGTAATTAATGCTGCTCGCAGTGTCTGACATCACGTTATATTTTAAAGGGATTCAAATGCAGAAAATGTCCAGCCAGCAGTGACAATAACAAAATAACGATTTCCCATATCATTTTAGATTATTGGGAGAGCAAACCTCTGGATAAATGGTTTTAATTGATTTGTTATGAATAAGATTAACACAATGCTGCAGAACACGATTTAAGCTAACATGAAGAGTGAGCTAAACATTCACATGTTATTGTATTCTTATTTAATTGTTAGTGCACTATAAGCCAAATAATATATTTAGGATCGATAATGATAATGTAATATTTGAAATGTATTTGAATAGATCATATGCTCATTTCCAATAACAATTGTAGTCGATCTGTTAAAGGGCCTATTGCAGTGTGGGTCGAGGTCACACTGCTGTATTGGTCATGTTTAATGCAGCCAAAACAGCCCACCATTTTTTAGTTTATAGTGAATGTAATCAATAGCCTACATTAATTAGTGAGATCTTCGTGAAATGACACACCATTTGTAATTATCGTATTGGTTTAGCCTATTGTAAATAACCGATCTTGCCTGCACAATAAAAAATATCCCATGCAGTGCTATTTGTTTGTATAAGGAATATTTCTAACTGTTAGCCCCCAAAATGTTTTACTTAATAAAATGTCATATATTGTGTGTTTTATAAACGTGAAGGTGAAAAAATAAGCTAATGGGTTGAGGTAGCAGACCATCTGTTTAGTTCCTTTTTGTTTCAGGATTCAGGTTTTTTCTCCAAAAGAAAAAATGCACAGGATAAAATTATGCCACATAAATGAATTCAAAATAACCCTCAGTTAAGAAGATCATCGGGAGGAGTGGAAAATAAATATGTATTTGAAATATTTTCCTCATTCACCTTTTTTTACAAACTGTTTTCAGCATTTTTTTTTTTTTTTATTATTATACTGTAAAGAATAAATTGCACAATAGACGTGTTAATGTAATGTTGTCTTGTCTCGTGTCCTCTGCCCAGGCTCCAGCAGCAGGTCCTGTCCGGCGGCTCGGTTCGCTCCCTGGCGGACGATGACGGCACCGTGGACCGCCTGGGGAACTCGTCCAGTCCGGAGGCCAGTCTGTCCAGCAAAGCAGCCGCCTCGGCCATCTCCATCACCTCCAGCGACAGTGAATGTGACATCTGACGGGCAGATCGACGGCGTTGATGAATTAAAGGGGGATACGAGTGAAAGACAATCCAATAAAACAAGTCCTAGTGCCTGCGTTGAGTAAAAAACACACACACACACAAACTGATATTTGACGGGTGCCAAAAACATGAGGGGATCTGTGATCTGCGGCGGACTGCCCGTCCTTTTCCTTTTATGCCTACTTTTTTTTTGCGTTTTACCCACGTGTGGATAACTGAACTTAATATGGACGAAACCTATTTGACGGACTAATAAACCAACGACCCGAGATGAAAAGTAAAAAGAAGAAGAAAAAAAATACAAAGAGGGGGACGAAGGCATTCGAGCGCCTAACCTGCTGTTCTCTGTGGGTATTTCATGTTGAAAAAGAACTGTGATATTTTTACTTTACTTTCAAAGTTTTATAAATAATGTTTATTTGCCTATTTAAAAACGATCTGCTCTGTCTCTTCGAATTTCATATTCATTTGCTTGGTGTTTTTAATACTTACCTTGTACACAGGTGAACCTGTTGAGCATGCGCGCTTTAGTGAAAAATGTGTTTCAGTAAAAGAAAAAAAAAGTAAAGATAACTTAATAAAAGAATTGTTGATCAAGAGAGTATAGCGTTTAGTCTTATTTTTTTCATTGCTGTTTGGGGAGAAAGACAGTCATGAATACAATTGTTAAATATTAACATTTTTTATATACAATCCTCTTCGATGTTTTCATGAAGACAAAACTTTTTCTGATTATAACACCACGGTGCTATATTCCCTGACACGTTTTAGAGCGAGGCCTAATTGGCCAACATGCTTTGCGTCGTGTAATGCAGGGTGACAGCGAGAGGTCACAGAAAGGCCGACTCGCTAACCCGGATGATGTGCGAGAGAGATCGTGGAGATCAAAACACAGCAGATTGTAGAAATGTGCAGGAGGACAGAGATGTAGAAACACGCTTCTTAACTCTCTGCAAGTGTCCATTTCCCCCAAGAAAGGCTTTGATTTAGAAGACCATGCTTGATGTAAATGCATCATGTCAGATGTATTATGGCTAAATCATTATAATATGTGTAGCATTAATGCACACACATATATCTGTTTGGACTAAAAGGCTTATTTGTCTTTTCTTGTTTTGCTATTTTATTTGACTACATGCTCGTTTATGTGCTGATACAGCAGTTTCCCTCCCTCAGTTAGTCTAAATGTTCACACTTAAACGAATCATCACAATATTCCAACAATATTTCTTCCCTCTAGTGGGGTAAATACTCTATTTTTTTCTGTGGAAGGCTTTTGTTGTTGTCGTATATCCGCAGCATCCTTCCAAACCGACATCTTGAATTATTATTTTCCAGGTTGAAAACAATGTCTGTAAAATATATCTACCTGCGCATCATATTGCTGAACATTTCTACTGATAGACTTTAAATCAGAACAAATACACTGAGGTCTCAATGTGGTGAGAAACAAAGTGAGTAAAGCAGACTTAAACAGAAGTTAAAGTTGAGCTTCAACTGATGGGACAGACACCTGGTTTCGTCCAATTTGCTATTAATTAGGCTACAGTAACTTCTGAGACAGACAAAAGCCTTTCAGCTTGAACAACACGGAAGCTAAATGTGTATGGAGAGAGAGAGAGAGGGAGAGAGAGAGAGAGAGAGAGAGAGAGAGAGAGAGAGAGAGAGAGAGAGAGAGAGAGAGAGAGAGAGAGAGAGAGAGAGAGAGAGGAAACAAGTAAAGGGAAATAAATGGAGGGGGGGTATTCCTTTTATTTTTTTATTTTTGCTACTTCTCTTTCAAACCACGGGGACAAAATGGCTGAATATTTCCGTTTCTTTTGAAAATAAGGACGACCGGGGGACTAGATGAAAAAGTCTTTCTCGCAGTCAATAAGGTTGTCAAACTGGTCAGCGGTAATCAGTGCTAATGATGGGTCTGGGGTCCCTGCTCGGACAAAAGGGGCCCTGCTGCTGTTTTGTGAAGGGAAGCGACCGGGTCCCTCTCCAAAGAAAAGACTCCTGTGAGGGTAGTCTGGGGCACGGAAATCACAACTTCTCTTGTGTGTGTGTGTGTTTGTGTGTGTGTGCGTGTGTGCGTGTACGTACGTGCTACCGTTTGAGCGTATGGCTTGGCCTATTAAAAGGATTTAATTACAAGTTGATTGTTTTCTGGCTTGTAGTGGCCTACTCATAGGCGCAGCAGTATGCTTCAGTAAATTACAAGAGGATTGAATATAGTTTGCTCCAACGTGATCTCGGCTTTGTGGAGAAAACGTTTCATCTTATCTATATGCTGGGCAACTTCACCAAGTAGCCTATTTCAGCTTCAGAGTATGTTGACAAGTTAAGGGTTCTCAGTAGATACGTGAGGTTAACTTGCATATCTCTTTCAGCTGTGGTTGTGATGTGTTGAATGGCAGGCTGTAGCCTTGACTTTACGTCTGTTTTGTTATGAATCTGTCGGTGCGGTTCAGTGTGCACACACACTGCGGTAAAGTTGTTCAGGATAAATGACTGCACAGACATGACAGCCTGCGCTGGCCGATATGCCTGCAGAGCATCTGCATTTTATAAACTACATATTTATTTTTTAATAAAACCTCAGACTGTTTATACCTAATTTGATCACAAAATGTGTACCAGAATAAATCTACGTATTATACTAAGACGACCAATAGTCGCAAGACAAATACTAGTAATACTTTAAAAAATAATGATAATAGCCTAATAATGGTAATTGTAATGTAGTTTTATTAAATGGAAACGGCTTTGGAGCTGCTCCTTTAAATTATATAAGAACAATAGCCTAATTAAAAACAAATAAGAGTAAACAAAAAAGAAACAAGTACTACATTGATTGCTAAAACAAACAAAGTAAATGCATATGGGACCTTAAACTGCCACTTCCAATGCTACTATTGAAGTGTTTATATTATTTTATAGCAGTATAGAGTCCCGAGAAGTCCCACAGGGCAGACTATCACCAGAAGAGAGGCATTTAAAAAAACTAGCTGTAGGGTGGCAAACAGTATAACCTTTTATTAACACATATCCTACAGAGAGGAAGCAGAAAGAAGGTCACAGATACTGTAGAAACGGTCCAACTGTCTCCTCTCCAAACTGTGAGGATGAAGGTGGGGACACTTTGCATGTCGTTGCTTCTTTCAGGCGCAGAAAACCAACCCTATATTTTAATATATTTACATATCTGCCAAATATGTGACAGCGAAGTCAAGCAACTTTGCCGCATCCAACCCTCTCAGTGTCATCTCCCAGTTTCCAAAAGGCAACCACCACGTGTTGCTGACATTGTGTTGTTGCTTTTTACCGCAGGTCTGTACTTTCTCGCCCCCCTGCTTTGTATCCGTCCTGACACTGTAAGAATGATATATTGCGAATTCCATTAATTTTTAATCACGACGAGATGATCAGCAGTCATACAATAAAATAAATGTTGAAAGCAGCTGAAGGACCAACCTTGACTACATAGACTGTCTTACCCGAAGAGCGTGCTACCTCCAACACTTGCTTTTTGTCTGTCTAAAATCAAATATGGCATAGTACAACTTCTATATAACAACCATTTTAAACACTGAACAAGATACACCACATCCTGCAGACGGAGTGTTTAAACGTGCCCAGCGCCATGCAGGCTGCTCAAATGGTTGGCTGTTCAAACAACTTGTATTGGTATAGCTCAACTTCCGGTCTGCACAGTATTATAATAACAGAAACAATGGTTTGTCCAATATACCAGTTAAAAAAAATACATCTGGGCTCAGTGTTTTAATGTCGTTGCAGACACCTCATCTAGACCTGCTGCGTCCATGTAATGCAGTCAGCCCAGCATCAAACAATCTGCAGTAAAAGCGATGTGATTAATCTGGGATGGTCTCCATCCTCAGCGATGTGCTTGTTTTTCTGATGCTGTGTGTATATATATATATATACATAACCTTTTTAAATTGAAAATATTCTACTTTTAACTGACATTTATCTGACAGGTTTTGTTACTACATTATTTGCAGGTTGAGATTATTAATAGAAAATACACTCAGTGAGCAGTTTATTAGGTACACTTGTAGTTTCTTGCAGCAATCCAAAAGCAACTGGTCTGCCATAAAGTCTGCTTTAATGTTCTCAATAATGTTCAGTCTTTGTTAAAATTCTCTTAGAGGTTTTATTAGTTTTAGCATTGCAGTCGTAGTGATGTTGTACTGCACTGCATTGAGAGCTGTTCCTCTTCTGCACACCTTATTAATGCAGGGAGGACAAACTGAAACACCTTTTAATATAATATAATATAATAATATAATGCAGTGCAGTACAACACCACCTTTAACTATAACCTCAATAATAAACATGGTGGCCACTCAATGGCCACTGAGTGTATAATCAAGTAATAATTAACGATGTATTATTATAGATTATGGCTACCTGACAGTAATAAGTTCAAATGAGCCCTCACGGATACCAGCTGCATGTGCATATGCAGCAATATCAATTATTCTGAAAGGGGTCATTCTGCATAATGAGTATATTTACTTTTGGCACTTTATTTTGATGCTTTAGTTTTAAATGTGATTTTACTTTGGGATTTCTACACTGCCATTTTTATTTAAAATATCTGAATACTTGTTCCACCCCAGGATCCTTCACCACAGCTAATAATAATAATAATGATGATAGTAATAACAATAATACCAATAACTATAATATTAATAATACAATGATGATAAAACACTGCAGCAATGTGGCTAACGGTGATACTGTCACGCCGTCACATTTCACCCTCTCAACATGTCTCCTGAAGTTGTTGAGGTCACTCAGCAGGGGAAACTTGTCCTTTTCAGCAGGGCTTTTGTTCTCTGCCCTCATCCTTTTCAAACTAAAACAACCTCCATCCCATCCACACTCCAACAACTTCTTTTTTGTCACCCCCATTGCTTGTTGTTTACAAGGTTAAACCTGAACTCGCCATCAAAATAGTTTTTCTTATTTCTGTCAGTTCATTGTGCGAAAAGCAATGAATTTATATCAAAAATATTCATTAAAAACCCGCTCATTTCCGCGCCCTTGGAAATACAGCTATTTCGAGGCTCATGTGCACCTTATTGTAACCCGGCCGATGGTTTTCTTCATCCCATCAGAAATGTCTTCTTCGAAAAGAATAAGAAACTATCTCAGTTGTGTGTAGCTGCATCATCTTCTGAAGGCTTCACTGAATTGCTCTCTAAAAAATGAAACCGCAGACCAGAGACGCCCCCTGGTGGTCGTGATGTCGCACATGGATCTGGATGAGGGATCCTCGAAGTTTACCAAGCACTTGTCTATCATTCCTAATGCATTTATCCCGGAACAATCTAATATGAAGTTAGATATCCGATTCTGGACATTATAGCCGAACCAGTTTTATCTGTTGGACTAAAACCAAACCAAACATACTGAGAACAATTAAGTGATTTTATGTATTTCCTATTGCTCTTAGGCGTAATGTTGTAGTATTCCCCCATCTAAAGAAGTTTAAGCACACACCAAGGAAAACAAATCCACATCCTATTCAATAATTTATTTAGCCTTAACTGTTCAGTAACACTCAGTAAATGACATCCTCCTTGATGCTGCTCTAACCGCTGTTACAAAGACGCCTATTCTGTCACAGAAACACTCTAAGATCCCTTCTTTTTATTTTACTTTAACTTGCGATTCATAATGAATTCAACCTTTTTTAAATCGCCACATTTAAAGATATTTACTCTAAAGATTAGCAGAAGCACATTAAAAAAAAACACCCCATGTGTAGTTTGAGTGTGATTGTAAAACGTAAATTCCTCTAAACAATACTGAGGGACATGAAGTGTCCTCTCAATGGTAGCTGTCCTGACTAGATTTAAAGATGTGGTTTGACACAATGCACGTGCAGGCTCCAGTTGAAATTTAAATTGAGGAAGCCATACTCCATCGAAGATAGCTTTCTAGGGTCAGTAAATGCTGATTCTCTGCAGGAGACTTTCAGTACCACGGAGAGAGACACAGTTGAGCTACTTCATCAATACACTGTTCCACAATATCCGTTCCATATCAGTGTGACATCCCAAGTGTTTCACTTGTGCAATAAACAGTGTGTACAGTATCATCTGCTTAATCATTGTGTAGTCAGTCTCTCCCTCCCGCAGAGCGAAACCGCATTAACCATTCTGTTTATTTCCTCCGTTTCTCTATAGATTGACCAAGTTCTTCCAGCAATCTGAACATATTAACATCCTTTCAAAGACGAAGACCTTTCATAGTGCTATACACTTCATGGTCAAAAGTATGTGGACACCCATATGTGATTGTTCAACATTAAAGCATATATAAGTGTGTGTTTATGCTAATCAGATGAATTTGATACATTATTAAAAAAATGTTATTGTGCCTCCTATAATCATGTGTAGCACATTTTCTTTACAGATACATTGTACTTTTTG
The DNA here is from genome assembly GCF_910591455.1 of Pholis gunnellus. Classification (NCBI taxonomy): domain Eukaryota; kingdom Metazoa; phylum Chordata; class Actinopteri; order Perciformes; family Pholidae; genus Pholis; species Pholis gunnellus. Next base: position 11,738,605 of record NC_136542.1, on the reverse strand, counting down.
GTAGATGATGAGGCATCTTTACTGTGGCTTACTTCAAATACTATAATTACTAATAAACTAATAATTGCCTGACATCTAAAGAAGACACATACACTATATATGTGTAGGTATTGATTGATCCACGACTGGAGTTCATATAGGCTACTAATGTTCTTCAAGTTATACCTCCTCCACGGCACAGCCATTGACAGGCCTGCTTTAAAATCAGGCTCCGATCAATCGGGCTCCAACCTTGGCTCGTCTGCTTCGCTTACAAATCCACTGTTTGTCAGCAGATACAATGCAGACAATGTGAGGCAATTATGTGAAGTCAGCCAGCGTTCACATCATCGGGCTGCTCTGCACACACAAAGAGGACTAATGTCAGCCTGGACCCTCCGCCCGCGACTGGAGCTGCCAGGGAAATATGTCGACAGAAGCAGATCTTAGATGAAGCTGCCTGCTAGAGGTCAGATGACCTGCAGCAAGTCAAGGACTGTGTCGATCTCACCGAGACAGGAGACTCAAGAGAAAGTAGATCCTAAAATGACAAACATTTTGGCTGGTTATGTAACAGGTCTTTGAGCACCTTTAAACGTGCCACAAACCTAGATCTATTAGGCCAATCATATTTAAGAATGTCACATTACCGCTGACTAATTGCCACACAGGGAACCTTTGGAACCCTGAGGATCTCGGCCCCTGAGGCCTAGTATTGGTAGGACTCGTGTATATTTTATGAGCTGATGGTTTCCATCACAATTATTTTGTATTTTACATTGAGGGCAAATTATAGCCTAAGCATGCCAAGAAAGACAAGTGTTGCTCAGGTCAGAGAGTGAAGTACAGTATTCGACCACTAGATGGAGACGGCGACTAAAGAATGAGACTTTTATAGAAGCCTTGTTATATTTTATCCAGATATGAATTCTGTCAATTAAAAAAATATGCTTTTTTCTGTGGCTAATTCACCAGCATTAATTTCTTCTGACTACTAAACTGAAACACTGACTACACACATTCATTATGTATGAGGGTTTACATGTTTACAAAAATGATGTTAAATTACTATTGCACATTTTTAAAAAACGTTTCAAATGTTTCTTAAATGTGACTATATTCATGATCAATTGCATACGTTGTTTTATTTTTATGAAAGTAAGTTTTTCTTCAGTAATTCATAAAATATGACTTTGAAATATGACATGTGCTGTGAGATTAATTTGTATGCTATTTTATATGCTTATCATAATTATTTTTGATTTATTTGATTTATTATCTTATCCGTGGTTTGATTCATTTTATTTCCATTTAGAATGTAAATATATGATCCATATGATGTGTTTTACAGGAACTTTTACATAAAGCATTTTACAAAGATTACTTTTTTAAATTCCATGCTCATCTATCGCTCACTTAGATAAGCACTGTGACAAATATGTTTGATGAAGACAAGCTGTCTTTTATAAGTTTAATTAAATAAAGAATAACCCACCTGGTACTGTGTAGTGTCTGTACCTGCAGTACTGACGTTTGGCCACAAGATGGTGGACAAGATCCATAGTGAAGAAGAATCGACTCAGCAGCGCTACAGCAGGTTTTGTACACTTCTGTCATATATTATATTAATACAAAGCCTCATATTGCCAACATAGCCTTTAATGACTACTTTGATTAAGAACATAAATAACACAACTGTCACTTAGAGGACAATGGCTTAAGAGGACGTGTTTTTTATTTTGGGTTTTTTCAGGCCTCCATTTAGGCTTCATTTAATTAGAGAATGGTTAACCTACATTAAGAATAACATTCACTGTACAAAGAGCTCTTTAAATGCATTTTCGACCGTGCATACAAACAAACTACAGGTACGCCACATTCAATTTGAAGGTGTAAATGAGCGTAGTGTACGGTATTGCTGAATGGAAGGTGTGAAGGTACATGTGTAAGAAAGTGTTGAGGCAGGGCAAGGGCACCAGTTGGGATTTTTAAGGGGTCTATATTTAAACTCTCTGGTCTCCAGTTTCTGCAGCTGTCGCCAAGTTTAAGTTCAGCACCTTGAGCCTTTCTCAGTCATGCTCTTGAGTTATAGTTATAAACCTGCCAAACTCTGAGACAGAGAGAGTGAAGCAGAGACCCTCGTCTGTCCTTCACGCGGTGTCTCCTGGAGCTTCAGAAAGTCCAAATAGTCCCAGTGTCACTGAACTACAGTACCTGCCTAATCATCAGCTCATCCTTATCTTACGGCTCTACCAAAATCCCTTTATAATCACACTATGCCACAATATTACTGCGCTTCTTCTAAAATGCTTGACCGACACTTTTACTGTTTGAGGGATCTTAGTTTCCCCCTTTTCATCCCCCTAAATTATATTATCAATGATCCAGAGTTGACACTTTTTGTTATTGTATCGGTTTGTTTATTATAAAATGTAATATTTGTTTTGTAGCCCCCATGGTTTCTCAAAGTCATACAATTGTTTCTAACTAATTGTAACGGACTATGGCACAATACACTGGATATAACCAATACCATTGTGATCATGTCACATACATTCCAGTGTTAGTTAAAACCTGTCCACTTGCAGTTTTAGATATTGTATAAAAACGGACAGATGAGTAAATTATTTATAGTTTTTTTTAGCTCTGTCTTTGTAACTGTCCAAGTGCTCGAATAATATCCACAAACAGATCAGAGCCCAAATATTTAGAGGTGATAACTGTAATATACATTATGCTTCTCAGAACCGCCAGCAAAAAGCTCCTCATTGCTGATAAAAACAATAGGGAGTCACTGTAAATAATTACTGTATGAAACTAGCTCCCTGATTTATGTTTCTACTACTTTTGTACGTACCATGCAATACTGTTTTATAATGAATAATACTTTATTGACTGTAATCGGCATGTCCCAGTCAGGACTGTAACAGGAGCACAGCAGTCTGTGTTGCTGTCGTGTTTTAGGACAGACCAGAATCTCTATGGAAACAAGATATTTCAACTTTTAGTGTTTTTATCGGTTTCATATGTTGTTTACATTTTGTGTCTATATGCTCATGTTTTATGTTGGTTTGAATCTGTGTGCGTTTGTTGTGTGTTGGGTCGTTTTATGACAAAATTAAACAAAACCAAAGTGTCAGAATTGTATCAACTGTGATGTTTGGCGCTTTAAACATTTGAATTCTGTATGAAAAGCAACACAAAATGCATAAACTGTGAGAAACTACGAATTTGAGAATTTCACACTGTTTTGAGAATAATGACTTTCATATATGCCAAAGCAACTGCAATTTAATCTATACTGACTTTAAGAATACATGTATATGTGACTTTCTGTAAATGGTATTGAGTAATATTCCAGTTAAACATTACTTTACTCAACCATAACTATTTGGGTATTTTTTTATTATTAAACTATCTCTGTGTGGTTGTTCAACATCGTCACTGTGTGGGTATTACTTTGAAATATATACTTAAAATGAATGGAAACAAAGTATTACAGTCAAATCAGTGTGCTGAATGTAAATGTAAAATCTTCAGGACAGGTCTAAATACCTGAGCTCATTACTGATCTTTCTCTCCAGGTCTTTCTGCAGGCAGCAGCAGTCAGTTTGAAGTCATGCAGCCGGAGGATGATGAGAAGGCTTCCTCTTTTCTGCTACTTCTTTGATGGGTGAGTGGATTTACACAAATGTTTTTCCAACTGTTCCAAAATGCAGCCTTGATAAAGACATTTCAGTCATTTTGTTGGAGCCAGATGACAACTCTTCTGTGAGTAATTATAGCTGCCGCATATGATAAACATGTTTCTCACATAGGACAAAGATCCTACTAATTTAGTGCTCCGGCCTGTACTTTGTAAGTACTAAAACAATCATTCATCCTGCAGACAGACGAGATGGATGGATACATAGAAAGACAGATGGATAGATGGACAGGCGGAGTCTGTGTCTGCTGAAGTAGCGCCTACTGTCCAGCGGCAGCTCTGTGCCTAATAACAGAGCTTAGCTGGCATACCAGAGCCGGTGGCACATTGGTGTAGCGGTAACTCAGAGAGAGCCTGGTAATTACCACCGGCCGCTGACACCATGCTGCAAATGCACCAGTCAGCACTTGGAGAACCAGCGGAGCATTTCCCCCTCCCTCATGCTGCCAGGATGCCCTGGTGATCAGCCGTGGCACACAAGTTATTAGAGGGAGGAATGTGCTCTCCCCAAACAGCAGAAAGAGAAGAAAGTATGATCTCTTTCTACTTCATTAATACAAATCTGAATGTGGTCGAGTATTCAGAATGTGGTTTCTCCCGCTGATCTTTCTCTCTCTTTCTGCCCTTGTCTTGGATTCACTCGATTGGACCATAAGCACTGAATGAGGAGTCACGAAGGCTTTCTCTCAGGAGAGGCCCTCTGGAAAACAAACTGCAGGGCCGGAATGGGAAGTTTATTTTGCTTGGTGCATGAATATCTGTGGGATGTGGGGCTCTGTGCACAGAGGGCTGCAGGAGCACTCCAGTTTCATCACTGCAGCACCCTCCTCCTCTTTCACTGTCTGAGGAAATAATTTCAGTTCATCCCCCTACTGCATCCTAATAATTCCTAATCCCTCACTCATCTTAATTTCATGCCTTCTCTTCTCTCCTTGCCCTCTGTGTTTCCCTCCCTGTTCCTCTATCATCTGCAGACTGAAATAGGCCCAGCAGCAGCTTTTCTCTGGGCCTTTTGTCCCTGCTCAGGGAGACGTTTGGCACACAGAGGATCATGTTACAACTTTCATTTCCTGAATATTTTTCCTTTTTTTCTGTGTGGAAACCAAGAAGGGTATTTTATCCTCCTGCTCTGCAGCATGAAGATGAAGGGGCGAGGGGAGCGAGATGGCAGCTCAGATTCGGGCTGCTGTCACTCCAACGTCGGCAAACAAATAAAGTACAAACTGCACGTAGCTCCAGGGTCCTGGTGGAGCGTAGCTGTGCTGTGGTTTGGGCACAGCGGGGGTGTGGATCGTGTGTGTGAAGTAGGGGGGCTTGGTTACTTGAGATATTTGTGAGCCCCAGGATAGGTGAGGTGATGCCCTTTGGGAGTGTGAGGTATATTTCATTATCCCATATCCCATACCACTTCCTCTTGTTGTGTCTGCCACCACTGCCCCTCCCATAAAAGCCCCTTCAGCCAGAGCAGGGATGTGTCTGTGTTTATACTCGCGGATCTTTCTTGGATGGATCTAGAAGCAGAACAACAACCAGTAAAGTGGTAACAGTCTGCACAATTATCAATTATTAATCTCCTATTGTGAAATAATGCCCATTATATGATACCAAACCCAGTCATTGTGGCTCTCGTTATGTCTGGATCTGTCTGTAACAAAAAGCTGCTTTTTTGTGAATTTTTAATTTCATATTTTTTAACATCAGTAAATTAACTTCACAGGATAAGGCTGGCATTACTCTTTATTTGTCTTATTGTCAACAATAAGAAAAGAGCAAAACCAACAATGTCTTACTCCATCGTTCAATAATTTGGGACTTTCCATTGCTGCCTGTGGCTCTCAGCTCATGACTTACGTCTTTAAAATCGCAAATATATAGTTTTATCTATTTTTTAAGATTTAGTGATTTCCTAAAACATCTGGGTCTGTAGTTTTTTATAAAATGTTACTCAAACAGAAGTAAATTGTGCATTTGTTCGGGACTACTTTCCCCCATGGATTAATCAGTGAGAATGTATAACATCATGTTTGTTGGATTGACTCAAACTAAACTTCAGCGCATATTCAACACAATGAAGGAACATTCTGTGCAACTGTGTGGCTCAATGATTTGTTTTTGTTTTTGATAAAGCTTTGGATACACAGACAATAGTTGTGAATGGAATCAATTCATTGTTGGTTTTAGTCTTTTCATGGGATTTGTTGAAAATAAGTAACATATAGAATATCACCAGACATCTATTTAAATTAAAAAGATGTATCTGTCTTTCTATTTTGTTTGTGCTCTTTATGATCTGATTTACATTTTTTGCATTTAAATTGAATATGAGACTATAGTTTAAAATTCAGCCTCTAAACGGGACCGAGATTAGATTATACAATGGCCTCTTTTCTCAAATGTAAATCAGTAACTTATTACATTTTAAATCAACTTCACGTTTTACGCCTATAATGAAACTATCAATACTTCAATTTATGTAGGACATAGTAGAACTCTGTTTACAGTTTCTTAACCTGCTTCAAAATCTGCATTCAGTTGTGTATTAATCCGCAGCTAAAAATATTCCCCAATAAATGCACTATTTATTTCTGATTGAGTAACGTTTGCTAAAAACTACAGTGACCAGCTATTTAAGAGAATTGTAGAACCTTTTTACGAAATGAAACTATTGTTTGTGACCGTTTTTTTAAAGATGTACATCTTCAGTAGGAACCAATAGGCTGAGAGCCACAAACATCCAACGCATTGTTGGTTTTGGTCTTTTCATTGTTTTGTTTTTTTGACGATAAGAAATGTATCGAATAAACACTAGTCTCAACCTATAAAGATTGCAAAAAGTGATAATACAATTACTCCTTTTCTAAAATGTACATTTTCTTTGAGGAACATATGGATTAGATATCCGCACCTGTACTATTATTAAGCATACTGCTCCTGCACCCTACTTTAAGTTGTCTTGCTCTCGATTCAATCTTTTCTTTGTCTCTCCTTCATCACACATGTATATATCCCATCACAGAGAAATATTTACAGTTGCATTATCATATTGTAGTGTTGGATAGAATACAGATCTGTTTTAATGTGGCTTTGAAGGGCTGTATGTAGCTTACCAAGAAAATCTGTTGAGTCCTCACAAATGTATCCCAAAAAACATCCCAGACTGAAGTCACTTTCCTGATCAAACATATGAGACTAATGCCACTATCAGCTTTCTCTCCAGGCTCCAAAAATATACATATCTGATTTTTAGCAACCAGAGCTGGGTTTTGTCTCTGGAGGAGAACAAGATGGTTTGTTATATGAGCCTTTGCCTTCTGGCCACATTTCCTTCTTTTTTTTTTACACAAAGTCCTCTATCGTAGACATTACACACGTCTTATCTTGTCCTTTTGTCTTTTCCTCTTGTAACATATTACAATATATCCCTCCTTCATCAGGTAATGTATATGATGCTGTCCTTCATTTGACACACAACATGCTATTTAACACCCTAATAGGTAGGGATTGTCTGCAGAGTCTCCTTCTCCTCGTGTCTGAACTCTGGGTCATACATCACTCATCCGACTGGAAGAAAGAGATAAATATTTCTTTCAGCTCTGTCACATAGGAGCTTCCTGTTAGGACGAAAGGCTTCCTACTCTCTGGCTCGCGGCTCCCACATCAGTATAATTAACATTTCTCAGACGCAGTAGCATAATCCCTCTGATCTCTTTATACTTATGTCATAGAAATAAAGCAGACGCCTGCCCCTGACATCTAGAATTTTCTTTACTTTAATCAGTTTTATTTCTTCTGATAACCACAAACTCCAATTCTGGTACACAAGAGTGTGGCCAAGCCCCCCCCCCCCCCCCCACACACACACACACACACATACACATACACACACACACACACACACTGCATCTGCCTCCGGGTACGTCCAGGCAGGAACATTGTCAGATCCATGCATCATTGGTAAGAAAATCTCTCTACCCCCCCCCCCCCCACACACCACCGCCCCTCCTGCCCCTCTGAGGCAGACCTGAAAAGATCCTTTTGTCCCTCATCACCCGCCTGCTCCGCTCTCTCCCCCGTCTCCCCCCTCTCTGACACACACCCCTCATACAGCCTGTGGTTATGGATACCTGGGACTGTCTCACACCCGGTGTGGGGTAAAGCTATATACCTGCAAGCACCAGACCATGGAAAGGCAACCAAAAGTTCCTCATCTTTGGTTTTTGTCCTTAGAGGAGATGCCCACTGACTCTGATGCCAGAGAAAATATTAAGCCAGCTGAGGCCGACGGCGCAGGCTCACGCGGACTACTCTCCATGTTTATTTGCACACGTCAGGGCCCTTCCTGCTGTTGATTTAGAGACACTGCCACTTACGCCTATGAGAAATGAAATGCCCTTTTGATGACTCAGACTCTGTTTGCCATCAGCAGCTGTTGTTGCTGGCACCGGCCTGCTACAGGCTGACGTTACCTCCAGCTTTTGTCATCTAGTCTAAGCACGCCTACCATTTGCACTTGTGGCTGATGAGAGGAAGACACAGTGGCTGATACAGCAGATAGATTTATGGCTGCAGTCGTTGTCCCGCCGGATTCGAAAACCGAGGGATTCGAGCATGATTAAAAGCACTGTCAGAGTTTCCGTGTCGGATTGATTTTAGTCTCTTGCACATCCTGAAGGTGACTCTGATAGCCTCCCTCTGTCATGTGGCACAGAGCCTTTTTAATCCTTGCTGTGTCTGTACCCTGCCGGACATGTTGTCATTAGGATTAACAGGTATGAGGAGTCTCTTTGCTGGCTTTGTGATCACCTGTTTGTTAATTTGTGAATATTTAGCCACACTGAGTGCCAAGGACACGTGCTGTTGTCAGAACTATGATCTGCAGGACCTCTGCTCTCTGCTGACCTCTGCTGAATGTGGCATATGGGCAATATTGTTCTATTCACAGGTATGGGCTGTTATAAACGTTTTTATCTTAAGGTACTGCTACATACAAGCTACATACTGCTACATACAAGTTAAACCATTTGTATGTACAATAAATTGAATTGTCCTGGACAAACTTGTGAAAATATCCCTTAATGCTTTTAATTTGATATTTAAAAAATACAACTGGTCATATAATCTACATTATGACTTCTCCATTAAGATAAATAAAATATAGATAATCATCTACATCTACATCTACATCTTTGTTTAGCTTTTTCGTCCGGAATAATTTTGTAAGAACACTTATGTCACATGTTTGTTGGCATTTTGAAGTTAAACTCCAGCTTGAAGGTAAAATGCTGAATGAAATCTCACCAGTGGTATCATGTACAGTAACATGAAATCAAACCACACCCACAAAATATGGATAAAGCATATAGAAGTAGTTTGTGAGCGTTAAACACTTAATAAATAATACCTAACTGCGCTTTTTTCTTAACTTTAACTTTGATTTATTTTGCCAGAAATATTTAATATTACAGAACAATACTTTTAAACCAATAAAGTTCAAGAATATACTTGAGTATTTCCATTTTATGCTACTTTTCACTTCTACTCTTCCACATTTCGGGGGAAATATACTTTTAATTAAATTTAACTAAACCTTTGTATTCATGAAAAATACAATGCATTGTTATAGATTAAACAACCAAACAGCATATAAAATAACGACATTTTTTTGCATTTGCATCTGTAATAATGATCTCAATAATAGCATTCTAATAACAAAAAAATGTCTGCTAATGACTCTGTACCTTTTTAGTTAACATTTTGAATGCAGGACTTGCACGATATTAACTATTTTAAAATGTGGCTAATTGTACGCAAGTAAATGATCTGAATGCTTCTTCCACCACTAACTCTCATATATTAGATTAGACTTGTAAAAAGAAGAAACACTGACCAAAAAGCCTGATGATGGAAGGTCTGCTGAGGACATTCAGACAGTCACATCACTCAAACACAACCATATGGATCTCCTGTAGGTGATAGATGGGGAGCACGGCCTGGTGTTTTTAGTAGACCTGAGGGGTTCAGAGAGAGAGAGAGAGAGAGAGAGAGAGGGGCCTCTGAGATGCAGAATACCTCAAGGTCCCTCCATTGAAGCCGGGCGTTGCAGCCCTGCAGCCCTGCAATCTTTGCAATCAGGCGGTAATGCTAGCAGCGACTGTTTCAGATTATGCTCAGGAAATCCTCTGTGCTCTCTGCTCAAAACAATTTACCCTGACATGAGCCCAAAGAAGAGTGTGGGGGGTGGGGGACAAGAGAGCTGTCCTCACCAGATTCCTGCTCTCAGGCCACCATATTCTCATATTCTGTCCTACAAATAAGCACTTTATTTATTAGTATTATTATCACATTGTTGTTGTTTACGATGGAAATTATTATGATGACCTCTAAGAGTGGGAGTGTCTGCTAACCACCCTGCTAAAACTAATATTTTAGCAATATGTCTGTATGTCTTATTATAGCCCCTACAATTTGTTTTGTTTTGTTTATAGGACATATTGATTTCATAAGGCAGTGGACTTTAAACTTTTTCATATGGGATGTTTGCCATGTTTGTGTCAAATTATCCAGAGCTGGTACATAAAGGTTGAGTAGTGGCTCTTTCCCATGGCCCGGAACCGACAGAACAAACTCTCGGAGAGAGCAAAGAAAACACGGCAACAAAAAGCCAATGATCCGCAGCACTCGGGCTAAAAATGACGAGAAAGAAGAAAAAAACACTTTCTCCTTGAGCCAAATACTGTAGTCATGTATTAGACCCACTAAGCAGACACGATAATCAAAGGAACCAACGCTGGTTACAACAGCCTCCTGGCAGACAGCTGCTCATGTTGACTCACATTTGCGTAATTAAATTTCCCTTTATGACTCTGTGTTTGAATTCTATGTTTTGAATTATCATTATTATTGTTAAAAAAAACAAAGAACCCGTAGAGCATGTTTAGTGTTTAACAACGAAATTACTCATGATGTTTGATCGAGATTCATATCCCACCATTGTAGATTTGATTCGGTCGGCATCTTTGCATGCAATTTTTTAAAATCATTAAATAAATCAACAAAAGAATAATGATATTAATGAATAAATTAATTACGTTCTTTCCTCCAATTAACGATTAATTAATGGTAAATTGTCAATGATTAAAGACCCGATTAATTTGGTTTGTCTGAGGGACAGAATCTAGGACACATTATTGTCTAATTTTTTTCTCTAAATACACAAATAACACAGAGACAAATGTATTACTTTTGTTTTATTGGAAACTATTACCATGACTCTAATGAAAACGTTACCTCTTAGTTTCCATCGCAGGAGGTTGCTATAATTCTTTTATCTCAACAAAATATCATAAATTAAGCATATGGGCAGTCCAGTTAAGTGTCTCGTTGAGTTAAGAGTTTCAGGCAGGTCCTGTTTGTGTGTTTTCATGTGCAGGAGATGAGAAAAGCTCCTGTCAGTGGGGATATACAGGTTAAGCGCATAAAGGAATTGTGATCTAACCAAATTTAACGACAGACAAGTCAGTCTATATTATAAGGTAGGCTATAGTGTTATTTCATTAATGTTCTCAATCTGATACACGTATCAGTCTTCTTTTTTGGGGTTTTTTGTTGTTGTAAAATAGAATAATCTGGCAGCCTCTTTAAGAGCCCAAATCCACAAGACTGGAGGTTAGAGGTCCCAACAAGGAGTCCTGCAGTTGGTGCGGGTGTCCGTGCATGCTGTGCACCGGCTGTGGGGGCCCCAGGCCGGACATGGGGTAAGCGGAGGCCCCGGGGTGGTTCATGTTGCCCTGAAGCAAAAGCGCTGAGTTCTGGTCGGGGCTCTGAGGTGGAGAAAACTCGTCCTCCGAGCTGGACATGAGAGACTTTCCTCCGTCCAGCGGGGACAGCTGGTTCTGTTTGTTGCCGCCTGCGTTGCTGTTTTCACTGTTCTCTCTGGAAACGACAACAAGGAGGAATGAGAGAAAATATACGTACATTTTGGAAGATTAAATCCTCATGTTGACATTATATTTTGGAGTAAAAAGGGCAGCATAAAAGGCAGCTGTAATTATTATTTGTAGTAACTCCAAAAATATAGACTGGTGAGTATAGGCCTAGGCCTTGAAGAACAACTAATCAGAGAGGTTTAGTTATTTGCCTTCCCTGTAATTTTGTATAAAATACTTTATTTCTCCTCATGTTGGTTGATATTACCCGATAACTTAAAAAATGAAAGGTAAACCACGTGTCAATGTTGCTCCACTGTAACCCAGTTTAACCTTTAACACGTACCTCAAAAGTAGAAAGTTGTTGTCCAAAAATATGCCCATATTGCTTTTTGTATTTTCCACCATTATTAAACACGAGATTATTTTTTTAAGATTACATGTTTATGTTACAATTCAGACTCAAATCAAACGGGACAGATTCTGTTGAAGAAAGTCCATCATTTGTCAACAACACGCTTCTGTTTACCATCACTGTTATCATTTGGGGACTAGACATATCCAACATTTTTAAATTAAAAAAAAAATAAGTTAAACTTCTTAAAATAAAAGGATTTCTATCAGAAATACAATTATAATTATTTTCCTATACGTTTCCACTTCCTTGCAGTATAGACGACTGCTATTCCTGCACTTTCTGTTGGCTGCTTGCAGCCACATTTTGGCAATATTTCATTCTAACACGAACCTTCATTTTGCTCTTGAAACATGCAAAAAAGTAAACGTGTTTGTCTTTAAATAACAGGCAGCACCGCGGCTGTGTCAGTTACGTACCTCTCTTTCGCCTCTGCGGCTCTGTCTCGCTGCCGTCTGTTTTTGAACCAGTTGCTGACCTGCGTGGTGGTCAGTCCTGTGGCCTCGGCCAGCTCTCTCTTTTCCCGCGGGGACGGATAGGGGTTGTGCGTGTACCACTCTCGCAGGACGCCCCTGGACTTCTCCTTAAAGCAGTAGCTGGTCTCCTCGCCGTCCCATATTGTGCGGGGCAGCGGGAATTTCCTCCGCACCCGGTACTTCCCTACAGCTCCGAGCGGCCGGCCGCGCAGCTTCTCCGCCTCCACGTAGTGCGCCTTCAGCCAGAGCTGCTGCAGCTTCGGGTGGTTGTGCGGAGAAAACTGGTGGCTTTCCAGAATCTTGTAAAGCTCTCTGAAGTTCCCCCGATGAAAGGCCACCACCGCCTTGGCTTTGAGGACACTTTCGTTCTTGTGGAGGTGATCACACGCGGGTAGAGACCACAGGAAGCGGCCGAGCCTCTCCAGGTTTCCTCCCTGCTGCAACACCTCGCAAACGCACGCCACTTGCTCCTGCGTAAACCCGAATGACGGTAATATAGACATGATGTCCAGGCACCCTCCTCCGTCCAAAAACGCCGTTATCCAAAACGATAGCTGTCGTTTGTTTTCTGTGTTTATAGTTTCTCGTCGCTACGCAATCCAGCGCAATCCGGCCGCGCAGCACAGGCCTATAGGCTATCCTCTCCACTCCAGCCCCTGATGCGCGCAGCAGATTGGGATGTTGATTGTTGGGACAATTTGTTCCTGTTGGAGATATGTCAGGCTTAAAGGGAGCCTGTGCGTTACGGTGATTGGCTCTCCTTCTGCCCTGCACCGTGTACAGCAGAGCAGGACTGAGTTTGCAGCTCCGTTTCCTCCCCAGAGGCAATGCGTCAGGGGCTGAAATAGGAGCGCTCTCCCACCTCCCGCCCCCACAGTCCCTCTCCCGCCGCAGCAGAGGGAGCAGAGACGCACCTAAACACTAATCAATTATTACAGACCTCTTAGACAGCCATATTAACATGTTCTGAATATACATCTTCTGTAATGGTGGTGACTATATAGGCTACCGGTTTTCCCACGTGGGTCAAACCACACACTGCATCTCGATACGTTATCGGTAATCACAGTCAGTGGAGGGTGAACCCACAAAAGACACAGAGCTTTTTATCTGTGAGGAGAGGTTTGTCTACGTTTAAGGGCTGAGACACGCACTTAAAACCGCTCACATGATCAACCCATGGCAGTACAGATCATTTTCATAAAAAAAAAAAACCCAATTAAAAATCTTAATTGGTTTTTGGTTAGTTTTGTGTTATTTCCCCAACTGGAGGTTTATTTACTATCACAGCTGATCATGGTTGACGCCCACTACCTTAATTACATGCAGATTTAACATTTTGTATCCCCGTGCACCTTTCATTACCGAAGCCGTTTATTTTACGAGGTGATATAATTTAATAAGTTCCTATGATTGTTGGGTCCATGCGTGCCATTACGCTCGTCTTTTATATGAGAAACCTACCTGACAAACGTGTTATTGGACGTAGACCACCAGGAAGTCAGCAGCAAGAGTGTGTGAGAGAAAGAGAGGCTGAGATGAAATGCCTCATGGTTAGAGCTTGAGAGACAGACACACATCCAGCAGCATTCACACTTCCCACTCAAATTGGCAAAAATAAGGAGTTTCGTAATTTAGACCTATATGTCGAGCAGTCATTTTGTTGGTTAAGTTTTGTTTTTATATAGGCAATTTCCTCGCTTTGTGTTTATGGATTTACAAATCAATATTAAATACCGTCGAGACAGATAGGCTCTAACAGAGCCCTCGCTCTTTATATTTGTTGTTTTATGCTTATTTCCTACATCATCACGTGTTTCTGAAGAGGCTGCAGCCTGCAGCCTGCAGCCTACATTTATATTTCAAGGATTAGACGGGCACCGCTCTGGCTCCAGTGTTTTCTGTGGGGTGAAACACTAAACCAATCCATTAGTAAATTAGTTCTCTGCCACACTGGATCTTGGTGGCGCAGTTGTTGGTTTGAGCCATATAGATCACATTTCTTTATCTGCACCAGAGTTTGAAACTAAGCACCCTTTCATTGGGCCTATGTTAAGGAACAAGATTTGACCTATAATATTGAACTTAAACAAATTCACACAAAACGTTTTGAGAAGATTAACTCTTTCTTAACGGATTTTCTATACAACATTTGTTTTTCTGGCGATCACCTGAACAAACAGACATCTGTTCTTACCAGCTGTGGAATATCTTATATATCTAATGTAACCTATGATTTTATGGACTAATCCGTTTACATTGAAAAAAAATCTATATTAAGGGAATGAGCATTTAGGCTACTGAAAAAATATAATTTGATTTAGGCAGAATGACTATGATAATTTGGTTAATTTTGTGTTGGACTAGTGTAAAATAGAAAAAGGTAAAACTTCATATGTCCACATTTTTAGCATGATTTATTTTGACTATTTATCAGATAGAAGACTGGAGATAAACAGCTAATTTCCTCCTAAATGGATGACATGTATCTCACCGTGCTGAAATGAAAGTCTGTCTGGAGGAAATGTCTGGTCATTGGTTGAATCACACCTGAAGTCACTGTTATTTAACAATACCTGCGAGGGGTATTTTTTTAGTAATATTTGTAGCAGTGTCATCAACCTGCAGACGACTTATAGACACTGATAATGTTATGATAACGAATAAAAACGTGTAATAATTTATATAACAGCGTCATTTTTAGACAACAAACCCCTTCATGCCATACTGCTTAAACATGGTTATGTTTGTATATCTTCTAATGTAAATAAACTGTGTCTTTAGTGGACGCAGGCTCTCAGGCCACTTGAGCTCAAGTCTATAGCAGCACTCTGCTGTGTGTAAAACCTCAGTGCTTCAGTAAATGAGCTGTCTGATGAGCGGCTCTCGGGTTTCTCTAATATCTCTACCACATTGCGCCGCGCCTCCTCCTTTAACCCGAGCAGCCCGGGGGGCGAGATTATTTCAAGATGTGGACTCTCCGCCTCTAACACGGCCAGTGCTGGGCTCCTCATTCCCCGACAAGTAATGCAATACTTAGGTAGGCCATCACTCGTTACTCCTCACAAAATGGGACTTGCAGAAGGCATGGATTCCATACTCTCGTTATTTTCTCTCCGTTGAACTCCTCAGTTACCTCCAACAACCCCACTAACTCTGCCTGCCCCTCTCTCTCTCTCTCTCTCTCTCTCTCTCTCTCTCTCTCTCTCTCTCTCTCTCTCTCTCTCTCTCTCTCTCACTCCTGGGGCTCAGGGCTGCTAAATATCATAGATGTTCCAAGTTTTACTCATTGCCTTTCCGGAAAACTCCAAATGAGTCACAATGTTTTCACCGCGAGAAAATAAACGTGTTGCCATTTCCCATTAAACTGTTTAAATTTGAGGTGGGCCGAGGAGAAATGTGGGCCCTTTGCTTGTTGAATTATTCCATGTCATGGCAGAAATTTGGAGGGGGAAAATGACTGATCAATTATTGATGGATGCAAAATAGAAATTCGTTAGCATTACAGGAAAAAAACGAACGAAATGTAACGGTGACTGTGGGAGAAAACGGGTCTCAACTCAAAGCACCAGAAAACACTTCATAAAAATGTCATCATCAAAAAGTTGGTGTTTCCTCTTGGAGAGTTTATTTTCCTGAAAATCTGAAGGAAAAGTGACCCGACCACTGGCTCACTGAACAGATGGTTTTCACTCTATCTAAATCCAAAGTGCTATTTCAGCTGTATCGACTTGAACAAAGCCGATACTGTTTAAATTAAGTGAAAAGTGTCTGATTTGGTCCCCGGGGTTTGGTTTTTTGGGGAGAGATTTTGGTGACGTTCAAGGGTGTCCTCTTACTGCACTGAAAAAAACACACAATTAGAATTTATTTATTTATTCAAAACATCAGCAAATCCCACAATAAAGCGTCTTAATTATAAGTCAAGCTTATTTTACATAAACATACTCACACGTGAAAATGCATTTATTTATTTTATAGTCTTATCACAAAATACATAACTGGCTTTACATATGACTAAATACTATAGATTAATTAACCTAATCAATGGTAGGACATATCATTGGCTTACAGTGTCTGGTTATAAGATGTCCTAAATGTGTCTTTAATTAAGAGTTAAAGCGGTTTATTCTGTGAGGTGTAAGGCAGTGAAAAAAAAAAAACTTCCCTCAAAACAAAACACAACTGTTGACATGAGTGAGTTAAATGAAATTGGAGCTGCAATTATCAGCTTAACAGAGTTTCCTGTCATGTTGGAAAATTAGACCTGGTACAAGTGCACTGGGGTTAGCCCCCCATCAAAATCATTACGCATTTCCTCAGAGGACCACCTCCACAAATATGCAATTACGGCCTCGGCTTTTACAGTGCTCTGCTCGGTAAACACGACTCGGGCCTATAGATGATTTGTTTTAGGGAAATCCTTTTTTTTGTTTCGCTGCAGGGCTGGAGTACGTTATCAAACCAGGCCCGACAGACAAACACGTAAACAAACAAAAGGAAGGATTTAAACGGTATGTGTTGTGCTACCTTGTGTGCCTGCTGGCAGGGAGGGGGCGCCATGACAGTGCTATCATTCAAGACAAGACGTGACTCCTCACAGGATGAGTTATTGCATGTGTTTTAGCGAATGACACCGTTTTAGAAGGCAGAGCAGCAGGTGAGTGTGCATCTCCACACTGATCATGTCAGGCCTCATCTGCTGCTGCTCCTGTTACAAAGCGCCGTTTTTCTCTTTGGGAAATACTGCGGGGTGGACCTGATGCTGCCTCCCAGCTGCTGCCTGTGTGAGCATGTGTGAGTGTGTCACATTCACACATGCACACTTGCAAACTGTCCCTCTGTCCTTGTAGACCAGAACAAACCAGTGAATCACACTGTTTTGCGTCTTCTCTTTCCTTTGCTGGATGATGAAGTGCAAATACCTTCTACCCTGCCAAGCAACAACTCAATTATTTTAAGTGGAGGTAAGAGAAAAAGCTACAAGGGTTGAGGACTTGTATTCCGTCTAGTTCATAAACACCACCTACTTTCCACAACCTCGGAGGAGCCGAGAGTAGATTTAGTTTCTGCCAGGAGGGAGAAGTCCTCTCGCATGCCTTGGCCAGTAGTGGTGGGTCTGTGCTGGTACCCGCTGACCCCTGCCCTCTCATTAGTGGGACGTGGAGCAGTGGAGTACCGTGCTCCCCAGGTCATGTTACATATGGCTTGCAGTCTGCTGCGCCGCATTAAATGTCAGCTTTGAAACCATCTGAAAGATCAGAGGTCAGTGTTTTTAATAAGGCCAGAGTTCTGGGGGAGTTCCCTCTTTTTTACTGCTCACCCAAGTATGTTTTACATTGCATATTTGAAATTGTGGACAAAATGATCCACTATTTAGATATGGGGGTGTCCTGATTTTTCACACATAAAGGGAGCAGTAAAAAAAACAAAACAAAAAACGGCAACTAGCTGTATTCAGTCCCCATGAAAAACATACTACACATCTTCTGTGAGGGAACAATCGTGCTCCTTCCCTGTCTAATTTATAGGCACAATACAAAGGTGGAATTTGGAGTTTTCTGTGGCCCCCTCCCCGTGAGACCCACAGACCATGCTGCGAATGGGATATTGTTCTGGGCTCCAACAAAGCTGTTTTCACCCTCTTCAATATTACAGGAGGAGTTACCTGATACCTAACAATCAGCTAATCCACTGCCCATGGCGACGAGGTCACCTGTGCACAGGTAACTTTATCCCGGTTGCCTGCCTCTCCCTCCCTTTCCCGCTAGTCTCTCCCACTTTTTTTCTTCTCTCTCTGTGCCTCAACAGTGAGCACAGACAATCAGCCTCTGTTTATTTAGGTCATCAGTTGGATCATATATAACTCCTCCAGCCAGGATCCGCTGAAAGGACAACTCCTATAATCCAACACAGACACGCAGTGAATGAAGTAAAATCCCCCGCTGTTTATCCATTTGTCAAACTTTGAATCCATTTTATCTCCTTGCTGGTTTGACTCGGGTGCACACTGAGTGAACAAGCATTGGGTGGAAATTCATGACTTTAAGGAGAATCCCTTCAAGCCACGAGAGGACTCCAGGCACTTTTCTGGATAGAGACTCAGTGTCTGTGAGTGACAGCACCTCAGATTCATTCCTCCACATCTTGAAGTAGCGGGTAGCTGGGGGGTTAGGGGTGGGGTGGGTGGGGGGGGGGGGGGGTTGTTCGGCCTTCGCTCAGTGAATAACCGTTGGATTGGACTGAGCTAGGGAGCTGCAGACCCCCCACCCAAAAGGAGCTTTACCTCTGGAAATCTCATTGCTGTTTATTTGAATTACATGGGCTGAGATGAGAAAAGGAGGGCTAATGAACTCCAGGTTGCCAGGCATGTGTAAACGATCACTGCAGGTTTGCAGAGAGCAGCACCAGGCTGCTGGATTACTGCATGCCACTGCCCCCCCAGTCCTCACAGTTTGGCTACCTAGGACTCCTAAATGTTGGGGAGATATGCTTTTTATTTGGCATGAACTTACTGACATATTTTGTGCCTAATCGTGTCATCGTAAGGCTAAATTTGTTAGGAAGAATAAAAGAAAATCGGTATTACGTTTTTATAAATATAAACTTTTATTGCAGTATGGAGATTTAGAAAAATACATTCACATAATTTCAGATAACAAACATATAATTCAAACTAAGATTTAAAAAACAAAAAAAAACAATTGACCATCAGTTTTACTATTTGCCCACGACTCATTTTTGGTATATGACATTAAAGCACTGAGGATACTTTCATTGAAACATCCATTCAAATTGATGGGATTATGTCATAAATCCTGACAAAGAAAAGTATTTCTAGTCCACTTGTATGAAGACGTGTGATGCACTGATAGATGTGCATGGTGTGAGTTGGCTGTAAGGCTGAAATGTGCTATTATGGTCATGTATGACAGCGAGGAATTAGGCTCCTGTTGTGAAAAGCTCTGGACACACTTGACAAATGGGCTCCACATTCTCATGTCTTTCCCTCAACTGACACCCAACAAATGTGCCAGTAACGGCTGCGGGCAGCGGTGGTAAATCTCTGAAGCTGCAATGTCACTGCCTGCACGCCAACGCAAGGGCTACGACAAAGCTTACTTTCAGTGTAATTCAAGAAACAAAAGTAAAAGGCACTAGTGTCCAAAACATTATGACGCCATGCAGAGAGATTATTACAATCCCTTTATAGAAAAATATTATTAATGATTACTGACATTTGGAGAGACACATCAAAATGAAACAGGATATAGGCCTAGTATAGCATCATCACATCTAGTTAACATACTATGAGTTGCAGCATTATAAACAACATATGATGAACAACGTGTGAAGCGACAGCCTGACCTTTAGATCATCATTCATGTCTTGGTCTCACAGGTTGACAATGAGGCTTGAAATATTAGTTATTACTGAAATAGTGTGCATTTGTTGAGGCGTGTCACACATGACAAACCCTCCAACATGAAGGCTGTTTGAAACATGTGACATTGTAATGTCATTATGGTAGTGCAAACGCCAAAACAGACCAATGCCATTATGTATTTTAAGTAGCAGAAAGGCACATTCGTCTTAACTCTAGTCCAACACTCCTAGTTCATTTGGTATGATATAAAGCACAAAACGGGGTTTTGTAGTGACTTGAGAGGCATTCAGATCGTTTGAGGTGATTACTGAAGGACACTTTTTCCTAAATCAGCAGCTTTGTGTGTTTAATGACCTATTCTCTGTATGTGTGTAGTCCTTGAGTTGCTGTTTAACTGACCGTTTTCACTGAGGCTCTCTCCCTCTTCCCCCTACTGAATGACCTTTTTGGTTTGACCCATATGACGCATTTAGTTTGGAGGAACATCCTTGTCACATGACTCCAGGCATTCCAGCACCTGCTTCTGCGGATCAAATCCACTCAACAGGAAGTAGCAGGTGTTGTCTATAAAAATGCATATTTAAACACGGCTCGAACACATACAGCGACTTCTTCTGTACGTAACCGTCGTTATGTTTCATCTTATGAACGGGGCTTTTAAAACATGTCATAGACTTTTTTAATTTCATGATGGTCACATAATGCGCACCTACAGGGCTCCCCTCTGATTTGAGTGCATTGTAAAAGTCAAATGAACAAAAATAATTTAACATTTAAAGGAATTGAATTGTAAAAAAAACACACACACACACACACACACACACACGCTCACACAAAAGTTCAAAGATTCACCATATCCCTGCTTGGGCGGACATGAGTGCTTCTAAAGGAGGTTTGAGGTTAAAGGTCAGCCATGTTCTCGTCCATCCGTACTGTCTGTAGTTTGGCTAGGTCCTTCCCCTCCACAGCCTCCATCTCCCCACACATGGCCCGCACCATCTCACTCACGCCTCCTGAGCCTGAACCGTCCACCTTGTTTTCTGAAAGGTTCATGTAGTTGCTGTTCATGCGGGGGCCCATCAGGTGCGAGGAGGGCCCCCGCAACTCGTGGCCCCCGAGATACTCTGCGGGCTGGAGGTGGTGGCTGCTGGGGTCCGTTTGGGCCATCAGGGGCGTGCTGACGGTGAGGGTGGTGTAGACCTCTGGCTCAGGGCTGGACGAGCTGATGGCGGAGACCTCCGTGCTCGAGGCGGGGCCTCGGCTGGAAGGAACCTCCTCTGAGTTGGGGGTGGTGTAGCTGAGCTGACCGCTGGGGTCCAGGTGGAGCCCGTGGTGGTACGAGGAGTAGACGCCTCCCTCCAGAGGCTCCTTCTTGATGGCCGGCTGGCCAACGTTGCTCATGCTGTAGAGGACTGTGCTGTGGTGCAGGGACGTCATGGTCAGCTTGTCCTGCTGCTGGAACGAGTCGCTGGAGGAACTCACTGCTACATTGTTCAGAGGCATGGTACCTGTGGTAATACAACAATGGATCAATACATACAGTACCTCATTCCTCACAGTATTATACGTTTCATTTACAGCAGGCCTTGGCCCGAAATTGCTGTTGTGTGTCTCACACACTTTGTGCTGGACCTGGCGGTGCCCCAGGGAATGAGTGCAGAAGCCTGCCAGGACTCAACAGCAAGCTGCAATTTTCTGTTTTTCCTTATTATTCATCCTGGTGTAGATTCTCTGCTTCATGTCAAAGTAAGTGCTGTAATGGCTTATTCCCTGTTAGTGCGTTTCATGGCCTCTGATTGTCTGAAACATATTTCCCTTACTCCCTGCTCTGCAGATCAAAAGTGCAATGATGATGAGTGATGGTGACTTCAGAGCTTGTTTTTATTCATCTCTGGGGTTTTCAAAGGACCACCTTCTTCTTCTGTGTGTGTGTGTGTGGGTGGCCCGACCTAGTTTCTTCTGTCACTGATCGGCTATAATGCTAGGAGATATAAGGATATGCCATCTATAGTTTTAATATAAGTGTAGAGTAGATTACGTCTGGATTTTTTGATATTTGAAACGTGAAAAGTGATAGATCCTAATTTTGTTTTATGTCATCAATGTTGCACTACATATGATACAAGCATTATTATAGTAAAGTAAAATAAATGTTAATGGTTATGCTTGACTGCTTAAAAAGGGTAAAATGACAGTGACTGACTCCAAATCCTAAAGCAGTATATCCCCATTTCAGACAATATCACCAAAGCCTAATCACGATTAAATACTGTAAATTCAATGTCACAACAAATTTGTTCTATCATTGTCTGCCATCTCTGCCTTAGTATATAATATCACTTCCAAGTAAACATAACAAGGTTATTGCAACATAATGAGAATTAAGTTTAAATAATCATTTAGTTTTCTAAACTCACCTTGTGTGATTGTTGAGGAAGATTGGGCTGAAGAGAGCTGCAGTGGAGGAAGACCTATGTCACTGTTGAGTAATGAGCTGCCATCGCTGTCAGAGACTCCACTTGGTACCTGGACCAGACTGTAGCCACCCAACTGCAGCCCACCTGACGAGGAGTTGAACGTGAGCACGGAGGAGCCTCCGTTCTGGGCAGCCATGGTGTGAACCCCCTCCAGCTTCACCTCTGCTCCGTTCACACAGCCTGGGTAGGAGCCATACTGTAGGGCCGAGTCCTCAGCAGAACTGCCCAGACCCTTCTCTTGTCCTGTCTGCATCTGCATGTCCATACCAGAGCCCCCCATCAGCACCCCTCCAGACGGCCTCAGAGGGTTGAAGGCCAAGGGCTGGATGCCCAAATTGAGCCCGTTGAAGAGGATGTTTCCGGGTGTGTGGAGGTAAGACGAGCCACCATTGTGAAACACGGCGGAGGGGGTGTTACTTGTCACTAGACTTCCGTTGTAGTGATCGCCACTGCTGGATCCAGGGGGCAGCTTGATATCCCCGATCTGTTGGATGACCATCCCACTGTCCAGAGGCCCTGTTTGAATGGGAAGGGTCCCATGGGTGATCACTCCATCTGAGGAGTTAGAGAGGGGTCGGGGAGACAACTCCTCTTGGCCTTTGCTAGACTCATCCTCTGTGCTGTGGTTTCCATCAGATTCACTGTGAAAAAAGAAAATTGGTTTGTCACAAAACAAAGGTAAAAAAAATGTAAACTATCATCATAAGGTGACTTTAAGTCACTGATGAATACAAAAAATGAAAAAAAGATTGGAAAATGTAAATGTTCCTAATATAGATATATAGTATTTTTCTTTCATTTGTGCACTTTTTTGGCAAAGAAACATAACGTTTACAACACAAATTCAATAAAATACAATTTGGAATATTTCTTTTCCACCCACATCTTGCCAGAGTCACATTTGGTGCCGTGTTACTACACAGCTTTGAAGAGCAGGCTCTGTTTGTGAATGTCTAGCCCTCACTTACCTCATGGAGAGCTGCACTGACAACAACCAACCAACGTCAACAACCGTGCAACCATTTGGCGCAATAAATTCTGGTGTGACAGACTGCCAGCGCTGGTGGCGTGACAAAACAAATTGCTGAGAGTATTCATTTTAAATTCATTCTCAATTTAAAATGGTGCTGTAATTTAAAACCCCTGTTTCAATAAAGATTTAAGACAATATAGAAGTAGTTTTTATAGATAATTACGTAATGAACGACTCTGTTTTTAAAGATTGATCCAAACAGCTGCATCCCCTCCAGCACACTCTCTCTCACACAAATACACGCACACACACACCACGCTTGCGCGCGCGCGCACGCACACACACTTAAACGTCTCACGACCACTTTCCAGGAAAAGATATAAGCAAAAATTAGACGATTTGTTCAAAAATATTTATAGGTTGTAAACTTATAATTAAACGTCGGTTCTAAATCATTTTAGTGGCGACTTAAAGCAATCTGTAATGGTGTGTGTGTGTGTGTGTGTGCGTGTGTGTGCGTGTGTGTGTGTGTGTGTGTGTGTGTGCGTGCGTGCGTGCGTGCGTGCGTGTGAGAGAGCGAGAGGTCACCTCCACCAGGTGTGCGTCAGCTTTGTTCACAGAGAGAGAAACATGAAAGAAGCAACATTTCTGTCTGTCTGTGTGGTGGATTATGAAATGAAACGCAGGAGCTGATGGAGGCTTTGAGATCCTTTTTGGTCTGAGAGGGAAAAAGTGACAATGAAAATGATTTATGTGCTGGGGAGGGGAAACGTGCACGCGCTGGTTGTTTGTGTTCATCTCTGACACACATACAATACTACTATATACATATATACTACAAACTACAAATAGAAGAGAACACATTAAAGTAACGTGTTAAATGTTTAAGTTTTCAACTTCTCGTGTCTGACAGTCAAATCACTGGAGTGCAAGTCACTTTGTTATTTAGTTGCTTATGGTTTCCATGCCCCTTAGCACCAACACACTTGAAACCGGAGCTGAATGGCAACCGCTTCATATTTCAAAACATTAAAAGCGTGCTCCAAACCCTTTTACGCACACTTTTTGGTTTCTTGATTATCAACGGTTAATGATTCACACTGTCAGGTCTTATAAAGGAGTCCGATTAGAGAATTAAGAAATACACTGAGTATTGCCAGTCCGAGAGAATGGTTGTGAACTATAGGCGCCCCTCCACGAAAAAAAATACTTTTCTAATACTTTGTTTAAATTATCCTGGTTATGTTTTATTGCGCGTTTACGCACACCACACTCGACATTCTATGCATTTGTCTTATATGGAGTTCGTCACTGATTCAGTATGCGGCTTGTTCATTTTGTTTCCTCACCTTTTGGATTGTGCCTCGGACGGGTTTCTGTCTCTCTGTCTCCTGTTTTTGAACCAGTTGCTGACCTGGGTCAGGGAGAGTCCTGTAATCTTGGCGAGATTTCTTTTCTCTGCGGGAGAGGGGTACCTATTGTGGTTATAAAGATCCTTCAGCGCGTTCCGGGATCTCTCCTTGAAACAATACACAGTCTCCTCGCCGTCCCAGATAGTCCTGGGGAGAGGGTACTTTCTCCGGATCCTGTACTTGTCCACGGCGCCCAGGGGTCTCCCCCGCGCCTTCTCCGCCTCGGTGTACCGGGCCTTGTACCACAGATCTTGCAGAAAGGTGTGGTTGGACGGACTGAAACTGTGGTTCTCCAAAATACTGTACAGCTCCTGGTACCGAGCCTGGTGATAAGCAACGAGTGCTTGGGCTTTCAGGATGCTTTCGTTGCCGCGTAGCAGGTCACTCTGTGGCAGGGACCACAGGAACCTGGCCAGCCGGTCCACATTACCTCCCTGCTGCAAAGCCTCGCAGACACACGCCACTTGCTCCGGGGAGAAAGCCAGAGAGGAAGCGGCGCTCACCAACAGCTCAGTGCGCACCGCGTCCGTGTTGCGCTCCATGGACAACTCCGCCGCGTCCAGCGCCACAAGCTTGATGCAGTCCCGCGTATCCACCTCCTTCACATTTTCCCTCTTGATGTCATTTGCTGTTGTGACTTCTCCGGCAGAAGAAGAAGACATTTTTTTGTTCAAACCTTCCCTGGTAAAGTCACTCCTCCCAGCTCGATCAGGTTACCTCCTCGCCATGCGAATGCGATCGGATATCTGACAGCAGCTGTAAGTAGATATCTCTCTCCCCTTTTCCTTCCAACGTGACTTTTACTCTGCCGCGACTGGAGCTGGAAGGAGACACGCTCGGGTCTATCTGCAGGAGAGCCACGCTATTGGCCACCGAGGGCCTCATAAGGGAGGAGCGAGCGGGATTCGGACACGAATGTTTGGTTTCCAGCTGTCGGTCATATAACAGTATATTCCCGTGGCTCACCTGTGCAAGGTGAGTGCTTTTGGGATCGTGGGAACGGGATATCCTTGTTGTCTGTATTGTCAGGAGCAGCTGACTTAGCTGTGTGTGAAAACATCAAAGCAGTTTTATTCTCATATTGAGGAGGATCCAAGGGGGGGAAATCCTGCTGGGACTATTGTCATTGTGTCAATCTGAAATGATTTTACAATGTTATATTAACTCATAAAACATTACATACATTTTGACAGTGAGACTGGACTTGTCGGAGGTACTCCGCTCCAATGGGATATTTTAAATGCACTCCCCTTTTTTACTTTCAGTACAAGTTCAAGGTGCTGGTTGTGATTGAGAGATAAGGTGTGAATATTGTCAGTTTGTCTGCCACAAGCCACTCACACATTGGGTTTATCAAAACCCAACACATAATGATCAATGAGGAATGTCATATTACATCCCATACATAAACATGGAACATGTAGTAATGGCTACACCAACATATCTTCATTAATGCAAATTCAGAGCATTTCCTCAATGACATTAAGTAGGCCTACATGTGATGTAATATTTCTGTACAGTTTTATTTTCACCTTTCATATTTCTTAGACCCCCAGAGCGTACCTATAGCCGTCTTCCATGAATATAATTTGAAATAAAAATATTTAAAACATTTTTAAATAAGGATTACTAATCCACCGACAGCCACGTGAAATCTGTAAAAACATAAATCGTCAACACTTAACTTGAAAGCTGAGAAATTGGTCATTTTATCCTTTTGCAAATAATAATTGCCAGTCTTATGTGACACTGGAGTCTAATTTGGTGTCAATCAATAACTGACATTTATACATATAGCAAATCAATATACTCATATAGGCTGGACTTTTATTGATTGTACTAGAATATGTTTTTTTCGAGCTATAACCTTTGAAAATACATATCTGTTAGTGTTACTCTTTTATGAATATAATACTATAATCATCCCTTTCCGTCTTCATCATGCATCAATAACAAATCACATGCTATATCCACCTGACTGTGGATATTTCATGTGATTTATTATCTTAAATAAACAATACAAACAGTTTCACATCCAACTAAAAACTACATAATGTCAGAAGCCCTGGTGAGTAACATCTGGAGAGGTTTTTGGTTTTAATAATGTCTCAGTCCAGTCTTACAATAGATCATGGAATATATGGTAATCTATATGGTACTACACAGAGGAGACAGTCCAATAATCAAAACAGACATTTTATACATTCGTCTATACGTGAAAATAAACCACTCAGCTTTTCCCCTCAGACCCCCCGTGACTCGCCAGGGACCCCAGGGTGTGCCTGCACCACAGAGTGGCCACCACTGCTGTAGAGGTCATCATTAAATAGGAACAGCTCTTGTTAATGGCGTTTCTCGTCGGACCGCATTCTGTGTAACACAGCGGTTCGCCACCGGGGAAGTGACAGGAGAGCAGAGCTGCTAGTTGTTGACAGTGGTCTCAAGCTTTTATTTTGTGTTGCACAGACAGAAATGGACGACCAGGGATGTCCGAGATGCAAAACAACCAAATACAGGAACCCGTCGCTGAAGCTGATGGTGAACGTGTGCGGACACACGCTGTGAGTAAAGTTATTTATATCTGACAGCTAAAAGAAAGTAGAGAGGGAAGCTAATACCCCCGAGTTTGTGCAAAACTTCACCTACTAACACAATAAACCCACAAAGCAGGCGGTTAAGTCCGAAAATAAAACTATTCCCATATTTAATAAGCTTTATATTCTCCTTTACATCTGAATGGTTGTCCGTTAACGTGCATTAGACGTTGAAAACAGAGTTTAAGCCTCACGAGCTTTGAGCTAACGGGTTCTATGCTCTCTAACACATGACACATAATGTTTCTATATAACGGTAGAAAAAAAGACATCCTGACAGTTATAAACCCAATATTCTTATTAACTATGATTGTCTCTTTGAAAGACTAAAGTTAGCATGAACAGGTGAGTTGGCACAGTTTATAGGTGGGTTTATGTTATCTTAATAATCATTGTTAATAAACATATCAGACTGTTGACTCTTAATAACACAACCTGCACTGCTTATTTCTACCCTTCTTTAAAGGCTGTTAAAATAGGTCTTTAACAGATGCTGCTGCTTCAATCATACAGAGTGTTCAGTCCTTTTGAAATATGACATTTTTTGCAAAGTTCATAATGTATATGCTGAAGTTTTAACCACATAATTCCAGAGAAGATAGAAAGGGTCATCTTAAATATATCTACAGTGATCTAGTGCATGATCATACTATTACTGATGAACATGTTAAATGATCTGGATCCTACATTACAGTACAGTCATTTAGCAGACTGCTTTCTATCTATAGACCGTATAGACACATTGACATGTGACTAGTGGAGCCGGAGCCGGGGATCGAACCGCCGATCCTCTGATTGCAGGATGGCCCTGCTCTCCACTTAGCCACGGTCACCCGTATGTAGTCCCAGACTAACCTCACCCACGTCATTAAAAATGCAACTTAAACAAAATCATTTCCACCTTTTTATAACTTAACCATCTCAATAACCTAAAACAATGTCAGCAAGTCCTTGCTTTTGTTACTGTAACCAGCAAATATATGCTATTTTATTTTAAAAAGTTACAGTTAATCAAGAGAATCCTTTAATTTTAATTGCCTGAATTGCTTGAACGAATTTTTGCAGCACTATTTTACGCTCATCGTATTTATTATCGCCACTAAAGTCACTTTTGATTGTGTGTCCCCCTCATGTCAGTACTCAGTAAATATTGCCCGCTGTGCATTTTCCAATATTTAACCTTGTCATCTGTTTAAAAAACGGCCGTTTAATTGAGCGGGACGTGTTCTCCATGAGCATCACGCAGCGACGGCGGTAGCCTGATGAGAGCATCGTTTTGACCCTGTCTGTTTATTGACCGTACCATCAGGAAGCGGCCATGCTTTGTCATCAGGTCAGTAAGCTCATAACTCACCGGCTCCGTCTGTGTGCGGGGCTACACGCAGAAAATTAAAATGATTCTGCAATGAAGCAATTTGGTGAGATGTCCTAGTCCAGGTCACCTTGGATCTGTTCCTCAGAGCGGGTGCAACAGTGAATTAATGCTCCACTTGGAAACTGCTGTACTCTTCAAACTGCATCAGTATTTTCATCACTGATGTCATTTGGGTTTTTGTTTGGAGCTTCCCTCAGGAGTTGATAGATACGGAGGTCTGTACGGTAGCCTGAGCAATGTGTTACCCATTTCACATTTTGGTGTAATCAACTCTGTGCCGAAAAAGTGAATAAAAAAAGAAAGTGCACGTGCACACACACAGTATACAGTACACATTGCAATTATTGGTTGCTGCCTTTTTCTGCAGTGAACAATTGTTCATGTAGGCAGAAACATCACAGAAGAGAATCCGACCTTTACAGCGTATGTTATTACCGTTTCTGAAGTAAAGTATGACATAACAACCTTTAACAGTCATCCGATTCATTTGCGGCACTTGATTTTAAGGCTTGCTTGTTGATGTTGAACTTACTGAACAATTAGTCGATTAGTAAATTCTCCAACAATCTCCAACAATTTTCTAAATCGATTGATTTTTGTCATAAACTAAGGGAAAAGCATTCATTGGATCGTGCCCAAATGTTTTCCGTTTTTTAAGCTAATTACTGAAAAATAAATGCTTTTTTGAGTTGTGGACTGCGTTTTGACAAAACAAGCAATTTGAAGATGTCGCCTTGGGCTTTGGGAAACTGCGACGGGTATTTTCTTCTGTATTTTTTACAACATTTCTTCTTACAATCAACACTTGAAATGATGACGGCACTTTCAAATGACATTTAAATAGCTGTGAGCCTCGCTCTACCTTGGGCTGATTGAGTGGCTGTTCCTGTCCACACTGACCAAGTGATGCAGTGCAGTATTGAGCTTCTCCACCTCTAGCATGCATCTAAATTTAAACCCCACCACAGCACATTTTGTATCCCTGTCATCGGGGCATTTGATGCGTGTGTTTTTTTATTTTTTTATTACCTTCGCACAATGACATCGGACCCACGTCCTTTGGCATTTGACACTGTAAACAGACACAAATGATAGTAGCTGAGACATACAGAGGTGATTTCAGTGTCCCACGCTCCATAGGGAGGCTGAGAGGATAGACACATCTCGTTAAGTAGAAGCTAGTTTTCTAGGTTGATGTACAGTAATGTTCATTTTTTCCATAGATAGACATTGATGGGCATAACGTACTATTCTCTGAGTAATCAGTACGAACTAGTGGTTACTTACTAATAAAGGGATAGTTCGATAATTTGGGGAATAAGACTAGAATCAGGGGGAAACGGCTATCCTGCCTCTGTTTAATGGTTAAAAAAACCCCTCTCTGTAAAGTACACCAAATCTCAGCTTTATTTTTTTAAGATCAGACAAGCCTATGCGAGCTTCCTGTGTAAGCAATCATACTCCTGGGCCTCAGCATTTTTTGACTCTGCTGCTGCAGGTATTGTATAGGTCACAGGGCAGGACACAGTGTCATAGCAGGTTTGAATTTGGCTCGAAGCCAGCGCTGTCAGGACTCAGTCGTTGCTCTGTGAAGAGCTTTAAGGCACAAACAAGTGAATCAGACTGCTGTGTTTTTATAGGTTTTGTTTTATTTTTGCTATTTTTCGCGTAAGAAGAAGGCAAAGACGCAGACAATGTCACCGGTGATGGTGTGTGGAGGCGTCTTTGCTGAGCCAGGACCCTTTTCACCCCCTTCTTTGACCTGCTGACAGCTGCAGATGGGACAGATAGGAGCCTGGAGCTCTGAGCAGGACAGGTGAGAGAGGGAGGAGTAAGTACTCAGTCAGCGAACAACAGCCCTAGGACACAGAGATGGCAAGCTGCTAGAGATCTGTCGGCTTGCTTAATTGTCTGTTCAGTATGCTCGAGCAACACAGCGTAGCCTGGCACGAGGTTTCTGACTCCCCTTTTGATTACAAATTGCAACAGGCACACAATCCAGAAGCTGTCACTTAGAGAAGGCGCATTTCAGAAGTAAGATGGCAAATTGACTCTTAAAATCTCCTCCCTCCCTGTTAGACCTTCACCTCTTTGCTCTAGAGTTACACAGGATTTCCCCTTTGGAGAGTTCTGATGTGTGGTCCATTTATGGGGCAGGGGGCAAGCTACGCCCCACTCCTCGTCCCGTGTTGATGAATGGGCTCTTTGTGGGCCTGTGGAAACAAGCTGAATCCCTCCATCTAC
Source organism: Pholis gunnellus (assembly GCF_910591455.1). NCBI lineage: Eukaryota > Metazoa > Chordata > Actinopteri > Perciformes > Pholidae > Pholis > Pholis gunnellus. Next base: position 11,707,642 of record NC_136542.1, on the reverse strand, counting down.
CTCCATATGGCCAGGCCTATAGATCTCCTGTAGCCTGGGGCCACAGTGAACATCTGCCTCTTCCATGGTGCACTTGAGCAGGGACTCCTCCTGCTCTAAAGCACCAACTGGACAACGCAGATGTTTCCATCTGTCATTCATTTTTCATTTTTATTTCGGGGCTTCATCTAAGCCCAGCTAATCTGGCATGCTTGTAACATAGTCCTCCTGCAACGCAGGCAACGTGTATTTGTTGTACAACTGTGAAAGCTTGGTGTCACACTTGACAGGTTGGGCTTGTTTGACCCATATCTGAGACGCTAGATGTAAACAGCCAAACTTCATGGCTCTGCAGTTTCACCTTTTTAACTGCTTTTTTTTTTTTTTTTCTTTGAATCCTGCTGATGAAGTGAAATGTCTCGCATGATGTCTTTGTCGTGATCGTTCTAATAGGCTTTTGACAAGGCCCAGGTCTCAAGCCCAGTACTTGAACTTTGGAAAGAAATGACTCAACCATACCATCCATGACGCTTTTTCTCCACCAACTTTGCTATATTTTATTATAAAAACTGTCTGCGCTCAAAAGCAGATAGCGACATTTGGAAACCAGATGGTCCATTTTTGGGAAGGTGGTCGCAAGCAGGAAGGTGAATTCCTGTGGAAATAAAGCTCCGCAGAGACTTAATTAAAAAAAAGTATACTGTGCAAACGTTTATCCAGGCCCTCCACCCGATCAGGGGAGATTTAGGAACATTCCCATTGTCTTCAGAGTCCACTCGTCACTTGAGTGTGACTGATGGGTAAACGCCTGCCTACATAAAGGTGTGATTGATGGCTAAGCTCAGGGTTGTGCCCTTAGCTAGGTGTCTGACAGTTGTCCTGTTGTCATGGTGCATGAAGTAAACCTTCCTGTTTGAACCTGGGCTTTACCTGAAATTTCCCAACACCATCCGAAGAATGTTCCGACCATTTTCTTCAGAATTGTTCATAAGCGTGGGGGGGGGGGGGGGGGCGTGCTCTTTACTGAATAGAATTGTATGAGGACCTAAAGACTGCCTCATCATGACTCTTCTGTACTGCTACTTATTTGTGTTGGAAAGTAATTGTATCCATTAAAAAGATTTAGACTTTGATCAATAACTGCCTAGATTTCCACAATATTTTAAAATGTGGCTTTAGCGTCTCCATAATACAGCTTCCTTTCATTGAGGCACTGTGTCAGGAATAATGATGATGTTTTCAGGCAGAAAGGTTGGAATTGCATTTGAAAATACGGATGCTTCTTTTAGATACGAAACATACATTTTCAGATGAATGAAAGCCGTAAGCACAAATGACTATTCATCTCAAAACACTTACATTTACCAATGGAGTAAGGAATACACAAAACACTGCAATTGTACATCTGTATTTCTTTCCCTCAGTCCATTATTATAATGATAGACCACACTGTGAATTACAGAGCTGGGTTTTATCATATTATGTATACGTGGCATGACTGAGGTCTGTTGAATTAACAATAAAGCAAATGTTTTTCCAGTGCAGACAGACGCACCACTGATGGGGTGTCAGACTAATTTCCTCTTGTCTGAGAGTAGGAGGCTGCCTAATCGACATTCCAATAATAATCCCAGCCATCTTTGAGCACTTAGGGGAAACATTCATATGCCCCATTATCACCCACTGCGCCTGATGATAACTTGCAGACATAAAAAGGAAAAAAAAAACACAAATTTACTTTATTGTGAGGAAAATTGTATTTTCAGCAGCCACACACGCCCACCGGTGCTTGCAACTGCCTCTCGGGCCTGCCCGGGAGGGTTCACCTCTGGGAAAACATTCAACTCAGCTTGATGTTTTTTTTCTGTCGTTGTCCTTTCTCCGCCAACAGATGCGAGAACTGTGTGGAGATGCTGTTTGTGCGTGGCTCGGGTAACTGCGTGCAGTGTGACACACCCCTGAGGAAGAGCAACTTCCGCGTGCAGCTCTTCGAAGACCCGACCGTAGATAAGGAGGTGGAGATTCGCAAGAAGGTGCTGAAGATGTGAGTGAGGGGGTGGGGGGGGGGGGGGGGGGGGGTGGGGGGTGAGGGGCGGGGCTCTGCTCTGCGTGTTTATGTGTCATCTCGTGCCTCCTCCCACTTCTTAAGCCACCTTTGTCTTTCTCATTACACTGTTTGTTTTGTAGACAATGAGTCTCCCCGGGGGGGCTCAAACAGGAAGGCTCTTTCACTGCCAGGTTTTTACTTCTCAGCCCCTCCCTGCCTTCCCTCTCTCCCTCTCATCTGTTCGTTAATAGCCCCTTAATTGACATCTAATGTGTGCCTATTAGCCAGTATGCAGACATGGTATTTTAAAATGGTTGATTTAATGGAGGCTATTAATGCCGGCGCATATTTGCTTTCATCGGGTTTTACCATTTGTCTCATCAGTTCTGCTCTTCCTCTGCAGATACAACAAGAGACATTTTGACTTCCCCAGCCTGAGAGAGTATAACGACTACCTGGAGAAAGTGGAGGACGTAGGTAGGACCCACATGGAAGCCTCATGCTGAAACAAAGAGCAGAAGGGATGCCTATACGTGTAACGCTAACATGTCTTGACTGGTAACCCACCATGGACTTTAAGCATGGATGTGTCTGGAGAGCTGGATACGATACAACCAGTCAGCCTCTCAGCTGCTTTGTCCCAGTGGCCAACCAAGCTGCAACAAAATCAAACAAACCCAGAAGCATTTTCCCCTGTAGACCTTCATTAGAGACGTCGGTAAAACCTTTGACAGGACACCTCGAACTACAAATAAGGTTGATTATTACTATTTGTATTATAGACTTTTAAACCATGAAGGTTGCATACAGTGGTGGCCAAACTGTTTTGATTGTAATGTGAAAATATTCACACGCCAAACAATAGTGAATGCGATCAGTTATACAGAAAGATAATCATTGTTTCTAGAAAATGTATTACCTATTAAAATAACTACACAACAGTACAAAACAGTTTGATGTTTGCCCTTTCACTAGTATTTCTGTATCTGCTGCTCTTACATTTAATTAAGAGTAATTCAATACTTTTACACTCTAATACAGTGCATGGCCACTGTTGTTATTTGTAAATCTGTGAATAAATTAAAACAGGCAGTAATTGGTAAATCCCTTTAATGGTTTCTGGTCAGGGCCTAAGCGCCCACTTAAAAGTTTGCAATGCAAATGTGATTGTAAGATGTAAATCTTTGAGACTAATATTTCTGTGCCAAGAGGTTAAGACAGATAATTTCACTAAATTTAGTCGGCATCTAGTATTTTAACTAGGATGTATATACAGTGCAATTTATTAGCAATATGCCCAATCCGTATTCTAGAATAATTAAAAAAATTCTCCGTGGGCTATTTAAAAACAGGCAACGGACATTAGTTGGCCTGCGGGCCGCCGTTTGGCCAGCCCAGGTTTAATATTTCCAAAAATTTCCCTGAGTTTAGATAATCTTTTTTTCTTTTAATTTTGTGTGACGTCGTCCCAATAATAAAACTCTGGGCCGAGTGGGACAGGGCGGTCTAGACAGGGAGACACTAATGTGAATGTCATGTTAAAGTCAGGTATCCAGTTCCAATTATAAATCAATGGCATTTCAGAAGGCTCGGTCATCGGCCTGGTGCTGGAATGTGCACCGCTAATATTTTGTGTGCACTCTAAGTTGACTACCTCCTCTTTATTTTACCCATTTAAACCCTAAAAATTCTCCTTACATTTCCCCTTAAGCAGCCTTGAAGTTGTATTTTTCCCACAGTTGGACAACAACATCTTACCAGATGTTATTTTATAAGGCTGCACCATTCCATTATATGAAAAATTCTACATGTATTGACCCTCATTTTATACACTTTTTTTCAGCATTTCAGATGGCAATGTTTGTTATCTCTGAAACTCTTTGGATCTAGACTATAATTCAAAATAATAGTATTGTGTGTACAAACCATGCTTGGGAACATGGGTGTTATCTAAAAATCAGCATAACGGTGCATATTTTCAGACCTGAAAATCCTGAACGTCTTGAAAGACGTTTAAAGTGTTGCACTCGGTTGTTCACATAAAATGTGAGCTGAGAGGGAAGTTCAAACCCTGGCTCCTTGTTCACCTCCACACAGCTGGCCACTCAGTGCATGTGAATGGTTGGACAGACGGTTTCAGAAGGTTACAGAAATGGACGAACGCAGCCTGCAAAACTTTCCTGCATAGGAAAAAGATGCCGGGAGGGGTTCTATAGCTGTTTGACTATCCGAAAGGCACTTCTAATGAAGTATACTGTCCCTTTAATGCTGGCTTGTGTCTGCTCCATGTAGTGTACAACCTGACAAACAACGTTGATGTGGAGAATACCAAGCTGCAGATGGAGCAGTACCAGAGGGAGCACAGAGATCTCATCCAGAGGAATAAGGTTAAACTGGTATGTACTCATATTTTCCCAAACATGTATCGGAGGGTCAAGTACAATATGGCATGCTAGGGCTGGTAGGAATTCCACCTGTTGGTCAAAGATGTGACACAAGTTTATGCAACATCCCTGTTCTCCTCAGACGAGAGAGCAGGAGGAAGTGGAGGAGCTGCTGTTGCTGGAGCAGCAGGGCAATGAGCAGCGGAGACTGGATCTGCTGCAGGATGAGCAGAGGCAGCTACAGGCCAAGAGGAAGAACAAGCAGGCTCTGCTGGATGAGCTGGTGAGATACACGCATGCTTCATGTACATTTGTCCACAGTCTGGTGAAGACAAAAGCAGTCGCGTTATGACAGATGTTCCATATCTGACACACACACATAAGCACACACACACACGCACACACCCTCAGCCTGAGGGTTCATGGCTGTGGATCATTAAGAGATTATTACCAGTCATTGTGCTAGGGGCTGCATTGTTTTCATTCTGTGATTCCAAAGCCTCCTGGCTCCATTGTGTTGAGCTGCAGGCTTTGGAAGTGATTGTTCCTGCAGAGCGGGCTGCTGAAGGACCATCGCAGATAGCAGGCTAAGCTGTGTGTTTGTTTGTTTAAGGCACAGGGCCTGTTGACTGTAGGCAGATGAGATCAGCTCCTAACCCCCCCCCCCCCCCCCCCCCCCCCCAGGGGGAACTGTCCTGAGCTTTGACATCTGTACATCCCTGTGGTCAGAGAGCTCACTGTTCTCACACACATACATTTAGATTCCTTGATGGTGTTTGATGAGCTAATGGTCAAATAAAACACATCACTGGGAACAAGTGACACACTTCTTGATTATTGTTCTTATCTAATGTGTTTTACATTATTTTTGCTTATTTATTAACTTTTCTTTCTCAATATCTTTGTAAAATGAGAATCATGTTAATTCTGTGATGTCATTCAAATAAAGCAAGTAAATTCACCTGTCCTAAACAAGTACAACTCACGTCAGTGGAAGCGGTACATGTCTGCAGTCAGATGTGTTGGAATCCATTAAATCACTTTTGGTTTGTTATTAAAGGTTAAGACACCTCCAGACTGTCCTACCATTGCTGTCCACCCCATCACAAATGTCCTTCCCTTTCAGTGAACGAAGTATCCAAGCCTGTGTTCTTAGACTTCAGCGCTTGGCAGCACTCCACTTGAGAAATTGAAATGTCCGACCTTGCTTTTAATGGAGGTGAAGGCGGCGCAGTGCACTTGAAGTAGCGTCCCCTGCAGTGTCACAGTTATGTTGATATGGCTTGCATCAATAATGTGGCCTGAAAGCACCTTATTCTGATGGGGGGGGGCTCAACATATACATACAAGTGTCAGCTGTTTTTGATGAGCAGTTCCTGATGAAGCACTGTGTGGCATGTATCGCACACCAAGATTAACGGTCCCATAAAATCCCAAATCCCATTTGTCTCACCAGGAGAAGTCTCAACTTCCGGCCACCATCTTGCTGGCCCAACACAAGGTCCGTGCTGCCAAGCTGGAGACCCAGATAGAGCATCAGAAACAGGCAGTCAAGCCTACCAGCCTCTTCTCAACTGGAATCAATATGGTGAGTGCAACTGTTGACTTATTAAACCTGTAACACCAGTTCAAACTGTACATACGAATTCAAAGTGATGGACTCTTGCCCTGCGCTCAAAAATGCAAGGGGCTGCGTTGGTGGGGGCGTGTCCTTTCAGGTACTTGTGAGACTCTGAATTACTGCCCAGGAAGCCCAGAGGAACAGTGCTATATGATGTAAGCTAGCAAGTATCATATTCTAAGGTAATCTTATCAATACCTTCATCTAGATAAAATAATAATACTTGTATTAAACAGAAATGGCTAAATTAGAGATAATCGACATACATAGCATAGTGCATTCCCGAAAAAAAACCCATATGCACAGTGGCTATTTCTGACCTGATGTAACGAATGTAACACTTATCAGTCCAAAAATAGACTTGGGACTTGACTCTGACTCTTGACCAAAGACTTGAGACTCAGCTTGGAGTTGCATAAAACGACTTGTTAAGATTTCTGGCCCACACACACAAAAAAAAAATATGAATACACAAAGTAACTGTGTTCACACAGGAGTAATGTCGGTCTGAACGTGAACTTGCATCTGTCAGAGTGGGCTTTGCTGCTTGCAAGTGAAAGCAGGATGAGCAGAGTGAAACATGAGAGCTTGAAGAAGCTATACGTACCATAAATAACAAATGGCTACTATATTTACAATGAGCGCATAAAGGTCAAGGTCACATGGGGGTTTTAATCTATCTGCGGGTGGTACGGTGGGTCTGGACAGTTCTGGTTTTGGTGTGATTTTACCTGAGTGCTGTAATTTAAACTCCATGTATGGTGCTTGTTGACAATAGAGTGGTGATAACAGTCCAGACCTTCAAAGGGAAGATGTTCCTTGGTGTTTGGTGGCTTTTTTATTGTGGGAACAGAGTCCTCACACCTTCAGTCATGTCGTCACATTCCTGTGGGTGAACGGTGGGAGGATGAGGAGCATGTGGGCTCAGGGCTCCGGCCGCTCCGAGGGTTGCAGCTTTGTGCTCGCTGTGTCTGAAGAGACCTTCCATTTGGCTATCGTTCAGGTTTTCAGCCGTTTATTTTCATTTTACTGTGATGAGATAGGCTGTGTCATCACCCACACCCCCCCTTCACAGCAACCCCCATGAGGCACGGTTGTCTTCCCACAGTTTAGTGATGCGAGTGAGAGATATCTGCGTACTACTCACCTAAGGCTCAAGCTGGAGCTAGGTTTTGACATACGCAGGTATAACCCAACTCTGTGTGTTTTCCCATCTTTTTTGCCTGTTCTGCCCGTTTTAATGTGTTTTCCGCTGGCATAGCTCTCTGAAACGACTCGGTTAGATAATCAGATGCAGTTATAGTCAGGGAGACTTAACCAGAGCATTCATTTACGTATTAAACGCCAAAGAGACAACTGGCTACCACCAGTGGAAACACATTGGATTGATCCAAATAGAGGATTTGGTACTCTGACTCTCACCCTTTGGATACACAGCATAAAGTTAAACTTGCTGATGGAGAGAGAAGCAGCACGATTGTGTTGCTCTTGGCTTCGTCTGTGGTTGTTTTTCCTCGCTTCTTTCTTCCCGTTTCTCTTCATCCTCCCGTCCCTTAGCTCCTGTTGGTGTAGCAGCGCCCCCACCATGCATCTGCTCTGTTGGACTGTGAGACTTGAGTCAGGGGAACGTGTGGGTTTGGATTTCCCTTCACTTCAGAGTCCATAAGAATGACTTCTGTTTGACTTGGTGGGGTTTCAACACAGAGCGGTGGATTCCTGCAGATCGCTGGAATTCATTTATCTGCAAGTTTGTGGTCCCTTGTTCCACGCAAGGTTTCAGTTTTTCTTCTGCAGGAATTAGGGGAGGCAAATGTAAAAACACATTTCCATGATATGCCTTTGGTCACATTTAAGAGGATTTTTGTTCCTCTCTCCACTGACAAACAGACAATAGATAGACATGATTAAGTACTCAAGGCTCCAATAATCACTTAAACCACTAAAATAGAATAAATACGCATTGCCTCTATAGCGTCTGTGCAATGTTGCTACAACTTGTACATCTGAGTGATGGCTGCTTGAAAAAAGCTGTTTGTATAACGCTTTGTTCTACACCATGGGACCTAAACCTCCATGCACAAGGAAGAAGTTGTAATTGAGCAACCATTTTGATAATCAAGTTAGGTTTTTATATGCTTTGTAAACAGATCTTCTATTTTATATTGTGGCTCTTAGAAATTGTAATGATCACGTCGCCCAACAGATAATAATATACAGTCAAAATACTCTTTAGTAGAAGCCCCGGTAGCAATACGTTCTTGTTAAGCAACGACTCAAGGGAGAAACAGATTGTGACAGTGATGAATGGACAGAGGGCCTCTTGTTTTTTCATCTGGTTGTTTTGGTCGACGTGCATGTTCACCAGTCACAGAAGCAGAAATTCATTGTGCCCTTAACACCTCCTCACCCACCGCTACATACCCCACCAGCAAGTCATTCTGCAGGAATGACATATCTGGCAGTCTTTAAGCCATTTGATCCGCGGAACGTGAGGATGCCGATTCTTCCTCGGCTTCGCTGCTCTTTATTTAAAGAGCGATCCAACATTGCTTCTAGTTGTGTCATGTTGTTTACCGGGAACATGCAAGGGGACATCTCGGCTTCTCTGGCACTACTCTTTGCCTGGGTGATTTTCCAGGAGTTGTTGAAGGCGACTCCAACCCTGATACTGATTATTCTGGTTGCGTGTTAACGTGTCGGTGAATGGACGCTTGAGGAAGGTAGCCGATCCTGAGAGAAAGTAGTCTCGGTCCAGGTGTGATGTGAGGTGGGATGGGCCTGGTCTTGCCTCAGGAATGGTCTAGAATCACTCACTAATCCCTCACTTTGTAGGCACTCTATTGAACCCACACGCATGCATACCCTTGTGCGGGTGCATGCACACATACACACATCGACGTTCACTCCCCTCACCCAGTCTGAGCAAACATCCTTTGAAGAATAAAGTGTCTCTTTTAAAATAGACGTCCGCTGATATCAAAAGAGACTCTCTGCGAAGGAGGGAGGCAACGCTTCACTGTTTAAACAGGTTTGCTTGTTGTTGTCTGACACATAAGACCAGCTTCAGAGCAAAGCACGATGACAAGAGTCGTTGTGCTTGGCACCTGCTCAGAGCGAAACTCGGACACGAGGTGAGGGTTATTAATAAAAAAATAAATATATATATATTTGGTGAATTGTATGAGTAAATGTGTCTTTGATGGTTTTAAAGCATGTCGGCTTTGTTGTGTTTTTGCCAGTAAAGTTATCGTGTTTTCTAGTCTGAGCGTGCATGTGTGAGGTTGGGGATTGTCCTCAGCTGCTACTGTCTCCCATTCCTGAAAGCAGTGACCGATGGGGAATCTCTCCACCTTGGGGCAGCTTTCAGCGCCATCTTAGATGAAAGGTCCTAGGTTCCAGCACTGCACCACTCCTCACAGGCGGCCGAGCAGCTGACATACCTGACGAGGCCGGCATGGGCACCTAATGAAAGCAGAAGGCGCACACACACATAAACAAAGAGCGACTCGCACACACACACAGTCCGCCAAATGTGGGTGGAAAGTTTATACCTAAACATAGATATGTAGCTGACTGAAATAACCCCCGGGTTCTCTCTGGCTTTATTCCATTCTACACTTAGGCAGTGGTATTTGACTACCATAGAAAACACAAACACACACACACACACACACACACGGTGTGAGCTTGTTTGCTCAGGCCTGATTCACTTGGTTAAGTTGTCCTCTACGGTGACCCTTGCTTAGCAGACGTACTCGTCAGCACAGGCCAGGCTCTGCCTTACTTTACTCTGGCAGACTGGCCTAACCTGTTTTACCTGTGAAGTGTCGCTCCCCCCCCCCCAACCCCTACTCACTCTTTTTTCATTTCCCTTATTCACGCTCTTTATACAAATAGTAACAGACACAGATGTTTTTGTTGTTGTGTATATAATTGTGGTGTTGTTTTCAAATGTTGAGGTATAAAACATTCACAAACCAATAGCTTTATGTGGGAGAGTGCATCCCCCCTTGCCCTTTGCTCTTCTCCTTGTTGTTGGATTGCTGGCATGTGGGGGGGGGGGGGGGGGCTTGTGGAGAAGGGGTCAGCTCAGGGGGTAAAGAGAACCTTCAGCCCTGATTGGCACCAGCACATGTGGACATTCACACCTCTGCCCCTGCCCCTGGCTTGGCCCTGTTAGGTTGGCCTCAGCAACCCTTACCCACGGACAGGCCTAGCCCAGCCTAGCAGAAAAAGGAGTTGTCAGCTTTAAGGGCTTTGCGCTGGGGCAGCTGCCACTAGACAGGCGGTTATATTTAAACTCGTAAGGCGAGGGGAGGCACTGTGTGGGCAGCAGCTTTTACACTTGCTACTTGCTGCTCAGTGGGCAGCACAAAGCTCTTTATCCGTACAGAAGCACTGGCGGTGCCAGGGCAGAAGGTGGAAGTGAGGGCTAAGGCTGGGATGGCACGAGGGTGGCCCCTAACGAGGGTTATTCATTTTATCCCCTGTACAATGCTGACCGCTGTTTCCCTTTCCATTGATCTCATTATCACTTTGTGCATTAGTGACGAGAGCCTCGCTGCCTCTGGAGCTCTGCTGGAGCCAGCTGTGGCCCCCCCAAAACCCTTGGGAACCATGCAAGTGTATGTGGTTATCTCTGTGTGTGTGTGTGTGTGTGTGTGTGTGTGTGTGTGTGTGTGTGTGTGTGTGTGTGTGTGTGTGTGTGTGTGTGTGTGTGTGTGTGTGTGTGTGTGTGTGTGTGTGTGTGTGTGTGGTGGGGAGGTGCTGATGAAGAGGTAAGTCTCTCAGCAACCTTGATGTGTCCTGCTTAACTGCAAAGTCAGAGGAGAGATGGGGGGCCTGGAGAGTGCTGATGTGTAGCACGTGTGTCTGGTGGCATTCTTTGTGGTCACCCATGATTTGAGCTGTTGACCACTGAGCTTTTGATCAAGATTGGCTTTGTGGACATTGGATAAGACTTGAGTACTGCGTATCACTTTCTATCTTTACCAAAATGTGAAAGTAGAAATGTTCAAAGCAGATGAGTAGTCGTAGAAGTAATACTTCAAAACATTGGGGATGTTTGGCAGTTAATAAAAAGAAGAATGTTGCATGACAATATCTATAAAAGTGAGTTTTAGGAAGTTATTAAAAAAATCTGGCCTATTATTGTTACATTGTTTCAAACTCTAGGAGCACACCTGACCCCATCCATCTCTTCTTTTTAATGTAGACGTTGATGCCTCAGGGGCAGACCCCTCATACCTTGAAAGTAATGTGACTTATATGAGACCCCTGTCCCATAAAAGTCCCATGAATGTCTGCCATATCACTCTGTCAGATGGGTTACCACTGTTGCTTTCCCAGAAGGCAGTGTTAAGATTGACAGCGGAGTTGAGAAAAAGGTAACATGACGGAACATCACAAGCCAAATTCCCCCCCCCCCCCCCCACCACACACACACACACACACACACACACACACACACACCCCAGAGGCAAAGAGTGGTTAACCGTTTTCCGAGCCAGCACACCTGTCCCCTCCACCAACATGAAGACAGGCAACAGTGACCTGACCTTTCAAAATGATTCGACTCCGAGAAATTGAAGCTGGTATTGCCAGATCACAGCAATTTGACTCTATCTGGACCTGAGGTTACATGTAAGAGGATCATAATAGCAGGAGAAGCAGGACTACTCTCTCTGGTGCAATGGTGATTTCCTCAAATCATCCTCCCCTGTGGTTTTATTGAGATTGATGACCCCCAGAGTTTCACTTTAGTGTCACAGGGGTATTATAAGAGTCTTAAATACCAGTTATACACAAACTTGAAAGCATCACGAAGGCACACATAATGTGGTATAGGTAGTAAGGTGGGCCTCAATGATGTGAAGAGCAGATGTTTGTGTTGGCTCTTTCATCGGCGTTGTTCCAGTGGCCCCTCGTCCCTGAGCCATTTCTGCTCTGCTGGGCCTGGCTGGGGGTCCCCCCCCCCCCCTCCCTCTTTCTCTCCCCCCCCCCCCTTCTGTTGCTTTCTTTCACCGGAGCATTTGGAAAACAACATTCACATGCTGTAATTCACACAGGCTTTTAATAGTACACGATGAGTTCATGATTGAAAGCTTCAGCAGTATTATGGAGCGGAGGATGGAGCACGTCTGAGTCCGCACGGCTCCGCATTCGATGGACTGTCGGACGGCTTGTCTTGCATCAAAGCTGCTTTCGGAGTACCAACAATTTGATCGTTTATAATTTTTTTTTGTAAATATATTGAGAAGAGCAAAGCCTGTTCTTGTGTATTCATGTCTTCTGCTGTGTTTGTTCACGTTGATGTGTCTGCCAGATTTCAAGGTGCCCTTGCAGAGGAATGCAACAGACATTTCTCCGGAGTGGGGGTTGGCTCTGTTCTGTCTGTCGCTCAGAAATCTGATTTATTGCTCTTTAGCTATCTGCAACTCCCAGGTTGCCTCTCTCTTTCTCTACCACGCCAACGTTGTAAACTTTTCTGCTCGTGCTTAACCCCGTCGTCCCAGTGCGTCTCTTTGATTGGCGCAGTAGAGGAGTTAAATAGTGCCGAATGTCTGAAAGAAGATGGATGGAGGGACTGAAGCAGTGCAGAAGTGAGGGAGAGTGACTGGGTTTGGGTTGGTTGGTCTGGGTTTCATTAGCCTGTGGTGGGGCTCCACTGTGTTGGATGAATGGATGGGACTGTATGAGGGATCAGTGGCACCTTGGGGTTAAAGGTTGAATGAAAACCATAGAGAAGTGTGTGTCCAGCATTTGTGTTTTAAATGGAAAATCAAACAATCCAAGGCATTTAAATAGTGTTTAAAAACAGGGCATGTAGATAAGGGCTGATTTATGATCTGATCATAGGTCCATTATATGATTGGGTGGTATTTTGCACACAGTAAGTGACCCAACATGGATAAATGCCACATGTTGGCATCCCTTACAGTCAAGGAGCAACAGTTTGATGTGGCTGATGTGATTTAATTTGTTATATAAAAATAAATCAATAATTCATGGGAAGGTGATTCTTATTTTTATACTTCATTATGTCAGAAACATTTCAAGGTAATGCTACCAAAAGACTTGTTGTGTTTGAGTGATTTACACAATTTATTGCTTGAAAAACTCCCTCTCCTACTGTTAATATACATTAATATTATATTATATTGTATGTATAATATAATACATTATACCCCTGTTGCTCGCCCCACCTGCATGTATAAACCACCGTTGACTGCAACAGGTTCAGGCTCGTTCTGTTAAGAAAGTTGAAGGTCATTCTGGGAAATAGGATTGAATGATTTGGATAAAATCCTGTATCGGTCTGTCATTTTATATTGTGATGTATTGTGATATCGTACATTTTCTGAAAAAAAACAACTAAATAACTGTTTATGGTTAAGATACGTAGACAGGAGTGTCTTTTGTTTTGTTAATATTGTGAATTAAATACCCGACATCACAACTTTGGTACATAATATATGATGAATAAATAGCTCAATAAGTAGTCCACATTAAGTGGAAGAAAATAATAAATGTTTTAATTTATTTTCATATCACCCAAACCTACTGAGACATCAAGGAAATCACACTAAAGTAGGAGTTTGATGAGAAACATTGTAGAAAAAACATTCACAAAATAAATCCTGGATTGCTTTAACACGAGATATTGATGATGTTTGACATTATAAGAGTACAGTATAAGTTTGTGTGTGTGTGTGTGTGTGTGTGTGTGTGTGTGTGTGTGTGTGTGTGTGTGGGGTTATTGTTTTATCTAACTATCCTACACACTGACGGGTTAAAACAATTACCCCCATGTTGTGTTTGGCTCAGAAACTGTGCATCCATTGCTGTCTCAGTGTTCATCCCTTGGTGCTTTTGCAACTTGTAGCTCAGCTTTGGCTGCTTTATTTCCCCGTGTGTGTGCTCGCATGGGCCAAAGCATGTGTGAGGGCGGGCAGTCTGAGGCCGAGGGGCACATGTTATTCGTTTAGTTTGGTTTTCATCAGCTCCCCTCTGTGTTCTGTTGTTTACACTCCCCCACTACTCTTTTCTTTGCTTTCCCCCTTATCTTTTTATCTCTCCTTTGTCTCTGAGTTCCTTTGCTAGTCTCTAAAATAGTCAATGTTTGTTTAGACATCATCTTTTTAATTCCAGGCTTGTTTCATGAGTCTGGCTCATCTTCTGTGTCTCATTACTTTAATGCCGGAGAAAACAAAGTGGTCTGACGCTGTGTGGAAATTCCCCTTTGATGGCAGAGCCCCAAATCGAACAATTCTACTGTGTTCTCAAGACGTATCATGTTTCTGACTCCATCGCCATGGTCAAGAGCATTAGGAACTGGAGTAGCCCGACTGAAATCTCAACTCTGAGTATTTACGGCTTGAAGGGGTTTTTATAAAACAGACTACAGTTTTCTGAGCTTGACGCCACAGGTCTTATGACAATGCAAGTAGCAAATAATCCCAGCGCTTCCTACACACAAGGTTTATTAATTACTGTCTTTCTCTTCTACAGTTCTACATTATCAGTGCATTTGTATTTTGGTGATTTCCATGGAAATAGCTGTTAGCCATTTCTGATCCAAAGTACACTTACTGTTATCAGGAATTTCATTTCCTCATCAACCCCATGACAGCTCTCCTACATGATGTTATTTCCGTTTCTTCTTGATCAGATTCCCGTCAGGAATAGTTGTTGAGTAGCCAACAACTAAAAACATGCTCGTTGTCATTGTTCCAGCAGTGCCCGGGGAAACCGAAAATGTTGTCAGACAAAACTCCTATTGCCAAACCAGTTCGTCAAGAACTGGTGGTTGTTAATGCTGCAGTTTGACATTTAGCCTTTTCAAACTGTTTGTGTCATCCTAATTGCTACATAGCTGTAGTTTCCAGTGTTGCGCTGCACAATGAAGATTATTGTCCTGTGTTAAATGTTGTCTCACTGTTTTTCTTTCAGCGTCAGACGGTGTCTCTTCAGCCTGCTCCCAAGATAGAGGAAGTTCTGTACCACTACAAGGCCCTTCAAGTTGAGACATACGGACCTCCAGTGCCTGAACTGGAGCAGCTGGGCAGATTCGGGTACAAACTTATTGACACACTCGCACATCGGCCACAGCCAGGGACGGACTTGCTATGAGTTTTTATTTTTTACCTTTTTAGATGAGCAGAGTTGTCAAGCTGAATGGATAGAAAGAAAAACAAATTTCCTCAAAAGTTCTTTGGAAGTTCAATGGAAAGAACTATGTAGCTTGGTGCCAAATAGGCGTCACGAAAAATAGAGACACACTTCTGAGACTGTTGAGAGTCCAATGTCGAAACAGCTGTTGATTTCCAGTGAAGTTTCCTTTAAATAACTGAGGCTTTTAAACCCAAGTAAATATTGAGTACAAGTTAATTGTAATTATTTATTTGAAAATATACCGACTAAATACTGTCTCAATATTCCTTACAATTGACACCAAATTTAATATAAGGTGTTTTTGATAACACTTAAATTAAGCTTAAGTTTCGTAATTCTCCACGCTGCTGCTGTAGTGTATTGGCGTTGGGTTAGAGAGTCGGTCTGAAAAGCCTGGCTCGTCTCACTTGACTCTCCTCTGATTAACTGGGAGAGTGAAAGCAAATGAGGAGGAGGAGGAGGAGGAGGATGGCTGGGAGAGTGAGAGAGGGAGTAACAACCATCACCCTGCCACAAGCCACCACAGTGCCTCTGTAGGAGTGTCCATTAACACACACAGGAAGTGCTTTCCCCCGACGGCCCCTTCGGGCCAATCAATCCACCACGCCATAGGTCCAGTCCTTGCCGAATGTAAGTTATCCATCAGACAGCCCAGCGCCTAGCCATCTGCACTGCAACTGGCTGGCACTGAAGCCTGCCCACACACCGAGAGCGGCCTGCTTTCATTGGGTGACAGGAGCAAAACGGGGTCATATTCTTTTTGGGCTAGCACATTGACTTTCAGCCCTGCTTCACCCTGACGATAACCTTCATTTGGCTGAGATGTGCAGATTTGTACATATTGTCAGCATGTTTAGTTAAAGGGTTTTCTAGTTTCTTCTTCTTTATTCTTTAGACAAAAGCTGCTATTGACTTTTGTTGCACAATCACATTTACCTAATTGCCTGGAAAATCACGTACTTAAGGTGAAACTTTTTCCTTAAAGGTTTGTGGGTCGAGTTTAAGCAGAATAACTGCTACTTATTTACATTATGTATTCAGTGAAGTGCTGAGGTCCTTCTTCTTTTGGCCGGGCTGATCAATATGCAGATGAAACACATCTCACAATTTTTTGCCGCATGCTGGAGCTCAGAGGAGGGAGGAAGAGGAGGAGGGGGGGGGCTGGTGTCAGCAGTTCAGGGGTCCAGAAGGACCGATGCTGGAGAGAAAGGGCTCTGCCACAGAGATAAATGAGGTTCAGTTCAGTGAGGAACGCCAGTCCCACTGGTGCAGGCCGGAGGCAGCGACACAGTCAGGCTCATTCAGACAAACCACAACTCCCAAGATGCAATGTGCTGTTAAGTAAAAGCAAGGAATTGTGCTGACACTTGTGCGCAGTTGGCAGTTTGAGATTCAGCTAAGTTTGAGGTTTTGTGCATGCAAGCTCAGATGTACATAAACGATCAAGCTCGCACATACACATGCATCCAGACGGTGTCCCTTTAAACCCGCTACACAGTTTGTGTCATACACACTCACTCTCAACCCTGTTATTGCAGTCCCAGCATTTTGGCAACAATAAAAGTTTTGTGATGTGGTAGAACGTCACCAGTGTGTGCAGCGGGGAGAGAATGCAGACAGCGCTGAGAGGGTGAATAGTGAGTCCCCAGTGTAGAGCCTTGGACTACAGCTCCAGTCCTATGACCTGTGAAGGGAATATGCTTGATTGTGCCAGGAGATGTGGATGTGCCTGAGCGTGGATGAGGTGAAAGGGGCTGTGAGGGGGCAGGTACTTATTTTAAAACACGGCTGTTTGTCTTGGTCAAGGCCTACGGTGACAGCAGCACCGCTGGTGATTTGTCTTGGACACAGCCATCAAGAGAGACTGGAGAGTTGAGCTCACCCCCCCCCCCCCCCCCCCCCCCCCCCCCCCCCCCC